>NC_059341.1:105321694-106774194 GCF_018350155.1 Leopardus geoffroyi
GGGGCATTATTGGTATATTGGGTAAGAAAATCTTTCTAGACATATATTCTACTATAATGAAAACATTTAACATGGGATCCAACCCCTTAAAATTTTAATTATATATTAACTATAGGCATATGTTACACAAGTCCCTGGAACTTACTCATTTTGCATAACTGAAACTTTGTACTTGTTGATTAGCAATTCCCCATTTCCTCCTTTCCAGAGTCCCTGGAAACCACTATTCTCTGTTTCCATGACTTTGACTATTATAGAGACCTCATATAAGTGAAATCATGCAGAATCAGTCCTTCTGTGACTGGCTTATTTCACTTAGCATAAAGGCTCAAGCTTCATTCATATTGTTGCATTTGGCAGGAGTTCCTTCTTTTTTAAAGCCATATAATATTTCATTGTACATACATATGTATTAATGTGTGTGTGCACAGTATATGTGTATATATGCACATGTGTAAACATACATTTTCTTTATCCATTTATCTATTTAAAATTTTTCCACATTTCTACGTAAATTGTGCTACACCGAAATCTTTTCAAGATCCTAATTTTAATTCTTAACTGGATAAATACCCAGAAGTGAGACTGGTAGATCACATGGTAGTTCTGTTTTGAATTTTTTGAGGAACCTCCATACTGTTTTTGATAGCAGCTGCACCATTTTGCATTCCTACCAACAGCGTACAGGGTTCCAATGTTTGCATATCTTCACCGACATTCGTAATCTTCTTCATGCACAATGCAGTATCTTTGCCTTCAGGATGTGTGGCAACTTCAGACATGGGCACTAAAGCACATCCCTATTTCTTTGATTTTTGTTTTCAGTTTATTTATTACAAAGACAGTGCACAGAAGAGGCAGAGAGAGAGAGAGAGAGAGAATCCCGAGGAGGCTCCACACTGTCAGCACAGAGCTCAATGAGGGATTAAACTCATGAACCATGAGATCATGACCTGAGCCGAAATCAAGAGTCAGATGCTTAACCGACTGAGCCACCCAGGTGGCCCCCTATTTCTTATTCACTTACCCCAACACACACACACACACACACACACACACAATCCTGAAGACTATATTTGGGCTACACAGGTGGGAGTACATGCTGAAAAGTAGTTGACCCAAGAGACTTCCTAGAAGGGTTAAGTAACTTAGCCTAGGGATGGATAAGTGGAATTTCAGGGAATAAGAAGTGTATTGATTTCTTATTGTTGCTGTAACAAATTAGTACAATTGAGTGGCTTAACACAACACACATTTATTCTCTTACAATTCTGGAGGTCAGAAGTCTAAAAATCAAGGTGTTGGCAGGGCTGCGTTTCTTCTGGAGACTTTGGGGAGAACTCTTTCTTGCCTTTTCCAGATTCTAAAGGCCATCTGCATTCCCTGTTCCATGGCCCCACTTTCCAACTTCAGAGAGCAGAACTCCAATCTCTGTTCTACCTTTACATCTCCTTTTTCTGATTCTAATCCTCTTGTCCCCCTCTTATAAGGCCCGTTAATGATTACAGGAACTCATCCAAATAATTCAGAACCATCTCCTCATCTCAAGATCCTAAACATACTTGAAATGTCCCTTTTACCACATAAGGTGACATATTCACAGGTTCTGGGAATTAAGAGGTGAATATCTTTGGAGGTTTGCTATTCAACCTACCATAAGGGGATATTAAAAATATAAGCCAGAGTAGGCTTAGCCTGTATCACAGGAACTGTAAGGATATCTCAGATTCAAAACAAACAACACTTTCTGACCAACCCAGCCAGAAGTGACCTCTTCATCCACTGACCTTCCATTATATTTTTTTCATGTACAAATTGTCATACATTCTGTTTTCTTTTTGTATAAAATTTTAATTTCCTTAGCAGAGATTTATCTACACCTCTCTATGTTCTATAATCTCTTGATAAATATGTCAATTCAAAAACCCCAAATTCAAGGAAGGATGCTTGGAGTATACAGTTGTCTGTGCAGTGGAAGCAAGGTGTTCTTAAAGCCTCTACCAAAAAGGATTCCCTTTTAGGTCCCATTACTCATTATTCTCCTATTCTAAGGCACTGAAACCTAAGACATAATTAAAAGATAACTCATTATTGGAATTAGTCACTAACACTAAGTGAATCATTTCAACATATTCTAACCCATCTTAAGTACTTCCAGCACAAACTCATTGGGAGGAAGCACATTAAGTTACTCATCCTTTTACTGTCTACGCTGCATTTGCTAAGCATCTTGAACACAAAATAAGATTACTTCAACAAGTACCTACTGATGGATAATAGCTCAAAGCAAACTTTAATCAGTTGTAGAGAAGAAACAAGTCACTTCACACCCAAGGAGAGAATTCCGTAAGGAAGAAAGTTATCAAAAAGGGAAAGAGAAGAAAAAAAGATACATCTCCCTTCTTCCACAATATTAGGGGTTTTTTTAAGCTTATTTATTTATTCTGAGAGAGAGAGAGAGAGAGAGAGAGAGAGAGAGAGAGAGAGAGAAGGAGTAGCAGAGAGAGAGGAAGACAGAAAATCCCAAGCAGGTCCCATGCTGTCAGCACAGAGTCAGACACAGGGCTCAAACTCACCAACTGTGAGATCATGACCGGAGCCAAAACTAACAGTCAGATGCTTAACCGACTGAGCCACCCAGGCGCCCCTTCCACAATATTGTTTAGTATGTCTTTGGACACTGTGGTAGAAAGACTCTAAAATGGCTCTCAATGATTTCATGTTCTGGAATTCATGCCCTTGTGTAATCCCTTCCCCTTGAATGTAAGCTGGACCTAGTGAAAATGTGATAAAAAAATGGGATGTCACTTCTGAGGTTAGGTTAGGTTTTGAAAAAATTGTGATGCCTCTCTCTCTCTTTCATTCTCAGAACCCTCTAGAGGAAGCTGCCACATTGTGAGCATCCCTGTGGGGAGGTCAATGTGACAAGAAACAAACATCTCGTGCCAACAACCAGCTGGGGACTGAAGCTTGCCAAGCTCATGCAAGTGAACTGAGAAGCAGTTTCCCCCTCACTTGAGCATGACATTTCTGCAGCCCTGGCTAATATTTTGATTGCAGCTTCAGGGGAGACCTTGGGTCTGAGGACCCAGCTAAACTGCACCAAACCTCTATCCACAGACACCGTGAGGCAATAAATGCTGTTGTTTTAAGCCACTAAGTTTTGAGGCTTACAAAACTGTGTAATTGTTTACAAAAGACTAGATAGCTAATACAGCAAGTAAACCCAATATTCATAATTTCTACTTTATCATTCAATTTTATATATTCTCCATATAAGTGCTCTTATAAAACAAAAATACTGCACAAGATTAAACTTTTTATACTAATAAATCCAGAAAAAATAAGCATTCTTCTATTTTTTATGCATCTGTACAACTGTAATTATATTTTTAAAATCAAAGCAATGTTTGGGGGAAAAACACTAAGTGATCAATTGATTAGCTGCATCATTGATACTTATCACTATGAATCATAAAAAAGTATGCATAACTCACAATATGCCTTCTTCCAAACACATTTCCATTGTCTTGGCCATTTCTGAATACTTAAAGATTCTTAAATTTCTAAGAAAAACATTTTTTTTGGTGATGATTACTACAAGGTTGAGTTTTGATACCTCAAAGCCTTGTAACTATCAGTTACAATATGGAACCTTATAAAGAAAAAGCAGTTTCTTTTCAATTATGTATGAACAACTTAGTCAAATTGACACAGCAGAATGTTTTAAAAGCACTGTGATTTTTAGCTACTGAATATACCATCAGAGCAGATGACTCATACTTTATTTTTAACCTGAGATATTTTACAAGAGAGATTAAAAATACTCCTCATTCAATGTCTGACCATCTAATAAAAATATGAACATATCCATCCAATTCATCTCTACCTAGTGCTTTAGTAATAAATAAGGGAGTTTAAAAACATCCTTTTGAGGAAGCACTATAAAGTACAAAAGACACTAAAATTCCTTATAAAGAATTCCCCTTTATATGAGCATTTACAATGATCCGGCCTCTTCTGCACGCGCGCGCGTGCGCGCGCGCACACACACACACACACACACACACACACACACACACACACCAGCCAGAAACATTTTTAAAACATTTTCCTAAAAACCCTTATCTTTCTGCTCAAATGATCACCATTGATTCCCACTTCTTCTAAATGGTTTTGCATTTTATATCCCCAACTCATTTCCTTAGGCAACTCCTTGACCTCATTCCTTATTTCCAGGACTATTATGTAATTGTCTGAACAAGCAGGGTCCCCCAAAATGTGAGACAAATTTATCCAGAAGTCTGCACCGAGAAAATAGACTAGGAAGATAATCTAATTTCAACATCTTGTGGTTCTGTGTCATATAGTTTGGTGGTAGTGTTAATATGTGGTGTTGGACAGTGTAATTAGGGAATAAGAGCTTTCGAGCCAGAATCCCTGGGTTTCAATCTAGCCAGATATGGAACCTTAGGTTAGTTACTTAATATCCCTGTGCTTTTCTGTCTCACATATAAAACTTCTGTAATAGTACCTGTCTCACAGGGCGGTAGGGAGAGTAAATGACTGTGCGTAGCAACCGAAAACAAGGGTTAGCTGGTAGCAGCACAGGCAGCAAAAGCAGCTGCAGGCGTAGTCACTGCAATATTGTTTTGATGTATTTGGTTTTAAATTCTGAATTACATACTGACAGAGTAAAAAAGGTCTGGCCTTTCAATTTTACCAGCTTTGCGGCCTCCAGGCTCTACATCTCATCCAATCATGAGGATGTGGTGACATAATTTCATCAGGAGACAATGTGACTGAATGAAAAGGAAAAAAGACTGACATATTTAAATATTGGCATACTTAAACCCTGAATATTTGACTTACAAAATCATGAAATAACCAAGCTTCTCTTATGAAGCAGAGGCATAAGGCAGGGTTAATAGATCTCACGATATTTTTACAGGTTTAGTGAGACCTAAAATTAAGCAGGATCTCTTCAAGTCTTCTTGCATTTCTCGGCTTCAGCAAAACTTTTTGTGTTAACACACATTACTGTGCTCTCACTTCTTTGAAGCTTACTTTTGAACAAGCAATTTCTCAAGCCATATCATGTTTTCAATTCTTCTCTCAGAAAAGGAATTAAAAATGTTTTGGACACTTTTTGGAAAACAGACAATAAAAAAGTTAACCTATTAAAATAGGATCTAATTAGTCTTGACCTATTTGATCTCCTGCTATGTTTTTCTACACAAGATGAAAAGATATTCTTTTAGTCTTAAACCTCATATACTTAAAAGGAAATAACGTTCTATCTTTTCAACTTGATTGTTTCTTTTGAGAAGCAAGATACTGTTTGCCTGTGAAAGTAAAAGATTTTAATCTTAAATGTGGATTTATTGTGAATCTAGAATAATTTTTTGTGGTTAAAATGAATCACAGACAGACATTACCTAATACAGAAGTGGCAGGCTTACATAGAAAATGTAGACTGTCCCTTGAATTTCTAAATATTCTCTAATGAATATGTTTTAATTGTGTTATGAATTAAACATAGAAAGGAAGACAATTTTTTCCTCTCTCTCACTATGGAGGTCTTATCAGAAAGTTATCAGAAAATTTCTCATTAAATCATTTTTAAAACCTTAAGGCTATTTGGAGTCACTAAATGTTATACCATATGGTAAGTTACAGAAAATTATGCTAAATTATTTAAAAACTGATTCACAAAATACAATTATTTACTCTAGTTACAATTCTTTCCCCTTACAACAATTCTCAGCTCAGACTAGGAAGAGATATTTAATTAGTCTGGGGAAGGAAAGGAAAAGAGGATAAATTAAATAAGTTGGATTTATAATTATGACGAGTTTTAAGGCCACTTCAACTGAAAAATCTATACATAATTATATCACACTATTGGATTTAGATTTACGTTATTCAGAAGAGGATAATTTACACTTTTTGGTAATAACATTAACCTAGAAACCGCAAGAGAACATGGGTTGTCCTCAGTAAAATGAAAATCAATCAATAGAAAAACTTCCAGAATGTTACAAATTCTCTCACATTGTCTCACTATTCAGCACGTTTCCTCATGGCCAAGGCTTTGTTTTGTTCACTGGTCACTTTACAGGTATCTGGATCAGTGTCTACAGGTACTCAATAAGTGAGATTGAATGACTGGATGAATATACTATTTTAATTCAAATTAGGTTACAATGATCAATCAAGGAAGTATGTGAAATTAATTTTTAAATACCTTCATCTATGGTGTTTGGAATTTGCAATACAGAATACTATAACCAATGTGATAAGAATAATCCTATTCAGATAAATTTGTTTAATGACATTTTTAAATAAGCCATATTTTATATATACATATATTTTCATATAGGCATATATATTTCTACACACACATATATCTTCATATATATACATATATATTTATACATATACATATACTCACATATATACACATAGGCTTTTACATACACAATCATGCACACACATTTTCATATACACAGACAAATGTAAATATGTTACACACACACACTATTAGTGGAAACATATTTCCATTAGTGGAAAAGAAGATTCATTCCATTTCTTCTTTAAAGTAGCAGCTTTAAGTAGACTGGATCTAAGTTATTTGTTGCATGTTCCATGATAATTCCCATGTATCATAATAAATGCATTTGAGCAAAAGGGACTTTACTATAAATACTGGGAAAGCTAAGATATTTGCTATCCATGAGTAACTCTGAAAACAAACTTATTTCTTCCAACTCAGAAAAGCCTTTAAATCGGTATTCTACTATCAAAGGATATAAAGAATCAGATTATAGATCTACTATAAAACAACATAAAGACTTCAGAAATAAAACATGATAGGATTCAAGAAATTAAAAGAAATCACTAAAGATGATATATAGAGTAGAAACCTTTTGTAATGGGCAAATTAACTACCCATATCCTCAAACATTAATAAAAGATAAAACAGGATCAATTTGACTTGTATTTGATTTGTTTCAGTAGCAGTTTAAAAATCTGATAGGGTTGGAGCACCTGGGTGGCTCAGTTGGTTAAGCATCCAACTCTTGATTCTGGCTGAGATCTGATCTCACAGTTCATGTGATGGCCCCATCTCAGGCTCTGTGAAGATAGCACGGAGCCTGATTGGGATTCTCTGCCCTTCCCTCACTCATGCTCGCATTCACTCGCTCTCTCTCTCTCTCTCTCTCTCTCAAAATAAATAAATATTAAAAATTTTTTAAATCTGCTAGGATTGAGCAGACCCTACTCTGGTATACATTATATACCCTACTTTGGTATACATTATATTATATTTAAACATTTTATTTAAAAAAATATAAATAAGGGTCACCTGGGTGGCTCCGCTGGTTGAGCATCTGACTTCAGCCCAGGTCATGATCTCGCAGTTTGTGGGTTTGAGCCCTGTGTTGGACTCTGTGCTGACAGCTCAGAGCCTGGAGCCTGCTTCAGATACTGTGTCTCCCTCTCTCTGCCTCTCCCCTGCTCATGCTCACTCTCTCTCACAAATAAATAAACATTAACATTTTTAATATAAATAAATAAATATAATCTACATAAAAATTACTTTATTTTTAAATGATTTTAAGATTGTGTAAACACTAATTTTTGAATAGATATTTCCTTCTTGTTTTAAAATTTTTTCCCCAACATTTATCATAAACATTTTATGTGTCAAAAATTGTGTAGTGGTAAAATTACTTTGTTCATAGTAGTCATGTAAGCCCTTATCCAGAATATAGAAACATAAAAATTATTGTAAACTCCCTAAAACAAAAGTTAGCTTCTCCCTTGATCATTAGAATCAAGTGTAGATTAAGTGTAATCTAATTACAAAATGTAAAAGAAACAAATTATTGGATTCTAAGATGATTCCATAAAGATAAAAGAATACCTTTAGTGGTTTTTATCACTATCCTTTTTAATTGTCTTACAACATTAAATGATATTAATTATTGTATCTTAATATACATTTCTTAGCCCTGAACCATCCTCTAGGTATCTTCCTGTCTTTCCTGCCTTTTAGTCCATCTTTTAGAAGAAGCAAAGGTATATTAGCTTCCTATATCTTCAATTATTCAATACCAAACCTGTTTCTGCTTCTACAAATTCTACTGAATTTTATCTTGCCAAAGGCACAATGATCTTTACGTATGTCTAAATAATTTTTTTTAATTTTTAATGTTTATTTTATTTTTGAAAGAGAGAGACAGAGTCTGAGTGGGGGAGGGGCAAAGAGAGTGAGACAGAGAACTTGAAGCAGGCTCCAGGCTCTGAGCTGTCAGCACAGAGCCTGACGTGGGGCTCAAACCCAGGAGACATGAGATCATGACCTGAGCCAAAGTCAGACCCTTAACTGACTTAGCCACGAAGGCGCCCGTAAATAAAATTCTTATTAGATGTCCACACGACTATAACATGGTTGAATCTTCACTCCTTGAAATTTTAACCTATGAAACTTGCTTCCATGAAAACATTGGACTTTCTCCTACTTCTAACCCTATCCCCAATGACCACTCCTCAGATTCTTTCATGCCTGTCTCTACCTGAAACTAGTATCCCTCAAAATTAAACCCTTGACCCATCTGTCTTCTTACTCTGTGATTCCCCCGGAGGATCTCATCCATTTATAGGGAAATAATTACCAGCAATAGTGTACTGATGATTCCTGAAACTTTATCTGTCCTGTGGCTTATTGTCACTGAGAAATCTCAAATGTAATGTATCCAAACTGAAGTCTTCATCTTTTCTTCTCAACTGACCCTCCCACCTCAATTAATAATACCACCATGCATCACCCAGATCAGACTTTGTAGAACCCCTGGATGATTCCTTTCTCCATCACATCACCCAGGCCTTCTAATTTTACCTCTTAAGTAAGTCTCAAATTCTGTGCCCATCTTTCCAGATGTGAAATACAGAAATACAGATTCTACATCTTATCCAAAAGTTTCTGATTCCGTGGGTATAGGAATAAAAATCTGCATTTCTAGCAAAGGATGTTTGTTTGTTTTTGTAGGATGGGTAAAATCTGAGGTGTACAGGCTGTGTATAGACTATAGGTAAGGAGTCATCGAAGAATAAAACAGGGAACTAATAATGGTGCTAGGCATGTGAAATCAATCCTATAACATTTGGTAAAACACTGGTTTGGAAGGTAGTGGAGAGGACATGTACAAATTTAAAGACCCCATTATCATTCTATCTAGTCTTTTCTTAGCTGTATTCCTCAGAAAAATATATTTTTTCTGTTTTTTCAAGATTTTTGTTGTATCTTATTGTTGGAGAAGATTATATCCTTTATTAAAAAAAAAAAAAAAAAAAAAACAGGCCCAAAATGGATTTGCTAATGCTAAACCCTATGTCAATACTGAACCAAGACTTCTCCCAGAAATGAAATCTTACTTAAACCAGTCAATCAGGAATCTCCTGATCAGCACTAGTTAGGTAATATTCATGGCAGACCCTTATAATCCCCTAAAACAAAAGTAACTTTGAAGTAATGAACTCACTTTTTTGCCTAGTATAACCTCTTTGTTCCTGCTCCCTTCCTTCTATAAGAGTCTTTAATTTGTACTGCTCCTCAGAGCTCCTTCCTATAAATTAGATTGGATGCTGCCCAATTTGAATCAATGTTTGCTCAAGTAAACTCTTAAAATGTATAATATACCTCGGCTAATATCTTAACAATTCTTAGTGTCGAAAGACAAAATCAAAGGAGACCCCCGATCTCCCCGCCTCCCAAGCTCCTGGAGCGAGGAGCAACCAGACATGGATGGATACCTGTTGAGCCTCTTGAGCTCACTGCTTTCTCACTGCCTCAAGGGGTCCTAAGTCCTTCTCGGATCCTCTGCAGCTTTGCGTTATGAACTTTCAGACTCTGAGAATTTCTTTTTCTGGACTGGACCGTGAAACCAACTGGGCCTGGACGGGTCTGACTTAGAACCAGACTGGGTTCAGGGTTGGACTGGGTCCTACAAAGAAACGGGACCGGTCCAAGTTCAGGCAGGAACTGGCTTACAAACTGGACCAGATCCAGGAGTCTGCGTAGAAACCAGACCAGGTCCGGCGTTGAACTACTTCCGGCTTAGAAACCAGATCCTGTCCAGGGTCAAATTGGGTCCCACTCAGAAACCAAACCAGGTCCAGAATCGTTCTGGTCTACAATCATTCTTGGTACGACTTAAAGCTGCGCTGGGTCGAGTGCAGAACCTCAGGTGAGTAAAATTCTACTTCGAGGCTGAACGAGCAGGTTAAACTTATCAAAGATAGTCTTGAATTACAGAGGCCTGTAATTTATGAGCTCATCCATTTATGAGCTACCCTACAGAAAAAGGGGTCTCAGCCAAAAACTCACCATAAAGGATAAAGGGTAATTATTTTTCCTAGTCTACAGTTTATCATTACTAGGATGAGATCTGCTCATTCCAGAGTCTGCAGACTAGATTCTGGGAAAAATGGCAGAAGCTGGCAAAGGGTAAGAATTCTTACCAAAGCCAGCTCTCCTAGATAGCTATCTGTGTGCCTGGTTGAGAGAGGAAGGTGAAATTTTATGTTCCCTTTTCCTTTCCAAATTCAGATTGGCTGGCAAAAAAAAAAAAAAAAAAAAAAACCACCATAGATATAGATAATAGATGATGTAGATACAGATAGATAAATATAGATATAAATATATAGATGTAGATATAGACATATAGAAATAGATATAGATATAACTTCTCTTTAAATTGTGACCCCTGAATTTGCTTTCAGGCTTTCAAGTATTCATTGGTTGTGGATCCTTTCTCTTTCCTGAACAGCTTTGACCTCTTGTTCGACTTGTTTTGTCTCCTGAGAATTTTGAACAAGTAAAAGTGTTCAAGATTTTGAGATTGATAGCCTAGATTCTGGGGTAATATTGTGTCCTCCTGTACTTATGGGCAAGGTGGCAAATTACCCCACTCTGAATCTCGTTTCCCTCATCTGTGAGATGAAGACCATCGTGAGAGCCCTGCACAGGACTGTTGGGCAGATTAAATGAAATGCTCCAAGTAGAATTGTTGGCACAGTGCCTGGCATTCAGTCATCATGTAACAAAGGTCATCTCTTACCAAATGTGACTGTCATAGATGTTGCTAATACTACTACTTGTAGGTGTTGGTAGAAACACGGTGCCCTCCTTTCGGGGTATGGGTCAAACTGATCCATGCATTTTGAGGGATTCAGAAGGATAACATCTTGAAGGAGCTACGTAATGCTGGCACTGTTACTTCATCCACACCATTTCCAGGCAGCAAGATTTAGGGGGTTAGAGCCTAGGCTCTCTTTCAGACTATTTGGGTTCAAGTCCCGGCTCCAAAAACTTGCAAAATGCATTATCTTAGTTACTTAACCTCTTTATTTATCTATTAAACAAGGACAAAAATGATAGGTAACTAAATGGATTATTGTGAAGTGTATATAGCACATGTCACATAAAGCGTGTAAACAGTTTATGAAGCATAGTCAGTGATCAGTAAGTAAATATCAGTCACTGCCTAATATTCTACCATTCTCCTGTTCTTTTTTTGCAAAATAATTAATAATAATAATAATAATAATAATAAAAGATCTCAATTAAAAGTAGAGGCAAATTATTTATGCTTCACTTTATCAGTCACATAACTGTTCTGATAAACCCTGAACTGTACTCTTTTTCTGATTTCAGTTAACTTCATAAAAATAAACTTAGTTTTTATGGCAAGGTAAAAAGAATAAAAAAGACAGTGGCTAGAAGCTTAGATTAACAAGAGTTGGATAAGTAAGGAAAGAAAGAGAAAGAACAGCAGACTGGAAACTTGAGAAAGGGAGAGAAAACGTGGGATGTAAGCAGGCATTTCCTATCACTTGCTTCTTAGCAGCTGGTTGCTGGAGATGAATAAGAAAAATAGGGCAGCTGGCAAACACCCGGAGTGTAGCTTCTTTCTCTGAGACCCACCCCCACCACAAATGGTACTGTGACTACTCTTGTCTAGTGCCATACTCTAGCCCAGATTTTGCCAGTTGATGTAATTCTGCACACACACCCCTTCAATATGCAAAAGTGCTATAGCATGTCCCAGGCTAAATGTATCTTTTCCCAGTCCATTTTCTTCCCCAGCTACTACTCTCTTTCTTGCCATTGATAGCCAAAATTTTAACGTTGTCTCCACTAGTTCCCTTCACTGTATTGCATGATAGCATGCAATGCGTACAACTCCCATCTGCCTTCAAATACCACCACTCCTGGAAAGCCAATCTTGTTGACATCACCCAATTATTTAAATACATTTTACTATGTCAGTGGCATCTCCTGGAGGTGTTCGCATCCTTTTTTAAAACACTGAGATTTATAGAACACACTAAAAATCTTGGGTTTTATCCAAAGTGCCACAGGAAGCCACAAAAAGATTTTTGGGGGGAGGGCAAGGCTCCAAATACACTACAATATCTGAGTTTTAATCCTACTTCCCTGGTGTATTCTTCTCAAACAAAAGTTGTCACGGACTGAATGTTTGCATCTCCCCAGAATTCATATGTTGAAGCCCTCCACTCCCCTCCCCACAGTGTGCTAGTACTATGAAGTGGAGCTTTGTGGAAAAGATTAGGTTAAGATCAGGTCCTGAGAGTGAAGTTCCATGATGGGACTCCTGCGCTTATAAAAAGGAGACACAGAGCTGTCCCTATTTCCTCCGTGTGAGGATACAGGAAAAAGGCAGCCGTCCAAAAGCAGGAAGAGGGTCTTCACCAAGCACAAAATCTGCTAGTACCTTGATCTTGGACTCCCAGTCTCCAGAACTGTAAGAAGTAAATGTCCCCATGCTACAATAAAAGCACCATTTTGCTCCGAAAAAAAGAAATTATAAATAGAGCAATAAATAAACAGCCTGCCTATGGCATTTGTTCTGGCAGCCTGACCTCAGACAGGTATTCCCCAGGGTTTAGTTCGAACCCTCACCTCTTCTTCTCTACACTTTTTCCCCCCAGGGTCTCTATCCAGTTCCATGCTTTAAAGGCTATCTATGTGTGTCAATGAATTCCACATTTGTGCATTTTGCCCGGAAAGGTTCCTCCAAACTCCAGATATTTGAAACAATACGCCTATTTGACATTTTACTGGGCATGTCCCAGACACCTCAAACTTAAGTCTATTTTTTTTCCTTTTCTTATTTAAGTTTTTTTTTTTTTAATTCCAGTTAGTTAACATACTGTGTTATGTTAATTTCAGGTATAGAAAATAGTAATTCAACACTTCTATACATCATCCTGTGCTCATCATGACATAATCCCCATCACCTATTTAAACCCATCCCCCACCCTCCTCTTCTCTGAGCACATCAGTTTGTGCTCTATAATTAAGAGTCTGTTTATTGATCTCTCTCTCTCTCTTTCTCTCTCTCTTTCCCCACCCCCACTATCTATCTCTTATTTTTACCCTTTGCTTTTTGGTTTTCTTTCTTAAATTCCACATATGAGTGAAATCATATGGTAGTTGTCTTTCTCTGACTTATTTTGCTTAGCATTATACTCTCTAGCTCCACCCATGCCATTGCAAATGGCAAGATTTCACTCTTTTTTTATGGCTGAATAAGATTCTATTTATATATAATCTTTTCTTCATCAATTCATAAATCAATGGACACTTGGGCTGCTTCAATATCTTGGCTTCCATATGTTGGCAATTATAAATAATGCTGCTATAAACATAAGGGTGCATTGATCTCTCTGAATGAGTGTTATTTATTCTTTGGGTAAATACCCAGTAGTGTGACCTCTGGATCATAAGGTAGTTCTATCTTTAACTTTTTGAGGAACCTCCATACTGTTTTCCACAGTGTCTGCAACAGTTTGCATTCCCACCAACAGTGCACAAGGTTCCTTTTTCCCCACATCCTCACCAATACCTGTTGTTTCTTCTGTTGTTGATGGTAGCCAATCTGACAGGTGTTAGATGATATCGCACTGTAGTTTTGATTTTTATTTCCCTGATGGTAAGTGATGATGAGCATCTGTTAATGTGTCTGTTGGCCACATTCTTCTTTGGACAGTGCCTGTTCATCTCTTCCACCCATTTTAATTGGTTTATTTGTTTTTGGGTGTTGAGTTTTACAAGTTCTTTATATATTTTGAATACTAACCCTTTATTGTATATGTCATTTGAAAATATCTTCTCCCTTTCCATAAGGCTACCTTTTAGTTTTGTTGATTGTTTCCTTTGCTTTGCAGAAGAAGCCTTTTATTTTGATGTAGTCTTAATAGCTTATTTTTACTTTTGTTTCCCTTGCCTCAGGAGACATGTAGAAAGAAGAGGCTACGGACAATGTCAAAGAAGTTAGTGCCGGTGTTCTTTTCTGGGATTTTTATGGTTTCCTGTCTCACATTTAGACCTTTAATCCGTTTTTGACTCATTTTTGTTTATGGTGTAAGAAAGTGGTCCAGTAACACTGTTTTGCATGTGGCTGTCCAGTTTTTCCAACACCGTTTGTGGAAGAGACTGTCTTTGTCCCATTGGATATTCTTACATGCTTTCTTGAAGATTAATTGACCATAGAATTGTGGATATATTTCTGGGTTTTCTATTTTGTTCTATTGGTCTCTGTGTCTATTTTTGTGGCACTACCATAGTGTTTTGATTATTACTACATAATATAACTTTTAAAACTTTTACAATATAACTTGAAGTCAAGAGTTGTGATATGTCTGGCTGTGCCTTATTTTTCAGGATTGCTTTGGCTATTCAGGGTCTTTCATGGTTCCATACAAATTTTAGGATTGTTTGTTCTAGTTCTGTGAAAAATGCTGGTGATGTTTTGATAGGGATCACATTAAATGTGTAGATTGCTTTGGGTAGTATAGACATTTTAACAATATTTGTAATTCTAATCCATGAGCATGGAATGTCTTTCAGTTTCTTTGTGTTGTCTTCCATTTCTTTCATCAGTGTTTTATAGTTTTCAGAGTATAGGTCTTTCACCTCTTTGGTTAGGTTTATTCCTAGGTATCTTATTATTTTGGGTTCAATTTTAAATAGGATTTGTTTTCTTAATTTCTCTTTCTGCTGCTTCATTACTGGCATAGAAATGTAACAGATTTCTGCACATTGATTTTGTATCCTGAGAATTTACTGAATTTATCATTTCTAGCCAGTGTTCAGTGGAGTCTTTTGGGTTTTCTATATATAGTATCGCGTCTTTGCAAATACTAAAAGTTTTACTTACTCCTTATTAATTTGGACTCCTGTTATTTCCTTTTGTTGTCTTATACCTGGAGCTAGGACTTCCAGTCGTATGTTGAATAAAAGTGGTGATAGTGGATATCCTTATCTTGTTCCTGACCTTAGGGGGAAAAGCTGCCAGTTTTTCACCACTGAGCATAATGTTCATTGTGTGTTTTTCATAGTGGCCTTCATTATGTATGTTCTCTCTAAACCTACTTTGTTGAGGGTATTTATCATGAATGGGTATTGTACTTTGTCAAATACTTGTTCTGCATCTGTTGAAATGACCATATGGTTTCTATCCTTTCTTTTATTGATGTGATGTATCACATAGTATTTAACTTTGAAAACTAGAGGGGCTGAATTCTGTGAGTTGTAGAATCAGTGGAACTTGGAGCCTGGAGCTTTAAAAGTCAGCTGACTCAGCACCAGGCAAGTTGGGAGAGCTAGTGATAGAAGGTTGCTACCCTTAAAGAGATAGCAGCCTACACAGGAAAGCAACGTAAAAATGGCAGTGTACACAACACCATGGGTAAATGGAAGACAGATCTGTTCTACTAGCTTCAGAGCAAGTTGAGGGACTTCTCCAAAAATGAGGGACCTGACAGGAGCCATTTTCTTACCCTTTCCCCCAGCATAAGAACAGAGATACCTATGAGAGATGGGACTACACAGACACTTGCTACCCAACCCACTAGCAGTGTGCCATCCCCACTGATTTTCATGAGGACTTGCATACTCCAAGTCTGATAGCTTCAGCCCTGGACTCCAAGCAAATCTTATTAAAGCCAGGCACGCACCCCACCCAGCCACTGGGTCACACAGCTGCCACTGTGCACTGCACCCATCTGGCATGCCGTGCCCAGCTGTGCATCCTCAGCCACCCTCAGGCACTAGACCCAACCACGCCCAGTCATCATTGTGCAATGCAATCAGGCTCCCACCCCCAACTCCCTTGGTATGTAGCCCCTAACCACTGCAGTGTTTGGGGGGATCCGGCAAATACTAGGGGACCAGCACAAATTTTGCTAACACTGCTGCCCCACTCACGAATTCCTCAGCAAGCACACCCCCTCAAAGCTGTCCTGCCTGGGTCCCAATAACACCACAGAGAGCAAGCACAGCCCACAGGAGGCAGAGTCAGTACAAATGACTGAACCAAAAGGAAAAGTGACTTAGACACAACAGCAGGGTGTAAGCAACACACATAGGATGTTCTCCTGAATTGCTAGGTTTTGGTGAATAGGAGACACTGCACTGCAGGACACTCCAGGATCTCTTCTTCATAAAGTCATTACTTTCAAGAAGATACAGCTGACTTTCTTAATACTAGAAACAGACACAGAGAGACAGACAAAATGAGAAGACAAAGGAATTATTGCAAATGAAAGAATAAGACAAGGCCATAGACAGAGATCTAGATGAAACAGATATAAGCAACATGACTGATAGGGAATTTAAAGCAATGATCATAAGGGTACTCACTGGAGTTGATAAGAGTGGAAAACATGAATGAGACCCTTAATACAGAGATAAGCAATAACACAGCAAAGAGAAAGTTCTCAATAGAGGAAATAAGAAACATATCTGATGGAATGAACAGCAGGCTGGAAGAAGCAGAGGAATGAATTAGTGACCTAGAAGACAGTGTAAGGGAAAGTAATCAAGCTTTACAAAAGAAAGAGAAGAGAACTATGTAGAATAAGGATAGACTTAGGGAAATCCGTGACTCCAGCATATATAATAACACTGATATTACAGAAGTTTCAGAAGAAGAAGAAGAAAAGAGAGAAAAGGGGGAGGCAGTTATTTGAAGAAATAAAAGATGAAAATTTCCTTAATTTGGGGAAGGAGACAGATATCTGGAACCAGGAGGCACAGAGAGCAACTATCAAAAGCAACAAAAGCAGACCCACACCAAGACATACTGTAATTAAATTTGCAAAATATAATGATAAAAAATTTTCAAATCAACAAGACCAAAGTAGTCAGTAACTTACAAGGGAAAACCCATAAGTCTAACAGGAGATTTTCTGACAGAAACTTTGCAAGCCAGAAGGGAGTGGCATGATATAATCAAAGTGCTAAATGGGAAAAATATGCAGCCAACTCGATCCAGCAAGGCTATCACTCAAAATAGAAGAAGTGAAGAGTTTCCCAGAGAAAAAGAAAACAAAAACAAAATATTGAAAGGCGTCTATTACCACTAAAACAGCTCTGCAAGAAATATTAAAGGGGACTCTTTGAGTAGAAAGGAGAGACCAATAGTGACAGTATAGATGTAGGAAACATCAAAGCAGTAAAAATGAATATTTCTGTAAAAAATCCATCAAGAAAACTCACAAAAAAAGAATGTAATATATAATAACATATACCTAAAATGTGGGGAGGAAAGAAGTAAAGAATGGGTTCAAACTTAAATGACTATCACCTTAATATAGACTGCTATATGCAGAAGATGTTATGTACAAACCTAACGGTAACCACATATGAAAAACCACTAACAAGTATGCAAAGAATAAAGAGAAAGAAACCAAAATATATCATTGAGCAACCTAGGCCGTCAAGGGCTTGCTTCTCTGCCCTCTTTACATGCAAAGCTGCCTTCCTTCTACAAGCAGACTCCCTCTGCCTCTCTGATCTTCTCAACCTTCCAGATGCAGCTGCTTCTTTACATTTAGTTGTGAGTTTGTTCTGTCAGTCTTTGGATCACTCTCCAGTTTATTGACTTGCATGTGGATGATACCTAGTTGTAAGTGTGGGATGGGATAAACTCAGGGTCCACCTCTGCCATCTTCTATCCATTCCTAAAAACTATTTTTAACAACCCTCTTATTGTGTTTTCTCTGCCAGCTCATTAAAAAAAATTCTAACATCCACAAGTTGCAAAGCAGAAAAATTGTTAGTCATTTTTGATTCTTCACCCTTCCTCAATCCTCATCTACAATCTCTTGATAAGTTTTCTGTAAACTGGTACACAATATGTCATCTTCTCTTTGTCACCATTGTGACAACTCTAGCCCAAGCCACCAGCTTCTATCATAAGAATTCCTATAATGTGCCCCTAATCTTATTCCATTCGCCCTCTTGCTCTCCTCCACTAGTTTCTGTTCAATATGAGTCGTGTCCTTCATTGCTAAAAACCTTGAGTAAAACCCAATTCCTTAGCATAGCCTGCAAATCTCTGCTTAATCCTGTGCCTTGCCTCTTTCTCCATCTTCATCCCATGCCACTCCCACTGGCTCACTGGGTCCTAGCTGCATTGGCCAGTTTTTAAATTCCAATATGCACTGTGCTCTTACAAAGGCTGTTTCCTCTCCTGGGAATGCTCTTTCTCCCACCTTCACACAGCAATGATTTACTAATCACTCAAGCCCCAGTTTGGTAAACTCTACACCCAACATGGGGCTTGAACTCATGACCCTGAGATCAAGAGTCTCATGCTGTACCAACTGAGCCATCCAGGGACCCCACTCAAGCCCCAGTTTAAATGTCCTCTATTTGTAGAGTCCCTCTCCACTGCATCTATATGTATTCCTCTTGTTTTTTTTTTTCTGTTCCTCAACCATTCATTCCTTCATTGAATTAAGAAGAATTCATTTATATGTATTTGCTTATTTATTTGCCATGTGCTGCCATGTGTACTTCTCATTATACTGTAAAACACACAAGGGTGGGCTCTTGTCTCTTGTTTTCTTTAATGCATGCTCAGTATCTAATACAGTTTCTGCACTCTAATTTGTTGCACTCAACAAGCTGAATGAATAAACTCAAGTATGAAACAGGCATTCAACATACACTTAAATAATTAAGTAGGGTTCATTATAAATTATACAATATTAAAAAAATTTAACTATATTGATATATAGTAACCTCTCAATATTACACATAATTGTTATGCAGGAATATTGTGGGTTCATCAAGAAGATTTTACTGAACCTAGTACCTACACTATTCCCAGAAAACTGCTTGGTGTTATGGGGAGAGTTGAATAAAAATAAAAATAGTCATTACTCTCTAAAAATGTTTACATTCTTGAGGACCTAAGTTTTAGAAACACAAAGCAACGGTTAAAGGATACATGAAACGACTTCATGATGTCACAAATAGCTGTAAAATATTTAATAAAACTTAATGATAACAAATGGGTCTCTTTGATGAGAGCAATCTTAAATGTCCACGGCCCTTCAAAAGGTGAGCACCAATGAAATGAGATGAAATCAAGGACAAAAGTAGATCCCACTAAGTTGCAGATTCAAATTACATATAAATGTGCACATACAAGCTTCATGTGCCTTGAGGAATTTTAATAACTCTATAGATAACTTACAAGAAAAATTCAGAATTGTGTTGTACAATACTTTGAGATAGCAATTTAAATATAATATATAAACATTTATTAGGGACCTATGTTGTGTCTATCCTCTAGCTGAATTCAGGTTGGCTAAAATGAATAAGATATGGTGTGTACTCACAGAGTGTCCATAATCCAGTTGGAGAGAAAGGGAAGGAAGATAATGAGACAAATGTCAAATCTATATACACAGTGCAACAAGCAGTATAGAAGACATAATACAATGTTATGGAGGCCCCACTATTGAGAGCTCAATGAATTCTATCTAGTGGATTCTAAGATGGATTTACGAGGCACTGGAGCCAATTTACAAATTTACAATTTTACAGTTTACAAAGCATTGGAGCCAAGCGTCAAAGGTAAATAGAGTTTTGATTTTCCATAAAATGACAGTAGCTTATTCCAGATAGAAAGAATGAATGACCTGTTCAAAGTCATAGGTCTGGGGAGTGGGGGCAGGGAACAGGGTGTTTGAGGAATACGGAATGCAAAGCAGTCCAGGTCAAGGGTTGAGAATATCTCAGTGAATTAATACAACAAGTTCTTGCAGCATAGAAGACTGTTCACTCAGAGCCATAACATCCCACTAAAAGGTAAAAAGGCAAAAATCCAAGGCAAAGTGATACATTTAGTTGCTGTCATGATACAAAATTATTTAATCAGCCATTTAGCCTTCTACCCCTATAACCATCTTTGCTAATTGAAACACGCTCTCTTTTGGAGAAACTACAGTCTACAGGGACTCTTTTAAGTCCTAGATCAATGCATGTTCTAAAGCTTCTTTGACCAGATTTGGAGCTGTTAGCCACAGGTGGCATCTGAGCACCTGAAACGTGGCTACTGCCACATGCTGATTTAAATAAAATATATCATTAATATTATTTCACCTATTTTTGTTTTTAAATGTGACTTCCAGAAAATTTTAAACTACATGTCCAGCTGTTTCTATTGGACTGTGCTGTTCTAAGACGTTTATAAAACAAGTTAATACTATTCTCCAGGAATGGATAAGACCAATTTAGAAGATTAGACATTACTCAACACTGAGCCCATAAAATCCTCTCTAAATAATATGTGCCTTAAATGAAAACCATAAAAGTTTAGCATTATATAACACGGTAGTAATCTGTAATACATGTGGGGAAGCATTGAGCATTTTTAATGTAGTTTTACCTAGGGAAACTGTATTTTATAATTTTAATTAAACCTAAAAACATCTAAGGTGTCCTATACTAATGGGAAATTTCATAACCACCTTTATTTTTTTAATGAGGCTCTTTATTATGTTACTTTTCTTATTTCCAGAACCCTAGAAAATTAACATACAAATATACTTAATTTTTCCAATTCATGTATCCCCTCCTTTGAATCTAGTGATGTCTAATAGCACTTTATACATGTTAAAGCTAAAGATAAAATAAATATCAGGTAGAAATGTGTAATGATTATATATTCATGGTGATTACCTTTATATTTTTAATTTTAAAGAAACATAAAAGTACAATGATAACATAATTTAAGAATTAAGTTAAAAATAACTTCAAATAGTCAATATCTATTTGTGAAACCTAAACTAGATATTTTGAGACCCATTTTCATTAATTACTGTAAAATTAAGGAAGGTACCTTTAAAAATTACTTTTAAGTCAATGACCCTCATATAAAAAGTTTTCTGGTTACTTTAATAAAATCATTACTTGTACAAAAATTACAACTAATATTTTATTTAGCTGAGTTAATATAAAGCAATAGTGGCATTCAGTAACATTAAACTAATTACATAGTGCCACCAATTTCTGTGAAATGCCTTAAAATAAAATGGATTGTTACTATCTACTGTGTTTAGGGAATCTCTATTAATGTAAGAGACTCAGTTTACAGCTTCCTTCAAATGATTAGGAATAACACAGCTGTTAAAATGCATGAGATTACACTGTAATAGCATTCTTTACCTAATAACAAATCAGGCCACAAATACTAATAAACATAATCACCGGGCCCTTAATGGAAGATTTCTGCTAATTCTGAAAGCTTCACAATTAGCTGTGATTCAGTGAACCTGATTCACTGTTAAATTAAACTTAGGGAAGGGGAAGGTGAAATACTCTTGTTTTAGGAAGGCAATAACAATTCTATTTGAATTTTTTACTTTTCAAGGCAAGGGAATTTTAAAAATAAAATTATTTCATTAATTTTTTGTATCTGTAAAATTTAGTCCTGCTTAACTCATACACGCACTAAGATTAAAATACACTTTTTAAAAAGACTCCTAACTGGATTCATTGGACTGCGAGGGTCTCAGATTATTTTTTAATATTTAATTTTTTTAAATTTTTTATTTTAGAGAGAGTATGTGTGTGCAAGTGGGGGAGGGCCAGAGGGAGAGAGAAGCAGACAGAATCTTTCTTTTTTAATTTATTTATTTAAATTCAAATTGGGTAACATACAGCGTAGTAAAGATTTTTTTCTCACACTCTCTCAAATGAGAGAGCAAGATTTTTTGCTCAAATCTCTGTATCACTTAGGGCTTCTTTCCGCTTGAGCCCTACAAACCTATTGTGGTCAGAGAATCCTTGTCTTTGCTGTTCCCTCTTCTTAGAAGGCTAGATTCCTCAATCCTCTTACAACAAGCTCCTTCTTTTCATTTAGGTCTCAGTTCAAACATTATTACTTAAAAGACATCTTTCCAGAGTTCCTTTTTTAAGTACCATCATTTCCCCTAACGCAGAAATTATTCCTTTCTTTTCCTCAGAACAACCATCAACTCTGAGTGTATCTTGTTAATTTGTATGCTTAGTTGTTTACACTTAAACTTCCCTCTGTAGAACACTCCATGAGAACTAAAACCTTATTTGGTTCTTCCACTGCCATTAACAAACTACCATTAACAAACAAACTGATGGTATGCATACAAACACACATACCACACACATACACATACACAGATTCACATATGTATATAACCAGGTTAATTTCATGTTGCTACTGATACAGGTAGCCAGGTTTTTTTTTTAGTAAAAATCTATTATGAGAGCTTTCAAAATCCATAAGCATATCTCTATAGCAAATTTTTTAAAGGTTACAGGCTGTCCCACCATCCAAATATAGTAGATATTGTTATCAAATTCCCTACTGTTGATATTTAGATTAGTGCCTTTTTTTTTTTACTGTTATAAACAATATTTTTATTCGCATCCTTGTACATAGATATTTGAACACATGCCTGATTATTTCTGCCAGATAAATTCTCCTAATTAAACTGCTAAATAAATAAAAATATACACATTTTAAATTTTGACTCATATTGCTGTACTCTCCTCAAAAATGTTTTCTCTTCCTAATTATATCAACATTGTGCAAAAGTGACTATTTCTCCATATTCTTGGCAATACTGAAATTATCAATACTTGCCAATTCAATATGGGTTGATATATCATCCCCTTTTCAATAAATGATTTATGGCCTGTGATAATTTTTCCATTAAAAAATTTACCATTTTCATTGATTTCTAAGATCATTCATATATTAATAGTATTTAATACATGTACTCAACTTGCAAATATTTTTTCCAGTTTTTAATATGTATTTTGTCTTATTGTATGTGGTTGGCTGTTTTGTAGTCAAATTGGTTTTCCCTCCACCATTTTTATATCAAGTTTAATTTTTATACCAAGTTTTTTATATCAAGATTTATAGTATCAAGTTTTAAAAGGACCTAATTTATCCCAAGACTAAAAATTACACACACCACACACACAATATACATATATTATAATACATATGACACATGTATGCTATATGTTAGTAACACTTTTATCTTTAATATTCAGCAAAAGTCAAAAATAATATCAGAGAAACCATTTTGCAAGTTTGAATGTGTTGAGGCTTGTATCAAAGTGCCATTTGAATAGTTTGATACAAAGTACTTAATGTTTCCTATTGATTGCAAAGAAAACATCCCTAATAATATTGCCTCTATGGGACAAAAATGCTTATTTGCAAATGCATCTCTCCCAAATGACAGCAAGGCTGTCTAAACTTCTAAATAGACTTGGAAAACTTAGAGTAAGAGCTGAGTAATAAGTATCAATTATAGAGACTACGTGCCTTTTACTTTACATTTCAGTACCACATATTTTTAGTTATGACTAATGAACAGCCCACTCTTAAATATATCCTGAAGGTAGATAGATTTTGAAACATCATGATTTAACAGGTGGCTTACCGGGTGACTCAGCCCCTTCACTCTGGCTCTAACAATAACACAAAAGGATCACAAAAGGATGTTTTAGTGGGACATCACTGTTTTGTTTTTTTTTTTTTTCTTTTCTTTCTTTTTTTTTTTTCTTTCTTTCTTTTTTTTTTTTTTTTGGACATCAACCACAAAAAGAGACTAGGTTATACTTCCAATTGTGGTGCCTTTCACTTGGCTCATGGAGCTGCCATCCTGTCCATGCCTAAAACTTCCTTAAAGGTTCTGATATTTTTAACTACATCTCTAAGAGATGGTGTGGCTAGAGTCCCACTGAGTAGGTAAAGTTTTGTTTTATCATTAGGTCATTATTCTCAAGGCAAGGGCTGGAGCCTATTTCTGGAAATCTAAAATACCACGATTAACTTTTTTCATTTTTTCACTCTTGCTTAATAGTAAGTCAGATGTACACCCATGTGATTCATGTTCATGATTAGTATTTCTGTGATTCCCTTTAATATTTAGTACAAGTTTATTAGAAAATACAATCAAAGTAGAAATGTTTTGAGGGCTGATTGCACGCTAGGAGCTTTAAGTGTACTCATTCAGTTAACCTTTAGCAAACACGAAGTTAGTTCTATTTGTATTACTAATGGAAAGACAAGAATATTGACACAACAACAAATTCAGATACTTGCCAATACTTATTATCTAGGAGTAGTAGAAGTAAGACAAAAGCAGGGGAGACTGCTTCTACCTCCCACTCTCGAAGAGTATACTGTCTAGTGCTTGATGTAGCTTACACTTTTTTTTCCAGCTACCGTAGTCCGAAGTTATAACAAGGTCATAATGAAAATTTTAGAGACAGCATTTCCTTGATTCAACAGTGCCAACTTCTACAGTTCTACAGCAACCCAATTTTAATTACCTCTAACAAGTTCTGTAAATCCTAACGTGTTAGCAGTATATCATGAGCTTGCCAATGTACTTAAACTATAGCATATTCCTCATGTCATTATCATAACATTTTCTGCTGTCTAATTTAACCTGCAGGTCAGTTTGATTCTTTTGTTCATCAGAATTTATTTAATGCGTACTATGTGTCCATTACTTGTTGCAGCCATTGCGAAAATCGCAGAGAATAAAATAAAATTGCTGCCTTAACAAAGCTTATATTCTAGATAAGGGCGGTGAGTGTTAATTAGCCAGTTAGTTACAAATACTTTGTAAGAAAAAGTCAGAGATGGGGAAAGTCATTTTATATAGGATGGTGGGGTAGTGCTCAACAAGAGATTGATACTTGAGTAAAGGTCTAAATTAAATGAAGAAGTGATCCACATATATCTCTGGGAAAAGACCATTCTAAGAAGAACAGCCAGGGTGCCAGTGTGAGTGGAGGAAAGAAAACAGAGGGGGGAGTAGTATGGATTAAAAAGATGCAGGGGACAGATGAAGTGGGAAATGTGTATGTAAATATGTGTGTGTACATACATATATACATAAATGCATACATTTGTGTACTGAAAGTAGAGCCAAGAAGGTAAGTGCTGGTTTGGATATATATGAAAGAAAAAGAAAATTAAATATAGAATTAGTTCAAATTTTGGTCTAAGTAACTGGAAGAATACAATCTATTACAAAGATGTGGACGGCAGTTGGGTGAGCAATATTTTTTGAAGGGTTGGATGTGGAAATCAAGTATTCAAGTTATAAATATGTTAAATTTCAGATTCCTATTCAATGTCAAAAAGGAAATGTTGAATAACCCAGTTGCAGATATGAGTCCTCCTTGAGGAAGAGTTACTAGCTGTAGATGAAATCTGGGAGTTGTCACATTATGCATCATATTTAATGCCATGAGACTGGATAAGATCACCTCAGACTCAATGTAGAAAGAGAAGACACAGGATGAAATTTGGTGCATAGTGACATTTAGAGGCTAGGAAGATGAGAAAGAAATTATATCATCTGAGTAAAAAAATAACTAGACTATAGAACATGAAGGAATAGAGTCTGAATATCCTTCAGATAATATTCTATAAGAATACTATGTTTTGCAACTACTCCTTTAATAATAAAAGATACACTGTAAAATTCATGGAGATATAGTACTTGGATAAGGGAAGATCCTTTGGCTTTAACAATGAACTAAGAGGAATATAAAGTTGATATTATTTTATGTCACAGACTGTGAGTTTGGAGTTCTCTCTTGTCCAGCAAGAGAACAGATGCAGAAGTGAAAATGAGAGATGCTAATGTCTGGGAGGAAATATGAGCCCTGAGCAGGGGTTTCGTCTCCATATTTATTGAGTGCTCAAGATCTTACACACATGGCGAACATGAAGAAAACAATCAGATAGTAACCATTAACTCCTGTGTGTAAGAAGTAAAGAGTCTGGGCGGTAAGTGGAGTTTGTGGTCAAAGTATATTGGCGCCAGATGCAAAGTTATTTCCTGCAGGTGATACAAGTTACTCAAGATATTATAATGGTATAATATCTCAGTAGCTAACTTTGGGTGCTTTCACCCTGTGGCGGCAGCTTTCCACCCTAAGCTTTTTTTTAACCCATTTATGTAAGTATAAGGAATTCTTGAACTTATTTCCCCACAATTTTATGAAATAATGGCATTGAAGAAGAATACATACGTTAATTCTTGATATGAAATTGGGTCAAGAGCAGAAGCCAACATTTATCATTTCCAACAGTTAATGGTGGAGGATTTGTTATAAATAAAATATCTATAGGGACACCTGGGTGGCTCAGTCGGTTAAGTGTCTGACTTTGGCTCAGGTCATGATCTCGTGGTTTGTGGGTTCAAGCCCCGCATCAGGAGCCTGCTACCAATTCTGTGTCTCTCTCTCTCTGTCTCTGCCCCGCCCCTGCTCACTCTCTGTCTCTCATTCTCTCTCAAAAATAAGCACTAAAAAATGTTAAAAAGTGTAAAATATCTGTAAATGATCAATGGATATTAATGAAAAGTCTGTTAACAAATTCTCCTGAGTATTATTAGCATTATTCATATTGATCTGGGTGTTATTCATACTATTATTCTGTCTAGCAGGAGAAGTTCAAATTGTTGAAGATATAAAAGTACTCCCTGACTCTAATCTCATAAAATGGCACAAGAACCCTGGTATGTATATGCAGATAATTTCCTAATGTTAACGGAAGACCACAGAAATACAATATTTATATAGGTGTATAGTCCTGGGAACAATTTCTATACATTTATAAGACTGAGAATTCTTTATTTTCATTAATCTATTCCCTCTTTTTGCTAATATTAACAGAATTTAATTATGTCATAGCTGAATATACTACATGTTAGTAGCTACATACTAACTGCTGAGTCTGGTACACATTTTTAAAATCATGCTGATATCCCCAGTTTAATACAGACAACACTTTTTAAAAAGGGAGGGGTGTAATAAATAAGACTTCATTTTTTCAGATGATTTAATTTTCAAGCCTCATGTTAGCTGCTGGGTATTAGCAGATTAGGAGATGATCAGATATGATGTACTTTCTCTCAGCTTTTTTCTTTTTTTCCCCCCAATAACATTAAGGTGAGGACCATAACATCAATGAGAGTAATGTAACATTTGCTGGTAGACTTTATGAATGTAATCTTCATTGCTAGGGTAAATAATGAGAAACACATTTGTAATTTAAGTGTAATGCTTTTCAAGCTGGAGTACAAAGTTTAGGCAAGGAAATCTAAATTATATAAAACAAATTAATAATTACTGATAAAAACATATAATTCACATGACTTTAAGAGAAGCTAATGGCCTATATACCTCTGATCTCATTTTACCTTTATTTTTTACTATTTAAAAATAACTTTTAAGGGTATAAACTTTCAGCTTTAAAAAAATAAGTCAAATCATGGGGATGTAATATACAGCATGGTAACTATAGTTAATAAAAATATATTGTATATTTGAAAGTGGATAAAAGAATAGATCTTCAAAGTTCTCATTGAAGGAAAAAATGTAATTATATATGGTGATGGATGTAACCAGACTTATTGTGGTGATCATTTAACAATATATACATATAATAAATTATTATGCTGTATACCTGAAACTAATATAATGTTATATATCAGTTATAGCTCTATAAAAATAAATTAGAACAAGCTTTAGTGTATTATTAGCAACACAATTACAGCTTATTACATATGAATGACCTTGGTATATAGACAAATTTTAATTTTTTTCAGCCTTATTGAGATCTAATTGACAAGAAGCATATTGTAAGTTTAAGGTGTATAATGTGATGTTTTGATACACATATATATTATGAAATAATTACCATAATAAGGTTAGGTTAGCTAACACATCCATCCCCTCACATAGTTACCTTTATTTTTCTTTCTTTCCTTTTCTTTCTTTCTTTCTTTCTTTCTTTCTTTCTTTCTTTCTTTCTTTCTTGTTAGAACACTTAAGATCTACTTTCAAGCAACTATCTACTTTCTTAGCAACTTTCAAGTATACCATACAGTATTAGTCCCTATAATGTACATTATGCCCTCATAACTTATTCATTTTATAACTGAAAGTTTGTACCCTTTGATCATTTCTCCCACCCACACCCCCTGGAAACTACTCATCTACTCTCTAAGTTTGGCTTTTTTTGGATTCCACATATAAGTGATACCAAAAAGTATTTGTCTTTTTCTCTCTGACTTATTTCACTCACCATAATGCCCTCAAGGTTCATCCATATTGTCACAAATGGCAGGATTTCCTTCTTTTTCGTGGCTGAATAATATTCCATTCTATATATAAAACCACATTTTCTTTTTTTTAAAAAAATTTTTTTTAATGTTTATTTACCTTTGATAGAGAGAGCACGGGGGGAGGGGCAGAGAGAGACAGAGACACTGAATCCTAAGCAGGCTCCAGGCACTGAGCTGTCAGCACAGAGCCCTTCATGGGGCTCAAACTAACAAACTGTGAGATCATGACCTGAGCTAAACTTGGGTGCTTAACTGACTGAGCCACCCAGGTGCCCCCAAACCACATTTCTCTCCATTCATCAATCAACACTTAGGCAGTTAACATCAAAGTGCAGATATCTCTTTGAGATAGTAATTTCAATTCCTTTGGATGTATACCCAAAAGTGGGATTGCTAGATCATATGGTCGTTCTATTTTTAATTTTCTGAGGAACCGTCATACAGTTATCCACAATTGTTGTATCAATTTATATTCCCATCAAAAGTGTGCAAAAGTTCCCCTTTCTCCACATCCTTCTTGTTTTTTTGTTTTTTGTTTTATTTGTTATCTCTTGTTTTTGTTTTGTTTTATTTTGTTTGCTTTTGTTGTTTTTTGATAGCAACAATTCTAACAAATATAAGGTGATACCTCACTCTGGTTTTTACTTGCATTACCCTGATAATTAATGTTACTAAGCACCTTTCTATGTACCAGTTGACCACTTCTAAGTCTTTTTTAGAAAAATGACTATTCAGTTCCTTTGTCCATTTTTAAATCATTTTTTTTTTTGTTTTGGTTTGGGATTTTTGCTATTCAGTTATATGAATTTCTCATATATTTTGGATATTAACTCCTTACCAGATTTTATGATAACCATTCCATTTTTTGTCCTTTCATTTTAGTGATTGGTTCCTTTCCTGAACAGAAGCTTTTTAGTTTGATATAGTCCCCCTTGTTTATTTTTTTATTTTTGTTGCTTGCACGTTGGTATCATATCCAAAAGCTCATTGCCAAGACCAAAATCAAGGAGCTTTTCCCCTATGTTTTTTTCTAGGAGATTTGCAGTTTCAGGTTTTACACTTAAATCTTTAATCTATTTTAAGTTGTTTTTATGAGCGGTATAAAATAGGGGTCCAATTTCATTCTTCTGCATATGAATATCCAGTTTTTTCAACAACCCTTATTGAAGACACCATCCTTTCTTCACTGATTATTTGTGATGTCAAATACTACTTGACAATATACGTATGGATTTATTTCTGGGCTCTCAGTTCTGTTCCACTGGCTATTATGTCTATTTTATTACCAGTACTGTACTATTTTGATTACTATAGCTTTATAATATAGTTCAAAATCAGAAAGGCTGATGCCTCCAACATTGTTTTATTTCTCAGGAATGCTTTGACTATTCAGGATATGACTATTCAGGATATTCAGGTGAATTCTACCAAACATTTAAAGAAAAATTAAAGCCAATTCTTCTCAAATTCTTCAAGAAAATTAAAGAGAAGGGAACACTCCTAAGCTCATTTTAATGAGGCAACAATTACCCTGATATCAAAGCTAGATAAGATGCTATAAGAAAAGAAAACTATAGGATAACATCCCTGATACAAACACTTGCAAAGATTATCAACAGAATTCTAGCAAATAAAAGTCAATAGGATATAAATGGATCATACCAGTAACCAAGGGTACTTCAACCTACCCTTGGGATACAAGGTAGTTCAACATATACAAATCAATCTACCATATTAATAGAAGAAAGGATAAAAATCATATAATCATCTCAATAGATACAGAAAAAGCACTTAACAAAATTCAACATCCTTTCATGATAAATACTCCCAATCAACAGGGTATAGAAGAAACATACCTTGGCATAGTAAAGGCCATATATGACAAGCCCATAGCTAACATCATACTCAATGGTGAAAGGTTGAAGGCTTTTCTCTAAGGTCAGAGATATGACAAGAGTGCCCACTCTCACCACTCCTAGTTAATATAGTGCTGGAAATTCTAGGCAGAGCAATTCATCAGGAAAAACAAATAAAAACAAGTAAGAAAGGAAAAAGTAAAGTTGCCTCTGTCAATGATATGATCGTGTATACAGAAAACCCTAAAGACATAAAATAATATTAGAACTAATAAATTCAGTAAAGTTGCAGGATACAAAATCAACATACAGAAATCAATTGTGTTTCTATGTACTAACAATGAACTGCAGAAGCAATCCCATATATAACAGCATCAAAAACAAACAAAACTATTTAGGAATAAATTTAACCAAGGAGTTGAAAGATCACTACACTAAAAACTGTCAGACACAAATTAAATAAATTGAAGAAGACACAAATAAATAGATATCCTGTATTCATGGATCAATAAAATTAATACTGTTAGAATGCCCATATTTCCTAAAGCAATTTATAGATTCAATGTACTTTCAAAATTCCAGTGGCATTCTTCACAGAAATAGAAAAACAATCCTAAGATTTGTATGGAACCACAAATTTTAAATTTAAACTCAAAGTTCAGAGAAATTTTAGGTAGAACTGGAGTAAATTTCTTTAATCAATTTTCTTTAATAAATCTTTAATAGATTTATTGAATAAATCAACTAATAACATTAACCTTGAAATAGTAACAAAAATTGGTTCTAATATTGATTGTCATTATGTCAACTAGTCACAATGGCTAATTGTTCACTTTTACCTCTGAGTTTTGTTTTTTATATAATTTTGTAATGTTTATTTTTTGGGGGGAGAGAGAGAGAAATACAGCATGAGCAGGGGAGGGACAGAGGGGGAAAGGGGGACACAGAATCCAAAACAGGTTCTAGGCTCTGAGCTGTCAGCACAAAGCCCGACACAGGGCTCGAACACACAAACTGTGAGATCATGACCTGAGCTAAAGTCAGATGCTAAACCAGCTGAGCCACCTAGATGCCCCTTCCTTTGAGTTTATATTTATCTATGCATCATCTAGAATAATAAGACTTATAAACATTAAAATATAATCTAAATATCTTACATAAAATAAGGTTTCTTCTCAAATGTGTATATAAGCTGTATAATTAAATTTTACTGGTTTCATCCACACTGTTGCTGTAGTCTCTATGCTAATAAAGATCTGGACCAGCAAAACATCTCATCAAATTGACGTTTCAATGACCAAAGAAGAGCATAAAGCTAATTAGCCTATAGGAAACAAGTTCATCCTTTTCAACTCATTAGCACTACGATCTAACTACTGAAATAGTTAAATCATAAAGCAGTTCATAAAACTGCCAAGACATTCATTTTTAATATCAAATGTAATCCATGGTTATTGCTTGAGATTCTATTTCTCACCTAACAGTTCTTCAGCTGGATAATAAACTACCTCTTAGAAACCATCAACACACACACACACACACACACACACACACACACACACACACACAAGCTTTGGCTCCTCTCTATACTTTTCATAGGAATAATAATTAAAAAAAAAAAAGACCTGTTATCTAAGAATGCAAGTTAGAGATAGTGACAAAATTTGTTTCATATGGAATAAAAGACTGTGGGACTTGTATCTGATAAACAATAAAAACTTAGAAGAAAATTGCCACAAGTGGAAATCTTTCATTCTATTTTCATGTATTCTATTTTTTTTTTCTTGTTTCTACTAGTAAGACTGTGGCAGGAATGTTTTCCTGGGTAAGACAGCAAATATACTCAGAAAGAGTTGTAAATGTTTTGGATGACTAAGAAAGTTACCAGCTAGACATGTAACAGCTGGTAAGTAGGAAAAAAAACGAAGTTCCCAACAGGAAAGAATAAAGTTAGTTTCTTGAATGAAAGAAGTCAGAAAATAATGACATGGAAAAGTATGGTGTCATGGGTCTGTTGGATTGAAGACATTTCATGATCTAAAGTGATAATGAAAGGTGCTTATAAGAATCCAAGAGGTAATGAGACATGAGAGTCTACATCTGAGGAAAAGGATCAGCAAACATTTTCTTGCAGTGGGCCAGAGAGTAAAAATTTAGGCTTTGTGGGCAGTATAGTCTCGTAATTACTAAAAATTTCTGCCTTTGTAGCATGAAAGTAGCCATAGACAATACATGAATAAATGATCATGGCTCTATTCCAATATAACTTTATTTATGGACACTGAAATTAGAATTTCATACAACGAAATTCCCATGCATCATGAAATAGTATTATTCTTTAAATCTTTTTTCAACCATTTAAAAATGTAAAAAAACAAACAAACAAACAAAAAACATTCTTATCTTATGGACAATACAAAACAGGGCTGGATTTGACCCACAGGTCAGAGTTTATCCTAAATCTTCACACAGAACTTCAAAAAGCCCACTGCTCACTGAGAATAATAGAAAAGATTTAGGTTAGTGAAACTCATTTTAACTGAATTTTAAGATGCTTGCAAGTGGAGAATATAATGTTGGTTGATTTTTATTTGTTATTTGTTTGTTTGCTTGTCTTTACCCAATATAGAATGAGTACTCAAATCCTCTAAAATAATTAGGGCCTTCAAGATTAAAACAGTCATTCTAAAATATTTAAGTATTTACAGATGCCAAGTTGAATGCTGAGAATGTGGCAGTGAATAAAGGACACAAATTGTCTAACCTCAGGCAGCTTACATTCCAAAGTAGTGCACTGGGTCAAGTTCCATAGAAGCAGAGGCTAAGGAAGAGGAGAATGGAGGAGGAAGATTTAGTAGAAGAGGTAAAATCTAAGCAAGAAATAGTCTTATCTGGGGACTGGCTTCACATTGATACAATGAAGAAAATTTACAGGAAGTTACATATATTAAACATATTCCTCAGAGACCTGAGGAAATTAAGAGTTTTGGTCATGCGGTTATCCAAAAGAAAGACTTTAACTCAAGACAGAACTAGCCTTGGAGGCACCTGGGTGGCTCAGTCGGTTAAGCATCCAACTCTTGATCTCAGCTCAGGCCATGATCTCAGGGTCGTGAGATCAATCCTGTAGTCTGGTTCTGCACTGGGGGTGGGGGTGGATGGGTGGGGGAGCGGGGAGCCTTCTTGGGATTCTCTCTCTCTCTCTCTCTCTCTCTCTCTCAAAATAAATAAACTTCAAAAACAAAAAGAACTAGCCTTAGAATCTTCTAGGAAGTTTGGGAAGGTGGATGTGGCTGAAGTAGTTGAGGATGGGTAATGAGATAGGTAGGAACTAAGCTGAAGAGGAAAGAAGTGGTGACAAATCATAAAGAGCCTTACAGATCATTGTAGGGTGTTGAGCTCTTATACTAAGAAAACAAAAGTGCTATGTTCCACAAGATATCTTTTAGAACCAGAAGGTCTCTCTAAAGCCATCTGGTCTAACTTCTAAATTTTAGGGAATTTCTACAATGAAAAAATCTCACTGAAGCTAAAAGACAAGGATAGAGTTCTAAAGTATATGGAAAGCAACTTCCCAGTTAGTACATTTGAAGGAAATTCTGCTATAAATATTTGAGCAGTTTCTGTGTATTAGGTTTCATTTAAGTCCTGAATCTTAATGTCACCCCATCAATGGCAAAACTGCAAGAGGATGAGAGCGAGCTGGCTGATGTACCGAGAATGCATGCTCACAGTCTGGCATGAGCATGGCATTTATTCTAGCTGTAACTCCAGCACGTTGGGGAAGAGAAATGGTGATATGGTTTCAAGCAAGTGAGCCATATTTTCCTTACATGCAACAGTCAGCTACTTCCAGGATGACTATAGCTCCATAAATTGTCTGTTCTACTAGGTCCAATGCAAAGTATTTTATGCTCAAGTTGATGAATGGAGAACAGCAGACCATCCTTGAAGGGTAATCAGTAAGTAGTTATAAAGCAATTTGAAAATGACAGTGCACATGAACACCCAATAACATTAATGATATCCTGTTGCTTCTATTAGTTTGAAAGAAATATCCCATTTCATATTAGTATTGGCCTTCATAGAAATATTTATTAGTTGCTTCAGTGCTCTGTTGTTGTTGAATGTAGAATAACTATATCCAGTAACTCAATTACATCAAAATACTTTATATTCTCCAATGCAAAGCCATACCTTGTTTTCTTCAAACACAATTTCTTGTTTCTGGCTTTACCTTAAACAGTCCATATCTCATTCTGATGTCAATCTCCTACATAAGAGTTTCTGATCCTAATAGTGCTTCCTGATTATTTGCCAGTAAAAACTTCTTAGCGTGGGGGCACCTGAGTGGCTCAGTTGGTTAAGCCACCAACTTTGGCTCGGGTCATGATCTCATGGCTCATGAGTTTGGGCCCCACACTGGGGCTCTGTGCTGATAGCTCAGAGCCTGGAGCCTGCTTCAGTTTCTGTGTGTCCCTCTCTCTCTGCCTCTCTCCTGCTCATGCTGTCTCTCTCTCTCTCTCTCAAAAATAAATAAACCTTAAGAATAAAAAGAAAAGAAAAAAACTTCTTGGTGTGGTGATTAGCCCTTTCTGAGATATCCTTGAAATAGAAGCCTAATTTCCATTTCTGTGTCACACTTCTCTTTTTTAAATATGTTGAGATATCAATGACATTAGAAAATGATGTCAAACTGATATATGTGGAGGAGTTAAATCTTTCAATTAAACATCTTTATCTGTTTTAATTAAAACAATATTCAAGGGGAGCCTGGGTGGCTCAGTCAGTTAGGCATCCGACTTTGGCTCAGGTCATGATCTCGAGGTCCGTGAGTTTGGGCCCCGCTTCGGGCTCTGTGCTGACAGCTCAGAGCCTGGAGCCTGCTTCGGAATCTGTGACTCCCTCTCTCTCTGTCCCCTCCCTTGCTCATGCTCTTTCTCTCAAAAAATAAATAAACGTTAAAAAAAATATTCAAAACAGTATTTAACCAGAGATCTTAAAAAGATAAATAAATAAAACTTCAATTCTTTTCTGCAATTATATATACTTTAATATTTTGCCAGGACAAAGTCATTACAAAATAGTGTACATGTCCTCTGACTTTTAAAAATTGTATATTTCTGGGGTGCCTGGGTGGCTTAGCTGGTTAAGCGTCCGACTTCAGCTCAGGTCATGATCTCACAATTCGTGGGTTTAAGCCCCGCATCAGGCCCTGTGCTGACAGCTCTGAGCCTGGAGCCTGCTTTGGATTCTGTGTCTCCCTCTCTCTCTGCTCCTCCTCCACTCATGCTCCCTCTCTCTCTCTCTCTCTCTCTCTCTCTCAAAAATAAATAAACATTAAAAATTTTTTTTAAATAGTATATTTCTGGTAAGTAACATATAGCACAATTAGTTTAATATATTTAAATATTCTCTTTTTAACTATATAGAATATTTGGGTGTTAAAGCATTTATTTCATTTGCTTGCAGTTTAAGAGTGATGTTTGCTTTACTAACAAAATATCCCTTCTAATATGTTTAGAGTTGGTAAACCTCAAGAATACTTAATGCAGTTTAAACCTAATCTGGCATTCTCTAAGGGGTCAAATATGAGTCCCTTAAGGGGTCAAATATGAGTAACCTATGATATAATTGGTGAAGCAGCATCGCCTATATATGTTCATGTCTTAAATTTCAAATAAAATCAAATCCCTAATTGTTACTTACTTCTGGGCAGACAGTTGCTCTCAACAGGATTCTTTAATTAGGAAGAGAAATGTTTCTGGAAAAAGCTCTAACTGATTATAAAATATGTTTTTGGAGGAAAAATTGGTTGAAGTTACTGGCACTAAATACATTTGCATCTGTATATCAAATGCATATTCTAACTTCATTCTTGTACAGCCAAGAGCTACACAAGTATGAGTAGAACTAAAATGGATCAAATTTAAGACTCCAGCAGGAATGTCATCTACCAGTTTCCCTGCACAGTGCCTATCCCACCTTTCTGTTAATGAGACCTGAGTTTCTTAGAAACATACCCCTCTCTATCACCTACGCTAAGACCACTGATGAAAGTATTGCTCCCTTCTAGCCAAAGTGTGAGCTTCTCAATCAACTTCAGCTGCTTCAGTTCTTTTACCTGGGAATGTGAATTTTGAACAGAGTCAGAAACACTGAAAAGAATTGGAGGGGGCTCAACCCCAATGCAAACACCCCAATGACTTTCGCTTTCTTCTTGCTCACATCCCTGGATTTTCTTTCATCCCTATTCTTTCTGAGACCTAACTATTGGGTTTCCTTTCTGAGACTGCACTGCTTTGTATATGTCTAATTAATTCTTTTTTCACTATATTTAGTTAAAATTAACTTCTGCAACTTGCAAGATCTCTGACCAATCAAAGCTCCTAGAAATGATCAAATGTTATATGCTCAGAGAAAAATGAAATGTTTCTATGTGGCAGTAATAACAAATAAATCAGAATTGGCATATAGAATGTCCCATAAATCTCAACTTGGAAAGTGCAACAAGCAGATGATTATGAAATAAATGATAACACCTTAGCAAGACAAAAATATTGACAGTTCATACTGCCTCCTGCAAGAATTACAAATTACATTAATACTACAATAAAGGGGAAAAGCGTAAAACGTCCAATAAAATGGGGAAACCGGTGTAGATGAGGCCAAATTTGGAAATTTTTTCATGTTGATCCCAAAGATTTTCCTAGAAAAATTCCCCTGACCATTTTTGCTTAACCATAGTCTGCTCTTCAGGACTGTATATTTTGCTGTATAGGTGTTCTAAACTCTTTTGTATCCCTCCATGCATTTTTAAGCTCCAACTAGGCAGGGCTTGTGGCTACCACGTTTTCTATATCTGGTAGAGCAAATTGTGCAGAATTTTTATTCCATTAATACATGTTTATTTCATGCCACTTAAGCATACACACACATACACACACACACACACACACACACACACACACACACACACACAAGGGCTATTGGAGCTCTAAAATTGTCCCCAGTGATTAGGTAGCTGTAATTAGGGGTCTCACAAAGCATATCCCCCCAATTTTTTCATTAGAAAAGTATTATTTTACTACAAGTATTTTCTAAAAACAACTCCACTCCTTTCTTCATAATCTCATGATATAGCACTGATACTATACCATCCATATATTTTTAGCTACACAAATTTCATATACTTAAGAATAACACAACTCCACTACAGAAGCTCTAATACTCTTCCATAGCAATCTATTTAAATTCTTTTTGACAAAATTTATGTCTATTTAAAGTCCAAGTTCTTTATACAATTACACGAAGAGCACTATTAGCACAATAGTCAAATAAAGCATCCTACAAAAACTTTGGCATGCCTAAAAAGAAATGCACAACAAATTATGTTCATTAGAGAACTATGAACATTAAAAATCAATACCGGAAGGAAGAAAAAAATTACTGTTCAATCATAAATGTTCTGAATATCCCGATGATCAAAACAAAGAGAACATAATCACTTTGATCATTCAGGGTCTCAGCTCCCATGAGTACAATCGTGAGAGCCCTGGTGAAATGTGCCTAATGGATCAATTGCTGCTCAGTTTAAGCTCATTGTTTCCATGAATAAATACAAATCTAGTCATCAGATTACCCAAGTTTTAAGAGAAAATAGAATTGCAGATATAAAAATCTCCCAAATTTAAAACTAGGATATTAACTCGTAGTTGGTATTTTTTAAAAAATTAGTTCCGAAATCAGACTGCCTAAGCTTATGCCTTGGCTTCAATACTTATTGGTGTTTTACCTTGGACATGACAATAATTCTCCTTACCCCTCATCTGGAATACAAAATAATACAGTTGACCCTTGAACAACCACCTAAATGGTCCAATTAAATGCAGATTCTTTTCAATAAATATGCACACAGCACTGGAAGTGTATTTCCTCTTCCTTATGAATTTAGTAATAACATATTTTTCTCTAGCATACTTTATTGTAAGACTACAGTATGTAATATATGTAACATACAAAGTATGTGTTTTTTTTTATTATCAGTAAGAATTCCAGTCAACAGTAGGCTATTAGTAAAGTTTTTGGGGACTCAACAGTTACACACAGATTTTTGACAACATAGCGACTGATGCCCCAACCCCCATGCTATTCAAGAGTCAACTGTAATTATCAACTTCAAAGGAATTTTGTAAAGATTTAAATGAGATAACTGAGTGTCTGATGTATTATAAGTGCTTAATAAACACTGGCTATTTTTACTATTTAAAACAATGTATTGTAAAACCAAAAAATATCTGTATGATAAGTATAGGTCACTAATTTAGCTGTAATTTATAACTGTTCCTAATGTCCAGAAGGGAAAATGCATCAGTTTTTCAGAGAAAAACATTTCCTACAGCATTTATCTCTAAAATAATATAGTTTTCATATAGATGATGATGTATCTTCATATAGATACAGAATAGGTATAAACCAGATGAGTTTTGTGATGTAACACACTTCTCACCTTCTCCCTTAACTCCGACTTTCCAACCCAATTTAATCTTAACCAAAAATCAAATGGTCTTAAACTTTGCAATAATGTTAGAATACATTATACAAGAATAAGAATTTGATTTCATCTATATCAATCTGTCTTTGAGATAGATGTTTCTCTAAGATTTATTGCCCATCAAGTCATTATTTATGGGGATTCTCTTAATGTGTATGTAACACATATCTTATTCCCAAATCTAAATTGACTAAATCTGTATTAACATTTTTAATGTATTTATATGATAAAAGGTAACAAAGCTTCTGTAATTTCCTTCAAAACTTTATAAAAAATAATTCCTCATTTATCAACAAAGTATTATCTAACATCACAGAACCCCATGAGAGAAAGGGCATCTATCCCACTTCCTATATTAAACTTCAGCTTCCCACGGAAAAATCCCTTGAGGAATAGTTACTATATTTTCTCCTCTTTGCCTTCCCAAATGCAAATCAGGACACCATTTCAGGCAAGCTCCAGTTTCTACACAGGAAGTTTTTTGTTTTTTTTGTTTTTTTTTTTTGTATTTTCCAGAATTCAGGCCTTAATATTGATTTTCCATATTCTCTCATTCCAACCCACCTAAGCAAGATTCCTGTTCTGAAAAATCTGTCCACTTGATGCTTATCTAATCTGGTCTTGCTGCTTTGCCAAGATATGATTTATTTTCAAATTTCTCTTCTGAGAGTTCACAGGTGCAGTGCAACAAGCATAAGGGAAATTAATTACCTCTTCAACTTGTCAGGTTTCTGACATACATGAATTACACATCAATTGACAATATATAACTGCAAACAGTGGAACCTGGCCACAGGATATAACCTTCTATCATCTGTGCCTCGCCTCAATTAAAAGTTCAGTTGCACATGTGTACAGGTTAAAGCATGTAGGCAAACATGTTCAAGAACATAAAGGTTATGAATACACTGTACCTTTCCTTTGCTGCCTCATACTCCACTAACTCCATGCATCCCCTTTGAAAGCTGTAATTAACATCTCAAAATACCAGCTAGCTCAGTGCACCCTTTCTGATTGCAGTTGAATACAAAACGTAAGGAGGACGTGTTTGGTCAGTCTATAGAAAATGCAACTGGAAGACTGTACAAGCTGCCTCATAGGTTATAGTGACAATTAAAGGAGATGATATGTGACATACCTACATTTAGTTTTAAATACATAGAGCTAAAAAAATTAGTAAGTAGAAAACTAATTTTTTAAACTTCATAAAAATAATGACTAAGGGGAGACACTCTGCAGAAAACTGTCCCTATTGATGTACTTGGGGGGGATCAATGAAATACAATTTTAACTACCAATTATCGTCACCTATTCTGTCCTTGATATACAATTCTAGTACATTCCCCAAGTATCAAAGAAAAGAATTACTTTTCTTCATGAAAAAAAATCATGTCATTGCTTAGTAGAATACAATTCCCTCTACACACTGAAAAGCTTCCAGTTGAGTGCATTAAGTTCTTGCAAAAACATCTATTATAATGCAAATTATGAAATATAAAGACACCCTAGAATTTCTGTCTATAAAGCAAGCTCATTGAGAAAATTCTGCATATTACAATGGGATAATTTCCCCCCACTTAAGGTGCTTTATATCTGAAAGAACAAATTAGAGGGTAAAATTAAGAGACATTTCTCCTTCAAGACTGAAAATGAGATAAATTATAAATGATATTTGCTGTTAATTTTATCTAAATTGTCAACTAAAATGCCTGAGATTGAAGCACATTTAAGGCAATTTCAAACTATTATTGCTTTGCTTATTTTAAATAATGGAGCTATCTGCAAATATGAGAAAAATAAAGTGGAAAATACCACTATTTCATATGAGAATATTTCCAGTCATCTTTTGTCTTGGTTTCAACTGTTTATCTTAAATTTGAATAATCTTAAAAATGTTAAAAGATTTATAGAATATCCTCTTTTAAAAGGCTGTATTTGACATTGTTAATAGTGATCATTAATTATTCTACTTATTATAAGTTCAGAATGACATTATGTTATGCCTGGCTGATAACTTGAAAGCTCTGTAATTATAAGGAATGACAAAATGTTATTAAATTGCCTATATAATTAATTCAGATTTTTCTCAGTTCATGTGAGATCAAGTGAACAAAAATTAAATAACAATTTATAAGAACTTAATAACAAACAAGCTAGGTCTACATGATATCCACATTGAATTCTACACTTTGAAAAATAATAAAGTTTGATTCCCAAATTCCCTTAGTTCATAAATTTTGCCATATTGGAACACAAAAAAGTCAATAATTTGAAATCTGGCACTAGTAGAGACCACATTTTCTGATCACAATGCACTACAGATAGAAATAATAATTAGAAAACAAGCTAAAAATATCCCATCACCTAAAAATCAAAAATGTTCATCAATTATTTAATATTTTAAAAACTACAGAATATCTTAAATACCATATATATCTGAACCTAATGGAGAGAAACCAAACAGTTCTCAGAGGGAAAAAAGCCTTAATACTCATATTAATAAAGAATAAATACTGAAAATATGTGAATTAAACATGCAACTCATAGAAAAAAGAATATAAACTTACAAAAATAAATCATTTTAAAATCATAAATAAATAAATGAATAAGGAAAAAAATTATACAGCTGACAATCCAAACAATAGTTAATTGAAAAGACACAGATAACCTTTTGAATCTTTTAATCAAGAAAGAAAAGAGGGGCACTCAGGTGGCTCAGTCAGTTAAGCATCCGACTTCAGCCCAGGTCATGATCTCGTGGTTTGAGTTCGAGCCCCGCATCAGGCTCCGTGCTAACAGCTCAGAGCCTGGAGCCTGCTTCAGATTCTGTGTCTCCTCTCTCTGCCCCTTCCATGCTCAGGCTCTGTCTCTCTCTGTCTCTCAATAATAAAATAAAACGTTAAAAAAAATTTTTTTTTAAAGAAAGAAAAGAGAAGAAAGCATAGATACACAAAGCAAAAAGACAATAGGTAAATAACGGATGCTATAACAAATCTTAAGAGGGTTGTTAATACTTTTCCTCAGTTATACTCTGTATTGTAATTCATTTTTTTCTTTCACACTCTTAGGAAACTATTTCATATCTTCTATCCTCAAACGTCCAACTTCTTTCCCATAATCACTCTGAACTTATGCCCTGCTCTCTACTGCACTGAGAAAACGGAAGCAACCAGCAGAGAACATTCACAGACTTCCTAATCACATCTGTCCACTTACCAATACCTCTACCGACGTATCTCAGTTACTAGCATACAAAAAAAATAGGTATTCTCTTACTGAAACCATTCTCATTATCTTCCCTTACCACCTCCTTAAAGACCTAATCCAGGAAGTCATCCCCCACCCCACCTTTATACATCACAGATTTATGGAGATTATTCTCATCAGCATCCATCAGCATAAAAACATCCTGTTACTCTGTCTGGAAGGAAAAGAAACAAGTTATTTCCTTTGATTCCACTTCCCCTATCACCTGTTTATATCTTCCTATTTATAGCAAAATTCCTTGAAACATCTCCTTATACTTGAAATCTCTAATTCTACTCTATTCATTTTCTCTTAAACTCATTGAAACTGACTTTTGCCCATCCTACTTTACCAAAAATTTGCAGGAAATTTACAGTATTTACATGATGCACAGTGTTAGAAATAACAAAGTTGAATTAGATACAGGCTTGACTTCTGAAAAGTTTCTAACTATCAAGAGAAGAGATACATGCCATTTATTTTTTTAAAGCACAGTGAAATTGTTCAGTGCTCAAAGGTACTCTTTAATGATAACAAAAAAGAGTCAACAGTCTTGGCTTAAGCCATTACTTCTCTGGGTCTCCTGCCATCCTGATACTGCTACTCTGATTACCACCACTTCCATACACTAATGTCACTGTCACCACTGCTACAAAGCTCAGGTGAAATACACTCTTTGCCTTCAGAAGTCTGTCTTTGGATGCTGCTCTGTTGGCCTGGTGCTGGCTGCTCAAAAATGCTTTCTTCTCTTTCCTCTCCCTTTTTTCTTTTCCTATCTGATCCCAGCAGTTAAAAGAAGGCTATCTCTGGTCTGTCTGGAAGGATTGAAACTCGAACTGTAACTTTCCAGTGTCCCTTTCCATTGTTCCACATAACAATGTGAAATACTTTCAGTCCTTTTTTTGCTGACTTCTTATTGGCTACGGATATGAACCTCACTAATTTTTCAAAAACGAAGAACTGGGAGGCACAGAGAGGTTCAAGACATTGACGTAACTTGAAATCTAAACTTAAAATTTCACAGGCAATGCTTTTCTTTGTGCATCAAGGCCTAGAGTCTTGTAGAGTTCAGGGTTTCAAGTTTCACAAAAGGGCTTTATTTTGCTAGTATCTTATGTGAAAAACTTCTCAACCTTTCCTTTTAAGACATATCAGTTAGTTTAAAAATATGTAAGTTTGAAATGGTTTTAAGAGTTGAGTATCAGTCCAGTTCAGAAATTAGACCATCATGATGAGAACTGAAAGTCTACCATATACTACCTTTGTAGCCTGGGAACATGCTCCATGTTAATTTCCTTAGCTGTAAAAGGGGTATAATTACAGTCCATATTGTGGTGGTTCAAATTAAATTCGTTATTTAACATATATAACATATTTACATAGACATGGAAAGTCCTTAGAACTGTATCTGGTACAAAAACTCTCAGACAGAGGCTGTCATTTCTGTTTCTGGTTGTAGTTACCACTTGAAGAGCTAGTGGTGCAGGGATGCATGAAGATCAGTTGTAAAAACTTTTAAACAAGAAAACACAATGAAAACATGAAAGCCAATTACAAAACCTGTGCAATGGCATGACATAAGGAAATAGGCGGATATAACATGAAGTTTGACCTTATATTAAATCAATAGACACTGCCCTATATGTTCAGTGTTCAGAAAACATGCCAACACTCAAACACCTTTCTGAGAAGGTTGACTAAAGTTACATTCCATTAAGCCAATGGATGAAATCAAAATGAAGTATCTTCCTATTTATAGGAATAAATGGATAAATGGTGAATATATAAATGATACAAACATTCAAATATATTAAACATTGCATTTAAATAAGTGAATACTTACCTGCAACCCCGAATGCAATTATGGACAACATCTTAAGTAAAAAAAAAAAAAAAATGCATACCAGTTTTATGTTAACACAGATGGGCAAGTTCAGTATGGGAAAAGAGCAAGAATAGGGTACAATAAATGTAATTAATCAAAAATACAGCTTAAAGCAATTTTATAGTTTGGGCAAAAATCATACAATTATTTTCCTGATTTTGCTAAATAAGGAAATACAGATAATGTTTTTTTTTAAAAAAAAACTATCTTTGACTATCTTTGACTCTATAATCTTAAGTGCTATAAAAGAAGTTTCATTTTAAAGGTGCAATACTACAAAGTTTCAGTTATGCAAGATGGATAAGTTCTAGAGATTTGCTATACAACTTTGTGCCTATAGTTAACAATACTGACTGTGCAGTTAAAAAAAATTACCAGGGTATATCTCATGTTAAGTGTCCTTACATACCATAAAAAAATAAAATAAAATATAAAATAAAATGAAATAAAATAAAATTAGAGAAACTTGAATTTAAATCCTGCTTTTGACATTTACCAGTAATCTGACAGTAGGAAACATACTTTCCTGAGATTTCGTTTTACTATGTCTATGTAGAATTAAAGAGATTGATCTCAGGACTCTTCTGAGGATAAAATAAGATATTCGAAGGTGGCAACTAATGTAATACATGATTATACATGTATAATACATGACCAACAAATGCTTCTTCTCTTCCCCCATTGCATTGCTCTGGTCTCCTTGCTTTTGTTCATTAGCTACATACTTCTATCATTGTTATACTTCTATCACATATCATCATAAATATTGGTTTAATCATTAGTCACCTCAATCAATTTTTTTGTAATCATCTTTTCTTCTGTGACCTTGCTGAAATAGTGTATTGGTTCTAATAATGTTTTTGTTGTTGTTTTGCTTTGATTTTTGTGGACATGGAAGCATTTTAAGAAAGGAGTGGCAAAGTCAGATTTGCATTTTAAATAGAGACTTTTGCAGCTGTGAGGAGGATGTATTTGAAGGAGGAAATGCTGGAGGAAAGATTATTTTTCAACACTGTTGAAACAGTTACTGACATCCAGAAGCCTACCAGGAATATATAACAAGACTAGGAGTATACTAGAAAATGAATTAAGAAAGATAATTGCTTAATTTTTTCACAGAAATTAGCATGTTTATTTTAAGAAAATTGCTTTCAGCTCTCTTTTCAATTAATTACATTCATTGTACTCATTAAAGCTCTTGGACTTCTGTTTCTGGTAATGTCAGACTGTGCAATTTGGACTACTTCTCTTGATAAGGAAAACTAAAAACACTGGAGATATATCTATCTATACATATTTCTTTATATCTATATTTTATTTTGTATTCATGTATGACCTAATATAGAAAGATAGTAAAAAATTGAGTATTTGGGATCAGGGGAAAAGTTAGGTCCCAGACATTTAGATCTGCTTTTCCCCTAGTTTTAAAGGGACTAGCTCAGCACATGTGACTGTTTCATAGGACTAGAGGGACAGGAGTTGGAGTCAAGTTCTGATAAGATGAAGGGGCCCTAGGAAATCCTCCTCATTTGAAGTTGAGCCTCTGAAATATCCCTGGATGATGGGTCCCTAGAGGGAATATCCCTGGATGATGGGTCACCCCAGGAATTATTTGAATAAAGGTGAATGAGGATTGCTATTTTCCTAGGCACCTGGCCAGAATAAATACATGTTCTCCCTGTAGGAAGATAATATAATTCTAGAACTAAAATGACTTCCACAACTTTATAAATGAAATGCCTGCCACACAGTCAAAAATAACCATACACATGAGATTACAAGAAAATAAGAATATATGATAATACAAATAGTAAACAACAGAAACAGACCACAGGAGTCCCAAACACTGAAGTTATCTAAAAGACTTAAAATAACTATACTTACAGTGTTCAAAGTGATAAAAGATGAGATTGTAAAACTTCACAGAAAGCTAAAAATTTACATACAAACAAATGAAATTGTAAAATCAGAAGGGACAATAAACACAATAAAGAACCAGATAAATAAGTTAACATCAAATAAAATACAGTAGAGAAAATTAGTGAACCAAAGGGTGGGTACAAAAAAAAATCCTATAAATCACAGAGAGATAAAGGAATAGAAAATACAGAAAAGAGTATAAAAGAGAGAATAAAATGAGGTTAATAAACAAGTAGAATTCTAGAATGAGAGGAAAGATGGAATGTAACTGAATTTTTAAAATGAGTAAAAATGTTCCTACCTAATAAAGGGCATTGAGTTACAATGTCAATAATCCCTCTGAATACAAAGCAAAAAAGAATTTAAAAAATACATATTAAGCACATGATACTAAAACTTCTTAAAAAAAAGAATTATTCAAGGAAGCCAAAAATAAAAACAAAAACCAGGGCTCCTGGGTGACTCATTCAGTTGAGCATCTGACTCTTGATTTCAGCTCAGATCATGATCCCAAGGTCTTGGGATCAAGCCCCCAGCAGGCTCTGTGCTGAAGGTGGATCCTGCTTAAGATTCTCTCTCTCGGGGCGCCTGGGTGGCTCAGTCGGTTAAGCGTCCGACTTCAGCCAGGTCACGATCTCGCGGTCAGTGAGTTCGAGCCCCGCGTCAGGCTCTGGGCTGTTGCCTCAGAGCCTGGAGCCTGCTTCCGATTCTGTGTCTCCCTCTCTCTCTGCCCCTCCCCCGTTCATGCTCTGTCTCTCTCTGTCTCAAAAATAAATAAACGTTAAAAAAAAAAATTAAAAAAAAAAAAAAGATTCTCTCTCTCTCTCCCCCCCTGCCCTCTCCCCTGTTCATGCTTTCCCTCAAAACAGAAAACAACAAAAGAAATTTACCCTCAAAGAGGCAATAATTAAATTCACAACTGTCTGTTCAATAGCAAGAATGATGGTCAGAATAAAATGGCATGTAAAGAATGCCAAAGGAAAGGGGCACCTGGGTGGCTCAGCCAGTTAAGCAGCTGATTCTTGATTTCGGCTCAGGTCATGATTCACAGTGCATGAGTTTGAGCCCCGCATCATCGAGCTCTGCACTGACAGTGCAGAGGCTGCTTGGAATTCTCTCTCTTTGCCCCTCCTCCTCTCTCTCTCTCAAAATAAATAAATAAACTTAAAACAAAACAAAACAAAAAAGAATGCCAAAAGTAATAACAACTAATTTAAAATTCTATATCCAGTGAAAACATCCTTCAGGAATAAAGGTGAAATAAAGACATTTTCAGAAAGTCTTAAACTGAGAAATTATTCATCTGTAGACTACGCTTACGGAAATATTGAAGGTTGTTCTTCAGAATGAAGAAAAATGATCTCAAATGGAAGATTCAATATCCAGAAAGAGGAATTAGTAACACAAATGGTAAATGTGTGAATAAATTTAAAGGAATATTGCCTGTATAAATCTAGAAAATAATATCTTTCACATCACACACATGGGAATAGATGGCAGGAATAGTACACATTAAACATTACATTTTGGTATAGTGAGAATGCACATCACGGTTTATGTGTTAACTGTTAAAAGAATAGCAAAAGAATATGAAACTGCCAGAACAATAGAGGGGGAAATTGCACAACAAAAATATATATTCAATCAATTCAAAAGTTAAGCATGAAAGGTTAATAAAAGGAACACAAAACAGAAAAGGAAAAGAGAAAGCCCTTAGTAAGACAGTATATTTCACACAAACATTCAAGTAATTATGGTCAATATAAAGAGACCAAAAAAGAAAGACTGTCAAACTCATAAAAATAAAATTTGCTCTCTGTGAATAATGCACATAGAAACACAGATACTGTGATAGTAAAAAGATAGATAAATGTGTACAGTACAGACTAGCAAAAAAGAAATCTTCTATCGTACAATTAAAATCAGACAAAGCAGAATCTATGAGAAAATGCCTGTTTAGGAATAAAGGTGATCATTTCATGATGATTTTCAATTGACCATGAAAACAGAATAATGATAAAGTAGAATGCAACTAATAAGAGTCTCAAAACATGTAAAAATTAATAGAATTGAGGGGAGAAATAAAGAATCTACATCATAGTAAGAGATAAAATTTGTGATCGTACCAACAGAATTTTAGACTTAGAGCTGTAAATTGAAGTTAAAGTTTTAGAAGAAAAATTAAATTTACCTAACATAGTTACTAAAAACTCTGATTTCAGACATCAAATCTTTTCTACTAAAAAGATATTAATTGATAAATTTCTTCTAACTCAAGCAACATCAACTGCCATGGATTATTTTGTACATATTGAATATAGTTCATAGGACTGTATTTTGATGACAGAATAGACCAGGCAATTAACTAACAGAATTTTCTAAATGACATTTGTATAAATATCGTTAAATAATGTTTTCCATATACAAAATTAACAAAGATAAAATAATCTCGCTATCATTTGGAACTGATTTTTCTCCTTTATCTTAAAAATAGATCATTAGATAAGATTTTATCATGAAAAACTTTTAAATTAATGACCACTATTTTTTAAAGCTCATCAATTAATGATCTTTTGTAAGTCACCAAAACAAATGCATGTTCTAAGCCCTAGCATAAATATATAATAAATTGAGCCAAAATATTATATACTTTAATTGAAGCAGATTATCCTACAAGTGGGCATAAAAAGAGAATCATAAGTAATAATAAAACAGGAAAATTAGTTGAACATAAGACAAATAGTGCCAAATTCTACTTGCTCACATCCATGGTTGAACAATTTCCTTTAATTAACATCAAAATGAACATGGGCTTGCAGGCAAAGTAGTGTTGCAAAGCAGAAATCTTCATTTTAGGCCAAATACCTTAGGAACTAGTGTCAATCCTCACACCTGCCTTTGCAGGCAATCTGACACCTCTAGATCTCCTGGGAGGGAGACTCAAGAGGAATATTTACCTTGTTCCTACAGCACCTATTCCAAGTTCTGCTATCAAGGATCTCACTTCTTGGGAAGCAAAAAAGGATTTAAAAGTTCCATTTTGGGGAAAATTTGTCCTAATTCAAGGCCCAAGGAAGAAAGTACCAATCATTCAAAATCTCACTCAATAAATTCTGTCACACTTGGGGGAAATTAGTAGAACTGTATTAAAAAAAAAAATTAGAGTCACAAACTCAATTGCAATGCAAAGAATAATTTAAATTCAAGCACTATTCCCCTTCGATCTACTAATCTTCACTAAGAATTATTCACATAATCTTTATGATTGTTAAGTAATCAGACAACAAATTTTAGGTGCCCACTAAGATCTGTGACATATAAGCTAATAGAGAGCTAAACCAATTAAATTGCAGAAATGGATGCAAAAATGTGTGATATAATTACCTAGAGTGTGAAAGTCATGTTTGTAAAGCATTCTAAACTACAGTTCTAAACTCTCTCTCTTTTCCCAAACTAGAACATTGTGATGGTTGCTATCTAGCCTTAAGCTATAAGGTCCTGAAGAAAAAAGACCAAGAAAAAGTAAACTGTAAATTTCAAGGTCTCTGTTACTGAACCTAGAATTTTTCTTCAAAGATCAATAAAAACAAATGAATCATATGCATGCTAGTATTAAGCACACCTAATTATACTATAAAATTGATTGGAAAACTCAAGTTAGAAATTCATCTTGAGAATACTAACAGCTGTTTTTCTGTTGATATAATTCCTTCTGAGAGAATAAGAGAGAGAGAGAGAGAGAAAGAAAGAAAGAAAAATAGAAAATCAGTAATTAAAAGATAAACTGTTAAAAAATAAAAATTAACCAAAATATTCTTTTATTTTTCTGTTTCCATGAAATAAAACTTGTATATGGTTTTCAAATCATGGTAGTAGTATTACGACATTGCACAGCTCTCCACATCATTTCTTTCATGAAAGCTGGTTTAATTTAAGAAATAAATTCCCTATAAAAGAACATGAAAATGTGAAAAAAGTGGAATTTGAAGTAAAAAAGCCTTGGACTCATATCTTTTGTTCATACCTTCAAAGCAAGCCATTTACATTCTGATCTCCTTGCTCTGATTTATAAAATATTTTAAAAATGCCACAATCTTTTGATATAAAACCCACTTCATTCTAGAAGGACCTTTGAGGTGTAATATCAACACCAGCCTCATATATACTATGACTTTAGTGTTATAAACACTTTAGCCATAATACTGTATAAATTGTATTTGTTTTCCTGTTCTGTCAGTATATGTAATTCTTTATGACTGTATGAGACTTGCCAAATAAGCACAAACTAGATACCACAGAGAATGTTTTCAATAAGCAAAAGAATGACTTTTGTTTTCATTTCATTATTTAGTATTTTTGAACAATAACTAAGTGCCAGATACTGTTGTGGGCAGAAAATACAGCTGTAAATCATTAGAAAAGAGTTCCCGGGTTTCATGGAACAGAATCTAGTGGAGGAGGAAAGACATAAAAAATAAGGCAAAAATAAATAAATAAATAAAGTATACACTATGTTGGATGGTGATAAGTGCTAGGAAGAAAAAGCAGAGAAGAGGGATTGGAAATATTAAGGAGGGAGCTATTTTAATTTAAAATGCATTGCTCAGGTAGGGCCTCACTGAGAAAGTGGTATCTGAGTAAAGCCCTAAAGAGTTGAAAGAGCCAGTCACATAGCTGTCTGGGGGACAACTTTCCAGGCCTAAGGAACACCAGTGCGGAGACCCTAACACAGTTGAATGCCTGACATGTTGAATAGCAAGGACACCAGGATAGTGGGAGTAGAGTGGATGAGCTAGAAAACTACAGGAGATGCTATCAGACAGAAAAAGGGGAGGGGGCTGTTAGAACTTTAGTCCAGTTTAAAGACCTGGGCATTTACAGTGAGAAGGGGAGGCATTTCAGACACTTGAGCAGATATGAAACAAAACTTGACTTACCTTTTATCAGAATCAGGATCTTTCTTGTTGTTATGTTGGCAATAGATTAATGAGGTACAGACATGAGCAAGGAGAAAGGAGAAAGGAAAATACTGTCTAATCCAGGTAAGAGATGGTGACTCTGACTAGGATGGAGTTGTAGAAGTGATTATTGTGGTTCAAGTCTACATATATTTTAAAGGTAAAATAGAGACACTTCACTGCTGGATGGAATACAGAATGTGAAAGAAATAAAACACTGAGGTTTTGGCCTAAGCCAAAAGAAGACTGACGTTGCTATTAATTTAGATGCAGAAGAGTAAGTGAAGATCATGAACTCAGTTTGAGACATGTTTAATTTCTACATTTGACAATAGGAGTCTGAAGGTCATGGGAATGTCTGGGTTTGGGAGGTCAACTCTGAAGTCATCAATAGTTAGATAATACATAAAGCTAGGAGATAGGAGAAATCATCACTGGTATTAGCCCAAGATGGAAAGAGAAAAAGTACAGGAACTGAATCCTGGAATAATCAAGCATTAATAGGTCAGGAAGATTAAGAATGACTAACAAAAAAGACTGAGGAGTGACCAAAGAGATAGGAGGAAAAGCAGGCAAATGCACTGCACTAGAGCCAAATGAAGCAAGTGTTTCAAAAAAGAAGAGACCCAAAGTATGTAATACAGCTGATAAACAGGAATGAGACTGAGAATTGACCAATGCATTTAGCACTATGGAGATTACAGGTATTGTTCACAAAGCAGGTTAGAAGTTTTTGCAGTAAATGCCCAGCTAGAGTAGATTCAAGAGAAAATGGAGAAAACAGGAAGAGAGAAATGAGAAATAATGATTGTAGACAATTTTTTTAAACTTTTGTTGTAAAGGGAAAGAAATGGGGTGGTAACTTGGTTAGGTGAGTTGGTAATAGAATTTTTTTTAATGATGTAGGAAAAAGAGGGGAAACGTTTTGTCCTGAAATAGCAAGAGGGGGTGATTTCTAGAACACAAAAGAGGGACTGCCCTTTTCAAGGAACATGGACGGTTCATTACATTAGAGGATAAAAGGCAATGGAGCAACTAGAAATAACTCTCATTTCAAAGAATTTACTAATGAACATGATATCCAGTGGATTGTAGGCATTACCTTCTTGTTACAATACATTCCTAGGACTCATGGTTAGTCAAGTTTTAAAATAAAGCATAGTTATCAGCAACACTATACTGTAAGCATAGAACCTCACACAGGGTAGGCCCTAAAATATTTGTTGTATAAAAAACAATTGTTTGGGGCGCCTGGGTGGCTCAGTCAGTTGAACGTTCAACTCTTGATATTGGCTCAGGTCATGATCCCAGAGTCATGGGATCGAGCCCCACGTCAGGCTCTGCACTGAGTGCAGAGCCTGCTTAAAATTTTTTTTCTCTCTCTCTCCCTTTACCCATCTCCCTAGCTTGTGTGCCCCCCCTCAAATAAAAATTAAATAAAAATAAATAGCAATTGTTTATTAAATTGTGATTATTAAATCAATAAAGCTGAAGTCTATACCCTTATAATCATTTGAAATTAACAAAAGTATTCAACATATTAGAGGGAACCAGAATTACCCATTTACATGTAAGTAAACAAGAAGCCTCAGAAGTTCACTGGTTTTTCTGTGTCACGGGGTTTCACAAAGTTGAAAATGAAACCCACGTCCTATAATTTCTTGTTAAATACTTTTCCATGCAACCCATACACTCTTGCTTATAAAAAGTAGATGATGGGCTATGAAGTATGCTTAATACATTAAAAGGTAAATTTATAAATACAAAGAACTGAGATTCTTAAATAATTGTGTGTATAATTATATGAACTCTAATAATCTTTCCATATTTAAATCATAATGTTTGCCTTATTAAAAACTTAGGAGTAGTCATGAGAAATACTTTCAATGGCCCATGTCTCATAAAGAAGGTTTCAAGAAAGGTTTCTTTATATCTAATGAGCATAATGAGATGAAGGAGATGGCTCAGAGTAAAACAAAAGTAAGCCATGAATAAAATCCTGGTGAGTACCACTTACCAACTGTGTGGTGTTGAACAAGTTACTTAACCTCTCTGTGCCTCGGTTGTATCATCTGTAAAATGGGAATAATAATAATAACGACCTCATTGGAATGTTTTGAGGATTAACTGAGATGATACATCTAACCAGTTTAATGAAGGAGCTGGATTCAGAAATCAACATTTCTGTGTCTCCTGATTTCCTCAGGTGAAGAAATGAACCCCAAATAAAATTTCAGGTGGGTGTCTTAGCTTTTCTGCTCATGCTTAGAAAATAAACTATCTGTCCTTTTGTTTGGGAATTAAGTAGTCTAACAATTTCATAGTTTCATTCCATATAGGACTATATAATATACAAAGCCCCAAGCTTCTGTCCTGCCTAAAGCTCACCCTTTCACTTAGCTCAGGCTTGTTTCAAGCTTTAAAGTCTACAATGGGGGGTGGGACAAGGTAGTCTCCTTCATGCTGATAGCCTACATTCACAGCAACAATTCCTGACCCTTCCAGAGTCAGACCCTAGGAAAGTGAAATTGGAATGAAAGATCACAGTGGAATGTGGCTGACACAATTTTCATGTGTGTTCAGGGCTTTCTGAATGGCAAATACACAATCAATGACCCTTCTTCTGGGGCAGGTTCATGGCTTTCTCAAAGAATCTGTCTTCCCCAGTTTTATTTGACTAGCTCTGTTTGTCCTTTGAAATCAATCCTCCAATTTCTCTCTCGTTATTCACCACCTGGGACCTGGGCTTCAAAATATTACCAACCTTTATTCTGACATTGGAGGACTTGAAGCTTTCCTACCATGTGACTTTCTAATCTATTATAGAGGCAGGGGCATCTCCAGCCACAGCTGTGGCTTTTAGACTTCAGACTATATCCTTCGGCTTCTGGAGGAAATACATCAAGTTCTCATAAGTGTCTGCCCTGAAGTTCCTCTCACTTGGTTCAAATGAATGGTAATCACCCCATCCCTCCTACATGGAATGGTAGATTGTGTACAACAAACCAACAGCTCTCCAAAACAATCCAGTCTCTCTTCTAGCTTTACCACCTCAACCTTTGTTGAGACTTAAAATGGAGTTTGAACTAACATTGGACTTATTAGTTGGATTATGTCCTAGTACTTTCTGCAAATAGTTACACCTCACTTATTTAGCCTCCCTTCAAAGAGAAAGACAGAAAGACCCCATTTTAATATCTGAATACTTAAATAAAACATTGCCTAGCCTAGTGGGAGTATTTAGAAATATTAGCTATTGTTATTCATTATATCTTTTTTTTAGGTTTATTTATTTATTTTGGATGAGAGAGAGAGAGAGACAGACAGCATAAGCAGGGAGGGTAAAGAGAGAGAGGGAGAGAGAGAATCTCAAGCAGGCTTCGCACTGTCAGCCCAGAGCCCTATGCGGGGCTTGAACTCATAAACTGTGAGATCATGACCTGAGCCAAAACCAAGAGTTGGACACTTAACTGACCAAGCCACCTTGGTGCCCCCATCATATCTTTATTATTTAACATTTAAGGAGTGGATTCACAGAAAAGGAAATGGGGAGGAAAAAGTCAAAAATGTTTAAAAACCAAGATAGTGTGGTGTCATACAAGTTAACAGTGTAAGGTGTTTGGCTTTTTAGTTTGTTTTGTTTCGCTCTTTGAGAAGGGAGTCATCACAGTGTCAAATTTTGCAGTGAATTTTAATAAAACAGACCTACTGCATCCATCACTTGGCTGCTGATTACATCATTTTGAGCAGGGAATCTGAGGGAAAGCCAGACTTCAGTTGCTCAAAGGTGAATAGAAAATGAAGAAATTGAGACAGTGAGAACAGGCAAGTTGGGAAATAAAGTTACAGGAAAAGAAAAGATAGACTGGTGGCTAAGCGGAGACACAGTGTTAAGCAACTCTTTTGTGGGTTTTGTTGTACTTTTACTTTTAAGAAATTGATTTGAATATGTTACAAAAAAGCCAACTGATAGAGCAAGAAAGATTGAAGATAGTAGAGACAAAAAAATAATCAAAAGGACATGAGAAGGGGACATCAAAGATCTAGAGGCAGGTACTAGCCTTAAACAAAAAGGGCAATGCTTAAGATTGGAGAACAAAAGTAAAAGAAGATGAGTATGGAATAAATAAGTGTACAGGGATATGCGGGAAGAGAATCAGTATTAGAGGACATCAAAACTAGTAATCTAGGAAAGGAATGGTTATAAAGAATTAAGGACATGGGAATTATAAGATGAAATAATTAATAGCATTGCTTGGCACAGAGATGCCAAGGAGCATGACAATGAAAGAGGATCACTAGATTTGCCAAATCTGTATCCAGTGATGGCATGCAGAAGTGTATTTTTAAGAAAATGGTGATGATAGAAGTCTGAAAATAAAGGTTAACAAAGACATATAAATAAAGAGATCTAAATCATGAGAAACAAAGGCTGCTTGTGAACACCATTTCATCTGGCCAGGGGAAAAATAACTAACTGGAAGAAAGAAAAGCATATTAAGAAAATAGAATAACTATAATAAGAGGCAGCAATAGATGTAGCATCTTTGACAGAGCAAGGGATAAAATGCTTAGTGCACTATCATTAGGTTTCATTGAAAAGGAAAGAGTTCAATCCAGATATTATCTTCTCAGTAGACTAAGAAGGGATGTTGTTTGACTCAATCAAGGGACATGTGAAACTGGTCATTGAGGAAGTGGAAAATTGGGGGAAGCCATTTAGAAGAGTGTAGTTAAGAATTTTTTTTAAAAAAAAAGATAAATCAAAGGACTTCCAAAATTTGATAAAGATTGCAGAGAGTACGGCGTTTTAGTGCTTTCAATTTGTGCTGGTGTTCATTATTACCCAGCAAAATTATGCAGTTAAGGTTGGCTAAGGATAATGATGATAATATCTATAGTAATAATAACAGCATCAATAGCGGCATTTAACATTTATTGAGCATGTACTATCTGTGAGGCATTGAATTGATCATTTGACATGTTCCAGGTCATTTATTCCTCATAATAATCCTATGAGGTAGGTCTATCATTATTTGAATTAACTACTTTAACCAGAGTCACTGAGCTAGTACGTTGCAAGCCACAAAGATACCTAGGAGGTAGTCTGTCTCCAGAATAAAAGTGACTCTCCATAAGTGTCACTTAAATATTTTGCATTTTAAAATGCCAAAATATAAACATATTCCTGCTCTCCATAAGTAGCTTCCTTTAACTTAATTCCTCTCAGAGTAAACTACTAGCACAAACCAATTAATGAAAAATGACTCCTGACATTTTTAAATGTTCAAGGTTTCTGAAGAATATATACATGCCTCCTTTTAACCACTCCCAAGAGAGGATATCATCCCTCCTTTGAATTAAGGAAATAGAGTTTCAGAGAAGTCAAGTTACTTACCAATGGTCCCTCAGCTAATAAGTGGAAGAACTCCAATTCAAATTCAGATCTTCTGACTCAACTTCCAAGTCTTTGCCATTCAGTTCATTACCAGTCTTTGTCCATCCTTTCTCCCCAACATTCTTTACATTTCTATTGTCTTTCTTAGATTCAAGTTGCACAATCCTATTTCAAATTCCCACAACCCACCAGAATTATTACATTATCACAATAAGCTCTCCCTAACATAATAATGGCCCAAATGACCCTTTTAGCTTATATTTGTGATAGACCAGTTACCGTGGTGGTCCTTATGCTTCATCCCCTCCTGTAATTTTGCCATGTAATTATGTATTGCCTTCCACTCTGTCTCTGGGCTTGGCCATAACTTTTACCAAAATAAGACTCAACCAGAAGCTTGAAAACCACTTGCTTGTTTCTGCTTTGCTCTTACTCCTCTGCCATGACCATGAGAACTTGCCAGGGCTAGCCTATTGCAGGATTACACACATACATAGAGATGAATGGCCCCAGTTGGTCCAGCCAAGGCCATCCTAATTCAAACAATAGCCACTTAACATACAGCTAACTGAGCCAACCTTCAGCTAACCATAAATTGGGCTAACCATAAACTGGGCGTAAATGAGCCCAGGCAAGATCAACCAATCTAAGTCAAGATCAGCTGAATTCCATAAATCCAAAATTTTACATGAGGTTTTACACTGAGATTTTGTGTTGTTTGTTACATAGCATAATTTTATTTATTGTTTAAGTGTTCTTATTAACATTCCAGTTAGTTAACATACAGTTCTATTAGTTTTAGGTGTATAATGTAGTGATTCACCACTTCCATACAACACCTGATGTTCATCACAACAAGCTCACACATTAATCCCCATCACCTATTTTACCCATCCCCCCCACCTACCTTCCTTCCAGTTTGTTCTCTATAGTTAAGAGTCTGTTTCTTGGTTTGCCTGTCTCTTTTTTCCCCTTTCCTCATTTGTTTTGTTTCTTACACTCCACATATGAGTGAAATCATATGGTATTTGTCTTTCTACACAGCGATAGATAGCTAATGAGTACATTATGTAATCCATCCTAAATCAAAATGGCAGAGTAATATTCCTTCATCATTACCTCATCATGTCACCAGTTCACTCAAAATTCTACTGATCATACTGTGTACAAACTCCTATTGTTAACAGGTCATATTCCTCCACTGCCAGTATATAAAATTTCATTCCTACACTACAACCCTTTGACAAACAAATCTTTCAGTTATTCTCCTTATTTGATTCCTATATAGTCTTTCAAAAAATAAAAACAAAACTCAGGCATGCTGCTAGTTAATCTGTCTCCTTTGTGCAAATTAGGAACCTCAAGCCTAGACTAGAAAGAAGAGCATAGGCTGAACTTTAACCCCAAAAGTCTTTGAGAGGGCCCTATGCACAACTCTACAACTCCACACAGAATATATTAGAATTATTTCCAACATTTTCTTAAAAAGACCTCCTTAATATCACTTTACACGTGAAAGTTTCTGTATTTAATCATATGCCTAGATTATAGCATTTGTATTATAGCAAGTATTGAAAATTTTTTCAATACTTGTACAATCTTCTGGTATTATATTAAGTTGGGTTCATTTATATATTGTTTCTAAGCAACTTTATTTCCTAAGTTCTCTGGGAGCCAAATAATGTGCCTTTTCTCCTTTATCCCCTTTTCAAATATATGTAACTAGTTAATAATACACAGAAGATCGTCAATATATGCTAAATGAAGAACTAATATATTTTATGTATAATATATGTACATATCTATATATAAATAATATAAATAAATATAAAATATGATATAAATAATATATTATAGTAATATTTTAATACTATAAATAAAAATACATAAATATAAACTAAATATAAATATATTTTATATAAATTATATATATATATAAAATGGACTTTTTATAATGGAAAGTTCACTCCTCTTACCTCCTCTTACCTTTCCTGTAAATATTCTTAATAAGCACATCAGTAATTGACAAATATCTGTCCTGTACTCAAAAATTTTAAAACTATTTGATTAATATTCCTAGTAAATTATTCTAATGCTCCATACATATACAGAAATTAATTTATCTTTTGGCATTGGAGACAAACAAATGCAATCCTTTTTATATTTATACATTGCAAATTAATTAGTTTTTACTTATATTTCTTTAATCATCACAGACTACCCTGTGAAGTATTAGTATGAACTGATTTTTATAGCCTGGAAACCTGAAGTCCTGACTCAAGTTGATGATGCACAGAAGAGCCACAATACAAACTAGATCTTCATGTATCAAGTTTATTGCTACTTCTCCATCCAAATGAATATGCATTTAGTTCTGATTTTACTTTAAAAGCCCTCACTCCAGACCTGGTACTCCACTGGCTCACAGGGTTAGAGGATTAAGATATGCTCCTGTTCTGAAGAAGCATATAGTCCAGGTTGGGAAACAGGCATATACACAGATAATTTAATGATAATATGGGAAATTATAAGGCTAAGGAACACAGAGGAAATGTACCTGGGGGTTCAGAGAAGCCTTCCTGGAAGAGAGAAAGTCTTGGCTAAGTTTAGACGTGAAGCAAAGACATTGAGGAAAAACATTATGGGCATAGAGATGAAGATGTACAAAGGAGAGACCGGAAAAGCCTGAAGCTTATGGAGATCCTGCAAGCAGAGCAATATTATTCAAACACATGGCATGACGCATTTGCTAAAGTGGAAATGTTAGGAGATGTAAAAACAAAGAAGTTTGGGACCAGGTGCAAAAACAAAAACAAACAAAAAACAAAAAAAAAATAGAGATTTGAGAATTATTTAGATTAAAAACAATATGGCTAAATGATGATTGAATTTAGGACTGTCAGGTGTCTGGGTGAGGAGATAGAACACCCAGATTTGGGTGGGGAATGGGAGGCAGAGGATGATTGAGTTTAGGGCATGTTGAATCTGAGGTTCTATGGAACATTTAAATTCATCTGTGCATAAGAAAGGTAGAAAATTGAGTGTGAAGGTTAGAAACATCAGGCCTGGTGATGTGCAATTATAAGTACTCTTTAAACACAGTTACGCGCGATCGAGTGATGAAAAACTAAACACTATGGCTACAAAATACTTTATATGGTTAAGATTGTTAAAATCATCGCTACATTTGTTCATAAAGGAATGTTCTGAGAGAAAGTGACTAAAGCAAAGCATCAAATCACCAACACCTAAAAGTATTATATAAAACATAGTGTGTCATAAAGTTTGATTGACTCTGCTTTGAATTCTATCCCATGTTTGTTAAAATAATTTTCATTTTTATGTTATTGTAGTAGTTCTCAATTTTACATGCTTTATTCTGCCTCAAAACACACATTTATAGTAGTCATTTTCTCCTTCCAGCTAAATATCCAATGCAATGCCACTGAACAGTGCAGGCACATCGCTTACAAAAAAGTCAAAAATACTCAAAGATACCAGTTAAAGAAGAATATTCCTCTGTTGCTTGCAGGATACCCAGAGTGCTTAAGTTACAGATTAGATTACTTAAAATTTACTTTAAAAATATTATAGGACCATCACTGTCTTTAAGGACCTGTGAATTGCAGGCATTATTCAAATCCGTAGAATAGTAAGATGTAAATCAACAATAAGAAAAGTGTCAAAGTATTCACAAAAGACTTTGGGACTATGTCCATCTGAATATACAGGTTCATAATCCCTAACCTATAGTTCCAAAACCCATATACTCTGAAAACTGATATTTTATTTGTATGTGTGTTGCAAACTTGATAGGTACAAAACTAAAGCTGTACTAATGTGAGAGATTTATGGTCTTTATTTTTTCCATGCAATAGGAATATTCATATAATTCTTTTCAGATATGAAAACGTAGAATTATAGGGTGCTTCCCAGAATGCATCTAGTTTTCCATAATATACATCATATACTTACAAAAAAGTCAAGAAAATTCTGAACTCTGAAACACACTAGCCCCAGAGTGTTGAGATAAAGAGATTGCAGACCAATATAATTCAAATCCAAAACTTAAAATTTTAGGGGTGCCTGGGTGGCTCAGTGGGTTGGGTGTCCAACTTTGACTCAGGTCATAATCTCATGGTTCATGAGTTTGAGCCCCACATCGAGCTCTGTGCTGACAGCTCAGAGCCTGGAGCCTGTTTCAGATTCTGTGTCTCCCTCTCTCTCTGCCCCTCCCCTGCTCACACTCTGTCTCTGTCTCTCTCAAAAATAAATAAACATTAAACAATTTAAAAAAAAACTTAAAATTTTAGATATTATAATCAAAATATTCAATACAGCTGAAAAATATAACTCTAGGTAAAGATATGATAGCTGTCTTTTGAGATGAATCAACTCATTCTGTGTAATTAAACTGGTGTACCAACGAGTGAGGGTTACAGAAAACAGTATTGCATCTTAACACAAGACAAACTGAAAACAAAAAGGACTACAACAAGAGTTCTTCATATAGGGTTATGGGGTTACCTAGTGGGGATGTGATAAAAAGGATTCTAGGTGATCCTTTCCGTTCTGAGAATCTTTAATATCTCAACAACACACTTCAAGTTAATAGTACATCTGGGTTTAGAATTTTATCAACTTTGATTATATAATTTTCAATATTTATGAAAAGATATTTGCTACAAGACATAACTTCATGGAGAGAGGTCAACTCGTCAACATTTCTATACTGTTGTTAAAGTGGAGGGCCAATCAAATTTGTATTTAAGAGAAAAATATAGGGGCGCCTGGGTGGCGCAGTCGGTTAAGCGTCCGACTTCAGCCAGGTCACGATCTCGTGGTCCGTGAGTTCGAGCCCACGTAGGGCTCTGGGCTGATGGCTGGGAGCCTGGAGCCTGTTTCCGATTCTGTGTCTCCCTCTCTCTCTGCCCCTCCCCCATTCATGCTCTGTCTCTCTCTGTCCCAAAAATAAATAAAAACGTTGAAAAAAAAATAAGAGAAAAATATAGTGTATTGGGGTTGATTATTAAAAATCTCATTCATATTCTATAATTTTTCTCATACCTAAAACAAACACAATTATTCTATTCTTAAATAAGAAAATTGAGTCTCAGTATTAACTTTGTATGTAAATAAGCTTGAAATTCTTAAAATGATATCTTTTTCTATAAAATAAGATGCTTGACAAACATATTGAAAAATAGCTAATCTAACAATTTTAAGTTTGTTAGAGTAAGGCTGAACTTTTGCCTTTTCTCTAACTTCCAAAATATATTTTCAAGAAACTGGTTGAAATGTTTTTGAAGAAGAGGGTATAATACATTGAAAATTCCAAGAATTTTTGAGCAGGTGCTAGGCATTTTTAAAGAAAGACAGTAGACTTCCAAACTATGATTATTTCCAAAGACAGACCACACAGCTGAAAATGGAAAACACATATTTCCAAATGTCGTAATACTGTTTAAAGAGCAAGAAAGAGAAAACTAACTATTCCCATATTTGGGTGATTGAAAGCCGATCAACAGGTGATTTTTCTATACCCACCAAAACATTCAGATAAAATTTTCAAAAGAAAGACCTGATAGGAACTCAGCCTTCACACCCACCATCACCAAAGTACTACAAATTTAAGATAAGATTTTATGTGAACCAGTAGTAATCTATTCTTATGCTTTTCTCACCAAAACATACATATCATACATTTTAAGCAAAAAGATAATTCCAAGAATAGAAATAAAGCAAAGTCTTGTCACATTTGTGATTGCAATAGGAAAGACAAATATTACCAGGAATCATACCTGTGGCAGGGCTGAATTGAGCTGTCTCTGGAGCGAATCTCTGTCATAGATGACATCCTGCAGTCTTTGCTGGGCAAGTGAGAGGCTTTCTTGAGTCTCCCGAAGGGTGTCTAGAAGACGGTCCCTTTCATCTAGCATATTCACCATCAGCTGCTCAAAATGGGAGTCTGAGTCTGAGCCACTGCTTTGGGACCCCCTTTGGCTCATTGGGGTGTCCTCATTAATCGTGGGCATCACTTCACACATCATTGCTTAAAGGAAGTAAAGGGGAGGGAAGTCTTAGTACTAAGAAACTACTTGCGATAATGCCACTTGACCCTCAACTCACCAAACTCTGCAACTCATTAGTCTGATTGTCTCTTTCTTTTCCTACACACTGTTCCAACTCCAACTAAATATTTTGACCTCAATGAAATATGATTCATTGACTTCTGCCAATCTACATCCTTTCTCTTTTATTGATAATCTATAAAGCTCCTACCCAAGATACAACTTGGTTTCACCTACTTCTCAAAGATTTGGGGTTTTTTCATGATTGATTCCTCCAATTCAGTTTATAGTAATATGTTATTCAACTTACTAATAAGTGATCTTCACCTGTAAGTTTACAAATCTCTTATAGCTAACACCTCCATTTTACCCTTATTTGTTATATTGTTAAAAGCAAGCAGAGTGTCTGGCTCTTAATGGGTAGGAAGTAAATGATTTTTGAATGACTTAAATAATTGAATGAATTAATGTTCACTCGTTCATTTAGGAAACCTATGAATAATTGAGTATTCATTTTATATAATAATCAGTTTTGACTTTTTAATTTTACCAACAGATTTTTTTGCATACCAACTAGTTTATAGTTTCTTGACTTTACAACTCCCATTTTATTACTTTTATGTGCTCTCTACCTAAATTGTTAAGGTAGTCTACATAAAGTAGATAAAGTGATATTGACTAAATTTGATAGAGGCTTTATGAAACAGACTGAGGTGCATAAGTTTGTTTAGGTCATTATTCCCCTAATTACTGTTAGTATTCCTTTGTCTCCTGAGAACTGCATTGTCTGCTTTCCATCCAAACAATACAAGCTAACACTCTTTCAAATATTCCACAAAACAGACACCATAAACTACATTATCTAATGTAGTAACTTCACATCTCAGCTGTTAATCACAAGGTTCCAGTCATGAAATAAATGAACTGCTTAGAATATTTTAAAATCATTTATTAATTTGATTTAAAATAGACAACAGACTTTTAGATATACTGATATACTGTATAGCATTTTAAAAATCAGAAATTATCTCATTTTCCCTTTTACCTTCTATCTTATGTTTGAAAAAGAATCAAACCCATCTCAATTTCAGTTGTTGTACTGAGGCCAGGAGCTATTAATTAGAGGGCCTGGTTTTGCAGAAGGCTGATGTGGAGAAATACTGGTTTTGCTGTTGATCCTGGAGCATTCTTTGGTTTTATAATGCAAGGTCAATTCATTTTTCTGCCTATATATTCCTGTCCTTGGGGAAAATATTTCTGGTGGTATAGTCAAATAAAATGTCAAGACTTAACAGGTCAATAGTTAATTACTTTTATGCAATTCTTCATATAAATTGGGTTATTGAGGAGATAAATTCAATTATCTGAATGATTTGGTCAGGGCACACTGAAAACTAGGAGAAACTTTTTAAAAGATAAAAGGAAAGTATCTTGTGACTGATATTCTACATAAAAATTTAAGGGGGGGGATGAATTGTAGGATAATTCAAGATAATAGTTTGAATTGTTGCTCATCACTCCAAACACTGGGCTACCTGAAGGCAAAAGAATTGACTTGTTCATTTTCTTATTCACCCTAAAATAAGTAAAAGAATAGATACATAAGATGTATTTAAATGCACACGCGAGTGCGCACACACATTGTTACTATTGCTAACCACTTAACAGATAAAAATATAATATTTTTTGTATTTTTCTCAATTTGAATTTTATTGAAACACTATCACAAAAATGGAAAGAAGACTTGTTTCTAACTGCTATACATCTTCTTTTCATTAATTGAGAAGGAATTGGGAAAAAAAATGTTCCAACACATTTGAATATTAAAAACAATTAGTTCACATGCCATGCATGAAAATCCACACACTGAACAGCTGTGTCATTCTGAGAAATCATTAGCAGGAGCCAATGTGTTTCTTTTTGACATTTAAGGTTAAAACAAAACACTGGGAGAGGAAATGATAGCACTGTGACAATTTGTGCCAGAACACTTGCAAGGTTTACATTTTAGGGTTACTTAAACATTCTTAAATCCGTATTTTACATCATATCCTTCTTGGGAAAAAGCCCTTCGTGCATCTTAACTCTGAATTACTCATAAAAACCTGAAATTCCAAGGAAAAGCATAACTGCGGTGATTACCTCAGCTACAATGCCCTCCTGGATATACTACCCTAGTGCTAACAAAGGCTTGGTGTCACCATGGGACATTACACATTCACGAACTTTAGGCTCTTATATCAGTATAAAAGCTGGCGTCTGATTTAGTCAGTCCAGAGATGCTACAATGAGAAGTAGCTTAGGGACTTAGGGTCTTAGCCTATTAATTCACTCAACTTGATTTGATTTCACAACTAAGGCGTTGGAAGGAGAGCAAGTCACATCACCTCTCAAAACCTCAGTATTCTCTTCTGTAAGGGAGGGGGAGAATCCATGATTTTCTTTCAAAACAAGCCCATTGTAAGGCTTCAATAGAATACCTGACTGAGATAACACAGTAAAATTCTAAAGGGCAATTAAAAATTCTAGTATTTATTTAGTTATTGTATAAAGTGAACAACATTAACCTTTTCAGACAGAATATTTTGCCTTTATGATTCATTCTAATTCTAGGCCTAAAGTTTTAATTCCAGTGGGTACTCTGAACTCTTCAAATCCAATTGGGAGAAATTAAACTATGCAAAAGTTACTTAGGAAATAGATGCCTTAATCTGCTTTTTCTTCACCAACAGACAACTCAGATGAGCAAATCTAAAGTCTTTTCACCAAAACTAGAAGAAAAAAATTTTTTCTAAAAAATTTAAAGGCCACTTTCATGAACTAGTTTAGTTTCTGGCACTAGAACTCCTATCCTGTCTTATATAAATGACAAAATACTTGTATAACCCTGAAGACAAAATACAACCTGTTTCTAAATGCATATTTCAGTATTAAGATCATATATTCAAGGTAAGAGTTAAACACCCTACTGTAGAATGGCCAACATCTGAAGCAACTTCCAAAGGCTGTCTACCCTCTAGTGTACTCCATCTTCCTATACCACTTTTAACTTTTACAATCATTTTCAGTCTTAAAAATTGTATTGTACCACATAATTCCTGAAAAACCAGGAAGGACATCCTAACAGCTCACTTGGATATTTGCCTTTTCAGCACCCCTCTCCAAAGCCAATTGAATTTATGAATTATGTTCTAGATGTTGATGCCTGTTCATGAAATTACCTAAGGTTTCAAGACCTAGTTAGAGACATTGTTTATTTTGTTGTGAAAGGAAAAAAAAATAATAATCGGATTGGTTTAATTGTCCCAGTGCTTAAATTTAGCTGGAAGAATTTTATACCAGGAAAACCAACTCCCTTACTCTTAGTATGTAACCTTGACTGTCTTCCAGATCTCACAGATTTCAAAATAAAAGTTTTGAATGCCCACTGGAGTCGTTACCCAAGGGCTTTCAAGATCCAATGTGTTTCTTGGTAATATACGCCTCTCAAGAAGTACTTATTCAGATATGACAATGTTACAAAAGGCTTTTTTTTCTGTCAATGAATCACTTTATTGAAGCAAATCATTGGGATTTAGACCCGACTAGAGGCAAAGATGCAATTATTCTGGGTAGTTAGTTTCCTCTTCAAAGATTTAGTCTTAAGAACCAACCCAGCTCCACCTCAGTTAACCCACAAGGAGTGAGAGAAATCCTAGCCATTGTCTGATTACATTACATGAATATTCCTCCTCCTATTTAACTCTTTGAAATCCCTTGTCCTCAGGAAATATTATGACCACCTCTAATGGAAGCATTTTGCACTTTCTTTACCCCAGTGCTTTTACAGATGGCCAGGAGCCAGCCCTCGCCACACAGCTGGACAGTTATCTCTCAGCCACACCCCCCCACCACCACCCTGAAGTTGACTTCATAATTTCCACACTAAAATTCTGTATGGTTTGCCCAACGAGAGACAGCCAAGTCGGGAGGAGGTGGAGAAACAGGAGAAGGGAGAGGATGGGGGTGGAAAGCAAAAGGTATGGAACAGTAATTGGCAAGGAGGAATATGCATCTCATCTTCCCTGGGGGCGGGGTGGGGCTGGGGAGGGGGGGTGGTAAAAAAAATAAATAAATAAATAAATAAATAAACAAATAAGGCGGAATGGAAACCTTGCAACTCGAACACAGTTTCGGTACCTAATGTCTGTAATTTCGGGTCCTGCTTCTTCAGTTGATCAATGACAACCGCAGTCTCAGGCTTGACGAGAGGGGAAGCTCACAGCCGGCACTCCTGGACCATTTCCCTAGCAACCGGAGGAGAAAGGCAGCTTAGACACTCGCGTGCCCCGGCGCCCTCCCTGAACGTGCCCCGGCTGGGTGGCGTGGCAGCAGCCCGGCATCTTCCCGCGGCTCCGTCAGCAGCCAAAAGGAGAAGCGTCCATCGGAAAAATGGCATATTACAAATTTTGCTTTGGGAAGCAGAGCTCGGTTCAGACCATTGTCAAAGGGAGGAGAGGGGGAGGCGGCTCTTAAAGCAGTAGCGGCCCCTTTGGTGGAGCAGCCTCGGCTTCCCGCGTGCAGCTGGTGACCCGGGGGCGGGGAGCCGGGAGCAGGGGACTGGGTTGGACTCACAGAAACTTAACCGAGCGGCGCCGCTCCCCCCCCCCCACCCCCCGGCCACCATCCCCCCTCGCAGGCCACCCGGAGGGGGTCCCTGCAAACGCGAGCTTTGGGGAAAGGCGAGAGGAGTATCTGGAAGAGAAGTTCTCCACCCATGCCCCCACCCGGAGCCTCTCCGGAGTTGATGGCTAACGCCGAGAGTTGGGAAGCTAAAGGGAAGCGACTCCCCAGGGATGCGGGGAGCACGACAGGTCGTCTCCCGGCCCCCAGACTGTTTCCGCGCCAGGGCGTCTCATGGAACTCAAAAGAGGCGCCTCTTCTCCGGAGAGGGGAGCCGTCGGCCCCCCACACCCGACTCTCCTCCCAGCCTCTTGGCGAGCCTCGTTGCTTGCACCAGTCGGCCGGGGGGGACCAACCTGCCGGGAGCCGGTGCGGACGCTACAGCATCGTCTCTCCTCACTCGCCTCGTGCTGTCGCTGCCGCCGCTCCTCCTCCCCCGCCTCTCCCCCCTCCTCCTCCTTGGCAGCCGCCACCTCCTCTTCCTCTGGAACCAGGGCTTCCCCTGGAAGCTGCTGCAGTGGTTTCCACCGGCCCTTAAATAAATTCTGAAGTAATCACGTCTTTGCTCTCCTCCTCACGCACACGCGCTCGCGGATACACACGACTCCCTCAAAGCCGCTCCCGGGCTGCTGGGGCTGGCGGCCGTCCCAGCGCCCCCTGAGAAGCCAAGGCTGGGGGTGGGCAGGTGTGGGCAGGGGGTGCGCTCTTCCTCGTCCGGGCTTCCCCCGCACAATGGTCGCCGCAGGAAAGCGCGTGTCGGCTGGTGCTGTGGGGAGGCCGATGCGCTTGGGCACCTCGCTCTCTGGCCTTGCGTGCTTGTCATTTCTCTAAGCAGCGCCCTGCTCCCAGGACCGAGGCACGGTGGTCATGGTTGACCTGAGTCAAGCTAGGGTGTGGTGGCATCTGTCACTTCTCACTGCCTCTCCAGCTCTTCTCCATGCATTGCTTTGGGGATAAGGATGGTGTGCGAAGTCCTCCCCGCCCTAGTAAATTTCAGCTTTGAGCAAAGTCTGGTCTTTGGAAAGGGGTTCCAGTCCCCCTCTATACCTACACATCTCTTTAACCTCTCCTCCTTTCCTTCTGCCGTCAGTACAGACTCATTCCGCCAGGAATAGGGAGGAAGCAGGAGACAAAACCAGTACCCACTCTGAGAAGGGAGGAAATGTTGTCAGGGAGGGAAATTAGCCTCGCCTAGTTTTAGTGAACGGGAAGAGGCCACGGAGAAGGGAACAAGGAGAAGGATTAAACTCTGTGTATAATATGGGGATTAATGCAAGTATCCTCAGGGTTTAGGGCAAGAAATCCAAAAGGCATGTTTTGCTTTTGTGTATCACAAAGAGTCCGAAGCTAACTGAAAAAATAGTTTGTGAACACCATCTCACTTAAATCAAGTACAATATCAGGAAACAGGATCTTTTCTTCTGGAGTAGCATTTAATTCAGTTAGCAACCCCATAGTGAAATGCGAGGCCAAGTTCATATATTTCCCCCTTCTCTTCTAGACTGTTATTCAAATTCTGCATCATGACATAATCCTATAGTAAGTAAATATAAGAACTAGGTATTTATCCAAAGGATACAGGAATGCTGTTTCAAAGGGGCACATGCACCCCAGTGTTTATAACAGCACTATTGACAATAGGCATAGTATGGAAAGAGCCCAAATGTCCATCGACTGATGAGTGGATAAAGAAGATGTGGTGTGTGTGTGTGTGTGTGTGTGTGTGTGTGTGTGTGTAGGGATATTACTTGGCTATCAAAAAGAATGAAATATTGTCATTTGCAACAACGTGGTTGGAACTAGAATGTATTATGCTAAGTGAAATAAGTCAGTTGGAGAAAGACAAATATCATATGATTTCACTCATATGTGAAATTTAAGATACAAAACAGATGAACATGAGGGAAGGGAAGCAAAAATAATGTAAAAACAGAGAGGAAGACAAACCATAAGAGACTCTTAAATACAGAGAACAAATTGAAAGTTGCTGGGAGGGTGTTGGGGTGGAGGATGGGCTAAAAGAATTGGGACATTAAGGGAGACACTTGTTGGAATGAGCACTGGGTGTTATATGTAAGTGATGAATCACTAAATTCTATTCCTGTAATCATTATTACACTTTATGTTAACTAATTTGGATTTAAATTAAAAATAATTAGGTATAAGAATAATTAGATGATTCATTAGATGTCTACTGAAGCATTATTTCTGAAACATAACATGCATATAGATTACCAATGGATCTTATTAAATTGTGGATTCTGATTCACCAGGACTGGGGTAAGCCCTGAGCTTCTATACCTCTAACAGCTCCCGGAGAAGATCACACTTTGACTAACAAGGGTCTAGACCACTCAATCAACCTACCATTTGATGTGGCTTAACCACTCTTAACTACAGAAAATTCATTAACTCATGCGATAGTCCAGTCCATTTTCAGACAGACCTAATTTAATAATAACTTTTGCATATTAATCATATATCAGTACTCTTTTAACTTTCACTCTCTGGCATTTCCCAGAAGACATAAAATGCCCTTTATACTTGAAAAAACTTCATATGTTTAAAGACAGTTTATATGTCACTCTGTAGAATTCCTTTCTTATTAAACCTTGGTTCTAATTTCCTTAGTAATCAACATTTGCCTTGTACAGCTTCAGATATTGTTACCATTTCCAAGAAGAGTGTTGATTTGCCTGACTCCCATTCACACATCAAACAAAAGTTTTAATTCTCAGTATAATCCCTACATGCGGCTGACAATTAAAGGATACCCAGTAGATGCTATCACAAAAAGGAAGAATTTGATCATGGAAGGCTGGAAATAGTCATAGGTAAAAAATATTTTAGTAAGAAGAGATAGTCTTCATGGGCACTCTCAGCTTAGAAACTATACATTCTCATTTTCTTACCACTAACATCACTACAAAAAAAAAAATAATAACCTTTTCAATCAAAACTGAGGAGCATTTATAAATAGCAATTTTGCAGAAGAAATTAGGTCAGCCAATTCACATGAGTAAAGAGGAGTCACCCTCTACACCAGTTCTTCTAGTTTAATAGCCCTCAAATTTAGCATGTAGGAGAATCTCCAGAAGGCTTGTAACAACACAGATTTCTGAACTCCATCCCAAGAGTTGCAGATTCAGCAAGTCTGTAGTATGGTCAGGGAGCTTGCACTGCTAATAAATTCCTGGGCGATGGACTACTGCTAGGTCAAGAATCCCACTTTGAGAACTACTGCTTAAATAAATCTGAAGGAATTTGGGAACAAAATACATAGAGATCCAAAAACACATTTCATCTTGTTCATTGAAGACAAAAAGTCTCTCAAACAAATATAGAACCAATTGATATGCTACAGTTATCATCTGCTCTTTAATAACCAAGGATCACTGATTAAGATGAGATATGCTTATCTTCTGGTCAACTAGTTTTAGGAAGAGATAGTGCAGGGCACCTGGGTGGCTCAGTCGAGTAAGAGTCCAACTCTTGATTTCGGCTCAGGTAATGATCTCACCGTTGGTGAGTTCAAGCCCCCGCCTTCGGGCTTGTGCTGACAGTGGGGACCTGCTTGGGTTTCTCCCCCAGCTCACTCTTTCTCTCAAAATGAATAACTAAACTTTAAATAAAAAGGGGGAAGAGGTAGTAAAAATCACCCCTTTCATTAGTCCCAATACCTTTTATCAATGGAAGGATTTAGTCCATAGAAGTATACAGTGTTACTAGTCACACTTAATAATGTTCCCTCCATATATTTTATTTTACATATGATTTTTTTCTATATGTTTTCTTAAGTGGGAGGTGTCATACAACTACTCTTTAGTAATAATGATAAAAAAGGCTTTTTTTTTTTTTTTTTTTGATCAAGGATGGTTTTGTTTACAAGGATTAAGTTACTGAGATCAAAGCACAAGAGAAGCAAGGGCCATGACAACAACAAAGATTCGGTAAGTGACAGGAATTTGTCTTTTGAGTGCAAGGATAATTTGGATGCAAAAAGAGAGCAAATAATATTAGTTGTAATAGACATGTTGATCTCAATATCACCTCATTTCAATCGTATAGTTACTCATTCTAAAAATATTTCGCCTATATTCACAATAGTTTATGTTAACATTGTTAAAATAATTAAATGACATTTTTTTGCACTTATGCTTACTGTTGAGTTTAAAACTGAAGACAGATTTGAATAAAAAATAGGAGTAACTCCTTTCATACACTTTACCTATAGTTTTGTGGGAATGTGAATTTTATTTTATTTCATTAAGCAGCAAGGCCACACAATACTATGACATCGTATTATTTAGAATAAGCAACAAAACACCAAATACATAATGACTCAATCCCAAATGAAGTTTATTCTTCACTCTCTCAATATTCCAGAGTAAGACTTGGTCAGTGGTCTCCTTTCTTTCACACAGTAATTTGGGCACCTTTCTTAGCTGGCCCCTGCCATCTCCTCTGGTTATATATCCAGATGGTGAAAGGAAAAATATAGGGTACAGGAAGCACCCCACTTCTAAAACCCTTGGTCCAGAAGTAACACACACTTTTCTCATGTTCCATTGCCAAGAACAACCCACATGGCAATATCCACTTATAAGAGAAGCTGGAAAAGTAGTCCACAGAGCCTTAAGGCTGAAAGAAGAATAAAAAGACTCTTGTTGAAAACTTAGTTTCTCCCACATACTGTTTGTGAAATGATAATAGAAAGAAAAGGTGTGTAAAAGCATATTATGTTTAATTTTTCTGTTATGCACACATTAAAAAATAGATCAAATACAATTAATTGAAATGAATTGTCATAAAATTCATATCAGGTTCTATCATAAATAGTAAGCACTTTTTATTATGTAGGTTTCATGTTTCTTGTGTTAATGCTACACATTACTTACTTGTCTAAAAAACAAACTGCAGAATAGGAGAGCTATACTAAGCACATTGTTGCTAACACTTGTGCCTCCACATGAATATATAAGCATCAATTCTCACAAGATAAATTGTTGTGAAAAGACTACATTAATCAGCCTTTATCTATGCATTTACATGGGATTACTGTAAAATGTACCAATTTGACAAATAGTCACTGAGATTTCAGCTCATAACTAAGAGTATCTTAGCATTCGAGAAAAGCAAAAACTGTTAGTTATTGTCTAAAGTCAAAGTATGAGAAGAGAAGGCAAGTTCCAGAGAATTTTCTCTTGCATCATTCTGTGCTGACATCAAATCTAAGACTAATACCAAGGCACTGGAAACAAACAAAATAGTGAAAACTTCAGAAATATTTTTTCTCCTTTTAAAAGGAAAAATAACATTTGTAGGGGAAAAATCTGTTATGTTCCTCCTCTTTAGATCACTATGAGGTTAAATGTCAAGGGAGAAGAAACATCCTAAATACATTCAGCGGTTGTTTTCACCTAGAGAGATTTACTCTAATATAAAGCCCCATAATAAAGTTTTTCATTTTTGACTCTGCTCAAATTCTGGGATCCTCACTTATAATTCTCTAAGAATTATAGAATTTTATGCTGGGAACACTAATCTAACTCCATTCTTACAGGTGAGTAAATTAAAACTCATTACTAATAATTCCTGGGTTTTCCAGCTCAAGCACCTGAAGAAGCTAGGTACACACGGCTTGACTTCTGATATGCACTTTTTAACTTCTGTCAAATATAAATCTTCCAGAATTTGACTCAAACTTATTTCTGATTACCTAACTACCTTGATTATCGACATCACTGATACCAATCTAATATTTCTTTGAATCAGTTGGCAACACAAATAAACTGAATAAAGTTGAGCTCAGTGATTACTGCTGTTCTTTTGGTGAGACATCTTTGGGAAAAAAGTCACTATTTCTTTTTCATTCAAAGACATGTGCAAGCAGTCATGGACAGTCAAGTAAACAACGAAAATAACTTAGATGGGTAATCTTCACTTTGGATATACTTTAAAAATTCATAGAGTAATGAAGCACATAAATGTATGATTTAGAAAGACTATAATTAGAAAACAGTATCTTCAGTATTAAAGTAATAAGAAAAATTTACTTTTTTTAAGTTTATTTATTTTGAAAGAAACGGAGAGAGCATGAGTGGGGGGGGGGGGTGGGGAGCAGAGAGAGAGAGGGAGAGAGAAAGACTCCCAAGCAGTTTCCACACCAGCAGCGCAGAGCCTGATGTGGGGCTCAAACTCATGAAACTGACCCAAAGTTAAGAGTTGGATGCTTAACCAAACTGAGACACCCAGGTGCCCCTAAATTAATAAGAAAAATTTAATAACAAGAAGTCCTAGACAGTTGAAGTCTGTACAAAACTTTCTTCAAAATGACAATTATATAATGTACTTAGCAAATGGCTCTTGTGTTCTCAGGCTGAAATGGAGTGGAAATACATTCATAAATGTAGAGGGGTGAGATGTGGAAGGGAAGTCAAGACTAGGTGGGGAAATGTTCTAGCATGTGCTAATGGGTAAAAAGTCATTCCAAAACCTAGTAATGTAAAACAACAAACATTTTCTTATTTAATCATGGTATCAGTTGGTCATAATTTGAGAAGTTCTTGCCTACATGGTTCTGGCTTAGAATCTCTCATGTGGTTGTAATGTGACAGTAGCTAGGCCTGGGAGAGTAGAAACACTAAAACAGCTCAGGCTGACTGGGGAGATATCTCTAACTCTATTTCTCTTCTCACCCCCTCCTTCTGTGGTCTTATGGCTTCTACATGTGGATTGCTAAAAGGGATAGGTTGGGCTTCCTCACAGCATGGCAGCCTAAGGGCAGTCAGATATCACAGCAGAAATCAAACCAAGTGGTGAACAAGGCAGAAGCTTGTTATGTCACTTTTTATGACCTAGCTTTGGAAGTCAAGGTGTCACCTCTGCAACATTTCATTATTGGATGCCAGTCACCAGCCCACTTGATTTCAAGGGAATGAAACATAGACCCTCACCTCTTAATGGGAGGAGCATCAAAATCACATGGTAAGAGAAGTAATATTGAAGCCATTTTTAGCAAATACAATCACCCACCGTAGGCTACTTTTGTGAAATGCACATTTGCTGTGAAAATATTCTATTATATGAATAAGTTTTTAGTTTGTAAAGTGTAGGCAAAGTATTTTAGAATGTTTTAAAAATAGGTGAAGTGTTGGTAAGTAAAATGTTTGTTAGACATGGGTGGAATTCATGAGAATTGTCCAATATAAGATAAGTAGTTATAAAGCAGAGCATACTTGTGTTAAACATAGGCAGAGAGGGATGGAAATATCAGAGATACATAATATTCATGAGACACCTGGAAACTATATGTTTATAGTATGTAAATATACCTAATAATAAATATACAAGAAGCTTGTATGTATTTAGGATACAATAGATATATATGAAAAATTATCTTTCAAAAGTCTTTATTTGGCCATCATTGGTGACTTCAATTATGACTTTATGTGTCTTCTGCTTAAATAACACAAATAAAACTCATTGCTGTTCATTAGGCTAACGGGAGAACTACATCTATCAGCCACGTGTATTTGTCCCTGCACCTATGAATCATTGAGCCAGAGCGTATTTTGTCTTTTGAATAAAGCTCAAGCTTCAAGCCTGGTCTTTGTGACCACACCATCAGTTTGGAAGGTTGATGTAGCAGGGAGAGGAACAGGACATTTGATTATTGCATACCTCAGGATTATGACCATGTAGCCCTTCCGCACTGTACCATATTCTGTGTCTTAACCTACCCTCTTTCCCCTTGCTTCTGTGTGTTTTTAATAAACTAGATAAAATGTGTCATTTAAGTATTTTAATTTGTTCTGTGAGCTTTTCTGTATCATGACCTCCCGGATAGTGTGCTGTTGATCTACTCGGAGGCTACCATCGTATTAAGGTAATGTCCTATGACACTTCATATTGGGAAGTGAGGAGGCAAAGTTTGGGTTCTTTTAACTCCAAGTATTTTTCCATATTTTTTGGATTAGGCCCCAAACAAAAACAAACAAAAAACAACAGTAAAAAACCTGATCTTAACCCACCAGGTGCCAGTCAACTGGCTTTTCCCTGGAATCCCTGAAGTATCATTCAGCCACAGAACCCAAAATTATGCCATATGTGTAAGTTGTGTCAGACAATCACCAACAAATGGTGCTAACCTGCGACTGGGTCCAGGTTAAAATTGTATAGGGGACCCGGAAGCTGGACTCCTGGCAAGCTGGCAGTAAAGGCTCATTATGATCCTTTGATTAATCTTGAAATTATGCAAATGTGCATATTATGTAATTAAATTTATTTTAGTAATCATTTACTATAGTAAATATTCGTTACAGTACATGTCTGTGTTTTCTTTTCATTTACTTTCTCAATCAATTTTAGAGTTTTCGTATTATAAAATGAGTCTTTGGATTTTGGATATCATACATTTGTAAACAAAGTTTTTATTCCTGTTTCTAGGAGTCCATGAATCATCTAAGAACCAGCTGGCATAGGGAGTCAGGAGTGACACAATATGATAAGAGAAAACTTGGAGGTGATATGGGAACCCAGAAAAGAACCATCTAATCTATTTCCGAGAAATCAGAGCTGAGGAAGAGAAAGGTTTACTAAGTAAATCATGAATGGATGGTGTGAAAATGTAACAGCAATGGCAAATAACCAGAGACAGATAAGCTATAACTTACATACAGAAGAGGACATAGTGACAGTTTGGCTACTATGTGAAGATGGGGGAGACATAGACTGAGAGAAGAGAATAAAAATCGAAGCAGCAGCCATAACCATGAAAGAATATGTAAATCTTGTTAAAGAGCCTAAAATTTATCCTGAGGGAGCCTAGGAAAATTTAAAATCAAGAAAAAGGAGAACATATTTTGGAAGGAGCAGGATAAAAAAATAGGAAAGAAGAAAGCTATTATAGGTAAGGTATGAAGATAGAAACACTCTTCAGTGGCATATGAAACAGGCAGGAGAATATTTAGGTTAAAACAAAATGAATGTAGTTTTGACCATGTTGAAATTTATTATCTGACTGTGAGCCATCCATTTACAGATATTCAAAATACGTTGGAAAAGCTAACCTATCAAATGAGAAATCTGATTGTTTGGAAATCATTAGTGGTATTTTAAACCATGGAAGTGAACAACGTTGATGACAAAAAGTGCAGGATTAGAAAAGAGAGCTGAAGTCCAGAATCCTAGTGAGCACTAATATTTACAAAATGATTCTAACAAGAAATAGGCATATAAGAGAGAAAAATCAGGAGGGTATATGACATGGATACAAGTTAAAAAAAAAAAAAAAAACATTGCAAAAAGTGGGGGATGGTGACTAGTGTCAAATATTCCTGAAAAATCAAGTAAGATTTAAAAAGGGGAAAATAACTTGTGTATTTAGCAAGAAGATATTACTAGAATATTGAGTAAGGAAAGTTTCATGGAAGTGATAATTATAGAAGACAAATCACAATGGCTTAAGGAGATTACAGGTTGAAATAGTGTCCGTCCAAGGAATATGGCTACTGATGGTGGGAAAGGGATAGAGTAAACTGAAAAGAGAATATAAGAGTTCTTGTCTTGGAGTCACTGGAGCTCCACATAGTCCTTTGGTGGGCTTTAGAAAGTTCTAGAATCCCCTGAAATAGTACACAAATAATAATTTGTATGTGTATATACACAAGTGCACTTTTTAAATGAATATTGATAGTATGAGATTCTTGAGGGGAGTCAGAGATCAAAAGATTAGTAACCAGAGCTGTATGTAATATATTAGATACCCATTAGTTTTTATACTCTATGTATAATTTTTATAACTTGCAGAGACCTAAATTTGTATATAATCACAATATATTATTGTGACTAGTTTTTGTGAGACAAGAAAACAAATCTACTTACTTTATTATAATGCATATTGTTATATATTTTATTACTGTTTGCTATTACTCACAATATTCCCTGAAGAAGATTTTAAATCCCCACCTGTTGCAATGTTTATTGCACTGCCTTCCATAGGAAGAGTATGCATCCCTCCTGTATTGACATAAGCCTGCTCATGTCTCTTGACTGTGTTCATGGAAGAAGTGGCCATACCAGGACCTAAAAAAATTTTATCACAATTTTTCTATGGCTCTTTTCCTTCTGCCACAGATCCAAGAGAGATGCTATTCCTTTAGCCTAATATATTAATATACTTTCCAAAATCATATCTTTGGCTAATGTGTTCACACATCAATATTCTTGGGATATTGTTGCCATTCTCAGGTTTTTCTCCTTTTCCATTCTATGTAACCAATGCAAAGGAAGGAGTGCATCAAGAATTTTATTTTTTTTTCACAGAACAAGTATATATTGAGGAATGACAGAATATTACTTAATATGAACCATGCAAAAAGAAAATTGGCCACACTCCCTGGGGTCCTAAGGAATAAATAAGACAAAATCACAATGGACTTTAGCATAAAAATGTAAAGGTATAATCCAGTGAAATTTTATGGAAATCAAAGCAGTAATGTTCTCAAAGAAGGTAGATGTTAATTCAGTTTTAAATGTTTTGTTTGTTTTTTTAAGGAGTAAAAGTATGAGTAAACAGCTTGAAGAGTTACACATAATTAATTTGGGGGATGGAAGTAGTGGAGAAAGCGTTATGATGAGAAGGACCATCTGACTAGAAAGATGTCCTAAGACAGTGATAAGACAGCAAAATTGCCAATTATTCACCTGCTCAAATAAGTGACACCAAAACTTTTGTGAAAGAAGGAACCAAAGACACTTGGAGTACAGAGCAAAAACATCATTATGTTGATTATAAGTGGAAATAGGTAACAGAGGAGGAGGAACAAGGAGTTAACTTGGAAATACAAGATGATGTTTAATACTTGGTTTGGAATTAAACATATAGGGCTTGGAGGAACAGCGTTAATCCAAGTGGCTGGAAATACATTTTTATATTCATATAATTTCTTCCCTCCTCTAATTCATTCCTTATTTATGGATTTCATTTCTTTCATATTATATATGTCTTAAGCATCTTGATGTGTCAATGTTAAGGAAGTGGCAGTGAATTTTAAAAGACAAACCTATGCTCATGGAGTTCATATACCAGTATTCATTTATTTCAAAATATTTATTACAGATCTTCTTTTTATCAGACAATTCATCAGTACAATGGGACCCAGTAACAAACATCAGTTATTGTCCAGTGCCTTGCAAACCACAGACCCATGGTCTGTGTGTACGTGTGTATATACAAAAAGAATCTTTTACCCAGAAGCATGTCATAAATATCCGACTCTTAAAATGCACTTTACTTCTATATCCATTTCTATTAAGGTACAGAGAAGCTTAAACATAAAATGTGCTTTTAAAAAACATATTTATTTTTTGGGAGAGTGCAAGTGGGGGAGGAACAGATAAAGGGGGACGGAGGCTCTGAAGCGGGCTCTGTGCTGACAGGCTAACAGTACCAAGCCAATGTGGGGCTCAAACTCATGAACAGTGAGATCACAGATCATGACCTGAGCTGAAGTCAGACGCTCAGCTGACTAAGCCACTCAGGCACCCCTCAAATGCACTTTACAAAATTGTTCTTTATTGTCTCATTGTATTTGTTTATTTTCATGCGTGGCTTTTATGACTATTATGATGTTTCCACATTTTAATAAAGTTGACAAGAAAACAATCTGAAATAATTATTTGGAAATAAAAAAGCACAAAATTAGATATCTGATAAGGGGTTAACATCCAAAATATATAAAGGACTTATACAACTCAACACACACAAAAAACAAATAACCCAATTTAAAAATGGACTGAGGAACTGAATAAACATTTTTCCAAGGAAGGCCAAGAGACACATAAAAAGATGCTCAACATCACTAATCATCAGGGAAATGCAAATGAGAACTACAACCAGATTTTCCTCACTCCTGTGAGAATAACTAAAATCAAAACACAAGAGGGACATCAGGGCCTCTCAGTAGGTTAAGGGACCCACTCTTGATCTTGGCTCAGGTTGTGATCTCAGTTTGTGGGATCAAGGCCTTGTAGGCTGTGAACTCTAACAGCCTGCTTGGGATTCTCTATCTCTCTCTGCCCCTTTCACTAGCATGTGCATGTTTTCTTTTTCTCTCTCTCAAAATCAATAAATAAACTTTAAAAAATACACAGGAAACAAGTGTTGGTCAACACTGGACCGCTCGTGCAGTGTTGGTGGGAATGCAAATTGACATAGCTGCTGTGAAAAACAGTATGGAGTTTCCTTAAAAAATTAAAAATAGAATTACCATATGATCCAGTAATCACACTACTGGGTATTTACCCCCCTCCCATATGAAAACACTAATTCAAAGAGATATATGCATCCCTATGTTTATTGCAGCATTATTTACAATAGCCAAGATATGGAAACAACCCAAGTGTCCATCCATAGATGGATACATAAAGAAGATATGCTATGTATACACAATGGGATATTAGCTGTAAAAAAGTGAAATCTTACCATTTGCAACATCATGGGTGGACCTAAAGGGTATAGTACTAAATGAAGTAAGTCAGTCAGAGAAAAGCAAATACCATATGATTTCATTCATGTGGAATTTAAGAAACAATACAAACAAAAAACAGATTTAAATACAGAGCACAAAATGGTGATCGCCAGAGGGCAGGTGGGTAAGAGCATGCGTGTATAGATAAAAGGGATTAAAAATGACACAAAATTGTATTAGTGATTTCTGAACCTCTTCAAAATCTAAGGACAATCAATTTTAAAGATATACCAAAGAATATAATTCTCTTGGAAATTAATTTCTGTCCATTTGGGTTTCAGTGTCCTACATACAAATTAAAAAAAAAAAAAAAAGAACAAAAGAGAAGTGAAGGAAAACAAAGATAAAAAATATTCTTTGCTCTCTAAAAATATAACTGCATCAATTTATTAAATACTTAAATGTTACAAATAGTAACTATGTACAACTTCCCAAGCAAATTATCAGGAACAAATCTCATAATTTTTTCCTTCAAACCCCTGTTTCCTTAAGAAATAAAATACACTAAGATAGTTATTAAAACACCTTTAAAATGACCTGGAATTAAAATTTAAGCATCATTAATCAGAAACTTTTAGACTGATTTTTAATTTCATTTAGTAGTTACTAAGGGTAAAAATAAAAATTCTTAGAGCGCCTTTAAATATAATACTGAGAGTTTTTAAGATTAATTGAATATACCTGTAAAGCAGATTCTGCTTTAAGTGACATTTGATATATTTTTCGATTTATTAACAATTGTAGCAAATTCAATTTGAAATGAATTGGCCTTGAAACTGTCAAAATTAGATATCAATCTATGCCTTAGTCATTTAATTACAATTAAATTTACAATGAAATTCCAGAGCACCTATTATGTACTTCTTACTGCAATTTCCCAAGCTCCTGCTATTTCACTATTTACTATGAGATATTAAAATTAAATATATATATATATGTGTATATATATATATATATATATATATATATCATGCATGGTGATCAAATAAACATGTGGATATGGTGATATCAAGAATCTCTGTATGTTTCTCCTTTGCTTCAAACTCATGGGAGCCAAAACCAGGTTTATTTCTTTTCTTTGTATACCTACCTCCTCTCAAGTTTCTCTTTGCTCTGAATGACACATCGAACCTTCCAGTAAATAAGCTTCATAATTTTGAAATCTCTATTTAATTAATTCTATATTTTGGCCTGGTATCTAGTATGATACCAAGATTTGTTGAGTTTTAACTACAAAGTATTTCTGGTTTTTTTCTTTCTTTCATTGTGATGTAAATCTTACGCCATATTATTATAGAAGTTATTTAACTGACTGTAATAATCTTGTAGGCATTCAACAAGTGTAGGGAGAAGTCAGAATATAAACAGTCTTGGGGCAAGCCGCAAGTAGGGAGGTGTAGTGACAGATTATACACAAATCTTTCAGCAGGCAGAGCATCTGAACCATCATGTCCGCACATAACAGGTGAGACTCCAGCAGTCAAGCAGGAGCGAGTGGGATGTCGGGCAGCATGTGCGGTTTACTCCGATACACACTGAAGCACAATTTCAGCCCACATGAGGGTTGCAAGAGAAAGGCAGGAAACTTGCCCCAAGGAAATAAAATGTCGTCCTGAAAGCATTATCTAAGCAGACTGCCTGGTTTCAAATCCTATCATAGGCTAGCTGACTTTAGGCAAATGATTTAAACTTTATTTAAAATAAAGTTAAATAAATAAATAAATGCATGGGAAATAACTGTCTTTCCCATTTCATTATGTGTAAAAGAAGGATAAAATCGTATCTACATCGTAGGATTAAAGAAGATCATTTACATACAAAGCTAAATAAATGCCAGCTATTATTAGCACCAGTGATTCCAGACCTGAGAAACCAGGCAAAACCTAGTATTTGCAGCTGAGACAAAAATTAGAGGTCACAGTAGAGCAAATTTGTATAAGCAGATAAAAGTCAGGGATGGTCTTGATAGATAAACATACCTTGCTCTACCCTCTCAATTCTGTAGCTTCAAGTAAAAAATGCATAACTAAATTATATGGAATTTATGTTAACATTTAAGGCACCAGCATACCATTTCGTTTATTAATGATTTTATAAAATGCTTTCTAATACATTTATCTTCATTGACTCTTTATCAGAGTGTAAACACATGGTTAGGTCAGATTGTTAACGTGTGAGAACCCTTTATATCTTCGTTTGGGGGAAAATACATTTCAAATTACCCTTTTTTGGGACTTCAGCTTGTATTCCTAAATTGTATGGTATGGAGCTCAAACAGTGTATGAGAAGGCAGAGCAGACAGAGATATCCAAATAATACTGATTCGCCAGACAGAGATATCCAAATAACACTAGTTCTCTGACAAGACTATCTGGGAGTTATTTTAAAAGGCATGGAAACACAAGGCAAAATATTATTAATATGACTATGTTAGGATTATACATGTTTTTGAACTGTAGAAGATATCCCTGTGTTTAAATTCATAAATCATTAATTCATCCAAAAATATTTATTATGTCAGATACAACACTGAATGTGACATACTTTCTTTGAGCAATTAATATAATTGTTAACTTCAGATGAGTAACTTATCAAAACAAGCAATATCTACTTAAACTATTGTAAGGTATTATTTTTACTCTAAAATTGGTAAGAAGTATGTGCTTCCATAGCACTCCAATTTTTCATAACTGCTTTACTCTATATCAAACTGTTTTATTTATTCATTAATTTATGTATCCCTTCTACTTCACCAAGATGTCATTTATTTGATTTCCATGTCAATATTGTAAGTTTCAGGCTAACTTCTGATATCATCAAGGATAGTAGTTATGAGAAAATATTTTAATCTCCCAGTACTGGGATTTTGCATTTCCTTACAAGAGAACATTTTCTTTTCTTTTTTTTTCTTTTCTTTCCTTTCTTTTCCTTTTCTTTCTTTCTTTCTTTCTTTCTTTCTTTCTTTCTTTCTTTCTTTCTTTCTTAGAAAAGCAACCGTCTTCAAAACCTTAAATAAAACGTGTATTTTTTTTTTTAAATACTGAACTCACAGTAACTATTTTTATGGTAAAATGTGACAAAATTTCCAAACAGAAGGCATGTTACAGGAAACTCTCTTAAGTACTCTAAGATAATTTGAATATTTGGGTTCATATCAAAAACTGAACATTAAAATTATATTGGGAATAAAGCTGGGAGTTTCTTTTTTGTAACATGGGAAAATACAATTTAACTTTTCCATTTTACTACAAGAATAAACAATATTCCTGTCAGTGTTTAAGAATATCATTATATCCTTTTATGTTTATTGCCATAAACACTACATTTCAAGAATTTAAATGGGTAATTCATATTTTGGTTCATTTCAGAAAAGACATTACATTATATTTATATCAAATGGTCCAATTTCAACAAATAAATTATAATATTTCATATGAATGTACTCTAAATATCAACTCAAACTGTGCATAAAGGATTATGCACATTTAAAATTGTCTAAATAATTGAAGATATGACTAATAAAATAGGTGCTGCCATAACATTGTAAAATGAGCATATATCTAAAGAATGATATCTTACATTTATCAATTACCAACTCCATAAAATATTTTATTCCCAGTCACTGCATATTTACACAATTGCTGTTTTAACACAATATCTTTCTTTCTATCTACACCTATACCTACCTATCCATCATCAATCTATCATCTATGCCTACCATTTGCATTATATGGATAGGAGATATTATTTCCTACATGCACGTTTATATTAGGCATTTTAGTTTAAATCTTGCTTTATATTATCTTACTAACCCACATTACTTGAAAAGTGTCTTCACTAATATTTTATTTACTTTCTTGTCTTTTGCTGTAATAATGTACTTACCATGTAAATCGAAGACTGCCTCTCTGCCTAAAAGTCCTTCAAATGATTCAATTAATTGCATTTTCATGACCCAAAGATATGATTAACTTATTCAAGTAGGAAAACTACTCAAGGTTCTATGGTTGAGCTGATATCATCTACTTGAGAAACTTTAGAAAAACCTATACTTGTGAAGGAAGGGCACATTTTAGAAAGAACTAGCCACATTGGCCAATCTGGCCAAGATTAATAAAACAGCACTAGCTTAATAGGCTGCATATGTTTATGGGTCAGGCAACATGTGGACATCAAGAGTAATCTAATATTCTCTTTCTTTGTCACTTACCTACCAAAGAACAAAAGAACTATACAGATGGACAAGGTAATTGAGTTTTGACTAATTTTCAATGATTATTTAGTGATCACGTAGACAGTGGGTGTTAGATACAGTAGTTTGTCCTTTAGAAATTAGATAAAGATATTGAAGATAACCTTCAGATGGTGACCTTTGTTCCTCGTCAACTTCAGCTAATTATAAGTCCTGGTTTCAAGGTTAATGTTGTTATATCCATTATGCTGTCAATTTTCTAAGATAAATCAATTCTTAAATGATATCACTGTAGTGCAAATTTTTCACATCAGGAGCCATTATGGCCATGCACTTCACAATTTAATTATTGTGAAAGGAAACTGCATTAAAATGTAGTCATGTTAAATGATGCCTTTAAACTGAGTGTAACCACTACACTTTCATTTAGATCTTTGAAAATAAAAAGTAAAATCACTTTAGAAAACTTTAATTTAAAAATGCAAAAAAAGACAAAATAAAACAAATCATTTGCTTATCTTTGCATCATAGATTGAAAAATTGTTCTATATCTTTATCTAGATAATATATACACATAATTATATATAATGCATATGCATATAAATATATATATAATTTGTGGAAGACAGAGAACAGTAAAACTAATATATTGCCTTTCTTCAAAGAATTTCCAGTATGATCAGATACAATGGTAGTAGAAGTAAGTAGTAAATATGGTGTATGGGGCTTAAAATACACGTAAACATTTCTAACTCCTTCATGCACAACTAATTTATTCACATGTAAGAAACTTGAGAATAATATATGATTTCCATAGTGAGATTAATTTTTGCCTGCCACAACATATGACCCCACTCCATGATCCCACTGTGAACTAAAAATTAAAAAAATCCATCCTTAACAATAGTATTAATATAAATAATAATAAAGACTTTCCTGTAAAGGAAATTAGGTCATAAGTATTAAATCACTTTTTTGTTGCATACAGTGGCTTATAATCAAAGCTAGAACTAAAATAAAATATCCACTCTTACAATCTGCATCTCTGATTAGTCAGGAAACATCTTCCAATACTACACACTAAAATATAGATATGGAAAGTCTTGGAAATTAAAAATGGTACTTTGAGTTCTAGTTCGAGGAGTTATTTACTTGAGTGTACCATTAGATCATCATTACGATATTTCAGTTTAAAGAACATATGCAATTCTAAAAAATATGCCAAAATCTACCTAAGAACTCTGATATAGCATTCTAAGAGATCAGGTAGGAGGTTTTTATTTAGTCGAACATAATTTGATGAGGCTAAGGGAAAAATTACAGAAAAAAGGTATCATTCTCTTTTGTGTCCCTCAGTATTTGGCCAACAGGTTAAAGGAAAGCTAATTAATTATCTTTGAGGGTTTTGCTCTGGGAGCTTTTAAATTTAAACTTCACATTATAACTATTAATTTAATCAATTATGTCACAGATCTATTCATCAATGTAAATGATGTATAATTTAACTTCACCATCACATTGTTCAATATCATTTACCAAAGGAGCTAATGTTTCTTGTTATTTTGCACCTCCTTTAGAACATGTAGTCTCTTCCAATTACAAGAAAGAAAAAGAAAAAGCACGTGAAACTGGTATATGTCTTGAAGTTTCCTTGCCACTGAATTAATTAAAAGCATAGTCTGTAATTTGCATCTTCAACATTTTCGCCACTCTGCCCTCTTTATTTTCTTTGTACACAGCAACCTGACAATGAAAATATCTGCAATAGATAAATAAATCACAAGTTTATTGATTGTAGTTATCCATTTTATACCACATTTCAGACACCATATTATTTGAACAATAAATTTACCAGCAAGGAATTCAAGCAAAATGATCTCTGCCCTCAAATAGCAACTGTAATCACAACATTCAAGCATCAGTGTTGACAGTTTGCCTGAATGTTTCATCGTGCACTTCATTCTCCACAATAAATTGTAGTTTAAATTAGAGTCATCGTTTTGGCCTAGGAATCCATATTACCTTTTGGAAATTAAAATACATATTTAAATCCATACTTACATAAAGCTCAGCTATCTTCCTTTTGTATTATATTCTGTCATTTTATGTTCAAATTATTCAGATATCAAAAAGTCCTGCTGTTTTGCCTTTCTCCATGAGAATGGGAACTAACAATAGAAATGTTCAATGATGAAACCATGGTTACATTAGAAGAAGTTCTGCATTAGTCAGAGATTCTATTAATTTGTGTTATGGCCATCATTTGAGGCATATTTCAGCATTTTTAGGCAGCTTCTACTCTTGAGGGAGACACAATAAGAGCAAGGGTTTTAAAAGATCAACTACTTATATTAAATAATATTGGCAGCTCCTAAAAAAAAAACAGAAATGAACAAAGTATACCCTTTCCTTTGACACATGTAAAATAGCATTTCTCAGACAAAAATCATCATCATATATGTTAGATGACAGCACAAAAGCAAAAATACCTCTCATATAGCTAGAGATATCCTTCTTCATATCCATAAGCAAACAAACACTATTTTCCCTAAAATATCACAACTACATATTTTCAAAACATAAGGTGTATTTAGTGATTTAGTCATTTTGCTTGATGAAACAAGTTTCAAACTCTTGACTATTGTTCATTAGCTACAAGAAAAAGTTATATTCTTCAAATTAGGAAACGTAGGCAAAAATAATCTTAAACACATGTGCTAATTTTTGTCATACATGTAGAAATAAATAGGTTACAATTTTATATGCTATATATGTACGCATTTATAGACAGATAGATCTATATGTGTCAGGTAGTCATTACATAGATACACATGTAGATAGACACAGATACACTTATATAACTTATTTTGAATTTCCAGATCTGTAATTTTTAAGTAACGGCTTACTATGTAGTCTTCCTTGACATAGTCTGTAAACATACAAATATTCATATCATGTGTATATATATATAATAAATATATATACCATATATATACACCATATATACAATAAAATATATTTTTAATATATGTTTACATAAGTAGAATCATTTAAACAGTAACAATCATAGGTAATATCAATCTGATAAATGCACATAAAATATTGTGGGTTTTTTTAATGTTTTTATTTTAGTTTTTAGAGAGAGTATGAGTGGGGGAGGGGCACAGAGAGGGGGACAGAGGATTGGAAGTGGGATCTGTGCTGACAGCAGTAAGCCCACGTTGGGCTCGATCTCATGAACCCCAAATCATGACCTGAGGCAAAGTCAGACGCTCAACTACTTGACTGAGCTGCACAGGCACTCCAAAATATTGTGTTTTAAAGCCCCTTCCTAAATTCAAATCCAAGCTAAATTTCTTGTTTGATAAACCAACCTTCAATATTGAACCTCTCAGTTTCCTCATCTTTAAAATTAGGAAATTAGATGACAATGATAATAATACAAACAATTATATGATATTTGCTATGTATCAGATGCTATTCTAAACCATACATGTGTGTGTGTATATATATATGTATATATGTGTGTATATATGTATGTATATATGTATATGTACGTATACATACATATATGTATACATACATGTATGCATATATATGTATATACATACATGTATGTGTATATATGTATATACACGTGTATGTATATATGTGTATATATATGTATATATGTATACACATACACGTATATAAGCCATACATGTGTATACACACACACACACACACACACACACATATATATCTCAGCTTATGTAATGCTCTCTATTCCGAAGCTATTGAAAAGACTAAAACAGTACATATAGAGTGCCTGGAATATGTGGTGCACGGTAAGTGACCAGTACCTGTTGCCTTTTATTACTAATGACCAGTCTTTTGGGTCAGTACATTACACTCATGTTCTCAGTTAACCTTCATGATAGCCCAGTGGAACAGAAAGTGTCTGCTTTATCCAGACATGGGAAAATTAAGGCTTAAAGAAGTTGAGCAATTTTCCCAGAGCTACTCTAGTCAGTGGTATAGCTGAGACTCAAGCTCAGACTCCAGAATCTTAAGTTCAACAGCTGTGATTTACTGCCTCCCATAGTCACCTTGCTTTTGTCATACCAAACAATATATATTACCTAGGGTTCCAGCTGGCTACTTAAAATAATTTTAAGGGTTCTTTGTAAAGTCATGGTTGAGGTGAAGAAAAGAAAAATCCACAAGGATTACTGGAAGCTGGTAACTGGGGGGGACTGGTAAGTAATAGGAGGGCCTCTTCCCATCTCTCTAGACCTGGAAGAACCCCAAAATACAGATCCAGAGAGGACTGGGTATATAGGATTGCCTTCTAGGAACTACCAGCCCACTCTAACCTTAGTCACCCAGAAGGGAGTGGGAATGGCAGAAAACTCCCACTGTTCTTCCACTCCCATCCTGACTGGAAACCAGAGGTCAAGGAAGCTCTTGGTGACATTTCTACAAGTCTAGATAGAACTTAGTACAGAGAGGGAAGGAATAGATGTGGAGGGGCACGCTGACAAAATCCAAAACATTGTCCTTATAGCACATCCTTTTAAAACCTTGCAGAATATTAATTGTATTTCAAAACTTTAATTTTCTTAAGTTTATTTATTTATTCTGAGACACAAGGAGGGGGGCAGGGGAAGAGAGAGAGAATCCCAAGCAGGCTCTACACCATCAGCGTGGAGTCCAATGCAGAGCTGGAACTCATGAACTGTGATATCATGACCTGAGCCGAAATCAAGAGTCGGACATGTAATTGATTGAGCCAGACAGGAGTCCCAATATATTATATCTTTTAATACACACATACACACACAACCTGGTCATAGAATGTGCTCTGTACAATTTCTAGTACACCAATATTTTGAAGTTTACTGAGAATGTTTCGTGGCTCAGCTACACTTGCTGATGCCCTCCATTACATTTTACTTATTCCAGAGAAACGTGTGAAAGTCAGCAGCGTGATTTTAGAATTAGTTTTATGAAGACATTTTCTAGAGCTAGTTCTTTGAAGAGCTGAGAGTGCTCCCAGCTGCTTCTTTCCCCTACTCCTGTCACATTTGTATAGTCTGAAAGTTTCTACTCTAGTTCCCTAATTCTGTCCAGTTCTTTATGAGATTGAGGGTTTGCCTTGAAACTGTTCCCACCACTGGTGACAAACACTGCTTGATTCTTCCACCTGTGGTCCTCTGGGAAGTGGACCCTGCTCCCTGACACCAGCTGCTTTGCATGTGCTGCAGTGGGCTAGGTGACCTCTAGGAACCGGAAAATGACCCTTGCCTGCCATAAACCCCACAGCCTGAGCACTGCTGTGGGCTAGGAGTCCCTGTTGACTGGATCTGTTCTTTGGATGTGGTCACCATTTCCAGTAACTTCCTGTTTACAAGCAGCCTTCATCTCTAACCCCCATTTTTGGATAGATGCCCTCCTCTATACAAGTTAATCTCCCTGCATTTCCCATACCCAAATTCACCTGTGATAGGACACTTCTTTTAAAACCGTATAGAGTGGCAGAATTGATTATTCCACCTCATGACAGATAAGTCTTCTCTCTTTCTCTGCATTATCCCGTTAGGAATAGGGCTTGGCAAAGTCATCTTTTCCTTTTATAGCTCAGTTGTCTTCTTCCCCAATGTGGAATCAGATCTCCTACAAACTTTTCCCTTCCCTTTCTGCCTTAAAAATTTCCATACCAAAGAAACACCTGTCTTCCTGGGTAATCTATCACAACTGCTTACAATTATACCCTGACTGCCTTTCCTCATTCTAGGGGCTCTTTTTATGTTACTCTTTGGACCACAGCTACTCAATACGTTAGTATCCTTTGTCTCCTCCAAGGTACCCACCACCAATTTCTAACTGGTCCTCAATCAAAGATATCAACCTTCAGATGCTTACAACTCTTTCCTTTGGGAAGGAAGTCCCTGGAGGAAGGCTGCCAACCACCACTGCCTTCTCTCATCCGTAGTGAGCAAGTGTTGAACTCCCAAAATCTTCATAATGCCCCCAGCAGCTTGAAGAAGCCACAGTGGTCATGTCCCAATTTCCAGTAATTTGGGGTCCAATCACTTGAGCGGGGGATGTTAGACAGCTATTTAGGCATGAGTGAGAAGAGATAAAACAGATGCTCACCACACCCTCGGAGGAGCCACTTCCAAAAGGCTAACAGAACAGGAAAGGCATAACCACAGAGCTGGCTCAAAAGCCATGAGGGGACTCCTAAGAACTGAGCATGTACACAAAGGGTGCAACTTGCCCTTAAGTACGTTTAAGGTCACAACAAAGCTTATTAAATGTCCATAACTAGGCAACACATAAATAAGTACAATTATAATGCATCATGGGTATGTGCATGTGCAGAGGTCAAAATGTTTTACAACCACCAGCTGTCAATCAAAAATGTCAAAGTCAAATTTACAAGTTAACCAAACATACTTAAAAGGATGCAGCTAGAGTTTTTTGGTGCCATTGCCACTATTGCTCTGGAAGTGGCCCCCTTTTACTCTTGAAAGTGTACTATACTTACCTACTCGATAAACTCTATCTCCCCATTCTGGTCTTGGGTGTCCAATTCTTTGGTGCATCTGGGACAAGAACCGAGAGACCCAGTAACATACTGAAACGGCTTTAAGTTATTTTTCCCCCTTTATCATTACATAGCGTGACTGCAAACAACAGTGATAAACAAAAAGTACTTTAAAAAAAGCTGTTTCCATAAATTATGGGATTTATTTAATTCTATGCTGTCACTGAAAGAATCATTTTGTAATTAGGATTTTTAAAACCAAATTAAATTCATTTGACTTAAGAAGTGATGAGTTATGGGGCGCCTGGGTGGCGCAGTCGGTTAAGCGTCCGACTTCAGCCAGGTCACGATCTCGCGGTCCGGGAGTTCGAGCCCCGCGTCGGGCTCTGGGCTGATGACTCAGAGCCTGGAGCCTGTTTCTGATTCTGTGTCTCCCTCTCTCTCTGCCCCTCCCCCGTTCATGCTCTGTCTCTCTCTGTCCCAAAAATAAATAAACGTTGAAAAAAAAAAAAATTAAAAAAAAAAAAAAGAAGTGATGAGTTATAATTCATATTTCACATAACACCTGTCCATAATAAGAATAATTAAGGTAGGAAAATAATTAATTGACAATTTTGTTAATTAAATAATCAATATGTAGAATAAGCTATTTCAATTCAAAAGGGCTTGGGGCCAAAATGTATGGTTATGTCATTATCCAAATTTGTGGCAAATGAAAATAAAATTTCACAGTTTCATAAAACCCATCTTGTATGTTTACTCTCCTAGTATCACAATTTTTGAGAAATAAATCACTCTAATTACCAGAATAGGAAAATATTAGTAAAGACATTTTTGTATAGGACTTTACAGTTTACGAACAGCTTTCACACATGGGTAATCATTCTAATAAAAAAGAAAAGATAAAACTAGGCAAAACTTATGCTCCTTTGGTTTATATCATTCCACCTTTCCTTGGAATTCTTTTTAATGATTAAACTGAAGTCACACATTAAATATTTTTTGAGCTCAACTAAAAGATACGTTTAATTTTGAAAAACTATCTCTTTTCTCAATATATATTTAAATATGGTGTCGTTCATATGCATTCTTTCCCTGCAAGAGAACAACTTGTTTCTGACCCACATTGTGAGTTTTTCAGCACTACAAATCAACATCAGTTAAACTATTTTGACTCATTCTGATAGCAAGGGAAAACTGTTTTATTAAATATATTTGAGGGGCACCTGGCTGACTCAGTCAGTGGAATATAGGACTCTTGATCTCAGGATTTATTTAAGTCCCACATTGGGCACAGAGCTTCCTGAACAACAACGAAAATATTTGAATACATTGGATAAAATAATTACAACATTAAATAGAATATATCATTAATAGCTATAGTAATCTCTAAATGCTATAGAGGATAGGATGGTTATATCTATGAAATTCGTTCCCTTGTGAATACATAGAAAGTTGTTATCTTATTTAATTTTACTTGCAGCAGTGAAATATAAACAGACAGTCTGGTGTTTGTATTGTTACACAGTGAGAAGTCACATTCCTATATATTCCACATAGACTATAAGGTTTCTCATTTTTAGGTTTTTACTAAGAGTCACTACATCATCTACCTTAATAATGAAGAAACCTTATTTTTATCAGGCATAACATATAAACAGATACTGATTTCTTTCCAGTAGTGACATAAATAATGGAAGGATGGAATGACACAGCCAAATGTAGGCAATAAATGAAACCTTTATCTAGTTACATTGCTATGTGAGAAGCAATGACTGAGTGGAACCAAAGTTTTTAAACAGATGAATTCTTTAATTATATCTCTACATGGTAGTTTCACTGGTTTTCAACTCTTAAAATTTTTTTTTCAACCCTAGTGAAGTTTCAGAAATTCTCATTCCAGAAACTGTAAAAACTATTTTTTAATGTTTTATTTATCTTTGAGAGAGCAAGAGAGAGAGAGAGAGAGAGAGAGAGAGAGAGAATGAGTGGGAGAGGAGCAGAGATAGAGGGAGACATAGAATCCAAGAAGCAGGCTCCAGGCTCTGAGCTGTTAGCACAGAGCCCGATGTGGGACTCGAACTTGTGAACCACAAGATCATGACCTGAGCCAAAGTCAGATGCTTAACTGACTGAGACACCCACGTGCCCCTGTAAAAACTATTAAACAGAACTTTAGTTTCCATAAAAACATTTGGAGCCAAATTTTACTGAGATTCAGGATGATAAATGAAATCTTAATTATTTGAGCTAGAATTATATTTATCTGAACACTTTAATAGCACTCTTGTTATAGGTTCCATTACTATTTTGCATTTCTAAGGATTATCACTCAATTTCCACTTGAAAATTCTGACCTAATTATCACAGCATTTCATAAAACTTAAAACCCATTACCGCTATGATCAACCTTCTTAATATTTTCTCATTTATTTAATGTATTTTATAATGAAATTCATTTCAAACTACTGAAAGCTTGTCTTCATAACTTAGTAGTTTACCCCTCTTAAAAAGTGTTTTTTATGTTAGTTTTGTATTTTGTATTTGTATGTTAGTTCTATTGGTTCTAATTCACTTTAGATTTACTTCATCCAAGTACAAATGAACTTTTTATAAGTATTCAAAATTTATTTAAATTCGTTTCCAATACGTGCCTGTCTCTAGAGCTCTTTCCCTGTTTTGTTCTCATCTTTTCTCTCTCTCTTTATTATCAACCTTTCCTCTTCTTTTAACTCCTTATTATTACAAGTATATAAACTTACCCAAGTCCTATCCATCTTTGAAATTCCTCCTAGGACCCATCTACTCTACTAATTACTACTTTAGATCTCTTCTTATTTTCAGTCACACTTCTTGACATATTCACCTGTCATCTGTCCATTTCATTAGCCCCCACTCATCCCAACACCCACTCCGATATTCTCTAAGTAAGGTCAGCTTTGAGCTTCATGTTGCTAAACCAAAGAATGCTTGACAGGCTTTATCTAATTTGAGCTCGAGACACAGTTGGCAATGTCGACAAATCCTGTCTCCCAGAACTCTCTCTTCCTTGACTTTCCTAAAACCACATTCCCTGACTTTACTTCTGACCAGAATGATGATATTTCTTGGTTTGCTCAGGAGAGCCTTGGATTATGCTTGCTGGTATGGTGTCACATCCAGTTTTTATTTGTCCACAATTTTTTATTTTTTTAATAAAATATAACTATTAATTCTTGCATTAAGTATGGCAAGATGTGTTTGGGAAACCACTACTTTGAAATGTCCAGCTTCAGCTCTGGTCTTGTCCAGCATAGGCAGCACAAGGAATTCTCATTTTAATATCACTTTACACATTAGTATTACAATATTTCCGTATTAAAATATCCTTGGACATAGTTTCATGGAGACTTTGGCTTAAATTTATGTTCACAACATATTCGAACAGAGAAAAAGATAGAGATAGCATGATTAGTCCCTAATTAATTACTTCTGTGCCCTTCCCAAATAGATGTTCAAGCTCTTAGAAAATGTATGAACTGAATCCTCAGGATCATCATTCTGAAATACACAGTCTTCTACAACACTTTAAAAAATTCATTTTCAATTTTCTTTAATCTGAACTTTCCAGCTATTCTGGGTGTTTTTCTTTCTCTTTCACACACACACACACACACACACACACACACTAAAAGGCTCGCCTACTATTTGATTTGCTTTTGGCTTATTATGCTTCACCACTGATTTCCTGTAGTTGAAGAGCTGAATCATCCACTCAGGGCACATACTTTTAAAAAATATTCATTTCCTTGTCAGGGACAGTGGTAGATAGATTGTGACTTGCACAGCTCATATTTATTAAAGTTGATGATGAGAAATACGTGTTTGCCGACTTGGGCATTTGTCCTTGAGCACACTGTGCTGTTAAAGTCACTTTTAATATTAAGAGAACACTTGCTATTCTCAATATCTGGGTCTAGAGTTCTGGAAACTCTATTCTCTTTCTCGAAAGACTTATATAACCATATTAATAACAAACTGATGCATTCAAGAAGTTGGACTGGGATATAGGGGAAACTGTTACTGTTTTTCTATTACCCAGAATCTTCAAGGCTGTATCTCAAACACTTCATTTTGTTTTTTAAAACAAAATCTAGATTCTCCACACTTCTGTTTCTTTTCCCTACCAAGAGACATAATTATTCTGACCAAACTTTTTACATTTCTATTCATCTAGTATCACTAAAATGATTTGAAAATCAGTATATTTTTTAAGCTTTTTTAAAAAAAATTTAATTCACAGAAAGTCCTTCAACAATGTAAATATTATGCAACTCTTAAAAAATGATATGCATTTTTAAGCATATCTTTAGAAATTTAGGGAAGATAATTTGGGGCACCTGGGTGGCTCAGTCAGTTAAGCGGCCTACTTCCACTCAGGTCATAATCTTACGGTTAGTGGGTTTGAGCCCTGCATCAGGCTCTGTGCTGACAGCTCAGACTGGATCCTGCTTCAGTTCTGTCTCCCTCACTCTCTGCCCCACCCCCCACTCATGCTTTCTCAAAAATAAACATTAAAAACAATTTTTAAAGAAATTTAGGGAAGATAACCAATAAAAACTATTGAAAATATATGGATTTGACCTGAACAATCATAAAGTACTAAGCAAATGTAGAATAATACAGTTATTGTTATTACTCAATTGGGCACTGGAATTATTGTTATTCTGTGTAGGTGGTCAACAGTGAAGGGAGGAATAGGATCTTGGGAGAAAGCAGATCCTGAGGGCACTCTCTGTGGTGCTTACACATCCCTGTGAAACAGTCTGGATAAAGCCCTGTGTGCTCTCCCTCAGCTCTGTAGCTAAGCTACGTGCTTCGATTGCCACAGCTTCTTTGACCCTGTTTTATTAAATTCAACACTAGCGCCAGCATGTGAAGTTGCTAGGGACATAATTTGTAAAGAAACTTCTTCAGAACCCCAAGTGGTTTCCTCTGGATTAATAAGTAGCTCAATGCAATTTAATTCATTTCAAATCAATGATGCTACCAATGTATCTGTGGAAGAAATTGTGCTTATCTCTATTTAACATTTGGTGAACGAATTACCTATTTGTGCTGCTCGCTCCTCTCAGTCCTTAAATGCTTTTAATTCCAATGTGAACAGAGTTATCTGTCTGCACAATTCCAGCCTTTAACATGTCGTTAAAGTTTTGCAATAGCTTTCTAACCTCCCATAACCACTTTTGGTGTCTTGCATCAACTCATGCCAAGAGCGCTTGCCTAAGATAGTGATCCCACCATGGTGCTTTTGGCTCAGAAAAGGCCACTAACTTATGAAAGTCACAGAATCTTTCCTTTTGGGTTTCTGAAATTCCCTAATAATGATTATCCTGATCAATCATTTGTCAAAATCATATTCTGTATTATAATGCTGATTCTGTGAGTGTGTGTGAGTCATGTATCTGCAATTATATTCCAAGCTGCTTATGGAGAGAAAACTTAGATTTTAATTTTTGACTTCTAGCCATCTTTTAAATCATGCCCGGTGTGTTCTAAGAACAATACATATCTCCGATCTCTAATTGCACAGCACTTCCTGCTAGGTATTGTCATCATTTGTATTAGGGAAACTAAGTAACACAGAGATGTGGGCTTGTCTAAATCCACACTCCTGACAAAGTGACAAAACCACAATTCAAACTAAAGATGCTTGGCCCCAAAGCCCTCTGTCTTCACACCACAACATACTGCCTTCCAGACACTTGTGTTCATTTTTTTGTGAAATTTGGTATCAAGAAAACAAAACTATCAGCAAGAGGATACACGCTGGATGAAAGATAAACCATTGAGACTGCTGCTACCTTCTCTGTTTGCTTGATTATTAGGGCCCAGAAGGAGCAGCAAAGCAAAGAATCATAAAGCAGATGGCAGGGAAAAGATTCAGCCGGAATGGGGACACTGCACACTGGTCTTGTATGACACATTTTCCAAGATTCAATAAAATGTAAAGAAATTGTAATAGTACGGGCACCTGGGTGGCTCAGTCGGTTAAGCATCCGACTTCCGCAATGGTCATGATTTCACAGTTTATGGGTTTGAGCCCCACATCAGGTTCTGTGCTGACATCTCAGGGCCTGGAGCCTGCTTCAGATTCTGTGTCTCCCCCAACCCTGCCCTGCTTGTGTTCTCTCTTTCAAAAATAAACATTAAAAATATATTTAAAAAAGAAAGAAATAGTAATAGAAATAAGCCTGCTTTACTTAGACACCAATTTGTAAGGTAATTGAGGAGGGGAAAAAAAAGCACAAAGAGAATTGGCACCTGATCATTAACATTCTCTCCAGGTGTTGAAACTCAGGCAGAGTAACTTTTCCAACAGGAAATGCCACTGGCTGCTGGGAATTTTTGGTGGTCTTTGTTCATAGACACGGAGAAGGCAGTACATATAGAATACAGGGCTTTCCTGAAATCCTAGGTCCACACTAGACAAAATGTTTCCTACATGTCTATTGAACATTTTGCCTGATCTCATGTTTAGTCCATTAGAAAAAATTCCCTTCATCCCACTGGCAAGAGAGTAGAAATCTTTTTTTGTTCTGGAGACTTGTAGACATGATTTCCTTAATTTAAAAAGGGAGTCTTTTAGTATTCAGTTTCTGTGCTACCTAATCAGCCCTTGACAGTCAGACAAAGACAAAAATTAAATTTTTTTTCATAGAAGATACCACAAAAAATGAGTTATCTGTCATTTTATGAAATGTTGGAATTAGCAACATCTACGTTCATGACTTTGAAAATCTCTGTTAGAAGTGTAAACAAAGTGTACTATCGGGACTCTAGTTATGACACTCAAGTTCCCTGTAGAAATCATCTGATCCCTTTTCCACCCGCAGGGCCATTTGGCATTCCTGCCCATTTGATCAGTTCTCACAAGTCACAGTTTTAGCAGTGTGGAGGGCCTTTGTGAATGCACATGTTACATGAATTTTACATGCATACAAATTGTAGAAGTCTTAAAATCCTTTTGACGGAAATTTTATGTGACAGTCTCTTTTGTAGGAAGGAAAGCAGGAGTTGTCTGCCAGGGATAGTAGTTCAGTGAATTTTATCAATTTCCAACACTATAGGAGAGAAAACATTAGAGAACCAACTGGAATAGGAAAGATTAGTAGTATTCCATAATAGAATATGGTCTCTAAACTTAATAGTACCCTCTAAGAGTGCAGCTTTCATTTTTTTAAAAAGAAAATATTAATATAAAAGACAAGCAATTATTAATATTACTATCCATTCTTGCTCTTTTTTTTTTTTTTTCTGGACACAATGCAACCTCATTTCCCTGCCAAGTTAAATAATTGAAAGGAAAAACCAAGGATTGGCCAAAATATGTCAAATAAGACAAAGCCCACTTTATAAAAACAAGATGGCGAGTGACCATCTATATTACTAATGTAAATTTGATCCACCATGGAAATATAATGTGGCAAAAAAAAAAGGCTAATTTTCAAAGACAAGACCAATTCTGATATATTCTGATATAATTCTCACATGTCCACAATTTAGAGAACGATAGTAGATTGGAAATATGATATAATTGTACTTTTTGTGATAAATATATTGCGATAGGATTGCAATCATTGTTGCTATTGTTGACTGCAAATGCAGCTGGAAACAGCATAAATCACACTGTGCAGATGCAAATTAGAGCTGCAAGTAACCCAAGTGTAATGGAGTCCCTGTGATCAGCATCTCACTCTCTTGTGCCTTTCCTGAATCATCCCAAGAAATTTTTGCACTCCCTACCTCAGAGTGGATCCAATTCTAGAAAGCAACAGTTTGCAATGTAGATCTTACCAAAGTGGAAATTCATTGCAACCACATAGCCAAACTTAAGACTATTCACAAACACCTTCTGGTCTATTCTCCTTTGTTAGCTCTCTTTCCACAAAGGTCTCTCCAGACTCCAGGGCCACAGCTTCTTTACCAACCCCTTGGAATCTGCTCATTAGTTTCTTCTTCAGCAGAATTCACCTACCTATCAGATTTCCTAGTTTTGCGAATTTCATCATTCCTATCACCCAGCTCAGCAAACAACGCTTTGGGGACTTGAAATATTAAACACTTTTTCCCCTGTCATAAATAATGTATTTTATTCACAAGTAATACAGATATCTGAAGATAATTGATATTTATGGATTGGAACATGAGAGAAAAAAACATTATAGGATAAATTTATAGAAATTTATCGGCACAAATTGGTTAAACGGGCCACCAAGAAAGGGAGAGGGCAGAATATTGATGAATGAGACAGAAAGGGTCTTATTTATTAAGTTCTGCCACATGGTAGCAATGTCTCTCCGTTTGTGATATACCTTTATTAAAATTTATTTATCAAAAGACACTATTCAAAGCCAAGGTTCAGAGAGATGATATTTGTAATACTTGTGTCTAAAGAGAAATTTCATTCAAAATATTTTAAATTCAAAAATTCCAGCAAGACAAAGATAGATGATTCTTTTAAAGAGAATAGACAAATGACATGAATAAGCACTTCACAAAAGAGGAAATCTAAGCGGCCTTTAAACATCCGAAGAGGTGTTGCATATCCTTAATGAAAATGGGCAGTGAGATACCAATCCTCACCTTAAGAAATAGCTGACAATGCCACATGTTGGTGAGGATAAAGAGCTATTGGATATTGCTCCAAGGAGGATAAGTACAATCTCTTTGGAAAACTGTTGGATGGTATCTAACAAAACTAACTGTAATCATTTACTCCTGGGTATATACACAGCAAGTAGACATGCACACAGAAATGGTAATCTGAGCACAACACTAAATTAATAGCTGCATTCTTCATAATAACTCTAAACTGGAATCAGCAGTAATAAGTAAATAGTGTCACATTCTTAAAATGGAATATTGTACCACAATGAAAAAAAAAATCAATGCATTATGTTGGGCAAAAGAATCCAGGCAAAAAATCGTATACCAAAAGATCTAAAGATCTGAAGATATAAAAACATTGTAATAGGTCAACTTATAAGATATCAGAAAGCTTATTGTACATAAGTTCAGCTTAAACTCACCTTTCATGAATAATTGAGATAAAAGGCTTATTTAGTTCCCTATTAGGGTTATCGTAAATTACTAACCACCCTATCTCTCTTCTGTGACTTCGCCTGCTTGCTAAATAGATAATCTAGGATGCAAAATGCTCCCCCACCCCCTCTACCAAGATCTGGCCTAGGCAAGACCAACATGTAAAAAATCAGGTACTTGCTGCCCTTTGGCATCTCAGGTGTCTAACTATGATTGGTCATTTTAAACCCTCTTAGGAAAAAGAACTTTAAATTGATAGGTTCCCGCCAAAACTAACGTCTGTGTCACAATATAATTGGCTACCATGAAACACCGTAAATTGTAGTTGGTTAACCAAATAATGATGTATTCTGACTTGCTAAAATCCATATAAGCTCACTGCTACCTTTGTTGGGGCCATTCTCTGCACTTTTCTCCTTAAGATCAGGAGATCAGGGGGCACCTGGGTGGCTCAGTCCGTTGAGTGGCCGACTTCGGCTCAGGTCATGATCTCACAGTCGTGAGTTCGAGTCCCGCGTCAGGCTCTGTGCTGACAACTCAGAGCCTGGAGCCTGTTTCAGATTCTGTGTCTCCCTCTCTCTCTGACCCTCCCCCATTCATGCTCTGTCTCTCTGTCTCAAAAATAAACGTTAAAAAAAAAAAAAAAAGATCAGGAGATCAGGTTTGGCCCTGCCATGAATAAAATCTTGCCTTGCTTCTATTCGGCATCTGGTGGTTTTTTCAACAGCACCCTGTTTGAACATCACATACTGTTTAAATCCACCCGTGTAAAATGCAAAAAGGGCAACAAAACTAATGTACAATGATGCAAGTTGCAATAGCGGTCATCTGCGGGGACAGCACGGGAACAGGCATGAGGGAGTCTTCTCATGGTGCGTGGTCTGTAGTGTATTTTGATATAGGTTACATAGGTATATTTATTTCAATACTTAATCAAGCAGTACAGTTATGATTTGTGCACTGTTATGTATGTACAATGCAGTTTGATATAAAAGTTAAAAAATAAATTCAGTGACATTTTGAATTTCCTTCCAGTCTTGTCACCCCAACAAAAGCAAACGTAGAATGTCTGCTGCTTCAGTTTTTCTGTGTTCAAGATATAGATGCTTCAATTCATTCACTTGTTGCCATTGGCTGTGTTTATCTATGCAGTAGCACCCATTTGAAATTATACATAATTAGAAGGGAGAGAACAGACTGCCTATCAAATTTGCAAAGATTACAGGATGATGGTGTTGGTAAAAGTGCATGAATCAGACACTCTTTCTTCCTCATGCTGGAAGGAAGGCCCAGAACAATCTTTTGGGAGGCAGTCTCATATATTAAAAAAAAATCTTTACAAATATTACATACCCTTTGACCTAGTGTGCTACTTCCTACTGTTCTCTATCCAGAGGCAATAAAAATTCTGACAAAGATTAATGCACAGATATGTTCATTGTGGCATTACTTTTAATAGCAATATATTGGGAACAACCTACATGTTCAACGTTTGGAAAATGATTAAAAGAATATTGGCCCATCTTTCTGCTTTTGGGAGACTAGGTAGGCATAGATTTAAATACTGATTCTCTCTCTTCTCTGTTTCTTGACTGGTTCTAAGTTGGTTCACTTATCTTAGACTTCATTTTATCAAATGCAGAATGGGGCTGATAATACCTTTTCAAGTGAATTGTGGTCAAGAGTAGATATGATGATATATTTAAAGTGCCTGGCACATATTGGACACTGAAACGTGGTGCTTAAGAAAAGTTTTCCACATAAATGTTTGTGTGAATCAAATTATATGAATTGGTCTGAATATTTTGGGGGAAAATCTGTACGTAAAATTTAGGATAGCGGCGCCTGGGTAGCTTAGTTGGTTAAACATCAGACTCTTGATTTCTGCTCAGGCCATGATCTCATGGTTTGTGAATTCAACTCCATTGTCGGCTCTGTGCTGATAGCACAAGGACCCTGCTTGGGATTGTCTCTCTCCTTTCTCTCTGCCCCTCCTCCACTCATGCTGTCTCTGTCTCTCTCAAAATAAATAAACTTAAAAAAAAAATTCAGGTTGTTACTATGCTCATTCCCTTGATTCTGACATGCTTGGGCAGGGTGCTTTGCTCCTTCTTCATACTTGACCTGAATTTGGAGCCTGGATTCTGTAAACTGAACCTCATTAGGTAAATAAGGCTCCTTTCCCAAAAGTAGAAACAGATTTGCACACAAGCAGCAGGGCCTGGGGATGTTGCCCTCAGGGAAGCCTTCAGAATTGCAGAAGCCTCTTTATCAGCAAGCACTGCAAAATCGTGAGTGAGCGGATTGATTACATGGGCCACCTAAGGGGATTTTCCCCCACCCGTTCAGGAAAACTAGGCAGTGCTGTTTGGTGTGAACAGTGTGACAATAAGCTGGAAGACACTTAGAGGAACATTACATCGTTTACTCACTTATAAACAAATACAGACTGAAAAGACAAGACCTTCAGATGTGATAAGGTGGAATTAAAGTAATTCCTCAATAAATAATACGAAAATTTATTGAGCTTCCAGGTGCTAAGCATGGATCTTCATAGTTCAGTTCATGAACTCATGAATTAGTTCTGTGAGTTGGTTCTATTATTACATCGATTTGATAAAGGAGGAAACAGACAGAGATGATAAATGACTTATCCAGGGTCATACACCTAATATTGTCTGAAAACCCAGATCTAGGAAGTCTGATTTCAGAATCTGAGCTCTTCAACAATATGCAGATCTCGCTCATTGATACCTTCACTAATAACATTTTAAAACAAGTAAAGGCCACTTTTGAATGTTGGCTGGACACTAGGCTCTGTACTAAGTATTTTACAAAACTTATCTCCTTCAATCCTCAGAAAACAATCTCTGATCTACATGCATTGTGTTTTTCCGCACAATTTGTGACTGGTTGATACCAAACATGAATTTGCAAACCATTTGGCTATAGTTCCTTCCATTGGAGCCACAGAAAAGTCAAGGGCATACCCCTAGCGATTATAAGTATTTTTGGTAAAGGAAAGAAAATTAAGGATAAATATGAATGTGGGACCCAAGGAATTTAACAAAAATCCCCTACTCCTGGACAAGCAGAGCAAGACTAACTCCGTTTTGTGCTACACCCATCATCTCATGTATAACCCCCACATGACCTGCTTATTGCTTAAGACACTCCCCCACCCTAGTCAAGCCGCTGAGCACACCCTTACTGGAAACCAGCTCAAATAGAAATGCGGAAGCCCTAACCGCCAAAGAATGTAAACCCTGCCTTTTGCCTGCCAAACTTGCGTGCCAATTCTGACCAGAGTGATAGGCTAGTTCAAACAGTTACTATAGGGTAAATTGTAATTCTGTTGGCCACCTGCGTGTGGACTGACATGACTATGCAACTTTCTGTGTGTGTTACAATCTCATTGGCCACTGGCCCCTATAAAACTGCTACGCCTCTTAACCTAGGGGTCCAAGTCCCTGCTTCGCTGTGTCGGGTATACTTGGGCCCAAGCTCGAGCTTGCAAATAAACCCTCGTGCGTTTGCATCAGTATCGCTCCTTGGTGGTCTCTTGGATTCGAAATCGGGGGCATTACAATGAAGAATTCATGCCTACACACTGAATTGATAGAAAATAGATTTTGTTACCTGGAATCCTGACCACTATTTATTCAATGGTTAAAGATTCTGTGTACTTTCCCAATTATAGAAATTTAAGAATAAGCTACCATATAGAATGTATGATTTTATGGGATATAAAAAGCTTATATACTCCCAAGTATCTCCTTCGACTACCTACTGCATATATGAATTATAATCAGAATTATTCATATAATAATAGAGTGTGTAGCTCCAAGAATTGTATTAAAATGCAGATATATTACCTGATGTATTAATTTCCTATGGCTACTATAACCAGATACCACAAATATGATGGCTTCAAATAACACCTTTATTCTCTTACAATTCTGGAGGTCAAATATCTCAAATCAGTTTCACTGGGTCAACATCAAGATATAGGCAGTGCTGTGCAACCTCCAGAGGCTCTAAGAAAGAAGCCATTGCCTTGACTTTCCAGCTTCCAGAGCCGCATTCCTTGGCCCATGACCCTCTCTCAAAACCGGCAAAACCGGCAGTATGGCATCTTGCTTCAGTGGTCACACTGCTTTATTTGTGTCAAATCTTCCTTTGCCTCTCATTTTGGGATTTCATTTAGACCCCATCTGGCCAATCTAGGATAATTTCTCCACCTCAAGACACTTAACTATTTACATCTGCAAAGTCCATTTTGCCGCACAAGGTTACAAAGATCTCAAAGATTAATACTTATTATATTTGGGGGCCATTTTTCAGCCTATCCTGCCTGAGAAAGGTCATTATTTTCAGTAACAGCAGATAGTGAATTAAGAATCTAAAAGAGGGGCGCCTGGGTGGCGCAGTCGGTTAAGCGTCCGACTTCAGCCAGGTCACGATCTCGCGGTCCGTGAGTTCGAGCCCCGCGTCGGGCTCTGGGCTGATGGCTCAGAGCCTGGAGCCTGTTTCCGATTCTGTGTCTCCCTCTCTCTCTGCCCCTCCCCCGTTCATGCTCTGTCTCTCTCTGTCCCCAAAATAAATAAACGTTGAAAAAAAATTAAAAAAAAAAAAAAAAAAAAAAAAAAGAATCTAAAAGAATGAGGAGAAAAATAAATGTATGCTGTTTAGCAGTTACAACAGGTGATAAACCAGCACAGATCATCTCAGAGTGTCACAATCAGAAGGGTTTTGAGGTTTACTAAGTACAAGTTAGGGGGGCCGTGAACTGCTATTCTATCCCCAAGATGACCCTTTGAATTTGAAAAGCTTACCTTTAAATGTTTACCTTGGAAAATTGGAACCCTCATACATGCTTATAGAGTGTAAAATGTTACATCAGCTTTGGAGAATTGTCTGACACTTCCTCAAAATGTTAAAAAGAATTGTCATAGGGCCCAGTATGTCCACTCCTAGGCATATGCCTTGGAAAACTAAAATATGTCCATACAAAAACATGTACATGAATGCTCATAGCAGCATCTGATTTAAAATAGGTGAAAGTGAAAATAAGTCGAATGTCAATTGACAAATGGATGAGTAAACTGTGGTACATCCATTCAATATATTATTGTGGAATATTATGTGGCAATAAATGAGATGAAGTACTGATACATGTTACAACATGGATGAACCTTGAAAACATTATGCTAAGTGAAAGAAGCCAGCCATAAAGATCACATATTGTATGATTCCGTTTCTATTTGATGTCCAGAATAAGCAAATCCATGGAGATAGAAAGGTGATTGGTGGTTGTCCAGCTCTGGAAGAAGTACGGGTGGCGGGGGTTGTGGGGGAAGGGGGCAGTGACTGCCAATGGGTACAAGTTTTCTTTTGCAGGTGATTAAAATGTTCTAAAATTGATTGTGGTGTTAGTTGTATGACTGTAAATATACTAGAAATGACTGAGTTGTACATGCATAAATGAGTGAATTATAAGTTGTGTGAATTATATCTCACTAAAGCTCTTAAAAATGTTTGCTTTGACTTTCATTTATACCAAAGCCTGGAGCGTCAGCTAATACTAGAAGTATTCAGAATAAGAATCACAAAAATTTTAGAATTTAAAGAGACATGAGATATTTTCTATTTCAACCTCAGTTTACATATCATAAAACACAATAGTCATGGTCTTTCCCCAGGCCTCATAACTAGATAATAAAATTGTCCTTTAGAATCTAGACTATTCCCTACCACCTTGCATGATTAATATACACTTAATTCCAACAACCTTGCTTTACATACACTTTAGCAAGAAGGGCTTCCAGATCCTGGTGATTCTTGACAAGACTCTGAGGTAATCTTTTTTTTTTTTTTTTTTTTTTAACTTGCCTCAATCTATTTCATTCAGGTCTTACCTCAGACATCATTCACTCAGAGGCGGACCGTGAATACCCAATAAATTAGTTTAATATGTGGTATATTTATTTATGGATTGTCCATCTTTTCTTATCAGAATATAAGCTCCATAGGGCGGGGGAATTTTGTTGTAATTTGATTTAAATAGATTTTTTGAAGGGCCACTTTTAAGCTTTTATTCTTTTAGTTTTATGTTTGTACATTATAGCAACTGCCAGAGAGGTAGCCCTCCTCCACAGGTTTCCTTTTCTTCCACAGTTTTACTGCTAGATCAGAATGAAAGTTATCTTAGACCAGTTCTGTTACATGTCAGATTTTGGTAAATGTACAGTCATTAGCAAGCAGGCACAAAATAAGTCACACAAAGTATTTTATACATCAAAACGTCCCAGCTCTGTCTTTTTAGGGGCTCCAACCACACTTTTTTTTTGTATAAGACGCAGAGAAAACAATCCTCTGCTACACTTGTGATCATCTTCAGGCACCAGCCATCACCCTGCCTGAGGCTAACTGTAGGATACGAGATGCAGGATTGTTAGAGTCTTATGCTCCATGGTGCAAAGACAGTATTTCTAAAAACATGTTCACCAATGGATATTTCTTAAATATTATTAGATTCTCTGCGGAGAGCCCAAATGCAGTATTCATCATTATAGGACAGAGTCACTACTTTTCACTAATGAGGACTGACCACCCCAGACTGTGCATTCTTGATTACAGCAGCTAACAGTCCCTGGTTATGGGCCCTTAAACCAAATTTGCATAATGATATCATCCTCTCTAGGCAGAACTATTTAAGTATGGTTCAAATATCTTAATATCTCTTTTATTTGCTACTATATTCTCATCACCTTCCAACTGTGTCTTAGCCTAGTATAGATGCTCTATAAATATTTCCTGAATAAATAATTTCTGCAGATGTAGGTAAAGTTCTTCAAAACTGTCCATCGTGAGTTGTATTTTTAGGATATTTATTTTCTTATGAGAAATCAGTTTCAGAAGTTGGTTTCAGGATTTTTCTCCAATAGAAATTATAAGAATTACATGCATCCCCCTCATTTATATGAATTAATTTCCTCACTTATTAAACATACACCAGTTTCCTGTCATTGTATATTAAAGTATTAACAAAAACTCAAGATAATGCTCCCTGTCTCTTAGTGGCATAGTTATAGTATATAATCAGATCTATTATAATATCTTAAACTGAAGCTATGATAAAGAACTTTACTTAAAGAAAATAAAAGAACTAAATGTGATGTTCTCCTGAATCAAGTTCATTCTTATTCATGAGTTTTGCCTTATTCTTTTTCTTTTTGTATTCTTTTCGATGTGCTGACCAAAGGATTTTTTCACTGGGACTCAAGTAGAATTTCAATTGAAAATCAATTTCTTTTGTTTTCTGAGGAAAAATTAATATTGCACACCATGGCTTTTTTATTATAATTGAAAATACTGTCATCTTATTATGGTTTTGACTAAGAATTATGGTCTCAGTCATGAAGAAACTTCTGTCATGATAGATCAGAATTAGTGTTTAATTATGCTGCGTGTTGCATAGTACATAAAATTGTTCAGTCAATAGTTAATATACATATTACCTAAAATCATAAATGTTTACTATAACTAAAGTTTTATCATTACAATGTAATTTATACTTATGAATGGAGATAGATAATGATCTTTTCAAAGCTTCTTTAAGTTTGAACACATGCCAAAAGATAGACTCATGTCAGTGTGGCAGATGCTGGCTGTTGGCTCACTCATGACTCACTGCCTTCCTCTACTCTGAAGGCTGGGAAGCAAAATACTCATTAATTACTCCAGTGTCCTTTGCAACCTCCCTACAGGGTTGGACAGGAGATAGAGTTTTGGCAGCAGAATGTAGAAGATACCCCCGGCTTTACTTCCTGAACAAAATGTCAAAATTTCTTGAAAATAAGACTTTTGCCTTTGACCTTCCCCTTTCTTCTTCCTCCCCTCCAGAATGTAAAGATAATCACAAGTGCAACAGCTTTCTTAAAGCCAGCGAATGAAAAAGTATATGTTAAGGATGGAAGAGAAGGATGATAGAAGAAGCCTGGTTCCCTGAAGACATCCCTGAATAGTTTTGCTAGATCTCAACCACGTAACCCTCAGATTTTCGATCATAAAGAAAATTAACTGCCTCATTATCCTAATAGAGCAAATATCTAATAGAATTGAAAAAGATAGAAATATTTGCAGTGATCAAAGTATATTTTAAAGACAAGACAGAATGCTTTCCTTTTTTCCTACCATAGAAAATTATGATAAATTGAAGGATGTGATTTTTTTTTTTCTTTGAGGCATAAAAATGACAGAATCTTACTATGAGATAAATTTGAACTCCATGCTACTTTTGGTAGTATAACCCACCTAATTTTAACTTATTTTGTTAAATATGTATTAAGAACAAAATAAATCAGAGGTACAATTTGAGAGTTATGCTGTAAATTATGACAGAGTGCTGACCTGTTGTTTTTATTCTTATGCATAAAGGTTTCAATATTCTTATACAGGGGTCACTTTTGGAACTTTGATCATAAAAGTTCTTTTATCCCAGGCAAATAAAAGCTAGAGTTTGAAGGGTACTAACAATGGGTAGCGTAGAACTTTTAATTGTTTTTGTTAAAAATATCAATTTTCTATACTTTTGAGGGTTTTCAGATGCTTACATCATTATTCCGTGTTCCATTATGAAGGCGTATGTTGCGAACAAGGTGAGGGGGAAAGAAAAGCTGCTGAAAGACACAAGTTTGTGTGTTATGATTTATATTTTGCAAATGGTGACCCAAATGTATTTTAATTTTGCCTTTAAATCATGTTTGATTTTTTCATTTCCCACCTCCAGAACCAAGCCAGGAAGTTTATAGCTTTCTGAGAAGGATGGGGTAGAGACTTTGCTCTCTTTAGCAAGACACTGGTTATGAAGAGCCAGTTCTATGAAAAGAAAAAAAAAATTAGACGTTTCAGCTCCCATTCAACATTTTGAGGGGCAGTAAAAAAGGACACAGGCATAGCAAAAGGAAGATGCCTCTTCCTCCTGTCACAGTTCGGTTTTGAGGCTTTTTGTTTTTAGTAGGAGGGAGTTGAGGCATGGAGGATAGGGATAAGCCAGTCCTTCATTGTTCCATGGAATTATGGAAGCAGGGAGGAGAGAAGGTGAAATTGGTGTGAGTTTTCCTTTCCAGGATTTGACATGAAGAAAGAGTCAGATAAATGAGGGAAAGAGGCTCTCTGGCCCCATATCCTTTTGGATTATGAATAAAACTTGGGACACCTGGTTGGCTCAGTCAATTACATATCCAACTCCTGATCTCAGCTCAGATCATGATTTCATGGTTGTGAGATGGAACCCAGAGTTGGCCTCTGCGCTGGGTGTGGAGCCTGCTTGAGACTCTTTCTCTCTCACCCTTTCTGCCTAGTATAACAACTTTTGCTTCCCAGCCAAGAAATGTGAGTAAAATGATGTTATTATAGGGCTAGCCTTGAATTCGCTGGTTTTTCTATTATGTTTTATATTTATTTACACTGGGCATAGGAATGCTAATGATTTTACTAAGTGGAACTTATAAAGACCAATGTTGCTGAATCACTTATAATTGTTTCTTGATTCTCCCAGATTTTTCTATGTAGACAACTGTATCATATGCAAATAAGAGGATTTATCACTTCCTTCATAATTCTTATATTTTCTTTGTAATTCCTTTGTGTGTCTCATCTTATCCCTTGGATTAGGAACTCTCTCCATCGAAATGAAAGAGTAAGAGCAGACATATGTATCACAATATTCTTCCTTTTTATGGATGAATAATATTCTATGGTATGTATAGACCACATTTTGTTTATCCTTTCATTCATTGATGGACACTGGGTGGACACATCACGGCCATTGTGAATAATATGGGTAGATAGCCAGAAATGAAATTGCTAGATCACATGGCAATTTCATTTAATTTTTTTAAGGAATGAGTATACCGTCTTCTACATTGGCTGCACCATTTTACATTACCACCAACAGTGCACAAGGTTCCAATTTCTCCACATCTTCAACAATGTTTACTTTTTTGTTTTGTTTTGTTTTTATGATAGTCATTATAATGGGTATCCAGTGGTACCTCATTGTGATTTTGATCTATATTTCCCAATCTGATTAGTGATGATGAACATCTTTTCATGTGCTTCTTGGCCATTTGTAATCTTCTCGGGAGCAATGTATAGTCAAGTAAGTTCTTGGCCCATTTTTCTGTTAGTTTTTTATTGTTGTTGTTGAACTGTAGAATTTCTTCACATTTTTTAGATATTCACCTCTATTTTTGCAAATATTTTCTCCCATTTCATAGGTTGCCTTCCATGTGGTTGATTGTGTCCCTTGATGCATGGAAGTATTTTTTTTAAACCTATTTTTATATTTGTTGCCTACCTTGTAGTTTTTTAAAGCAGGGTGTGTGCCTTTTTTTCCTGCATGTGTTCTAAGTCATCGAGACTGAGTGAGCAAGTCAGTCTTTCAGGTATCTCCCAGGCAGACTGGAACAAACAGGGTCTGCATTTGAGGAGAGGAAACCAAGACTGTGGGGCATGAGTAAGGAATCATAAATCCTCCCTACCGCTGTGAACATGGCTTTGCTTGTTTGGGCTTTTGCCTGGTTGTTGTAAACCTTTCATTTTTTTCGAGTGCTCCTATAGAATTTGTTCAGACAGAGCCTGTTCTCTTTTGGGCTTTTTGTTTTGTTTTGTTTTGTATTGGTGTGTCTTTGGGGAAGATGGGAGCTTGGATCTTCTTAGTCTGCCATTTTGCTGACATCACTCTGTGCAGGTGTCTTTTTTGATGGGTGGTGAGAAGCACACTTTTGATTATTATTTACTTCTCTAATTTTTAAAAATTTTACTTATTCTGAGAAAGCGTGCACACAAGCAGGAGGGGCACACAGGCCCCAGCATGGGGCTTGATCTAACGAACTTTGAGATCATGACCTGAGCTGAAGTCCAGAGTCAGATGCTGAACCCACTGAGCCACCCAGGTGCCCTAAAAGTATAATGCCTGATTGAGGAAGGGAAGATGGTGGTGAAGTAGGAGAACCCTAGGCTTAACTCATCCCGTGAATACAACTAGATAACTATCAAATCATCCTAAATACCCCCAGAAATTGACCTGAAAACTGGCAGAACTTCACAAAAGATAGAGAAGAGCCACATCAAAGAAGTAGGAAGTGTGGAGTGGTGGTTTGGGAGAGAAACTGATCGTGGCTGGTGAGGTGGGGAGGGAGCTGTAGTGGTGAAGGGCAAGAGAGAGTAGCACACAGGAGAGCACATGGAGAAGATGATTCCCCATAATGATTGGCTTGGAAAGTGGTAGTGGCTGAACTTCTTGACTTCTTGCAACCAGTAGGGCTGAAAGCCTGGAATTTTAAACATCAGTGGACTTGGCTTGAGGAGAGCCCAGAGGCCTTGAGGCTATTCTTGCAGAGAAGGCAGGGCAAATATCCCACAGATACATAGCATGGAAATAGTGATATGAAGAGCACCTGGAGTACACAGTGTGAAGGTTAGTTGGTCGTCTAGGGGCATGTCCCAGAGATGCAGCATTCGTGGAAAAAACCCTCTGGGAACAAAAGAACTGGCAGGCACCATTTCCTCTCCTGCCCCTCAGCATAAGCACATGGCCATCTGTGGGAAACAGCACAACATATATACTCACAACTTCATTTGTTTATACCAAGCCCTACCCCCCACGTGTTTCAGTGGAACCACCCTCCCCAGTCACACTTGCCCTAGTCCCAGCACAGTGGGACTCTTCTCCCAGAAAACTTGCTCAAACCCCTATCAGCACTGCATCTCCAGATTTGGGCATTTTGTGGGGCCTCAGTTCTGGCAGCCATGGCGACAAGTCTTATTTCACAAGTAGACCAAGCACATCTAGTAAAACACATCACATTCAGGTCTGTAGTGAAAAAGATATAAGTAACATGGCTGATAGAAAATTTAAAGTAACGATCATAAGGATACTCACTGGATTTTAGAGAAAGGTAGAAGACATCAGTGAGACCCTTAACACAGACATAAGGAATAACACAGCAGAGATAAGGGGCTCAAAAAATGAATTGAGAAACACACATTATGGGATGAAGGACAGTCTGGAAGAAGCAGAGGGACAAATTAATGACCTAGCAGGCAGAGTAATGGAAAGTAATCAAGCTGAACAAAAGAGAAAAAGCATTATGCAAAACTAGAGTAGACTTAGGGAACTCAATGACTCCATCAAATGTAATAACATTCACATTATAGGAGTCCCAGAAGAAGAGAGAGAAAAGGCAGAAATTTATTTGAAGAGACAATAACGGAAAACTTCCCTAATCTGGGGAAAGAAACAGATATCCAGATGCAGGAGGCACAGAGAACCCCAAATAAAACCAATAAAAACAGATCCATGAGTAGACATATAATCAAATAGCAAAATAAAAATGACAAAATAATGTGATAAAGAAAAAAATTAAAAACAGGAAGACAGAAGAATACAGTTACATACAGAGGAACCCCCATTAAGCTAGCAAGGGATTTTTCATCAAAAAATTTGAAAGCTAGAAGGGAGTGGCATGATTATTCAAAGTGCTGAATGGGAAAAAATCTTCACCCAAGAATATTCTACCCAGCAAGATGATCATTCAGAATAGAAGGAGAGATAAAGAGTTTCCCAGACAAACAAAAACTAAAGGAGTTCATGGCCACTAAGCCAGTCATGCAAGAAATACTAAAGGGGACTCTGAGTGGAAAGAAGAGATCAAAAGTGACAGTATAGAAGTAGGAAATACAAAAGCAGTAAAAATGAATATCATTCAAGGAACTCACAAGATAAAAGGATGTAAAATATAACAACATATACCTAAAAATGTGGGGAGGAGAGGAGTAAAGAAAGAATTCAAACTTAAATGACCATCAACTTAAAATAGAAAAGGTTATATACAAACCTTCTGTATATAACCTTACAGAAAAGGTTATATACAAACCTAATGGTAACCATATATCAAAAACCACTACTAAACATGCAAAGAATAAAGAGAAAGAAATTGAAATATATCACTAAAGAAAATCAGCAAACCATGAAAGAAGATAAAGACAAGAAAAGATCAGAGAAACTCTTCAGAAACAACCACAAAACAAATCATAAAATGACAAAGACTCATATCTACATAAATGTATTGAACACTCCAATCAACAGACATACAGTGACAAAATGGATAAAAAAATAAACAAGACCCACATATATGCTGCCTATAAGAGACTCATTTTAAACCTAAAGACACCTGCAGAATAAAAGTGAAGGGATGCAAAAACATCTATCATGCAAATGGATGGCAAAAGAAAGCTGGTGTAGCAATATTTATATATGACAACATAGACTTTAAAACAATATTTAACAAGAAACAAAAAGAACACTATATGAAAATAAAGGAACAAGCAAAAAGAAGATATAACAATTATAAATATTTATATGCCCAACATAGGAACACCCAAATACATAAAACAGTTAATAACAAGGATAGAGAAAATTATGGATAATAATATAATAATAGTCAGGGACTTTAACACCACACTTACCCATGGATAGATCATGTGAACCAAAAATAAACAAGGAAACAATGGCTTTGAATGACACAAATTTAACAAACATATTCAGACCGTTCCATTCTACAACAGCAGACTACACATTCTTTTCAAGTGTACATGGAACGTTCTCCAGAATGTATCATATATTAGCCCACAAAACAAGCCTCAACATATTCAAGAAGATCAAAATCACACCATGCATCTTTTCTGACCACAATCCTATGAAACTAGAAGTCAACCACAAGAAAAGATCTGGGAAGACTACAAATACATGGAAGCCAAATAACATGCTACTAAAAATGAGTAAGTGAAACAGGAAATAAGAGAAGAAATGAAAAAGTACATGGAAACAAATCAAACTGAAAACACAAGATCCACAAACTTTAGGATGCAGCAAAAGCTTTTCTAAGAAAAAAGTTTAAGCATTACAGGTTTATCTTAAATAACTTAACCTTATACTTAAAGGAGCTAGAAAAATAACAACAAACAAAACCTAAAGCCAGTAGAAGGAAGGAAATAATAAAGATTAGAGCAGAAATAAATGATTTGGATACAAAAACAAAAACAAAAAACAAACAAAAAACCACACTAGAACAGATCAATGAAACCAGGAGCTGGTTCTTCGAAAAAAAATCAATAAAATTGATTAACCCCTAGCCAGACTTATCAAGAAAAAAGGAGAAAGGACTAATATAAATAAAATCACAAATTAGAGAGGAGAAATAGCAATCAATACCACAGAAATATAAATAATCATAAGAGAATATTATGAAAAACTATATGCCAACAAATTGGACAACTTGGAAGAAATGGATAAATTCCTAGAAACATATAGATTACCAAAACTGAAACAGAAAGAGTAGAAAATTTGAACAGACCAATTACCAGCAAAGAAATTGAATCAGTAATCAAAACCTCCCAACAAAAGTCCTGGATCAGATGGCTTCATGGACAAATTCTACTAAACATTTAAAGGAGAGTTAATACCTATTCTTCTCAAACTATTCCAAAAAACAATAAATAAATAAAGGGGGGGGGAACCTTCTAAATTCATTCTATGAGGCCAGCATTACTCTGATACCAAGACCAGGTAAAGACTCCACTGAAACAGGACCACATGCCAAAATCTCTGATGAACATAGATGTAAAACTCCTCAACAAAATACTAGCAAACTAAATCCAATAATACATTAAAAAAAATCTTTCACCACAATTAAGTGGGACTTATTCCTAGTTGCAAAAGTGTTTCAATATTCACAAATCAATCAACATGATACATCACATCAGTAAGAGAAAGGATAACAACCATATGCTCATTCCAATAGACTTAGAAAAAACATTTGACAAAGTACAGCATTCATTCACAATAAAAACCCTCAACAAGTAAGTTTGGAGGGAATATACTTCAACATAATAAAGGCCATATATGCAAAACCCACAGCAAACATCATACTCAGTGGTGAAAAACTGAGAGTTTTTCCCTTAAGATGTCCACTCACTCTCACTACTTTTATTCAACATAGTACTGGAAGCCCTAGCCACAGAAATCAGACAACAAAAAGAAATAAAAGTCATCCAAATTGCTAAGAAAGAAGTAAAACTTTCACTATTTGCAGATGACATAATACTATATATATAGAAAATCCAAAATATTCCACCAAAAAAACTGTTAAAACTGATAAACTAACTCAGCAAATTTGCAGAATACAAAATCCACATTCAGAAATCTGTTACATTTCTTTACAACAATAATGAAGCAGCAGAAAGAGAAATTAAGAAAACAATCCCTTTTACAACTGCATTAAAAATAATAAAATACCTAGGAACAAACCTAAGCAAAGAAGTGAAAGACCTATACTCTGAAAACTATAAAACATTGTTGAAAGAAATAGAAGACAACAAAAAGAAATAGAAAGACGTTCCATGCTCAATCATTAGAAGAACAAATACTGTTAAAATGTTTATAGTCCCCAAAACAATCTACAGATTTAATGCAACTGTGTCAAACTACCAACTGTTTTCACAGAACTAGAAGAAACAATCCAAAAAATTTGTATGGAACCACAAAAGACTCTGAATAGGCAAAGCAATCTTGAGATATACGTCATGAAGTGCCATCCAGGCACTCCAAAAAATCCACATTTTAAATCAACATTTCAACTTTAGTGTGAATAATTTTTCACATTAAACATATAGATATTTTGAATAAACTGCCTCTCCATTTTCTCTCTGTTGAAATAGTCCTCTTTCTTTAAGATATGGCATATTTGTCTGCCATATCTGCTTTGAAGTCTTCCCTGATCACCAGAGAGAATTGAACTCACCCAATCATGAATTCCAATGGTAATTGCTTTGTACTTAGCTTATTTCCTGATACTAATTAGTTACCACTCCATATTTTAGTTATTGGTTTATATGCATTACCTCTAAGGTGATGACTATGTAATATTAACCTAACATGACCACCTTTAGGAATAAAAGGGGCATCAATATTTAAGGTAGGGACGCAGGTATAAACTCAGACTTCTCTGAGGAAACTATGAAGGGTGGTTATATTTTTATCTCCCTTATTTGAATGAAGCACGTGGATTAGAGCTATGTTTTAGTTCCTTTATGGTATTTAGTAATGTTCATGACAATCAAAATAGAGGAACTTAAAAGAATTTATTAGATGATTACTTTACTTGTTAATTTTAGAAACTTCTTTTTATTCAGTTCCAAATAGTTCATCTTTTGGTTTATGGACAATCAAGTCATTACATGGACACAGCTCAGATAAATAAGAATTTCATAGATTCTGTAATAAACATTGTTCATTGTCTGGTCCAGTAAATGCACACATACACACTTGCAAATATGAGGTTGGTAGACACATTGCTATGAACAAAAGTCAGTCTGTATCACGGAACATAATATGTACTTTTTAATTTAATTTACCACAGGCCAAATTTGAAAGATTTGGATCTCAAAAAAGGATTAAACCAACAAAATTAATTACAGTAAGGGAGATTGAAGAAAATCAGTGGTTTATCACATTCCAGAAATTCAATATTATTAATTATAATATCTGGATCATTCATCTTTCTAATTGATATAGTTTTCTAGAATATATTTCATATTTTTTCATTGAAAACAATGGTAACATCAGAGCGCCTGGGTGGCTCAGTCGGTTAAGTGACCAACTTCAGCTCAGGTCATGATCTCATGGTTCGTGGGTTCAAGCCCAATGTCAGTCTCTGCGCTGACAGCTCAGAGCCTGGAGCCTGCTTTGGATTCTGTGTCTCCCTCTCTCTCTCTGTTGCTCCCCCACTCGCTCTCTGTCTCTCTCTGTCTCTTGATAATAAATAACTGTTAAAAAAATTAAAAAAAAAGAAAACAATGCCAACATTTTTTTCTGTATATTATCTATAAAGGGTTATATAAAAAATTCAAGGATCATCAACAGTCTTAGCTCTTGAATAAGATTGTGACATAAACTCTTGGATGCTTTACCTGATATTTTTGGTAGTTTTTGTTTGTTTGTTCGTTTGTTTTAAACTAAGTTTTCATTCATTCAACAAATAGCTCAGTTTACTGTAATTCATTAAAAGTAAGTTGCTCACCGTGCTATAACCTGGAGACAAAACACTAAAGATGATATATTTAATCAGAAAGAAACATCATCTTAATTACATTTCAAAAGTATTTGAGGGGCACCTGGGTGGCTCAGTCAGTTAAGCGTCCGACTTCAGCTCAGGTCATGATCTCACAGTTCATGGGTTCGAGCCCCGCATCAGGCTCTATGCTGACAGCTAACAGCCTGGAGCCGGTTTCAGATTCTGTGTCTCCCTCTCTCTCTGCCCCTCCCCTGTTCATGCTCTGTCTCTGTCTCAAGAATAAATAAACATTAAAGAAAAAATTTAAAAAAAGTGTTTGAATTAGAACCTAGTTTTATATTTGAGGGTGTAAAATGTATAAACTGAAGTATTACTTTAAAAAATAATATACTGTGGTGCCTGGGTTGCTCAATCAGTTAAGTGTCTGACTCTCGGTTTCAGCTTAAGTGTCTACTTCATGGTTGTGAGATGAGCCCCAGGGGCAGGCTCTGCATTGAGTGTGGAGCCTTATTGGGACTCTCTCTTTCCCTCTCTCTCTGCCCCTCTCTCCTTCTCTAAATAAATAAATAAATACATAAATAATTAATTAAAAAAATAATTAAAAAATAAAATTAAAAAATAACATACTAAACTAAATACAGTTAGGACACATTAGGTGTATACATGATTTTTACTTACATATAATTAAGCAAAATAATAAATGTAAAGAAGAATTCACTTAAGTTTCCTTCCTATAAGTAGAATAGTATGTAATTTACCATATAAGTTTTTGATTTTGAAAATTAACTTGGTTTTTGGTAGAACAACATTACACTCTATTACAGCTGACCTTAACAAGTCAGATTGTATTCAATTTTTATCAAGCTAGTAATTTCAAAGCTTTCAGGACTCAGATTATTTTCTTTGGCCAAATATATTTCTTCAGTTAGTTTCATATTGAATATCCTGGGAGAAAGGAGGGAGGAAATAAAGTTAAATACTGTAGAATATGGCTGCTAAGTCCCCACTTTTTTAGCTAGTCAAAAAAACCTAGGTTGGTGATTGTAGCTGCCTTAATTCATAACACATTTCATATTCTCCTTACTCTCTGCCAGAACTTTTCTGGACAGGGTTCTTTAATGTGGTAACCTGAACCATCTGTCCTATGAAACCTGACACATTGCTTTACCACTGTATTCCACTGACTATGGGTATTAATAAACACAAAGAAATAGCAAGAGGTACCACAGAAAACCTTCTGGATTCCAATAATAGCCCTCTTTTTGTACATTATTGTAATACCTCCCTGATAAGGGAATCTAATCAATAACATTGGTAAGTTCCCTTCTTGCTGATGAAGAAACATGAGAAGCCCCAAGTGGCCAGGAGTAGATTTAGCCTCCCATTCATTGAATCATGACTGTATCTTTTTGAGTAAATATTCCTGCTTTGGGCACTAGAATTCTCACAGTCAATTCTCACAGTCATCAAGTTCAAGGTTGCAGTGATAAGAAGAAAATTTTCCCAAAGGATTACTATATGTAATAATGATAACCTTCACTGTTACCTCTTGGTTTCCAGATCTATGCATTCTAAACATTTATAAACTGCTAGTTCAAGGTACAAATCACATTCTATAAGCCTACCATGTCCTATTTTCTCCCAACAGTTGAAGTCCTTGATGATATGTGCATGTAAACCATAAATCCCATTAGGCTACCTCTGTTAACCAGCTACTCCTATATTCTCAACAGGAGCAATATCACCCCCAGGTGGGGGAAATTGGATTCTGAGTGTGAAAAAATCTGGGATATTATAATAGCATTTAATATGTCTAAAAATATTCCTTAGGGGATAGATAATGAAAAAAATGTTGAAAAACAATGAATTACTGTATCACTTAGAGTCCCAGGAGAATTCATTTCAAAAACTATTTACAAAGCTATGGGGAAGGTGTTGGAAAACTACAATGATAGTGCAATATCCTGGGGCTAGTATCAGCGAGGGCAGGTATTATCAACAGTATGCCCTAAGAGAAAAAAAAAAAGATGTGGAGTTAAGAGAATCTAGAAGCAAATAATCATATTCCAGTGACCAATTTTAGAAGAACTGGGACCTTTGACAAAAACAAGCAATTCAAAATACTCCTTTAGGAAAGACTTCAGGGTAAAAGATTCCCCAACCTTACTTTCCTATCTTTTTCTGATCTCCTGCAAGTTCCCAAATTACGGATTCTAACTGAAAGCTATAGGGAAAGGGAACCCATTGGTATAGTCTATTCAGGTCAGTCTTCGATCTCAGAAAGCAGAGTGGAAAAAAGGTGGTGGGATAAATGGATGTTATCTAACACAGTAACATTTAAGAGTAACCAGAAACAGGAAGACTATGTTTTAAACTTTGCCTGCTGCTTTATTTAGGTGAAAATATGTGGACTAACCATTATCTTTAAGATATATGCCTAAATAAAATCTTTTTGCATCAATCTCAATCTAAATTACGGTAAGAAGTCTGTACAGAAAGTCTATATAGAAGATTCTAGTTTTATCTAAAAATAAGTAAAGCTAGTATGTTTTTTAGCCTAGATGTAGCATATCAAGAGTTAATCAATCAATGCTAAGAAAAGAAATTCATTTCCAAAATACCCCCTCTATGTGGTCTGACACTTGACCATCATACACTTCTCAGTTTGCTGCACATATCTGTCCACAGTTACAGCACTTGGGGAAGGGAATACCAGGAGGCACTGAAAATGGATCACCAGGGTTTCACATGCATTCCTTTCTTTCCTCCTCAGTAATACTAGTCTCCAGTCTTCAGCTGATCAAGGTCATCTCCTGATTGTTTTCAAGGGGCTCAGTGTTGATTTCTATCACTGACAATTGCATATGCAGAGGCAGCAAAGGCTAGATATACATTGGTAACAGACTTCATGAAATTGAGCCCATAAATAGTCTCCATCTCTGACACTTTGGCCATTTTTTTTATTGTGCTCATTATCCTAATTACAGGATGGTCAATGAAGAAAGCTGGTTAAGTCATTTTGTCTACTTCATTGTGCAGTGCCTCTTCCATGATGGATGCTTTCTGATATAAATACAAAAATCTTCACTCTATGCCCTCTGCCATATATCCATTCACACAACTCTACCAAAGACCTTGTCTCAGATCTCTCAGCCTTTTTCCTTTTTTTTCAATATATGAAGTTTATTGTCAAATTGGTTTCCATACAACACCCAGTGCTCATCCCAAAAGGTGCCCTCCCCAATACCCATCACCCACCCTCCCCTCCCTCCCACCCCCCATCAACCCTCAGTTTGTTCTCAGTTTTTAAGAGTCTCTTATGCTTTGGCTCTCTTCCACTCTAACCTCTTTTTTTTTTTCCTTCCCCATGGGTTTCTGTTAAGTTTCTCAGGATCCACCTCTTTTTTTTTTTCCTTCCCCATGGGTTTCTGTTAAGTTTCTCAGGATCCACATAAGCGTGAAACCATATGGTATCTGTCTTTCTCTGTATGGCTTATTTCACTTAGCATCACACTCTTCAGTTCCATCCACGTTGCTACAAAGGGCCATATTTCATTCTTTCTCATTGCCACGTAGTACTCCATTGTGTATATAAACCACAATTTCTTTATCCATTCATCAGTTGATGGACACTTAGGCTCTTTCCATAATTTGGCTATTGTTGAGAGTGCTGCTATAAACATTGGGATACAAGTGCCCCTATGCATCAGTACTCCTGTATCCCTTGGGTAAATTCCTAGCAGTGCTATTGCTGGATCATAGGGTAGGTCTATTTTTAATTTTTTGAGGAACCTCCACACTGTTTTCCAGAGTGGCTGCACCAGTTTGCATTCCCACCAACAGTGCAAGAGGGTTCCCGTTTTCCACATCCTCTCCAGCATCTATAGTCTCCTGATTTGTTCATTTTGGCCACTCTGACTGGCGTGAGGTGATACCTGAGTGTGGTTTTGATTTGTATTTCCCTGATGAGGAGTGACGTCAAGCATCTTTTCATGTGCCTGTTGGCCATCCGGAAAAATATGGAATGCTTCACGAATTTGCGTGTCATCCTTGCACAGGGGCCATGCTAATCTTCTCTATATCATTCAATTTTAGTATATGTGCTGCTGAAGGGAGCACACTCTCAGCTTTTTTCCATCCAGACCCCTGACCGGTTGACCAGGCCAATGGTCATTAAAATGAATCCATATATATTCTTAATTCAGGTCATTTTTTGTTCACTCTATCACATTGGAATTATGTCCAATGATGTAAGGGTTTAGTCTGATGTTCTACGGGATTTCCCTCTAGTCTGAATCTCTTTGCCTTTAATATGAGAAAGCATAGGAGAGTTGACACAGTCCTAAGATAAAACTATAAGGCCATTTTCAGGGAGGTCGACTTGAGAGAGCTCAATTTTGAGACCCTCCAGATGGGGTGCCCAACGTCTAGGAAAGCAGTCTATTATGAGTTTCTCTCCCACAATCTAACACTAAATATATGACCAATTTACCAAACAAGATTGCCTCTGAATTTATTAGATATTATGTACGAGGGAAAAGTGCTCAAATTAAAGTTTGAGCATTTTACATGAATGTGATTCCAAACCTACTTCAAAGTGAAACAGATAGTTGTAAAACAATATATATTGTATTCTGGGAGGAAGATGGCGGAGTAGGAGCACACTGGGCTCACCGCGTCCTGCTGATCACTTAGATTCCTCCCACACCTGCCTAAATAACCCAGAAAACCACCAGAAGACTAGCAGAACGGATTCTCCAGAGCCAAGTGTAGACGAGAGGCCCACGGAAGAAGGTAGGAAGGGCGGAGAGGTGGTGTGCACTACATGGACTGGCAGGAGGGAGCCAGGGCGGAGGGGCAGCCCGGGCGGAGGGGCAGCCCACTGGCAAAGCAGAGCCCTCGAGTCTGGCTTGCAAAAGCAGAGTGGCCAGATAGAGCATGTTCAGACAGCAAGCAGGACTTAACATCTGGAAGGTTATAAGCTAACAGCTTTGCTCGAGAGCAGGAGGGCTGGAGGACAATGGGAGGGAGAGTTGTTGAGCCCCGGATGATAGAGCGCAGTGTGGCGGGGAACAAAGGTGCTCGCCAGCACCATCTCCCTTGCCCGCACCATCTCCCTCGCCCATCCCCCAGCTGAAATCCCAAAGGGAACCAGTTTCTGCCAGGGAACTTGCTTGCACTGTGCAAACACCCAACGCTATGCTTCTGTGGATCCATTCCTCCGGCGCGGGTCTGACTCCCTCCCGGAGCCTCAGGGCCCCTCCCGAAGCGGATCACTGAAGGATAAGTGAGCTGAGCCTGCCCCTCCCTCCCCCATGCACCTTGCCCCCACCCCAGCTAATACTCCAGATCCCTAGCACCACAAGACTGGTAGTGTGCAAGTAGCCCAGGTGGGCCACGCCACCCCACAGTGAATCCCGCCCCTACGAGAGGGGAAGAGAAGGTACACACCAGTCTGACTGTGGCCCCAGCGGTGGGTTGGGGGCAGACATCAGGTCTGACTGCGGCCCCGCCCACCAACACAAGTAGGTTTGGAATCACATTCATGTAAAATGCTCAAACTTTAATTTGAGCACTTTTCCCTCACAGAAAGTGAATTTAGAATAATAGTCATAAAATTAATTGCTCGGCTTGAAAACGGTATGCAGGACAGCAGAGAATCTATTGCTACAGAGATCAAGGGACTAAGGAACAGCCAGGAGGAGCTAAAAAATGCTATAAATGAGCTGTAAATAAAATGGAGACAACCACAGCTTGGATTGAAGAAGCAGCGAAGAGAATAGGTGAACTGGAAGATAAAATTATGGAAAAAGAAGAAGCTGAGAAAAAGAGAGATAAAAAAATCCAGGAGTATGAGGGGAAAATTAGAGAACTAAGTGATGCACTAAAGAGAAATAATCTACACATAATTGGTATTCCAAAGGAGGAAGAGAGAGGGAAAGGTGCTGAAGGCGTACTTGAAGAAATAATAGCTGAGAACTTCCCTGATCTGGGGAAGGAAAAAGGCATTGAAATCCAGGAGGCACAGAGAACTCCCTTCAGACGTAACTTGAATTGATCTGCACGACATATCATAGTGAAATTGGCAACACACAAGGATAAAGAGAAAATTCTGAAAGCAGCCAGGGATAAATGTGCTCTAACATATAAAGGGAGACCGATAACACTCGTGATGGATCTCTCTACTGAAACTTGGCAGGCCAGAAAGGAATGGCAGGAAATCTTCAATGTGATGAACAGAAAATATATGCAGCTGAGAATCCTCTATCCAGCAAATGTGTAATTTAGAATAGAAGGAGAGATAAAGGTCTTCCCAAACAAACAAAAACTGAGGGAATGCGTCACCACTAAACCAGCCCTACAAGAGATCCTAAGGGGGATCCTGTGAGACAAAGTACCAGAGACATCGCTACAAGCATGAAACCTACAGACATCACAATGACTCTAAACCCATATCTTTTTATAATAACACTGAATGTAAATGGACTAAATGCACCAACCAAAGGACACAGGGTATCAGAATGGATAGAAAAACAAGACCCGTCTATTTGCTGTCTACAAGAGACTCATTTTAGACCTGAGGACACCTTCAGATTGAAAGTGAGGGGATGGAGAACTATTTATCATGCTACTGGAAGTTAAAAGAGAGCTGGAGTAGCCATACTTATATCAGACAAACTAGACTTTAAATTAAAAGCTGTAGGAAAAGATGAAGAAGGGCATTATATAATAATTACAGGGTCTATCCATCAAGAAGAGCTAATAATTATAAATGTCTATGCGCCAAATATGGGAGCCCCCAAGTATATAAAACAATTACTCACAAACATAAGTAACCTTATTGATAAGAATGTGGTAATTGCAGGGGACTTTAACACCCCACTTACAGAAATGGATAGATCATCTAGACACACGGTCATAAAGAAACAAGGGCCCTGAATGATTCATTGGATCAGATGGACTTGACAGATATATTTAGAACTCTGCATCCCAAAGCAACAGAATATACTTTCTTCTCGAGTGCACATGGAACATTCTCCAAGATAGATCACATACTGGGTCACAAAACAGCCCTTCATAAGTATACAAGAATTGAGATCATACCATGCATACTTTCAGACCCCAATGCTATGAATCTTGAAATCAACCACAGGAAAAAGTCTGGAAAACCTCCAAAAGCATGGAGGTTAAAGAACACCCTACTGGGGCGCCTGGGTGGCGCAGTCGGTTAAGCGTCCGACTTCAGCCAGGTCACGATCTCGCGGTCCGTGAGTTCGAGCCCCGCGTCAGGCTCTGGGCTGATGGCTCAGAGCCTGGAGCCTGTTTCTGATTCTGTGTCTCCCTCTCTCTCTGCCCCTCCCCCCGTTCATGCTCTGTCTCTCTCTGTCCCAAAAAAATAAATAAAAAAAGTTGAAAAAAAAAATTTAAAAAAAAAAAAAAAAAAAAAAAAAAAAAAGAACACCCTACTAAAGAATGAGTGGGTCAACCAGGCAATTAGAGAAGAAATTAAAAAATATATGGAACTGAACAAAAATGAAAATACAACAAACCAAACGCTTTGGGATGCAGCAAAGGCAGTCCTGAGAGGAAAATACATTGCAATCCAGGCCTATCTCAAGAAACAAGAAAAATCCCAAATACAAAATCTAACAGCACACCTAAAGGAAATAGAAGCAGAACAGCAAAGACACCCTAAACCTAGCAGAAGAAGAGAAGTAATAATGATTAAAGCAGAAATAAACAATATAGAATCTAAAAAAACTGTAGAGCAGATCAACGAAACCAAGAGTTGGTTTTTTGAAAAAGTAAACAAAATTGATAAACTTCTAGCCTGACTTCTCAAAAAGAAAAGGGAGATGACCCAAATAGATAAAATCATGAATGAAAATGAAATTATCACAACCAATCCCTCAGAAATACAAGCAATTATCAGGGAATACTATGAAAAACTATATGCCAACAAACTGGACAACCTGGAAGAAATGGACAAATTCCTAAACACCCACACACTTCCAAAACTCAATCAGGAGGAAATAGAAAGCTTGAACAGACCCATAACCAGCGAAGAAATTGAATCAGTTATCAAAAATCTCCCAACAAATAAGAGTCCAGGACCAGATGGCTTCCCAGGGGAGTTCTACCAGACATTTAAAGGTGAGATAATACCCATCCTTCTCAAGCTATTCCAAAAAATAGAAAGGGAAGGAAAACTTCCAGACTCATTCTATGAAGCCAGTATTACTTTGATTCCTAAACCAGACAGAGACCCAGCAAAAAAAGAGAACTACAGGCCAATATCCCTGATGAATATGGATGCAAAAATTCTCAATAAGATACTAGCCAATCGAATTCAACAGCATATAAAAAGAATTATTCACCATGATCAAGCGGGATTCATTCCTGGGATGCAGGGCTGGTTCAACATTCACAAATAAATCAATGTGATACATCACATTAATAAAAGAAAAGATAAGAACCATATGATCCTGTCAATCGATGCAGAAAAAGCATTTGACAAAATTCATCATCTTTTCTTAATAAAAAACCTCAAGAATGTCGGGATAGAAGGAACATACTTAAAGATCATAAAAGCCATTTATGAAAAGCCCACAGCTAATATCATCCTCAATGGGGAAAAACTGAGAGCTTTCCCCCTGAGATCAGGAACATGACAGGGATGCCCACTCTCACAGCTGTTGTTTAACATAGTGTTGGAAATGCTAGCATCAGCAATCAGACAACAAAAGGAAATCAAAGGCATCAAAATTGGCAAAGATGAAGTCAAGCTTTCACTTTTTGCAGATGACATGATATTATACATGGAAAATCCAATAGACTCCACCAAGTCTGCTAGAACTGATACATGAATTCAGCAAAGTTGCAGGATACAAAATCAATGTACAGAAATCACTTGCATTCTTATACACAAATAATGAAGCAACAGAAAGACAAATAAAGAAACTGATCCCATTCACAATTGCACCAAGAAGCATAAAATACCCAGGAATAAATCTAACCAAATATGTTAAAGATCTGTATGCTGAAAACTATAGAAAGCTTAGGAAGGAAATTGAAGAAGATATAAGGAAATGGAAAAACATTCCATATTCGTGGGTTGGAAGAATAAATATTGTCAAAATGTCAATACTACCCAAAACTATCTACACATTCAATGCAATCCCAATCAAAATTGCACCAGCATTCTTCTCAAAACTAGAACAAGCAATCCTAAAATTCATATGGAACCACAAAAGGCCCCGGATAGCCAAAGTAATTTTGAAGAAAAAGACCAAAGCAGGAGGCATCACAATCCCAGACTTTAGCCTCTACTACAAAGCTGTCATCATCAAGACAGCATGGTATTGGCACAAAAACAGACACATAGACCAATGGAACAGAATAGAAACCCCAGAACTAGACACACAAACGTATGGCCAACTCATCTTTGACAAAGCAGGAAAGAACATCCAATGGAAAAAAGACAGTCTCTTTAACAAATGGTGCTGGGAGAACTGGATAGCAACATGCAGAAGGTTGAAACTAGACCACTTTCTCACACCATTCACAAAAATAAAATCAAAATGGATAAAGACCTGAATGTGAGACAGGAAACCTTCAAAACCCTAGAGGAGAAAGCAGGAAAAGACCTCTCTGACCTCAGCCGTAGCAATTTCTTACTTGACACATCCTGAAGGCAAGGGAATTAAAAGCAAAAATGAACTATTGGGACCTCATGAAGAGAAAAAGCCTCAGCACAGCAAAGGAAACAATCAACAAAAGTAAGAGGCAACTAACGGAATGGGACAAGATATTTGCAAATGGCACATCGGGCAAAGGGCTAGTATCCAAAATCTATAAAGAGCTCACCAAACTCCACACCTGAAAAACAAGTAATCCAGTGAAGAAATGGACAGAAGACATGAATAGACACTTCTCTATAGAAGACATCTGGATGGCCAACAGGCACATGAAAAGATGCTCAATGTCGCTCCTCATCAAGGAAATACAAATCAAAACCACACTCAGATATCACCTCACGCCAGTCAGAGTGGCCAAAATGAACAAATCAGGAGACTATAGATGCTGGAGAGGATGTGGAGAAACGGGAACCCTCTTGCACTGTTGGTGGGAATGCAAACTGGTGCAGTCACTCTGGAAAACAGTGTGGAGGTTCCTCAAAAAATTAAAAATAGACCTACCTTATGACCCAGCAATAGCACTGCTAGGAATTTATCCAAGGGATACAGGAGTACTGATGCATAGGGGCACTTGTATCCCAATGTTTATAGCAGCACTCTCAACAATAGCCAAATTATGGAAAGAGCCTAAGTGTCCATCAACTGATGAATGGATAAAGAAATTGTGGTTTATATACACAATGGAGTACTACGTGGCAATGAGAAAGAATGAAATATGGCCCTTTGTAGCAACGTGGATGGAACTGAAGAGTGTGATGCTAAGTGAAATAAGCCATACAGAGAAAGACAGATACCATATGTGTTCACTCTTATGTGGATCCTGAGAAACTTAGCAGGAACCCATGGGGGAGGGGAAGGAAAAAAAAAGAGGTTAGAGTGGGAGAGAGCCAAAGCATAAGAGACTCTTAAAACCTGAGAACAAACTGAGGGTTGATGGGGGGTGGGAGGGAGGGGAGGGTGGGTGATGGGTATTGGGGAGGACACCTGTTGGGATGAGCACTGGGTGTTGTATGGAAACCAATTTGACAATAAATTTCATATATTAAAACAAAACAAAACAAAACAAAACCTATAAATTAGTATTGTCTATCTGATGTGAATGAAAACTGTTTCTCATTTCTTTTATAATTGAAATAGAAAAAAATCCATTTGTGAAATAAATGATCATATACCATTTGCCTGAGACATTATTAATCTGTTATAGAAGTTGGCATCATGCCTGATGCAGCAGGTGATTTTGGGGCTACTACTTATAGAGCCAACAATAGTCTATAATAATTAATTCTCTAGTTTCTGCAGGAGCTACAATACCAAATTAAATGTATATGTTATAGGGACCCAATACCTCTGTATCTTTTAGGTCTAATAGTCACACTAGTCTTCATCATATATCTTAGGAAAAGGTATTGTTTCCTTGGATGTGGTTGGGAGGAGGAGTGATTTTAAAGTATTCTATTAGGCTTCCCCCATTATATTAACTTTTACTCCATAGACCAGGGACTCAATCTGGAGTGACTCCTACTGCCAAGTATTCCAATTCCATTTCTGTGCTCAGGAATCAAAAAATGACCACAGAATGAGTCTGCAGACCCAGTGGGCTTACTGTGGGCCAGACTTTCACTAAAACTTCATTTTTTTTTTGCCTGGCCCCTGTACATTCCCCTTTGAACAGGGGACAGAGAAGAAGAGCATGAAAATGCTTTGGATCTCCAGGTATTGATGACAAGTCAGATCTTATTTGCAATAGTCCCTGAAATGTTTGCACAAAAAGAAATAGAGAAGGAACCAGGGAAGGGTGGAAAAGTTGTCACACTGTGATGTAAATGAAGGACAGAAGAAGAGAATGTTGGATGGAGTTCAAGGTAGGCTCAGCAAAGCCATTTGTGAGTTGAGAATCAAAGTTGGTCAAAAGAGTCTTGTGTATCCTAGAAGGGATCTGCTTTAGTATTCCCACTACATTTAGTCACTGGACGGGGGTAGGCAGGCAGGTTGTGGAAGGCAGGCAGGCTGTGAAATAGATTTCAAGGAGTACCATCTTGTGCCTGCAGTCAATTATCCCCCCTGTTATAAGAGATTGGCTGGGTACTTGCTCATGCCTATCCCATTACCATAATGTGGAGAGGACAGAACTGTTAGTAGGATCAAAAATTGGATTACAAATAGAACTAAACTGGGGCAGCCCCAGAAATCTGTCTTATTTTTTCAAAGTCCTTTGTTTTAAGCTCATAGACAGGACCTAAAGGTGGCACTTACTTGAGAGATGAAGGAAGAACAAGAAGGGGAGCTGGGTGAAGGCAGTTTAATTCTACTGTACTCTAAGCCTTAGGAAGAACTGTCTGTCTCAGTTCACTCTATTCTCTATCACCACAGCCCATTTACTGTGAAATGTGAGAGACCAAAACCAGAGTGTGTCCTTAACACTGAGGTTTATAAAAATCTTTTTGATATCATGGTTCTCATAGATCTTCTGCTTAAAAGATGTGTCTTCTACATTCTTAAAAACTAAGACATCTGGTGGCAGGAATCCTTGAAGAGACTGAATGGCTTCATTGTTATCAATCTAATATATGCATTTCTCTGCTCCCTTTTACAGCAAGAAACAAACAAAATAAAAACAAAAACAAATCAAAAAGTCATATTTACTTAAGTTTCTTTCTTATTCTCTCTTTGAGTCACTCACTGGATTTCCAGAGACACTAAAACTTCTATTTCAAAGTTACCAGTTGCTTAATCTCATAGGCAATTCTCACTGCTCATCTTACTTGATCCCTCAGCCACATTTACAGTTGATCAATTCTACCTTTATTCATTATACTCACTTGGCTTCCAGCACACCATACATCCTTGGTTTCTTCTTTTCATTGTGGCTACCTTTCAGTCTCCTGTGTTGACTCTCAGTTCCCAGGAATTGGGTCACTTTCCTTTGTGTCTAGTCTTTCCTTGAAGACCTCACTCATAAATAATGGATCTACAGTAATGACTCCCAAATGTAAATCTCATGCTCAGTCCTCTTCCTTGAACTCCATTCTCATACATTCAATTGCATTCTCAACATTTGAATGCGTAACGGACATTTCAAAATTAGCATTGCTCTAACCATCTCTGCATGGAGCCTCTCACACCCCTCATCCTGCATTAATACTTTAACAGTTAAAGGCTATTTGTTCTTCTAGCTACTCACGTAATCAAACAGTTGGAGTTATCCTTGCCATCTCTCTTTCTTTCATACTCCACATTCAATCCATACACATCTACTCTTGGTATATGTATATGCTGATCACTACCAACCACCACCTCTTGCCTAGATTCTTTTAATGTCCTTATTATCTGCCTGTTTGCACTCCTACCCTCTTAAAATTTATTCTCAACACAATAACAAGAGTGATTCTTTAAATAAAAGTGTAAGAGATCAAGCCACTTCTCTGCACAAAATCTTCCAATAAATGTCTACTTAAACATGAAAATTAAGAACTTATGTTTTTAATTTGCTTACAAAGCCCAACACGAACCTGTTACCTATCTCTATGGTTTCATTTCCTTCTACTCTTCTCACTCACCTTTCTCAAGACACACTGGCCTTCTTGTTTTTCAAACAGATTAAATACATGTCTTATCTCAGGGTCCTTGCACTGTGTTTTCCCCTCTGCTTAGAATACACTTCACCTCGATATTTATCTACATGGTTTACTACCTTTTCTCTTTCAACAATATGCTTAAATGCTTTCTTTTCAAAGAGATCCTCACATACCATCATTTCATTATTATTTTTTAAAATATTTACTTATTTATTTTGAGAGAGAGGGAGTGGGGAGGAGCAAAGAGAGTGAAAGAATCCCAAGCAGGCTTCAGGCTCAGCGTGGAGCCCAACACAGGGCTCAATCTCATAACCTTGGTCGCGACCTGAGTTGAGATCAGGAGTTAGGCACCCAAGCCACTGAGCCACGCAGGTGCCTCAGTCCCAGCCCATCATTTTAAAAACTGCAACCCCACTGAGATATTCAGTTTCCCCTGTCCTTATTTATTTTTCTCTATAGCACTTATTACTTTACAGTATATTATATATTTATTTGTTTCCTTTTTGTCTTTCTCTTGACAGTATAATATAGAATCCATATTGCAGAATATTTTTTTTCAATTTTGTTCACTGCTATATCTCTAGTTCCTGAAGCAGAACGTGTCATAAAAGAGACATTTTACCAACATTTACTAAATGAATGAGTTTACATTTGCTTTTTAATACCATATTGCTGCTTTAAAAAAAGAGTTAATGGGTTGACCATACTCTCCCATATTTGCTGGAAAACTCTCTTGCATGTGAAATAAGGATGTAGTCATTTTATAACACTATACAAGCAAAAATAATATCAAAGTCTCATCACTTTAATAGCACTTTCCTAGTGACATGAAAAAAGCTGCTTTAAAGCACCTATTTTAGTAAATAATAAATTAAATCCATAGCTGAAGAAAATCATTCTTATTTAGTCTCTACCTGAATGAAGTAATGCTAACTTCTTTTTCTTGCTATGTAAATTTTGTCATTAATTAGCAAATGCAAGTTGTGTACCTGTACAGTACACATAGGACAGACATGTAGATAAAGAAAAGCAGTGAGGAGAGCACAGAATCTGAGTACTCCAACATTCAGAAGTTTGAAAACAAGAGATTCAGCAAAGGAGAGGGGGAATAGTGAAGTAGGAGGAAAACTGGCAAAATCTGGTATTATGAAAATATGCAACAGGCAGTATTTCCAGGAGGTCAAATGTGTCAAATGATGCTGACTTGTCAAATGTAACCTTTTTCTCAGAAAAGGAAAAACAAAGCTTATTGCTTACATCTGACCTTTAATCAAAGCTATGTGTTGAAAAGGCAAGACAAGTTCTCAAGGTCCTCGTATGTACCTGTTGAATAAATTAGAATTGAAGGTCACACCAGGATTTTGGATCCAAATCATGGTACATGATATAACATTTGGCTGAGCACATATTTTGTCACTTGGGATATGGGTGTTAGCTTGCTTTTCAGTTTAGATAAAATGATCATGGGGCAACAATGTTGATGGCTGACTGTTCTGGCTGACAACTCAGGTAGTATAAAAGAATAGAAAAAAGGTGCTAAGCAAACACTAAATTGCACCTGGAGTCAAGTAATGAGAGCCCTGTAAAATTTGTTAAGAAGAAAAGACATGTACCACAGACAAAATTATAACTGATTGCACTGCATTATTTTTTCTTGTAGTAATTTGGTAAAGAAATGGTAATAGGTAGGACTACTTACCTATTATTATACAAGGTATTTTAAAAAATAGGCATCTTGAAAGAGAAATAATTAACTCAATTAATAATTTAAAGTACACAATTCAATGTGTTTTTTTTTTTAATATATCCACAGAGGTGGCCAACAGTTACCACAATCAATTCTAGAATATTTCCTCACTCCAAAAGAAAGCTTTGTATCCATTAGCAGTCACTCTTGTTCTTATCCAACCCTTCTCCTAGTCCTAGGTGACTGAGATGGCCTTCCCAAGAGCTTGACTAAACTTTAGATGATTTTTTCCCTGACTATAGACACTTGACCCCCCCTACCCACCCCCCATCTTTCCTTAGAACATTTACTTTAAAAACTTGTGATTGCATATTCTTTTTCTGCTCTTTTGAAATATAGATATATCTTCCTCCAGGCTCTTACCAGTTTTTCAACCTAGGAATGTCTTTCACAAGGATTTGGGAGTCATCCTTTTGAAATATAATCATCAAAAGACATACCGGCACTATCCCCCAGTCTCTGTAGGAGTGTAGAATCCAACTACATTAGCAAACATAGATGGCCTAATCACACTGATCTACTTCACCCTAATAACTTCTTGTACTTTTCCTTTAGCTCACCCCAGCACTTAATCCTATCACCTTTTGTTTCAGAGAAAGGAAGTTCAGTCTCTCACCCTGATTGCAGTAGTCTTGAATAAAGTCTTCCCTGCCTGTTTATCTGGTGCAATTTTCCTTTGGCATAGGTAACCATTAATAATAAAGTATCTATTTTGTATCTCTATGTATCTGCCTACTCTGAGAAATTTCATATTAATGTAATTATATAATATGTGGTCTTTGTGACTGACTGATGTCTTTCATTTGACATAATGCTTTCAAGTTCCATCCATGTTGTGGCATGTATCAGAACCTCGTTACTTTTTACTGCAGTATAATATTTCATTTTATGGATTATACTATATTTTGTTTATCCACTCAGCAATTGATAGACATTTGGGTTGTTTCTACTGTTTGGCTATTATGAATAAGGCTGCTATAAGAATTCATCCACAGGTTTTTATGTGGGCATATTTTCACTTCCCTTGGATATATACATAGGAGTAAAATTGCTGGTTTATGTGCAACATGCAACATTTTGAGGAACTGCTAAACTGCTTCTCAAAGTGTCTGGACAGTTTTAGATTCCATCAACAATGTATAAAGGTCCAAATATCACCATACCCTTGCTCACACTCATTATTATCTATTTTATCATAGCAATTCTAGTGGGTATAAAATGACATCTCATCCTGGTTTTGATTTGCATTTCCTAATGACTAGTGAAATTGAGTTCCTTTTAATATGATTATAACCTTTGGAGAAATATCTGTTTGAATTCTTTAGATGAATCTAATTAAAACTGATCTTGTCTTGATTTTTCAGATTTTGAGGAGATTTTCAAAGAGTCTTTCAACTGTCACTACAAGTGCTGTTATGGAATAGTAAATTAATGGGGGTCATAAAGAAATAGAAACATTTTTTCTTTATCATTGTACTGTTTATATTTGGATCTCAGCCATTGTTGATTTATATAAAACATTAAACCATGAATCATGTCGTCAAAGCTTGAAATTGTTTCCTAAAATATATATAGGTTTGAAATGCAGATGTCTAATTTCTTGGTTATTTAACGTTATATGTTTAATTTTTCTTCTTTTAAGTTCAAGTATGTCTCACTCTAGAAAAAATGGAATAAAAAGGCTATATTTACAAAACAAAGAAATTAGTATAAGATCATCTGTATTTTTACCAAAAAAAAGAAAGAAATGATTAAAGAATTCTTTTAAAGCATTAGCCCACTGGATTTAATTACCTCACTAATTAATTTTGAATTTACACAAAATATTTATGAAACATATTTGGAAAAAAATCCTATATCTGTATCTTTATGTTCAAATAACAACATATGCAGAAATAAATGCAAGTCAAGTCTCCAGTGTAATTAAATCAATCTGACTAAAAATGTATTACTGTAGTCCCTCTGTCCTATAGAGGAAATGTCACTAGAATTAGAAACAGAATAATTAACTTTATGGCCTAGGCATGCAGCACAACAGCTGAATGAACCTGGACAAGAGAGGAGAAAATACGTGGTAAATTCTGAAGTTTTATGCAAACATAAGGTATTATGAGTTCTAAATCTGACAATTAGAAGGAATATAAAGAACAGAAGACAGCAGGGAAACTCATCTAAAAGGTTATATAATAAGATATATTATACAGGTTATATAATAGGATATATATATGGTTGACCCTTGAACAACACAGTTGACTCCCCTGAACAGTTAAAAATCTTTGTGTAAACTTTGACTCTTTAAAAATTTAATAACTAATGGGGGCACCTGGGGTAGCTCAGTCAGTTGAATGTCTGACTTCAGCTCAGGTCATGAGCTCACGGTTTGTGGGCTTGAGCCCCACGTTGGTATCTGTGCTGACAGCTCAGAGCCTGGAACCTGCTTCGGATTCTGTATCTCCTTCTCTCACTGTCCCTCCCTGTTCATGCTCTGTCTCTCTGTGTCTCAAAAATAAATAAACATTGAAAAAAAAATTTTTAACTTAACGAATAGTCAGCCTACTGTTGATAATATAAACAGTTAACACATATTTTTTATGTTATATGTAGTATGTACTGTATTCTTACAATAAAGTAAGCTAGAGAAAAGAAAATGTTAAGAAACTCATAAAAAAGGAAAATACATTTACAGTACTGTATCGTATGTACTGAAAAAAATCCACATGTAAGTAAATCTGCACAGTTCAAACCCATGTTGTTCAGGGGTCAGGAATATGTACACACACACACACAGTTCAGGTACCCTATTGCATATATATTATATATACACATATAATATGCCACTACAACCTGAAGTGACTTCATTATGACTTTTAAGTAGCTGATGATTAATCATACAGGTAATAGTTAATAATTATTTTCTTTCTTCATCATACTCAGAACCAAGTTATAATATAAGGAAATTATATTAAAGACTTTTTAAAAAATTTCTAAGCATAATAGTATTCTGTATCAGAGGATGTTTCTATATGAAGGAATACCTAGACTTGTATTGAAAAAAATGTCTGTGAGAGAACATATTTTAAAAAGCTTTTTAAAAATACAGTAGCTTGTGGTGTTACCTGCAAAATGACAAGTTGTACACTTGTTTCAGGAGAGAATTCTACAATAACCAAATTTATGATAACAAAACTAATATTAACTTTCAACCCCTCCTAACAGCTATCCTGCTAAATTTCTCTGGTTAAATTGCTTTCTTACTGTATAAACTATTTGAAAACCTCTCTACTCTACATCCTATCCTTTGCCTCTCTCCCTGTCAGCAAATGGTGTCCCTGGCTATTTCACAGAAGGAAATGATTCAACTTCCTCTCACCTATCTTGCAAAGCATTTATCGATACTCATTCTCTCCTGTCTTTCCGCTTTCAAAAGAGGTGTCCCTCAACCTATCCAAGCCCAATCCTTCTATTTTGGACCTCTCTGATCTTTCAGGAACCTCAATTCATGACACTGGTTGTTATTTCTCTTTCCTTTATATCCATGTTTTGCCTTTCAAGTGTTTGCATTTAAAGATGAGCAAGCCTATAATCCAACAGACAACAAACACAAGGCCTTCCTACATCATACAACCTTATCTGGCTAACAACCTATTTCCTTCCTGCTTCTGATAAAGATATAAAAGAGTTCTGAAGGATTTAAAAATATTTTTTACAACTCTTAAAATCTACATAAAATTGCATTAAAACAAAAATAATTGCAATCCAATTTATAGTATTTTCCTAAAACAGTCAACTGCTGAAGTATAAATTTTCTACATAACTATTTGGAATTTTATTTTAGCTCAATGACATTTGCTTAAATATGAAGGTGATGTATAGTGAATTTCTTATCCTTACATATCATTTGATGAGTCTAGATAGTCTGAATAATTTCAGTGACACATTACAAAATCCAAATTTGTCCATAATAAAAATTACATCTCACTGGAGCTATCTCCAGTTTCACTAAGAAAAAAATACCTGCCAATTTTATATTGTAATAAAGTAGTAACTCCTTGCTTGCCATAGAAAGATTTACAGACTAATTAAAATATGAACTGGACTTTGTCTAACCCAACTAGGGTTCTCAAACAAAATCCAAGGAACTTTGAATAGCAAATAAAATTTTAAAAATAAAATTTTATAGAATTTACCACTAACAGATTATAAAGCTTATTACAAAGCTACAGTAATTAAGACAGTGTGGTACTGAAATAAGAATATTCAAATAAACAAATGACTAGAATAGGATGTCAAGAAGAAGATTTAAACACACTAAGTTATTTTATTCATAAATACACATGCCAATGCCAGTCAGTGGAAAATGGGTGGCCTTTTCAGTAAATGGCACTAGAAAATTAAATATAAATAAGAAAAAAATATAACTCTATTCTTATATTTATCATAATAAAGACGAAATTCAATTCTGACTATTGATGCAAGTGAGAAAGGTAAAATATTACTTATAGAATAGAACATACGGGTATATCTTCGTGACCTTAGAGTAGGCAAAGATTTCTTAAGCAAAGCACACAAAAGATATTCACTAAAAAATTGCTAACTGTATGACATTAAATTAAGAACATCTGTTCATCAAAGATTATCAAGAGAATTAATATGGAAGACATACTAGAAGAAAACATTCACAATAAATAAATCTGACAAAGGACTCATATCCAGAATATAAAAAGAACTCTCACTAAAAAATAATGAAAAGATAAGTAACTCAGTTTCAAAAAGCAGTCACAAGACTAACCAAACACTTCAAAAAAGAGGATGCTGAAATGGTCAATAAGCATATGAAAAGTTTCACATTATTTACTATCAAAGACATTAAAATTAGAACCACAAAATGCCCACTACAGTGACTTAAATTAAGAGAATATTCCAAGTGTGAAAACAGAGATGCAAGAAAGAAAATCCTCATACACTGCTGGTGGTCATGTACACTGGTAAAACCACTTTGGCAACCTTTTTAGATGGTATTTATGAAAGTTAAACCTACAAATTACGCTAGACCTCTACGCTTAGATACTCCTAAGAATAAATAGGTATACCAAATAATTTGTACATAATAGCTTTACTTATACTTCTCAATTACTGGAAAAATATTAAATGTCCAAAAATAATTGAATGGATATATAGTCTGTGTATGTGCATACATAGAAGAATACTACACAACAATAAAAAAGAACAAATTTGTGGGGCGCCTGGGTGGCTCAGTCGGTTGGACGGTGGGGTCATGATCCCGCGGTCCATGGGTTCGAGCCTCGCGTGGGGCTCTGTGCTGGCAGCTCAGAGCCTGGAGCTTGTTTCAGATTCTGTGTCTCCTGCTCTCTGACCCTCCCCTGTTCATGCTCTGTCTCTCCCTGTCTCAAAAATAAATAAAAACGTTAAAAAAATTTTTAAAAATTAAAAAAAAACAAATTTGTGATAACGACAATGGCCTAAATGGATCTTGTATATATTATTTGATTGAAAGAAGTTATACATATTGTATAACTCAATTTAGATTAGCTTCAGGGGTAAACAAATCTGTGGCAATATATACCAGAATATTAGTTCTATCTGGAGAAAGGTACCCTGGGATGGAGCACAGATTGAAGGGAATATTCTGGAGTTCAATACCTTGATCTGGGTAGTGGTTAGATAGGTATATTCATATGTAAAAATCATATGTTAAAATTCCTCCAGCCATACACTTAGATTAGTGCAATTAACTGTTTAGATATGGACTTCAATCTAAAAATAAACAGACACACACACACACACACACACACACACACATAAATAGGTAGGATCAAATGCTTTGAAAACGTATGGGAGAAAGCTGTGATTTTTAGCTATGGAAACTTAAGTGAGTTCAGCTGAAAAGATGTCCCACTAAATATACCCTCCTATAATATGCTTCCTGTGTAAGACTGAGTATAAGCAAGTCTGGAAAACACTTAGTTTGGTTAAATTTTTTATACTGATACATAATGACTTCCTTCTATTTTCTTCATGCTTTGTGAGGCTTTGCTGACAAGATCATGAATCTTTTTAAATTAATGTCCTGACATGATGAATCACTTTTGAAAATGGAAGATTTTTTAAGGAAAATGTTTCTTCGTAATAATTAATAATTTTATCCCATAACACTTGCATGCTTAAATTCTTATGTCCTTTTTCCTTCTAATGAGGCACATAGCTGTGAACCTGGATGTGGTTTTCAAATAGGAATTGAATGCAGAGCTTGTCTCTTCAGTTACTTGTACTTTTCATGATGCCTACCATTCTCTCATCCATTCCCATATGATTGACAGCTCTTGAAAAACACCTATATTACTTTACTTTGTTGAATACTTAATTTTGTGCTGCTAATAAGTGCCTAATTAAATGATATACATTGAATGAATTAAAGATATTTTATATAATAGTTCATGTTAAAATTATCATCTATGTACAAAAATGAAAATAAAAGAGAAAAGATGATTTATTAATTTGATAAAGCTGAAAGAGAGCAAAATATACCACCCCGAAATATGCCTCTTTGGCATATTGATTTTTTTAATGGTTATTTTTAAGAAGTGGCAGACACAGTGAAGCTCTGAAAACTGAATAAAAGTTACCCTTTTGTAAGAGACATTGACATTTATAGGGGAAATCTCCTTAGTTGTAAGGGGATCTCCTTTGCATACCAGGAAGAGGAAGATATTGAAATCTTTAGAAACTGCAATCAAAAAAAGACTTACATGTGCATTACAATCTTTCTTTTATTTATTGTGCTTTTCCTGGTAGCCTACCATGACTGACCCTCTCATTCACAAGCACCTCCCCCAATATGTTCTTTTGTCTTTAGCTGAAGATGATATTTAAGTTGATTACTTTGACCATTTTAGAGAGTTGCACTCTGTTTTCTTGAGTCTCTCCCACTTATACAGTAGGTATGCATGTTATTACACTTCTGTTTTTCTCCTGTTATGCTTTTATCTATTTAATTATTAGATCAGCCAAAGAACCTAGAAGGGAAGAAGGGAAAACTTTTCTGTCCCTATAAAGCTTATACTTACTTTTCAAAGTAAAGTTGTGTAAGAAAAGCCTTAGCACCATGAATGTCAATTATCAAGTGAAATGCATTGAATTTCTTAGATATATATAAAATCTATATCTTCTATCTCACATAAAATACATGGCTTAATAAATCTTTTCTTTTTTGAGACAATCAAAGGCAAAAGATTTTATATAATAAAACAATTTTAAGAAAATAATTTAAATCATAAATACATTTTAAAGGATAATCATTTTTTGCTTCTAAAACATTCATTCTATTTGGTCATAATGTGCATGAGATGAATAGAAAAGTAAGCAATAAACTTGTAATTTATCATTTACTTCAAAAGTGATAAATTCCATGAGTTTAGCAAAAATAATTAATCAACTGGAATACAATTTATCTTCAGCTTCATGAGCCAATATAAAAATTCACACATCAAAAATATGAATGAGAATTCAAGTAGTATAATTTAAAAATAGTTTTTCTTACTATTTGTCCTATTTGTCTCTTACCTTTTCAAACTGTTTCCTGTTCCAGTCAAAAATTTTAAATAAGATATTAATATAGTATTATTCCTAAATTTAACATACTCATATATGATTAAGTCAAAGATCTTGACAAGAAATAGAAATTAAGTGAAATTGATGGGAGCAGTGGTTTTTAAAAATCTAGCCTTCAAAACATTCATTGTCTACCGTTACTGCATTCATATTCTCTGTTCCCTTTATCTATGGTCCATGCCTATGACTAACTCCTGTTCCCCAATACTAAAAGTTGGCTTGTTTCTCTTTTGATGTTCTTCTACACGCTGGTATTGAAGAATGTAGCTTTCATAAGAAGTGGAGAAGTTATTGAAGATTTTCTGCTTAGAATGAGAAAGGACGCAGGGAAGATCTAAAATCAAAATGAGGGGAAAACTGGAGGCTGAATTGATATACTGTCCTTCAACTTACTATTTTTTCCTCAATCAATCCTATCTGTTCCCTCCAAAATTATTTTTAAATTCAAATACAATCATGTTACATTATGTAAATTGACAATGTCTTTCCTTTGATCCTTGGACTGAATTCAAAATCCTCAACATAGCCTCCATCATTTGGTCCATGCCTGACAAAACTCATGGCCTACAGGCTGTATGGTGTTGAGGAAGGAAAACTTTTAACTAACCTTTAAAACTTTTTCTGGCTGGTCTAAGAATTAAATTGACATGAGACAGATTAATAATAGAAAATCAAACTTGATTTCACATGTACTGGAACCCCACATACATGACAAGTTCCAAGACAAAAAAGCAAAGTGAGGTACATACATCCTTTCCTAAGACAAGGAATAACATAGAGACCTGGGCTTCAAAGGGGTGGAGGGCATTTCACAAGACAGTAAGAAGAGCAGATGCTTGGTAATTAGATGTTTGTCCTGCAATGCAGATGAATCATTTGGGTAAAATATATCTCTGGTAATAACTTTAAGTCTGGGAAAGACCCCCAGATTGTTGTGATAGTAAATGGAGGGGTAAAATTTTCATGTGAGCCTGCAGTCTCAATCTCCTTCAGCTCAAAATGGTCCACATGCCCACATGGCACATTTGGGGAAACTTGTTCTGCACAACTTTAACAAATTTTTCAGAAATAAAATTTCAGCTGGTTGCTCGAGTGAAGGAAAATAATTGAAACAAAATACCAGATGCTTTATATATTCCAAACAATACCAAATAAAGCGTTTGAAATGGAATATTGGCCTCTCTCTCATGTGAGCTTTAACTATGACTAATCCTGTGTGGCTTCCAGAATGAGAGCATACTTAGCATAGGAGGGGTACTGTGGTTATACAAACCTTTCATAAACAAATGCTAAACAAATAAGGAAATTCCTCAAGCTAATTTTATATAAAGTATATTTAAAGGAACTAATAAGTCCTTGATATTCTTTATCGTAAGATATTTCATTTTCAACTCATAATTTGAATAAAAAGCTGAGTAAATATTTATGAATATATATCTTTATAATATTTATTAAATGTTTGTATAAATATTTAATATAAAAAGAATTGCTTCTCAGGCCACATTTCCTTACTGGTGGTGATAGAACTATTCAAGACATAAGAGCTAACCATAGAACTAAATGACAGTTTGATGATATTTGTTCATGTCACCTATCAGTAAATATCAATGACTTAAGTTCAATTCCCTCAAAAACTATTCAAGGTTAAGCATTATTTTTCTTTCTAGATATAGTCTGAAATGTACCATTAGCTATTCTACTGTAACTAAAATTTTTCAGGGGCACTTGGGTGGCTCAGTTGGTTGAGTGTCTGACTTCGGCTCAGGTCATGAACTCACAATTCGTGGGTTCGATCCCCATGTGGGGCTCTGAGCTGTGAGCTCAGGGCCTGGAGCCTGCTTTGGATTCTGTGTCTCCCTCTCTCTCTCCTCCTCCTCCCTCACTTGTGCCTGCTTTCTCTCTCTCAAAAATAAATAAACATTTAAAAATAAATAAATAAATAAAATAAATTTTTTCAAATCTTTCAGTATTGGTGATATAGACATATTTCCAACATGTCCCAAGATGTATCTCACAGACCATAAGTTTTCTATGGATTTTAATAGATGTTTCTTTTTTTAAAAAAAGATAAAATATTAAATACAATTGGAAAATTTGGGGTTAAATAAAATTAAATAGGTTTCTCTACTTTAGAACTTCTTAGATATTTGATAGTCTAATATGCATTGAGATTCAATAATGGTAAAATAAAGTATGCTGCTATTCTCAAAATTATCTAATCAAGTGCATATTTTATTTTATTTTATTCAAAAAAATTTTTTTAATGTTTATTTATTTTCGAGAGAGAGACAGAGCATGAGCGAGGGCGGGGCAGAGAAAGAGGGAGACACAGATTCCGAAGCAGGCTCCAGGCTCTGAGCTGTCAACATGGAGCCCTACAGGGGGTTGGAACCCACAAACCATGAGATCATGACCTGAGCGGAAGTGGGACGCTCAACCGACTGAGCCACCCAGGCGCCCCTAATCAAGTGCATATTTTAAAAAAGAGAGAGAACCACATCATACAATTTTGAAAGGGCAGGCAGAAACAGTTGATGGGTAGGTAATTTACTGATTAAATGTTCTAATTTACATGACCAAAACCAAATGTAGTTTCTCCTACTGATGGTTTATTTAGCATCTGAATACAATGATTTTATAACATTTTTTCTCTTCTCATTAAAATAACATAAAAGATTGAAGCATCCTTTGTTTTAGCTGCTATGATTTGGAGGATCTCAAATGTTAATTCCTTTGTAAGCCTTTCTTTCACCATATAAGTAATTATGTAGTGCATCTTCTCTCATATCACCATTTTCTTCAGAACTACATATCCTCCCATCTGCCTCCTCCCTCTAGAATTGTTGTCTACTTCATTTCTATAGTCCCAATGCCTAGACGGTGCTTAACACATAATGAGTGCTCAATTAATATTGGTTGAATGAATGGATTAGTGGATTAGGGCTTTATGGCTTGTAGCAATTTAAACAAAAGAAAAACACTTTAGAATTATATACATAAAAGCAGTCTAAAACAGGAGCAAAAGCCACATGCTCTTCTAAAGGACAGTATCAATTCTGTTACTTAAAATTTTGCCAATATTTTAGTAAAAGATCCCAAACCCATAGGGACAGCACCAAAAGTTGTGCAGGTTGTTTTGTGGAAACATAATATTCTTCAAGCGGGCTGGCTTCACTCTCCTTTAGACAGTTCATTATCCCCCTCGAAGTTAGAACCACCCATGTCAATTAACACTGAAAAAATATGAAGTAACTGAAGAATGTTGTATTTGCCATTTCAGAACCCACTGAGAATAAAAATTTAAAACACATTTAAAATATAAAATCCCTTTACTTCCTAGCCCTTTACTTCCTAGAAAGAAGCTTGGAACTTGTATCTTTTCCATATACTTAGCTATATAATTATTGTCTCAAAAGATTTTCACTTATTTACCAAGGAGAAGAAAAAAGTTTTTAAAAGTAAAAAATAATTAATTATAAAGGTTTATAAGAACAGTTATCAAAACACAAAATAAGTCAGTCGGAGAAAGACAAATATCATATGATTTCACTCATGTGTGGAATTTAAGATACAAAACAGATGAACATAAGGGAAGGAAAGCAAAAATAATATAAAAACAGAGAGGGAGACAAACCATAAGAGACTCCTTAATGCAGAGAACAAACAGTTTCTAGTGGGGTGTTGGGTGGGGAGGATCAGCTAAATGGGCAAGGAGCACTAAGGAGGACACTTGTTGGGATGAGCACTGGGTGTTAAATGTAAGTGATGAATCACTGGGTTCTACTCCTGAAACCATTATTGCACCGTATATTAACTAACTTGGATTTAAGTTAAGAATAAATAAATAAATAAATAAAAATAAACGTTAAAAAAAGGAATAGTTAGCAAATATTTTCAAATACAAGTCTTTCATTCTGCAATGCTTTATTAAAAGCATTTTAAATGCTATACAAAATAATTATACAATGTGAAATTATACTTGCCATGATATTTTAAGCTAGAGTTTCAAAAATGGAAAATTTTAGAATTCAAATTGTTGAATTATGTTATTTTTTTCAATATTGGCATTTATCCATTAAATAAAATGGATTTTAAGAGAGGATAATTTTAGTTGTAAATTATTTTTATATTACTTTTGTGCTTTTAATCATTCACTTGAAATTGGATTTCATCACTATTTGTAAAAGAAATTTAGCAAATGCAAGGACTGTTATATTTTCTACTTATGTCGCATCTTGATCTGTATTCAACTTGAATTATGTTAAAAGCAAATTTCAAGTTGCATACACATTTTATTAATAGTAAAAAAGTGTGTCCTTTTATTTGGGGAACAAAAAGCACACTTGACATATCATTTTTTTTGTTTGTTTGCAGACTGATAAAGTGGAGCATGTTATCATTAGTGTGATCATTTATTTTGCTCTTCAAATTGGGACAATTTTGAGAGGGTAAAGAGACCTTAAAATTAAGTCAAAAAAATTAAAATATTTATATATTGGCTTACAAAACTGTCTTATTTTTTGTGGTTGATCTATAAAATGCTTATAATCATAACAATAATCTTATGATCTTATGACCCAGTAGTTCTACTTCTATTTATGTATTCAACAAAAATACATACATATGTTTTCAAAAACGTACACTAAAATAGTCACAACAGCATTATTTCCTTTTTAATTTTTTTTTTCCAACGTTTATTTATTTTTGGGACAGAGAGAGACAGAGCATGAACGGGGGAGGGGCAGAGAGAGAGGGAGACACAGAATCAGAAACAGGCTCCAGGCTCTGAGCCGTCAGCCCAGAGCCCGACGAGGGCCTCGAACTCAGGGACCGCAAGATCGTGACCTGGCTGAAGTCCGACGCTTAACCGACTGCGCCACCCAGGCGCCCCCACAACAGCACTATTTCTAATAGCCCCAACTGGAAACTACCAAGATGTCCATCAAAATTAGAATGTGTAAATAAATTTTGGTATTCACGTAATGCAAATCTACAGAGCAGTGAGAATGAATTAACTACAAATAGACGTATGAGTGACTTTCAAAACATTATATTGAGGGGCGCCTGGGTGGCTCTGTCGGTTTAGCCCCCAACTCTTGATCTCAGCTGAGGTCAAGACCTCATGGTTCATGAGTTCCAGCCCCACATCAGGCTCTGTGTTGACCCTGCAGAACCTGCTTGGGATTCTCTCTCTCCCTCTGTCTCTGCTCCTTCCCTCCTTGCAAGTACAAGCGTGCGCTCTTTCAAAAATAATAAATAAACATTTAAAAAGTGAAGAAATATATTATATTGAGATATGAAGCCAGATAATAAAACTGCATGCTGTATGAGTCCATTTATATAAGTTTCAAAACTGGCAAAACAAATCTATAGCTTAATAGTGAGTAGAGGGGGCCATAAGAAGGTCTTATGGGGCCCTGGTAATGTTTTGTTTTTGATCTGTTTTCTGGTTACATCAGTGAGTTCAATTAGTGAAACTCTATGGAGCTGTACATATAGTATTTGTGCACTTGTATACATATACTTCAACTAATGATTTTTAAAACTCACTGATAAATTATATAAGGAAAAGAATTGTTCTTGGTAAGTATTCATAAGCTTTAATGAGTTTCATAAATGTCTCTTATTCTAATGTCATATCTGCTACTTTTCTGAAGAATAAATGGTCTCACGACTTTTATTTTTCATAAATTTGTCTATGTAACTTGCTTCAAAATTGCATTTGTGACTAATAACTTTTAAATGGTTGACTTATTTAATTGAGCCTCTTCTAAAGATCATAATCTTATTTCAGAAAATAATGTCTCTATAGGCACTGAAGTAAAGGAAACGCAGAGAAGATTTTGGTCAATGGAGGGTATTTTCACTTCTATTTTTTAATATTGAAATGGACATCTATTTCAACCCAAACATTTACAAATATACCTGAAATTTTGCCTTCACTCAGAGGAACTTTTTATTACATCTTATAAGTAAACTAGACAATAAATTAATTCTATATTTACTTTTTAAAATTTCACAAACTCTAGATGCCGCAAAATCATAGGGCCCCTCAAGCTAATTCAATTTTGGCATAGAATATAAATTTATTCAATTAAGCATATGAGTTCCTTCAAAAGAGTCTTAAGACAAATTGATACATAATAACAATTACTCTATTTCAAAACTACATCTCATATATGTGTTCCCATCATTTAATTTGCTCACTTCCTCCTTTGCTTTTGTAGATAGCAAATGAATTCCTGTTTCCAAGTGTCATTTGTGGTAATTGTAACTTACTAAAAGCTCTAAAACCTGGAGATTGTTAGTGCATCATTTATTGGTTACAGGTTTCCAACTGATTTTGGCCAAATGCAAATAAATTTAGAACACTAATCCGTAAAATAAGTTCGATATTATATTAAGACACGTAGATTATTTTGCAAAGTAGTTCATCAAAGGCCCAATATTTTTAAAACCCAATTGGAAATGGGCAGCAAAGATAGAAATTACATATTGCTATGCTAAGTAATTTTTTGGTATTTAATATCAGCTTCATCGTAAAATATTTTAGTTCAATTAGTTAACAGCATATACTAAAAAAATTCTTGTAATTATTGTACAACCCTATTTTGATTGGTGGAATATCACAGTTTGTTTCTACACAATTACAAATTTGTATGTGCCTCGCAATCAAAATCAAATCACATTACTATTCCAAGAGTTCTGAATCTGATAAGAAACAGTTTACCCTGACATTGTGCTTCCTCGAAATCTGCATTTAAATTTTCATCATAAAATCACTAATTTTATGGTAAGCATTGAATTTCTAAACTGAATTTACAGCAGCATTCATAATAATGTCAGATATTTCACCATGTGTAGAATGAACTTCCAAAAGCTTTACTTTGATTTCATGAAATGAATGAAAACAGTGAATTCATTCAACTGATTTTCTCTCTGGTAATACTGACAAAAAGTCACTGTGGATGTAAAAACGTATGCTTTACTTGTTTCTACAGTTCTTCTGCTAATGAGCCAACACACTGACAGTGACGGTTTTACTTTTTGTACGTGCGAAAGAAAACTTGGGAGAAACACGGTGACATTATTTTAAAAGAATACTTGTTTGCTCTAAATAAAAAGTCATGGTTTAGAGAGAGCTCCCTAAATACATCTACTACAACTACATGAGTTAATTATTAATCTTCTGGGACAACATCTTACAATTTGAATCTTACAATACTTACATTTGAAGTAAATGCTGATGCCTTTTCATCAGATTTATAACTTTTTATTTTCACGGGCCATTGACATCATTATAAGCCCCGAGGCAGATATTAAATGTAAGCAAACATTTTGAGCAAGTTACACAATCAACATCGGTTTTCATGTGAAATGGATCTTCAGTATTTTGCATTTTATTAAACAAGAGATTATATTTTTTGACTTGTCAGAATTTAAAGATTACAAATATAAAACAAAAGCATATATTAATAGTTATGTATGTACATCAAACAATAAATGGGAAAACCATGGCAGGAAGAACATTCAGAATCTCTATACTTTCTAAAAAAATTTTTTAATGTTTATTTTTGAGAGAAAGAGAGACAGAGACAGACAAACAACCGAGTGTGAGCGAGAGAGGGGCAGATAGGGAGGGAGACACAGAATCCCAAGCAGGCTCCAGCCTCTGAGCAGTCAGCACAGAGTCGGATGTGGACCTCGAACTGACAACTGCAAGATCGTGACCTGAGCCGAAGTCGCATGCTTAATCGACTGAGCCACCCAGGCACCCCTGGACTCTGTATACTTTTTAAACTACGAGGCTCAGCCTCTATTTCTTGCTCATATTTCCTACACCTAACCTATAATTTCCTGCTGATGCCAACTGCTCATGCAGCTTCCTCTATCATTCAGGTTGTGAAATGCACCATGATGCCCAGACTGTCACATCAGAGTCTAGCGGGGCCTAGAAGGTCTTATTCTATTTGTTCTTCACGTTGTCCGTGAAGAGAAGTGTTTGTTATCTTGTGCCTGGAGAGAATGGGGCAAAAGACATAGGTAGCTGCTGGTTGTCTTCCAGTTTTGCACGCACTTTGAAGTGAAAACTGTGTACTCCATGTGTATTTTAGATACTGCTAGGAAATATTATGGCAGAAATGGGGCAGAGTCAAGTCAACCAATTGCACGTCAGCTTATTTTAATGTGCTATTAGTAATAATACTTAATGAGAAAGAGAAAACTCTGGGACATACACTAAATAAGATGAGATTCCAGAACAACAGACACCAGTTGAGAAGAGGTGGTTTGCAGATGATGATCCTGAAAGGATTCTTAGAAGAGCTCGCCCTAAATTTGGGGATTAAAAGATGAAGCAGTGTTGCTGGGATGAGCACTGGGTGTTAATTAAGTGATCAGTCACTAAATTCTACCCCTGAAACCATTATTATACTACAAGTTAACTAACTTGGATTTAAATAAAATTAAAACAAATACAATACTGGTAATTAAAAGCCCCTTTGTGTTACCTTCCAGTCACTATCCTTCACCCAAAGTGGCCATCATTATTTCTATTTGCATAGATTTATTTTTATCTATTTTAATACTTTAAAAAATGCATTTCTTCAGCATTTATACTGAATGCTTATACTCTTTGTGCCTTGCTTCTTCAGCTCAAAAACATTTTGTGTAATCCATCCATGTTGCTGCTGTAGCAATAGGTCATTCATTCTCATTGCTGCCTAGTGTTCATTTTACTGACTACAGAACTATTTATTTATCCATTGTACTGTTGATGCACAACGGGGCTCTTTCCAGTTTGGGTTGTTATAAATAGCAAGTATATGAACATTCTGGGGCATGTATTTTGTGAATCAATATACACATTTCTATTTGGTTAAAAAAAAAAGATGAAGTGTTTAACAGGCATAAATGGGAGTGAAGATACTTGAAACAGAAAATGGCTGTAGCAAAAATTCACAACTATTTTACTGTCGGTAAGTAAACCAACTTTCTTGCTCTCTGTAGAGATAATACAAAAACTTAGAAGGTACTCAGATCCCCTAAGAAACACTAATGCTTTCCATAACAATAAAATCTCCAATACATTTTCTTGATACATTCCAATATGTGGGATCATACCACTGGTGGCAAAAGACGATTTTATGTATGTGAACACAATGTTAAAAATTGAATCAAAGAGTGAAACATGTACATCTTCAATCTCTCTCATCACCTCAGAAAGAAAATCTCACTTTGCTGTCTTCAATACCTTTCTAGACTTAATAACATATGTTTTTCAAGTCATATTTACCTGGTAAAATTTTAATAATTGTAAAATAGATTATACAATTTATAAATTTATTTATTTAAATAAATAAATGTAACAAAATTGTTTTCATTTTATTAACTTTCATATTTTATTTGTGGAAGTTGATTTTTTTATATAAAGACATGATATATAGTTTTATTTTTAAATAAATCTCTTCAAGTGAAATAAGGAAAGTCGCTTTAAATGCAATATTTAACAAATAATAGTTAATGCAGTTTGCAAAATGGTAAAAATTTCAAAGGTTGTACATTAGTGCTTAAACTTAGGGAAATAGTATGTTCAAGATTTGAAAGCAATATATAAAGAAAAATCTAAATTCACCAAAATAGTGAACATTTTAATATGTCAAAATAAATTTAGAACTAAATTTGTCTTTTATAAAGACTTTTCCAGTCCATTCTATATAGAATGCAACATTTATTTAATTCTAAGGCTTATCTCCTTATCTTTTCAACATGTAGTCAACCTGAAAAACTTTAGTGTAGTTCTTATATTTTTTCTTGAATATTTCTCACGAATTCTACAAGTGTGGTATGATCTTGTTTGTTGTCTGAACTTTCCCTTCCAAAAGAACATATTTAACACATTTCCCCTTTTGTATCTACATTAAAAATATTCTACAGAAACTGAAGGGGGAAATGATATGTAAAATATTTTAATGGAATATTCCATAAGTTAACCACTATATTTGATTATCAGAGCACTTTGAACTACAGTGTGTTTTTATTACTATCTATATAATAAATTTGCTTCCTTTTGGTTGGAAAACATTTCTACTGCTTTTGAAAATAAAATGACATAACAGTATAGCTGTAACTCATTTACTTCGGACACATGCATTTTTAAAAATTTTTAAATGTTTATTTATTTTTGAGAAAGAGAGAGAGAGGGAGAGAGAGAGCGGGGGAGGGGCAGAGAGAGAGGGAGACACAGAATACAAAGTAGGTTCCAGACTGAGCTGTCAGCACTGAGCCTGATGCGGGGGTTTGAACTCACAAACCCACCACAAACCTCAAGATCATGACCTGAGCTGATGTTAGATGCTTAACCGACTGAGCCACACAGGTATCCCAGACTTTGATGCATTTAAAAATAAACCTAAACACTCCACTGCAATTCCTCTATTCATCACACAATACTAACAATACTAACACACAATACTAACAACTCATACAGAAAGGACATTTTCATATGATACCAAAAGAAAAAAAACTCAGTTATATTTTATATCACATGCATCATTTCTTTGGTTAGATTAGAGATTGTGCTAATAGTTTAACTTGCTACATTAAAATTTATTTCTGAAAAATTGCCAAGACCCTGAACTCAACCATTATTTCCCTTCCTCTCTTACATCAACTCCTACATCATGCCTCATGTTTCTAAACTAGGCCCAACATTAACCTGTAATCAGACATTTAGATAAGATTTATTGAACATTCATTATGAGTTGATACGATCTCAGAGCCACAAAAAAATATTAGTGTTACAAAAATGTAAAAAGACAGAATCTCTGCTGTAAAGTATAAATGCTATTTAGGAAAATAAAAAATATAAACATAGAAAAACTTTAAGGGAATTTAAGAAGTAACTTGCAATTTCATATAAATTAATTTGAATAGCAGTTGAAAATTAAGAAATACAAAATGGAAGGTGAGCATATTCTCAATAAAGGTCCTAAATATACCATTTATTAGCTGTGTCATCTTAAGCAAGTTTTCTAAAAATTCTACAGCTTACTTCCCTCATCAGTAAAATGTCCATTACATTAGCACATACCAGACATGTAGGTTAGCTGTTTGACACTCTCCTCTTCTATGTTAGTCAGGTTTTGCTGGAAGATGTTTGCTCATCTAGAGACTCCACTTCTCAGTTCCCATTGTAACCAGGAATGGCTATGTTACCAGTTCTTACTGATAGAATCTGAGGAAAAGTAATGTTTGTCTCTCCTGAGCCAATATTATTAAGCAGGATATTTTCCTCCATGCTTTCTTTTTCAGTGCATTGAATCACTGCATGGAGAACATCTGTCCAACAACCAGCAATAATATCCTTGGACTATTCAACTGAGCTTTTAGATTTGAGCCATTTGCCAGTTCACCCTACTCTAACTAACACAACTGACCTAGGGTTGTAGTGAGGAACAACGTAACATATAGTCTCACCCACAGTAAATGCTTCGTAAATGTTATCAGCAATGCTTCCATTATGAAATATTTCTTGACATTTGCTTAGTTGCCTTATCAACCAGTTTTTCCTATAAGATAGCTGAAAAACTGTCAGTCGACTATAACTTGAGAGAATTTAAACAGTAAACCCAACTTTTAAGGCCATATCATTAGCATACCATTTGATCCACAAAGTATTCCATATTACCTGAAGAAAATAAATTATTCTGCCATACTGAATCTCCAGGGGTTTGTACAATAAATGCCTGTTTCCTTTATATTTATTATTGTAATTATTTGATAAATGAATGAATGATCCAAATATTGATAATCATCTCTAAATCTAACCTATAGTGAGTTGATATGTTGGCTTCAGTGTATGCACTAAAAATAATGGGATAAAGGTTCAGCAATAGTTTTTTAGTCTTTATTTCTGTTGAAGAGAGTTAGTATCTTCAATAACTCAATGATGAATTTTATAAAGTGGTAATACTACATTTTCCTGGTTGTCTTTTCAGTGGAGTAATCCATTGAATAAACTGTTCAGCAATTCATTCAATAAACAACAAGCTATTGATTTTGTTGGGTGTATAAATCCAGTCTCATGTAGAAGTTACTACTTGACAACCTATATCACACATGTTATTTCTTAGGAGTCGCTGCTTTTGCTGCCATTTTATCAGTCACTTTCAGAATATACGACATCAGTTTCTGTTGTAGCACCCTGTAATGACAAACCATCATCTTCCAACTTTTTAAATCGTATAGGATTTCTGTCATTCACAAACCAGGTTATCTTCCTACTGGTTCCGAGTATTTCACAACCCATCAAATGGCACGTGATCTCCACTTTCTGCTTTATTCTACAGGAAATATAAATCTAAGCCAGTGACACTGATTGTGAATTCAATTTAAGGATCTATTTTTACACAGTAATGCACAATTTAAGTACAGCATATTTGTCACTCTCACACTTTTTATAAATTAAAAAATAATAAATTGAAACATTTAATACACTAAAGAAAATAGTCCGAGGAAATATGGACTGAAAATAAGGACTTTGAAAATTTTTTTGTCCTGAGACAAAATTTGGCAGTAAGGGAATTTACCGAGTTCTCTGTCATCAAGATAGTTCTGTAGATTTCTCCCCAAAACACTACATACATAAGAATGTATCTAGAACTGGATAACTAATTAATATGAAAAGACCAATTTAAATCAGCAACATTTTCCAAAGTCCTTGTACAATTTATTTTTAACTGAAGAAAAGTTTATAATACCTTTAGCAGTCTGAAATAAATAATGAACTTTCACAGAGACATATTCAAGAGTGAAGATCTCCTGACTATGTTTCTACTACTAAGGACATTTCCAGGGAAATTTAAGTAAACTGCTTCAAATTTAATATGATTGAAATATCCATGCATAAGCTGAAAGACATAAAATTGTGTTTCCCTTAAAGAAAAACAAGAGTTGTATTTCTTAAATATGGCTCATTATCTTGAGGATCACAAAGAAAGGAATCCCCCATGTCTTTTTCATCAAACACAATGTTCCTAAGTATATGAGTAGTACAGCTCTATGGGGTGGGTTGGGGATATAATACAAGTACTTTCATTTTAGTTGAGAGTCGCTAACATCTGAAACAGATGTACCTAAGATAAATAAATTCTATTCTAAAACTCGAGGCTTAAAGAACAACACCTCTAATCAAACACCTGGTGCCTGACTTCTGGTTTTCACACCATCCAAAATCCAATTCCCTCCCTACATGAAAAGACAGTTGTTCCCTATTTCCTAACCAAGTAATGTCTGAATGTTTCATATTTTTTTCAAGGTCCTTTGTTCAGCATAACCTGTTCCTAGTGAAGTCAAATGCCAGAAAAATATATCTACAAGGGAGCAATCATTTAAAAATTTTTTTAATGTTTTTTATTTATTTTTGAGACAGAGAGAGACAGACAATGAGCAGGGGAGGGGCAGAGAGACAGGGAGACACAGAATCCAAAGCAGGCTCCAGGCTCTGAGCTGTCAGCACGGAGCCCAGTGAGGAACTTGAACTCACAAACCAAGGGGTCATGACCTGAGCCGAAGCCGGATGCTTAACCAACTGAGCCACCTAGGCACCCCTGGAAAGCAATCATTTTAAAGGACTACAGGTGGTCCGGGTAGTTGTTTGGCTTCATTTACAAATTAAAACCAGGGACTCTGCAAACATCAGGTGAAAATTGAATCCAGCTAAATAGTAAAAGACATCTATGAAGGGGCAGTACTTCTGGATCCACTAAATGCTGTTATTCTGCCCAATTGGGCAGCACTTACTGGTCTATCTTTTCCATCCGAATTAGATGATAGCTGGGGCACCTGGGTGGCTCAGTCAGTTAAGTGTCAGACTCTTGATTTCTGCTCAGGTTCTGATCTCACATGACCCCGTCGTTGGCTCTGCTCTGGGCAGGCATGAAGCCTGCTTAAGATTCTCTCCCACTGCCCCTCCCCTGCTCTCTATCTCTCAAAAACAAAAACAAAAAACCTGGATGATAGCTGACATTTACTTCACATGCATCAGATGCCAAGCACCTATCTAAGGACATTACATACACTAACTCATTTAATTCTTCCAGCAACCTATGAAAGTAGATAATCTCATTGTCCTTTCTTACTATTTGACAAATAATGCTACCAAAGTTAATATTGCCCATTTTCATAGTTAGCATATAATTTGCTGTCTATGCAAATTATACTGTGAGAGAGAAAGTATGAATATTTAAGATAAGACGACATAAAGTAGCACTATCCGAGGGAAAATGAAATGTATGGTCATCCTACCCATATTTTAAAATGGATTTAAGGGAATAGATGTTATGCTATATATGTTACTCATTGTTTTTCTAGTACTTAAAAATCAGTATAGTTCTAAATTTTTATTTTATTTGTTTCAAATACTCGGGATTGGTTGTACGGTACCTACGGAGCAACACTAAACAATGTTCAGCAATGTTTGTTTTATGTTTCACATCAGTGGAAATACAATTTGGCAGAGGAGCTAGATAAGGAAGAATACAGAGAATTTTATCTTCTCTTTAGACACACAGAAAGTTCAAGCTTTTAAATAAGAATGCTTAAGTCATTTCTTTAAAAAGGGTAAGTATAAAACAAATTACAGCACTATATAGAAACCTAAATCCATCTGTAAAAGTTAGTTTTTCATCTCAGAAATGTCTACATGAAACAATTACTAAAAACAGTACGTTTGTTCAGGACACACATGAAAGGTGGTAGTTTAGATTCTGTCTAAATACTGCATGACACATAGTCTTAATTAGCTAGAGAAATTGATTTAACTGACATTTATTGACAACTTACTATGTGCCAGGCAGATAGGAATGGTAAGAAGAAAACATTCAAATTCTACTGAGGGATGTGTGTGTGGGGAGAGAGAAAAAAGGATTAGCGGTGTAAATCATCACAAATAATCAGAATTTGTCAGATATTAATAATTGCTATAAAATATATTATTGAAATAGTGACATGAGGATAGCAGGGTACTTTTGATTGAATTATTAAGGAATTTCTTCTTTAGGCTTAAACATTTCAGCTGAGATTGTAATTATAAGAAGGAATTAATCATGAGAATTTGGGGACGTACCTGAGGCAGAGAAAAGAGAGCAGATTCCGAGGCCCGAGATGGGAATAAAGTTGTCCGTTGGAGAGGAAGAAGCAGCCAGTCGGCTAGAGCTTTAGCACAACAGGAGACCAGGGTATCAGGTGAGATTGGGGAAGTCAGCACAAGCCAGAATACCAGTCGTGTAGACCCTGGTACGTGTGAGTTTATTCTAATATAAATAGAACCTCTAGAGTTTTAATGAGTGGGTAACATGATTTGGGATACCGTTCAGATACATCACTCTGGCTGAAGTGCAGAGAACAAAGGATAGGAAGGCAGGATGGAAACACAGACTAGATGAGTTATCTTCTAGGGAGCCAAACAGTGGCTACAGTCTGAGAGGGGCTTCGGAAGTGGGAAGAGGCAGGCAGATTTGGAATGCATTTTGAACTAGAAAAAGAAAGGGTTACTACAGACTTTCTGGTAAAGAAATCACAGATCCTTTTTATCTGCCATCATTTTGGCTTAATTAATGAGTTCAGTTGTTGCTGTTTTGTTTTTCACCTGTCAGAATTCAGGGAGTCAATGAATAGATTTCAAATGCTCAGAGAACGCTCTAAAATTGTATGCAAAATAACTGAATACACACACACACACACACACACACACACAGACACACACACAATTTTGAGGGGAAGTGAGTTAGTTACTTCCACCAGGTAATCAAGGATCTGTGATCCAAAGCAAGAGAAGAAACTATTTTATCTACAAGATACTTTTAGTGATGTCTTCTGGAATATTGGGATCTTAAGTATTCACGGAATTATGCTGTGGCTGCCATGCTTTCTGAAGAGATAAAGAATTTCTTTGTTTTTCTTGAAAACATTTCTTAAACCAAATACACAATCTACATATTAATGCCACAATGTAAATAGTGGGTTTAATAATGAGCCCATAGGAAGTCAGTATTACAGAGGTGACAAAAAATCTTCGGCTCTGGAATAAGAGAGACTGGAAATCTAAGATCTGTCACTTACTAACTCTGTGACCTTGGGCAAGTGAATAGATTTCAGTTTCCTTACATTTAACGTAGGAATAATGATAGCATCAACCTTCTCTTGGGTATATTTTGGGGATTAAATGTGATATTTAATGTAACAGGGAAGCAAGTTAGAGATTATTCAATAATGTCAGCTGTTATAAAATAAAGTCAGAAAATCACTGAGAAACTACTCAGTAATCACAAAATAATGTCTTTAACTAATATCTGGTGACTGTGAATACAGAGCTTTTTGAGTTTTATTCCTGGGACTTACATCATGGCCCTCTGAGGTCTTCCTCACTTCAGTGGATATGCGTACCAACAAATTAGGCCATTGTGAAAAATGCACACTTGACCTGGTTGTTAGTGAACTACAGCTTTTTTTCAGTTGGGAGAATGTTTGTTCCCTCCCATTAACTGTTTTTCAGTTAAATCAAAACTGAAAACATAATTATTTCAGTTTCTTTTCCAGATTGCTGAAAGTGATGACTTCATTTATTATTAAGAGCAGCAGCTGGTAACATCTCAGAGCATGCAAATTTGTTAACAGTATGATTTGGTCTTCATCTCTTGTTTTGAGCGGACTGCAGTTTTCTTACCGATCCAAAATGGAATTATGTTTAATACAAGAAAAAATCAGGTTTCTTATCAATATCAAATGGATCATGCACTGTGAAGATATATAAGATTTTGTGTTGCTGGAATAAGAACTCCTAGCATATTACAAGAACGTGATTGTTAGTATTTAATTTAAACATGAGGAAATACTTTACTAATGTGATAAATGATTGCAATGCTAACTTGCTTACCTGTGTCATCTGAATTAATTATATTATAATAATGATCAAGGCAAGTTTTGGCTAACATCTCTCAGAAAGAAACAGACAAACCTATTTTATTTTTGATAAGCTATTGGAATCAACTCCTGTGTGGAATATAAGATTTTTTAAAATTAAGATATGAATCCAATTTCATTTCATTAGTGGTCTAATAACAAGATGGAATTCTTACATAAAATTAACATGTTTAATAAAATCATAAGCCATATCCTTATTAGAAATGTTAGTAAATCTTGATGATATTTATATTGTTATCACAGTAGACAATTGTTTCATGTTCACCTTATCTAGTTCTTTTACAGGGTGAAGAACCAGGAAAGTGGGAAATATTCTGTCTTATATGGAAGGAATAAATATTTCCTAGCCAAAATTCTTGGCTTTTCCCATTTATCATTTACCTTTGATTACAAAATAATTATAACTGTTATTATACAAATTGCAGCATAATATTATTCACATATTGCTAAGTACGTTTGGAAATGCAAACCTACTATTCTCATAAGACTTATGAATATTAAATGTATATTTCATAAATGTCTTCTAGTATGAAAAACATGGCTAATGCAGACTAAAATGCTAGGCTTTTCCCTAGACCATGCCAATTATTTGATCTGGATTCCATTTTTTATTGGTTTTCTAGTGCACACATCCAGGATAATATTATTTTTAAAAATCCTTATTTTCAGAAAGTGTCATAGCCAGACAGTATATTTCCTTCATCATCACCATCACACTTACTTTATTATGTCTCTAAAGTAAAATAAAACTCAGAAACAAAGATATTGGCTGAATTTTAAAATATACATAAATATTTTATTTTATTTTTTTAATTTTTTTTAACGTTTATTTATTTTTGAGACAAAGAGAGACAGAGCATGAACGGGGGAGGGTCAGAGAGAGAGGGAGACACAGAATCGGAAACAGGCTCCAGGCTCTGAGCAGTCAGCACAGAGCCTGACGCGGGGCTTGAACTCACGGACCGCGAGATCATGACCTGAGCCGAAGTCCCACGCCTAACCGACTGAGACACCCAGGCACCCTGAAATATACATAAATATTTTAAAAGAAAGAAAACAAACATTTCCATTTGGAAAGCCAAAAAAAGTTCTCAGTGACCAAAATATCCTAACTGAAATTTGACAAAATTTCAAAGCAAACCAATTTTGATTTTTAAATATATTTCATTGTGTTGCTGGCTACTTTCATTTTAATTTATCCATGTAGTTGATTACTTATTACTCATTCTACTTTTTCTCAGTTATTTCAAAAACTAGAGAATCTGTTGTCCTTAAAACTAAACTACTTTTGCATTTGACTTAAAATCTTCAAAGTTTAAAGACCTTTTAAATTCTCTTACTGTGATAGCTGCATGCTGAGAACAAATTTCCACTTTTGAAACTGCTTGAAGAGAATGGTGTTTGGCCTTTTTAAATTTTGGAGCACACCTGGAGATTTGTTGATTCTGCACCACAGACATAACGTGACTCAAGTAGCTAACTGAGCATTCTTCTGTAAGAGCTGAGACACCCAGGCCAGAGAAGTAGAAGAGGATTTCCCTGAACATCCTGAGCCTTTCCAGTCAGAAGATGAAAGGACAGCTGAAGCACAACCAATGAGAACATAAACAATTTCTGCCCAAATTCCAAGTACTCTTCTTTTTTTCTTTTTGGAACATAAGTGAAAAGAATTAGATAAACAGCTTATTATAATAGCTTATAGTTCATGAAACATTATTCACATTGGCTCATACATGGCCTTCTTTCTGTCTTGTATCCTTCATAAAAATAAGAAGTCCCATAAAAGACTGCCCATTAAAAATTATAATATTAGCCCTAGTGGATATTTATTATGGATTATTCCTCTGATCCAGTCTGTAATCTGAGTATTATATCTTTCATTGCAATATAAAATTTCTTTGGATCTGCATTTTTCACTCAATATTGTTACTAAAATTCATTGCATATTTTCCTGCACTTGACTATTTCCTGTGCTACTTCTATTTCTTGACTGTTTTAGATCTTTCATATAAGTGGAATCATGCAGTATTTGACCTTCTCTGACTAGCTTATTTCACTTAGCATAATGTCCTCCAGGTTCATCCATATTGTTGCAAATAGCAAGATTCCCTTCATTTTTTTGGATGCAAGGCCTAAATGTGAAACAGGAAACCATCAAATCCTAGAAGAGAACACAGGAAGTAACCTCTTTGACTTTGGCCGTAGTTACTTCTTACTAGATATGTCTCCTGAGGCAAGGGTAACAAAAGTAAAAAGAAGCTATTGGGACTTAATATAAAAAGCTTCTGCACAGCAAAAAAAATAATCAACAAAACTAAAAGGCAATCTAAAAAATGGGAGAAGATATTTGCAAATGACGTATCTAATAAAGGGTTAGTATCCAATATCTATAAAGAACTTATCAAACTCAACACCCAAAAACCAAACAACCCAGGTAAGAATTGGGCAGAAGACATGAATAGACACTTTTTCAAAGAAGACATCCAGATGACTAGCAGACACATGAAAAGATGCTCAACATCACTCATCAACAGAGGAATACAAATCAGAACGACAATGAGATATCACCTTACATCAGTCAGAATGGCTAACAACAGGTGTTGATGAGGATGTAGAGAAAGGGGAACTCTCTAACACTGTTGGTGGGAATGCAAACTAGTGCAGCCACTCTGGAGAATAGGAAAGAGATTCCTCAAAAAGTTAAAAATATATCTACCCTATGATTCAGCAATTGCACTAGGAGTCTTTTCCCCAAAGGACACAAAAATCCTGATTTGAAGAGATACATGCACCTCAATGTTTATAGTAGCATCATCAACAATAGCCAAATTATGGAAACAGCCCAAATGTCCATCGATTGATGAATGGATAAAAAAGTGGTATATATATATATACATATACATATATATATGTATATACATATAATAGAATATTAGAATAGAATATTACTCAGCCATAAAAAAAGAATGAAGTCTTGCCATTTGCAGTGATGTGGATGGAGCTAGAGAGAATTATGCTAAGCAAAATGAGTCATAGAAAAACAAATACCATATGATTTCACTCATATGTGGAATTTAAGAAACAAAACAAATAAACATAGGGAGGAAAAAGAAAAGAGGGGCAAACCAGGAAATAGACTCTTAACTATAGAGAACAACCTGAGGGTTAGTGGAAGGGAGGTGGGTAGAAAGAAGGGTTCAATAGTTGATGGGTATTAAGAAGGGCATTTGTTGGGATGAACACCAGCTGTTGTATGTAAGTAATGAATCACTAAATTTTACGCCTGAAACTAATATTACACCATATGTTAGTGAATTGGAATTTAAATAAAACTTAAAAAGGAAAAAAAAATAGGTGATAGGGATTAAGGAGTGTACTTGTTATGATAAGCACTGGGTTTTGAATGTTAAGTGTTGAATCACTAAATTGTACACCTGAAACTAACATTACACTGAATGTTAATAACTGTAATTTAAATAAAAACTTAAAAAGAAATCCCTTTACTTTTTGGACTGGATAATATTCCATTGTATGTATATGACACACTTTCTCTTGCTTTCTTATGTATTCTTTCATTTTTTTTGTTAATCTATCTAGTCATTTTTTTTAAATTTAATTTTATTTATTTGGATAAAAAGAGAGTACATGGGAGGGGCAGAGAGAGAGGGAGAGAGAGAATCCCCAGCAGGTTTCACACAGACAGCACTAGGCCTGATGCAGGGCTTGAACTCATGAACCATAAGATCATGACAAGTCAAAACCAAGAGTCAGATGCTTAACTGACTGAGCCACCCAGGTGCCCCTAGTTATTTACTTTTTTTTAACGAGACATAACTGAATTATAACATTGTATTTGTTTTAGGTGAATAGCACATTTGTTTTATCCATTCATCTATTTTTTTTAATTTTTTTTCAACGTTTATTTATTTATTTATTTATTTATTTTGGGACAGAGAGAGACAGAGCATGAACGGGGGAGGGGCAGAGAGAGAGGGAGACATAGAATCGGAAACAGGCTCCAGGCTCCGAGCCATCAGCCAAGAGCCCGACGCAGGGCTCGAACTCACAGACCGCGAGATCGTGATCTGGCTGAAGTCGGACGCTTAACCGACGGCGCCACCCAGGCGCCCCTATCCATTCATCTATTGATGGACATTTGTATTGTTCCCATATCACAGTTATTGTAAATACTGCTGCAATAAACATGGGAGTGCAGATATGTCTTTGAGACCTTGATTCCAATTCTTTTAGATATATACATAGAAGTGGTACTGCTGAATCATGTAGTACTTCTATTGTAATTTTTTGAGGAACCTCTTTCCATATCGGCTGCACCATTTTACAGCCTCAGCAACAGGTTACAAAGGTTTTAATTTCTCCACAATCTCACTGATACTTGTTATCTTTTGTTTTTCCCATAATAGTTATTCTAACATTTGTGAGGTGATATCTCCTTGTGGTTTTAATTTGCATGTCCCTGATGATTAGTGATGTTGACAACTTTCTCATTTATCTATTGGCTACTTGGATGTTTTCTTTGGAGAGATGTCTAGTCAAGTCCTTTGCCAGTTTTTAAAATTGAGCTTTGTTTTTATTTTTCCTATAAAGTTGTAGGAGTTTCCTATATATTTTGGATTGTATATATTGCATAGTACAAGTGTGCTGAAGTTTCCTTTGGGTATATGTACCTTGAAATGGAATTACTTGAAACCTTATGATTGTTCAGTCACAATACAAGGTCAAACTGATTTGTGAAATGGTTCACTCATTAAGTATTTATCGAAAAACTATAGTGCCAAGCATCATTTGTATCCATGGAATACATCAACGAATGAAAGAAAAGAACAGCCTTCATAGGGTTTACATTTAGACGGAGAACGCGGACAATGCATAAAATAAGTAAATTACAAAATATGCCAGAAGGTGGTAAACATAATGGAGAATAGAAAAGTACAATAGGTTTAGGAGAATTGGGAAACTTGTCCAGGGGAAGGTTGCAAATAAATTCCATTGAAAATTAACTTGAGCAAGAATTAAAGGAAGTGAGGTAATTGGTCACACATATGTTGAGTGGAAGAACATTTCAAGTAGAGGGAACAGTGCAAAATGTCTTGCATATGAATGCCATTATAGATGAAGGAATGACTAAGTAGAAGGTGAAATCAGAAAGACAATGGAGTAAGCGGTGGCACAGATAATTCAGGAAATGGTAGGTCATTATAAGGACTTTGGGTTTTATTCTGAATGAAATGGAATTTTGAACAGATGAAAGACATGATCTGATTAATGTTTTAAAGGGACCATCCCTGATACTGTATTGAGAATATACCGTACAGGGGCAAGGATAGAAACAAGGCTATCTGTAAGAAGGCTATTACAATAATCCAAGTGAGAGTTGATGGTTGTTTGAATCAAGTTTGCATCATTGAATTTTGTAAGAAGTGATTGGATTTTACAATATTTGAAAATTAGACACAAAAGGACTTCTAAGAGGATGCATGTGGGGTGTGAAGATAAATAGAAGTCAAAGATAACCCCATGACTTGTGGTCTGAGCAGCCAGAAGTCTGAGTTGCCATGACCTGAAATGACAAGTCTGGCAAGACAACAGTTTGTTGAAGAAATATCTTGGAGCATACTTTTGGAGGTCTTCATCCAAGTTTAAAATATCCACTTGGCATTCAAGTAAAGATGTTAAATATGCAGTTTTTTATTCATATCTGGAGTTGGAGAAAGAGGGGTCTTAGCAGGAAATATAAATTTGGAAAAAGTTGCGGTCTCCTGGATAAGACTTTAAGGAAGAGGTAAAGAAGAATGTCTTGGGACATTAACACTAAAAGGTCAAGGAGAAGATAATGGAGAAGTAAAAAAGAAAAATAAAGAGAGATTAGGGAGGAAAAAAAATATTTACCCAGAGAATAAGAAAGTACTAATTTAAAAAGATATATAGGCACCCTATGTTTATTGCCGCATTATTTATACAGCCAAATTATGGAAGTAGTCCAAGTGACCATCAATAGATGAATGGATAAAGAATAGATGTGTGTGTGTGGGTGTGTGTGTGTGCGTGTGTAGTATAGTGTATATATAATACCCACTATAGAATATTAATCAGTTATAAAAAAGAATAAAACCTTACCATTTGCAACAACATGTATGGGTCTAGAGGGTATAATGTTAAGTGAAATGAGTCAGTCAAAGACAAATATTAGATGGTTTCATTCAGAGATGGAATTTAAGAAACAAAACAAATAAAGGAAAAAGATACAAACAAAAATAAACTCTTTCTTTTTCTTTTTCAATTTTTACTTAGTTAACATACAGTACAATATGGTTTCAGGAATTGAATTCAGTGATTCCACTTACATACAACATCTTTTTTTTTTCCTTTTTAAATTTTTATTTTAAAATCTAGTTAGTTCACGTACAAAACAAACTCAACTATAGAGAACAAACATGGTCACCAGAGAGGAGGCTGGGGGGAATGGGTGAAATTGGTGAAGGGGATTAAGAGTACACTTATCGTGATGAGCACTGAGTAACATATAGAATTACTGAGTCACTATATTGAACATCTAAATTAATATAACACTGTATGCTAATTATACTGGAATTAAAATAAAATTGTTTTTAAAAAGAGGGGAAAGAAAAAATACCAAGAGTATAGTGTCCAGAAACTAGTGGCAAAAATGTATGAAAAAGTACACAGTGATCAACTTTGTCAAATGCTGCTGGGAGGCCCCATAAAATGAGAACAGATTTGACCATTAGGGTTCAGCAGCATACAAATCATCAGTGACCTACATAAGAGCAATTCCTGCTGGAGTAGAGGAAGTGAAGGCCTAGTCAGAATGATATGAGAGAAGAAATATCCGTTTATAATTCCACCAACAATATATGAGGTCCTGCAACCCTCAGTCAAGTTATAACCACCTTCAGCTTTCCTATTAACTCATCATCCACATGTAGCCTGCAAGTTCTTTTTGGTGACTAATTTTTAGATCTCTTCCCTGCATTCTATTCTCACTCATTCATCATCTCTTATTTACACTATTAAAATTGTATCCTCCTGGGTCTTCTCACCTCTCTTCTCTATCCAACCACCAAAAGACCACTATGCCTTTCCACAACAAATCTGTTAACAGATTCTTTAGCTGTCTACATACTACAGATATATAATTTTAAATGGAGATCTTTGTCCCCCTTACTCAACTTGCTTAAGATTGAGCAACTTTAGGGTCTGTTGAAAGTCGCCAGCAGCCTTGAAAAGAATAGATAATGAGGACATTTGTGGGAATAGTTGTGGAGGTCTCAGACTTTGACAAAAGGTAATAAGAAAAATTTCATAACAAATTTTAGAGGATTGAAAAGTTCCTTCTCAGAAATGAGAATAATATACAATTCCTGTCAAGGTAATATGTCAAACACATATCAGTCAGTACTTTTGATTTAGTAAGACAAGGAGAGGATGATAATGATGGTCCATATGACAAAGTGGTCTACGAATGGAGGTCCTTGAATATTTGTGTGAGGAGTCTGAAGGTGTTTTTGAGAAAAGACTAATATTGATAAGCCTTCTTTTTTTGTATCTTGCCCCATGTAGATTAAGCATACCTTAACAGCTGTCAATAAACTGATGTAGACAAGTTATTTGTTCATTTGGTTTTTATTAAACCACTGAATCTAAATATGCTCAATTCTGAAATTTCAGAATCTCTTAATGTATTGAATTGTCATGTCCTTGAGTAATTACTACTAGGATAAGGATGGACATTTGAAAACACTACTCTTCTATTTAAAAACCTTCAATGGCCTTTATGAGATAAAGTCATTACTCTTTTTGAAATTATTTTTTAATGTTTATTTATTTTTGAGAGAGAGAGAGAGTGCCAGCAGGGGAGGGGCAGAAAGAGAGGGAGACACAGAATCCGAAGCAAGCTCCAGGCTCCAAGCTGTCAGCACAAACCCCAATGCAGGGCTCGAATTCATGAAATGCGAGAACATGACCTGTGCTGAAGTCGGATGCTCAGCCAACTCCAGGCCCCCTCATTACTCTTTTAATGAAATGAAAATCCTTTATATCCAGTAGCTTCTCTTGCTTGTTATCTACTATCCTTACTAGTCTGTATCTGGGTCCATCAGGAAATAGATAGTACACTCACACTGGGTAATTATGGGGGTTTTTAAAAAGTGGTGTCAAATACATATTAGATATTATAGTATACATAATTCAATAGAATAATTGCCAGAAATAGCATCATAAAAGCATTGATAAAAGTTTGTGGTTAGTTTATGATGTTTGTTATGTTTTTGTTCTTGTTTTCTTTCTTTCTTTTTTTTTTTTTTTTTAAGAAAAACTGCCTGAAAGACTAATCTAGTTTCAGGGCAAAGCATATATCCAATTCAAATGCAATGATCACAGTTGATAAAGCACAAGGAAAATTAAAGATGACTAATAGAATTAACAAGAGGGTCCAGATAAAATTATGTTCAAAACATCAATGAACATAGACATACTTCTGTTCTTGGCAACCTTTGTCCTCCCTAATTTTACTGAATAATTGGTTCTATAGGAAGAATATAAGCTAATTATCTGTGTACCTGAGTTTGTTTTGTTTTCAAAGAGAAAAGAAGTGGGACAAGGACTGTTTATTTTGCCATCAAAGGTTGACTTTGTAAAATCTGGACCTTATAATTTGATATCGGTTGGTAAAAAAAGAGCCCCTGACTGGAGTGGGTGTGTGATCAGAAAGGAAACAATGCATTCATTGTAAATAACATGTTTTCATTCATATTATTGCACTAAACAGAACTTTGAGGTCAGCAAAGCAGAGCATGTTATGATCCCTGCTTGACAGCTGAGGAATCAGAGGCTTTAAGTGTTTGCAAAAAGTGGTCCACAGACTATTAAGTGTAGAGTTAGAATATTAATCTAAGTCTCCAAAAATCAGACTTCAGGAATCTTTTATGCAATCCAATTGAATCCAATCAAACTGCCAAGAATATAACATATTGATCAATGTTCATTCCAAGTTGATGAAAAGGAGTTCTATCCTCTAGGAACTTTTAATCTGGTTTGAGAAAATAAACCTACAAATTTGGTATCATTGTTCAGAAACCCTTTCTGAGACTTACAAATTTTTTTTAAATATAAAGCACTATATATAGAAAAAATGAAAAACCACCGTGATAATTTTGTGCTGATAGGGATTGCATGAGTAAACAATGTGTAATTTAAATCCTACTAAACAGAGAAAATAATTACCATGCATTTATATAAAAATGAATAAACTACTATTTATACATTCTAAACCAGTTTTCTCTGATTTCTTACAAAGCTTTTCCCCAAATACTTTATGAAACACTGTTTAAAACATTTTGCATTCTGTAAGCACTTCCTCTGATATGTTAAAGTCATACAAATGCATAAGTGAAAATGGCTATTATATGAATCTAGAGAAGGAACATATAATTATTCATATTACTTGATGTCAGTCCTTAATTGCACATTACATGGAATTCAGAATTATCTCTGTGGTGCAGTAAAATTACCTTTGATATTGTAAGCCTTAAATACAGTTGTTATACCCTTTAAGACATATATGGCTTAAATGTACAGTAGAATGCCTTAAATATGTATGCACTCGGGATGTACAAATTTTTTAAAAACTAAAATACTCAGTCAAGGAAATCATAATCATTTTGTGACCTCCTCTACTCTACAAAAAGTCAAGTTATTATATTAGGGCAAATGCTGATTATTTGGTATACTATAATATTCCTTGGAAAAATATGAGTACATATTTCTATCTTTTCTAATGGTTACCAAAATTTCAGGGTTACTAAGGGTATATATACATTATCTTATTTATTATACACAATTGTTAACTACTTTTTCCATTTTCAGTTAGGAAACTGGGGTTTATAGAAGCTAAGTAAAATGCCAAATATATATTCACTAGATAAGGGATGAAAATTCAAAATTCTCTAATTTTAGCATCTGATTTTTATACTCCTTATTTCATCACCTCATAATATCAGAGTGATTACCTTTAAGCATTACAAAAATATATAATTTTTAAGAAAAGAATATTTATTTCCCTAGAATGCTAGAACTAACATGAATTAATTGATGGTACACAAAATATTTTTTTCTTGCCATCTGTTTCTTGGATCATTTTGGTTAATAGATAGAGATCATTTTATTTCATTTTACTATTTTAAAATCAATAATAACATGTCCAGTACTAGTTTCTTCATTTTTTATATAAATGCATGGCAATTATTTTCTCTGTTTAGTAGGATTTAGGTTATCTTTTGAGGGGTGTCTGGGTGGCTCAGTCAGTTAAGTGTCTGACTTTGGCTCACGTCATGCTCTAGGATTTGTGGGTTTGAGCCCCTATTGGGCTCTGTGCTGACAGCTCAGAGCCTGGAGCCTGCTTTAGATTTTGTGTCTCCCTCTTTGCCTCTCCCCCACTCACGCTCTGTCTCTGTCTCTCTCAAAAATAACCAAACATTAAAAAATGTTATCTTTTGATCATACTTTCTAACTCTATCTTCTCTAAGAAAATACATGCTAGCCATCATGTATTGCTAAAACAAATGAGGATAATGGTTAATCCAAAAATTATATTTAAAAATTTTGTTCCTATTCCAAATTATAATATTTTATATTATAAATATATAAATATTATATATAAATATATAAATATATAAATATTATAAATATATTGTATATATTTTACATATATACAATAAAATTATAAAATTTTAATATTTATAATTATAAATATTATATAAATTATAATGTATATTATAAAATAAAATTATAATATTTTATATTATAAATATTGTATATATTTTACATAAAATATTAGACATTTAATATGAAAGACATACATCTATGCGATCATCCCGTAAAAAATTCTAGGAACCCGCTTAGATAAATGAATAACCCTGAAAGACATTAAGATGTGAGGAGGATTTTCAGTGAAGTTTTTCAAATCCTTTAAACATTAAAACATTATAAAGGAAGATAAATACATTTTTCTTCCTATTCTAGTAAATATAAAAGAGACAAAACAGAACAATATGATGAGAATCCTTAGATATATATTATGAATCATTAAATGCGCATTATGAATCATCTCAGAACCTTTTTGCATCTTTTTATTGATGAAACCAATTTCTTTACTTTGCGATATGTGGACTGCTGCTTTAAACAAATAAAAAAAGCAGGACTTTTTAACTCTTCCTTAACTTCAAAGTTGTACCCTTCAGTGAAAGCACTCTTCTGTAAATTTCTGTGACAGGGTAGCATTTATTAGGTCTTGTGAGACTTGAAAAGGGTGGGCAAAATAATGGAACCAAGGCTTATAGGGTGCTATGCTAGAATACTTTAAAAAATCACTTCCTTATTTACAGTAGGTATTATTCCACCCCCACCCCCTTCTTGTAAGATGACGAAACGAAGTCCAGAGAAAGATGAGGAAACTAAGTCCAACTAGAAACATATAGCAATTATGCTCCTTCCTCAAAAGGAAGAAAGCATCATGGTGTTGATTAGTACTATGTGCCACTTGTAATTTTGGTAATTTGCTTTCAAGCCTTGAATACATCTGGGAAGTCTTTGGCTGGCATTTTTCTTATCTTTTAAACTTGACCACATTCTTGACCACAGCTCCTGACTTTACTTCTTGTAATTATCCTGGGGGTCTCGGCCATTATCTGGTGAATAGGGACATGATTATGTATTAATTATACTGTATGAATTTTCAAAACATATCAGGAAGTCTGAGATTCTGGATGGTATTGATTATACTGTGCAAACCATTTTTTAAAATATATGAACTATTTTGTAGTTGACATTTTGTTTCAGAAGTCAGAAAGTCTGCAATAGGGTAGAATTTCTGTAGGGATATGACCACAAAAGCCCCATAGTTCCAGGATGCATTATTCCTTTATGTCACTCAATGTTCCCCTCACTTAACTACCTTTATGCTTCAATGACTGGCATAATTTTGTGGGAATAACAACAAAAAATAATTTTACTGGATCATTTGAACTTAACAGATGATCTGATCAGTGAAGAGAAATTGTCTCCTGTTCTGTACAAGGTACATTAACATTTGTTTCCATCTAACTCATAAGCTTTTGAAAGATATCTCTATTTTCTCTATTTTCCTATATCCATTTTCTGCAGTTTTTCACACATGAAACATTCAACTAGTTGTTACTACAACTCAATTTAATATCAGTACTAATGGTCAGGATATTTTGAAAATGATTTACCATCTTTAAAGATGCTTTTTATGTTATTTAGAATAAATAGTGACAGTTTTATTAGTAACTATAGCAACCTGAAATTCTATTTAAAAATGTGACATTCCATTTCCTCAGAAGACATTTTAATTAAAACATACTCAAGTGTTTACTGAAATGAATATCTAATCTCACCATCATAGCAGGAGGGCATACACTATAGCTGTGTCTGAGTACATATCACTGAAAACGAATTGAATTGGGGGAAATGTGTTTTTTTTTATTTCTGCTTAATATTTCACTAATTACACTTACCACTACCACCACTACCTATAAGTTAATTCTCCCACACTCTTGACTTACTGAATCTATAGAAGTTGCTCTTCCTTGAACACCAGCCACTGTTTCATACTTCTTCTCCCTGATCCTGAAGCTTACAAGTCCACAAGGTAAACAAACATCTTTATATCTTAAAGACTCAACTCAGATATTCTTCTTTAAGGCTATTATACCATTTCCCTCTTGGGAAGAATTGCCCACTCCTCTAAGCACCCCTGGTGTTTTCTATATAGGTCACTAATATGTTTTATATGTGTTTAATTCTGTTTCCTCTTCACTGAGTCAGTATGTCTCAAGGGCAGAGCTGCATTTGCCTCCTTGCATCGAGTTCTAGCACTCAGAATCATAGGCTCTCAATAGTGGAATAATGCCTGATGTATATACATACATGCAAGAATGAATGAGAATGAACCAAATCACAGGAGGTAATAATTTACAAAGACACATGTTTGAGAGATCTCATGAGAAGAATGAATGTTATGTATCTATATAGAAACTCTGTGTGTGTGTGTGTGTGTGTGTGTGTGTGTGTGTACTCAGAGATCTTGAAGGGGTTCATTAAAGTATAGTAATGGTTACATTATGGTGTTAAAATGTTATGCCTTTTTTCTTTTAATTTTTGAAATTTATTTGAATTTCTAAGTTAATCATATAAATTTACTTTAAAAAATCTATTCCCTAAAGGAAAATATATTAGCAAAAATTCATATTAAATAAAAATATGTTAATAAAATGCGCATAAATACTGTGACTGAATGATTCAAAATGATAATAATATTTTCCTAGATGAAGGGACTATATTTATCATTTTCCTCTTTTTTATTTTTATTTATTCTTAATTTTTTTAAATGTTTATTCATTTTTTTTGAGAGAGAGAGAGAGAGACAGAGCATGAATGGGGGAGCAGCAGAGAGAGAGGGAGACACAGAATCTGAGGCAGGCTCCAGTCTCTGTGCCATCATCACAGAGCTCAATGCAGGGCTTGAACTCATGAATGGTGAGATCATGACCTGAGCCGAAGTCGAAGGCTTAACTGACTGAGCCACCCAGGCGCCCCTTCCTCTTTTTTAAAATATGTATTTTGTAAATAATTGTCCAAGCATGACATTTTCTCACAATGGAAAAAAAGGTAAGCTTTAAAATTAACAACAGGGAAAAAAAAATAAATGAAATCCTTTGCCATGTCTCTAATTGCTAACTTCCAAGATTTTTAAAAAGGGTAAAGTGTAATGTCAGGTAAAACAGGAAGCATTGCACGCCAATAGTCCAGATGATTTTATAGATTCTAACAATGAAGACACTAATAGATAATGATGACAAGCATCTATATATAATGGGACTTCTGTTTCACACATAAGTGGCTAAGTGAATTGATAAACCATTCTCACTACAGTCGAACTATATCCTAAATAGAACACTTTCCATGAGGCATAGTTGACTTCACAAGAGGAAAGAGATCCTTGATTATTCTCCTCATAATGAAATAAATGTGATCTGGTGCTGGGACAACACATGCCCACATTAAAATGGGTCGTTCTGAGAGTTTTCCAATGATAACAATGCTGGCAGGATATTCAGTCTTAGATGGGATGGAGCAGAAAAACAGAGTCTGTGATTTGCCCACTGATGATGGTCAGCAGGAGGCTGATCTCAGTTTGGACACTAGTAAATCCAGAATTAAATCTTCTCTGGAATACACATTTCCCAAATTGTTTTGTGTTAGATTCTCAATGGATAAAGTCAATCAATGATCACCAAATGTGAAAGAAGTCAAAGCGCATAAGTCAGAGTCAGATGAAACAATGAGTGAAAAGATCTAAATATTCACTTACGAAGACATGGAATTACAAATATTAGAACAGTTACATATGATTTGTTTTAAACATTTAGTCTGCGTAATATATATAAGGCAAAAAATAATTAGAAATAAACTTCCAGGAATAACCATAGATGATTTTGAAATAAAAAAGAAGCGCTAGTAGGTTAAATAGTGGATGAGAAAGAGACAAAAAGGTAATTTGTAAACTGTAATATGGATATATGACCAAAATACATCACAGAATTAAGGGCATGAATATATTTTTATAATATTAAGAAATATGGAAGGCAGAATGAGAGAGATATTCTGATTGGAATATCAGAAGCAAAGAAAAAAGTGAAAGTAAAACTATCTAAAGGCTATATCCAACATGTACTAACCAAAACATTTAAAAAGATAATGGTTGTGAGTTCTAAACAAAAATAACAACATACCTATCCAGAAGGCACATTTTATCCCAAGCAAGATAAAATAACTTATAAAGAACAATGGTAAAAATCAAGGAAGTTTTCTCAATAAGAATAAAAATGCAAGCCAGAGACAGTGAAATAAAATGTTTAAAGTATACAGAGAAAATTACTGTCAGTATAGAAATATATAAATAGCAACACTACCTTTAAAAATAGGAAGCTGTGGTGACTTTATACATAAAGCAAAAGTTAAAAAATAGGAAACTAAAAAAGCATATTAAACATAAAATAAATGACCTGAAGAAAACCAAAAATTTTGATTGCAATGAATATAACTTGGTTAAATTCTGTATTAAGAGAAAAAGCCTCACAAGTGATTTTTTGTTTGCTTTTGTTTTTTTACTACTAAATAGTTTATGAATATGAGATAATTCCTTAACCTGATGCAATACACAAAAATAGTCTCTCCCTCTATACCATCTGTTATTAAGATCAAATCATGAGGCACAATCCCTTCCTAACATGAAATTGATATTTATACAAATATTTATGCAAATTATTACCCTGTTTTGCTACCTTCTAGCTTTAAGAGAATGAATTTAGGACCACAACACCTGCTTTATCCTTCCCCCAATCTCCACTTATTTTCTGAAGGTCACCAATGTGTGCTTTATACATTCTCAAAGATATTCTCTCAATTTCTTCTGCTTGTTTCCACCTGGATGTGAAACTCTCATACACACTAATGATGTGTCAGTTCTCATGGTCTCAGAGTTGCAGTTTGATCTTCACAGAAATTGAAATAAAACTCCTGACTACTCAAGATCACACTTTATCTCCGAAACCCTGAGACAGCACTATATATTCCCTGTATTTCCCAAATCCCTTTTAAAATGTTTCCCTTCACTTTTTTTTTTATTATATGAAATTTATTGTCAAATTGATTTCCATAAAACACCCAGTGCTCATCCCAAAAGGTGCCCTCCTCAATACCCATCACCCACCCTCTCCTCCCTCCCACCCCCCATCAACCCTCAGTTTGTTCTCAGTTTTTAACAGTCTCTTATGCTTTGGCTCTCTCCCACTCTAACCTCTTTTTTTTTTTTTTTTCTTTTTTCCTCCCCCTCCCCCATGGGTTCCTGTTATGTTTCTCAGGATCCACATAAGAGTGAAACCATATGGTATCTGTCTTTCTCTGTATGGCTTATTTCACTTAGCATCACACTCTCCAGTTCCATCCACGTTGCTACAAAAGGCCATGTTTCATTTTTTCTCATTGCCACGTAGTATTCCATTGTGTATATAAACCACAATTTCTTTATCCATTCATCAATTGATGGACATTTAGGCTCTTTCCATAATTTGGCTATTGTTGAGAGTGCTGCTATGAACATTGGGGTACAAGTGCCCCTATGCATCAGTACTCCTGTATCCCTTGGATAAATTCCTAGCAGTGCTATTGCTGGGTCATAAGGTAGGTCTATTTTTAATTTTCTGAGGAACCTCCACACTGCTTTCCAGAGCGGCTGCACCAATTTGCATTCCCACCAACAGTGCAAGAGGGTTCCTGTTTCTCCACATCCTCTCCAGCATCTATAGTCTCCTGATTTGTTCATTTTGGCCACTCTGACTGGCGTGAGGTGATACCTGAGTGTGGTTTTGATTTGTATTTCCCTGATAAGGAGCGACGCTGAACATCTTTTCATGTGCCTGTTGGCCATCCGGATGTCTTCTTTAGAGAAGTGTCTATTCATGTTTTCTGCCCATTTCTTCACTGGGTTATTTGTTTTTCGGGTGTGGAGTTTGGTGAGCTCTTTATAGATTTTGGATACTAGCCCTTTGTCCGATATGTCATTTGCAAATATCTTTTCCCATTCCGTTGGTTGCCTTTTAGTTTTGTTGGTTGTTTCCTTTGCTGTGCAGAAGCTTTTTATCTTCATAAGGTCCCAGTAATTCACTTTTGCTTTTAATTCCCTTGCCTTTGGGGATGTGTCGAGTAAGAGATTGCTACGGCTGAGGTCAGAGAGGTCTTTTCCTGCTTTCTCCTCTAAGGTTTTGATGGTTTCCTGTCTCACATTCAGGTCCTTTATCCATTTTGAGTTTATTTTTGTGAATGGTGTGAGAAAGTGGTCTAGTTTCAACCTTCTGCATGTTGCTGTCCAGTTCTCCCAGCACCATTTGTTAAAGAGGCTGTCTTTTTTCCATTGGATGTTCTTTCCTGCTTTGTCAAAGATGAGTTGGCCATACGTTTGTGGGTCTAGTTCTGGGGTTTCTATTCTATTCCATTGGTCTATGTGTCTGTTTTTGTGCTAATACCATGCTGTCTTGATGATGACAGCTTTGTAGTAGAGGCTAAAGTCTGAGATTGTGATGCCTCCTACTTTGGTCTTCTTCTTCAAAATTCCTTTGGCTATTCGGGGCCTTTTGTGGTTCCATATGAATTTTAGGATTGCTTGTTCTAGTTTTGAGAAGAATGCTGGTGCAATTTTGATTGGGATTGCATTGAATGTGTAGATAGCTTTGGGTAGTATTGACATTTTGACAATATTTATTTTTCCAATCCATGAGCAGGGAATGTCTTTCCATTTCTTTAAATCTTCTTCAATTACCTTCATAAGCTTTCTATAGTTTTCAGCATACAGATCCTTTACATCTTTGGTTAGATTTATTCCTAGGTATTTTATGCTTCTTGGTGCAATTGTGAATGGGATCAGTTTCTTTATTTGTCTTTCTGTCGCTTCATTGTTAGTGTATAAGAATGCAACTGATTTCTGTACATTGATTTTGTATCCTGCAACTTTGCTGAATTCATGTATCAATTCTAGCAGACTTTTGGTGGAGTCTATCGGATTTTCCATGTATAATATCATGTCACCTGCAAAAAGCGAAAGCTTGATTTCATCTTTGCCAATTTTGATGCCTTTGATTTCCTTTTGTTGTCTGATTGCTGATGCTAGAACTTCCAACACTATGTTAAACAACAGCGGTGAGAGTGGGCATCCCTGTCGTGTTCCTGATCTCAGGGAAAAAGCTCTCAGTTTTTCCCCATTGAGGATGATGTTAGCTGTGGGCTTTTCATAAATGGCTTTTATGATCTTTAAGTATGTTCCTTCTATCCCGACTTTCTCAAGGGTTTTTATTAAGAAAGGGTGCTGGATTTTGTCAAAGGCCTTTTCTACATCGATTGACAGGATCATATGGTTCTTCTCTCTTTTTTTGTTAATGTGATGTATCATGTTGATTGATTTGCGAATGTTGAACCAGCCCTGCATCCCAGGAATGAATCCCACTTGATCATGGTGGATAATTCTTTTTATATGCCATTGAATTCGATTTGCTAGTATCTTATTGAGAATTTTTGCATCCATATTCATCAGGGATATTGGCCGGTAGTTCTCTTTTTTTACTGGGTCTCTGTCTGGTTTAGGAATCAAAGTAATACTGGCTTCATAGAATGAGTCTGGAAGTTTTCCTTCCCTTTCTATTTCTTGGAATAGCTTGAGAAGGATAGGTATTATCTCTGCTTTAAACGTCTGGTAGAACTCCCCTGGGAAGCCATCTGGTCCTGGACTCTTATTTGTTGGGAGATTTTTGATAACCGATTCAATTTCTTCGCTGGTTATGGGTCTGTTCAAGCTTTCTATTTCCTCCTGATTGAGTTTTGGAAGAGTGTGGGTGTTCAGGAATTGGTCCATTTCTTCCAGGTTGTCCAATTTGTTGGCATATAATTTTTCATAGTATTCCCTGATAATCGTTTGTATCTCTGAGGGATTGGTTGTAATAATTCCATTTTCATTCATGATTTTATCTATTTGGGTCATCTCCCTTTTCTTTTTGAGAAGCCTGGCTAGAGGTTTGTCAATTTTGTTTATTTTTTCAAAAAACCAACTCTTGGTTTCGTTGATCTGCTCTACAGTTTTTTTAGACTCTATATTGTTTATTTCTGCTCTGATCTTTATTATTTCTCTTCTTCTGCTGGGTTTGGGGTGTCTTTGCTGTTCTGCTTCTATTTCCTTTAGGTGTGCTGTTAGATTTTGTATTTGGGATTTTTCTTGTTTCTTGAGATAGGCCTGGATTGCAATGTATTTTCCTCTCAGGACTGCCTTCGCTGCGTCCCAAAGCGTTTGGATTGTTGTATTTTCATTTTCGTTTGTTTCCATATATTTTTTAATTTCTTCTCTAATTGCCTGGTTGACCCACTCATTCGTTAGTAGGGTGTTCTTTAACCTCCATGCTTTTGGAGGTTTTCCAGACTTTTTCTGTGGTTGATTTCAAGCTTCATAGCATTGTGGTCTGAAAGTATGCATGGTATAATTTCAATTCTGGTAAACTTATGAAGGGCTGTTTTGTGACCCAGTATATGATCTATCTTGGAGAATGTTCCATGTGCACTCAAGAAGAAAGTATATTCTGTTGCTTTGGGATGCAGAGTTCTAAATATATCTGTCAAGTCCATCTGATCCAATGTCTCATTCAGGGCCCTTGTGTCTTTATTGACCGTGTGTCTAGATGATCTATCCATTTCTGTAAGTGGGGTGTTAAAGTCCCCTGCAATTACCACATTCTTATCAATAAGGTTGCTTATGTTTATGAGTAGTTGTTTTATATATTTGGGGGCTCCGGTATTCGGCGCATAGACATTTATAATTGTTAGCTCTTCCTGATGGATAGACCCTGTAACTATTATATAATGTCCTTCTTCATCTCTTGTTACAGCCTTTAGTTTAAAGTCTAGTTTGTCTGATATAAGTATGGCTACTCCAGCTTTCTTTTGGCTTCCAGTAGCATGATAAATAGTTCTCCATCCCCTCACTCTCAATCTAAAGGTGTCCTCAGGTCTAAAATGAGTCTCTTGTAGACAGCAAATAGATGGGTCTTGTTTTTTTATCCATTCTGATACCCTATGTCTTTTGGTTGGCGCATTTAATCCATTTACATTCAGTGTTATTATAGAAAGATACGGGTTTAGAGTCATTGTGATGTCTGTATGTTTTATGCTTGCAGTGTTGTCTCTGGTACTTTGTCTCACAGGGTCCCCCTTAGGATCTCTTGTAGGGCTGGTTTAGTGGTGACAAATTCCTTCAGTTTTTGTTTGTTTGGGAAGACTTTTATCTCTCCTTCTATTCTAAATGACAGACTTGCTGGATAAAGGATTCTTGGCTGCATATTTTTTCTGTCTAGCACACTGAAAATCTCGTGCCAATTCTTTCTGGCCTGCCAAGTTTCAAAAGAGAGATCCGTCACGAGTCTTATAGGTCTCCCTTTATATGTGAGGGCACGTTTACCCCTTGCTGCTTTCAGAATTTTCTCTTTATCCTTGTATTTTGCTAGTTTCACTATGATATGTCGTGCAGAAGATCGATTCAAGTTACGTCTGAAGGGAGTTCTCTGTGCCTCTTGGATTTCAATGCCTTTTTCTTTCCCCAGTTCAGGGAAGTTCTCAGCTATTATTTCTTCAAGTACCCCTTCAGCACCTTTCCCTCTCTCTTCCTCCTCTGGGATACCAATTATGCGTATATTATATCTTTTTTTTTTTTTTTTTTTTCAACGTTTATTTATTTTTGGGTCAGAGAGAGACAGAGCATGAACGGGGGAGGGGCAGAGAGAGAGGGAGACACAGAATAGGAAACAGGCTCCAGGCTCTGAGCCATCAGCCCAGAGCCCGACGCGGGGCTCAAACTCATGGACTGCGAGATCGTGACCTGGCTGAAGCCGGACGCTTAACCGACTGCGCCACCCAGGCGCCCCTATTATTTCTTTTTAGTGTATCACTTAGTTCTCTAATTTTCCCCTCATACTCCTGGATTTTTTTATCTCTCTTTTTCTCAGCTTCCTCTTTTTCCATAACTTTATCTTCTAGTTCACCTATTCTCTCCTCTGCCTCTTCAATCCGAGCCGTGGTGGTTTCCATTTTGTTTTGCATTTCATTTAAAGCGTTTTTCAGCTCCTCGTGACTGTTCCTTAGTCCCTTGATCTCTGTAGCAAGAGATTCTCTTCCCTTCACTTTTTAATTATGGTTCTCTTGTTAGGGATTTCAAAACTAGTAAATGGAAGCAAGTTTGAGCATAATCATCTTGTACTCTCCTTCTCCCCACCTAATCCATCACTTCCTCTAGGTACCGCACACAAAAATGCCCTCTCTCCCCCTAACACTACACTGTATCTGGTTCTTAACTGTATATCAGTTAAAAACAAAAAAGTTAAACAGTGATAATGTTCAATACTTTCAGCAACTTGTATGTCATGAGAACTGCCTGAATGATCAGAATACCCAGTCAGTGTGACATATGTATATACCTGCTGAGGCATGTAATGGCAATACTAATAGCATTACAAAGTTATATTTCATCTTATGGTGGCTTGAGCAGGTTGAAATGTCTTACTCTGCATAGTTTTCTTCTTGTCACTGTTTATGGTTCAATATCTACCCTCCAAGATGCTGTCAAAACTGAGGAAGTTTTTGATATTTTGATGGCAAAATGATTGATAGTCCCAGTTTTAAAAAAAAGTTACAGTTTAATATTATCTGCAGAAGTGGAAGCCTTTACTAGTTGAGTCAATTTTACAGTTTTATATTTTTGTAGAAACAAAAGTCTTTTAACACTCAAAATGGCCACTGGCCCTTTTTTCAACGTCAGTCTAACGCATGATAAATAATTTTTTGATTCCTAGTGTCATGGAGGATGATAAGTTATAAAATGTCTGGACATTAGCTAGTATTAAAAACCTCACATGGGCTATTGCCATTGTATTGACTTGTGTTATAAGCAATTGTGGGAACTAGGCATGTCTGCTTACCTTTTTCTGCGAAGTGATTGGGAGGAAGGCAGGAAATAGGATCAAGTTTCTCACATTGCAGCATTTCAAGTTCTAATGTAACCTCAATTGTGATACCCAGCTACCCTTCATGCTTCCACTTTTTCTTCTCTACTAAGATGAGTTAACTCTATTACCACCCCTTATCCAATTCCATGATTACACAAGCACGAAGAAAAGACAACACAACACATCTTCTGTTTGCACTTGTTGCTCCTTTATATTTTAACAACTAAAAATTGGCCGTTGCTTAAGTTTAGAAGCTAAGTGTAAAATTTTTAAATGAACATAAAAAAAAATGAAAAAGGTCGCACGTGATAGATGGAAAAGGTATAGATACATACAGTCCTAGCCAATCCCCTTCTGTTATAATTTTCCAGGTATAAATCCTGGGGTAGTAAAAATTGCCATTAGATAGGACACAAACCTTTAAAAGAGAAGTTGAAAACGTCATCACCTCCTCTACCTAACTCCAAAGAGGAGCAGTAAGATTTTTATTAAATCATATTCCTCTGCAAAAATCTGCTTATGTTGAGTATCAGAGCCCAAACATAAAACATGATTCCTAACATTTAGAAATGGGGTTACTTAGATGCCATTAGTACTTAATGCACACTGAGTTCTCTGTTCAGAAGTGGAGAGAAATTTGCACTGATCACTCACAGTGTTACATATCATTCTTGCACATGACATTCTCTAGAGCATTTAAAAATTTACAAGTACATTAATATGTATGTAAGTTTTTGCATTCTCAGTAGAAGGTATTTTTGCTTTGTTTTATCCAATTAAGGTAACAGATATGCAGAAGCCCTAAATAATTGGCAAATCACAGATAGTTAGAAAAGGGGAACTAAAATTAAGATTCTCTAATTTCAACTCCAATGTTTTTTTTTCGATTTGCAATATTATTTTGTAATTATGGAATAATTTTTAGCCATGAAGATAAAATGGTGAACAAGGTCATATGATTATTAAAACTCATTCATTCTAAGTGGAAAATTACAGAGAAAATCATACTGAGCTTTGAACCTTAATTTTTTCCCCAAAAGCATACATTAAAAAAAAAACCAGGAAAACTAAATGAAGACACTTATTAGAAGAAATTTAATAATTATTATTTTTAATTTATTAGTTAATGCATTGTGAATTATTTATAGGTAAAATTATATGATTTACTAGATTTGTTTTAGACTATGCAAGCCAAAAAAGTGTGTCAGGAAGATAAATAAAATGAAATAGTAGAGGTTTATATAATTATATATGATTGAAGTTGGGCAATGGGTACAAGGGAGATTATTTTATTACTTCAATGGATTCATGTTTGGAAAATTTCCATAATAAAATGCTTTAAAACCAAAAGTGGTGCAAATCTATGCCAATGAACTTGAAGACTTAGGTAAAATGAACAATATTCTAAAACATACCTTATCAAACCTAATTTGTAAGAAATATTTTAATAGATGTATAACCATTAGAAAATTAAGTCAATAACTAAAAATCTGTACTCATACACAAACACATCTAAAAGTACTGGCCTTAGGTATTTTTCCCAGTGAGGTGTATATATTCACAAAATAGATCATTTTAATTGCATGCAAATACTTTCAAAGAATGATAAAGTGATTGTATTCTCTATCTCACATTATGAAGCTAGTATAGCATTGATACCAAAACCAGAAAGGACAATAAAAGAAAGAAAATTTACATATTCATCTCACATATTATCATGGATGAAAAATTCTTAATAAAATAGAAGCAAATTTTATTTATCAATGCATTAATACAAGCAATGCAAAAGAGTTTACCATCAGAAAAGTCTTCATATGCTTTGCTTTAGTCATCATAAGAGAAAATGCAATAATCTTAATTTAAAAGTGAAGAAATAGCATTAAGCATAGATTAAATATGCTTTTGTAATAAAAAATAATAATAAACTCTCAGGACACTAGGAATAGAAGATAATCCCTTAAGTTGATAAATGCTTCTGTACAAGCTCATATCAAACATCATACTCATGGTGAAACATTAAGACAATCTCTTCTGTATAAAAACAAGAACAGTATACCATGATCAACACTTTTACTCAATATGTTTCTAGAAGTCCTAACCAAATGCAGTAATATAAGAGAAGTAATTTTATGATGATTGAAAAGGAAAGAAAGGTAAAATCATCCCATATCATAGATGATATGATTGCCTAACTAGAAAGCTCACACAAATCTACAAATTATGACACTTAGTTTAAAAAGGGCTCTTAGTTTTTCTATGAGAATGGTTGTGCCGTGGTTTGCAAAGCCAAGGATATTTAATAATTGGCCTTTAATAATTTGTTTAACATTTATTCATTTTCGAGAGCGAGAGAGACAGAATGTGTGTGGCGGTGGGGTGGGCCGTCAGAAAGAGAGGAAGACACAGAATCCAAAGCAAGTTCTAGACTCTAAGCTGTCAGCACAGAGCCTGATGTGGGACTTAAACCCACAAACTGCGAGATCACGAGCTGAGCTGAATTTGGACGCTTAACTGACTGAGCCACCCAGGTGCCTACTAACTGGCTTTTTATAAAAAAAAAAAAATTGCGTACCCCTGACTTAGATCTCCAAATAAAATCTATTCACAACCCAAACAATTAGAAATGTAATTTATAAACACCATTTACGAAAATTAATATACAGAGTAGGACTAATGTATGAAAGAAGTAAGACTTTTGTACAGAAAATTATAAAACTTTTTTGAAAGTTTTTTCAAACTTTAGCATGTAAAAAAATATAAAGAATGTAGACTGGTGCAGCCTCTCTGGAAAACAGTATGGAGGTTGCTCAAAATAGAACTACCCTACAACCCAGCAATGCACTACTAGGTATTTACTCAAAGGATACAAAAATGCTGGCTTAATGGGATAAATGAACCCCTGTGTTTAAAGCAGCACTATCAACAAAAGCCAAATTATGGAAAAAGCCCAAATGTCCGTTAACTGATGAATGGATGAAGAAGTGGTATATATGTACAATGGAATAGTACTCAGCCATAAAAAAGAATGAAATCTTGCAATTTGCAATGATGTGAATGGAGCTAGAGAGTATTAAGCTAAGCAAAAAAAAAAAAAAAAAAAAATCAAAGAAATGCAAATATGATATGATTTCATCCATATATGAAATTTAAGAAACAAAACAAATGAACGTGGTATTGGGGTGGGGAGAGAAAGGCAAACCATAAAACATACTCTTAACTATAGAAAACAAAATAAGGTTTGATGGAGGGGCACAGGATGGGCTAAATGGGTGATGGGCATTAAGGAGGGCACTTGTAGTGATGAGCACTGGATGTTGTACATAAGTGATGACTCACTAAACTCTACTCCTGAAACCAATATTACACTGTATGTTAACTAACTGGAATTTAAATAAAAACAAGAGAGAGAGGGGCGGGGGAGAGAAAGAGAGAGAGACAGACAACCCCTACGAAGCAGTTAAAAAAAAGTTACATATTTCAGTAGAAAATGGGTAAGAGCACAGGAAATACAAATGGCCTGTGAATATAAAAATATTTGTATATCATTAGGAATTAGGGAATTGCATATTTAACCATAAGGATATACTATCTCATACCTATCAGACTGGTAAAACTTAAAATTTCACTATGTCAAGTATTGGAGAAAATATAGATCAAATAACGTTCTAATATTCTGGTACAATCTCTGTGGAGAAAAATTTTAAAATACCTACTCATTTTAAGATATAAATAATCAATGCCACAACAATTTTACCCCTGGGAATTTATTCTATAGAAACTTTTGTTCATTTGGAAAAGACAGGTTTGTACTAGAACATAAGCTTCGGGAGAATGGGGAACTAATTTTCCTTTTGTATCCTTGATGATTAATAAATATTTCTTGAGTGAATGAATGAAATAAAATTGGTTACCAACTAAATGTCAACCAACAGGACAATGGATTTATCTTGGTATAGTCGTAAGTAAAAAATTTATACAAAAGGCAAATAAATGAACTAGGTCCACATGAATCAACATGATGAGTCCTAAAGGCATAATACCGAGTAAAAAACAAGTTGCAGAAAGATACATACAGCACAAATATATAATACTAAGTCTTAAAATGGTACCATACGTTATTTAGAGACGGAAACATAGTGCAAGTGTAAAGACATTTATGGATCTGGTTTTCTCTGAAGTTTAAGAAGGGAAGGAGAGGGGCACCTGGGTAGCTCAGTCGGTTGAGCGTCCGACTTCAGTTCAGGTCATGATCCCCAGTTCGTGGGTTCAAGCCCCCATCAGGCTCTGTGCTGACAGCTCAGAGCCTGGAACCTGCTTCGGATTCTGTGTCTCCCTCTCTCTCTGCCCCTCCCCGCTCATGCGCTGTCTCTCTCTCTCTGTCAAAAATAAATAAACATTTTTTAAAAAATTAAAAAAGAAAGAAGGGGAGGAGAGGAGGAGAACATAATTAACTTCCAAGGTTTCTTAATGCTTTATATTTTATTGTAGGTGATGAGAACATGAAAATTCACCATATTATTTTATAAACTTTTTCATAAGTCTAATATAATTGTTAAAAATAGGGATGCCTGGGTGGCTCAGTTGGTTAAGTGTTTGGATCTGGATTTCAGCTCAGGTTATGATCTCACGGTTCATGAGATTGAGCCCTGCATCGGGCTCTACACTGATAACACAGAGCTTGCTTGGGAATCTCTCTCTCCCTCTCTCTCTCTCTGCCCCTTCTCTCTCTCTCTCTCTCTCTCTCTCTCACACACACACACACACACACACACACACACACACACACAATATAAAGGAACTTAAAAATACTTTCAAGTATTTAAAGAATAGCAATGAAGTATTCTGGAAACAAGGAGAAGAACAGGTTATAGGAAAACTGAACTATGTTATTTATTTGGTACAAGATGAAATGCAAAAACAGAAGGCTTTTTTCCCCTTTTTTTGCCATGACCTGTATCCCTGAGAATAACTGCTAATGGAAATCAACTTTATAAGAATGCAATCTGAGTTTAGGAAATTAAATGGTAGTTTACTCATAAAGGATCATGAATGCTAAGTAAAAAGTTTAAATCCATTTCTGAAAACAGTACAGTGCATATTTTCTAGCAAGCAGATGATGCACTCAAATGAACATTTCAGAATGATGTGCCTAAAATGCAGTGCCTAAAATATAAAGGGAAAACTATATGGAGACCCTTAAGATAGTTTAAGTGTTAATTTATGAAAATCTGAACATACACCAAAAAAATAAGACTTTATAAACAATATTGAGAGAAATAGAAAAGCTAAAGATGAGCTGAAGTTTTCACATTGAATTGAACTGTGGACAAAAGATAGCAGAATTATCTGGATAGTAGGCAGCCTGAGAGAAAAGTTCACAATGCCATTCAAAAAAAAAATGAATTGGTTATGTAAGTGTTGAGTTTGAATTTCCCTAACTTACAGAGAGCAAGATAGATTCAGGTAGGTATCATAATTCAGGAGTACCACAAAGAACCACTGTACCTACCCCTTTATTTCTCTTTTAGTTGATGGCTGATAATGTTAACTTATTATGTGAGAAGAGTCATTCTATAGGCTTTGTATTTGATTCTTCCATTGTCCTCTGAGGTAGGCTGCCTTAACAAATTACCACAAACTGAGTGGTTTAAACAACAGAAACGTATTGCCTCAGAGTTTTGGAAGCTAGAAGTCTGGGATCAAAACGCCACAGGTTTGGTTCCTTCTGAGGGCTCTGAGGGAAAATCTGTTCCATGCCTCTCTCCCAACTTCTGGTATTTGTTGGCGGTTGTTCGTGTGCCTTGGCTTGCAGATGTCTGCCTTCATCTTTAGTGTTCTTACTGCGTGCATGTCTGTGTCCAAATTTCCCCTTCTCATAAGGATGCCAATCATTGCATTAGGGTTCCACCCTATTCTAGTATGACATCATTTAACTAATTACATCTATTTATATATGACTCTATATCCAAATAGGGTAATATTTTGAGGTACTAGAGGTTAGAACTTAAACATATGAGTATTTGAGGGACAAAATTCAAGCTATAAAATGTAGGCATTATTTTCAACCCTAATTTTTACAGATGAGTAAACTGAGGAGGAGAAGGGTTAAGTCAATTTCAAAGGCCACCCAGGTAGAAAGTGAGGCAGTTAAAATGTGCATTTAAGCAGCCTGGCTTCATATGCCACTCTCTAATTTAGAGGTTAGAGTTATTTTAAAAATAGCTTTTGACAGCAACGTGTCTTACTTGGTGTATACAAAACACACTAAGAATGTTTAACTTCAGGGAGAGTGATAAATGTGGCTTTAAGAAGTGTAAGTAAAACATGTGAACAGTAGGTACGAAGGGTAAGGATGAAAAGATGGATACAAATGCAGAAATATGACTCTCTGGAAGATTAACTTTGCCAATAGTCATTTACCCCAGGCCTTCCCTGAATCTGCTAGTTTCTTCATAAATCATTAAAGTCAGCGGGAAGATTGCAGATAAGGATGTGAGAAACAGCACAAGTCTTGAGAAAATTAGAGATATTTGAAGTGGCCTTTGTCTAACTCAGTTTGCTTTAACTATAATATCTTAAACTTACAGACCAAAATGTAGGTATTTCTAAAGGTCTACCCCTATTTCAGGCTCCCATTGTTACTTATTCCAGATGTTTCCAAATGTTTGTGTTCTAGATAATGCTGTGAGGAGCATCCTTGCTACTCTATCATATTTTCCTTTCCACATTATTTTCTTAAAATAAACTCCTAGACATGCAAATGTTAAATTGTACATAACCTCCTAGACTCTTGAATAAATTTCCCAAATGTCCTCAATATTCCTAGGACAATGGAATATATTATATATACATATATATATACATATACATACATATATATGTATATGTATATATATACATACATGTATATGTATATGTATATGTATATGTATATGTATATGTATATATAATATAAAACACTCTGCCCTCTGTCCCAATACCATTTTAAAAAAATTTTTTTTCCATGTTGATTCATTTTTGAGAGAGAGAGAGAGAGAGCATGAGCAGGGGAGAGGGAGAGAGAGGGAGACACAGAATCCGAAGCAGGCTCCAGGCTCTGAGCTGTCAGCACAGAGCCCATCGCAGGCCCGAACTCACAAGCCCCAGATGGTACTCACAAACCATGAGATCATGACCTGAACTGATGTCAGACACTTAACCAACTGAGCCACCCAGGGGTCCCTATCCCAATACCCATTAGCATCCTTATCTCTGTCATCAAAGTCATTTTCCCATCATGTGGGTTTACTTATGGCTCCCTGAACTGCCATGTGCTTTCATATATCCCTTCGCTATATGATAAAATCATAGTTTTCTTTCTGAGTCCAATTCACTGTTACTGCTTTTGGAGGAAACTTTCTAATTTTCATGGCAATATTAACCTATCTTTCCTCCATGCTTCCTTTGCAGTTGCCTGGGATCATGACCACAGTTATCACATGGTACTGGTCAGCTGTCTTTCTGCCAGATAAGTTTTTAGCTACTTATAAACAGGGACCGTGTCTTTTCCTCTTTATAGCTTCAGCAAGGACTAGTGTGAGTAATGTATGATCAGATTTTGGTAAATGTTTTTGAGCAAGTAAAAGAATATATTCTAGTTTCCCAAGATGGACCTAAATTCTCTGCCCCAGTTGTTGTTATCCCCTTAGGCAGTAAACCATTCTGAGAACTGCTGACTCTGGTAAATCTCAATTCCAAATTATTTGAGATAAAATTCAAAAAGTTGAATAGATTTATAGAAAGAACCATGTTGGGGATTAAATATGGATTTAATTCACATTTTATTAATGGCTGTATAAATGGTTTCATTGCCATTTTAATCATGTTTACTCTTAGAGCAATGTCAAAAATAGACGAATTGCATGTATACTGAAAGGAAAACAACAGATTTCAAAATTGTTTTCCATGAAAGGATAAGAATTAAAAAGCACTCCTGAGATCAAACTACTATAGAATATTAAACATATTGTATGGCAGTCTCTTTCTTTAAAAGACATGTATATTTAAACACACATTTTAGAAGTCTGCAACTGACTCAGATTGTTCAAAAGCCAATGTGAGCAGCTTTTTAATCTGCTAGTATTTGTATTCACCACAGGTCAGGAAATTTTTACACATTAACTTCAAAAGTAACTTTGTTGCTTTCTGTGGACTGTTTTAACTTCCTTCACAGCCTGATCACGCAGACTTTCATCGATGTTTGGTACCCATTGCTTCTGAATGCAACCCCATGAACACTTACATATCCTTTATATCACCTTCACTGGGAACTTTATTCCCTGCTTGGGCATTAACAATCCAATCTTTGTAAATGTGAGATTGAAATTACCAATGTCTCCCATGATACACATCTGCTCTCTGCCTGGAAATTTTGTAGAGTTCCATAAACCAAAAAAAGTCTTTATTTATAGGAATATGATAGCATAGCAGGTATGTTGGGAAATCATTTTCTAACAGCAAGATTTTGTACATAACCTAAGGAGGTGATCATAAATTCAAATTTTGTAAAAGAGTAGGCAGTGCGGATCTTGGTGAAAGCCCCATCTAGGGCGTTCTGCAACTTATCTATTCCAGAAAATTTTTTGCCATGCCAGATAGAAAGAATGAAGCTCAGGGTCCCACATTTCAGTTTGTTATGAAAGCAAATATTTTCAAATTGTTGTTAAGTTAATTCAATATTTTTTAAACCTTGTGTGGGCCAAAAAGAAAAAAAAATGCCTCCAGGCAGGATGTAATAAGGTGGCATTCAGTTTGCAACCTTTGTGGCATAAATTGTGTCGAAAATTCTGCTCCTGGGAGTAAAAGCTCTAATTCCTAATCCAATGTGCCGTCGGGGATCAGAAAAGTTCCAAATTGAAGCATTCAAGTTAGGAACATGATCTAGTCCCAGATCTGATTATTTGCAGCTATCTGGAGATAGGAAGTGTGAATTTGCTATAGGAATCTTTTGGAAGTGTTTAAAGTGTGTTTTAGAAGTGGAAAATTCCAATAAAAAGGGGGTTTTGCTATGGATATTTAACATGGTAGGTGGGAAACATTGACAAAAAAAATCAGTGAGGCAATTTCAACATGATCTAAATTGTCAATTCTCCCAGCCCCTGCTTCACTTGTTATGGCTTATGTTTATCTTTCCCAAAATGTATGGTTATACTTTAATTGGAAAAGAGAAAAATGAACTCATATTCTTATGAGTTCACATCAGTTTAATCATCAGTGACATGGTTTCTTAACACTAATAAGTATAGTCTTTAAAAATTAACCTTTCTCTAAAAGAGAAAGATGTCGATATTTTTAAATATCATTTTTCTGTTATAATAATGAATAAAATTTCATTGCAGAAAATATGAAAATAAATAAATTAATAAAAGAAATTCTTCTTATTATCAACCCATATTTTCTTGCTAATCTTATCCCTTTATTTGTCCAAAATAAATTTAGGATCATTGACGTTAAGTTACATTGTTAATGTTTCCTCAGGTTCTTCATTATATACCTTCTACTAGGTACATTGTGATAACTTACATTTCTGTAGAAAATTAGCCATTACATGAAGTATTTCTAATTTATGAAAATGCTATTGGAAATTATAATCTCTTATAATTTAAAAATATTTTGTGATTATATTTTTCTATTTCTAAATTTTGTGCATCTGTGTTTTCTCTAACATATTTCTTTATTAATGTTAGGAGTATACTTAAGGCCTAGATGTTATGATTTATTTAATAATAACAATAAATAAAATTATTTATTTTATCAGTATTTTTACAATATTTATATACTAATTAATTATTGTGAGCAATTTAGATAGTGCAAAAGTAATGGTAGGTGGAATTATTGGTGCCTTAGGCACTGACACCCAACTGTACTACCAATTATTATTGCATTTGACCATGCACTTGCAGAAAAAGTCAGTTGTGCTTAAAACTAAAACAGTAAAAATTATTATTTTTATTAAATGTTGACTTTTTAATGTTCCATGTGATGAAGTGGGAAGTATGCATAAAGTACTTTTCCTAGAGGGGCACCTGGATGGTTCAGTTGGTTAAACAGCCGACTTCAGTTCCAGTCATTATCTCACAGTTCCTGAGTTCGAGCCGCATATTGGGCTCTCTGCTGTCAGTGCAGAGAGCCTGCTTTGGATCCTCTGTCTCTGCCCCTGCCCCGCTCCCTCTTTCTTTCTCAAAAATAAATATAAACATAAAAAACAAGTGCTTTTGCTACATAACTAAAGTGTGGTTGAACCAGAAAAAAAAAAGAAACTTGTATATTTTTCGAGTTGAGAGCTGAAACTAGCTGCCTTTTTCATGAAACAACATTTTTACTTGAAAGAACTGGCAGATAAACCACGGTTATTCAGACTTGGGTAATTGGCAGACATTTGCTTGAAAATGAACAGAGTGAGCCTGTCACTTCAAGAAAACAACCGACAGTATTTGTTGCCAAAGATTAAATTGGATCCTCCAAGTAAAACTTAGAACTTTGGAAAACTGCTATTTTAGATGGCATGTCAAAGTGTTCCCCTCATAAGAGAGATGCTTGAGCAGATACCTGAATGAAGCAAAATACAAGTTATGGTACTCTCTAGGAGGAAAGCTTTCCAGCCATATGGGTGGCTCAAATAAGTGCATTATAATATGTATTCTCAGTTGTAGAAAATATAAATTATACACATCTCTTGAAGATCAGCAGCACATCTGTGCATGTTTGTGGTACCCCAGTGATCCACAACACTGACAGAAAATCAGTTTTGATAGGATAAAAACTACTTTCTGTTTTTGCATTTACTGTGGCCACACCTAATTCTGTATTGATGGGTCTCAGAGTAGCAGTTAAGTTAGGTGGTCAGTACATCAGCACTGGGTCTGCTTCCACTTGATTACCAGGCATTCATTTCTATTCTGACGTTGCTCTACTCAGAGCTGTCACTGGGTGATAAGCTATCATCTGATCTCAGACTTCTTGAACTTCCCGTCGATTAAGCCATGTATAAATCGTCTTGAATTATGGGATCAAATATACTATCCTCTTGCAGAATTTCCCTTTTGTGCCTTTTGTCTTTGCAATTTAAACATATGTGAATAAGAGGAGGACTAGGGACCAGCAAATTACAAAATTCCTATTAAATGCCAGGTATTCAATAGATACTTTGCATATCTTATCTACTTATCTTAACAACTCATGAAGTATTATTAGCTCCACTCTGCAAATGAGAAACTGAGATAGACTAAACTTAAGGAACATGTACAAGCCAATTCTGATTGTGGCAGATGGAAAAATATGAATCCAGGTAAGATTGACTCTTAAATCCTATCCTCTTTCTAGCTTTCTTTCTTCATAAAACTGTGAGCTTCTTCTAAAGAAAATAATCCGCTTATACTATCTCCATGTTTAAAATTGTTAGATGTCAATGTCTCTTCTACTGTCTTTGGGACTAAAACTAAACTTACAACATGTTTTACATCCCCTTTCAGAACCTAGCCCTCACCTGCCCCTGACCGGCTGGGAATCTCTCCTCATGTACCATATTCAAAAATATGAAGCATATTTATCTTCCTCTAATGTGCCCATGTTCTCACTCATGTCTTGGCCTTTGTTATCAATTGAATGGGTTGAGTTATAAAACCCAAAAAGTCCTAATTGAGTGATTTAAAGGTAATATTCCTTTCAAGTCTTAGGTGTGAAGTCCAAATAGCTCTTATTAATGGAAAAAAGAATCAAGCAGCCTTTTTTTTTTAAATTTTTTTTCAACGTTTATTTATTTTTGGGACAGAGAGAGACAGAGCATGAAAGGGGGAGGGGCAGAGAGAGAGGGAGACCCAGAATCGGAAACAGGCTCCAGGCTCTGAGCCATCAGCCCAGAGCCCGACGCGGGGCTCGAACTCACGGACCGCGAGATTGTGACCTGGCTGAAGTCGGACGCTTAACCGACTGTGCCACCCAGGCGCCCCTCAGCCTCTTTAAGACCAACTCACACTTCAATCTTTTCATAAGACAGGAACAATATATTTGATTACAATTACTAATTCTATAGTGTTTGTCCAGAGTAGTGCTGTTCAGTAGAACATTCCATAATGACATGAATGCTCTCTACCTGCACTGTGCAGTCAAGTATCTGCATGTGGCTTTTGGACACTTGAAGTCTAGCTATTGTGATCAAGAAAAGGAATTTGAATTGTATTTAATCTTCAATTTAAAGAGCCAATGTAGTCACTTTCCCTTTGCATAGTGCAAATCTAAGGAAGTATAGGAAAAACAACTTAAGAAAACACTGATAAGAGGCAGCAGCATATGTATAAAAAAAAATTCAGTTCATTCCTTACACCCTTGCTTCTATTCTAGTCATGGAAAGTCCATATACTCTCTTTACTTGACCTTTTATATACCCTGATGAAAAACAAGCCATATTTAGTTTAGAGCACCTTATATTAGCAAAGTTAATTACTATTTCAAATAAATAATGATGTAGAAAAGACACCATTTTTTTCTCAACATTTTTTTAAGATACTTATATTGGGGGAAAATCTGGTTGAGTAGGGATATAATTTAAAACAGCACTGTACATTACAAAATCATGGATTTGATGGTTAATTTTATGTATCTTATTGGAGAGTGTTATGGGGTGAAATTAACCTTTAAATCTGTAAACTTTGAGTAACCACATTGCCTTCCATAGTGTGGGTGGACCTTATCTAATCAGTCAAAGGCCAGAATAGAACAAAACATTGGCCTCCCTAAGCAGAAGGGAGAGACCTTTCCTGGGTCTCTGACTGTTGACCTTTAGACTGTAACTGCATCATCGGGTCTCCTGTGTCTTAAGCCAGCCCCCACACACTGCAACTTTGAATTTATCAGTCTCCATTATTGTGTGAGCCAATTAATATAAGATAAATCCCTCTTTCGATGGATAGATATATAGATGCATAGGAAGATAGATAGATATACATATACATCCTACTGGAGCTATTTCTCTGGAGAACCCTAACGCAATGGACTTTTAACACTTAAAATTTTCATTGGTGTGCCTTCTTCGATATTACCCTTCGATGTTTTCCTATCACCTGGGTGACTTTAGGCTTTCACCAGAGAAGTTAACAACAACAAAAACAAAATTACGGAAAAAGAAAAAAGTTTTAACTTCATGAGAAGATATTCAACAGAAGAAATATAAATCACAGTACACTCAACAATGGATAATATTCACATAGCCATGATAAGATAAACACTGATTACTGATTTAACTACAAATTATGATTTCCATATTGAGTGGAAGAAAGAGAATAGCAAGAATGCAAGGAAACTAACTCTTCCTCAGCCATAAAAGGAAGTCAATAGGTATTGTACAAAGATACAAATTAAGAAATAAAGGCGTTAAAGAAGTGTTAGTCACTGGGGATTAACAGTAGAGGGTGTGATTTTCAATATTATGTATTTTTAAATTTTATGTCCATATTACTTTGATAAATATATTTTATATGAAAGCAAAAATAAGGAGGGTAGTCAATGGAGAGAAAAATGCAGCAGTCTATGAATCTAGTAAAATGGAATGTTACAATATGCCTGATGCAGCAATTATCCCAAAACCTAATCTTATTATAATTGCTGAATATATATGCAAAGAGTACTCTCTATGTAGAAATGGATTAAATGAGTTCTTTAGTTTGTAATCTCAAGCCATGGACTCTTCTGGCTGGAAAGCACCATAAAGATCATGTATTCATTTCTCATTGCTCTTTCTTTTCCATCTACCATTTCCTTTATATCACAAAGAGGTGGAAATGTGGAGATGTTACAGAACAGGGAAGGGGTATGCCACAGATTCTGTCATGCTTACCTGTCTGCAATTCATCAAGTGGGGCTAGCCAAAGTAGAGAATCTTAAATCTATGAGGAAAAATCAAATGATTTGCTTGATAAAGTATCATTAAAGTAAAAACGAAAGTTAGACTTTCTTATTAACTACATTTTTAAGCCCACTATTTTAAATATCAACAAATTTGAGTCATCCTCATTTTAAAGTCTTCCACAAATTTTCATGAAACTTAAGACTTGTAGGTCTTCAAAAATGGGGCTAGATTAGACAAATTAAGATGAATACCCACAACAGTTAACATAGCAGTCTTTCTTTTACCCTAGAGTAAGAAATGTTCAGAATTGGACTCTCTAGAACACGATGTTGCATTTCTTTATCCTAAGAGATCTCTGACAAACTGTGCTTCCAGCTGTTTTTATCATTAGACTAAGGAAATAATAGTCTTTCACTCCCAGAAGCATTTGCGTGTGTGTGTGTGTGATATCATGGCTACTCATTTATCTTTCTTTTCAGTTGTAGTCAGATATACTAACATTATGATGGCATTACAAGTACACTAATAAATATTTTTGTAGGGTTTTAATCTTATTTCTCTTGCCTTTCTGCAGGGAAATCCTACTGCCTGCATTATACACCTATAGAAGAACACTAAACAGGCCCTTGGCTTTGAGACTGCCCACATCCTCAAACAAGCATTTGGGGCAGAAATGAGGCATTGGATGTGGATTAGTTAAGGACACTCTCTACTCTGGAGCTGAGAAATCGGTGACAATTAGAAAGAATGACTGTTAAGTCATTACTAGATTCAAGATATAAGGATGAAGACAACAAAAGTTCCAAGTAGGGTGGAGATAAAGAAGATATGCTGTTGTTGAAGATGCAAATCAATCTATAAGATTAGATTACTAAAATATAATTTTCAACAATTTCTGTACGTAGAAAATATTGAGATTTCCAAAGAAATTTCTTATTCATTATCTCATCATATCTTAAAACATCAATGAATCTTTTGAGGTGAGATATTGTCACTGAGCCAAAAGGCTTGGAAGGGATAAAAATTGACAACAGCTGGTTGGGTTGTATGTGCCAGGAGTGAAGAGATGCCTGACAAATTGCTTAACTATAAATCTGGAAGACAAATGTTGTAAGTTGACACAGAAAAATTTGAATTAAAAAATTTATGGAAAGTATAAGAATATGAAGTTTCCTGCCTCCCATGGTCACAGTGGATCTGAGTGATAGAAATATAGACCTCTCATGGATTTATTTGATATGTTCCAAAGGACGTTTGGCCTTTAAAAATATTAGATTTATTTGGTATCTTGTATTTGTACTGTTGATAAAGTACATTCCTAGACTAAATTACTAAAACTTAAAGTACTAAGTATGCAGTTTAAAATTTTAATTAAGGTATGAAGAAAATTACATGATGTGGCTATAGAAATAAAAATTCTCAATTTTCTGTTTGAGTTTCTATCTTGATCAAAGGCTGTGGTCCTCCCTTTTTAAAAGTTTATCTTTTTGGCAATGAAGACCTTGAAGGACTTCTTAGACATCCCATTCTTATCCCAGTAATTCTGCACCTGCTCATTAAAGATCTCCTGGAATCCCATGCGGTGTCATGGAGACTACATTATGCTCTGGTGTGAGCTTAGGAGAAATTCTAAACAGAAGGTTGCAATGTTGATTTCTTCACCAGCAGAGAATTTTAAGAAGTCATTAATGGCATCATGTAGATTACCTTCCTGGAAAAATTTATGCACAAACATTAATTAGAAGAGCATAGAATTTTAAAACCTAGCTTTAAGTTCATTGTTAAACACCCTATAGCTTAAAAGCATAAACACCCAGGCCAACTGGATGTTGTGGCTATTGTCTGAATTAAGTAGAAGCGAGCCACTCTACTAGCAGTGTGAAACTCAGGGAGCTGACAGGTAATCACTGGCTATTTTTAGAATCTTTGTTCTATGATTTATCTTCTTCTTACTTGCATTGTAAATTGAGCTGTATTTGAACTACACTATTGTACACAGAGGAGTCACCCAGTTGACATAAAACAAAATAAATATATTTCTGCCACTGCAGCAGTTTTGGAGGGTGCACTTGAATTTTTATAAAATGACAATAAATTCATCATGAAGACCGACATCTTGAAGTTTCACTATGCTACTTTCTAGTTATTGGTAAAATATTTCAGACTGAGCAAAAGCAGACAGACTTAGTAAAATGTTGTATTATGTGCCATATATACTAAACTGCTGTACTGTATACAAAATGCTGTATGGAATTCTATTAAGATGCTAACAATGAGAATAAATCTTGGCCTAATAATAATAATAATAATAATAATAATTACCACTAATTGAAAAGTTACAATGCATTCAGAAATACACTGGGTTTTAAACAGTATATCTTCCTAGAAGATAATTTATTAATGCTAACTATATATGTGTTGTGGTCTTACTATTGAATGCCTACTCGATCGGAGTTCCTGCAGAAATAGATGGTACACTCAAATGGGTATGTGAGGAAATTCTGATGAAGGGCAGACTACAAGGCTTTAGAAAGGGTTGAAGAAACCAAAGGAAGAGGATGAGAGTCTAAGAATTAAAACAAAAGACTTGTCTCCTAAGAAGCAAAGACAGGAAGCAGTTACCAAAACCTGGAGATCCTACAACTTTGGAAAGGAATTATGGGGCAGCCCTGGCCTTCACTGGACAGATATAGCCACTACTGGTGTGCTGCAAGAGAAATGAATATCCAACCTAAATACTCTTTCTCTTCCAATCCTCTGAAAATGTTTCCCAGTTGGCAAACATCTGAGTGTAAGCCGGAGGACGAGAGTCCAGATATACAATCTGTAGAGGCCAGCCTCCCATAGCACAGAACAGGCAAGAAAAAAACTTGGGGTAGATCTGGTGTAGCAAATGAAGACTTCTAGCACTGTGTTCCTGGTATTCTTTTAGGTTCAGTGATATTACATGTAAACACAGAAAAATACCTGCAAGCAAGGAGCATACATTCTAATGTGACAATGCATAAAATAAGTAAATATATATAGTACATATCAAGATGGTAAGGGCAATGGAGACACATAAGGCACCAAAAGAACAGAGTAAAGAATAGGAAGTACAGAAGTTGGGGAGAGAGGTTTTAAATTTTAAATAGGGTGGTTAGGGAAGGTCTTACTGAGGAAGTGAGCCAAGACCCATCTCCTTATTTGGCAATCTAGGGAGTACATATTTCAAGTAGAGGGATCAGCAAGCGTGAATCCCTAGATGGGAACATGATAGGATGTTAGTGAAGTAGTAAAGGAGCAAAAGAAAGCCAGTGTGGTTGCTGAGAAACACTAAGGGGGGGGCATGGAGTGGAATACGGCTGGCAAAGTAGTAGAAACCTTGAAGGTCATGTAAAGAAATCCTGTTTTATTCTCAAAGCAAAGAGTAGTCCTTGAAGAATTGAAAGAAGAAGTTGATGTGATTTCCAGATATACATTCCAGAAAGATCATTCCAGCTGTAGTAAGGAGAAGTGAAAGGGATGTGTTGGTATGAGACGGCGAGGAAAGGGTGAGGAGGAAAAATGTAGGTGGTCCAGGTTGTTGCAGTCATGTAGATGTCAAATGATGGCAGTTTGGATAAAGATGGTGACATTACAGATGGATGGAAGCAAAAACATTCAAAAGATATTTAAGACATAAAAGTAACAATTCATGGTAAAGCACTGGATATGGAAGGTTGTTTGGGAGAGGGAGGTGAGCTGTGTGCTACTTTTCATAAGACAGATATGATTGGCAAAGGATCATGCTTGGCTTTAGTTCAGCTTCAGATAGATTGAGGTTTTTTTTATCAGACACCCAGAAAAAGTTGTCAGGTAAACTATTGGTTTTGCTCTGGAGCTTAGAGAATAGGCCTGCATCAGATGCACAAATCTGTGACTCATGTAGCCATCACACTTCATGTGGTAACACACACACACACACACACACACACACGCACACACACACCATATGCGGAGTGGGGCATAGATGTAATTGAGTTGAGAATGTGGATGAAGTGATTAGAGACAGCGGTATAGAACCAAGTTTTGAAGAGCTTTTTTTTGAATAGCTTCAAATTTTATAGCAGATAGAGATGAAAAATCTTGAAAAGGAAGGGAGAAAAAAAGGCATATATATATGTGTGTATATATATATATACATATATATATATGCCTAAAATACGTATAAGTATAATTAAAAATGCATGACCTCATACTAGAATGAACTATACTTAATGTTATAATTATCAACCAGGCATGAGTAGTTATAAAACTACAACTAACATAAGGCTGTATCTATAGATGTGTTCAAATACTAATGTTATTTTCTCCTCAGTATTTTCAGAAAATTACCTCTTTTCTTCACGTCTACAAGTTTTCATCATAATCCTTGGTTGATTTTGTTTTCTAATTTTTTTTTAATTTTAATTCCAGTGTAGTTAACATACAGTGTTATATTAATTTCATGTGTACAATATAGTGATTCAACAGTTTCATATATTACTCAGTGCTTGTCAAGACAAGCGCTTTTACTTCTTTTGAGTGTACCCTCAAGTGGAATTGCTAGATCCTATGGCAATTCAACATTTAATTTTTTTAGTAATTGCCATACTGTTTTCCACAGCAGCTGCACCATTTTACATTCCCAAGAATGCACAAGGCTTCCAATTTCTTCACATCCTTACAAACACTTGTTAGTTTCTGTTTCTCTTGGTAGTAGCCATTCTAATGGATGTGGGATGTTATCTCATTGTGGTTTTGATTTGGATTTCCTAATGATTTTTTTAATTTAAATTTTACTTAGTCAACATACAGTGTAATATTGGTTTCAGGAGCAGAATTCAGTGATTCATTTTACTCCTGCAACCATTCTGGAGAACAGTATGGAGGTTCCTCAAAACACTAAAAATAGAACTACCCTACAACCCAGTAATTGCACTATTAGGTATTTACCCAAAGGATACAAAAATACAGATTTGAAAGGGTGCATGTCTCCCAATGTTCACAGCAGTGTTATCAACAATAGCCAAACTATGGAGAGAGCCCAAATGTCCACCAACTGATGAATGGATAAAGAAGATGTGATGTATATATATACAACGGAATATTACTCAGTCATCAAAAAGAATGAAATCTTGCCATTTGCAATGACATGGATGGAGCTAGAATGTATTATGCTAAGTGAAATAAGTCTGTCATAGAAAGACAAATACCATATGATTTCGCTCAAATGTGGAAATTAAGAAACAAAAAAGATGAACATATAGGAAGCAGGGAGTGGGGGTGGGGAGAAGAGAGGGAAACAAACCACAAGAGACTCTTTTTTTTCCTAGACATTTCCAAATATTTGTTCTGAACCTAAATATCCATTCTTTTCTTTTGTAAAAATACTATATTGTATACCTGGAACCAATATTAAACTATATATGTTAACTAACTGGAATTTAAATAAAAACTTAAAAGAACCCACATATTCCAATGTCTTCAATTCCAGCATTTTGGTTCCATCATATCTAAGAAAAGCATTTGGATTCCAGAATTTGGATTCCAGCATATCTAAGAAAAGGTAACCTGAAATTTCATCCTTTCTTTGTTCAAAAATAATGCTCATTTTTTTCTTCTTACCTTTTCCAAGGGATCTCCCAGATCTATTGTCCTTTAAACCGTCTACTGACAAATTTCCCTGTGTACTTTCAACCAGCTTAAAAAATAAGACAGCTCAAGAAGCAGTAAGTATAAAATTTTAAGCCAAGAGAGACTAGAGCCTTTTGGAACATAAATTACATATCAATCAGAAAAGAGAGAAGAGAACAATTTACTCGTAGATTTTCTTCACTGAATTGCCTGAAATAATATTTTGTCATGCAATGGTTGTTTGCACTTTGATTTACAATTTATGGTTCTGCCAACCCTCCCACAAGGTAACCCTGGTATATAGAGTTCCTTTCTACTTAACAGAAAGGTTTATTCCTTTTTTTCAACAGTTGGGCCTCTCATTGTCCCTCATCATCTATGAAAAAATATTGGCTACTTATTCACCCTGGGATAAAGAGTCCTCAAATACTTTTGCCTATTATATGGAAGCCTTAGTTTTATGGAAACATAATTCTTTGAACTAAAACAAAATGTACAATGAACCAAATTGTCCATTGCCCTAAGTGGAATTACTGTTATGTTACATTTTTAAAATATTTGATCACTATATCTGTATTTTAGAGTGCACTAAAATGTGTCCTTTTCCTGAGCATGTTGTACTTTCTCTTTTATTTGCTAAACTTTTCACCTTATATTACCTGAACTTATTCAAAATCAGAATCAGATCTTTAGTGGTATAAACATTCAGGTTAATATTTTCTCCATCACTTCTCTTTGCCTTCCCCAACCAACAACCATTCTCTGCCCTGCTCTGTGCTCTTGCAGTCTGAACTCTGTGGGACGGAAGACTCTTTCACCTCTGACAGCTGGACTACAGGGATGGAAGACACCAGCAGGGGTTAGAAGATGGTGCTTTCCCTTCAGGCATGTTTTCTACACAGCTCTACCTTCTCCCATAGACCCCTCCCAGAGCTTGTTCTCACAGGTTTTAGCATCACTGTTCCAATTTCCTGCTGTCTCTACAGTCCCAGGTGACACTGACTTCCACAAATCCCTTAGGCTTCACCATCCCTTGGTTTCATTCACCCTGAACTCACCTCTATAAATAGTTCAGGCATTAAACTTTCATCAGTTAACTTCTTGGAGGATGCCATCAGTTTCCTGCCTGATATATACAGGATGTATCATACTGAGGCTACATATGAACTGAGTTCAAGTTCCTATCCTGAACAATTGGGAAGGGAGGAAATTAACATTACATTTTAAAATAAGGCCCATTTTTCTCCTTTCTCTTCAAAGGCAGCAAAATATAACTTCACAGGTAACTTCATGTTCTCTTTATAAATTTGCATTAATAATATTTCCAACATATGCAATAGTAGGGTAAAATAAATTTTCATGACTCCCATCATCCAGTTTCAAAAATCATGACTATTTTGCTATATACTTATTTCAATCTATTTTCCTTGCCTTTTGTGGGTGGAAGGAGGGTAGGGGTAGGGGTAGGGCTGAAGCATTTTATTTTATTTTAAAATTTTTTCTTTTTATTTATTTTAGAGAGAGAGACATTATGTGTGTGGAGAGGTGGGAGGGTGGGCAGAAAGAATCCCAAGCAAGCTCCATGCCTAGCATGAGTTTCAGTGTGGGGATCAATCCCACGACCCTGGTATCGTGATCTGAGCTGAAATCAAGAGTCAGACACTCAACTGACTAAGTCACCCAGGCGCCCCAGGGCTGAAGAATTTTAAAGCTAAGCCCAGGCAGCAAGTCATTTTTATTTCAATATACATCAAAGGCAAATTAAATCAAAACCATAATGTCATTATAATTACACATAATTAACAACATTAGCAATACTTTTTTTTGTTATCAGCTAAAATGTCCTTGTCTCAAAATGTCTTTTTACATTTCCTTAGTTTGAATGAGAATGGAATCCAAACAGTCCACTTTTGTATTTGGTTATTGTATTCCTCCCCACCCTTCCTTCTCTCCCTTCCTCCCCTCCTTCCCTCTCTTCATTGTTTTTAAATATAGACAAGTCTCCCTCCTCCTATTCTATTTTTCACATCATTGCCTTTTTGAAAAAAGTAGATCAATAATCCTATTGATGATCCATAGTCAAGATTTGGCTGATTATTTCTTGAGGTGTTGCACAATACATTCCATTAGACTGGATATAAATTCTTTTTTCATTTCTTTTTAAAAAAATATTTATTTATTTTGAGAGAAAGAGAGAGAGCATGAATGGGGAATGGGCAGAGAGAGACAGAGATAGAGAATACCAATCCCTCTGACAGTTCAGAGCCCAATGTGGGGCTGGAACTCACGAACTGTAAGATGGTGACCTGAGCCAGTGAACTATTGGCACCTCATCAAGATAAAAACTTCTGCACTGCAAAGGAAACAATCAACAAAACTAAAAGGCAACCAACAGAATGGGAAAAGATATTTGCAAAAAACATATCGGATAAAGGGTTAATATCCAAAATCTACAAAGAACTTACCAAACTCAACCTGAGCCAAAACCAAAAGTCAGATGCTTAACTGAATGAGCTACCAAGGCTCCCTGGATATAAGTTCTTAAAGACAATTCAATTCAGGTACTTTTTCTTTCTTTTTCACAAGAGCATCCTATAGGTAATCCTTTGTACTTTATATTGCATCCCTTTGGAGGCACACATTGATTGTCTTGCTTCAGTGATACCGGTTGATATGTGGTTTCAGACGGTAACATCTTGATTCCTTCAGTGCAAAGTTCCCCATTAGTTTCACTGAATGGTTTTAGCATCCATTATTGAACATTTCCTAAATCAGTCCTTTTGTATGTGGTAGCAAAACAGTGATTTTCTCATTGTCATTCCTTCTGCCTTTATTAGCTGTAATTATTCTCCGTAAAAAGAACTTTTCTCCAACAACTGCTAGTATCTTTTTGTTACCATAAGTTACAGTTTATGTTGAAAAGGTAGAATAATTGCATAATTATTTCTTTTTAAATTATCAATTACTAGAGTTATTGGTATGCTACCTATTTCCAGTGATATGCACTGAGTTTTATTTCCTTTTCCTCTCCTTTTTTTTAAAAAAAAGTGCTACACGAAATTCATGGTCTTTAATACTCATTATGTTTTAATCAAAATCATTTTTTTTCCTGAGACTCACACTGTCCCATCTTCAGTCAGTGACAGTACCTGTGAAGTTTTGATATCACCTTGTTAGTTTTTTATAGCTTATTTTCTAGCACAACATGATGTTCTAGGCTCCTCTTCTACATTTTCTAACCCAAACTTGAAATCAGCCATGTTTTCAAGGAGTCCTCCTATCTTTTGATGGGAAATGATATTACAGACCAATACTTAGAGCTAGGAGGGTTCAATACTATTATGCTGTCTTTGCCTCTAGACCTTTGCAATCAGTAGAGATGGGGAATATGTAAATTTTCAAAAGGAAAGTTAAAGTGATCTTACTATTTCCCATGAACAGTAGAATTATATGGTTTTCCTTAGCTTCTTTGCTTTAATTCCTCCATCATTTTACTTTGTGCTAAAAATGTTTGTTACCAACAAATAATATGTTACAAAAGATAACACTTATTTACTTTCTCCTACAATACACATGTCATGTTTATAATTTCAGGACCAATTCAGTGCATATCTTTCAGGAAAAGAGAGTTCTTAGGAGAAAACAAAAATACACCTGGTTTTATTTTGGTCAATAATTTATTTTAAAAAACCTCACAGTTCCAGCTATAATGGAGTAATTGGTATTGTAACTATCCTCCACCATAAAAAATTATAAAACTAGACAAAATCCATGAGTCACGGTCTCACTGAACTAAGCGTCACAGACTGAAGTTAGGGTTTCAAGGTTGATGAGGATTCAGAAGTCTGTGTGTGGGTTCCTTATGAGTCTTGGATCAATGGCTGGGCTGCAAAGGCAAAGGGAAACACCTAAGCTGCTTGGCTGAAAGAAGAGAATGTTTTTGGAAGGCCATCACTCAAGTGAGACCCCTTAAAGTTCAAATCTTAAGAGGACAGACCATGCATAGAATAAGACCACACTCGAGGAGTGGAAATAAAATTGAAATAAACTTCCCAAAGAAAAAAAATGGGATCAAAGGGATCCCCCTGCCAGAACAAAGCTTGGTAGTCCCTTTTCAAAAAAGTTAACATAATCCAGACTCCTTTTAATTATGCACCATCCATAATATTCAACATAAAATAATTTATCTAAATATTTCTGATTGTTATCACTTGTGTTTTTAAAAAACAACAGCCCATCCCTATGTATTGTATAATAACACTTTTTTTGAAAACTTCCCTTTTGAGCAAGTATAAACTTTTAACATTTTCGAAGACCTGTTCTGACTTTGCTACTGGTTTCCATTGTTGAAAAGGAGAAGAGGGGTAGAATTATATATAATATCAGTATGCTTCTTTATATTTTTGTTTTGACTTCCAATGAAATTATTCTATATTCTATTAACTTTATATATGACAGAGTCCCTTTTGATGATCTACATATTTCTGATTTTTGACAGAGATGTATTAATATTCATAATAATTAGGCAAAGGAGAACAGAAGTTTCTTTTCTCTAATTTATAAAGATTTTTCAAGTATTATTTAATCTCCTGTATAAGGATAGCATAAAATATTTATCTCCTAACACTGTAGAAGAAAAAGCAGAGAAACTCAATATGTTATGTACTTAACAGTAAGAAAAGGAAAATATTAATCACTCACAGTCAATTATTTTTGTTAATGCTAAGCTGTTGATTTATAAATTATCATGTATACTAATAGAATGGCAAAATACACAACTCATTTTTCTTATTGTAAACAAATAAAAAAGAATTACTGATATTCAGCACCATCTGGGTGGTTACATTCTGACACTGCGCTGTTTTTAAAAAGCAAGATATATCACCTGTAATGCAAAACTTTGTGAAGACAGTGCTAAGTGTTTGACATTGAATATACGGTGCATTGTCAATTAAAAAAAATATAAGAAATTATTGCGCATCAGAATTATGTAGCAAAATGGAGGAGTTAACAAATTATGAAAAATTTTGAACTGTAAAAAAAGGAGAAACTGCTGAGGAAGAAATACATATATGTCTGGAGGTGATGGTCAGCCCAGTTCATGGTAATTGTGAATATATTTTCCATGATGGAAGCCAGGCACGCCAGCAGATGTACCAGGAAGGGTACCTTCCCAAGGTGCTGGGTAGCAGAAAACCCAGCACCCTGAGTTCCTGAGCTTCTCTTCTGTTTCCTGTGTACACCCTCATTGACTTTTCCATTTCTTCAATCAACTCTCTGAGCTGTTTTGTAGAGTATCACGACTAAAGAATGAGGAACTTTATTTTAACAAACATAAAACACTGTAGGCAAGCGGGTGAAGGGGAGTGGGAGGTACAGGCTTCCAGTTATGGAATGAATAAGTCACGGGATGAAAGGCACAGCATAGAGAATGTCATCAGTGCTATCGTTATAGTGTTGTCTAGTGACAACTGTAGTTACACTTGTGGTGAACATAACATATAGAGTTGTAGAAATACTATATTGTATACCTGAAACTCATGTAACACTGTGTGTAAACTATAATTTAAAAATGATTTTTAGAAGGGGAAAAATTAATAAAAAATAAAATTGTAAAAGTACATATTAGCTTCTAAGTGCACTCTTTGGCATTGTCTGTTAAGTACTACCAGAATACCATGTGGTCTTAAATCCTTGAAAACTAAAAAAAAAAAAAGTAAGCTTATAATAATTGCTTCAAACTATTATCATAAAATTCACAGCCTAGGATTTTTAAAACATAGTAGTATTAGTTTTTCATTAAAATGAAATGGAGTTTCTTGCATGTGATTTTTCAATTACTTAGGCAGTAATGAATTATGGAAAAAACATGGAATCTAAAGTCAGCCAGATTTCCGTTTTAAATTTTGACTTTTTAATTTCTAGCAGTGGGTCATTTAAACAAATAGTTTAATCACTCTGTTTCTCAGTTTACTTATTTGTAAAACAATCACACTAATGCCTTTATTTCAAGAGTTTTGTGAGGATAAAAACTGCATAAGTAAAATTTCTCGAGTGCCTGGAATGTGGTATATATTCTCTAAATGTTAGTATCCTTTCTTTTCTTTTTTCTTTTCTTTTCTTTTCTTTTCTTTTCTTTTCTTTTCTTTTCTTTTTTTGTTATTCTCTCATGAAACAAGAAAAGTTCAAAAATCATACTTTTTTTTCTGAATTTTCAGACAATGGGAACTTGAGAGAGATATTCAGATCTTATTACAAAACTTTTCATTCTCTCACTATAATATGCCTCAATCTACTACACTATAGTAATCATTTCCTCTGTCTCACCTACCATTTTAAGAAATGAACAGAGGTGCCTGGGTGGCTTAGTCCCTTAAGTGCCAACTCCTGATTTCAGCTTAGGTCATAATGTCACAGTTCGTGCATACGAGTCCCACTTTGGGCTTTGCACTGAGCTTGGAGCTTGCTTGGGATTTTCTCTCTCTCTCTCTCTCTTTCTCTCTCTCAATCTCTCTCTCCCTCTTTGCCCCCTCCCCTGCTCGATCTCACTCTCTCTCTCTAAAAATAAAATTAAAAAAATTAAAAAAAAAAGAAATGAACAACTTGTATTTCTAAATGCCACTTGTGCCCTGCATTTGCGTGCTTTTTCATAGTCTAGAGTTTTGCTTCCAAAATTTCCCTCTTTCTCTCTCTCCTGTCCTCCTTTTCTCCTGGATTATCTTTCATGGTGTTTTTTTTTCTTTTGTCTTAAGAAACGAAAACAAATTTCTCTTGCCTCACATTCTCATTCTGCACCATTTTTTCCCCTATAAGCAGAAGTAAAAATTTGCTATACTTGCTATACTCTAACTCCAGGCTTTGCCAAATTCAGTATTTTTTTTTATCTTCTACCTTAAGATATCCAGCACCACATAAATTATTCATTTTTATTCCAGTGTGATTGTTTAAAAGGTTTTTTAAAAGGAAACTAAAATTTGTCTTCTCAATCCATACTAATTTCTCTTTGAAAAACATCCTACTTAAAATTTTAATGGGTAGACTTCATCTTATCTACATTCTAAAAACCAATTTTGAAGTACATAATGAAGGTCAGATAAGCACTGAAGAATTCATGTTCCATATTTTTCAAAGAAAGGAAAATAGGGGTGCCTGGTTGGCTCCATCAGGGGAGCACATGACTTTTGATCTCAGGGTCACAACTTAGAGCCCCACGTTGGTTATAGAGACAACTCAAATAAATAAAATTTAAAAAAAAACAAAGAAAGGAAAATACAAATATTAATTAGGTACAATGGTTTTATATTAATCAAATTACTTTCATATGAAATTTTAACCAAAGGTTTTGTCAAAAACAATCATAAAATACACATGATTAATCTCTTTAAAAAATTAGTTTATCATGAACTAAATGAAGAAGTGGGTGGCTCAGTCAGTTAAGCGTCTGACTTCAGCTCAGGTCATGATCTCACAGTTCATGGGTTTGAGCCCCACGTCGGTCTCTGTGCTGACAGCTCAGCACCTAGAGAGTCTGCTTTGGATTCTGTGTCTCCCTCTCTCTCTGCCTCTCCCCTGCTCACGCTCTGTCTCTGTCTCAAAAATAAATAAACATTAAAAACATTTTTTTTAAAGAAATGAGGTAATAGGATAAGAAGACAACTAAAGGTTGTTCATAGTGTCCATCAGAATTTACTCAGTGGGATGAATCAGTCCACTTACCAGACTGACCAACTGGTCAAAGACAGTAGATACAGATACCTTCTGGGAGGTGTTAGGAATTCAAATAGGCGTAATTGCTTTGAAATAATAAATATATCTCTTCTAGCCTGTAACTTCAGATGGCCTTTGTACTTCCAGATGATCTAAGGATTTGATGAAAAAGATGAACTTTTTCCTTTATTTTTATCATTCCCTTTATACCTCATTTACTCCTATTAAAAACAGTTGCACTTACTGTTGACCCTTAAATACAGTTGACCCTTAAATAACATGGGTTTGAAATGGAAAGTTTACTTATATAGAGATTTTTTGGTAAATAAAATACAGTAATATAAATTTATTTTCCTTATGATTTTCTTAATAACACTTTTTTAATCTCTAGCTTATTTTATTGTAAGAATAAAGTACATAATACATATAACATACAAAATATGTGTTAATTGACTATGTATGAATAAGGCCTCCGGTCAACAGTTATGAAGTTTAGGGGGAAACAAAGATTTTTTGCAAATTTTTTAACTATGTGGATAGTCAGTACCTTAATCCCCACATTGTTCAAGGTCCAAATGTATGATTATATAGTGGTAACTTTTATTACTTCTATAGCAAAATATAAAAAAACTTACAGAAGATTTGAAATCATACTTTTACTTTCTGAATCAGATGTCTATTTTTATGTATGCCTATATTAAATATATATTATACATATATACATATTTATATAATATGTAAAAGAGAAACCAAAAAATAAGCCAACATATTTTAAAGGGGAGAAATAACTTCTTAAAATCAAACTCCCACTCTAGGTTTAGTGTAATATGAAAAGATAATCACATACAACATATTCCAGTTTTTAAAATATCAAATGCTTATCTTATAATTCAAATTAAAATACACTATTTCTTAAATAAGGTTAGCTAAATACATATATATGAGTAGCATGTAGTTTCAAATTGTAAGATACTATTCCACTGCATTGGGACTCCCATTAGTTACATAGAGAAAACTGCTGACAGATTAGCATTAGTTTTCCTCTTTTTGTTCCTCCAGCTTCATTTATGATCTTGTCTTTGCCTTTCGTGTTCTGAATTTTCACTCTGATGCATCTGCAAGTGTGTTGCTTTTTGTTTTCGCTAATTGTGTTTAGCTTTTGAATTCTGAGTTAGTCTTTTATAAATTCAGTAAATCCTTGGCTAATATCATAGAGATCCTATTCTCCCTGGGAATTTCCTTTGCTATTTGGCTTAGATTTGAAGCAGCCAATGGTTTAACAGCTTGCACTTGCAAGCCAGTATGAACTGGCTCCAGCCAACTACTGAATGGACTTTTAAGTGACAGTATTTTTCTCTCTATATTCAAGCTAATTATTATACTCTTTTGACTTTTGATTTTATGGAGAAAAGCCTACTGTGAAAAATGACTGAGAAGGGGCCAAGATGGCAGAACAACATAGAAGTTTTTTTTTTGCATCTCTGAAATATAGCTAGATCAACACTAAACCACCCTGCACACCTAGAAAACTGATTTGAGGATTAACACAACAATCTGCACAGCCTGAACCATAGAACTCAGCAGGTATGTGGCATGGAGAGGTGAACTGGGGGAGAGAGAGGCCAAGGAGGGCAGGGAGCTGTTTTTGATTGCATAGAGGTTGCAGACAGGGGATGGGGGAGAGTATGAGAAAGCATCTCCATGTCTGAAAGCAGCTGGAGAGAAAAGAAAGAATACTCATGGGAGTGAACAAAAAAAGGAGAAAGGAGAGGGTTTAAAATCCATTAAGACTCTATAAACAGGGGAAGAACCGAGTCTGAAACTCTGCAACTCAATACCTAATGATGCTCTGGTTAGAAGAGAAAATCCCCTGCAGCAGAGAAAGAGGTCCAAGGGTTCCTCAGGCCACATGGGGAGAGGTGGTTCCCTTGCTGGGAGGACATTTGGTAGGGGCTATGTGGCCTCTCCACAAGCAAAGGTCCCAATGGACCCTAGAGAACAACCACATTCGCTGGTGCTAGAAGAAGGATGTTAAATGGGAAACGTGGTGCCAGATGGGTGTTGTGATTTTCCATAAACCCTGAAACATTGCTCTACACGATCATGTGAACTTTCTCTGGGGTGGGCTGGTACCCAGCTACAGTCTCTGGGTGTTGGCAGCAGCATGGTCCTGCGAACATCCTGGGTGCACCTGGCACCTGGCCATTGCTCAGTGACACCCTCCCCCAGAAGGTCTGAGCGGGTCAAAGCTACAGTCCCTCAGAAGTGAGGGGTTGGGAAACACAGCCACATCTGAGATAAAACTCAAGAGGGAGGTGCCATCTGGCAAACTGATGACGTGGTCATGGACAATGTAAAAGTGGGGAGTGGACAGAAGCCAGAGACAAAGGAGGGGTGTGTGATTGCTGGTCAGGGAGAGCAGAGTTCTGATACTAGAGACTGAGTAGCTGGGTGATGCCATTTTCACCCATCCCACGCATGCAGACACACACCTACAAATTCCACAACAATCCACCCCAGCAAGCTAAGCAGCACCATCTAGTGGAGAACAGAGCTGTTACACTAAACACCACCCAACTGGGTGCTGCTTAGTTGGTCTCTGCCTGCTTAGTTTATGGATTGTAAAGTGCTTCTTAGGTTGACTTCTAAGGGAAAACAATGTAATTTCAATCGTATTTCAATCTGTTCACTGGTCCATCTATTCAATTTCTTTTCTTTTCCTGTTCTTTAAAAAATTTTTTTAAAATTTTTAATGTTTATTTATTTTTGAGAGAGAGAGACATAGCATGAGCAGGGGAGGGGCAGAGAGACACAGAATCTGAAGCAGGTTCCAGGCCCTGAGCCATCAGCACAGAGCCCAACGTGGGCTTGACCTCACAAACCATGAGATCATGACCTGAGCCAAAGTTGGATGTTCAACCGAGCCACCCAGGGCCCCCTCAAAAATTTTTTTAATGTTTATGTATTTTTGAGAGAGAGACAGAGGGAGAGTGTGAGCAGGAGAGGGGCAGAGAAAGAGAGGGAGACACAGAATCCAAAACAGGACCCAGGCTCTGAGCTGTAAGCACAGAGCCCCATGTGGAGGTCAAACCCATGAGCCATGAGATTGTAAGCTGAGCTGAAGTTGGATGCTCAACCGACTGAGACATCCAGGCACTCCCTTCTTTTCTTATTCTTGAATACAGAAAGAGAAAAAAATTATTTTTATTATTAATTTTTATCAAAAATATTTTCCTTTAAATTTTTTACTGTACTTTTTTCTTTTCTGTAAAATTTTCAAATTCTATTTTACTTCCATCATTTCATTTTATTCTATTTCATTGTATTCATTTTTTCAAATTTTCAAACGTTTTCCTTTTTTCTTTTTTCTTTTTTTCTCTTTCTTTTCTTATCTTTCCCTTTTATCACTAATCTATCAAGTTCCTTTCAACAACCTGACCAAAACACACCTACGATCTAGCATTTTATTTGATTTTTGGGTGGTTGTTTTAATTTTTAATGTTTTTTTTATTTATTAATTTCTTATCTTCCTTCAAAATGACGGAATGAAGGAATTCACCCCAAAAGAAAGAGCAGGAAGAAATGACAGCTAGGGACTTAATCAACACAGATACAAGCAAGATGTCTGAACCAGAATTTAGAATCACAATAATAAATATACTATCTGGGGTTGAAAATTGATTAGAATCCCTTTCTGGAGAGAAAAAAGAAGTAGAGCTAGTCAGGATGAAATAAAAAAAATTCTATAACTGAGCTGCAATCTTGAATGGATGCCACGGCGGCAAAGATGGATGAGGAAGAGCAGCAAATCACTGATATAGAGGACAAACTTAAGGAGAATAATGAAACAGAAAAAAAAAAGAGGGACACTGAAGCAAAAGAGCACAATTTAAGACTTAGAGAAATCAGTGACTCATTAAAAAGGAACATCAGAACCATAGAGGTCCCAGAAGATGAAGAGAGAGAAAAAGGGATAGAAAATTTATGTGAGCAAATCATAGCAGAAAACTTTCCTAACATGGGGAAAGACAGATATCAAAATCCAGGAAGCAGAGAGAACTCCCATTAGATTCAACAAAAACCGTCCATCAACAAGACCTATCATAGTCAAATTCGCAAAATACTCAGGCAAGGAAAGAATCATGAAAACAGCAAGGGGAAAAAAGTCCTTAACCTACAAGGTAAGACAGATCAGGTTTGTATCACACCTATCCACAGAAACTAGGCAGGCCAGAAAGGAGTGGCAGGATATAGTCAATGTGCTGAATCAGAAAAATATGCAGCCAAGAATTCTTTATCCAGCAAGGTTGTCATTCAAAATAGAAGGAGAGATTAAAAGTTTCCCAGACAAACAAAATTAAAGGAGTTCATGACCATTAAACAAGCCCTGCAAGAAACTTCAAGGGGGGCTTTCTGAGGGGAGAAAATATTGGAAAAAAAGACCAAAAGCAACAAAGACTAGAAAGAACCAGAGAACACCACCAGAAACTCAAACTCTACAGGCAACATAATGCAATAAATTCATATCTTTCAGTATTCACTCTTAAAGTCAATGGACTAAATGCTCCAATAAAGAGACATGGGGTAACATAATGGACAAGAAAACAAGATCCATCTATCTGCTGTTTACAAGAGACACACTTTATACCTAAAGACACCTTCAGATTGAAAGTAAGAGGATGCAGAACAATCTATCATGCTAATGGTCGACAAAAGAAAGCCAGAGTAGCCAAACGTATATCAGACAATCTAGACTTTAAAATTAAGACTGTAACAAGAGATGAAGAAGAGCATTATATCATAATTAAGGGGTCTATCCATCAAGAAGACCTAACAATTATAAACATTTATGCTCCAAATATGGTGGAACCCAAATATATAAGTCAATTAATCACAAACATAAAGGAACTCATCGCTAATAAGACCATAATAGTAGAAGACTTCCGCACCCCACTTACAACAGTGGACATATCATCTAAACAAAAAATCAACAAGGAAACAATGGCTTGAATGACACACTTGACTGGATGGAATTAACAGATATTCAGAACATTTTATCCTAAAGCAGCAGAATACACATTCTTCTCCAGTGCACATGGAATGTTCTCCAGAATAGATCACATACTGGGACACAAATCAGCCCTCAACAAGTACAAAAAGATCAAGGTCATACAGTGCATATTTTCAGACCACAACGCTATGAAATTCAAAATCAACCACGAGAAACAATTTGGAAAGATAACAAATATTTGGAGACTGAAGAACATCCTACTAAAGAATGAATGGGTTAACCAAGAAGTTAAGGAGGAAATTAAAAAGTACATGGAAGCTAATGAAAATGATCACACCACAGCCCAAAACCTCTGGGACACAGCAAAGGTGGTCATAAGAGGGAAGTATATAGCAATCCAGGCATTCCTAAAGAAGGAAGAAAAGTCTCAGATACACAACCTAACCTTACACCTTAAAGAACTGGAAAGGTAATGGCAAATAAAACTCAAAACCAGCAAAACACAGGAGATAATAAAGATTAGAGAAGAAATCAATTCGAAACAAAAACAAAACAAAACAAACAAAAAACCACACAGTAGAACAGAAAAACCAGATGCTAGTTCTTTGAAACAATTAACAAAATTGATAAACCACTAGCTAGTTTGATCAAAAAGAAAAAGGAAAGGACCCAAATAAATAAAATCAAGGATTAAAGAGGAGAGATCCCAACCAACTCAGCACAAATACAAATAATAAAAGAATATTATGAACAATTATACACCAATAAAATGGGCAATCTAGAAGACATGGACTAATTCATAGAAGCATATAAACTACCAAAACTGAAACAGGAAGAAATAGAAAATTTGAACAGATCCAAAACCAGTAGAGAAATCAAATTATTAATCAAAAATCTCCCAAAAAACAAGAGTCCAGGGTCAGATGGCTTTCCAGGAGAATTCTACCAAACATTTAAAGAAGAGTTAACACCTATTTTCTTGAAGCTTTTCTAAAAAATAGAAATGGAAGGAAAACTTCCAAACTCCTTCTATGAAGCTAGGATTATCTTGATTCCAAAGCCAGACAGAGATCCCACTACAAAGGAGAACTATAGACCAATTTCCCTGATGAACATGGATGCAAAAATCCTCAACAAGATATTAGCCAACTGGATCCAATACATTAAAAGAATTATACACCATGACCAAGTGGGATTTATACCTGGGATGCAGGGCTGGTTCAATACCCACAAAACAATGTGATGCATCACATCAATAAAAGAAAGGACAAGAACCATATGATCTTCTCAATAGATGCAGAGAAAGCATTCAAGAAAACACAGCATCCTTTCTTGATAAAAATCCTCAAGAAAGTAGGGATAGAAGGATAATACCTCAAGATCATAGAAGCCATATATGAAAGACCCACCACTAATATCATCCTCAATGGTGAAAAACCGAGAGCTTTCCCCCTAAGGTCAGGAACAAGACAGAGATGTACCCTCTCACCACTGTTATTCAACATAGTATTGGGAGTCTTAGCCTCTGCAATCAGACAACACAAAGAAATAAAAGGCATCCGAATCGGCCAGGAGGAGGTCAAACTTTCACTCTTTGCAGATGACATGATATTCTATATGGAAAATCCAAAAGATTCCACCAAAAAACTGCTAGAACTGATCCACTAATTCAGCAAAGTCACAGGCTGTAAAATCAATGCACAGAAATCAGTTGCATTCCTATACACCAATAACGAAGCAACAGAAAGAGAAATCAAGGAATTGATACCACTAACAATTGCACCAAAATACATAAAATACCTATGAATAAATCTAACCAAAGAGGTGAAGAATCTATACACTGAAAACTATAGAAAACTTCTGAAAGAAATTGAAGAAGACACACAAAAAAATTGGAAAAATATTCCACGCTCCTGCATAGGAAGAACAAATATTGTTAAAATGTCAATAGTACCCAAAGCAATCTATATATTCAATGCAATACCTACCAAAATAACACCAGTATTCTTCACGAAGCTAGAACAAACAAACCTAAAATTTGTATGGAACCAGAAAAGCCCCCGAATAGCCAAAGCAATCTTGAAAAAGAAAACTGAAGCTGGAGGCATCACAACCCTGGACTTCAAGCTGTATTACAAACCTGTAATCATCAAGACAATATGGTAGTGGCACAAAAACAGACACTCAAACAATGGAATAGAACAGAGAACCCAGAGATGGACCCACAAATGTATGGCCAACTAATCTTTGACAAAGCAGGAAAGAATATCCAATGGAATGAAAACAGTCTCTTCAGCAAGTGGTGCTGGGAAAACTGGACAGCGACATGCAGAAAAATGAACCTGGGCCACTTTCTTACACCATACACAAAAATAAACTCAAAATGGATGAACGACCTAAATGTAAGACAGGAAGCCAACAAAATTGTAGAGGAGAAATCAGGCAAAAACCTCTTTGACCTTGGCTGCAGCAACTTCTTACTCAACACGTCTCCAGAGGGAAGGGAAAAAAAAGCAAAAATGAAACAATTGGGACCTCATCAAAATAAAAAACTTCTGCACAGTGAAGGAAACAATCAGCAAAACTAAAAGGCAACCGACAGAATGGGAGAAAATATTTGCAAACGACGTATCAGATAAAGGGTTAATATCCAAAATCTATAAAGAACTTATCAAACTCAACCCCCAAAAACCATATAATCCAGTGAAGAAATGGGCAAAAGACATGAGTAGATACTTCTCCAAAGAAGACATCCAGATGGCCAACTGACACATGAAACAATGCTCAACATCACTCATCATCAAGGAAATACAAATTAAAATCACAATGAGATACCACCTTACACCTATCAGAATGGCTAACATTAACAACTCAGGCAACAACAAATGTCGGTGAGAATGTAAGCTGGTGTAGCCAGTCTGGAAAACAGTATGGAGGTTCCTCAAAAAATTAAAAATGGAACTACCCTACAACCTAGCAATTGCACTACTACATAGTTATCCAAGGATACAGGTATGCTGTTTCCAAGGGACACATGCACCCCAATGTTTATAGCCGCACTATCAACAATAGCCAAAGTATGGAAAGAGCCCAGATTTCCATCAGTGGATGAATGGATAAAGAAGATGTGGTATATATACACAATGGAGTATTACTCAGCAATCAAAAGGAATGAAATCTTGCCATTTGCAACTATGTGGATGGAACTAGAGGGTATTATGCTAAGTGAAATTAGTCAGTCAGAGAAAGACAAATATCATATGACTTCACTCATATGAGGACTTCATGATACAAGATAGATGAACATAAGAGAAGCAAAAATAATATCAAAACATGGAGGGGGACAAAACATAAGAGATTCTTAAATATGGAGAACAAACAGAGGGTTGCTGAAGGGGTTGTGGGAGGGGACATGGGCTAAATGGGTAAGGGATGTTAAAGAATCTACTCCTGAAATCATTGTTGCACTGTATGCTAACTAACCTGGATGTAAATTAAAAAATAAATAAATTATTTTAAAAATTAATAATTCATCTGTACCTGATCTGAATTTTTCCTACATTTGATTTTAAGACCTGGTCTTGGTGTTCTCCATTTTTACTATAATATTCCAAGGGGTGGCTTGATTTTTATTCTGGTTTCTCAGGAACCCATTGTGATTCTTAAACATGAGGATTTATGTCTTTTATCAATATTAGAAAATTTTAAGTGTTTATACTTTCAAATATTGTTACTTCTCATTTCATTTAGTTTCTATTTATGTAATTCATATTCAATATATACTGAATCCTCCCTCTATATTAATTTCTCAGATTTTCTTTATTTAATTCCCATTGCTGCATTTTAATCAATTTCTTTCAATCTATTTTCCACTTTACTAATTCTATGTTATGTTGTGACTAAGTAGCTATTTAATTCATCTACTGGGGTTTTCATTTTAATTTCAAAAACCCTACACTTTAATTGTACACATTTTATTTTATTCTTTTTAAAATCCCATCAATTTTCATAAAACATTGTCACTTATTATCTTTTGACATTTTATGCCTTTATTTTAAACATACTTATTTAATAATGAGACTATTTTTCTTTCCAGAGTCCAGGCTAAGGCAGACAAATGTCCTTGTCATCTTCTCATACTGACTTGTGTGTATTTCTAGTTTATCCTTAATGATTTCTCCCAGTGATATCTCACTCTCCCTTCTCCACCAAGGCTGCAGCTCCTTTCCTTATATGAAATTTGAAACCCCTGTCTCCAGTAGTAAGCTAATTACTCAGACTTTGTTAACCAATTAGCATAGTCTATCTTTCTTGCTCATAGTAATTGGTTTGCAGTTAGTATTATCATCCAAATGTGAGAAATCAAACTAAAATCAGAATGTTTGCATTGGACTTGCTAGAATGAGGTTTATGAAGTCCCGAGGAGTGAAGGAGACAAATTGTGAAGTTGGGAATCCAGAGAAAAGCAGAGGTGAAAGATAAAAAATGGGAATCCAAAAATTTATCACTTCATTTGGGCCTCTCAGTTCAGCAGCACCTGAAGTTAGCATTGTCCCCAGATTTTCATTTTATATGTGCTGGGACTGCTTGAATCGGATTTCTGCATCTTGATCTGAGTCATCGCTAGTATAACAACATAAGAGTTGTTCCCAGTCTCTCCTCATCTTTCTCTGCCTGGCAAGTGGCAGGAATATAAATTTGAATGTAAAAGATAGAGAAATAATTTAACTATCCCATGGTGAACACTGGGATGCCTACCCAGTGAAAGATTTCACTCCCTTCTGGAGTGACAGATTAATCCACCAGCTACTTGACATTCTGTTTGTAGACAATTCTCAGCCGTCAGCTTGCATCAGTTAAAGTTCAACCAAAGAAACAGAACCAGTAGGAAGCAGATATGAAGAGAGTTATTGCAAGGAATTGACTGACACAATTGTGGGGACTGGTAAGGTTAATTCTGAAATCTGTAGGGCAGGCTAACAGGAGGAGCAGACTGGACCTTCTGGGCACCAGCTGAAGCTGCTGATCACAAGTAGAATTTCTTCTTCCTCAAGTAAACCATAGTTCTTTTCTTAAGGCCTTTCAATTTATCAGGCCCAACTAGATTATAGAGGATAATCTCCCTTAAAGTCAACTGACGTTGACAGCAACATGTATATTAGTGTTTGATTGCATAACTGGAGAGTATAACCTAGTCAGGGTGATAAATAAAATATACCATCACAGAGCATTCATTGAGAAATGTTATAGTTGAAGAGAATCTCCTCACCTAGGGTCATGGCTCTTCCCAGAATATCCAGCATTTAATGACTGTTTGAGGCTATTAAAGCCTGTTAAAACTTGCCCTAACTTAGGAAAACTCTCTAAGGTCATATCATTTTCTGAATTTCTGGATTGGCCGAAGCCTTTGCTGTGTTTGCATCACAATTGTTCTCCCTTTCTCCAGTATGCTTTTTTTGCCTTCCTTCTACAATTGTGGAAATACTCCTTAATAAACTTCACATGCAAATCCTTTCTCAGAATATCCCTCAACCCATGACAGGCTCCAACATTACCTTTAGTTATCTTCCTAAAATACACATGAACAATACTTCACATGTTTCCTTTTAAAACATATTATAAAATAGTAAGACTATAAGTCTCCAGAATATTTTAATGCTGAGACTATATCCAAGTAGTTCACCACTTTATTTGGAAAATTATGTGCTCAATAAATGAATATACAGCATAATATTTGGCTTTCACTGATAGTAAAATCTCTGTTCATTAACTTAAAATCAGATTGTTCAGATCAACATCTAAATTTAAAATTGTACTATTTTTTATACAAAACATAAAGCATGGTGTTTATTTTAGATTCAAGTTTTTATTTAAATTCCAGCTAGTTCACACATAGTATAACATTAGTTTCAGGAATAGAATTTAGTGATTCATCATTTACATACATTATCCAGTGCTCATCACAAGTGCCCTCCTTAATGTCCATTACCCATTTAACCCATTCCCCCACCTACCTCCCTCCATCAACCCTCAGTTTGTTGTCTATAGTTAAGAGTCGATTTTATGGTTTCCCTTTCTCTTTCTTCCCCTAATGTTCATTTATTTTCATTTATCAAATTCCACATATGAGTAAAATCATGGTATTTGTCTTTCTCTGACTGACTTTTTTCACTTAGCATAATACCCTCTAATTCCACTTGGGTTGTTGCAAATGACAAGATTTTATTCTTTTTTATAGCTGAGTAATATTCCATTGTATTTTAAACTGAGGGAAGACTGGAGCACCTGGGTGGCTCAGTTGGTTAAGCATCTGACCCTTGATTTTGGCTTAGGTCATGATCTCACAGTTCATGAGATAGAACCCTATGTCAGACTGCACGCTGACAACATGGAGCTTCCTTGGGATTCTCCTTCTCTCCCTGTCTCTCTATACCCCCCTCCCTTCTGCTTTCTCTCTCTCAAAAGTAAATAAGTGAACTTAAAAAAAAGAGTGTATAAATTGAGGGAAGACTATTGAATGAATATTTTGCCACATTAGAAATGATCAATGTCATATATCAAGATTCCCCAAATTAGGGGAAACTTGTGATGCTTTGCTTCAATCCATTTAAATTCTGGTCTACTGGAGTGGCAATGACTCTGAATTTAGACATCATTTCATTCAATTCTCTTAGTGTCTTTATTATGAATATAATAGCTTTATTATTGTATTTCTATTATTCCTACTTGGATGGAGGAAGAGGAAAATTACTATCACTTAAAAAAACCCATAGCACACACATTGTTTCATTCTAGAAATTGTGATGTGTGAACATTGTTATAATAATGTTGACGAAATGACAGACATGTTTACTTCTTAAAAAAATTTCTCAAAAAAAATTCTGTGTAAATGACAACCTTTAGATAGATGCATTTACCTCTCTGGTCCATAATCACTGTTAAATTGAACAGTGTTCAATTTTTAGGAGGGAGTATTTACACCACAAAAATCAGAAAATGCAACAAATCAAGGCTTCTCTCCAGAGAGTTTGTTGTTCACATGTACTAGCACACATCCTACTAGCCTCCCAATTACTCAAAGATGTTGTTTTAACAATTTTTCTTTCTCCTTATCATCCAGTTTTAATCAAATAAAAAATGTAAAAAGGATTTAAAGAAAAATGAATGAGGACTAAGACAACCAAGTTTTTATTCATCTCTTCAAGATAGTAAATCAGTTTTTAAATATGTATTGATTATATAACAAAATCATCATGTGTGTTCATTAGCATTTCAAGTCATAGATAAGGTTGTTTTTGCTAAGGAGTTTGTAACTTATGGGAAAATAACACCATATCATTTATTTAGAGAAGTAGAATCAGAAAGCATGGCCCTATTTTTATTTGTGTGTTTATTTATGTATCCTACCATATAGAGAGTTTGTTTATGACAAGGGGAGATGATATGCACACTTACTCATTATGGAAGCTGGGTACACTATTAATTCTGCTTCCTCACTTATCTTTCCTGTGTTCAAAACCCTCCAATGGCTACTGTTTTCCTGCTGAGGAAAAGCCTTACAATGGCCATATAGAAGGCAGCCTTTATGAGAAAATGGACTTTGTTTTACTTACTGCTATTTGATCAATCTGTAGAACACAATAGGTGTTCATTTGCATAACTGGTCAAAAGGTCAAAATTTAAACTCAAATTACCAAAGGTTTGTTGGGGAAGGTGTGAGTTCCTTGCCATTTTCTTCTTAGGTCATAGATTTTCCATGGACATTGTCCAAATAGTAGTCATAATTATACAATGGTTTCAGAGACTTAAAGTGTATATTCAGCCAACCTGAGAAATTTGAGTTAATCAATAAATATATTGTCAAAGAAGAACTGATCCTTTTAACAACTAGAAAATTTAACCATTTCTTGGATCTTGCTGGAGGAAAACTGAAATGAAATGATTACACATTAAAATAAATTGAGATACAGATAAAAGATATTTTAAAAAGCTTATACCTGGAATACTGCAGGCTGGATAATCAGAGTAGAAGAAAATGAACAAAGGCGAATATTTATCAAGTACTTATGATTTGTCTGATATTTTGCTAAGTAATTTGATTGCACTGTTTCTTTTTTTACTCTTAATGACTCTATGATATAAGTGATTCTATTATTTCATATAAGAGATCAGCTAACTGAGACTTAAATAATTTTTTTAATAATTATTCATTTGGGGGAGAGCACAAGTGAGGAAGGGGCAGAGAGATGGGGACAGAGGATCTGAAGCAGGCTGTATGCTGACAGGCTGACAGCAGCGAGCCCAATGTGGGGCTCGAACTTGCAAACTGCAAGATCATGACCTGAGCTGAAGTCAGACGCTTGACAGATGGAGCCACCCAGGCACCTGAGACTTAAGGAATTATTAAAACTTGCTATGGTATGTTCTCCACACTATAGCATGGTTCTCCAGAGAAATCTATAATGTTTCTATAATAATATTTCTAATATTATTTCTGTATTTCTAATATTTCTATAATCATATATATACACATATATATCTGTCTATAATGTTTATGTATTTTCTATATATAGAAATAGAATATATATATTTTACCTATCATCTATCATCTATCTATCTATCTTCTATCTATCTATCTATCTATCTATCTATCTATCTACCTACCTATCTCTATCTAAAGAGATTTATTTTAAGGAATTGTTCATGCAACTGTGGGAGCTGGCAAATTTGAAGTCTGCAGGGCAGTCCGGCAGGCTGGTACCTCAGACAGTTGATATTGCAGCTTTGAGTTTAAAACCTAGAGAGCCAGGATGGATACTTGGGTAAGATTAATACTTTAGTCTTAAAGGACAATTCCTTCTTCTCTAGGAAACCTCAATTTTAGCTCATGGTTTTCTTTGCCTGATGGATGACTCAAATGTTCATTTTTAAAGCATCTGGACATTAATAGTACTAAATTGTTATTGTAGTTTTCCATTGACTTTAATCATAGGGTATGGTAGTGATAAGAGATATCCTTGAGGGATGTCTGGTATTCCAGAAACACTCTTTCCTTAAAATTTAAATCTATTAGAAAAATTACAAGACTTGAGGCACCTGGGTGGCTCAGTCGGTTAAGTGTCCAACTTCGGCTCATGTCATGATCTGGCAGTCTGTGAGTTTGAGCCCTGCATGTGGCTCTGTGCTGACAGCTCTGAGCCTGGAGCCTGCTTTAGGTCCTGCCTATTTCCCATCTCTGCCCCTCCCCCATTCATGCCCTGTCTCACTCTATCTCTCAAAATAAATAAATGTTAAAAAAATTTTTAAAGTTACCAGATTGTATTTTGGATAATGCAATACAATTCAATTCTACCACCCTGCCTGAAGAAATCAGCTTGTGAATTTTGAACACAACATCTACCTAGAAAATACCAATGAAGATGTGAAAAAATCCTAATGGATAAAAGCTTTATAAAAACAAATGTCATAAAAGAGATACTAATGATATCAAGAATTAGTTTCTGAGCTTAGAAGGTGAAAATCCAAATAGGAATTTGTCCATTTTTCCAGATTGCCCAGTTTGTTGGCATATAATTTTTCATAGTATTCTCTTATAATTGTTTGTATTTCTGTGGTGTTGGTTGTGATCTCCACTCTTTCATTCATGATTTTATCTATTTGGGTCCTTTCTCTTCTTGATAAATCTGTATAGGAGTTTATGAATTTTGTTAATTCTTTCAAAGAACCAGCTCTTAATTTCATTGATCTGTTCTACTGGGTTTTTTGTTGTTGTTTCCATATAATTTATTTCTGGTCTAATCTCTATTATTTCCCTTCTTCTACTGGCTTTAGGCTTTATTTGCTGTTCCTTTTCTAGGTCCTTTAGGTATAAGGTTAGGCTGTGTGTTTGGCATCTTTCTTGGTTCTTGAGATAGGCCTGAATTGCTGTATACCTCCCTGTTAGAACTGTCTTGGCTGCATCCCAAAGGTTTTGACAGTCGTGTTTTTTCATTTGCTTCCATGTTTTTTTTTTTAATTTCCTGGTTAACCCATTCATTATTTAGTAGGATGTTCACTAACTTCTATGTATTTGAAAGCATTTCAAGTTTTTTCTTGTGGCATGAATTCAGCAAAGTCACAGGATATAAAATAAACATGCAGAAATCTGTTGCATTTCTATACATCAATCTCAAAGCAGCAGAAAAAGAAATAAAGAAGTCAATCCTATTTGCAATTGCACCAAAAACAATAACATACCTAGGAATAAACCTAACTAAAGAGGTAAAAGATCTATTCTCTGAAAACTATAGAACAATTGAAAGAAATTGAAGAGGACATGGGAAATGGAAAAGCATTCCATGCTCATGGGTTGGAAGAGCAAATATTATTAAAATGTCTATACTACCCAAAGCAATCTACATATTTATGCAATCCTTATCAAAAACCACCAGCATTTTTACAAAGCTAGAACAGATAATCCTAAACTTTTATGGAACCACAAAAGACCCTGAATAGCCAAAGCAATCCTGAAAAAGAAAAACAAAACTTGAGGCATCATGATTCCAGATTTCAAGCTATATTACTAAGTTACAGTCATCAAGACAGTATAGTACTGGCACAAAAAAACAGACAAATAGATCAATGGAACAGAATAAAAACCCAGAAATGGACCCACACCTATATGGCCAACTAATCTTCATCAAAGCCAACTATTCTTCATCAAAGAATATCCAATAGAAAAAAGACAGTCTCTTCAACAAATTGTGTAGGGAAAACTGGACAGTGAAAAGCAGAAGAATGAAACTGGACCACATTCTTTTTTTTTTTTCAACGTTTATTTATTTTTGGGACAGAGAGAGACAGAGCATGAACGGGGGAGGGGCAGAGAGAGAGGGAGACACAGAATCGGAAACAGGCTCCAGGCTCTGAGCCATCAGCCCAGAGCCCGACGCAGGGCTCGAACCCACGGACCGCGAGATCGTGACCAGGCTGAAGTCAGACGCCCAACCGACTGCGCCACCCAGGCGCCCCTGGACCACATTCTTAAACCGTATACAAAAATAAATTCAAAATGGATGACTGACCTAAATGTGAGACAGGAAATCATCAAAATCTTAGATGAAAATATAGGCAGAAACCTCTTTGGCCTCAGCCACAGAAACTTCTTACTAGACATGTTGCTAAAGGCAGGGGAAATAAAAGCAAACATGAACTATTGGGACCTTATCAAGATCAAAGCTTCCACACAGCAAAGGAAACAATCAACAAAACTAAAAGGTAGCCTAGGGAATGGGAGAAGATATTTGCAAATAGCATATTGAATAAACAGATAGTATCCAAAATCTATAAAGAACTTATCAACTCAACACCCAAAAAAACAAATAACCCAGTTAAGAAACTGGGAAGAAGACATGAATACTTTTTCAAAGAAGACATCCAGTTAACAGACACATGAAAAGATGTTTAACATCACTCATCATCAGGGAAACACAAATCAAAACCACAATGGGATGCAACCTCACACCTGTCAGAATGGCTAAACTTAACAATACAAGAAACAACAGGCTTTGGTGAGGATGCAGAGAAAGGGAAACTGTCTTGCACTGTTAGTGGGAATGCAAACTAGTGCAGCCACTCTGGAGAACAGGATGGAGGTTCCTCAAAAAACTGAAAGTAGAACTACCATATGATCCAGCAATTGCACTACTAGGTATTTACCCAAAGGATACAAAAATACAGATTCAGGGGCACCTGGGTGGTTCAGTCAGTTAAGCGTCTGACTTTGACTCAGGTCATGACCTCATGGTTCATGAGTTTGAGCCCAAGTCAGGCTCTGTGCTGACAGCACAGAGCCTGGAGTCTGCTTCAGATTCTGTGTGTGTGTGTGTCTCTCTCTCTGCTCCTCCCCTACTCATCCTCCATCTGTGTCTCTCTCAAAAAATGACTAAACATTAATTTTTTAAAAAAAAATACAGATTTGAAGGGGTACATACATTCCAATGTTTATAGCAGCATTATCAAAATAGATGAACTATGGAGAGGGCCCAAATTGTCTATTAACTGCTGAATGGATAAAGAAGATGTGATATGTACACACACACACACACACACACACATATTCACACAGGAATATTACTCAGCCATCAAAAAGAATGAAATCTTGCCATTTGCAATAATGTGGATGGAACTAGAAGGTATGCTAAGCAAAATCAGTCAATCAGAGAAAGACAAGTACCGTATTATCTCACTCATATGTGGAATTTTGTTTTAAGAAACAAAACAGATGAACATATTAGAAGGCGGAAAACAGACAGGGAAACAAACCACAAGAGACTCTTACTGATAGAAAACAAACTATGGTTGATGGAGGGAGGAGGGTGGGAGATGGGTTAGATGGGTGATGGGTACTAAAAAGGGCACTTCTGATGAGCACTGGGTGTTGTATGAAGGTAAAGAATCACTGAATTCTATTCCTGAAACCAATATTGCACTGTATGTTAACTAAAATTTAAATATAAAAAAATTTAAAAACAAAAAATAACAATAAAAAGAAACTGAGGCAGAGAAAAGTAGGAGGCTGCCAACTGCAGATCAATTTGAAATAAAAGCTAATCATCTTTGAAGAAAATAATAAAATAATAAATAATAAATAATAATAAAATAATAAAATCACCCTTCAGTAAAAAAAAAATCCAAATAAAAAATTGTGTTAGTATTCTATAATAAGGCTTACATTTCTTTATCTTTATTTCTTTATTCCCTCTCTCCACCATGATGGTCCCAGACTTACTCCTGATCTATACAGAAATATTTGTGAATGGGAGAGAGCAGAAATTTTATAAGTAAGTAACTTAATTTTAACCTCTCTAAACTTGTATTTCATTACCTGTCTTCAAAAAACACTTTATTACTCAAGAAGTGCTATATTAGAAACAACACATAGTGTGCATCAGAATTGGGCTGGTAAACCCATTTCTCTACCTGCTGTCTATAAGAGCTTGGACAAGTTTCTCACTGAATAATTTTCAATTTCTTTATCTGCAAAACTGAGTTAATAATAGCCACTTCTAAAAAATTTACTTTAGAGAGACAGAGAGAGAAAGAGAGAGAGAGAATCTCAAGCAGGCTCCATGTTCAGCATGGAGCCCAACACAGGGCTCAATCCCATGACCCTGGGATCAAGATCTAGGCTGAAATCAAGAGTTTGGCCGCTCAACCTACTGAGCCCCCCATGCACCCCAATGACAGCTACTCTTAAGAGTTGAAATGAGGATGTATATCCATCTGCTTCATTTTTAGATCTCTCTCTCTCTCTGTTTCTTTGTTTCCATCTGTCTGTTTGTATGCAAACACTGTATCAGGCTCTATGTACGTATTTTGGTATCAATAGACAGTGCCTGAAAAATAGTAGACACTCAACATCAGTCATCTATTCCTTTCCCAGGTTCTAATTCTACATAATCATTTATTTAAGCCATTTTCCTCTTTTAAGACCCAGATAAAATCCATTATTTTCCACTTGAATTTTGTTGACATTCCCACATCATAGTAATTTGTGCTCACTTGCCAATTAGCCTTCACATTTTAGTACTGTTTGTTGTTTGTTCTGTTGGGTATATAAATAACTGCTCTCTGAACTCCCTTCTAAGCATCTTGAAGAAAAGCATTATACATTTTTTAAATGCATATACCTTAGTCTAATATAGGACTTAGATATTTAATTAAGACTGAGTATAAAGAAAATGCTATTCATTTGTACCAAAGATCTATATGGAGCTTGAACCAAGGTTGTGTCTTCCTGTGTTTACTTTCTCACTTGACCCACTATTTATTCAAATAAAATTAGTTAACATTGATTGAGCTTCTGTGGTGAGCCAAACCCTTCGCATTTATCATCTTAATCATCACAGTAATCCTGTGAGCTATAAATTATGAATCCCACTTTGCAGAGAAGTAAATCAAAATTCACAGAGGTTAACAAAACTTCTTCAGGTGCTCATAGTACTAAAACATGAATTAGACCTAAGTCTGCCTGACTTCAAATCCAGGTTTTACCAAGATACTACAATGTCTACTTAGATAAATTTTTCTTATGTTTAAGTTTCTATGTTTAAGTTTCTCACCACTAAGATTTGCACAGACTTCTTATGTTAAAAATTGTGTGACTCTGGATTAAATACACATAAACACACACATTCACATACTCAATCACACACATTCTCCAAAAGATAACTATTTGTTCTCAAAAATGATAAAGTAATAAGGAGAAAAATATTTTCCTAAAGATCCCCAAAGTTTACATGCAATTAGTACTCTAACACTACTGCAAATTATTTGTACAATGTCTTAGATTCTCATTCTTGTTTGAACTAGTGTTTCCTTAGTCTTACTGAGATTAGAAAGTAATTAACCACTGAGCCTCCTACTTCTTCAACACTACTCAAATAAGAGAAATGTCTAGTCAGAACTGAAATGAATGTACTGACTCAAAATCTTAGTATCTGACATACTGTCAGGTGAGTGTGTGTGTAGGGGGAGTTGATGAACCCCTGGCAACCATTAATCTGTCTACTGTTTCCATACGTTTGCCTCTTCCAGAATGTCAGATCATTGGAATTATACAGTATGTAACCTTATAAACTGGATTAGTTCACTTGATAAAATACTTCTGAAGTTTTTCCATGTCTCTTCTTAGCTTCATAGCTCATTTTTAAAATCATTTAATAATATCCCATTGCATGGATGTACCACAGTTTTGTTTATCCATTCACCTATTGAAGCACATTTTCATCGTTTCTACTTTGATAATTATGATAAGACTGCCAAAAACATTCATGTCCAGGTTTTTGTGTAGATATTACTTTTGACTCCTTTGGGTAAATAAATAAAAGTAGGATTGCTGAATAACATGGTAAGACTATATTTACCTTTGTAAGACACCATCAAACTGTCTTCCAAAGTAGTTGTACTATTTTGCATTCCCACCAGCAGTGAACGAGAGTTCCTGTTGCTCCACATCATCACCAGTATTTGGAGTTGTCAGTGTTTCAGATTTTAGCTATTCTGATAGATGTGGTAAGATCAGCCTTTGTTGTTACCTGTATCAATCTTTGCTACTCAAAGTGTTACTCACTGTTATCTCTACTTCAAGATCTAAAAACAGTTGTCTCTGGCCTTGAGTTTCTGGAGTATCTGGTCCTATTAATTCTTGTCTGTACATTTAGAAAATTCATTTTTTGAGTTCATCTTTCTCTAAAATTCCTGGGCAAGTGTAATCAACAATGAACATGCAGGTTGGCATTCTCTTTCCCAACTTTTTTCCCCTAAGACTAAGATCATGTGTACATGATATGTCACCCAAAGTTAGTTCAGGAGATAGATTTACCAAATATTTTGCTACAGCATAAAATAGATTGTTACCACATAACATGGATACCATCTATCTAGCCACCTGTTCCTAAGCCAATGTCATATTTTACTTTCAAATTTTCATGGAAGACTCTTACTTCTGATTGTCAGCTCCTGTATTAGTGAAAACAAGCTACTTTTTTTTTTACAAAGGCCCACATTCGAATGTTTTAAAGCAAAAGTTTATTTTTTACTCATTAAGAAGTATTATTTTTTAATTGAAGGCTTCTTTCCTCATCTCAATTTTTTTCTCTAAGAAAGATAAAGGTAAATGTATTAATCGATGTTCTCCACAGAAACAAAACCAATAGGGATAGATGATAGATAGATAGATAGATAGATAGATAGATAAGAGTTATTATAGACATTGGCTAATGCTGTTATGGAGGCCAAGAAGTCCCACAATCTGCTGCCCACAAGCTGGAGAACAAGGAAAGGCACTATTGTAGTTCAGTTTGACAGTAAAGAGCTGAGAACCAGTGGAACCAATAGTGTAACTCTTGGTCTTAAGCCACAAACCTGAGAACCAGGAGCTTGGATATCTGAGGGTGGAAGAATTCACCTTTCCTCCAACTTTTTGCTTTATTCAGTCATCAACAAAGTAGTTGATGCCTGACCAGATGGGTAAAGGCAGATCTCTACTCAGTGTTACTGATTCAAATGCTAAACTCTTTTGAAAACATTTTCACAAATACACCCCAAAATAATGTTTTACAAACTCTTTGGACACCCCTTAGCATAGTCAAGTTAACACAAATTTAACCATCATAGTAGACTCTCCCTGACAGGTGCCCTCAAAAACGGTTACCTCAGCTAACTTTGGCTTGGGCTTTTAAGTGTGGAGTTCAAGTGCAATTAAAGTAACAAAGTTGCACTTATTTTTATTTACTTCTTTTATATTAAAGCATCTCCAACTCTTTGTGATCTGAAAAGAGATTTCTAAGGGATTGTCCCCCGACCCTTTCTCCCTTCCTTCCTTCCTTCCTTCCTTCCTTCCTTCCTTCCTCCCTTCCTTCATCTCTCCCTCTTCCTCTCCCTCTTCTTATCCCTCTCCCTCTCCCCTCTCTCCCTTCTCTTTTATTCATCAGAAAGGGCCTATCAAACAGAAACAGTGTTCCATGATGGTTTAGAAATAACAAGAGATAAAGTCAGACAATATGAAAAAAATTCAGGAGAGGGTAGCCTATTAGACATAAAATAAAACAAAGCTCATTCAAGATAGTTGTTTCTGCCTGTCCTACATTAATTTCCAAGAGCATTAGGGAATAGGGATTGTTCTCTATTTTAAAGAAAAGGAAGAAAGCAAACAACTAACAATTTAAAACCCTGTGTATACATGTTTTTTCCTTTAAAAATTTTTGAAGATTTTGATCAAATGGCCACATTTTAATAGCTGCAATGTAATAAAGCGAAACCAAGTTTGGTTCTCAAAACTAAGATACATTGCTTTAATAGCCATGCTTAGTTTAAAACTCACAGCTGTTAAATCCATGATAACTTACTTTAATAATGCTGGTTGTTCCAAAATAGGAAAATTGTATCAAACTACTTCAATTAATTCACTTGGAAATGAAAATCAGAAGTAAATATTTAAACATATCCCCAATTATAATTCTTTATTCACACAGGGCACCATTCTCAGAATTTAAAAGAACATTAAAAATCTATGATCTGATTCTCTTTTTTCTTTTTCATGTGTGAAGCAGCATCCATATTGTTCCCTTCTCTGCAGAACACTGAAGTTTCAGTAGAAAATAAAAAAAAGTTCCTCTTCCCTAAAATGTATCCTTTATCTTGTGCTCTGAATTCAGGCCTCCCTTAGCTTGCATAAATTATTCATCCAGTCATAGATTCTCCAATATTGCATTTAGATCCTACTATGTACTCAGCACTATGCTAGGCACCAAGGATACAAAGATCCTGGAAAATATGTTTGAGAAAACAGGAGAAACCTGGCAGTCAGCTCCTGTTCTCCATCCAGCTCCCATTCTCAAACTGGAATGAATCAAAGCTCTTATTTTCTGAAAGTCAGGAAGTATACGACAGGGGTTGGAGTCAGGCAGGAAAATCCTTTCCTTTTCTGCAGGCATCAAAAAATATTTTTGTTAGCAGTATTTTTCAGTCCCAATTTTACAAAAGCAAAAACAAGTAGGAATATTCTTGGAATTTCAAGTGCTGTCCTGGAAGTCACAGCCAGCTTTAGGTCCTAGAATCATCTTCATGTATATTTAGGCCAGAGCAGAGAGCAGCTATCAAGTCATGCCAAACACCAGCCAGGACAAATTGGATTTGGATCTTGCAGACAGACCCCTGGAACTCAGGATGGATAGCTGTGCAGACACAGACTTCATTTCATTAATCTTGCAATTGTACCCCCCCCCATATTAGGTTATTTAATTTTGGGATCGTTCTTGCAATGTTATGGTGGGGTAATTTACAAGAGAGAAGCATTATTCCATTGTGCCATGGTGCAAAGAAGGGCAAAGGAATAAACACAGATGCTGATAGTTTTCAGTTTTGGTGGCAAGGAATTAAGAAATGTTCTACCTCTTGACTTCTATTTCTTTTGTAATTTAGGAAGCAAGCTTATCTGATGAGAAGGGAGAGACAATATAAATCTGAAAATATACACAATAAATAAATAAAATTAATAAAATAAAACAAAATAAAATGAAATATACTCAGGTCTTTAACAACCTGAAAAAAAAGAAAAAATGTTCCCAGGCCCTATGCTTTTTCTCCCTCAACACTCCTCCAACAGATACTTCCTTTTCCTCTACTTCTGAGCCCTTTTAAACTCCTCTACTTCCTTCTAGGTCCATGACTCTATTTTTATTTCATTTGTTTTACTTGTTTGCTTCAACTCAGCCTGCCATATGTGGTTTCCACATCTCTCAGTTCTAAAGTTTAGTTTCTTAGAAACAAGAGTCTGATGGGTGAGCTTGGCTCAATTGGACCCACCTGAAATATTCAGCTATGGCCACGAGTCATAGCCATATAGTTCTGGTGGCCATTCCCGCATATGGAGACTATTTATAGAAAAAGGGAAAATTGTAATATATCAGATAGTCAAATAATGTGTATCTATGACACAAAACCATTCCCATGGATTCTGTGTTTCTAGTATTCTTCATTTTCAGAAGGTTCCTTCTCAGTCTCCATGTTGAACTCTTATTCCTCCACCTTCAATGCTGGTGTTTGTCAAGATTCTCTTCAAGATCTTCTTCTCTTCTCACTCTAGAACCCAGATGTGATTTCTAGAACCCAAAGGTGATTTCATCCTTTCCCAAGGATATAATTAATAGTTATGGGGTGGTAACCCCAAAATCTATACCTTTTTTTACAGGTCACACTCCTAAATGTCAGGCTAGTAAAAACTACTGAGAACAGAGCTGAGCAATGGAGAGAGAGAAAAATCTTGATGACATCAAAAGTATCAAAACCCTGGATTGAACTGGCCTGAAATTATATCTGTTCCTTGGATGTTTTGTAATAAGAATTCTTCTTACTTAAGCCAGACTGACCTGGGTTTCTGTTACTTACATCCCAAAGCATATCTGACTGATCCAGGGATTTTTTAAAATTTTTTTATTAAAATGTTTTATTTATTTTTGAGAGTGAGAGAGAGACAGAGTGTGAGTGGGGAGGGTCAGATATGAAGACACAGAATCTGAAGCAGGCTCCAGGTTCTGAGCTGTCAGCACAGAGCCGGATGCAGGGCTCAAACCCACGAACTGTGAGATCATGACCTGAGCCAAAGTCTGACACTTAACTGATAAGCCACCCAGGCACCCCCTGATCTAGGGATTTTTAAAGGTTGGTTTCTTTCTCAGTGCTTCCTCTTACCATTTGTTCAGTTCTCTTTTTGGCCACCTCTTTCCTTCTCTCTTGAGGCCAGGCTAATAGCAACCCCACAAACATTCTCATGCTCTTCCAGAAACATTCATATTCTTTCCATTATCATTAATCCCCTTTCCCAAGTCAACACACACACATGCATGCACACACACTGAAACAAATCCAGAGTGCTAGTTATCATTTAGCTCATACTTGATAAACAGTTAATTTGAGAATGTGCAGTCATCAAAGTTAATCCAAATGATATTCTCCATTTTTATGAGAAAAGGAGACAAAGTTTCACCATGACTTGTATTAAAAAAGGAACCCAAGTAACCTGAGAACCAGTCCCACCTATTCTGACAAGAACAACAAAAAAGCTGGGATAACACATTTTTAGAAAATATTTGTCTTTTTATTTCTATGCTAATAAAAATTATAACATATGTTCTTCATAGTGTTGTCACAAAACTTTAATTAGTAAGAACTCTGAAATGCTTTGAAAAATGAGAAACTGCTCTGTGATAATGATATAATAAAAGAGGTAGATATATATTATAAAGTAGAGGAAAATTAGGTGGTATTAAGCAAATGACCTCTTAAAAAATGCATATGTAAGTACTTAGATATACGCCATTTTTATCTTGATATATATAAGAATACTTACATTTTTATTTATCCAATCCATAATTTTGAAAATAAAACCTTCCAAGTTATTTTCACATATTTACAAATATGGCCATACTCTGTGGAATTCATATACAGTCCAGCACCTTGGTATGTATACAAATGATTCAATTTAAAGAGAAAAGGAGGGGCACCTGGGTGGCTCAGTCAGTTAAGCCTCCGACTTTGGCTCAGGTCATGATCTCACAGCTTGTGAGTTCGAGCCCCTCGTCGGGCTCTGCGCTGACAGCTCAAAGCCTGGAGCATGTTTCAGATTCTGTGTCTTCCTCTCTCTCTCTCTGCCCCTCCCCCACTCATGCTCTGTCTCTGTCTCTTTCTCTCAAGAATAAACATTAAAAAAAATTTTAAAAGAGAAAAGGACATCACATTGATAAGAGAAAGGATGAAAAACACTTGATAATTTCAATAGATGCAGAAAAAACATTTGACAAAGTACAACATCACTCATGATAAAACCTCTCAACAAAGTAGGTATAGAGGGAACATATCTCAACATAATAAAGACCTTGTATGAAAAACCCACAGCTAACATCATATTCAATGGGGAAAAAACTGAGTTTTTCTAAGGTTAGGAACAAGACAAAGAGGTCCACTCTCACCACTTTTATTCAATATAGTACTGGAAGTCCTAGGCACAACAATCAGACAACAACAAGAAATAAAAGTCTTTCATCCAAATTGATAAGAAAGGAGTAAAATTCTCACTATTTGCAGATGACATGATACTGTATGTAGAAAACTTGAAAGACTACCAAAACACTATTAGAACTGATAAATGAATTCAGTAAAGTCACAGGATTCAACATTGATGTGCAGAAATCTGTTGCATTTCAATACACTAATGATGAAGCAACAGAAAGAGAAATTAAGAAAATAATCTCATTTACAAGTGTACTAAAAATAATGACAATTAGGAATAAACTTAACCAAAGAGGTAAAGGAACTGTACTCTGAAAACTATAAAACATTGATGAAAAAAATTGAAGACAACACAAAGAAATGGAAAGATATTCCATGCTCATGGATTGGAACAACAAATACTATTAAAATGTCTATACTACCGAAAGGAATCTACAGTTTTAATGCAACCCCTATCAAAATACCAACACTGGGCACCTGGGTGGCTCAGTGGGTTGAGCCTCTGACTTTGGCTCAAGTCATGATCTCGTGGTCTATGATTTTGAGCCCAGTGTCACAGCTCAGAGCCTGGAGCCTGCTTTGCATCCTGTGTCTCCCTCTCTCTTTGCCCCTGCTCATACTCTCTCTCTCTCTCTCTCTCTCTCTCTCAAAAATAAATAAACTTAAAAAAATACCAACACCATTTTTCATAGAACTAGAACAAACAATTCTAAAATTTGTATGGAACTACAAAGGACACTCAATAGGCAAAACAATCTTGAAAAAAAAAAAACCCAAACAAAATATCACAATTTTAGACATCAAGTTATTTTACAAAGCTGTAGTAAAACAGTATGGTACTGGCACAAAAATAGACACATATATCAATGGAGCAGAATAGGGGTACCTGGGTGGCTCAGTCAGTTAGGCATCCAACTTCAGCTCAGGTCATGATCTCACAGTTTGTGAGTTCAAGCCCCACGTCGGGCTCTGTGCTGACAGCTCAGAGCCTGGAGCCTGTTTCAGATTCTGTGTCTACCTCTCTCTCTGCCCCTCCCCTGCTGGTGCTCTGTCTCTCTGTCTCTCTCTCTCTCTCTCTCTCTCTCAAAAATAAAAATAAAAATAAAAAATAACAAAAATAAAAATAGATCAATTGAGCAGAAGAGAAAGCCCAGAAATAAACTTACAATGTTATGGTCAATTAATCTTCATATCTATGTAATACAGATTATATAAATATGTAATGGAATATTATTCATTCATAAAAAAGAATGAAATCTTGCCATTTGCAACAACATGGATGGACCTAGAGAGTATAATGCTAAGAGAAATAAGACAGAGAAAGACAAATGCCATATGATTTCACTCATGTGGAATTTAAGAAACAAAACAGTGAACAAAGAGAAAAAAGAGACAAACCAAAAAACAGACTCTTAACTGTATAGAACAAACAGATGGTTACCTGAGGGGAAGTGGGCAGGGGGAGGGTAAAACAGATGAAAGGAATTAAGAGTACACTTATCTTGATGAGTACTGAGTAGTGTATGGAACTGTGGAATCACTATATTGTACCCCTGAAACTAATAGAATACTGTATGTTAACTATACTGGAATTAAAATCCAATATAAAAAATTAGGGGAAGAAGAACTCAACCATTGTTTAATATCATACAGACATATTTGTATCTTAATTGCATGAATATTGATCTAGCCAGAAATGCAACATTGACCTGATCACAAATGTAACTGTGTTTCTATATGGTAGATTTATATAAAAGACTGAGTGCAACATAATAAGATGCTGTAAGCAAATGCAAAACAATACTTTAGAATACTCCCAAGCAATTCCTAGGGCATCGAATAAAAATTAAATTCAATACAAATTAAATATAGATAACATACTTTATTTCTAACATATATCTTGCTTACAGCATATATCCCAAAATAACTTAAATAAGACTTACAATCTTATAGCAATAGCAATATTGATTAAATATTAATTTATTTTTTGTTTATGTAAAATATTGTTTAAAAAGAGAGCTTATGAAATCAGAACTAGATAATAATCATCTTGCATCTCTAGCCAAATCCTTACAAATAATTCCTTTCAGCTAAAGATCTCACTTCTTTTTAAATGTATAACTACCTTTAAAACAATTTGTTATAAATAAGCATTCAAAAGGATAAAACCAAAAGAATGAGTAGAATAAAAAATATATAGTGATATAGTAGAAAGAATCGAAAGGGAAGAGAATGAGGTCTTTGCCCTAGTTTAGTTTTTGTATTAGATAGCTATGTGAATTTGTTCTAGTCATCTGCCTTCCTTGGGGCTCCGTTTTCTAATTTTCTAACCTGAATAAAGGGAATGTTGGTTTCATTAAGAAGATTCCTATTCATCTTAAGATGCATTTTTGGTATGTCAGCTATTATTTAGTGTAGTAAGGAGAGGAATTAATAGATATATAATGGAAGCACGTGCCCAATCTTAAGTAACATTATACAGGAAAGTAAAGGGTGACATTTTTCCAAAAAGAAGTCCATACATCTTCTGAAATTGCCAAATGTATTTATGGAATGGTTAGCTCCAGTTTACTCTTAAGAACTTGGAAAATGTGGTTGTTCACATATCGTGGATTATTTGTGATCTTCTGTTGTATCTTTCTGTACTAAATTATATGCCTCTTTTGTCACTCTTCTAAAAAGCTAAGAATTTAGAGGATTGGGCTATGGTTGGGAAATAAGGAAAAGAACTAGGTGACCTAAAACTGTTTAGAATGTATTTGTGTTCCAATTTAAGAAAGACAGTAAATCAAAGAAGAGTAAGTAAAAAGTTGCCTGGGGCTACTTTAACTTATGCACAAACAGCACACACAAGATTCACAGGGTGCTTCGAATAACTACCATTTGTCGCTTTCTATTGAAAAGCAAATGCAGCAGGATCCACTTAAACATTAGTCATGTCAAATTGATGCTGGATTTCTCTTCTTTCCTGAAGGCACTTCTATTAACACAATTGTCATTACTGTGGAAGAAGCTGAGCCTAGCTCTGTGCTCAAGATGCCAAAATAATTTAGTCATTACCAAATTCTATAGTTTAGCATTATACAAACATTGCTTTATACTTGGACTAGTCTGTCTTTTGAGATTGTTCAGAAATAAAACATAAGCCACCTGCTCAATCAACAAAAGCAGTTAAAGAGAAATGAAGTCAGGCTTCAGTGCAAATAAAGGTTAGAACAATAGCCACCTGGGGACAGAGTAACACCAAGCTCACTACTGAGAATTATTTTAAGGACAAAGGAAGGCAATTTCGTCCATTTAGTGGGGAAAAATACTCTAATGAGACTTTAATGAGGGAGGAAAAACACATCCCCAGGCTTAAGTGGGGTATTCTGTGAAACTCCTGACAATGGATTTGAAAGTTACCCTTCCTTCAAACCTGCTATTCTGCCTTTCTTCATTCACATAATAATTATGAAACATCTACTGTATACCAGATACTTGCTGGTCATATGGAGATGAAAAATAAGCACTTGGTTTGTAGAGTGATAATTGCTGTGATAGGATTGTGATAGGAGACAAGAAGAGTGCCATGTGGCCAATGCTGGAACATTAAGGAGGATGTCCCAGAAGAGGAAATTATTGCCATAAGTCTTAAGGATTGTAGGAGTTAGGCCAGGTGAAGAAGTGGGAATAGGCTTTTCCAGGGGAAAGGACATTTTCAGCAAATCATGATAGATTCAGGAAAATTGCTGGAAGATCAGCTATGTGTACAGGAAGAGTGAGAGATGAAGTTAGAGGCAAGGATCAGATCATGGAGAGCCTTGTAGGTTACACCAAGAAGCTTAAATTTTATTTAGAAAAGTGTGGAGATATTGGCAGAATATGAGGAGGCAGAGTAACAAGATTTGGATTTTTTAAAGCTTTCTTTGTATGTAGAGTTTCATTTTTTATTCATATATTTGACAAATATTTGTGGAACATCTACTGTGATCAATGTACTGTATCAGAAAAAGAAAATGCAACTATAAATCAGAGTGTCAAGTTCCCTGCCCTTCATGGAGTTTATAGTTTCTCAATAGAGATGAATAGCCAATTGCTTTTTACTCAAGAGGTTGTTTCAACATTCATGGCAAGAAATAATTGGGTTTCACAATTCAGACAATAGCAATAGAGGTAGAGAAGAAGGAATACAAGATAGGAGTAGAAGTAACAGGATTTGGGCTCCTGGTGACCTTAACATAGGTAACAGTTCTTTTTTTTAAATTTTTTAATGTTTATTATATTGGAGAGAGAAAGAGAGAGTGTGCCAGAAGGGGAGGGGGAGAGAGAGAGAGAGAGAGAGAGAGAGAGAGAGAGACAAAAACTGAAGCAGGCTCCAGGCTCTGAGCTGTCAGCAAAGGGCCCGATGTGGGGTTAGAACCCAGGAGCCATGAGATCATAATCTGAGCCAAAGTCAGATGTTCAAGGAACTGAGCCACCCAGGCACTCTACACAGGTAGCATTTCTAATAATAATTATGTAGCTGATAAAAAGTTATCTATTGATTGGCTACTCTTTGCTAGGCACTGAAACAAGCACTCTATTTTACTCAATGCCCGTGAAAACTCTGCAAAGTATGTTTTATTTGTCAATTTTATCAGAAATGCATAGATTTCAAAAATGACCTCAGTACTTTGCAGCTCTTCCTATCAAGAGATGGAGTCTGGGGTGCCTGGGTGGCTCAGTTGGTTAAGCATGCAACTCTTGATTTTGGCTCAGGTCATGATCTCAGAATTTGTGAGTTCGAGCTCCACATCGGGCTCCACACTCACAGTGTGAAGCCTACTTGGGATTCTCTTTCTCCCTCTCTCTCTGCCCACCCTCTCACCCCTCCCCCCCATCTCTCTCTCTCTCTCACTCTTAAAAATAAATAAACTTTATTTTTAAAAGGGAGATAAAGTCTATTCTCCCACAAGTTTTGATATCCTGACTTGCTTTCACCCACACAACACAACACGAATGACATTATACCAATTCAGGGCTTAGGCCTTTGTCTTGTGAGCCCTCCTTTGTCCACATGCCCATAAAACCAATGAACAAAACTGAGAATGGGCCCCATCCATATAGAAGCTTTCCTAAATTTAGGGGGTACTTATTTTCACATTTTTCAAAAAAGATCCTATTCTTTGCACAAGTTTCAAATTTCATATCCTTTATTTCTGGATATCCATGGCACTCCCTATACTTAACACCGTGGCATTCTGGATCTTCAGGCAAACTCAGAGGAACTCTCTGAGAAACACTGTCAAGTGTTTGTGGTTCAAGATTCTCTCAGTGGCAGGGAACCTCTAATAGTTTTTCATAGACATTTTAAAATATAAATCTCTGTTTATGTAATTGCTTACTATAAAAACTGTGAACCAAGAACCATACCACAGAACCATTTACAGAAAAATATATCAGAAATTAGAGAAAATATATTCTAACTACTTGCTTTCACATATGAGAGAACTGAGATTCAAAAATATTGTCTGTCACCAGCCCAGGGTCATACAGTTCATTAGTTATAGAGAGGTGGAATCAGATACAGGTCTTCCAAAACTGTCTAATGGCATCTCAACATTAAAAAGCATTGCTTCGGGGATGTCTGGCTGGCTTGGTCATGTGAGCATGGAATTTTTGATCTCATGGTCAGGAGTTCAAGCCCACGTTGGATGTAGAGATTACTTAAATAAATAAACTTAAAAGAAAAAAAGAAAAGAAAAGAAAGTACTGCCTCTATCCAATGATTAGTTAATGGAGGCAAAGCTAAAATAGGCACTTTTGTCTCCCTAGGAAATGTTCAAGTTCTACAATATTAAAGTACAACTAAAATACAGGAACCTAAACAACTAAAGCACAAGAGAACATGGGGGAAGAAAACACAATAATACACTTCCCTTAAACTACATTTTCTAACACTTTTCTTGAAAGGCAAAAATCAATTTTTATAGAGTTCACTTGAGAGGAAAAATTCAGTGGAGACTATTTTTAAACAAAATTAAAAATTCAAGAAGGCAGTTAAAACACACTTTAAAGAATTTAAAAAAATGTTGTAGAGCAATAATTAGTGCCTAAAAAGGAATCATTATAGAAATAAAATGATTGTGATTATTATCTTTCCTAAGGTAATATAACCTCCAATAATCATTTTTTATTAAAAAATAGTAACAACGTTTGAAGTTTAAATACTCCTATTTCACCCAAATTTTAATATACACAACTGAACTATCTAAAAATATGATGAATTAGGGTTTTCCTAAAATTCTCAAAATAGTGCATATAATTATGTTATTTATTCTCACGAGGAGAAGTTTACAATTCTGGGATGAAAGGTTTCAATGACTTGTTGAAGGTTACATAGGAGAGCTGAAATAAATGTAAAAACAGAAGAAAGCTGGTGAATCTGTGGATATACCACGAAATGCCTTCGCAGCCAAAACTTCTCTGAGAAGCATCCTTAGACCCAGACTCTGATAAAGGGGCGGGCTGCCCTCCTATGTGACTGTGACTTCACTGCAAGCACAATTCATGGGAACAAAGGTGCACATGTATTACAAAATAACCTAATCTTATTCTCTCAGAAATTTGCTTTCTAATTCACGGATTTAGGTTTTTGGTATTGTTTCTCAAAGTTATAAGGTGTTGTTCAGTGGGTGTGTGAACCACGTCAGACAAATAGCTAGAGTAAGAGAGAACTAGAGTATAAGGAAGAGAAAGGACATGATATTGGGACAGGGGCTGCTTATTAACCTTCTAATATATGTGAAATCAGCTGTATTTCCTACAACTGGGTTCCTTGAGATTCCTCGGGCTCCTCAGTGCTTTACAGGCCATCAAATCTGTTAGGGTCATTCAGAGATAATAAATTAAGTCCCCAACTTGGAACCAATTGAGAAGTAACTTTAGAAACATAAAAGAAATCAAATAGCTTTAGTGATAAAAGCTAAGTCTGTTAATAACTCACCCTAAATTTGTCAGATTTACCTACCCATGCACAACCTCAGAAGGAATACTACAGGTGTCAAGGTACAAGGGCCTGTAACTGAAAAAAAAAAAACACAGTATGGAGGCATAGGTAATACATATCTCTGCACTTAGGCAAACTTCAAAATGAGAGCAGAAAGAAGAGGGTGAGCTACACACATTCAATGTACTCTTCAAATTCACCTAACAAGGTAAGTCATGTCCACCTCTGTGATGTTAGGTCTCATCCCAGACATTCTTATTTAATTAGTCTCGGTATTATCAGACACTGAGACTTTTAAAGCTCCCCAGATGATACTAATGTTCAGTCCATCTGGAGAACCTCCTTTCTAGGGAAGACTTGCTAGAGAAAGGAGTGGTCTTGGTCCACCACTCCCCACCCCCAAGCATTGTGCACTCTTAGCTATTGGAACGATCATTTGACTTACGGTCAACCTGGGCAGTGATTGCGCCTCTCATGAAAGCATATCAGTATTTTTGTCAGAACTATCCTGCTTCCATACTCAAGAGGCTCCAATCAAAATATGAATGACTTCTGTCTGGACTATCTTTAATCCTCTGAAGGGTAATGTATATCCCACAGAAAACTGAGGAACCCACCAAAAACTACTTTATCAGTTAAATTGACACCAAGCATGGCTCATTCCAAAATTACATACTCTTCTATTTTTCACCTCAAATTATGTTAATTCCTGTTCATTATAGCTCATCAAAGTTTCTGCAATAAGATTAAATGACTAAGATATGCCAATGATAAAATAACAGTTAAGATATGCTCCATATTTGAATACAAATCTCTTCCATAATTATTTCATGGGAAGATATGGAAAAAAATCCAAAGACATTTTATGTTTAAAATCAAAATATCTTGTTCAGATGAAAGAATTTAAAGGCTAGTGAATTTAAAGTTCCCCTCAATTTCTTATCTCATTTAATCTCTGCAAGAAAAGGTCATGATACTTATAGATATTGTATTGTTTTCATGGAAAAGCTATAAATCCCATAGTACCTATAAAGTTGAATTTAAAATCAAAATCTCTAATGTGCCTCATTAAAAAAAAACCAAAGCATTAGCAGGACATTATTATTATCACAGAATTGGACCATTCCTGAAAAATATGGAAAACAAGCCAAACCACAACAGCAAACATGCCCTGTTAAAATTATATTACAAGAATATACTTACTGTTGTCATCAACCAACAGATCACAGTCTTATCTGTATATAATAATCACCTGAAGTACTTGTAAAAGATTCTGGTATCTTTCCAAGCACAATTAAATCTATATCTCTAAAGAAGGAATTTGTGCTGATACATTTTTTAAATCTCCCCAGTTTTTTTTCCCTTAAAAAAAAACTTTTTTAGCAGTTTTATGTTAACAGAACAATTGAGCAAAAAGTACAAAAAGTCCCCATATACTCCCTCACTTCCCCCTCTGTTCTCTGCTATTATTAACATCATGCATCAGTGTGGTACATTTGCTACACTGATTATCCTATATTTGAAACATCATTTTTAACTAAAGTCCGTACATTACATTTATATTACAGTTCACATGACAGTTCACTCCTTGTGTTAAACATTCTCTGAGTTTTGACAAATGTATGCTGACATGTATCCATCATTACAGTATCATATAGAACTTTGCCCTAAAAATTTATCCCTTCTTCCCTGAACCTGGGACAACCACTGATTACTGTCTCCAGAGTTGAACCTTTCCACATGAATTCCCTAGTTGGAATTATACAGTATGCAGCCTTTTCAGATTGCCTTCTTTCACTTAGCACGATGCATTTAAAGTTCCTCCATGTGTTTTCATGGCTTGAGAGCTTATTTCTTTTTATTGCTGAATAAAATTTTAGTATATAAATATACCACAGTTTTTATATCTATTCACCTATTGAAGTACATCTTGGCCCAAAGTATTTTAACATCCAACCAGAATTAAAAATCTACTCCCATACACCAGAGCATAAACTCAACAGTTTTTGAAGAAAGGAGAAGAAATGCAGAAAACACTTATTTAGCCATGGTGGGATTTCAGGTACTCAATGCCAGCATATATTTAAATACATGTGTGAGAAACATAATTGAGAGAAAATTCTCATCAGGGGTTAATATTTTTCACTAAACATTTTTCATTTGGGGTGAAAGTCACCTATTCATACTGTCTTCTCATGCTGAGTTTGAGCTATTTTCTTCTTACAATGTCTAGAAATTTCCATTACTAGCAGTTCCAGTCACCTTTTGCTGTTTTACTTCCTCCCCATCTAGCCATCAAATTTAATCTCTCCTAATCCATTTATTGGGGGGGGGGGCTTTCACACTATCTTATAAATAAACATTTTAGCCCCATGATGTAGTTCAGTCATTTAATAAGGACACTTATTAAATGGCATAGGAAAGGTTTCCCCTAATCTTTTCATTTGTTTCAACTAGAGATATACTTTTCAGCATATTTCTAAGGAAATGGTCTCCTGTTTTTTTGGTTTTGGTTTTGGTTTCTGGTTTTTGTTGCTGTTTTGTTTTGTTTTGTTTTGTTTTGTTTAGCTTGTGACTCCAGAGGCCTATGATGGATCCACTTCTGTCATATAATCCTCAGTACATTCTCCTACTGAGCTTTGGAAAAGTCACAGGTCTCATGCATCATTTCCCTTTTTGTTGTTGTTTGTTTTTATTTATCTTCAGTCAGCTCTACTAAGATATAATTCACAATTCATTCTGTACAATTCATTGATGTAAAATGTAAAATTCAACATTTTTCAGTATACTCACTGGGTTGTGCAACCATCACAACAATCTAATGATACAACATTTTTGGCTCCTCTAAAAAACCTATTCTGATCTTAGTGTAAAAACATTCATTCTTTCATCATAAAACACAGCATTAGCTGTATTTTTTTTTATAGATATCCTTATTCAGGTTAGTAAATTCCCTTTTACTCCTAGTTTGTTGAATGCTTTTATCATGAAAGCGAGTTAAATCTTGTCTAATGCTTTTCAAATGATTATATGATTTTTGTCTTTTATTAATATGATGTGTTACATGAATTGATTTTTGGTTACAAATTCAACCTTGCATTCTTGGAATAAATCCTACTTGGTCATAACGTATAATCCTTATTTTGTTTTTGAACTTGTGTTGCTAGTATTTTATTGAGTAATTTTGTAGATATATTTATAAGAGATATTAGTCTATATTTTTTTCTTTTCTTGTGATATTTAGACTAATTTTCATATCATTGTATTACTGGACTCATAAAATGAGTTTCCAACTCATCTATGTTTTGAAAGGTTTTGTGAAGAATTTATATTTAGTTTCTTTGGATCTTTGGTAGAATTTAATAGTGAAACTTTTTGGGTCTGGATTTTCTTTTGGAAAGTTTAAAATTATTAGTTCAACCTTTTCACTTGTTGTCAGGCCTACTAAGAATTTCTATCTCTTCTTGTAGTCAGATTTCATTTGTGTCTTTCTAGGAATTAGTTCATTTTATCTATTATCTAACCTGTTGGTTCATAGTAATTTATTTATAATATTTCCTTACCATCTTTTTTATTTCTGTAAGGTCAGCGGTGATGTCCCTCATTTCATTCTCAATTTTAGTAATTTAAGTTTTCTCTATTTTATTCTTGGTTAATCTACCTAAAAGTTTGTCAATATTATTGATATTTCAAAGAACCAAATTTGGGGTTTATTTATACTTTCTCTATCATTTTTACTTCTTTATTTCATTTATTTCTACTTTGATATTTATTATATCCTTCCTTCTACTTGCTTTGAGCTTAATCTGCTCTTCCTTATTCTAGTTTCTTATGATGGAAGGTTAAATTATTGAGTATATATCTTCTAATATAGGCATTTACAGCTTTATTTAAATTTTTATTGCTTTAACCATATCCCCATATACTTTTATATTTTCATTCTACTCAAGCTATTTTCTCTTTCGTTATCTCTTTGATCTATTAATTATTGAAGAGCATGTTCATTTCAATATATTTCTGAATTTCCCATATTTTCTTTTATTACTGATTTCTAATTTAATCTTATTGATATTGGAAAACATCATTTGTATGATTTCAATCCTATTAAATTTATTCAGGCTTGCTTGATGGCGTAGCGTATAATCTGTATTGGACAAGGTCCCAGGAGCACGTGAAAAGAATGTGCATTCTGCTGCTTTGGGGTGGATGGTTCTATCTACAGATGTCTGTTACGTCTGGTGAGTCTGTTTCCATGTTGATCTGCCCAACTGTTTTTCTGTTATTGAAAGTGTAGGACTGAAATCTTCAGCTATTATTTTGAGCTGAATATTCCTCCCACAATTTAGTACAATTTTGGAACTTCACTGTAAGGTGTTTATAAATTTATAATTGTTACATATTTCGTGAATGGATCCTTTATCATTGTAAATTGTTCATCTCTGTGTCAGTAACATTTTTGTTTTAAAATCTATTTTGTGTAGTGTGAGTATAGCTACTCCAACTTTCCTTTCCTTCCTGGTGCATGGTATAGCTTCTTCCACGCCGGTACTTTCAACCTACTAGTGTTTTTGAATACCAAGTATGTCTCTTCTAAGACAAAACATAGAGTTCTGTTTCTTACATTTAATCTGACAATCTCTAACTTTTGATTGGATTGTATGATCTATTTACATTTAATATTACTGATATTATTGGAATTAAATCTGCTATTTTATCTTTTGTTTTCTATGTGCCTCATTTTTTTTTGTTCCTCTACTCTTCCTTTGTTAACTTCTTTTATATTAATCAGATTATATTTAGTGTAACACTTTAAATCTCTAGTAAAGTTTTGATTATATTTTTGAATGTAATTTATTACTGGCTTCTTAAGGACTTACAACATGTCATCTAAACTTATTAGAGTCTGTTTCAGATTAATACTGACTTAACTTTACATAAAATATAAAAATTTTATGTAGCTCCATTTCCTCCCTATTTTTTTGTGCTATTATTGTCATTTATACTACATCTATATATTTTACAAACTTAACAATATATTGTTATAGTTATGACTTCATAGAATCATATGTTTTAAAGAAGCTAAATAGGGGCACCTGGGTGGCTCAGTCAGTTAAGCGTCCGACTTCGGCTCAGGTCATGATCTCATGCTCCATGAGTTCGAGCCCCGCATCAGGCTCTGTGCTGACACCTCAGAGCCTGCAGCCCACTTCAGATTCTGTGTCTCCCCCTCTCTCTGCCCCTCCCCTGCTCATGCCCTGTCTCTCTCTGTCTCAAAAATAAAATTAAAAAAAAAATTTAAAGAAGCTAAATAAATAAAAGCATGTATATATGCTAACTTTATTATTTACCTTCTCTAGTTCTCTTTACTCCTGTCTAGTGTCATTTCTGTACTCCAACATGGCTTTGTTCCTGTTCATCCCTTTGTGCTGTTATTGTCAAATATATTACATTTCCATGCGTTATATGCCCAATAATAGCATCATGTACATGGTATGTTATACAATTCCTTTTTAAATCAGTCAACAGAAGAAAGAAAAGAACTGTGCAGTTACACTGTATTTTGCAATTACCTACATAATTACCTTTACTGGGACTCTGCTTTTTCTTGTGGTTTTGCATTACTCTCTGTGTCACTTGCTTTCCTGTCATAAGAACTTCTTTTATTATTTCTTTTAAGGTTGATCTGCTAGCAACAAATTCTCTCATCTTTGTTTATCTGAGAATGTCTTTATCTCACCCATTTATCTCACCCACATTTTTGAAAGATAATTTTGCTAGATATAAGATTTTTTAACAGTGTTTGCTTTTATCACTTTGTGTCATCCCACTTCTTTCTGAACTCTGTAATTTGATGTTAGGCTCCTTCTTCTTTTGCTTCTTTCAAGATTTTCTCTTTATCTTCCAACATTTTGACTGTGACTAGTATGGGTGTTTTCCTCTTTGTGCTTATCTTCATTTTTTTTGGTAATGTTTATTTATTTTTGAGAGAGAGAGATAGTGTGCCTGTGGAGCAGGGGCAGAGAGAGAGAGGGGACAAAGGATCCAAAGCAGGCTCTGCAACGACAGCAGAGAGCCTGTTGGACATAGGGCTCAAACTCACAAACCATGAGATCATAACCTGAGCCAAAGTCAGACTCTCAACCAACTGAGCCACCCAGGCGCCCCAACTCTTTGTGCTTATCTTACAGTTTCTTGGGGTTCTTGGCTTTGTACATGAATGTTTTCCATCAAACTTGGAAATTTTCAGCCTTTGTTTCCTTGATTATTTATACTCTCCTTTGCTTTGGTTTCCTTTTCGTAGCCCTCTTGCAAGTATGCTACTGTGTTTAATAGTGTTCCACATTTCTCTGAGACTCTGTTAATGTTTCTTTGTTCTTTATTCTCTTTTTCATATTATATAATCCTATTGATCTATTTTAAAGTTCACTGATTTTCTTCTATAAGCTCAAGTCTACTGTTGAACCATTCTAGTGAATTTTTTATTTCAGTTATTGTACTTTTCAATCACAGAATTTTAATTTGGTTCTTTTTAATAATTTCTATCTCATCATTGATATTCAATATTTTATGAGATGATCATCATACCTTCTTTCATTCTTCAAGCATAGCTTCCTTTACTTCTTTAAATGTATTTGCAATAGCCACTTTAAAGTCTTTGTCTGCTAGGTCCATCGTCTGGATGACTTCAAAGATCTATTCTATTGCCAATTTTTTTGTTGTATGTGAGTCACACTCTCTTGTTTGTTGTCATGTTTCATTATTTTTGTTGAAAATGGGGTATTTTCAAAAATACATGGTACAAATTCTGGATTCTAATTATACCTGGTTGCTATCTGCTTGGTCATTGGTTTCTTTGTTTAGAGACTTGACTGAAATGATTCTATAAGGTACATTTTTCCTGCAGTATGCAGCCTCTGATATTGTCACTCATATTGTCCTCTCTTATTGTTGTTGTAGTTTAATCTTGGTCACTCTTGGGTCAGCATAAACCACTTATTGGTCAAAGATTACACATAAGCCTCCTTAGGCAGTTAGATTTTTACCCTTTACTATTGGACATGTGTGTGTGGTTTGGAGACTATCACAGTCCAGGAATTTTATTTTACTTTTTCCCCCATATTCATCCAGGAAGAATAGGTTGGAGGTTCTCTCTTTGGTCATTCTTGAGAGAATGTGGCCTTGGGTATTCATATAGTTTTTGAGGCTGCCAGGGATGACTGTAACATTATTTTAAAACTTGGCTTCTTAAGAAGTCATCTCTGATCAGGAGTGCCTGGGTGGCTCAGTAGGTTAAGTGTCTGACTTCAGCTCAAGTCATGATCTCACAGCTCGTGGGTTTGAGCCCTGTGTTGGGCTCTCTGCTGACAGCTCAGAGCCTAGAGCTTGTGTCAGATTCTATGTCTCTGCCCCTTTCCTGCTCGCTCTCTGTCTCTCTCTCTCTCTCTCTCAAAAATAAGTAAACATTAAAAAAATTATTTTTAAAGAAGTCAGATCTGTTCAGAGCAGGTTATTTTTATGGCAATGTCCCATTAGAGGTGGTGTTTCAGCCTCTTTGCTGTGAAGCTTCAGGCATTGTTGGTCTATTTGAGCCTTGGAGAATGCTTTCAAGTCTACCCCACATCTTTACTGTTCCTGAGCAAGTTCAGCCTAGAAAAATATGTGCACTGAGTTTCCAAACCCTAGAGTTGTCTGTAATCCCAGGAGGGTTTTTATTGATTGTCTCTTTCCCTGTTTCTCTTTACTCAGCTTCTGGCTACTCTGCCATTTTATTTATATGAGAACTACCAGCATCTTAGCCTTGAGGCTTATAGTAATGTATTTTTCTACCATCACAACTTGGAAGAAGGATTATTCTTTTTATAGTAAGAAAATTATTTCCTTTTATTTATTGACTTATAAGATCTATCCCTTCATTGTGAAAGAATGACACATTGAGACTTAGCTTTCTAAAGCTACTTTCAGAATTCAGTGATTAACAATTCCAGAGCAGGTTGGTTGAAAGTTGTCTTGACTGCGAGACAGTATACCTAGCATGGTGTGCCTGGCATGAACGATTTTAATCTAAAATATCACATGGTTTCTATAGCATCATGTGGAACTCAACTCTGTGGATAAAAGCCTAGACCTCGGCTTATAGATTTAGCTTAAAAAGTCTATTTAAGAAGCTGAAAGATTACTTCCTACTGTAATATCTAAAGGTCTGTTTAGGAATGATTCCCTGTGGTAGGCAGAATTGATAAGAATAAGATATCCCCTCTCTCTGCCTCAAGATTCCCAGCCCTTGCTGTACAAACTTTTTCCTAGTGATTCAAACACTAATGTGTTACTATGGGTTTAGCAGATGTAATTAAAATCCTTACTCAACTGGTTTTAAATTGGAGATACTATCCTAGGTGAGTCTGATCTAATTAAGCAAGTTCTTTAAAATAAAGTGAAGTGGCAGGACGTTCTTCTTTTTCTTTTAAGGCTGAATGATATTCCATTATTTGTATATACAAGATTTTCTTTACCCATTCATCTGTTGACAGACATTTAGGCTGTTTCCATATCCTAGCTATTGTGAATAATGTTTCAGTGAGCATGAGAATGCAAATATCTCTTCAAGATATTGATTTCAATTTGGGACAATATATATCCAGAAATGGGATTGCTGGATGATATGAGAGTACTATTTTTAATTCTTTAGATTTATAATAACCATCTAACAGAAGTAAAGTGCTAGCTTGCTGTAGTTTTGATTTGCATTTCCCTGAAAATTAGTGAGGTTAAGCAACTTTTCATATACACGTTGGCCATTCTGTATGTGTTCTTTAGAAAAATGTCTAGCAAGTTCTTTCTATATTTTTTAATTGAGTTATTTGCTTTTTTTGCTATTGAGTTGTATGAGTTTCTTATATGTTTTGGAAATGAACCCCTCATCATATGTATAGTTTGAAAATATTTTCTCCCTTTCTAGGTTGCCTTTTCACTCTGTTAATTGTTTTCTTTGCAGTGCAGAAGTTTTTAGTTTTATGTACTCTCACATTCTATTATTGCTTTTAAGGCCTTTGCTTTTGATGTCATATCCAAGAAATCATTGCCTAGACAAATGCCATGAAGCCTTTCCTCCTGTTTTCTTCTAGAAGTTTTATAGTTTCAAACCTTATGTTTAAGTCTTTAATCTTTAATCCATTTTGAATTGATTTTGTGTGTGGTAAAAGGGTTCAATTTCATTCTTTTTCATGTGGATATCCAGTTTTCTCAACACCACTCAACAACATGGGTGAACCTCGAGGACATTATGCTAAGTGAAATAAGACAGTCACAGAAGGATAAATACTGCATGTTGCCACGTATGTGAGTATTTAAAATAGTCAAGCTAAGAGAAACAGGGAATAGAATTTTTAGGGACTGGAGAGAGTGATAAATAAAGAGTTGCTGTTCAATGAATGTTCAGCTGTTTAAGACTAATAAGTTATAGAGGTTTGCTGTACACAATTATACCTGTAATTAACAATAGTGTACCGTGTCCGTCAAGACTTGTCAACAGGGTAGCTCTCCTATTAAATGTTCTTATTACAATAATAGATAGAGAGATGATAGCTGTATACATAGATTGATAGATAGATGATAAATAGATAGATAGATAGATAGATGATAGAAGGAATAAGGTGAAGCCTGAGAGACATTCTCCTATTGGCCTAGAAGAAAATGGAAACTGCCATGAGTTCTACAGATGCAGAGAAATGAATCTTGCTAACAAATTGAATGAGTGTGGAAGAGTTTCTCAAACTTCAGATAAGAATGGAGCACCCTCCCCGCCAACCAAGAGCCTGACTACAACCGTGTGAGACTTGAGCGGAAAGTCTACCGGCCCCTTCACCATAGAAACTGTGAAATAATGTATTTGTATTGTTTTAAGCTGCTAAGGTTGTGGGAATGTGTTACACAGTCTCAGAAAACAAATATACTCTTTTTCTCCATAATTGAATCCTTGCCTCTGCTCTGCCTGATTGCTAAGGGCAGGACTGTCTTCCTGCATTTGCTAATGTTGTTGCTGTAGTCCTAATGATTTAAAAACAGCCTGAGTAAAAGTCGTTCACCTAAATAAAAATTGCCACAAGCCTGTGAATAAAGCCTTCATAAGTGTGGAAACCTGGCAAGTTCGTAAACCCATGTGGCCAGCCTTTACAAGGAACTAAGTTCAAAGCAATCTCCCCAGGCTATAGGTAAAAAGTCAACCACAAAATAGGAAACACTAACTTCAAGAAACTCATAGGCTGCTGAATATAATTAAGGTCAAAACCTACTTGCTAACTTAAGGCTTAAAATTACCTTTAAGCCCCAATAGAAAATCTCCAGGCTTCGGGAAATATACAAATCTTGGAACAAATAATACAATAAAACAATAAAAATAACAATAATAAACAAAAAACAGATCTGTGCAATTCCTAAAGACTGAGTTATCAGGGTTTTTTTTTTGAAGTTTATTTGTTTATTTATTGAGAGAGAGAGCAAAAGCTCAAATAGGGGAGGGGCAGAGAAAGAGAGAGAGGGAAAGAGAGAGATAATTCTGAGAAGGCTTCACTCTGTCAGCACAGATCCCGATGCGGGGCTCAAACCCATGAACTGTGAGATCATGACCTGAGCCAAAACCAAGAGTCAGAGGCCTAACCAACTGAGGCATGCAGGTATCCCTGAGTTATCAGTCTTAAACATGATTACCTTTCTGTATGAATGTATGTATATGTATGTGTATGCATATATTTCAGTAAATTCATTGAGAAGGAACTAACTGCTGTATATGTAATTAGGCAATAATTTCTAATCTTGAGATCAGACACTTTATCAACCATTCAGGAGAGTATCCATTAGATTTTAAACTGACCTCTGTCATTGCATGCAGTTTACATATAAAAAATAATTTGGCAGATGAATTCTTTAAACCTCCCTGTAATGTAAAAAAGTACACATTTTGTTTTGAGGAAATAGTCCAAGTTTTGTATACAAAAAATATTGTCCATATATTATCAAGCTTCAGAAAAATTAAAATATATGAAACATTTAAATTTACCTTTATTATGCTCTGTAGAAATTAGTGTTATCTTCTCTTCTTTGATAATCCTGACGTTATTAATTGGAGCACAGGCTAAGCTGTTATAACAAAGAATCCAAAAATACAGAAACTTAAAGAAAACAGATGTTTATTATTTCTTTCATAAGTCCTTACCTCTCCAGAAGTAAGGAGCCTGGATTAGAAGGTAATTCTATAGTCCCAAACACATGACTTCCAACTTTGGGTCCACAGTTGCTGTCTTGTCAAGTACTCGTCACCTGCCACAGCAGGAAATAAGAAGGCAAGAAAGCATAAGTACAATTCTTTTTATGGGCATGACCAAATAGCATTCTTTATTTCCAGTTATGCCCTATTGTCCAGAACTCAGTCACACGAGTACACAAACTGCAAAGGAAGTGGGAACGTAGCCTGCAAATGAAAATCACAGGCTCAGCTAAAACTTGGGAGCTTTAATATTGAAGAACGAGATAATGGATAGATATTGTTTGACTTCTAGTATTTGTCCTTAGTTCTTTATCTTACCACACAATAACCTGTTGTGTTTGCCTTCTCCTGTTGTCAATGACGATATTCCAAAATTACTTTTCCTTCCTTTCTCACACCAAACCAATTTACCATGACCTTAATGGTCAGGTGTAGTGTAATTATTAGACAATATTTTGATGAAGTTCAATTATAAAATGTGAAGATTTAATATCATATGATACTTTCTAGGATATTTTCATTTCAAACAGGAGGATACCCCATACCTTTATTTTACTGGAGCAGACTAAAGATTCTAAGACCGAACTTTGATCAAACCAAAATGTGATAATGTATGGACAACATTTCTGTGTACAAAAATTGGGGGCAGTGAATAGGAAGGCATGAATCAACTATAAGGGAACTGACTCCAGTTTCCCCCATCCATGCTTCTCATTACCATGAACAGGGATGGCACTTCTTTGAATGAACAGATCCTGTATGTCACAAGTCTTGTCATCTCTCTGTCTTTAGCAGTCTGAGACTGCATATTTTGTTTGCATAAAACATCCTCTCTTGGAGGGGCACCTGGGTGGCTCAGTTCAGTTAAGCGTCTGACTCTTGATTTCAGCTCAGGTCATGATCTCATGGTTGCTGAGTTCGAGCCCCACATTGGGCTCTGGGCTGATGATAGTGCAGAACCTCCTTGGGATCTCTCTCTCCCTCTCTCTGCCCCTCTCTCACTCTCTCTCTCTCTCAAAATAAATAAACTTAAAAAAAAAATCCTGTCTTGGAGATTAGCATCTACTCTTTGTCAGTAATAAAGTTAAGGGCAAGAAACATAATTGCTATATAAAAAGCATTATATAAAAGTAATTGCTTAGGACTGTCAGGAAAACATTTGTGTTTTGTCAACAATGCAGTTCCACTTCAGGGATATAACCTTAATATTCCAATATTGAAAATACAACAATGAATCCACAAAGTTATCCAACCTGGAGCTTACATCTACAACAACCTTTACCCTAAGCTATTTTTCAAATGGCCTAAAAATGAAGTGACTGGGTATCAGCAATTACTATGCAACAAAGAAAAAAAAATACCATAAAATAGCTGCACTAATCATTACCTCACCACCAGTAGGGACTCAGCATCCTCTTCCATAGTATCCAGTCACATTTATGTATCATGATTTGGTGTGAGGTAAGTAACAAATTATTTGTTAATATTAATAAAGTGCCAGAATCTGCAAGCCATTTATTATTTAAAAAATAAATTAGAGCATGAAGTTTAAAACTTCTGTTCTTCAAAGGAAACTATAAAGACAATGAAAATATAAGCCACATACTGAATGAAAATACTTATAAATCATGTTTCTGGTAAAGAATTTGTATACATAAAGAACCCTCAGGACTTGGAATTATGAAAAAGAAAACCCAAAAATTTTAAAAATAGGCAAATATTTTAACAGGCATATTACCAAAGAATGCACAGATCTCTGACATACATGTACACAAAATGCTCAAATCATGAATCATTAAAGAAATGCATTCTTTAATTATATAGAATGTAAATGTCAGAATGTAAAATAGTATAACTACTTTGGAAAAGAGTTGAGCAATTTCTTAAAAGGTTAAACATATACCTACCATATGATCCAATCATTCCTAAGTATTTATCCAAGGGAATTGAAAGCACATGTCCATACAAGTTATATGTACGAATGTTCATGTAGCTTTGTTTTGTAATAGTCAAATATTTGAAACAAACAAATGCTCACCAGCAGGGAAATGGATTAAAATACTGTGGTATATTTATATAGTGAAATGTAACCCAGCAATAAAGAGTAATGACCTAGTTATACCTACAACAAGAGGGATGAACAAAATAATTGTGCAGTATGAAAACCCAAATCCCCACCTCCCGCCAAAAAGTATCTTCCTATTTCTTGATTTCATTTGTTTAAAATTTTAGAAAACTCAAACTAATCTCTCATGATAGTAACCAGATCAGTAGTAGCTTGAGGACAGAAAAATATGGTGAAGCAGAAGGGAGGAATTACAAAGAAGCATGAGGAAATCATTGGAGTTGCTAGATACATTCATTATATTCTGATCATTTTTCAGGTGTATACATGTGTCAACACATGAAATTGGACACTTTATATATAAAGTTTATTGTATATTACGCCTGAATAAAGATGTCTAAATAAATGAACAAAAGCAGATTCAACAGTGGATTTCAAAATATGACAGAGAAGGGGAGAAATTTCCCATGTGGACATGGAATAGATCATAATCACATGCGCTTCTTTAAGTATGGATTGTAAGTGTGACTATCATCTGTTATATGTGTCTCAATGGAAAAAAACCTGGAACTTCTGTTTTAGGCTGTGTTTGGACTTGAGACCTGAGAGAGAATAAAACATGGCTCCTGTGCTATAAAACTCTCACAAGGAATTGCAGGCAATGCAACTCTTCTCGTTCTACATTTCAATTAAATTGTGAATTCCTGGAGGAACGTGGTATTGTAGACTCATAATATATTAGAGAAGAAAGCAATTTAAGTTCATGTAGTCAAGCCTAACTATTTTCAGAAGATGGAACTGAACTTACACATTATCACTCAGAAATATATCAGTATAGTTGTGACCAAATTCCACCTCTTCAACTCCCTGCCCAGAATTTTCTGCATTACATCATTATGCCATTTCCCTTTTACTGAACACTATACCCTGAGTATTGTCAGTCATCAATAGACTTTCTTACAAGCTGATGACCTTAATTGATAAAATGTACAGAAAGAGTCCCTTCGCAGTTATGTTATACTCAGGAGGTTGAGGGACAAATAGTTCACAAGAATAAGAAATAGTGGAAAAACCCGAATCTCCCTGTTTATTACTCCTTCTCCTCTTTCTTTAAGACTAGCTAGAGTTACAAATAAGTACACTAAAACAATTAAGGGCCAATTCTCTACAAACAGTAAAAAAAATTAATTGGGACTGTGGTGGGGAAAATCCAGAAAAAAATGCTAAAATGTCAATTTATGAATTAAGACTATTAGTAGAGATTAAATCAGTCTGGTGAACAATCAGTGGGAGACCTTTGAGAAACTCCATGCTATTTATAGTAGACTCTGAAGCCTTACTGTTCATTTATATTAGGTAACAAAATTACTACTGCAACAGAAGCACTTTGTAGGATCTATGGCACTTGGCAGGAAAAGAGAATTGATTCCAAGCCAAGGAAATGACAGCACAGTATAGCTGCTGCTGACTTGAAGGAATTAAAAAAAGAAGAAGAATGGATAATAATAGATGCATATGGGCAGTGAGGAGAAGTGCAATCAGCTCAGATTAATTATAAGCCCAATACATGTGCACGAGACACATTTTGAAGGAGACCAAGATAAAAGGGGATAGGCATTTAAGGTGACTGTCGGGAATTGACACATACAGGCAAAAAGGAAGCTCTATATTCACATCAGCTAGGACAAAAGACCTGTCACAAAAAGAATGTCATGAATGATTCTGTAAGTGGGGAGAAGCAATCACAGGCCCTGGCACACGGAGACACTTTTAATCTGCCCAAGGGACTTATTCGTAGTTCTCCCTGTCATTCTGTGATGTTCATTTTTCTTAGGCCATCTTGGGAAACATATCATGGTGAGCAGGAGCACTGATGACTTATTAAGGAAACACATTACTTGAAATATTAATAAAAGCATAAACTACAAACTTTAATTTCTAATTGAGTCACATTATCATATCCTAAAGTGACACATTCAATTCACCCATATAGATCATAGTCCATAGTTACATATATGAAAAAAACAAAGCCCACAAAAATTCTGTGCCTAAAAAAGATATCACAAAATCTATGAACTTTGATCATACAAGAAATATTTATGATATTCCTTAGTTACCATATGACTCTTGATTTAAATTTGATTTCAGTAAGATTGTGTTCTCCAACAGCAGATATACAACAGCAAGTTCTGGTGGGAGGAACACTGTTATAAATAGTTTAACAGTAAGAAAATGTATGTAAAACCAATAAGGTAAATGGGATTCATAAATTATAAGAATGGACAAAATAAATAAATTCTAGAATCAGAGGTCAATTAATGTATAAGCATACTTTTCAATATTTCAATCAATCAATCAGTCAATCAATACCAACACATTCTGTGCTAGAAGATGATCTATGTTCAGAATGATGACTCAAAATCATTGGAAGAATGAAAATTCATATTTAGGACACTCCACAGCAAAGATATAAAAGTGACAAGTACATTATAGAAAAACGCTTCCATGCAAACTTATTTTTAAAATGAAAAAAAGTATTGCCTTGAGCACAGAAATTATTGGGAAAATCCCCTTACATGTAACACCTTATTAGTCATGAGGCATTTTCTAGACAGACCACAGTAAACTCACTGGCAAAGAAAATAAATACATATTTGTCATATCTCTTTTGCTTGAAAGTGCGAGAAATCCAATTAAAATGATTAAAGAATTTTTCAACTCATGACCTGAAAGACTAATGGGTATGTCTGTGCTCAAATATGGCTGAATAGAGGTACACAAAGTTGCCAGGAATCTAATCTTAATCTGTTGACTCAATTTCTTTTTGTGTGTGTTTCTTTAACTTTTGGTTTTGAAAGAGTTTTAGACTTACAGAAAATTTGGAAGAATATTACCAAGAGTTCACATATATTCTTCATTCAGTTTCCTCTAAGATGTTAACAATTTAAGGGCACCTGGGTGGCTCAGTTGGTTAAGTATCCAATTCAATTTCAGCTCAGGTCATGATCTTGAGGCTTCATGGGTTTGAGCCTCACATCATGCTCTGTGCTGACAGTGTGGAGCCTGCTTAGGATTTTCTCTCTTACCCTCTCTCTCTGCCCTTCCCCAACTTGCACTGTCTCTGTTTCCCTCAAAATAAATAAATAAACCTTAAAAATAATAATAAAATAAAATAAAATGTTAGCAATTTAGATAGACATAATACAATTTTCAAAACCAGGAAATTAGACAGGCGCCAGGGTGGCTCAGTTGAATAAAAGTGACTGACTCTTGATTTCAGCTCAGGTCATCATCTCACTCTTTATGAGTTTGAGCACTGCATTTGCCCTGTCAGAGCAAAGCCTGCTTGGGATTCTCTCTCTCTCTCTCTGTCTTCAAAATAAATAAATAAACTTATTTTTTTTAAAACCCAGGAAAATTTAGTGTTGGTACAATATTATTAATTAAACTACAGACCTTATTTTTAAATTTCACCAACTTTTTTTGCCTAAAATCTTTTTTTATTTTCCAAGACCTAATCCAGGTTGCCATATTGCATTAGTTGATCTGTCTCTTCAAAACTTTCCACAGTCTTTCCTTATCTTTCATTATCTTGAAACTTTTGATGAATACTGGTCACTTATTTTGTAGATGTGTTTCATTTTGAGTTTGTCTGACATTTCTTCTTGTCTGATGATTAGGTTAAGTTTCTGAATTTTTGGCAAGAATACCACAAAATATTGATTTATTTTTCCTCTTTAAGTATATAATATTGAGGAAATATAATGCTAATATATCTTATTTCTGGTGAGGTTGACCTTGACTGCTTGGTTAAATTTTGTCTGCCAGATTTCTTCATTGTAAAATTAAGATTTCTCCCTTTGTAATTGATAAATGACTTGGAGGAGACACTTTGAGACTATGCTAATATCCTGTTTCTCCTCAAACTTTCACCCAGTGATTTTAGCATTCATCAGTGGACATTGTTAGGAACAGGTATTCTTTGGTGTTTGCCTTGACACTGTTTCTTCCTCACTAGCTTCAGTTTCAAAGGGATGTGCTGAAGAAATAGTGACTACAATAGCTCTACTCTTAAATCCAACCAGCTCAACAATCCCAGTGAAAAGATCCTAACTCTTTCCCCTTTTGCAACAGAACACCTAGTGCTAATTGTTTCCTTTGTGTCATGTATTAATAGCTGAATTACCACAGGGATAGCCAAAGGAAAGGCCACTGTCATGGATAAGGCATAGATTATGTTCCCACTTCTGGGGTTGGAGGGTGGGTTGTCCCATGTGACCATATGAACTGAGAATGGAGGAGAGATTTCTCAAGGGAAAAAACAAAAAATCAAAAAACCCAACAACAACAACAACAACAACAACAACAACAAACAGGATGCTGTACCAGATGAGACAATATACACTGCACAGGCTAAATCAACAGATATCCATTACACCAAGATATAACTAATTATGCTTGGTGTGTTTTGAGATCTAAGCTTGAGAAAAACAATTGTTAAGCCTATCAATACTTAAAAGTATAAGCATTTCAATTTACCTTATTTATCACAATGTGGAAGACTGCAAGTTCTTGGTTATATATTGGAGTGTTTCCCAGCCTTTGTATTCACTATAATTTAAGAGTTCCTTCTCCCCTGTCCATGATGTAAACAGAAAAAATACATAATTGCTTCTACAATTAAAATAGAGTGCTTGATATGGTACATGGCACATAGACAACTGCTCAAAAATATTGTCACTGTTACTATGATAATTATTGTTATTAAAATATTCAACTTGACACATGTTGAATGCCTGTTATATACAAGATACTACCAGATTATGAGAACTCAACAACAAATAAGAAAAGGTTCTGTGTGCCTGTGTTGGCTTAGTTGGCTAAGCATCTGACACTTGATTTTGGCTCAGGTCATTCATTATCTCATGGTTCTTTGGATTGAGCCCCACGTCGGTCTCTGGCTACAGCACGGAGTCTGGGATTCTCTCTCTCTCTCTCTCTCTCTCTCTACTCCTCCCCTACTCGTTTGTGAGTGCGCACTATCTCTCTCTATCAAAATAAATAATTTAAAAAAAGAAAAGGTTTTGATCTTAAGGAGCACAGAGACTAGTGTGGAGGATAAAATATGTGCAAAAAATTAATACCTCAGGCAGAAGGTAACAAGTTTTTATAATAGATGCATTAGTGCTATGCATATAATATATATTTATGTGTTTTAAATATTAACTCCCTACTTAATCACCTCTTCAGGTAACACAAAAACAGAAAACAAAGAACCTCATTTTCATCCAGCTTTTTCCTTAAAATATTAGGCTGTTATATACACTTAACCTTTTGGACATAAATTGGGTGCCACATTAACCAGTAACTGAAAAGAGCGAAGAACAAATGACTTCATTGTTATTAATGTTTTAAATAAAAAGACTTAAAATAAAGATCACAACAAATAATTTAGTCAGAATGTTATTTTTCAGCATTTAATACAATAGTCCTTTTATGCACAACAACGGACGTTTTCTCTGCATTTTTTTCTATACACGAAAAAAAGTCAAAATTTTCTTATTTCTTTTTCACAAAAGGCTTTGTAATTTAGAAGTTCTTTTTGAAATAAATGACCAGAATGTTGCTAAGCAACGGTGTAAAACAAGTCTTAAATATGAAAACATGTCTAAAATATGAGCATGTAAAGTCTATGGCAATATGTCTGACATTTTTGTATATCCAGTCCATATTATTTTCAAAATAAATATTTTCAGTGTTCTCTTTCAAAAATTAATTATATGTATGTGAGTGTATTCAAAGAAAGTGGATGGATTGAGTGTGAAATAGAAATCAAAATCTTAACCCAATCGAGTTAGTTTTAAATAACAATTTTTCAGTTCTGAATTGGCCCTGTTAGCCTGCCAAGACAGAATTTTTCTAAATACTTTTGTGTTTTTTGTTGTAAATGTTGAAGCACTTCTAAACAGACAACCATTTGGGTGTTCTGGATCAATGCATTCTGTTCTGGAAATAGAGAATTTTACAGATATTATTTCTGGGAAAATACCAAGACAAGAAGGTATTACCTGACTTGATAGCATGTATTCTAATTTAGAAATTACTACACAATTAATGTAATTTTATTATGAGTACACCACTAAAAATACAGCAATTTATTACTTAATAAATGTACGTTTTCACTAATACTACAAGGCCAGGAATATACTTGCCAGTTCTTAACCAAAAAGAGAAGACTCACTTTTCATATAAAGTTGTAAGTGGTAAGTTTGGTCTTTTTATGACAGGGAAAGATAAAGTAGGCAGAGAGGGAAAGATTAGGACCTGAGTTCCTTGGGTAGGGAAAACACTTATTTTGGAACAATGCTGGGAGTATCTGACCATAGCAAACCCCCTCAAAGGGTAAAGTTCCTCTTAAGGATGTAACAGACACCATCTACTACCCCTCAGGTTCCCCTAAGAATTTGAAAAAAGACCCGACTAAAAACAAGTAGACCATAAAACATATGACCCACAAGGAACAGTAAGGCCATAGAACACTCGTCATACAATGGAAATGAACCAATCAAAAAAGAATGACTATTTAGAGTTACTCAGTCAATAAGGGTAGAACCTGAGAAGAAACAAGGGAGAAAGGAGGGGTAGGAGTGGGGGGCGACCAAAACCTTATAAAATAAAGACCCTTGCCTGTAGTCATGGGCATTCACTTTCGAATACACCCTCTCTGTAAAGAGAGCTTTCATACTATTCTTACTTTCTCATACTGTAATAAACTTTTGCCTGCTGCTTATTTTATTTTGTGTCCACCTCTTCATTCTTCGAAGCAGCAGGACAGTGAACCCCAGGTATTGAGGTAAAAAAAAGAAATCCTGAAACACTTTGAAGCCAAAGGAAGAGGCCCTTGAATTATTTTCCTATGAAATACTACTTTACTTTTACAGAGATAGCTTTCCCATAGGATGAGTTTGGTGACTGATGAAGCGATCACAGTGAGTTGTTGACCACCAACCTCAAGACGCCCCCTACAGTCCTAACTACAGAATGTCAAGCCCTCACTTAATACAAGTGAACCCTTTCTGCCTCCTTAATCTAAGGATATTTCATTCACAAAAGTCATTTGGACAAGGCAAAATAACTTCCCTTAGAAGGGAAATGCCTTTGGCTAATTATCCTGCTAAGCTACTTTCTATAGAGGGTAAATCCTACGAAGATTAGTATCAGAAAATACCAAACTATGCAATGGTGATACACTTTTCTGTAAGAAACAAAGATATGAAGTTTTTGTTCTTAGGAGGGAAGTGTATGGAGACAAAGAATTGTGGGAGAGTCAGAACCAGAGAGATGGAGCATGGCAGGGACATCTGTAAGAAGTATCCATTAGAAACTATCTACTTTCTAACTCTTTCTGTTGCTTCAATGTGCAGCCTCTCTTCTGTCAGCTCCAGCACCCTGCCATCATCTGCTTCTCAAATAGTATTTAATGGAACTATCTTAGTTACGAGTGATTTTTTTGTAGAATATTTTTCTTGATACGTTGCAAATGGGGATAAACTCACTTCTGGGTTGTTTGAGGGAGGGTGCAACAGCATGTACAAAAGCATAAGCCCAGAGGCAGAGGAACCATACTCACAGAAGCTCACATAATGTTAGAGAAAGGTTTCCAAAGGTTATGTTTGGAGTCTGAGCCTGTCTTAAGTTATTTCAAAGGAACAGGAGACTCCATCCAGAATATATCTGGTTTATTGATACAATAATATAAATGAGTTTGGTGTCTTCGGTTATTTCATCTGCTGAATCTGTTGAACTGCCATCCTAAAAAATTGTGTGTAACAAATATAAGCTGTCACATATAAAATCAGGCAGTATTATGTTTGTTGCAAGAGTGTTTTATGCTTCTTGCATCTTTGAAATGTGGATCACTACTGTTCAAATCAAATAAAACCAATCAGAACTCTAATTTCATAATTATATAATTCTCTAATTATGTTAAGGTCACATATAGATTGCATTTTACAGCACCAGCCTTGGTACTCGTTAATATACTTTATACAAAATATAAACCAACCCAGGGTGCCTGGGTGGCTCAGTTGGTTAAGTGTCTGACTTCAGTTCAGGTTATGATCTCGCAGTTTGTAGGTTCAAGCCCCGTGTCAGGCTCTGTGCTGACAGCTCAGAGCCTGGAGACTGCTTAGCATTCTGTGTCAACCTCTCTCTCTCTCTCTCTTTGCCCCTCCCCCACTCATGCTCTGTCTCTCTCTCTCAAAAATAAATAAACATTAAAAAATTTTATTAAAAAAATATAAACCAACTGAAGTAGTGTTTAGTGACTAAAAATAAAATAATAAGATTAGACCCATGACAAAAAAATCAATAAACAAGAAAAAATAAGACCCTTATTTATATTATTCACAAAGAAAAAAGCAGCACACTTTTGAATAGAACAGAGTATCCTACTCATACATTTCCTAACACTGGGTATTCCTTTGTTCTTCTTCTTTCCAGGCCCATGTATTTCCTCATCCAGAAAGCAAAATGATATAGCAAAGATTATTTTTATTCATAAAGCTTTTGCCCCTGGAATCACATTCAAAACTAAAGATAAATTACAAGGAGGAACAATTAACTGAAACCTCTTGTCAGAGTACTAAGGGAGTACTCACACCTTCATAGATTACGAATCATTAACTATGTAGTCTAGCAACCAAATCATGTGAGGAAAGATGTGGCAATTTTTAGTATTCTAGCAAATATGACTAATTATGGGGTAGACCTTTACAATTTAATTTAGAAGAAAATTTACCACCACATCTCAGGGTATAGTTTTTTAAATGAGCTTAGTGTAAACTGTATTAATAAAGCAGTATCTTCTACTTGGTTCAATTCTGTGAATTTAGTGTGGCTCTTGGAAACATTTTCAGATACAATGTGTTCTGTGGTAACTGTAACAAAAGACTTATGTGCATTTAATTTTATAGAGAGCTGTAAAGTTGCTCCAGTGATACTGTCCTTGAGTTTGATGATATGAAAAATAATGCATGTTCTTCCTTGGACATATTTATGGGATATAGCTAAAGGTCTTGGGAATAAACTTTTGTATGCCTATATTAAATCTATTTAGGGAAAGAAAAGACATTTCCCCATGAGGATTAGCAGTTTAATACAGAACAGTAGTTTAGCAAAAACCCTACAATGTGTATACTGTAAAACAAGGAACTGGATGCTGTAGGCAGAAATAGAAGGGTTGTATCTAGCAATGCACACATAGGCGCGCGCACACACACACACACACACACATGTACACACAGTACACACTGCACACTTGATATACTACATGACAATGCAAGAATAATAGTGATAACTTAAAAGATCATAAGTGATGAACAAAAGTGATGAACAAAAGAATTTCCTCACTGGGAATTAGGTACTACTTTATAAATATCTTCTCACATTAGGATACAGTAGACAAATGGTCTACTACATATAACTTAGAAGAGTAATAATATACAACAATTAGAAAATTTTACCAAGGTCCCATTTCTGTAAGCCACAAATTTGGTTTGAACCAGCTTCGCTGCATGAACTGGGCATCCTTTATTTGCTTTTATGTTTGTACTTCCAGCTCACTACACACAGTATGACAGTGCTCATCCTCGCTCACCCTATTAGTAAGATTTATCTTTACAATGACTATCAACTGAATAAAATGACACATACTCTGGGCAGTATTTCCTTTCATTATGCTATTCCTCTTGACTGTGCAGATGCTAATGGAATTAAAGCAGATACACAGGCCTCAAAACTGCATCAAAAGATGTAACACATATTTGACCTTGACACCTTCAGTGAATCTCTGACAAAGAATCCGTTATTCCATAATCTCCTTGCAGGAGTAATTAGCACCTGTATTTTTTATTGTTTTATCCCCATTACATGCTACAATAACACACAGTAGGTGCAAAAATAGTTTGCTGAATTATTTAGGAATTTTTCTACTGGTGAAAAGATGTCAATTCCAAAGAAGTAGAAAGTCATTTCCTAAAAATCTATTTCAAGATTTAAAAAACATCAGATTCACATTTATTCGCACTGAACGTTTAATAAATGAACCATAAAAGATATTCAAGACAATTTCATTTTCTAATTTTGGCAATCTCAACAAAATGCCTTTTGGAACCAAAGGCAAAAGATACCTTCTTGCAGAAATACCTTATCAATCGAGTTTCCACTGTTTAGTAGAAGCTCTAATGGCTGAGATATTGTATTAACCATCTCTTCCCTAGAACTGTTAACTTAAATAGTCAGGGGCTCAATAAGAATTTGAGTGGAGAATGCTTTTTATTAGCATTTTATAATTCACTCATATTAAGACAATTTCAATTTCTCCAGAGTTGTCTGCCTAATGAATAATAAGAGAATATGTGTGGAAGTCTTGGAAATATTCCACTGTCTTAGATCTGCTGAGAAGAGTATAATGTACTCATAAACTCAGGTGCTACATATCTAAATTTCCATCCTATGAGTAACCTATTATTCTGCTCAGCTGCAATAACACAATACCAATGACTGGGTGGCTTATACAACATAAATTTATTTTCTCACAATTCTGGAGGCTGGAAGTCCAAGACCAAGGTGCCAACATGATTGGTTTCTGGCGAGGCCTCACTGCTGGGCTTGCAGATGTCACCTTCTTGCTGTGTTGTCACATGGCCTTTTTCTTTGGGTATGCATGGAGAGACAGAGTGCACGGGTGAGCTCTGGTGTCTCTTCCTCTGCTCATAAATATATCAATTCTATTGGATTAGGGTCCCATCCTTATGACCTCACTTAACCTTAGTTACCTCTTTATGGTCCGTATCTCCAAATAGAATCACAATAAGGATTAAGGCTTTAACATATAAATTTTGGGTGGACACAATTCAATCCATAACACCACAAGACTTCCCAGTGTGCACTATTCCACCAGAGACCAACTGGTCACTTGGGAAACCAACTGCCTTGGGCTCTCCCATGCTGATAACTGTTGTGGGTCATCCTCATTGTGATAGACACTTACTCAGGATATGGATTTTTTTCCTGCCTTCTGAGATTCAATTACCAACCACTATCCTGGGGCTTACAGAATGTCTGATCTACAGATACTGAATCCCTGTATCACAGCATCCAATCAGCAGACCCACTTCACAGCAAAGAGGAATGGGAGTGGGCCCATGACTATGGGACTCACTAGTTATTTCTGGCATCTCATCATCTAGAAATAGTCAACCTTATAGAACAATAGAACAGCCTTCTAAAAGCACAGCTGAAGCTCTAGCTTTGAGGCAATATCCAGAAAAGATGGGATGATATCCTTCATGATGTTATGTATGCATGAGATCAGAGAACTCTACTATGATGTTGTGTCCCAAGTGGGAAGATTACATGTCTCTGGGAATTCAGGGACAGAACCACTGAGTGTCTTTAGCATTATTCTTACCATCACTCCTCAAAACCTAGTGGAGAATTTTCATTCTTGTCTAAATCAACTCTGGGATCTCTAGTGTTGGATGTTGTGGTCCACAAAGGGGGGCATATCCTTGCCTGAGGATACAGCAAGGATCTCATTGAACTACAAGTTATGTCTGCTACCAGAAAAATTTTGATTTCTTATATTTAGGACCCAGTAGGTAAGAAGAGAAGTCATTATGGTGGCATAGATAGTTGACTGTGATCATCAGGAAGAAGTAGGGATGCTTTTACACAATGGAGGTATGGAGAAATACACATGGAACCCAGATGATTCATTTGATCCTTCTGGTATTACCTGACCCCACTGCAAATGTGAAGAAGCACATACAGTGACTCTCACCTGAGGAGGGTATAATTATCAAGGTCTCAGACTCCTCAGAAATGCAGGTTTGAATCCCCACATTAGACCATCCACTAAGACCTGATGCAGTCATAGCTAAAGGTGAGGAGTGTTTCGAAAGGATGGTAGAGAAGGAAGCTCAGATGTGGCCTCTAGATCAACAGCAGGGACATTGACTTTTGTTCATGCTACTAACAATAGTCCTCAGGTTTTTTTCCTCAGGTTGAGAGACCCACAAGGGCATGAGGAGATGCTCCTGGAATGTGCATGGAGAAATAGATGTGTGCTGCATAATGGGTAAATCTTGGTGACCCTGATAATGAGCCACACAGAACATAACTGACAGCCCACCAGCTATGTCTCTGATCTGCCACTGCACTGAAACTTTTAGACTTGCCCTATGGCTTAAAATTTTGCATATTCAATTCTTTTCACTCCTTGCACTCCTTTACTGGCATCAGACCTGTGTCATGATGTGAAGATTTTCTCAGTCTTCTCCAGTTCTCTCCGCTTGTCTCAGCCTAGGTGTTTCCTGCAATAAATCTCTTGCATGTCTAGTCCCATCTCTGCAGCCACTTCTAAGGAGACCTAAAGCAAAACATAAGGATATAAAGACACGAAGTATCTAATTATAAAGGAGAGACATCATAAGAGACTATAAGAAAACAACTAATTATTAATAATTTAGAGATTATGGGGATTTTTATATTTTCATAAATACTCTTTACAAAATAGTCTAGAGTGAGCAAACATTTTTGTAATCATAGAAAGCAAACAAAATAGAGGGGTCCCTGGGAGGCTCAATCTATTGAGTGTTTGACTCTTGATTTCAGTTCAGGTGATGATCTCACAGTTTGTGAGATTGAGCCCCAGGTCTGGCTCTGCACTAACAGCAAAGAGCCTGCTTGGAATTTTCTTTCTGTCTCCCTCTCTCTGCCACCTCTCCTCTCTCTCTCTCTCTCTCTCTCTCTCAAAATAAACAAACAAACAAAAAAAATAAAGAAAAAGCAAACAAAATAGAAATACTCAGAGAAGGACTGAAGGGTATGTCCAAAGGCAGTATGGGCAGGAGATTTCTCAGTAGAGTGGAAAGAAGATCCTAGGAGACACTTTCAGAGCAACAGACATCACAATCTGCCTAGTCTGTGATCCAGGCAAACAGCAAGTAGAACTGTGCCAACCAGCTTCTCTGATGAGAGCAAAAGAAAATGTCGGTCCTTCTCCCTTTTTGATAGCCACAAAGGTCATTTGTCAGATTACCTGTAGTCAAAGCCCAGGTCCACACTATCTCTGAGCTCTTGGCCTCAGTCTCCTCATTTGTAAAATGGGACTAATAATAGTACTACCAAGGAAGTTTGTTTTAGGATTAAATGAGATAATACATCAATGTGTTTAGAAAAGGGTCTAGCATGTGATGTGAATGCAATTAATATTATTGTTTTCAATATGATTTTTCACAACTATCTCTCATGTACTTTGTATAAAATATGAGGTTAAATCATAAAATAACTTTTTCACCAGATATGTAGTAGAACAGGAGTAAAGACAAAATAATATGGAGTTTGGAAGGCAAATCTCATTCTAATGATTTTCTGATTTATATGACCACATTGTGCAACTCTGGGTTTCAAGGGTTTTGAAACTAACTTTAAAATAATGCAGATAAGCAAAATGTATATACAATAATACCTTGGTTTGCAAGCATAATTTGTTCTGGAAACGTTTGTGATCCAAAGCACTTATATATAAAAGTGAATTTCCTCATAAGAAATAATGAAACTCAGATGATTTGTTCCACAACCCAAAAATATTAATATAAAAATGATTACAATACTGTAATACAATAAAAAATAATAAAGAAAATACAAAATATAAAGACAAGTAAACAAATTAACCTGCACTTACCTTTGAAAACTTCTGTGGCTGGTGTGAGGGAGATAAGAGAGAGGAGGGTTATTGTGTAGGATGACTTTCACTATCACTAACGGATGTTGAGAACAGTATAGTATTAATAAATTCTTGTCTTATACTGTATATAATGTAACTGGAAATAAGGCAGCAGAGAAAGGGTCTATGTCAGCAGGCAGCCTGACCTAGAAGGAAGCAAGGCATTCCTAAACTTACTCTTGTACAGAAAAGCAAAGTACTGTCCATAGATGCTTTGAAGTGACAAAAAATACACTAGTGCCAGTCATTGGCACCTTCCAAGGATCTGAAAAATCAGTTTTTTGCCAAACACTGCAGCCTGAGACCGAACATCCGAGCGAGGGATATGATCATCCACAATCCCACAGAGAGAGAGAGAGAGAGAGAGAGAGAGAGAGAGAGATGGAGGGAGACAAAGAGAGAAAGAGAAAAGAACCATTGGCTCAGTTGTCATCCTGTGACGTTCGGCATTTCACATACTACTTGTATTGCAAGATGTCACTTGTTCATCAAGTTAAAATTTATTAGAAATGTTTGCTCATCTCGCAGAACACTCACAGAACAAGTTACTTTGCAATCCAAGGTTTTACTGTAATTTTCAATTAGAGATTTAAGTAGAAAGTACACAGTGTTTTCAAGTGAAACCATCGAGCTTTGCCAAATTAAAAAGTAAATCTTACAGAATGACCTATTGGCCATGCATTTGAGCTTTTTAAAACTAATGAATATATTTCACAGATACCAATTTTCACATAGGAAAAAAAAAACACTGTCACTGAATGAAGAAAATTTCAACATTCACAGTCCTTATCCAGCTTCTGGAGAGCAGGGGAAGAAGACATTCCCAGGAAGACTGTCCACCATCTTGGTAAAGCACAATTGAGGTTTATAACCAGCATTGTTTGTATAAGCTGTTGTACTTCATTTTTATTACATTCGTTAAAATCATAAGAAAAAGTGCTGATTGAGAAATTACTGGGCACCAGGTTCTGTCAGTGAAACAGAAGATAGGGCAGTCAATATGACAAACTGGCTTACTCCCTCAATAAGCTTGCATTCAACCAATGGAAACCAAACAGTAAATAAGGACACAAATAAATAAAACTAATTAATATAAGATGTATAAAATAAACAAAAGAATGGTGTAATGAGATGATTGGGTGGGAACATAGGAAAATAGTCTGTTATAGACACTATAGACTATTGTTCATTAAAAAGCCTCTTTCTTAAAAGGTGTACTTAAGCCAAATTTGAATACAGAGAAAGAGTCAGACATTTGAAGATTCTAGGGGAAATTTTCATGAAAGGGAAGGAGGAAATGCAATACTTGAGAAGGAAGTAATATTGGTTGCTAAAAGAATAAAAAGAAAATTGGACCCTGAGAATGAAAGAGAAAATGTAAGAGGTGAAGACAGAGGAGCAATCTGATTAAATGTAAGTTCCATGAATGTTTTTTTAAATTATAATATACAATAACCAGCAAGCATAAACTCATCCACATTGCAATGAAACAACATAGAGTTTTTAGAGAAAAAAAATGGAGGAATCATCAACCATTATATTACATGGGAAAAAAATTAATTGTAAAGACAATGTCAACTAAAGTAGATGTCTGACTTTCTTTTGAGAAGCTATTGGTCTACCAAACATTTTAAGCCTCAGAAGTTTAAAGAAACCTTGACTTGCTCATGTTGTTCTTCTCTTCACTCCTATCTGTATGGAAGAATGGTAACTTCCTCTCTACTTTAGAAATGTCTAGGTTTAGGGGTGCCTGGGTGGTGCAGTCGTTTAAGCTTCCGACTTCAGCCAGGTCACGATATCGCGGTCCGTGAGTTCGAGCCCTGCGTCAGGCTCTGGGCTGATGGCTCAGAGCCTGGAGCCTGTTTCCGATTCTGTGTCTCCCTCTCTCTCTGCCCCTCCCCCATTCATGCTCTGTCTCTCTCTGTCCCAAAAATAAATAAACGTTGAAAAAAAAAAAAAAAAAGAAATGTCTAGGTTTAGAAGATCAAATTATTTCTTCAGGAAGTCACATCTCACAGGACTATTCTGAGCCTGGTAAGAAGCAGAGATTGAAGAATGTCAGCATTTGCAGCCACACTTAACAAGTTTTCTGCTAGTAGACACAACCTAATTCCACTCCACGCATTTGTACTGCAATGTGCTTTCAATAAATGTCACCATGTACTCAGGAAACAACTCTAAAATTAATCCCATCTGTGGTAATATGTCTTTGCACTGGACAGGATAAAGGCTCCCATGAAATTTTACATCATATTTAAATATCAGATGTGGCCATTCAATATAATTAGGAACTTGTTAGTTGCAGGAGTTTTGACTTATGTATAATTTATTTATATGTTTTGGTCCATAAAGTAGTTTTAAGGAGATATACAACGAAAGACAGAAATGATATAGCTAGGTAAGATTAAATTCTAAAATGAGAAGAAAAATGAGGCAAAGAGAAAATAAGGATGGAGAAATAAAATGGAGCCAGCATGAACTTAGCACAAATAAATAAATACTATTAAACTTTTGGAAGGTTCACAGATTGGCTCCAAGCTTTCCAGAAGAATGACATGTATTCAGTTACATTCTCAGTGTCTGAAAACAAAACAAAAAAAAAGTAGTTTCTCAAGGAAAGCTATAACTTTCTGGTTCTGAGATCAGAGTAAAATGTATCTTGTGGATACTTATAAAAGACCCTCTTTAATGCACTGGGTGACATCCTCAACAACATTCTTATGGTAAATGTAAGATTCATGGCATTGTTTTTATAAGGAATTAGATGAATAAGTCTTTCATATCTACACATGCAACAATAATATTTCCTATTTCTTATTTTAAACTGTTTTCAGCATTGAGAATAAACAAGCAGCTTAGACTGGGCTTGCAAGAGGTTGAAAAAAATGTCCGTGAACAGACTCCCAAGCTCTCTAAACACTCTTTGCTCAGATGGACACTTAAGCAAAGAAAGGTGAAATGATATCATCGTATTTATTGAATCTGACTAATTCGAGGAAAGAAATGATTGGGATGCAAAGAGATGTGCAGGAGAAAAAAGGTACTTTTATGAATATCTATTATTGGTGGATGAGAAAGTTATGGCTCTGAAACAGCATAGAAAAATGTCCTAAGGGTGCATGGGACCAAGTACATTTCTCTTATAGAAGAGATTCTGAATTAGAAAACAAAACAAAACAAAACAAGCAAAGCACATAAATTTTCATATATATATTTTTTGGGTCAAGGACTCCTTTAAGATTCAGATGAAAACTATGCATTGGGAAAAGGCACTCACATTCTACTGTAGCCAACAACTTTCAGCCCACCCTAATTTTAGAAAAATTTTGACGCTGACATTCTAGAGCAAGGGAAAAAAATCCCAGGAATATTTATTTTCTTGGCTTATCAATCTGAAAAACAAGAAGCAAGCTACCAAGTTATAGGTGCATACATATGGAACGTATTTTGTCTGAAGGTAAGAGTGTCTTAGTGTGTAAGTGTCTACTAGTTCGAATTGAAATGACAACAGATACTCAGTGGCGACAATGGTCTGAGAAGGATATTGGCAAGGGCTGTAGGAAACTTTAAAAAGTATACTAATGGGGACGAGTAGAGAATGATTGGGGGCATCCTTGGCAGTGACCACGACATTGACACAGCACAAGGGAGCAGAATTTGCCTTGACAGGGTATCTTAAGCCTTTGTCTTTGCAATGCCAGGAATTCAAGTACTAGGAGGCACATAGAAGAAAGGGTAGGCAATGACATTATCCCATCTTACATTTGAGAGTGTAGAATGAGCTGGCTGGGGTATGTGAACAGAGAGGAAGATGAGAAGAATGGTTAAGATAATTAAATGGAGGAGCATAAACTCAGTCTTTAACCTAAAATCAAGTTGTTGATGTGTTCTATTGTGCTAACCCAATAGATTTTTAAAAATTAGTTTCCCGTATGTAAAATTCATATATCATATAAATATCTACATTTCTGGCTTCACAAAAAGAAAACACCAAAAACAAAACAAACAAACAAACAAACAAAAAACTCCAGAAGATCTCGAAATGCTTGACTCCAATTTTTGCATGCAACAATCATTCCCTCACAGCAGCAAACCTTGTTTTCCCAACACTGAGACAAAATTATCTTCAAGCTTGAGCAGTGTTCCTTTCCAGTAACTAGACTGCCTATTTTGTTCATTTATATTAGATAACATATATGTATATTAGATAATATAGACTCATACCTGTAGTTATTTGAGTTTGTAACCTAGCCCCCTCTACCCCTTGAACTAATGTATTATATTTTATTCACTTAATATGGCAGCATGAGGATGCACCCTGCAGACCTCCAGGTCTAGGAAGCTTAATTGGCCAAAGGCATTGGCTGCTACACTCTGAACACACCACCACATTTTTCACCAAGGCCATACTCACTGGCTTCTCCCTGAACACACAGGGATCCTAAAAGGCCTCCAAGACTCTGATGATTCTGCTGAAACTTCTAAGATAGTGGGGCAGACTATGATGCTTCCATACAACTTTCTTTAGTAAGGGTCTGACTTACCTCTCCCAGGTTTCTCCAGCTCCCTCACATTTTCTGTCACAGAGGCATCTCCTCTAAGAAAATCCTTGCCTAACTAAGCCCATCTTATTATCTACTTCTTATTAGGTCTAGACTATAGAAGTGGTATCAGAATTACAGTAATCTGAGAAAGCGGGAAGTAAGTTTTGGATTTGGGACTGGCTCGCCATCACCCCAAGAGTGAAGGGAATGTCATTCTGGTTGATAAATGAGGCATGGGTGATCCCTAGTTCAAAGTGGCAGTGTAATTGCTAACAATTTTACGTGTAGTGACTTGAAAAAAAAAATAAAACGAAAGAAGAAATCAGCCCCAATAGAGAAGAGTGCCATGGCAGGTGACATGAATGAAGGCAGTGAAAAATTTAACAGGGTGGGGGGATGCTTACAAAGATAGTGGAGTTGCCTGGGTACTGCTATATTGTATTGATGCCCTGTGGAAAAATAATGAGAGACTCAGGCTATTAACAAGCAGTTAATGGCTAAGTTCTAGAGCCAAGAGCCTCTGCAATAGAGAACCCTATTACCTGCAGTAGAAGGACAAACACAGTCAAGCACCAGGTTGAAGATTGTTGTAGTACAAAGCTCCAGAGATATTAGAATGCTCAATTAAGGCAAGTATGTTATACAAAGTTCAGGGCCTGGTATAGAAAACCTGAAATGCTAAAATATGGTTCAGAGACATCTGAATGGAGATGCCTGACCCACTCAAATTCTCAGGTCTAGCAGAGAGTTGACCCATGCTTCTCTGGTAAGAGCTGACCCATGCTTCTCTGGTAAGAATGAGCACTTCACTCTGCTATAATATGCTGCAGGAGCCACTGTGTCAGGAAGCATCAGGTGTCCTTCCGCCTTCTCTGGTGGCCACTAAGCTGACAACCAGAGTAAAATCCTAGTATAACTCAGCTGGGGATGTGCTCAGTCTGATAAGGTAGGATAGAGACTATATACAATAAGGAATTATAAGAATTAGCTGGCATTTATCAGCAGAAGCCGAAAGAGTCCTCCTGGGATTAGATTTGAAGTGTGCTTAATTAAGAGTGCCAGAATGTAAGACTGAATAAACAAGAATTCATTGACTTGGAAAGGTAGAGCATTTTCTTGGGACATGAGATTTAAAACTCTACCAAGGACAGCATCAGATGAAAAAAAGTTGCAGTGGAGTGGTTCATAGAAGCCTGGGGAAAAAATGATAGCCAACTCTAAGTGAAGTAGAAATGCCTGAGTTTCCCTGGCAGATGATTGAGAAAGGAATTAAGAGTCTAAGAGAAGTGGGAATGCTGGAATGGATATATTACGTAAGGACAAAGGACCCACCAAACAATTCTGATCCAGGAGGGGGTCCAAAGAATACACAATTCACCAAATCCTACAGCCATGTGTGGTGACAGGAGTACCATCTTTGATAGATCTTCTCTAAGGCCCAGGGAAGTAGATGTAGAAGAGGAGATAGATCAGTGAGCTGCTGTCATTAACATTCTTGGGCGAATAGGGACCTCAGGGTAATAGATGTTATAGGTAGTACTTAATATTCAGAAGCCAAGAGACAATAATTACTGTTTGACAGTAAGGTCAGGGGAGCAAACAAGGGGACTTTACCTGCAGAAAGTTGTGAAGATGATTAATAGACCATGATGTCCCTAAAAGAAAAATACCCGGGCAGTTAACAAATGTGGAAAAAGTTCAAGCTGAAAAGAATGGCAAAACAGGACGATGAGTCTCAACTAAAATCACAATTCCTTGCTCAGTTTCCATACCTGAGCCCATTTTCATATCTGGAGCCTACAAATTGAAGAGGTGTTCCAATCTCTGGGAAGAATAACCTGGCAACACCATGGCAAGTATGTAACATGGAAACTCTCCAAAGGGAGTTACATATGACCATTTACTCAGATACTGTAGCCTAGTTAAAGGGAAATAGCCAGACTTCTCAATAACTATTAGACAAATGTTCTGAGATGACTTTGACACCTAAAGACTCATAGTTTTATCACAATCCTTTTTGCTAAAGTCATAGAAAACAGGTAATGAACAGAATCCTGGCAAAATTCTAAAATACTGTGTGCCCACTGGGTCCAGAAACCCAAGTCAGTGTTTGTTTTCCCAGTCCTTGAGGGAATAGTGGAATTAGTGTAGAGTCCATAAGAGTCCCTAGTCTAGAATAAGAGCTATAATATTAGGAAAGGCCAAAGGGAAATCTCTGGAACTGTCCATTTTCCAACCATCCACTGCCAGCCAAGATGGAAAATTAAAACCAATATCATGTCCCAGCAGTTATAGCAGAGATAAGTGCTATCATTAAAGACTAAAGATGAAGGGCAGTGCTCCATATTATACCTTAATTCACAGACTAGCCCCTGAAGAAATGGATACTGAGAATGGCTGTAGACTATTTCCGATTTAATAAAGCAGTACTGATAACAGGGACTGTTCTGCTCATGGTTTCATTGCTGGAATAGATTATCAAAACCACAAGTATATGACTGGTGGTTGTTAATTTGGTGAATGTGTTTTTACCATTCTAATTAGAAAAGAAGATAAGAAATCACTGCCATTCATATGGAATAGACAATTTTCACTTGCATATTTGCCTCAGGGCTGTGTTAATTGTGTTATCCAGTGTCATAACATAGTCTGAAGAGACCTGTATCACCTAGACATTCCACAGAACATCTCACTGATCCATTACATTGATGAACATCATGTTGATTGAACAGGATGAGCAGAAGGCAGTTAGTAGTTTAGAGGCTGTGGTAAGACACATGTGTTCCATAGTAATGAGAAATAAATGCTAGAAAGTTTTAGAGACAGGAAACTCCAGTAAAATTTTCAGGAATCCTGTGGTCAGAAGAATGTTGTGTTTTCCCACAAATTCAAATACAAATTGCTGCATTTTGAATTCTCTACAGAATAAATGAAACATGTAACTGTAGGCTACACTGAGTAGGTCCTGGAGCACAAAAGGATGCTGTAGTAGGTCCAGAGTTGGTACAGTCTGCTCTCCTGCTTACATTATGTGATCTGGCAGATGTTATGGGGTTGGAGACGTCCATGATGGGAAAGGATTAAATGTGGAGCTTATAGCAAGCTCTCATGGAGAATCAGATGTAAACCACTGGGACTCTGAAGCAACACCATGTGGATAATCGTATGCCTTTGAAAAATAAGTCTGAGGACCTGATAGAAAAGAAATGTTTGACCAAGGGGACTTTCAGTGAATATGCATCCAGAGCTACTCACGATGAGTTGGCTTCTTTCAGAACTACCAAGTCATAAAGTTAAACACGCCTAACAGCAACCCATCAAAACAATGAAAATAACACAGCTGGGATCAAGCCCAAGCTGCTCTAGAGTAGCCCCAGTGACAGACATGAAGAGTACATATGGATACCAAAATGATGGACTCCACCTCTCAAAGTAAACTTACCTACTAATACTTCTGAGTGTCTCACTTGTCAACAACAGACATCAACACTGAGCTCTCAAAATGGCATTATTCTCTAACAAGGCTAAGCAGCCAGTGAATGCCAAATTGGCTATATTAGCCTCCTTCCATCCTAGAAGGGCCAGCTATTTGTCCCCTCAGAAGGAGATACTTACTGTGGGTTAGGTTTGCTTTCCCTTCCTGCAGAGACTCAGCCAATACCACCACCAAGAGGCTTATAGAATATCTAGTTCTTAAGCGTGGAATCCCACATGACATAGTTTCTGGTCAGGGCACTCACTTCACATTAAAGTTGTGAGAGTGAGCCCATGACCATAGAATCCACAGGTCAAATCTGAAACCTTACCATCCAGAAGCAGCTAATCTCATGCAATGCTACAACAGTCTTCTGACTGTTGTAACTGTTGTTATAAGTGAAAGCACTATGAAAAGACAATGCATTATCCTTCAAGGTAATGTAGTCATTAAATCATGGACCACGGTATAGGGCTGTAATAGGAAAGCTACATATAGGTCCTTCCAGGAAGCAGGAGTTATCCCACTTATCATCCCTTCCAAAGACACTGTGGAGAATTTTGTGCTTCCTGGCCCCATCCCTCTGAGCTTGTCAGTGCTTGAAGCCTCAGAGCCCAGAGGAGACACAGGCTCATCGGGAGATACCACAAGGGGCCTATTGAATTATAAGTTGCAGCTGCTGTCAGAGCTTTAGGCTTCCTCTCGCAAGGAATCAACGGCAAAGAGAGGAGTTGGCCATCATCTTTGGGATACTGACTCCAATGAGCAGGAGGTGGAGCTGCTTTTACACGGTGAAGACAGAGAAGAATCTGTGTGGAGATCAAATGATCCACTTGGGGCCTTTTGGTGCTCAGTGTCTCACTGTTACTGTGAACAAACACATAAACCAATCTTAAATTGAAAAGGATGTCATTACTAGGGCTCAAAATCTCTACTAACCTGAAGAAAAGCAACATATGGTAATGGCCTATATCATAGTGGAACTGATCTCTAGTCATTCTGGATCCCTTTAATCCTCTGACCTTATTCTGATCTCGCACTTAGTAAGCATTTGCCCTGTACCTGAAATGTTCTTTCTTAGGAAATTTACCCAAGTGTTTTGGTTTTTTCTTCACCTCATTTTGTCTTTGTTCAAATATCACTTTCTTAGTAGGAGCCCTGTGACTGCCCTATTTAAAACTTCACCATTGCTTCCCAGTTATCTATACTTCACTCTGGCTTTATTTCTCTCTATGACACGTAGCATTACCTAAAATACAACATAATTCACTTTTTCTTTGTGTATTGTCTATCACCTCTCGACCTTTAAAAAGACTGGGACTGGATGGCCTGGGTGGCTCAGTCAGTTAAGCATCTGACTTCAGCTCAGGGCATGATCTCACAGTTCATGAGTTTGAGGCCTGCATTGGGCTCTGTGCTGACAGCTCAGCACCTAGAGAGTCTGCTTTGGATTCTGTGTCTCCCTTTCTCTCTGCTCCTCCCGCACTCAGGCTCAGTCTTTCTCTGTCTCTCAAAAATAAATAAAACATCAAAAAACTTTTTTAAAAGACTGGGACTTTCATCTGTTCATACACTGCTGTATCTCCATCCAATAGAACAGGGCCTGGTGCACTGTAGATCATTTTGAATGATCTGACAAACAGTTATCATTATAGGCAGCAATTTTTTTAGTGTGAAGTGACATAGGGGAAAGCTGGATTGCAACGGCATTGCAGTGTAATAGACACTGATAAAATAGCATCATCATCATCAACATCATATTATCTCAACAACTGACATTTATTAAATGCTTATTATTGGCTACATACTTTACAATCTGTTTTACATACATTAGCTTATTTAATCTTCCAGACTCTGTGACATGGTTTCGGTATTATTCCCATTTTTTGTACAGCTTGGAAAGGTTAAATATCTTAATCAAGATAGAGATAATTGGCAGAGATGTTATTCAAACCATTTCTGACACTAGAGCTTTAATTCATTACCTGAACTCTCTGATGAACTGAGAAATCAAAGAGAATAGTTTTAGAACTTTGTAGAAATGGAAAAGGACAGGAAACTATTAAAGTAATTAAGCAATAAGAAATGTAAGCATTTAGGGGCACCTGGGTGGCTCAGTCGGTTAAGTGTCCGACTTCAGCTCAGGTCATGATCTCATGGTTCATGGGTTTGATCCCTGCATCAGGCTCTGTGCTGACAGCTTGGAGCCTGAAGCCTGCTTTAGATTCTGTGTTTCCCTCTTCTCTCTGCCCCTCCCCAATTCTCTGTCTCTCTCTCCCTCTCTCTCAAAAATAAATAAGCATTGACAAAAATTAAAAAAAAATAAATATAAACATTTCTTATTTTAAAAGTGTGATTTAATAAAAATATGGATAGTATTTTTAAAGAAATCAGAAAAAATACCAAAATTAAAAAAAGAGGAAGCTTTATGCTACACCCTAGATATACATCATTGTCTTTATTGAAAAAAATAAGCAATGACTATGCTCTTCCATCCGTCTTTAAATCAATTTTAATGAAAGCTTAATGAAGAGATCTTAACGATATTACAGCAGAATCATCACAAAGACAGGTAATAGCAATATTCTAAGTCCAGTAATGAAAAACAGAGATTTTATGGAGGAATAGTAATAATATGTGTTTTAGAATTTTAAATCACTAGCTTTACCCCATACTATTCACACACACACACACACACACACACACACACACACATTCATGCACCAAATGGCAGTTTATTGTGCTTTTTCCAATTTGTCTTTTGAGGTCTAATTGAGACTCAGGTGCAGGAAATCATAAAAAAAGTCTGTTATCTCATAAGCATAAAGCTAAACATTTACTTTAAAACATTTACTTTTTAAAAACATTCAAATTCCAAGGACAGTTCTTTCTGTTGCTTCAATGAAAAGTAGGTGAAAACTCTACAGAAAAGTAGAAAATTATAAAAGAACTGCAGATATGGAAGGCACTTAGGTCAAGGCTAAGAAACGATGGTAGATATATGGATTTGTGTACAGACTGACCTCCGTTAATATGAAAATAAAGGACACATTGCCTTTGAAAATTCTCATTGCATTTGTTATTCTTATCTATATTTTCACTTTTGCTGAAAGAAATCTTCACTACATGAAAAATTAAAAGAAACATTTATTGTGCTTTGCTGTGCACATAGAATTTTAATTTACCATACTGCTACCTTGTATGTTTATTACACACATACACACACACACACACACACACACGCACATATTAATTTTTAATTAATTAAAAATTGTTTAGATGTTGTTAGGTTTTCTTGTAAACATAAACAAGAATTTTTCCTTGCCCTGAAAGGCAGATAGTGGAAACATACACATACCCTGAAAATTGCAATACAATGGGAGAAGTGGTATGGAAATAGGTAGAACCTATTCCCCGGGTCCTGGATGAAAAATTGCTGATTTCCAAGGAAAGATTCACAGACTATGTACATTTCTAGGAGTGAAGGATATTAAAGGACAAATGTTAGTCATGAAAAATCTTGAGGGACTCAAGAGTCTCAATATGACAGATACTCAATGGGGCCAGAGCACAGGTCGAGCGGCAATGAGGTGAGGGGTAGAAGATGGGATTAGAAAGTGAAGTGTGTGCATCAAGTAACATAGGGAAAGTAAAGCATATTGTAAACAGGAAAACGATGTCATCAGTCTTGTTATACAGGAGACCAGTACATAGTATGCAGAGTGTACTTGAGTTATTAGAGATGGAAGGCAGAAACAGTGTATGGTAAGGTATGGTCTAAACCAAGTTGTGACAATTAATCTAAACCAATGTAGGACTTGTTTGGGCTGGTATAAATAGCAGTGAAATTAGGCAGATGCTATGCATAGGGTTCATAAATGCATTTATTGCCTGATACTCTTTTTTCTTTACACATTATGGAAGAGATGTTAACAGTACAATTCCCTCAGGCATTTAAGTTTGTGAGATCTGGTCTAAATTTAGGAGTAGCAGAAGAGTTGCAGAGAAAAAATCAGGTAAAGCTGGTTTTCCAATAGGATGTTTGTGATGCTGTCACCAGTACTAACGTATTAATGTTTTTCATAGTTGAGAAAAAGATTTTTGAGTAATAGAATTATGAATGTCTGTGACTATAAGTTCATTTTTAATTGTAAGTGTTTCTATGAAAACTGCTAGTCACAGTGTTATATGTGTTAAAGATTATCAATATTTCATTATATATCATGCATTTTCTTCTTGGGTTCATTATCGATGTCCCCCGATCCTACACAAAGTACTTAGCATTTAACGTGTAAGTCACATTCTCTGGAAAACAATTATGAGAAGAAGCACAGAGAGACATATCACAATCAATGAACCAATTTCAGGTCAGGCAGTGAAATCCAAATATATGAAATCAGTTCACAACTTGAAGAAGACAATAGAAAGCCTGATGTAAGTTCATTTTATGGTAACTACTCTGTACTCCCCAGTGAGAAACAGTTGAGAACTGTGGAGGTCATCATTAAAGGCACAAAATTTCATTCATCATGCACAAATTTTTAGAGATACTGATTTGATGGAAAAATTCCACAGCGTATTTTGAAACCAGAATCTTCCCCCAAATAGCTTGTCCTATCAATCCAAGACAGAAGTGAAATGAAGCAAACGCTATAATTCTGCGTGTGATCTCTAAACTGACAAAACAATTACCCAGTTATTTTCTGTGAGATCTATAACTGCAAATGCCAAAAAAGTGCTTTGTGTTTGGGTCCTTTTGCTCTTCTATGGGAAGAAAAAAATGGACCCACATTCCCATTAATAATTCTGCCTTTAACAAATATTTACTTTGACAGTACTGATGAGAGAATTAAGGTGTTTTAAAAAAATTGTCTTTCACCAGACATGAGATGAAAACATTATTTCAACCTAAATTAAACTGCTAATTGTACACATTATTTGTTCTAATTTCAAAATCCCTTATGTGAGGGAGATATACAAATATATAAGTTGGAAGAAAAAGGATGAGGTAGCTAGGAGCTAAGACAATTTGGCATACAAGATAACTAGATCTATGGCATAATTAAATGCTTTTAAAAGGGACTTTAATGAGACTGACTTCTTAAAGTTAACAAAAAAACATGAGTAATTATTCAGTGGGTCACTACTATATAGTCAGTCCTTATAATTTGTTCATAAACCTTGATTACATAGTGGTTCTTTTCTCTATTCATGAAATAACTGATTAAATCCTAACTTCACTTTACATAGATATTACCTAAAATAGCAGACATCTACCATTTTAAGGCTTTAAAGGGCTTGTTATTTCACAATTAAAGAAGCTGACATGTAGTTTCCTGAATATTAATACTTCATATTTATTGAAGCCTTCTTCTATGGCCACTACATTACATGTTCTATATCATTAAAACCTCATACCAACCTCTGACCCAGTACCATCATTATCCCCACTTTACATGGGAGAAAATTGAAGTTCAGAAAACTTACACAACCTGCTAAAGGCCACCAAAACTTAAAAATGACACATTTAACATTTAAATTTATACAGTTTAACTAAAAAGCCTAAATTCTTTTCAATTTTTTAATGTTTATTTTTTGAGAGAAAGAGAGAGACAGAGAGGGATCAAAGGAGGGGCAGAGAGGGAGACACAGAATTTGAACCAGGCTACAGGCTGTGAGCTGTCAGCACAGAGTCAGATGCAGGGCTCAAACCCACGCACACAAGATCATCTCCTGAGCCCAAGTCAGGCGCTTAACCAACTGAGCCACCCCGGCACCCCAAAAGTCTAAATTCTTAAATGCTATATCATACTACCTCCCATCTCATAATGTAAATTACAACAAAAAACAATTCAGTAACACGAGAAATGTAGAAAAATGCTGCTGATATTTGAAATCTATCACAAAAAAATTTCAACTCTTGATTAACATGTACCACCAAAGAGACTCGTGAATGACAGTTTTTACTTAAAATTAACATTCACTTGTTTATTTAGTAAACCTATGAGCTAATTAACTAATTGGGAGTTATGATTTTCATTCATAGATCTTTCTCTTACGCCTCATAGCAAGTTCATTTTATAAAAAGGAAAGCAAATCCATTTCTAGTTTTATTCTTTTCATTCTATGTTCATCCAACAGCTTGGTTGTTTATGCCTTTTTAAGAATTTGAGTTAACTTACACAGTTACACATATGCAAAATACAAGCATTTTTATAAATGAGGCAATATCTACCAAAGACGTGCAATTAATTTTGAATAATTAAGGCCCGAGGAGCAGGAGAGTGGACACCACACACTTTCTGCAGAGCCCTGTCTTGCTGGATCCCACTCAAAGCTTATGGGTGAGGGCATCAGAGCAGCATACTGAAATGTGGCCTCTACACCAACATCCAGAGAGGTTCTGTAGGTGCTGTGCCTCTTTATTCATGGGTGAGTGGTGTAATGTAGAGAAATGTACCTTTCTCTTTAAACAGAGTCCCCTGACATGCGGCAGATGTTTCAGCCTCTAGAATCAACACAGAAGTGGCAGGCTTCTAAGTTTCATGGAGTTTATCTCTCATTCTCTGGCATTCATATGTTACTAATCCCTTGGGTACTCCCTACTTTCTACTTACCACATCCAGTGAATCTAGGGGCGGAGAGAAAATAGAGAAAAGCTGGTACACTCTACAGGACTATTCTCATGGAGACAAAATGAAAATATGAGACAAAATGAAAGGGGTAATATCATGGTGTTGACTTTACTACAATAGAAAAATCAGCAATTGATTTGATATCTTACTTTAATTGGTTGTCTAAACAAACCAGGATGAACATTGCCCAGTTGTCAGAAAAATAATTTCAGTGTTGGCACACTGGCTCAAATGAAATATTTTAGTTTCTTTCTAGACAATGGAAATCAATAGAAATGCTTGTAGCTAACTCATGTCTTATGACCAATGGTAGGTTGTAAAGAACCACTGAAATGATACCACTGATGAGTGGATTATGATTTGGGCAATATTTATATTTTAATGTCAGGTAATTTTTTACATGTGTGACAGTGTTCCCTAATAAGTTTTTCCCATCATTCCCCTAAGGTAATGTATAACACAGATTAGTAGAATTTGATAGGATCTTTAACTCAATATAGGAAATTAAACACTTTTTCTTTTTTTTTTTTTCCTTTTGTGCTTGAAGTTTTCTTCATTCAAAGTAATAGACAACTTAAAGTTGCCAGACTAATATTTCATAGTGCTGTTTTGATTCTTAAAATACAGGTATGGTTACAACTACATTTCCATTACATATTAAGCCTAACAATAAGCAACTTACATTATTACTCATAAATTTGACTCAAAAACAATTTTCAGAAAGGTGCTCTAAAATACTTAATATGACATAAATCAGTCACCAATGGTGATTATTTTTAAAGAGAAAACTCAATATAGCTATTTTACTTCAGTTTAAAAGTCTTATGACTTCACTTCTCACCTTGATTACTTCTCTAGGAAAGAAAAAAACTCAGGATCACAAATAAAATCATAAGTGATTGTTGAAGAAGGCTGATGATGCTTATAATGAGTTGAGTTATAAGAATTTGCTAGATGACTGACTGTATATATATATATATATATATACACACACACATGTATACATATATATGTATTTTACATATGATTTTCCTAACAGATATAAAAATATGATAACCAATGCAAAAAAGAGGGAATCACAATTCAATTTCATCTGGTTAGTTCTCTTATAATAAACTTGATTCTAAAAACAATTTCAAAAAGGTGTTCAAAGTATTTAAAATAAGACAATATCATTTATGCAAATGTATAGGAAATAATGTACAATTTTGTAAGGTGTAACCTCATAAAACCCGGGACTCTTAGAACATTTTCCAGGCAAATAAATGTAATTTTATTAACTAGAAACAAGGATTAATCTAAGTGTGGTATCATTTTTATAAATTCAGTGTTGTAAAAAACACACCCAAAATATATGTAAAATACCACCCATCGAGAAGTCAGGCAAAACATTCAAAAAAACTTTGCAATGATCTACCATTAATATTTTGCAACAAGAATTGCTCATTCTGTTATTTTCTCTCAACTTCCACTTTGAGTTTGGGAGCTAGCAAGACTCTATTTTGAGCTGGCCAAAGATATCTTTGAATTATATATAGAATAAGCAGGCATATGACTTAAATGAGATATTTCCTTCCTATAGAATAATATAGAATTATGTGTACCATTTATAGTACTTAAGACCGACTTCAGTTCCATATTTAACAGTATTCTTGAATAAATCTACAAATGAATCTGGAATACATTATAACACTATGTCCTTTTTCTATAAAGGACATGTAAGAACAGAAATAACAGTTGGAATAAAATCTGTTTACAGTGTCTTAACAAATAAATTATTTGAAGGTATCATTTTTTGGGGGGTAAATTTGCATCATCAGGTTTACCAATTATTTTGTGGGATGCTAATTAGTTTTTCAACATGAAATCAAGGTATACAAATAGATTTTTCATAAGAAAACTATATATAACTTAAGAAAAATAATTAGAAGCTAAAAAATATAAATGTGTGGCTAAATATGGGACACCTCATATTCTTCTATGAAAGGAATTAATTTGAAATGGTTAATTTTTCTCCAACTTTATTGACAACTGCATTTCCCAACTACAATCAACAAATAAAATCATATGTATTTAAATTGCTCAGTGTGATGATTTAATATACATATACATTGTTAAATGATTACCATAATCAAATTCATTAACACATGCATCACTTCATATAGTTATTTTTTGTGTGTGCTGAGAACACTTACGTTTAATCTCAGCAAATCTCAAGTATACAAAATACTTATTATAGTCACCATGTTGTATGTAAGATCCTCAAAAATAATTCATCTTATAACTAAAAATTTGTACCCTCTGACCAATATCTGCCTCTTTCCTCCACCTTCAGAGGAACCAGTAACCACCATTCTATCTTTGTTTCTGAGTTCAATTTTTTTTTTCTTGGTCCAGATTCCATATATAAGTGATACTATACAGTATTTGTCTTTTTGTGTTTGGTTTATTTCATTTAGCATAATGCCCTCCAAGTTAATCCATGTTGCCACAGAGGGCAGGATTTCCTTCTTTATTAAGGCTGAATAGTATTCCATTGTAGAAACATACCACATTTTCTTTCTCCATTGTTGACAAGCACTTAGGTTGTTTGCATATCTTGGTTTTTGTGAATAATGCCACATGAATACAGGTGTGCAGATATCTCTTCAAGATAGTGATTTTGTTTCCTTTGGATATATACCCAGAAGTGGGATTGTTAGATCATATGATTGTTCTATTTTTAATTTTATGAGGAAACTCCATGCTGTTTTTCATAATGGCTATACCAATTTTCATTCCCACCAACAGTGCACAGTGTTCCCTTTTCTCTATATTCTCTCCAGCACCAGTTGTCTCTTGTCTTTTTGAAAATAACCACCCTAACAGGTGTGAGGTAACATTTCACCATGGTTTTGACTTGCATATCACTGATGATTAGTGATGTTGAGCACCTCTTCATATACCTATTGGTCATTTGCAGATCTTTGCCAAACTGGCATTGGGGACTAATAGGGAGAGAAAGAAATAATAATATATTTGTATACTGATTCAACAGCAAGTAAAAAAGAAACAAACATATTGGAGAAGAGTGCATTCTGAAATAATGACATTGACTAGGTGACAGGAGATGAGATCTAGATCATGAGCAGAGGTGTGATGTTTAAATAAAAACACTGTGGTCTCATATATGGCAACAAGTATGAATACTGGAGTATGAATATGCTAATATTGGTGGCTGGTTAAGAAGTGTAGTCATGAATTTCTGTGAAAGTTTACTGATGATAGCTATAATTTTCTCAGCAAAGTAGCAAAGTAGAAAGTAAGGTGAGGATGGAGACATGTAAGAATTTGAGAAGGAAAGAAGAGAAACGGTCATTTAGAAGATAAGAAATATGAAACGATTAGGGATATATAGTGTGATTGCTGAGAGAAATGGAGGATTTGTTTGTGATTCAAAATCATGAATTGAAAGTAAAACAAGTTATCATAGTTGTGTTTTTTTCCCCCCAGCCTTATGGTGCACAGGTGGAGCTTGGTATAGGAGAAGAGTTTAATTAAACGAGATTTGTGTTTTGCTAAGGAGGTAAAAAATAAAGCAAGGATAACATAAAGAAAAGACTATAGGGAGGATATACAAGAAATTAAAATCAGAAACCATGATTTTAAGCTGAGTGGAAGAAAAAGACATGGGGAGGTGTGGTTAGATTGAAGAAGATTAGGGGTCTGGGTCTTGAGGTAAAATAAGAAAAAAGAAGAGGATGTAGTTAGAGGGATACATAAAATTGAAATGTGGAGTGGTTGTAATTATAAAGGACAGGATCTTTAGGGTATTCCCATGGAAATGTATGGCTGAGGCAGGTTGAAGGACAATGTCATGGAGGAGAGGAGGTCAATGCCAGAGGGTATACGGTAGTGGAAAGATTATTTACAGGAATATATTTAAATGCTTAAAGTTAAGTCACAAGGGAGTGACTGCAAAATAGGAGATAAAATTCTTGAGAAATTAATATCATTTATGAAATATATTCTAATGAAGAAAATGATTGATGTAAAATTTGTGCTCCCCAATGGTCTTATTTATTTATTCATTTATTTATTTATTTATTTATTTATTTATTTATTTATTATGTTTATCTATTTTTGAGAGAGAGAGTGCAAGCAGGGGAGGGGCAGAAAGAGAGGGGGATAGAGTATCCAAAGCAGGCTCCGCATTGACAGCAGCAAGCCCAATGCAGGGCTCAAACTCAAAAACCGCAAGATCATGACCTGAGCTGAAGTGGAACTCTCAACCAACTGAACCACCCAGAGGTCCCTTATCTTAATTTAAAGCTTTGTTGTTGAATGAAAGGCTGACCTGAGTCAATATTTATATACCATATATACGATATTTCTGGATTTTATTTTTTAAATAATATTAAGTAAAACTATATGACTTTGTGAAATCAGACTCCAAAAGAATACATTCTATTTATAGAGCCAGGGTTGCCAATTGAAATGGAACAGGAATTCTTCCTCCATGCTATAAACGCAGGGAGAGAAAAGCTTATTTTCCTAGTGAGATCAGAACAACTTCTCAAAAGACTGATACATCCTCTTATTACAAACAATAGTGTGAGTAGGTATCAGGTGAACCCCTATGGGCAAGATGCTTATTAATTTTAAGAGTCAAACCCATGGTCAGTTGTGGCTCACTTAGTGGTGGCTCACCACTAAGATTGTGTGAGAATATGACAACTCAGACAAAATCAGAGAACATATGGATGTGATTTGAAAGAAAAAAGTAATAGCATGGAAAACCAGGTGTAATTTCTCCTAGGAGCAGAAAAAGGATAAGAATTATGAGGATTGTAATGTAGTGATATAACAATATATGACAATTGAAATAACAAAACTAATGTGCTCCAGTAAGATATCTTGATATAAATTTTAACAAATTTTACACCATTCAAGATCCATAGGGATATATTCAGAAGAGAAAAATTATGTGTTAGCATAGGCAAGGGTGTCTAAGTTATGCTACAGTAATAAATAATTCCCATATCTCAGTGCATTAGCACAATAAAGGGTTATTTCTCCCTCACACTACATGTCCAAAGCAGATCAGCAAAGAGCCTGTTCATGTAGTTCATTCAAGGTCTGAGACTGATAGTCTCCATCCCATACTGACATGATAACACCTGGAAGTTCTACATACCACATTTACTCATAATTTGTCCGTCAAAGCAACAAAGGCAGAGAAATGGAATATTTGTGAATAGTCACAACAAAATTATAAGAAAATAAACCAGTTAAATAAACAACAAAATAACAACAAATAAACAGAAAAATCCCCCCCCCCAAATATGCACGTATGAATGGTGGAGAAGGGGAAAGACTCAATTCAACTAAGCAGTTAAAATCTCCAGTTCCTAACAAATCTATAATATTGTCTTACAACTTGCACCCTTTAAAAAAATATAGAAATTGGCACCAAGTCAACCTATCCCTCTAGCTTATCATTCTCAAGGGAACAAAACTGACCCTTGCATAAAATTGAATGTAAAATGCAATATAGAGGGTATTCCCAGTCGGGCAAGAAGGATTAAATCATGCTTCTAAGCCAATATTCTTTTTAGAGTAATTTTAGGAACATCTCCCTTACTCTGCAGTAATCTCTTTTTTCTCTCTGTCTCCCTCTCTCTCTCTCAGGTGACTCTCACTTCTTCATTAGACATGATTTGATGGTTTTATAATTTGAGATATAAAACTGAAAATAAATATCTAATTACACTGATAAGAACGCATATGATTTCAAAAAGAAGCTGAGATCTTCCTCCAAAACATTCAAAATCTTGGTTGTTTTTCCTTTCAGCAACATTGTTTAGCTTCTGCTCTGTAAGGATAAATGGAAACTGTCCATGGAAGTATTTTGGTCATGCACAGCTGCACTCAGGCACTGTTAGCAGAATGTTGCTGTTGAGGAAGATAATATGGGTCAACATTTCCACACTTATGAGGACTTCATTGTAAAATCACGATTACTTCCTTTAAACAAAGGTTTGATTCTAGAAGAATTAATATATCACCGAAGGATTCTTTGTTTTGATGGAAGTGACAGGGAAGGTAGGAGGGAAGCCAAGAGAGAGCCCAATAGCTATCCAACTGTCACACACAGCTGAGGAGCCCAACGCTGAGAGACAGGAAGTCAATTTCCAAATGGAACATATAAGACCAGAAGTTTGGTGCCATAACCTCAGATACATAAGATGAATCCAGCACACTCTGTGTGGTTGTCAAGACAGTCTCATAGACAGGATTTCTGAGAGTTCTTTGGAAAGAGTTGGGGATGACAGCAACTTAGGTTGTGGAGAGTAATGCAGAGAAAGTATATTATGATGGACAAAAAGAAAGAGACTTTTCTGTCATTTATGTTTGGAACACACAGAATGGGGAAAAAAGGGAATATTATGTCATAACATGCATTTTTTTAAAAGATCTATGCTATATTCAAAGACAATGTTTTCAAATTAAGAACAAAGAAGTAGTCCTTATTAAGTATTGATAGCTAATATAGCAGAAAACATAGAAACACGAGGCAGATTATGTGGATCCAAACTCTGCCTTTGCTATTCATATGCTGTGTGAGTTTTCACAGGTTACCTGTCTTTCTGTGATTCAGTTTCATCTATAAAATGGTATAAACATAGTAAGCTTTTGTTTCAATGATTAAATAAGTTTATATGTGTAAATCACTTACTAGAGGGTCTGGTACATACAGATCACTCAATTAACTTTATTCATTACTGCTATTACTCAAGTTAATAATGTCTTATTTTAATAATATGTCCCCTATAGGAGTCTGGCAAAGTACTCAAATAATTTGTAGGTAATGTTGAATTATTCTCCATAAACTGACTCTAGGGAGAAATAGCTACTGACAGTAAAATGCTTTAAATATACCCATTGGAAATATGTCCACTTTACTATCTATATGAATACCTATATATAGCATATTAATTAAAATATTTTCCAAGGTATGCCCCAATTTTGCTTTAAAAACAGGGGCACCTGGGTGGCCCAGTCGGTTAAGCATCTGACTTCAGTTCAGGTCATGATCTCACAGTCCGTGAGTTCGAGCCCCGTGTCGAGCTCTGTGCTGACAGCTCAGAGCCTGGGGCCTGCTTTGGATTCTGTGTCTCCCTCTCTCTCTGCCCCTCCCCTGCTCATGTTCTGTCTCTCTCTGTCTCAAAAATAAATAAAAACATTAAAAAAATTATATATATATATGTGTGTGTGTGTGTATGTGTGTGTGTGTAAGTATTTATATTTGCAAACATAGAATATTATTTCAGGAAAGATACAAAAATCTGTTCATTGTTATTACCTCTGAGGAAGGAGATGTGGATATGTAATGGAAAGAAACTTAATTTTCATTGTATTATCCTTAATGTTAGGATTTTTAAATCTAACACCATTTCAATAAACACTAAATAAAAATATTTTCTTTCCCCATACAAAGCAATTTATTTTGCCTTATCACATGTATTTTCTGTTTCAATGAAGTATTTTTCTTTTGCAATGATAGGCACAGTCCTCAGAAATCAGAAGGCACATGTTGAATTATGCATGAATGTTAAGAGAACTTTTTAACTCTGGCATTAGCAGAACTTCCTACCGGGGTAGGGCAGGAAAATACCCTGTTCATTGATGACCTGCCAGAGCAAGATTAACACTAGTGCACGTTGCCAAAAGTAGTATTCTCTATTCTAGATTATTTAAAGTATGTAGTCTTCCAAACCAGAAAGCTATATTGGGATCCCATTACCATTTTTGTCTCTGACATCAATAAACCAAAGAACTGTTTGGTACAAATACAATGGACATATCACAAGGTTATAATGGACCGTTGTGGTTCAAGCAAACAAGGGATCCCTAAATGAAGAGTATACTTTTATCCTGAAGAGAAAGAAAACCAAAAAATAGCAGAATTTTTCCAGTACAATTTCTAGGAAAGTTGTGAAATAACCTTCTTTTTATAAAGTGTTGCAACTGTTGACTACGCATATTAAAGGAGCACATATTTTTTCTTCTTTTATTTTTAACATCTTTGCAACAATTATTATCTAACTTTGAACTTGTGCAAAGTTTCTTTAAGGATAGTTATTTTAAGTCATCAGAGTGAGCACTCACACTGGGGGATATTTTCACTTTTATCTATAGACTATAAAAAGTAACTTAACAGGTAGAAATTGCTATTTTGATAAATTCATTAGCTGAAATATTTTGTAGAACCTGTGTGCAGAATTAATTGCTTTCCCTCTCAGAATAATCAAGCCATGTTTGTTCACAAAAAATTAATGAAATTATTGCAGTAATTTATAATTATGCCAATGCTAGGAAAATTCATTGTTTTCTAATTGCATAGAAAATGTACAGCTCAACCATTGTGTTGTACGTACTAAGAAGGAGTTTGTTATACTATAGAAAATGAATTTTATTTTGAAACAAACTCCTTTTTAGTACGTACAACATAATGGTTGAGCTGTAATAAATTCTTTTCCCTTTTTTAAAAAAATACTGTTTTAGAGCAGTTTTAGGTTTACAGAAAAATTAAGAGGACGGCACAGGGATTTCCTATTTATTTTATTTTATTTATTTATTTATTTTTAATTTTTTTTTTCAACGTTTATTTATTTTTGGGACAGAGAGAGACAGAGCATGAACCCGGGAGGGGCAGAGAGAGAGGGAGACACAGAATCGGAAACAGGCTCCAGGCTCTGAGCCATCAGCCCAGAGCCCGACGCGGGGCTCGAACTCCCGGACCGCGAGATCGTGACCTGGCTGAAGTCGGACGCTTAACCGACTGCGCCACCCAGGCGCCCCAGGGATTTCCTATTTAGCCACTGCACATGCAGACCCTTCCCATTACCAATATCTACCACCACAGTGGTACATTTGCTACCACTGGTGAGCCTATACTGACACATCATATTACTAAAATTCTGTAGTTTGCCTTAGGGTTCACTCTTGATGCTGCAGACTCTAAGTATTTGGACAATTGTACAACGGCACATATCTATCATTATAGTATTATATAGAGGATTTTCAGTGTCTTAGCGTAATAACATTTTACCCTGAAAAGTTTGGTTACAAATAACTCACATCTGACAACACTATTTGAAATGCAAATTTCAAACTATTATTTATTTAATCAGTATCTTTCCTCTAGCATAATACTGATGAAATAATTAATAATATCAAATGAAATGATTAAATGTTAAAATCTCCGAACAATTGCTTCTGGACAAGAGCTATTGGCATTAAACAAGAAACCCCATAGTACTCTGCAATCTAATTCCATATTTAACTAAGACGTCAAGCAGAAAATTACTCATCCTTCGAAAAGAGGTTTAAGTAACCCTTTAATCACGAGGGTCTGAATAATGCTAATCACTGAGGAAAAAATAATTATTAGGTCAGAGGAGAAAGTCACTAAGTGCACTTATAAAAAAGATGCTAATATATGTATTGTGCAGCCATTGGGATAACAAGTAAGGCAGGCCATTACTATTTTTCTATAGACAATTGGAGGCCTGTGTACTTCTGCAAAGTCTGTGAACTTTGACCTTTAACTGCCACAAAAATAGATAAGGTGTTAACTATAGGGAAACAGCTCCACCATTGTGCCCTGGTTACCTTGAACACATCCATACAAACAGAGGTTTGAATCACATCATATCTGAGTCTTGGCAGGATGCTTTATGATTCTCTTGGAATAGGAGAGATGCTGGAATTCATAGAAAGGTAATTGTTAGCAGTAAGGCTTTGACAGTGAAGTTGACTGTATAAAGTTCTGGTATATATTGGCTGCGGAATGCTCCAAAGAGTAATATTGTTGTGTGGATGTTTTTTATGATTATATTATGATAATATTGGCATATTCTGCTAGGAAAAATAGGGCAAAGGGGTCTGCTGTACATTCAACGTTGAATCCAGAAACGAATTCTGATTCTCCTTCTGTTAGGTCAAAGGGAGCCCAAGTAGTTTCTGCTGATGTTGAAATGAAGCATATTATGGCTAAGGGTCTTGTGGGGAAAACTAATCATAGGTGTTCTTGGGCGGTAATTCATGTGGCTAGTGTGCAAGATCCATTTATTAGTAGTACTGATAGGAGGATGATGGCTAGTGTGAGATGTGAGCGATAGGAGGGTGATGGCTTTGTATGAGATTGTTTGGGCTTTGGCCAGGAGGGCTCTGATTAAAGCGTATTTTGAATTTGAGGCTCATCTTGACCGTAAGATTGAGTAGACGGGGAGGCTTGACATACCCAATATAAATAGCACTTCTAGGCTTATGTTAATGAGTGGATATGGTATTGGTAGAGGGATGCATATGGGTAGAGCGAGTGAGAGGGCTAAGATGGGTGCTATAATGAATATAGATATGGAGGATGTGAGGGGTCAGTGGGGTTCTTTGGTGAAGAGTTTTACCATGTCTGCAGTGGGCTGAAGCAGGCCATATGGTCCTACAACGTTTGGTCCTTTGCAAAGTTGCAACCTGTAAGGCCCTGTCCTACTCACTCTTTTTATCCCATGAGAGGTTGTTATGAAACAGTTTTTCATAGTCTCTGGGGTCTGATGAGGTGTGGGACTTTCTAGCTCATCTTCCCCAGAATAGTGTCAGAATATAAACTTACTTAGCTACAGTCTATATTTGGTTCCTCAGCAACAGTATGTCCAAAAGATCTCATTGCAACCTCCCATCCTTTTCATTTCCATATTATCCTTTTTGGTGTATGGAACAAAAATAGCGTGGAACAGGCACCTTTGGCTTATAATTCTTTTCATTGTTTATGTAAGTAATAAACTGTCTAAATCTGTAAATGGCTCATTGTATCCTTACCAGCTCAAGTAGTCTGGCCTTGGGCTTGGCCTTGCCAATCTTGTGTGTTTGCTTGACAATAACAGAAGCTCTACATTGAGTATATTACATTTAAACTCAGAACATGAGATACTATGAGGTATATAGAAGGAATCCAGAACTGAAACAACAAAACTGTAAAAGTATTTTGGATGGAGATCCATTGGTTGTCTAATAATTTATTTCAGTTGTTTATAATCATCATTTTTAAATAATGAAATAGAAACAAAAAAGAGGGAAAATGAAAATAGACTAGTATAATTATAAAAAAAATCAGAGTTCATAGCATTTAATAATGTTCAGCTAGCATATAAAAACATTGTTTTGTGAAATTTATATTTCAGTAATTTATATGAGTATCCTCTGTATCATTTAACTATGGCCATAAGAACTCTATACTAAAAAAAGAAACAGGGAAAACTAAATCTCAGCAGCATACAGTAAAATTTTATTTAGCTCCGAAGTTGGTAGGTTGGTTAGAGTTTGCCTATTCTAGTCTAGGCTTCACCGAATGCCTCTACTAATCTCAACTGGGCTCATTCATTTTAAAGGATGGGTGTCAATGGTTCTGTGGTCAACTTGGCTCAGGTTGGCTCTACTCCATGATCTGTCATCTTCCTCCTAGGACCAGAAAGCTGCCATTGCATATTCATGTTCTTCCCATGGCAGTAGTTGGGGCACATATACTTTTCATGCTTCTGTTTGCATTATATCAACAAATATCTGGCCAGACCAAGTCACCTAAGAACCTAGAGCCAAGAGATCAGGAAAGACAGTCTTCTTACAGTGGAAGGGCACTGCAAAGTGACATGGTACAGGGTACTGAAGAGTTAGAACAATAATCCAGTTAGCCACATTATCCCTAGCCAAAGTTTCTCTATCTGAACATATGCTTCAATGGAATGCAATCATGTGTATTCAAAATATCATGTCAAAATCTAAAAAGCTTTATAATAAATATATATGCATTTTCCAACAAAAATAGTTTAGTTGCCTGTGAGTCTAAGAAAATATAAGATCAACTTGTTATCATCATTCAGATTTTCTTCAAACAGGATCAAATTGTGTACTTCTGTCATTTAAATGTATTGTGTATTATGGCTACAACCCACCCCTTATTAACTTAAAAATGTCTTCAAAAAATGGTACATGTTTTCAAATAAGGTAATTGAATTCAGAGACCTAGAAAGGCTCATGCATTAGAAGTTGGAAGTTGTAAACCATATAGATAGAGTAAAGCACATAAAGGTTGTAAACCTGGACATGAGTAAGAAAATAAACAAATATGGTGGACATGGCATTTGATTCTAGAAAGCTTTACCATGTTACCAAACTACAATTTAATCTTTTTGCACTAACTAAAGAATCTTTTCTGTAATGGATTATTGGCCATCAAGTATCACATGCATACTACAAAATATGTTGTACATATTTAAAAATCTGAGGAAAGAGGAAATCAAGAAAGAAGTTGATTTGGTGCAGGAATTGGGTTTCAATAAATATTGGATGCATCAATGACCTGAGAAAAATATGCAAATCTATATAAGATAATGAGTGAAATGCCTTCCACAGATAGCGAGCGGAAACAATTTTTCCCAAAAAATTACACTAAAAAGCAAATTTCCATGCTTATCATTCAGGCACTCAGTCAATTTAATTTTCACTGTCAATCTAAAGATCCAGGGATACTTGACATCAAATATTAAAGGAAAAAGAAAATATTAGAAAGACAAAGTCATTTAAATTGCAATGAGAATGAGTGTGACATAAGCTGAAAGCTTATTTTCAAAAATGCAATTACAAAAAAAAAATCTCGGTTTATCAGGCCCAGTATTAAGCAGGGAAAGGATCTCAAGAAGACGTTTTCTGTTGTTCATTGCATTGCTTTGACTAAGGCTTCAGACGATAGGTGATGCATAGTCATTTTCTTAAAGAATCTTGGGACCCAAGAAGAAAAGACTATCTACCAGATCTTTGAATTTGTCACAAATGGAATTTGGACATTTACTCTTTTACTTGTTCCTTCACTGGCTCATTCTCGCCCATCCCTCAAACATCAATGATGACTACCACATTCATCTCCACCTTCTCACCACTAAATCCTACCTCCCTTCAACTGATAAGTAGCTTTCATTTTAAAAGTTTTTACATTTTTTTATTTTTCCAAATGTATTTGGCTTCATTATGAAATTTTAAAATATCATGCCATTGATTGTTTGCATCATATTATGTTACATGTCCCTTGCATTGAAAAATGATAATGTAATTTGTATCTAATAAAATACACAGTATCATTGTGTTTTTCCTCAAAATATGCCTACAAATGAGTTCGTTAAGTGTTACAATATTAGTCAACTAGACTTTTAAGTGATTTATAATATCCTTAAACTCCTAATAGATTTTTATATATTCATTTGAGTTATTTGTTTTAATAAACTTTGGCAAAGTTTGAGGGGACTTTTGTATGGGCTGAGAAATCATTGAATTTTTTTAAATGATGAACATCAAGGTTCCTACTATGTTAAAAATTTTATATTAAACAAGTTTACAGAAATGGGCTAAGTTTCAGTAACGAGAGATGCCTATATTGTGTGCATGTGTGTGTACTTGATCATGTAAGTCACTATCAGAAAAGATTGGAAGCCCCTAGAGAACTCTTTTACTCCAACACTATAGAAGTGTTAATTTAGGTCTCTAAAAATAGGGGGTAGGGGACAATCCACACTGAATTCCATGACCTCATAACTATATTTAATCCAAAAGTTACAAATGCTTTTCCTCAGATGAAGGGAAAAGACAAGAAAAAATATAATAAGCATTTACTGGATACTTTTCAAATATTGTAGTTAGTCATCACAGCTGGTCTACCATTAATTCAGCATTGAAGGCAGTGGAATAGCCAGCAAGAACCAGGAGATCTCCTTAGCCAGGACTCACTTAAATGAGGAATTTTGATTATATACCATATGAGGTTATAAATGGAACCATGTTTTTGTATGTAGTTTCTTGCATTTTTTATGCTTCAGAGAGTCCATTTATGAACAGAGAAAAAAGTTCCCAATATTGTTTATTTAAAAGTAAATGTTTAAGGATGCCTGGGTGGCTCACTTGTTTGAGTGTCCAACTCTTGCTTTCGGTTCACGTCATGATCCCAGGGTTGTGCGCTGAGCTTGGAGCCTGCTTAAAATTCTCTCTCTCTCTCTCTCTCTGCTCCTTTCCCCCACTCACACGTTCTATCTCTCTACAAAATAAATAAATACATAAAAGTAAATGTTTAAAATACACCACAGGTTTTATAATTCTACTATATAAAATTGGGCTTCTTTGTTCATTTTATAATGGAATTCTCAGAAAGTGTAACTTAGTCTGGCCTCTGTTACCTGATGACATCTCTTGCATGGGAATGGTTATCACCCAATGTTACATGGAAGGAAGATGAGATGAAAGAAGTTACTCACCTAAAGAAGTAATATAGCTCTTAAGCAAGAGATGCATGATTCAAAAGCAGAGAATCCATACGTCTCTCACTACAAAGCATTTAAATCAACTTTAAGCATGCTTGACTTTTTGATAATCTTACAAATTTTGATATTTGGAAAACATTTTTTTCATTATTGTAGCTATACTTGGCAGGTGTAAATAATCAATGATAAAATTGTTGTGTTGAAACACTGTTTTTTGTAGAGTAAAAGAGCAATACATTCAAATGATATTCTTTTGTTTAACATAAGGATAACAATAATATGTATTGATAATTTATTTTTAGATCCAATAATAATCTTAGGTCTATTATTTATTTCAAAATGAAAAGATAACCAAGCTTTTATTCATCAGACTCAAGGAACAATGGAACATAAACTTGTCTTCAGTATATCTTTCATCTAAGTTTAAAACCATATTTTCACTAAAAATGTTGTTAATCTATACACATATTTAGTTTTCCTCCCATGTTCTTAGGCACTTGATGACACATAAATATAATAGAAACACTTTCGAGCTATTTTTCTGAAGTGCCTCCATGAGGCCAGAAGCTTCTGAGGCCTCTAAATTCTATAACTTTACAGAAGAATACAATTGTACAATATTCATAACAAAATTGCACTCGTAACTAACTTTGATCAGTAGTCACATTATTTTTGTGGATATGTCTTAAAAAAGTAATAAAGATGGTTAATATCTATCAATATTCCCTCAAATACAGTCCCTCAGGGACCAAACTCAGGCAATCTACTCAGCTACCATCTGCTGCACAAGGTTACTCTGTCCCTACTTGCAAATGATTCCAATTCTTCCATTAGCCTAAGACAGGACATTGTAGGTATCTAGAGTAAATACAGTGTTCTTACCAGGACTGGATTCTTTTAAATTCTTTAGAGAATAGAGACAACCTGCTCAGGATATAAAGTAGGAATTCTGTGCCTTCATTCATTATTTCAGAATTTGTATGGTAGTTTCTTGGAGCTTATTTATACTTTGTAGACCTCATGATCATACAGAAAAAAAGGTCTTCAGTATTTTTTTATGTCTATTTATTTTTGAGAAAGAGAGAGCATGAGTGAGGGAGGGGCAGAGAAAGAGGGAGACAGAGGCTTCAAAGCGACTCCATGCTGACAGACAAAGAACCTAACTTGGGGCTCAAACTCATGGAACCACCAGATCATGGCCTGAACCGAAGTCAGACACTTAACCGACTGAGCCATTCATGTGTCCCAGGTCTTTAATATTTTTTAAGCAGATGTTGTTTAAGGAAAGATGTTGTTTAAAGATACAAACTTGCAAGTGGTAGATAAATAAATCCTGGAGATCTAATGTATGGTGTAGTGAATATAGAAAACAATATTGTATTATAACCATCAAACTTGCTAAGAGACTAGATCTTAATTATCCCACCACAAAAAAGAAATGATAATTACATGACGTGACAGAGATACTAACCCTCCCTGCAATGGCAATCATACCACAATATATAAATGGATCAAATCAATATGTTGTGCACCTTAAATGTACGTGATATTATATGTCCAATATATTTCAATAAAAAAAAGTTTTAAACTGGTTCTAGCAGAATTAAACTGGTTCAAACATCAACAAGTACATTTTTTTCTCTCTCTCTGGCTATGAGCAGAAGTAAACTAAAACAACAAAAATGCTATGAATAAAAATTTCAAACGTATTAAAATGTTCACATTCCCCAAGATAATTTCATTCAGAGCATTATAATTTGTATTTGACCATTTACCTCTGAGAATTTCTACCTATAGTCTATTAACCTTATAATCAACTTGCCAAAAGCTGAAAGCAATGTTTGCTCTACTGGCAATCTTTTCATCTCTAATAGGTCCCTAATAAATTATTTTCTGTAATTGAAAACATTATCTAAATACACCCAAGACCCAAACTTGTATAAAGGAGGAAACTTTTAGCTGTAAGAAATTTATATTTATCGTTGATCCCTAATTTTTAAAAAGTAGTTTTTAAATCATTATTTCCTTTAAGACTACTTTTCAAGGACAAAGAAAGGTAAGTCCCATTCCTAGCTGAAAAATAACTATATAAAAGCCAGTTAGAAATATATATTTGTTTCTTCTTTTTCATGAAAAGCTTCTCAGAGTTGAGCCTTCACACCATTCAGAAAGTTATATCCTCTTCACTCAAGGAGAAATAGCTTTAAATGTAGTACTTGGACTATCCCACTAGCTCATGTTATATATGGAAACTAGGTATACTGTGTTGTTTGTCTTGCTGAATAAAGTTATGTAAAATCAGACAAATGGCAGATGGCTATGCATGGGCTTTAATGGTTTTTAGAGTCACTGGACTCTTCTTTAGCACCAAAGCAGAAACAACAAAGAAAAAACAAAAACACTTGTGTTCACAGGCTGGCTACTGGTAAAGACTATCATCTCCTATCTCATCACCAGTATCTAAGAAAACCAATCTGGATTGGAATTTGATTCTTCTCAATTTTCACAGTGGATGACATTTCTCTTGTTTTCATGAACATAATAATAAGAGAACATTCTTCACTGAAGAATATACTAACTCAAGAAAAATGTAAATGGAGTAGCATACCCTATGATGCACTGAGGTTATTCATATCTGAGAAGAGATCCTGCTGTCAGCCTCAAAACCTTGATCAGAGCTGTACATAATTAGCATCCAGCACTTAATTAGCATTCAATGAATGTTAGTGGAATTGGAAATGAGCTACTACAACTCATCATGTTTTGTGGGTTTTTAACATGATGAAGATGATATAGGAAAAAGGCTAGGATTTAGAGTCAGAATATCTAAGTTTGAAGGCCAGCTCTGATATTTACAAGTTTGGTGTCAGAAAAGTCACACAACCTCACAAAGTCTCAATTTTTCTCACATATAAAATGAGAATAAAGATGATTTTCCAAGAGAATTATTGGGAATATCAAAAATATAAAGAATATGAAAGCATTTTATAAAATGAAATATCCAAATACTCTTAAATGAAGGTAGAATATAAATAAAACAACAAAAACAAATTTAACCCACCAGTATTATGCAAAAATTCTAATTAGTGTTACAGTACCAGTGGTGTTTGCCTTTTCTTGTATCCTGGAATAAGAATTTCTTCAAATAACAGTAGCTAGGATTAAATAACTGAGTAATATTGACACCACAAGAGTGCACTGCAATTAAACAACATAGAAACATTCACAGATTAATCACTTGTCTTCTCATTGCAATTAGTTCATTTATTCCCTCTTTTCTTCAGTGGCAATTTTTCTGTGTAATTGACTTTCATTCTTAAGGCATTAATGTATAACAAAAGATTTCTGTTCATTAGAGAATATGTAGTGAGTTATGATGAAATCATGTTTTGATTATGTCTAATTTTAGTTTAATTTTCATCTTGTACATTTTACCTATAGGGATAACAGAAAAATCTGAGAAAACAATGTTAATGCAACAATTTGGAAAGAATCAAAATTAGGTAGCAATGAGGAAAAGAGTAATAAGTAAGATAAAGAGATTTCTGGGGCATATGGGTGGCTCAGTTGGTTAAGCATATCCAACTCTTGGTTTCAGCTCAGGTCATGATCTCACTATTTGTGAGATTGAGCCCTGTGTTGGATTCTGTGTGGACAACATGGAGCCTGCTTGGGATTCTCTCTCTCCCTCTCTTTCTCTCTCTCTCAAAATAAATAAAAAAAGATTTTAAAAATGGATTTCTGAGAAGTACTAATATATTACAGCAGCAAGAACATAAAATTGATTTGAAATACATGCATTTAAAAATATTACAACACATTCTACATTGTCAAGTAAGGATTAATATAAGTAGCTAATTAGGTTTGAACTAGCCAAACCCACTGTGTATAATTTAAGACTGCTGTTTTCCCGAAAATCTATAGCTAAGTAAATATTGTTTGTAAATAAAGCCAAGAATAGATCAAGTTGTAGCTTCAACACTCTTCAAACAGCCTTTAATGTTGATCACCTCTGAGGGCCCCTTTAACATTTGATGTGTCACTTAGAAATTATTTTTAAATACTGTTTATAAAATAATTCATTCTACTCTATAACTTATCAGGAAATAACTCCTGTAATTATAGTCACCTTTGCATTTATTATGCTTTAATATTTTCTTCAAAATGCTGTAGCTTCAGATTGCATGTTGCTGGGGTACACTGTTTTCAGTTGGCTGCACTCCTGAATCTCCACATTCCCTTAGTCACAAAGTCCTGACGGTTCCACCTCAGTATCTTTCTGTTTGTCCACTGACCTGAGAAGTCTGCTTCTAATCTTATCACTTTCACCAACTCAATGCATCCTCCAAAGTGCAGCTAGAGTAAAATAATTCTTCCACAACCCAATTCGGAGTATAACACTACACTCTGAAGTCTCCTGGCTATCATTCACTGACTCCAAGACAGTCCAGACTTTCCAAAAACTGTACAACCGTTCCCCTGCATACAACTGAGCCCTTTTTCTCTCTCCATTACCAAGCACACACTCTCAAGTCCCACCCATGCCTACACATATGTTCTATTCTTCAGTAATTCTCCATGCTCTTCCTAATCTCAAGTTTAAACATAAACTTTTTTCTATTTGTTCAACCTGCCCTTCCCCTATTTTGTCTAGTTAATCCTCATCCATCAGCTCTCAGTTTAGGTGTTACATTCTTCAGAAATACTAAGAATCAGTATAGGTTTCCTGCCTGTATGCCCTTTTGTATCCCCCCTTATTTACCATGGTATCCTCAGTATAGCAGAGAGATAGTAAAATTGGCAGTTAACAGACACTGAATAAATAAACAATAAAGAAGATGACTATATTAGATACATTTAAGTGTCATGTATAGCCAAAGTGTAATTCTCATTACATTTTATTTATTTTTTAAAGTTTATTTATTTATTTTGAGAGAAAGCTGAGAGAGCACACTTGTGGGTGAAGGGCAGAGAGAGAGGGAGAGAGAGAGAATCCCAAGCGGGCTCTGGCTGATAGCAGATGTGGGGCTGGAACTCACGAACTGTGAGATCATGACCTGTGCCAAAATCAAGAGTCTGACACTTAACCAACAGAGCCATCCAGGTACCCCATCATTACTTTTTAAACTATAACATTTATGAATTACTTCCTAAATTCACTACTCTATAGGATCACCTAGTGATAAAATACAAAGATACATAACTGAAAAATTGTCAAGGTAAAAGTGAAGATTTTCTTTTAAGGTAGAGATGAAAAATAAAACTTGTTAAATATGTAGAAGAATTTTTTATGATGCTGAAAGAGGTAGAGATGTTGACTGAATTTTAGTGTCAAATGGGCACTGAGGATATAATGTACATGGCTCAATGAGAAGCTAAGAAAATATGTCATATAAATTAGTGTTAATCTGAGAGAAGAGGAAATATGTTGGAAAAAGTTTGAACACTGAAGCCAAACAAATCTAGGTCAAATTCTAATTCCATCAGTCATTAACTGCATGATTTGGGAGGAAGTAAATTATTTGAGCCTCTGTTTCTTCATCAATAAAATGAATATGATAGTAATACATCCTCTTATGTAAAATTTGGGGAATAAAATTTTAAAGCCAATACTGCAATATCTAACACAAACTGGAAATGTTGGTAATGTAGTTAATGTTGGTAATGTAGTAGGTAATGTAGTTGGTAAATGTAGTTAATGTTGGTAATGTAGTTAATATGGAATAGTGGAAGAATTAGATCACTAAGAATTATGGCCATGAGAGAAGATCTTATGTAGAAGATGATTTTAATCTGGGCCTTGAAAATGGCTAAACATTAGGAAAGTGATAGAAATAGGATGGGAAGTCTGGATTTACACTTGATTCACATCTTTATTATGGAACATTTATTAAAGACTAGACTGTGTCATTGTTATTTGTGAATTAACAAATGTCCCCTACTATATCACAAATTTCTAGAAGAAAGAGAGCATTTTTTCACCAATTTTCCTAACTACTTGGCACATAATAAGTCCACAATATTTTATTGCTGTCATTCACTTAAATAGCTGTTTGGGTATCTCTGAGGGGAAAAGTCTGATTACCAAGGCAAAGCTATGTAGTTTGAATGAGGTCCTGATATTTTGGAGGGCCTTCAAAACCAGGCAACATTTATAGTCAATTTTATTAAAAGTCTTAAACCTTTAGTAACTGATGAGTTATACAATAAAACTATGAAGTCTTCTTAAATTAACATAAAAATCACAAAGAAAAAAATATGCAAGGATTGGCACTATTTTTTATTTTAAATATATTTTAAAATATTTATCTTTAGGATAGAGGGTGCCAGTGGGGGAGGGGCAGAGAGAGAGAGAGGGACAGAGGATCCGAAGCCAGCTCCATAGGGGTGCCAGCCTGAGGCCTGGCTAGAACTCACAAACCACAAGATAATAACCTGAGCTGAAGTCAGATGCCCAACCAACTGAGCCACCCAGGCACCCCAGTTATAATATTTTTAAAGAAAAATGCTGAAAGTACATATTCTTAGCTATCAAAATTTGTCCTAAAGTAAATATTATCAAAACTGTCTGACAGAGACAAATAGATGAAATAGTCTAAAGCTGAGACACTTCAAAAGTGGGCTGTTTTGACCACATTCTAGAAGATTCTGAAGGTTAGGGACTAAAGGAAATCCTTTCAGCAAGCAGAATATTAGCCTTATATCTCATTGTCCACTGCCTGCAAAGATAGATAGCCTAAGATAAGGAGACGTACCAATTATTGAGCTATGGATTATAAATACTTGACTAATGATCAAAGACTTGTAAAAAACAAGGTTAAAGACTTGGGACTAAGAACAGTAGGGGAGAAAACTCAACAAAACACTCTCACAGTGAAGTAGACCTTCAATAATTGGATGCATATATTCATCTACTTTAGGTGTATGTAAGCTTTCTTCTCAGCAACCTAGTGCTTGTTCAGTTGGCTCATAAGTAAGGGGGGTGGCCATGGTGGCATGGGCATAGAATGAATATGTACAAACATAATGCCATGAGACTGTCTTCATGAAGACTGACCTGTCTACTACCACTGTCATCCAGTTTTTCAGAAGTGGTGACTAACTAGTCCCTCAGCATTGTTATCATGCTTCAGCAAAATCAACCAGCAAGACAATACTGAAATAGATCACTACTTTGGATCTCTTCCACCATGAAAAAGGCAGTAAAACATCCTCATGGAAATAAACACTCATTCTGCTTTTGAATTTGCTTTCCTTACTCATTATCTTTTATCAGAACCACCATCTGTGGACTTACTAAATGCCTAATGCATCAACATTTTGTCCCACACATTACTTCTAATCATCAGACAAATGGCAAAAGACATAGACAAAGGGTTAGTGTCTATGGATTTATCGGTCTTACTCATAAAATGGTGGAAAACCTAGTGAAGACTCAATTATGTCCTTAACTAGAGGACAAAATGTCTAGATACTGCTATCTTACCAGCTCTTAATAATTGAGTACTTAATATGTATTGTGCATAGTATTAGACCTATTTTACAGGTGAGAAAGCAAACTTATGGAATAAGAATTTCATCTGTCTTGTATACTATTATAGCCCCAGTTCTTCAAACAGTATATGGCTCTTGACATATACTCTGTATGTATCTATATCAATGAATGAATGAAGCAAAACTAATGATTTCCGGTCAACTACCTCTCACCCTTCCACCAGAGGTTCATCCTTCTACAAATTGAAGTTCAAAGAGTAACTACTTAAGGGGCCCTTTGGTTCGTAATAGACCAATCTCATCAATCTGATATTAGGTTACAGTTGAAAGACTTCCTGGCTTGATCAATGACTCTACCTTCATTTAGAAAGATGAATTTGAGGGGCACCTAGGTGGCTCTGTCGTTTGAGCGTCCGACTTCGGCTCAGGTCATGATCTTGCAGTTTGTGAGTTCAAGCCCTGCGGCGGGCTCTGTACTGACAGCTTGGAACCTGCTTCGGATTCTGTGTGTCCTTCTCTCTCTTCCCCTCCCCCACTTGTGCTCTCTCCTGTTCAATCAAAAATAAATAAAATATTTAAAAAATGAATTTGGAATTGTCAGAAAACATTGAATATTAGTAGCCTGTGAACCTACTACTGACTGTCCCTAGTGAGCTGTGAGATCTTGAAAACGCAACTCAGTGATCTGGGTTTTATATTTCCTTATCTCAAAAATAAGTTGAAGAAGTTGATCTCTCAAACCATCTCTGTAATCTAAAATTCAACGAATCTAAGAATTTACAATGTGGACTGTTTTGTTCATTTTCCAGACAAGTGGGATATTTTCATTTAGCCTATAAAATTTATAATATAATTTAACACATAAAAACACCATGGAATAAGACATATCTATTTAAATCTAAGTATTCATTTACAGTAGATAACAGGAAAAATATATTATATGTAAATATAAAATATGAAAATAGAAAACATAATAGAAAATGTGGCATAAATTTAATTCTATTGGCTAAGATAGTTAGCTTTTCTTTTTTCTGATCATGTATATTAGGTACATATTTTCTAGTTTCCACCCAAAAGATTACTGCATAACAAAACTGCTTAAGACATTCAATTCTCCCTTAAAGATAAAGTAAGTAGTATTTATTGCACAGTAGCAGGAAGCAAGGTCTTTTCCATACATCTTAGGGAAACGCAAAATACCTTCACTTCAGTAGACAAAGAGCTTGATTGCTGTTATTCAATTGCTAAATTGATAACATTTAAAGGTCCATGGTATTCAATTTTCTTAAACAAATTAAAAATACATAGGAGATATCTCATTTTCACTGACTTTACAAAAATCCCTGATTAACATTCCAGATGCCAAAGCTCTTCAAGCCTGATGAAGGCTCCCTGGAGTTAATGTCCTTTCCGCAGTTACTGCCAAAGTACTGAAGCAGATTGTGCCAGGCTGCATAATCATATGATTTTACTCCTATTGAGAAACTACTGCTACAGGGAAAATCAACTGCCTTGATGAAAAAATTTAAAACCATAAAATATCTGGATAATAAAAAATTTTTCATACAAGTCAGCGGTATGGTATCCTTTGGCATTCTAGTGCTAAAGTCTATTTCAATTCCTTCTAATTGAAATGAAAATCATACCTTTTTATCACCATGAAACAAAAAAAGCTCCACAGCAGCCTGGCTAAAGAGAGAGATGCTTTGGTGGGTGCAGGTTGTGTGTGTGGATGTTATAAATAAAAATAAAAGATAAGGAAAATTAAATTGCCTGAGAAGTTTTATTTTTTAATTGAATTTTCACATTCCTTTAGGGTACATATTCACTAATTAGGACTATCATAAACAATCATGGACACGAATCAGCCCATAAAGCAGCACATTTACACCGAAGCACAGAGTCATGACGACCTATTTCACTGTGCCACTGGGTCAAAATGGCTAGCTGTGGAAGATACTATTCTCCTGCCAGCATCCACTCTCCCTTTCTCCTTTGCTAACAGAATCATATTTTCTTTGGGAAAGCTACATGGCACCCCAGTGATGGATCATGATAATCAATCGTGACCATATTTTCTCCTAATTTAATGGCTATGACATCTGTTTCTGGATTAAAAGACTTAAAGAAGTTAAGGAGAAGTTAAAGTTAAGTTAACTGCTGAATAAGTTTCTGGGAAGGTTTTCCCTTCATGATAAAACAGAACATATGCACTTAGCACATCCCTTTTCCTTTCAGCCATTTCCTGGCTCACTTTTTTTGTATTGAAGAGGGAGCAAGTATGAGATTTCCCAAAGAACCACAAAAACATTGGTCCTTCCATCACTGAGTTCCTGAACCAATTTTAGCCACCATCTACTTCCAAGCATCTGTTTGTGAAAGAAACAAAGTAGACATTTATGGCTGCAAGTTGGATTTTCTATTACTTTCAGTCAAATGCCTTTCTAATTAGCATGTTCAGAATTGTATCCCATTTAAATATTCTTACTAACACACCAACATCTCTGGCCTGGATCAGCCATCTAATTAGTCTTATTGCCTCCAGTTTAATCCATTTGCTATCAGATAATCTTTGTATAATCCAAAACTTGTCCATGCATCTCCTCTTCAAGATCCTACAGGGGCCCTTGAGTGGCTCAGTTGGTTAAGTGTCTGACTCTTGATTTTGGCTCAGGTCATAATCGCACTGTTCATGGGTTGGAGCCCGATGTTGGGCCCTTCACTAGCAGTGTGGAGCCTGCTTGGGATTCTCTGTCTCCCTCACTCTGCCCCTCCCCCGCTCATGCTCTATCTCTCTCTCTCTCTCTCTCAAAATAAATATTTTTTTAAAAAAGATCTTTCAATGGTTCCCCAATTCTGTCAACATAAAATTACAAAGCCTTATCATAACCCAAATGACTGGCACACAATTGCCTCTCCAGCTTCATAAATTCATTTATAAATTTAACAATTATTTATTAATTTCTCATATATATATATATATATATATATATATATATATGGTTCTAATAAATATGTGGCCAACACAATCCTACCTCTATAGAGCTTCCTTTTTATCACCATTCCCCCTTCTTTAAATGACCACAAGCATGAATATTGCCCTGAATCCCATGTTAGAAGCTTTAGCAAGCAAACTGCTCGGACTCTAGTCTTAACTTATGTATAGAAAATAATATAAAAATACATTCCTGGTCTTTTAGGTCATAGAACACAAAATAATTTCCAAACTAATTTTTTAACTATTGCTATAACATATGAAGATGCTGAAATCTAATCTGTGGGCCATCAAAACTACACCAGTGAGCACTGAGGGCCAGTTAAACCTTCATTCCCAGATTATTCATTTGAATCTTCATTTCCTTATGAGAAGTCAATAGCTGGCATGGATTATTATTCAGTTTTTCATTTAGTTAATTAGCTAGAAACATAAGTTACTAAACTTTGTCAGTAAATATGGCTGCTTTTATTTCATTTTATTTTTTTTAATTTTTTTTAATGCTTATTTGCTTTTGAGAGAGAGAGGGAGAGAGACACTGAGCATGAGCAGGGAGGGGGCAGAGAGAGAGGGAGACACAGAATCTGAAGCAGGCTCCAGGCCCTGAACTGTCAGCACAGAGTCCAATGTGGGGCTTGAACTCACAAACCATGAGATCATGACCTGAGCTGAAGTTGGATGCTTCAGCGACTGAGCCACCCAGGTGCCCTGATTTTATTTTATTTTTTTGTTTCAAAATTTTAGTTAAATTCTAGTTAGTTAACATGAGTGTAATATTGATTTCAGGAGTAGAATTTAGTGATTCACCACTTATATATAACACCCTGTGCTCATCACAAGTGCCCTCCTTAATCCGCATCACCCATTTAGCCTACCCTTCCCCCTCCCAGCATATGACTGCTTCCGGAATTAACATTAGTAAAGCAACAGGATTAAAATATAAACATCCACTAACAACACATTCAGTTGAAAGGAACAAAGGCAAATCTATCATGGTATTGCTTGAAGCAAACCATTCACAAAAACGCACATTGGTAATGCCTCAACTAATGACAAGCAATCAAAAATGAAATACACCTCTAAATCAAATTGATATGTAAGATAAATTACTCAAAATTGACATCAACACATATATTTTCATTAATTTAAAAATGCTTCATCTCATAGGGGCACTTGTACCCCAATGTTTATAGCAGCACTCTCAACAATAGCCAAATTATGGAAAGAGCCTAAATGTCCATCAACTGATAAATGGATAAAGAAATTGTGGTTTATATACACAATGGAATAACTACGTGGCAATGAGAAAGAATGAAATATGGCCCTTTGTAGCAACGTGGATGGAACTGGAGAGTGTTATGCTAAGTGAAATAAGCCATACAGAGAAAGACAGATACCATATGTATTCACTCTTATGTGGATCCTGAGAAACTTAACAGAAACCCATGGGGGAGGGGAAGGAAAAAAAAAGAGAGAGGTTAGAGTGGGAGTGAGCCAAAGCATAAGAGACTCTTAAAAACTGAGAACAAACTGAGGGCTAATGGGGGTGTGGGAGGGAGGGGAGGGTGGGTGATGGGTATTGAAGAGGGCATCTTTTGGGATGAGCACTGGGTGTTGTATGGAAACCAATTTCACAATAAATTTCATATATTTAAAAAAAATAAATAAATAAAATAAAATACTAAGTAAAAACTAAATAAATAAATAAATAAAAATGCTTCATCTGAATACTTGCATTTCAGGTAATGTGCAGTTCGTATAATATTCTCATACTACACCTTAAAGGTTATTTTCTCTCATAAATTTCATATATGTAGAAATCTTTCAAAAATAGAATCTACATGCAAGAAATAGCCATATATCAGAAATATGTATAGAAATCCATGCTGTCATAGAAATGTACAGTCTAACAAGCTAATGTGTATTAAAACTCATTTTATGTACAAAAGGACAAAATTCACTCTGTTTTGTCCATGAGCAAATATATATTGACCGTCCACCATAAGACCTATGAAAATCATACCAGGGCTTATATTGCATGTTTTTTTTTGCAGTTGCGAAAGTTTTGTTTGCATTTGCTTTCTCATTTTATTCTTACAACAAATCCATCAATATAGATATTTTTCTTCCTTTAAAATGGATCTAACTAAACTGGAAAAAAATAGCATCCCAACATTATGGACTTAAATCTTTCATGTTTGTATTTGGCAATTTTGTATAATGTAAAATCAGTCATTGGAGTCAGGCATACTCATATTTAATTTCTGGTTGTGAAATGTTTTAATTTTTTTAAGTTTTTATTTTACTTTCAGTTAGTTAACACAGTGTTATACTAGTTTCAGGTGTACAATATCCATACATCACCCTGTGCTTATCACAACAAGTACACTCCTTAATCCCTATTACTTATTTAACCCACCTTCCTCTGGTAACCATCTGTTTGTTCTCTATAATTAAGAGTATGTTTCTTGGTAATTCTCTCTCTTTTTACCTTTGCTTATTTGTTTACTTTCTTAAATTCCACATATGAGTGAAATCATATGGTAATTGTCTTTCTCTGACTTATTTCGCTTAGCAATGTCCTCTCTAAATCCATCCATGTCATTGCCAATGGCAAAAAAGAATTTCTTTCTTATGGCTAAATAATATTCCATTGTACATACCACTTATTTTCTTTATCTATTCACCAATCAATGGGCACTCAGGCTGCTTCCATAATTTGGCTATTGTAAAAAACACTGCTACAAACATAGGGGTGCATATTTGAATTAGTGTTTTTGTATTCTTTGGGTAAATACCTAGAGTATAATGGCTGGATTATAGGGAAGTTCTATTTTTAATTTTTTGAGGAATCTCCAGATTGTTTTCCACAATGGCTGTCCCAGTTTGCATTCCTACCAACAGTGCACAAGTGTTCCTTTTTCTTCACAGCCTCACCAACACTGTTTCTTGTGTTGTTGATTTTAGTCATTCAGACAGGTGTCAGGTGATAACTCACTGGAGTTTTGATTTTGCATTTCCCTAATGGTAAGTGATGATGAATATCTTTTCATGTGTCTGTTGGCCATCTGTATGTCTTTTTTGAATAAATGTCTATTCATGTCTTCTGTCCATTTTTTAATTAGATTATTTTGTTTTTTGGGTGTTGAACTTTATAAATTCTTTATATATTTTGGATACTAACTTTCTATTGGATATGCCATTTGTAAATATCTTCTCCCATCCCAAAGGTTGCCTTGTTGTTTTGTTGATTGTTTTCTTCACTGTACAGAAGCCTTTTATTCTGAAATAGTCCCAATAGTTTATTTTTGCTTTTTATTCTCTTGCCTCAGGAGACATATCTAGAAAAAAGTTTCTTTGGCCAGTGTCAAAGAGGTTATTGCCTGTGTTCTAGGACTTTCATGGTTTTAGGTCTCAAATTTAGGTTTTTAATCCATTTTGAATTTATTTTTGTGTATGGTGTAAGAAAGTGATCCAGTTTCTTTCTTTTGCAGTTGCGAAATGTTTTAGCTGCATGATATCATCTAATTTCTTTAAGTAAAAAGGGGATTGTCGAGGCTTATTGCAATTGTGGACAAGAGTAAATGGATTGTCTAACACAAGCCTGAAAAATAGCTAGGACTCACTATACTCCCCCTCAACACTCTTCATTTTCTCTCTTTTTCCCTCCTTTCTTTGAAGACATGTCCATGGGTTTAAGAGAAAGGAAGGCTGAAAAAATAGGATGACAAGTATTTTCTACATCATGGAAAAGTGGGTAGTCTTTCTAAGTTTTCCTGAGTTCATCCTAAGAATAGGTTTCAGTTACTGAAAATTCATTGTGCTGAAACCCTGACCTAGTTTATAACCCAAAACACAAAATGGAATAACTTAAAAGTATTTTAGTTATCTATTACTATGTAACAAAATATTCCCCCAGTTAGTAACTTAAGTTACAAACATGCATTATCTCAACAGTTTATAAGGGTCAGAAATTCAGGTGAGGCTTGACTAGGTGCTTCTGGCTCAGTCTTTGCCTGTGATTGCAGCAAAGTCATCCAGGGCTGCAGTCCTAGGGACTGAGAATCCATTTCTAAGTTCACTCATGTGACTTCTGATGGAGGTTTCATTTTTTTTTCTACCATATATTTCTCTTCCTAAAGCTGCTCACACAACATCGTGACTTCCCTAAAGCAAGAAAAAGAAAAGAGAAATCTCAAGACAGAAGCTTCAGTCTTTTACCCCTAATTTTGGAAGGGACGTACCATCACTTCTGCTAACTTCTATTGATCACACAGACAACCTGGTACAGTGTGGTGGGGGACTACAAAAAGGTGTGAATTCAAAAAGGTGGGAATCATTAGGTGTCATCTCAGATGCTGGCTACCAAACACACACCGCCATTATCCACCTTGTGGAGCAGAGCCCACTTGTTCCAATGGCCCAGTCAAGGTGTGCTGAGCAAGCTGGATGTTTTAGAGACATAGGTTTTATTCTAACCTAAGATTATCATGCAAAAACAGTGGAGATGTTTGAAAGCTTCACTGTTGCAAAGCTGAAAGCATAGAAGAGGACAAAATGTTTGCTGAGCATCATGCTTTGCACATGTTACCAACCAACTAAATACTTAAGCAAATGTGTCCCATTAAGTCTAGATACTTTGAAGGGTCTCAAGTTTATTCATATCTACCCTTTAGAAGAAATATATTTTCTCCCCCTACCCTTTAAGGTCTCAGAGCTACAGAATTCACACTAATTGTAAAGAAAGACTTCCAAAAACCAGGGAATTTTCATTTCAATGATATAATTTGATGGAATTCTATTGATATTTTTAATAAGGTTATATTACATTGTGATTCAAATAATTGAGAGTGATAAACACATAGTGCTTGGCATGTAATAAGCAGTCTAAATATTTATTGATCAAAAAAGTACAAACTTTCTACCATTTTTATGTACAATGACAGAAGAAAATATTGTAATAGGTTAGTTTTTTTGCTGATATTTCAAAGAAAAGTGGACCTTCTAAGAAAAACTAAAAATCCATAGTAGAGAATAAATTTTAAAAGAAACACATACACAAGAAGCAAAATGTTACTGCCAGGTTAGAAAGTTGTATTTCCAAATAACTATAATTTGAACAAGAAATGAAAGTTTTTTGTATCTTTTTTAAAAGTGTCAGTACTCATAAAAATAGGAAAAAAAATCTCCTTCCTTTATTATAGTTTATCTGTCTAGTCTCAATGAAAATTGTATCAGAACTCAAAAGCTGAAATTAAGGTAATTTCAAACCACTTCAAAGATGTTATGAAGTCCCTGTTATTAAATCTTATCTCATAGGTACTTCCAAACTATAATTTATAATTCATGATTCTGAAAAGAAAACAAAAAACTGACTTTAAGAAATCATTTTAAAGACAATTTTAAACTGACAACTTGCTCAAAGATATGATTGAGGAATTTAAATATTCATAATTTTTCTCTAGGTTTTATTATTTTAAGCTATCATAACCTATACTTTAATAATAATCTGAACTAATCAAACACAATGAATAAAAGGCTAAGAAGATGCCTAACAGATTCTTAGAAATATTACTTACTTGCACTAAAAATGTAGAGTGGGGGAGGTTCAAGAGAAATGTTTATAGGTGATGATTAAACAATGGTCTTTCAGTGGCTGGTCATTTACTTCAAAATGTAAATCATTTTCTATATAAAAAATAATTGTTAGGAACATTTTAAATGATCTGAACAATTAAGTTTCTCAGATTTTATAACACTGTCAACATAAAACAAAAGCCCAATTTCTTGAAGTTTATTCATTCATTCACTCTGCTTTCCCCCTGATCTATGCATCTTCATAGCAATTATCACCACCTAACTTATTATGTAGGTATTGTTTCAGTGGTGTACTGTCTATATCTACCTGCGAGAATATGAATGCCACAAGAGGAGGATTCTCTCTATAATATACTCTGTTTTATGCCCAGATTCAAACCAAGAGCTTTATAAACACTTACCGAGTGGATGAAGGAACAAATTGTTATCACGTGTCATGCACTGACCTGGGTGCCAAAGATGTAGTAATAAACAACGTAGACATGGTCCCTATCATGAGAGAGCTTATAGTTCACTGAAGGTATAGACAAGTCAACAATTACAGGAACCAATATCATAAACACTGTTAAGCGAGAAGGACACAATGGTGGTATGAATTCTGAAATTGGAGGAAGTCTTTTGGAAATCAAAACTCAGATCTAAAAGACGTTTGGAATTAGCCAAGTTTTGAGAAGTGAACAGAAAAGAGAGAAAACTGTTCAACATGAGGAAACCGTATGTGCAATGATCCACAGATAAGAGAAAGAATGACCCGAAAGAAATTCTGTACAATTCCATTATAGAGATTAAATTGAGGTGAGAGAGGTAGAAGTTAAGATATTTTCAACAGATGCTTTCAAAACCAAGTAACAGAAATAAATCCCTCTAGGTCCTGAGATGACTGTGCAAGCAGTTAGGCTAGGACCCAGTTAATTTTTTTCTTTTCCCAGGTCCAATTCCTCACCAAGATTTCATCCTTGGCACCCTAACACTTGCACTGATGGTCTCATAGTGACTATCAGCACCACACAGACCTGCTTGCTTCCTCATCACACCCAGCATAGAAACAAAAAAGGAAGATGAGTGCTATTTCCAGGAAAATCCACAGATTCATTTTGGTTGGTCCATTTAGGTCACATGAAAGCTAGGCACTGAAACAGACTGACTGGCCTTAGCCGGGTCTCCTGCTGAATCCTTGAAACTTACATGGAATCTGTATCCCTGACACAATAGTGAGCCAATAGAAATCAGGGCACTTGATAATGGAAAAAGGAAAATTAAGTACATAGGCAACTGGCCTGTTGTATTTGGCAGGTAACTTCAGATTGTATCATATAAGCAAGAGCCACTGAACTGTAAATGAAGAACCCAATCAGACAGTCATGTTAGAAATGTCACTCTTTCTTCAATGTAAAGAGCAAACAGAATTGAGATAAGAAACACAGAAACTAGTTAGATTGGTGCAAAGTGCTATCAGTAGAGATAGACTAACAATAAACGATTTAAGAGATATCCAACTATTAGAATTGACAGACATTGGAGAAGATTTAAATGTAAGAAGTGAAGGAGAGAACAATGCCATTGACAATCCCTGTGTAATGATTGGCCATGTGGACATGTATGGAAGTCCCATGAAACCAAGAAGGAAAAACACCTTGTGGCAGAAAATAATGAGTTGATTTCTGCATATGAGGTTGACATGTCTACAGGTTATAACCTTAAAGTTGTTTCAGTTCTCAGAGTCTTGCCTTTTCAGATGTTAAAGAAGTTGTATAATTCTATAGCAGAAGTAAAAGGTAGATATAACATCTGCTAGTTATTAGCCAAGGATCCATTTACATTTTGCGCTTAAGTTTTTGTTCCATAATTTCTAAATACTAAGCTATTTTCCCAAGCTAAAGTTTAGGAGGAAAAGTGAACAGACCAGAAGCATATAATAAATCATCTGTGTTTTTCTCTAACAAGAAACATAAATGCATATTAAATACCAACTGCTACAATGATATGGAAATAAAATAAGAATTAGAAATATCTTGATTCAGTGTACAGAGGAGCAACACTGGATTAGATAATATCAAGGTCAAGTAGTGACACAGGCAAATAGAAAGTAGAGCAAGATTTTTTTTATGTCTACCAAGATAAAAAAAATTATTATTGCAACATGGATACCCCAATTGCTTATAAAATTGGGAGCATCTTTGTGTGGGACAGTATCTACCTGAAACATCACTTGGAGGAAGAGAGCTAGGCAGTAAGATTAGCAGCTGCAGTATAAAACTGATTCAGCAGCATATGTGAGGCAAAACTCCTTGTTTCCAAATTTGCTAGAGGGATGTAGCCTTATTAGGGAGGAAGCTGAGTCTAGGTTATACAATAATGAAGTAGACAAAGAACATAGCTGAACTGTACTTCATAATAAATCATTGAGAATTTTAGGACGGAAGAGAGCAGAGAAGAAAGGAGAGAAGAGAGGAAGGAGGTGGGGGAGGAGGAACAGAATCAGACAGGGAGGATGGTATAGTGGAGAGCAGTTCAGAGGGGAAAGGGGGAGAGAGAAAGAGACAACACAACAAAAGAACCAGAGGATTGCTTTATTGCGGCTAAAGGCATTGTTTTAGAAGAGAGAGTACTTAATATTCAATTCTAAGCTATTTTCATTGATATAATGTTAAACCCGTATTTTCAGGAAAGTCTGATATACTGAAATGTCCACACGTGGTGATACTGAGGAGAAAAGAAACGGATTAGTCATGGGATATGTGGTCCTCTCTACAATTACCCCTTCTACCAATTTGTGATAGAGTACAACCATCTTCTCAAGAGAAAAGATCAACAAGAGTTCCAGGTCCCATGTGTCCTGGCAGTTTCCCTTGCATTTAGGCTTAGGTTTCATTCTAATGAATTCAAAATGAAATTATGTTTACATAACATAATTCCTTCATGTATTCAACGAATGCAACCAAGAGCAAATTGAATGGCTGCATGTGGCATAAAGGACAGTGTTTTAGTGAAGCAGTTATAGAATAGAACTGACCCAAGAGTGAGCTACAAATATACAAATAGTAGCTGAACTTAATTACATCAGTGGCAAGTGAATTTAAAGGAGGCAAGTCTGACATCTTTGCTATACTAGAATAAATCTGTACAACATATACAAGGTTTTAAAGGCCATTCTTTTCAACATTTATCAATATGATACATTTTTGAGCATGTAGGACCAAGGTTCTGATCATAGCTCTGATGCTATATGCCTTTTTCTAACGTGTTTGCATTTCTACTATGGTTGCCTTACTTGATTTCTATCCAGTCATTTTTGAAAATAATTCAAAATTGAATATAAGCTCTTCCAACCCGGGGCACCTGGGTGGCTCAGTTGTTTGAGCATCTGACTTCGGCTCAGGTCATGATCTCACGGTCTGTGAGTTCAAGCCCTGTATCGGGCTCTGTGCTGACAGTTCAGAACCTGGAGCCTGCTTCGGATTCTGTGTCTCCCCCCCTTTCTCTCTGCTCTTCCCCCATTCATGCTCTCTCTCTCTTTCTCTCTGTCTCTCAAAATATAAATAAATGTTAAAAAAAAGTTTAAAGATGTGCCAACCCATTAATGACCTTTTTAAATAAAAGCTGTGCAACTTTTTTTGTAGAAAAGAAAGATAGTCTACATTATGACCTATTGGAAACAATGATCTTTTGCAATTAGTGTCTTCTGATATCATGCTTCTTATTTATGGGATTTTTAAAACCTTCCCAATTTGACTGTACTGTTAAAAAAGTGAAAAAAATAATTATTTATATATATATATATTTATTAATTTTTTAAATGTTCATTTATTTTTGAGAGAGAGAGAGAGAGACAGAGCGCAAGTAGGGGAGAGGCAGAGAGAGAGGGAGACACAGAATCTGAAGCAGGCTCCAGGCTCTGAGCTGTCAGTACAGAGCCCGACGCAGAGCTCGAACTCACTGACTGTGAGATCATGACCTGAGCTGAAGTCAGATACTTAACTGATTGAGCCACCCAGGTGACCCAAAAATTAATTATTTCTAATTGCCATGACAGATTCATTACAAAAATCACTTTTGGGAAAGTTATCAATTTACTTATTTAAAAAAGATGCATTTTGTAATTACCAGGAGTAAGAGCTGCAAAACAAAACGAACTCTCCCTGTCCAGGATATTCGTAAATATCTGAGCATCCAAATAATAGACGGTATTTTAAAGGAAAATGGCAAGAAAGTATAGAAAGAATGCAGGGTCTACTCTGGTTGAATCATAATATCTCTGTAAAACAAGAATGATAAAACTAACATAGTTGCTGTGAGCATCAAATAAAATAATATTTGTAGAGCACTTGAGACATGTATTGTTTAGCAAATTATTTTACTGAATCCTCCCCACAGGTCCAAATATCCCAGTTTTACAGATGAGGAAACTGAAGCTAAAATTATCCAGGTAGTAAATGGTGGAGCTGATATTCAGATCCATCAATATGACTCCAAAGGTGGTAGTCTTAAATCATGTACTGTAACAATATTCAAAAGTACTACTACTATGCCCACAACTTCTTGCACGCGGCAATAGAGGTTTGTTTGTTTGTTTGTTGACAGTTAACTACTGAATGAAACATTCACAGACAGGTCAGCATTTATCCTCCAATGAATATGGTCATGGGTTTACACACAAGACAGCAAAATTATTTGCAACAGATAATTAATCTTAGGGATTCGTGTCTTATTGTAGGTATGGGATATAGGCACTGATGACCAAGCCAGGGGAGAAATAAGACATATTCAACACAGGAAGCAGTCAGAAGCACCGTAAGGCTGGCATAGTATTCAAGTAATAAGGGAGGGGTCAACTCAGGTAGGTGATACCTACATAGAAGATAACAACAGATGTTACCAAAGGCAAGTATAGAAATAGAAGTAGGAATACGAGTGGCAGGAAAAATGAAAATAGTAACAAGAGTTAAAATATAGCAAGTACAGCAAAATTCCATCATAATACCTGTATGTGAAATTTAAAAAAATGACCTGTACGATGTGAAGTTACACTATATGAAATTAATAAAATAACTGGGGTGAGGCTGCTGCAGAGGACTCGGCTAACTGCAAATTACATTCTATACAAAATGTCATTATTGCAGAGTACATTATCTCAGTGTTTCATTCTGCCAGTCACACACCCAGCAAAACTTTAAGGGGTTTACTTATAGTAAACTCATTTAATCTTCCCCAACAACCCTATAGTTAGTATCATTTCTACATCTATGCAGAGCAAGAAAACTGAAGCGCAGTGGGGTTAGTAACTTGCCCAAGGTCGAACAGCCAATAAAAGGCAGAACGAGAACAAAGACCTATGGTTTCCACCTCTAGAGTCTACTCATAACTAGGCAACCCTGTGTCTGCAAAGTCAGGCGTCAAGCAGCTAATGTCAGAGAATCTGGCAGCTGATAGCAAGACTCACATCACAGGTTAGAGATCTGAGGTGTGGGGTCAGAGCTCCAATCTTTTTTTTTTTTCAACGTTTATTTATTTTTGGGACAGAGAGAGACAGAGCATGAACGGGGGAGGGGCAGAGAGAGAGGGAGACACAGAATCGGAAACAGGCTCCAGGCTCTGAGCCATCAGCCCAGAGCCCGACGCGGGGCTCGAACTCACGGACCGCGAGATCGTGACCTGGCTGAAGTCGGACGCTTAACCGACTGCGCCACCCAGGCGCCCCAACAGAGCTCCAATCTTTATGGCACAGAAGATGTGAAGAAGCTAGAACAGTGGCTGGCATATAATAAGTACTCAATGAATGTTAGCCATAAAAATAATAATAGTTGTTGCTGTTGTAACAAAAGAAGTAACTTCTGTAAGCTGAATCTACTCCCCTACCAAGTTCATACACTGAAGTCCTAACCCACAGTGTAAAATATGACTATAGATAAGGTCTTTAAAGAGGTAATTAAGTTAAAATGAGGTGTGCTCATCAGAGTATGCTCCATTCCAGTAAGAGGAGAAGATTAAAACACACATGAGTACAGAAAACAGACATGCACAGAGAAAATACCATGTGGAAATACAAGGAAAAGAGCCATCTGCAAGCCAAGGAGAGAGGCCCCAGATGACACCATTCTTGCCCACACTTTGATCTCAGACTTCCAGCCTCCAGAACTGTGAGAAAATGCATTTCTGTTGTTTAAGCCCCCCCGATCTGTGGTGCTTTGTTATGGCAGCCCTAGTAAACTAATACAGGGACCAAAATGTGTGAAACATAACATGAGCAGGAAATGTAGTATGAGATCTGCATTAAATTCAATATGAATGAGATTGAGGCCAATACTGCAGGAACCCATGTAATAGAGAGGGACTCTAGACAAGAGCTCAGATACTTGGTCTGGGGCAAATTAGAGCATGAATAATAGCAAAAGTAGTTAGAGGCCAAGCTGCTCTCTAAAGCTTCTTAAATATCTACTGCTAAGGAGGGGACTGAAGCTTAGGGATGGAGCAGAGTTGTCATCAAGGGAATGCTAAATGTGTGCAGGTATAACTGGAGAGTCACGAAAAGTAGGAGACTGCCTAATTGTTATCATGCATTAATATCGGATGCAAAAAAGCAATTTTAATTTAATTATTTTTTAAATGTTTATTCATTTTGAGAGGGGGGAGTGGGGGAGGGGCAGAGCGAGAGGGGGACAGAGGATCTGAAGGGGGCACTGAGCTGACAGCAGGGATACCTATGAGGGGCTCAGACTCACAAACCTTGAGATCATGACCTGAGCCAAAGTCAGACACTTAACCATCTGAGCCATCTAGGTGCCCTAAAACCAACTTTAATTTAAAAATCCTTCCAAATTAAACTTCAATGTATATTAAACCTAAACTAGGTCACTACAGATGTACTTTGTCTATTTCAGTGATGAATGGCCCAAAATTATGGTGAAAATTTCCTAAAAATGATATGATGGTGAAATCTGTAAGTCATGAAGCATTCAAACATGTGTTTAGAACTTCCTTGCCATCTACTAATCTGTTTTAAATACTAATTTTTCTGCTGTTCATATAGGTTTTATTACTTTTTGTATATACCTATATATCTTTAACATTAGGTATGTCTAGATGTGAGTAATATACATTGGACTGAGTTGATAGAATTATTCCAGAAGAATGGCATCAACAATAGTTTTCTTTCCTGTTGGATCCCCCCCCCACCCCACACATACCTACTGTATTTAATCCAATATAACTCAACAAACAAGATCTGTTTGTGAGATCATTTTTCTTTGCATTCTTCATTAACAATGTATATTGCATGCTCACAACATCAAAATTGATCAAATGAGCACGAGCAAACTAAAATTTCGATTAGTGATATTATAACCGGTTACAATTTCCAGAAATAATAAAAAAGCATACAGTGTGGAACAAGTGTCAGGTGAAAACATTCTGAATGTGGAGGCTTTCAGTTTTCAGAACTCAATTGCAATTAGGAAAGCAGAAAGAGCTAAAGCACACCCTCCCTCACTCTTTGAACATACTCCCCTTTTACAGGTGCTTCACTGCATAGCCCATCAATGTTTTCACAGGTTTGATGGTGAGGCTCAACAGAAACAAATCTCCATTCCAGATTAATGAAACCTAAAAGCAATGATCATTACAATAATCGAAAGCATAGGGGCCACTGCCATTGTTTCAGGATTTCTATGTAAGGAAAGCAGTAAGGGATTTTTTTAAAAGCTTTATTTTTCATGGGGCGCCTGGGTGGCTCATTCGGTTAAGCGGCCGACTTCGGCTCAGGTCATGATCTCGCGGTCCGTGAGTTTGAGCCCCGCGTCGAGCTCTGTGCTGACAGCTCGGAGCCTGGAGCCTGCTTCGAATTCTGTGTCTCCCTCTCTCTCTGACCCTCCCCCATTCATGCTCTGTCTCTCTGTCTCAAAAATAAATAAACGTTAAAAAATTTTTTTTAAAAAGCTTTATTTTTCAAATGATGCTTTTAAAGTAGTAGATGGAGAAATGCTGCGTGTATTAGTCATGAGCAAAGAATGTATAACTGCTGTCCAGCTATGCATTCATCAGGTGCAACTTATCTGTTGTCCTGTTTTCCTTAAAGAAGGAAACACAGTAGTCTCTATTATCAACAATAAAATGCCCATTAGCATGATGTTAATTAGCATATTCATGTTGAATCTTTGTAATACTTTAAAAGAAATCATGACATCCTGTGATGAGGACAGTTTTCTACTTACTATTGAAGATGACACCATCTTCATGGGTAACTAAGGCAACAGTGGAAATTATCAGAGTCCTGATTTTATGTCAGAAGATCATACTGACAGCTGTCCTCCTAATGCAGTCATTTGTTAAGATGAGCAATATGGCTGACATTTTAAGATACCAGTTATGTGCCCTTACATACTAATGACTTTTTAAATACCAAAAAAAAAGTACACATTTTCAGTATTTTAACCCCACATTCAAATAAGATTATTTAGACTTTCTTTTATTCTCCTTCAAAATATGCTAAACCTCTGCAGAGATCTTTCTAGCTTTTAGCTACCAAGGAATTAATACATTTTTCTTGAAAAGTAGTTGTTATTTTCAGATAAAATGTGCCAGAGTCTGAGGGTTTTATGTATGTATAAAAGAGTAATCTTAGCCCTCAAAGAGTTTCCAAGGAAAACTACAATGGGAATAAATCTCAACATATTTTTTATTAATATGAATTAGAGAGTCTTACAGATGAATTAAATATCCAACATATTTCTGCTTGTTATACAATGCATATAACTTAAGATTAAACGAAAAACAAGCATTTTTCTATAGGCTTCAAAATATTTGAGTTATGCTTTCTGTAATCTTTTGAGCCTCTGAGAGTGCTATTTTTAAATTTAAATAAATGAAAAACTAGAAATAACCATAAGGAAATTAACTCCTATAAATTCACTTTTTAGGCTTTCTAGTGGAAAGTTTCTAAAACTGATTTTTCTCAGAATCTTCAAGGCCTCTACACACTTAGGGCAGATAAGAAAAACCTGGGAACTCCTATAAAGATATTGGCAAGCTTTTAAACAAGAGCATCACCATTATAATCAATTAGTTTTATTTTATAAAGTCAACTGAGCTCTACTAAAATTTACTAAGTACCTACTGTGTGTAGACACTAAGGTAAATACTGGTTTCCTTCAACCCAGAAGTTCCATTCTTTGAAAAGAGAGAGAGAAAGAAAGAAAGAAAGAAAGAAAGAAAGAAAGAAAGAAGAGAGGAGAGAAAGGAAGGAAGGAAGGAAGGAAGGAAGGAAGGAAGGAAGGAAGGAAGGAAAGAGGGGGAAGGGAGGGATGGAGTGAAGGACAGAGGGAGGGAAGGAGGGAGGGAGGGAAGAAGGAAGGAAGGAAGGAAGGAAGGAAGGAAGGAAGGAAGGAAAGAAGGAAGGAAGGAAAGAAGGAAGGAAGGAAAGAAGGAAGGAAGAAAAATGGTCAGGAGACAAAATCTCTATGTTCTCCTGATTATCAGCCAGGGTAAATCAGAGCCAGAACAACCATTTCTAAAATTAATTTTTTAAATCATGATAGAGTCAGAATCATGAAAAACTAAAAAAACTTTTCTTCTGTTCATGGGCTCATTAATTATTCATTTATCTCTTAACAAATATGTATTAAGTATATTTCTGTGCCAGATAATCTTCTAAGCACTTTATATAACTTACTACAGTAATGTTTTTAAAAATCTTATGAGAAAGGCATTAAGCTATATACTTTACATTTAAGGAACTACAAACTTCAGTTAAAATTTTTCCATGATTAACTAATCTTTCATGTTTTTGGCAATCAAGTTCCAGTTCACTCATCCTTCAAAAATGAATTAAGTGTTTGGTACGGGGAAACCATGAGCAAAACAGACCCATCCCTGCCCTCTTGGAACTCATAATAGAGACCAAGAACTCCCTCAGATCCAGGCTCTGCTCTTCAAGAGGCCCTACACATTCATGGGCTTTCCTCAAAATTCTTAAAATTCCCCCTCTGTGCCTGGGGCCAGTTGATGCCAGAAATTATGTCAGGGCAGAGTCTTAGGCTCAGAGGAGGAGCCAAGTGGGGTTCCCTGGTCTCTGTGTTTCCCTTTCAGATACTCCCCAAATTTCAATCCTGTGCACAAGATCAACCAGAAGCCCCAAGGTGCTCCATGACTCATGCCTGGGAGGTCATCCCAAGGCCCCTGGGCTAGGCCTTATTTCCTGGAGGGTGGCCTAGAGGGTGGCCTTGCTCTCTGCAAGCCAGGGTATTATTTCTTTCACAGGATTACATAAGATTGGCTTCCAGAATACCCCTGACAAGTGATTGTGTATGATGCTCACTAACATTGGGCATAGAATGAGTTCAGAACTTTGAGATACCAGCAGTGCACTGCTCTCCCTTTGACTTGAACTCATGTGTTGGATCTTATGTTAAAATCATGTGTCAGATCTCACATATGTGCTTTCTGACCACTGTGCTGCAGTATCTGAAGATGGTGACAGGTATATTTTCTTTTTTATTGTTTTTTTGTGTGTGTCCTTTTTTCTTTCTTTTTTTTTTTTTTTTTTTTTTGAGAGGTATATTTTCCCCTGTGTATCCCCCACTACTAGCACCCAAGGCATCACCACCCCTCCGTAGGCTTTATGCCTTATGTAAGGGAGTCCCCTGGGGCTGTTGCACCTAACCCATACAAAGGTTTCTGAGACTATTTTTCCACAAAACCTTCTGATCAATGCCCTCTTTTGCCTCCCATAGATGTAGTGATGGGTGTAATACTTTCCCAGGTCAGTCCCAACCATACAGGACAAAGACAAGAAACAGCCATTCTTTGCTCAAATAAGACCACTCTTCTCATTCCACCCATGGGGAAAATTTTGTAGTATTCCACTGTGATTCACTACAATCTACTGCCTTTGAAGGGGCCAGCTTAGTAAACTATATTGATATATAATGAGGGTCATTGATCTTTGTAGTCACTGATCTTTGAGGGTGGCACTAAACTCTGTCATTTATGCATCTCAGATGCACTATAGTTTCTGATTTATTAATCTGGCCAAGATAATATAATTTTAGAGATCTGGCTTTTCCTTACATGGAAACAGTATGATGGTTCTTCCATATGCTAAATACATACATATCAGATACTCGGGAAATTTTCAAATAACCACACAGGTTAGCCCTGGACTCCTCAAAATTACAGTAAGAGATGCTTGAGCTCTCAACTGACCTCCATAAGCCCCAATCTAATACAGGCTCCTTGATGGCATTTTAAAATTTTTTCAAAATATTTATTTATTTGTGAGAGAGAGAGACAGAAATGGAGATAGAGCATGAGTGGGGGAGGGGCAGAGAGAGAGGGAGACACAGAATCTGAAGCAGGCTCCAGGCTCTGAGCTGTCAGCACAGAGCCCTATGCGGGGTGCAAACTCCCAAACCTTGAGATCATGACCTGAGCCAAAGTCGGATGTTTAACTGACTGAGCCACCCAGGTGTCCCTTTGATGGCATTTTTGAACTCCCAATATCAGTGTAAGCTTGAACCCTATATCCAACAGCTTTCAAAAGTTTTGGAAATTTCTTTTCCTCAGAATGCAGTTACTCTGAGAAATGACAGTAGTATTTGGGGGGTTAATGACTGAGGGAATCACTACTGTATATCTTTGGGTTGTTGTGGGATTCTTCTAGAGAACATGGCCTATTCATCAATTGATGGGCTCTAGGTCTGAGAAATGGATCGCATTTCAAACCTGAATAATGATGGTCATTTTCCATGGCAGTAGGTGGCATCAGCCACTTGCTTATCCAGTTGTAATCCACCTAGTGCCCAAGAACACCCAGGCTGATCCCTGCAGTTGATAACTCCTTGGAGCAATTTGGTCTGCTGCCCATTATGTTAATATCATCTACCTTGCCTCAACTGTTTAGGTGCTATCCCTAGCTCCTCTTCTGGGAAGCTATTATTTTAATGACACTCGAGAACCTGTTTTCACCAGAATTTCCTACAACCAACCCTGCTCAACACAGGATAGACAACACTGAGCTTCTCAGTATTGCTGATAGCCCCCTTTATAGTACATTCCTTGATCTGTTGTTAAGAAGATACCCTATTAGCACCCTAGGGCACATGTTATCTGTTGGGTACTGAGATCTTGCAGTACCTACCTCTCTGAGCTTTCCTCGACCCTCTAGTAACGCATAACTCGCATCTTCACCTCATTTCAAATGCACCATTATCTTTTCCAAGTTTCCAAGATCCCCCGAGCATGCTAATAAGACAGATTACAGGTTCTTTTCCTAAGAACTTGAATGTGAGGTAATAAAATAGTGCCCTTTCCCTCAACAAATCTTGTCTTATCCAGTCTTACAATATAATCTATAATATAATCTATGTAAAATAGTATAATCTAGACTTATATGCATGTATATATACAAAAATAAATTATATAATCCACATTTCCAAGGGACATGGTGACTTTTTAGAATAGTTTTAGATTTACAGAAAAATTGCCAAAATAGTAGAGTTCCCACATACCTCCAACCTAGTTTCTCCAATTGTGAACATTAGTGTAGTTGGTTCATTTGTTACCATTAACAAATATTGAAACATTATTAATAACTAAAGTCAATACTTTATTTAGATTTCTTTAGCTATTACCTAATGCCTTCCTTCTGTTTCAAAGTCTTAACCAGTACACGACATTCCCTTTACTCATAACGTCTCCTTATGTTCCTTTTGACTGTGACAGTTTCTCAGACTCTCCTTGTTTTTCAAGACCATGACAGGTTTGAAGATTGCTGGTCAGGTATTTTGTAAAATGGCCCTCCACCAGGATTTGTCTCTATGTTTTTCTTAAAATTAGACTGTGGATTTGGTGTGATGGGAAGAAGACCACAGGGATAAAGTGTCATTTTCATCACATCATACCAAAGGTACAAACTATAAACATGACTTATCACTATTGATATTGACCTTGGCCACTTGGCTAAGATAGTATTTGTCAGGTTTCTCCACTGTAAAGTTATCCTCCCTGCACCTCTTTCCATACTGTACTCTTTGGAATGAAGTCACTGTGTACAACCCACATTTAAGGAGAAAGTAGTTATGCTCCACCACCTAAGGTCAGAGTATTGACATATATTATTTTGATTTTTTTGCATAGGACATTTCTCTCTTATTCTTCATTTATGTGTTATTTAATCATCTATTTATATCAGTATAGACTCACATCGATTTATTTTATATTTTATGTTATAACCCATTACTACTTTATTTTGTTGCTTAAATTTTCCACTGGGAGAATTTTCAGTTGGTTCTTGTGCCCTTTGACATACCTCCTTCAAAGCAATTTGCACTTTCCTCATTCTCACACAATATGATGCTACAGGCTCATCTCATATATTTCCTTTCCCAGTCCTAGAATCAGTCAAGTTTCCCAAGAAGCCCTGGTTGTTGTTTTTTTGTTTGTTTGTTTATTTGTTCATTTGTTTGTTTTTGTTTTTGTTTTTACTGGTAAATGTCAGTAGAAAATAAGATCTGGGAGGCAACTGAGTGGCTCAGTCAGCTAAGCATCTGACTCTGGATTTCAGCTCAGGTCATGATCTCATGGTTTATGAGTTCAATCCCCATGTTGGGCCATGAGCTGACAGTATGGAGCCTGCTTGGGATCCACTCCCTCCCTCTCTCTCTCTGCACCTCATGCTCTCTCTCTCAAAAATAAATAAACTTTTTTAAAAAGGGGGGGCACCTGGGTGGTCGGTTAAGTGCCCAACTCTTAAAAAAAAAGATCTGGGTTTTGAGTATGATCATTGCTACTAAATGCCATTGCTTCTAGACTCTCTAGCTGAGAAGAGAAGGAAATATATGCATGTATATTAACCCACACACATGCATGTGTGTATATATACACACATATTCTATACACTCATGCATATACATATATACTTTTGTTTGTGACCATACTTTTGTATCTATATTAAGCTAAAATGAGTTCATATTGATAATCTCCACTCTAATCCATGCCACATGGAATATTCTGATCACTTTCCCATGCTTATCTGTAAATTTACCCTCCCAACAGTGAGAAACCTGGTTTCCAGAGATGGTGCTTTTTACTTAATCTCTGTGAGGGCAAATAACTAACACAGCTCCAAATTCTGCATTTTAAACTATATATACCTACATTGCACAAAATACCATGCAACACAGCTCTCAGCTCCAAGCTCTTCATTCCATACATTTTTCTGTGATGTTGGTGTGGAGTCTATGAAAATTACACTTTCCAGACTCCTTTGTCAGCTGTTAGGTTCTATCTTGGGGGGCAATAAAAAGAAATGGGAAAGTGTGTGAGGGAAGGGCCTTGAATCACATTTTATTCAGTTTCCATCAGCACTGATTCAACAGCAGCAAATTGTTGGCTGTAGCCTATGGTTTCTTCTTTCACATCAAACAGTAGCCTCACCACACCCACTCAGGTTTGGATATAAACCTGAACCTGTTCCTATGCCTCACTTACTTATCCTTTGAGCTAAATGCTCCCTTATGTTGGGGCAGCTGGGTAGCCTCAGTTAAGCGTCCAACTCTTGATTTCAGCTCAGGTCATGATCTCATGGTTCCTGTGTTTGAGCCCCACGTTGGGTTCTGTGCTGCCAGCAGAGAGCCTGCTCTCTCTCTCTCCCTCTCTCTGCCCTTCCTTTCCCCCGCCCTCTCTCTCAAAATAAATAAATAAATAAATAAATAAATAAATAAATAAATAAAGAAGTTTTTTTACATAATAAAGTTTAAATGATCCTTAGGCTATCCAAGTATCCAACAGTATCCTTGGTGGTCTGTGTACCTTGCAGATTATGACACTTTCACAGAGATCTGACACCAGTTGAGAAGAGCTTTCCCAAAGAATTCCAAGCCTGAGCCCTGGTGAGCAGAGCTTCCCCAAAGAAGTCCAAACTTGAACCCTGTAGGCTGTCTTCTCTAATCTCCTATTATCTGATAATATATCTCTTCTCTTTTGTTTCCTAGCTCCAGGAATGATGGCTGCTACCAACCATTTTTACCTTTAATGCAGGTTTGTTTTGTTTTTGTTTTTGTTTTTGAGAGAGAGAGATACAGAGACCGAGAGAGCAGGAGAGGGACAGAGAGAGAGGGAGACACAAAATCTGAAATGGGCTTCAGGCTCTGAGCTGTCTGCACAGAACCTGAAAATGGGGCTTGAACTCACCAGCCATGAGATCATGACTTGAGCTGAAGTCAAACTACTGAACCACCCAGTGGCCCCAACCATTATTATCTTTAGATGTTGTTGGCACCCCCTTTTTGCTCTCTTCCATCATTATTTTATTTGACTTTCATCATTATTTTACCTCCATATTAAATGTACTCTGAAATACTTGGTATTTTGCTTTCCTCAATGAATTCTAACACTCTGTCTTCCTCATTTTTTCTGCAAGGTACATATTTTAATGGTGCTACCTCAATATGTTTTTGTGAAGATTAGCTTAGGTTTTGCATGAAAATTACTTAACACAATGCCTCACAATTAAGAAATGCTCAATCAATATTTATTATTATTTTTCTCACCAACTACACTAGTGGAATGAGATTTAAAGGCAATCTTCCCATCAGAAGAACAATGTTCCAATATAAAATCTTGAGCCTGGCTAGTTTTAGTTTTGTAGACACTAGTTTCTGTCATCACCATCTTTTTTTTTTTTTCATATGCTCAGGACTATATCAAACTAGTACATACTATGTGACTATACTATTTGTTTATGATAAGAATGCTCATACATTAGGGGCGCCTGGGTGGCGCAGTCGGTTAAGTGTCCGACTTCAGCCAGGTCACGATCTTGCGCTCCGTGAGTTCGAGCCCCGCGTCAGGCTCTGGGCTGATGGCTCGGAGCCTGGAGCCTGTTTCCGATTCTGTGTCTCCCTCTCTCTCTGCACCTCCCCCGTTCATGCTCTGTCTCTCTCTGTCCCAAAAATAAATAAACGTTGAAAAAAAAATTAAAAAAAAAAAAGAATGCTCATACATTAACTGGCTAATAGCACCAGCACTTTGTCCTCTGAGTTCCTTCTCACTGCCCAAATAATTTCGTCTTTTTCTAGGACCCATGGGACTCCCCCTATTTGGCAATGAAAAGCTAAATGCTTCCAGGATCCTGTTTCAGTGTTAGGGTCAGTATCTGTTCTAATTGGTTTACATGTATGCCAAACATAAAGATTTTGTGTATCACCTACATATGTGTATTGTCCCTCTCTCCATCAAGAATATTTCTGAAGTTAACATTTTGGAAGTTCTTATTATGTGCCATATGGAGGTATTGACTATTATTATTTTCCCTTTTGCTTTTTAGCTAAGAAACTCAGACACAGAGAGATTTTATAGCTTGCCTGAGGTCACACAGCTGTTGAGTGGTGAAGCCAGGATTCATGTCAGGTTGTTTGACTCCAAAGCCTGGGCTTTTGACTGAGGAACATGAGTTGAGTTTAGTTGGTACAGAGCAGAGAGGGACATAAGAAATTAAAGTTTTACTTGGATGTGGATTCAGAAAAGACTACATGAAGGATAAAAATTCATCACAGTAGATGAAGGATTGAAACCAAGGTTATAAAGTAGATTTTTTAAAACCAACTTGTTTCATTCATTGAAGATAGGTAAGTTCTTTATTCATTCTGAAGCTATTCTGTGACTCCTTGTCAAAATTTACTGGAAGAACATGGTGTCTTCAAGTCTATCTGAGTTGCATGATTCTGTGCTCTCCTCATGGTGTAGCCTTACAAAACACTGTGCTCTTAGGATGACCTTTGGAGCCAGACCTGGATTCAAATGCCAGTTCTTTTTATTAGTTGTATGATGTTGGACCACCTAAATTTCACAGTCTCCATTCTCTAAATCAGTAAAACATTGACTCCATTTCCCCTACAACTACTTGTAGGATTGAATGACATCATTCATTTACAGTACCTGGTCTTTATAGTGGTCTTTGTGACTATTAAATTCTTCATTCTCTATATTTCATGTTTCCTTCCATTCTTCTTTTAGGTTTCATCATTTAGATTTTTCATTATGTGTCTGCTCTCTAACTTTCATGTTCACTTGGGTAGTTCTATTGATGTGCTGATACCATCAGTTACCATATGACTTTCTAAATAAGTCTAGTAATTGAGAATTGAGAGCTGTTAGCTTAAATTATACCAATAATAGTCCTAAGTGTCTCAAAATTATAGTTATCCCTTCCTTAATTTTCTACCTATCTAAAGAGCTAGTCATCTAGAATCCATTTTGCGTGATATGAACAAGCTCCCAGATTGTATGAATTGATGCCATATGCCCTTTCCCAATAATTGTAAAGAGGGACAGAGGGAGGGAGAGAGATGGGCTGGGTATAATCTATCTGCCAGTGTCTGATTGTATGACTTTCTATAACTCATCTGTCTGGTTCTCAATGAAGCTACACTGCATTCCATCATTAAGCCCCACTTTTCTGCATAAACTACCTTGCGTTTTATATTCACATTTAAAAAATTACTGAATTCCTAACAAATGAAAATTTGATTCCTGCCTAGAATCTTGATAGAAATAATAACAAAAAGTCTCCTCCTAAGAATTTGCAAAGTCCTGCCATCATATAAGGTTACAGTGTGAATTTTGACTTTATAATTTTATATATAATAAATCCCATAGGTGCCTGACAGAAGAAAATATATTTAATTGAGGCCCCATAAGATTCCCACAGATAAATCTCTCATGAAAATAAGCATATTATACAAATTTCCATAATATGGGAGGGAAAAAAAAACATTGTGAGAGTCAGTAAAAGCAACACATACAATAATTAGACCCCTGAGAATTACAGTTAAAAAATGATCAAATGGATATTTAAAATAATTATACAAATAAAAATTGAAGATATGAGAAAGAAATCTATAAAAAAACAAGACCAGGAAAGTTGGAAAAGAAGCCAAAGAACTTATAGAAATTGAAAATGTGGTCATTGAAATAAAAATAAACCTCAATGGTTTGGTACAGACCAGACATTATTCAAGAGATAATTAATGAAATGCTGGTTAGAGCTGAAGAAATTATCTGAAATTTAGCAGGCAGAGATAAAGAGAGAAAAGTTTTATAGATGGACATTAAAGGACTCTCGAGAGAGTAAAGGTATAAATTTTCCAAGTGGAAAGCATAGGGGAGAGGCAAAATTTCAAAGAAAAAAAATCACTAAAAAATTTATAGAATTGATAAAGGAAAATCAAGTAACAGCAATCAAGAAGTATAAGAACAGGGGCACCTGGGTGGCTCAGTTGGTTAAAGGTCAGACTCTTGGTTTCGGCTTAGGTCATGTTCTTGTAGCTTTGTGGGTTTGAGCCCCACATAGGGTTCTGTGCTGGCACTGTAGAGCCTGCTTGGGATTCCCTCTCTCTTTCCTTCTCTCTCTACCCCTCCCCTACTTTCTCTGTCTCTGTCTCTCTCAAAATAAACTTTTTTAAAAAGTATAAAAACAATTCAGGGAAAATGAAACAAAACCAAGTCTGTACTTTGACACATCAAAATGAAACTGTAGAATGCTAAAGACAAGGAAAAGCAACCAATGAGAAAAAAACAGATCACCAAGAAAATAATAACACTTAGTAGATAACAGAACTCAACAGCAACAGCAACAACAAAAAAAACTGTAAAACAAAAGAAATATACTTTTCATATCTAAAATAAAGTAACAATTAACCTAGAATTTTATGCCTACCTAAACTATCATCTAACAGTGAGTGTGAAATAGAGATATTTTCAGACACATAAGAATTAAGGAAGTTTACCCTCAACAGATCCTCAGTGGAGGAAATTATCTTCAGGAATACATTACAGAAAGAATATTAATCTCACAAACAAGCAGAGATGCAAGAAAGAATGCAATTTTGTCTAGAGCCAGCTCTGACCTATTACAGGTATTCAAAAATCACTTGTTAGAAAAATGAATACGTTATTTTTATTTTCATTTTAAAATAAAAAGTGGTCATAAAACCCTTTTTGTTCAGGATAAGAGGAACGTGGCCCAATTTTAAAAGAATTACCAAATTCTGAAATAAAGACTATAGGTCATACAACAGAAAATTTATTTTTTCCATACTGGTTATGGGTTTTGAGTTTCTTAACATAGAAAAACTAGAGGTTGATATCAGAACTTATATATCTTTGTATTTTTGTTTATCTCAAACAAAAATAGTCTTCAGTCACTGTAAATTCTCTTTTATCTTTTGAAGAATATTATCTGGCCACTATTTGTGTCAACATCAATTAATGACATCTGAATAAGTATCCATGGTTAGTAGCCATTGATAAACATTGAAATCAGAACTTTGAAAAGTTTAAATGTGTCTTAACTCTCCTTTTCTTTTTAACTCTCCTTCTTGATTAAAGAGCAGAATACTTTTTTTATTTTTTTAAGAAGGCTTTGAGCCCAATAAGGAGCTTAATGCATGGAGCCTGAACCCATCACCATGATGTCACGACCTGAGCTGAAATCAAGAATTGGAGGCTTAACCGACTGAGCCACCCAGGTGCCCCAAGAACAAGATACTTCTGAGCAACCCTTTCTATATCTCCATGTAAGTCAGTGTCTAAACTACTAAACAGAACAAAACAATGTCAATGCCTTTACTTTGTGTTTCTTGAATCTCTCCCATTTAATAGGATTCCTTAAAAATCATGTTTGGTACTTTCTTCCTTAAATCCTCTCACTGCTCTAACATATAATTCAGCTAAAGTAGGCCAAGACACAGCTCATTTGAGCATCTAAAACAATTAGTTCTCACATTTCTTGAGTGAATTTTTTTCCACCAAGATTATTTATCTTAAGGGCAAAGTTCCGTTATCTCCTGGATATTCATTAATACTCTTCTTTCAGCCAGCCCCAGGACTAAAACCTTATCTCTTTATAGAAAATATAAATGTAAAGGCTCTCTCAGTATTTTTTTAAACATTTTGAATGTATCAGTTCATTTAGGGTATTAGTCTTCCTGACACTATTCTTAAAATTTAAGTATTTAAAAAACTTTTTATAAATACTCTTTTAAAATGTGAGCTCAAGGTAATTTAATCTGCCTTTTTCATACCTTACTTTTATCCTTTGTATAGTTCAAATCTTAAGAAGATCCTTACTGTAGTAAGCAAATGGCCCTCCAAAGATACCCATGCACTAATCTCTGCCTTTTAACATGAAAAAAAAAGATACAGGGGGGCTTTGAAGACATAATTAAAGTTACAGGCTTTAGGAAAGGTCAAGGATTCTGGATGATCCATATGTACCCAATCTAATTATAAGAATCCTTTTTTTTTTAACGTTTACTTATTTATTTTTGAGAGAGAGCGAGAGAGCATACAAGCAGGGGAGAGGCAGAAAGAAAGAGAGTAAGACACAGAATCTAAAGCAGCCTACAGGCTCTGAGCTGTCAACACAGAGCCTGACGCTGGGCTTGAACCCACGAACCTTGAGTTCATGACCTGAGTCAAAGTTGGATGCTTAACCAACTGAGCCACCCAGGTGCCCTTCACAAGAGTCTTAAAGGCAGAGAATTTTTTACATATGGAGTCAGATAGATGCAGGAGGAAGAGAAGTCAGAGATATTCAAAATGTGAGGGGGCCTTGATGTGCTGTTACTGAAAACAGTGACATAAAAAGAATGAAAGAGGAACATAGGCAACCTAAGAATAAAGATTAGCCCCAGCTGACAGTCAGCAAGGAAATAGGGATGTTAGTACTACATTTCCTCAAGGAAATGAATTTGATCAACAACCTGAATGAACTTACAAGTGAAATTTTCCCAGGGCACCTGGATGTCTCAGTCCATTGAGCATCTGACTCTTGATTTCAGCTCATGTCATGATCTCACGGTTCCTGAGATCCAGCCCCACCCCACGGGCTCTGTGCTGACAGTGTGGAACCTACTTGGGATTCTCTCTCTCTCCCTCTCTCTCTGCCCCTGTCCTGCTTGCACACTCTCTTTCTCTAAATAAATAAATAAACATTAAAAAACAGTGTAATTTTCCCCAGAGCCTCCAGTAAGACTCTAGTCCAAACAAGATATTAAGTTTGGGCACATAATGCCTTAAGCCAAGAATCTGGCTTAGCCTCACTGTGTCCAGACTTCTGAGCCACAAACCTGTGATAACAAATTGGTGCTGTTTTAAGTCATGAATTATGTAATAATTTGTTATAGCAGCAATAGAAAACTAATACACTCACAACTCTTCCCTTGTGGAGTTCTAGCTCATGGAAGTGAGCCTATAAATCCATGCATTTATAAAGCTGACCTTCACCATATGTAGACTATTTGTCAATACACACCCAGACTTTCCTTCATGGCTTTACTAACTTCCAAAACAGCATTGTTTCTTTTCCTCAAGGCTTTCCATCTCTTTTAGCCTACCAATTATTTTGAGAAGAGGGTCAAAATTAGGAGAGCAATTTCTGTTCTTGCTTTTTCTGCCTTTTGGGAGATGAAGTCATCAGCAAGGCAAATCAAGAACTTGTCAGATACTGTGATTTTAGCCAACTGAGACTTCCAGCAGATGTCCAGAAAGTCCCTCACTTTGCCTCTGTGCCAGTTCTGTAATTTGTGTCAGAAACACATCATCCATTCCCTCCATCTGTTAGTCTGTCACCTTCAAATGTAAGAATTCTGAAGAAGTAGCATTTATGTATTTGGCTCTGAGATGATAATGATGTTACTTGAGCACTTTTCTCCTTTACTTTCTCACAAATTCTCTCCAGTTTGATGTCGTTTTAACATTAAGTCACAGACTTAGACTTTGCTAGTTCATTAATTTCTCATGTCTGGCTGTAGGCTGTTAGTCCATCTTTAGTTCAAGTAATAGCTAGTGCCCTCCTCCAAAGGGCTCAGTTCTCAATCAGGATTATACAAAACATCTTACCCAGCACCAAGACTTACTACTAACTCACAAAGGACACAATTATGAAAGGAGACATAATCAGTGCCAAATCAAAATCTGGGATGTCCTAACTCCACCAGAAATCCCTTTCCTAGAATTACTTCCACTCTGAAGTGTGTTGCAAGTTAGAATGACCAGCACTAACAGTGTCTGCTATAAACTTTACAGGGAAGCTGCTTAATTTGAGGTTCTCTTAGATTTCACACCTTACAATTCAGGTAGCTACACAAATTATGTGACTAATTTCTATTTTTCAGTTTGGCTATATCTCATCAATCCATAAATTATAGGTTTATTTATAATAAACAGACCTCTCAAACCAGTTCTCTGCTAAAACAATAGGTTGTCAGTATACAGGAGCTCCTGGAAGATCTTTATTTATCTTCCAGCCTGAAAATTTCACCAGAATATTCATTCATAAGGAGGTATAGTCCAGTCAAAATTGCCTGCCCAAAGGAAAACATGAGGAACTCAGTTATAAACTCACTTTTCTTCCAACTCCCCATTACAGTCAAGGCCATTGCACTCCTGTGATGCTCAAATTTTTTCTTTCCTTTAAAAGAATTATTTTTCAGGTGCCAAAGAGTCCACCCCCACCCTCAGCCCATTATAATTTGGCCTCTGATGCCTCCCATAGTCTCAATTTACTAGTAATGCCTATCTAGCCTAGATCTATAACCTAAGTACTGAACAAGTGAAGGTTTATTTTGTTTGATTTGTTTCATTTTTGTTTCGTTCACATTGTTTTCTTCAAAATGTTCCTAACTCCATGAAGATGAGTGCACATAAAATATATGTATACTGGCATTAGGAGGAGAGTATATTCACATCTGTTATCAGTTACAGCTCCAGTGAATTTGGGAGTTCAGCATATATTATCATATTTCTTCCTGATGCTGGTTACTGCTGGTCCTCCTCTCCTGACTTTTATGTGTATTTTTACAAGTTCCAATTGCTTATTACCTTTGTGAATCCATTCCAAGAACTCTTCAGGACATTAATGTGGTTAAACTTTACCACCTTATGTAATAATCTCACATTTAGTTTATTTAGTAGCCATACCCTGGAAATTGGTATAAGATACATCTGAGACCACAAATTTATTTTATTTTATTTTATTTTATTTTATTTTATTTTAGAGAGAGAGACAGAGTGTGAGTGGGGGAGGGGCAGAGAAAGAGGGAGACACAGAATCCAAAGTGGATTCCAGGCTCTGAGCTGTCAGCACAGAGCCTGATGTGGGGCTTGAACCCATGAGCTGTGAGATCATGACCTGAGCTGAAGTCAGATGCTTAACCAACTGAGCCACCCAGGTGCCCCATAAATTTTATTTTTTAATGTGTCTTAAATAAATTGTATTTATTAATAGTTAGTAATCCATGGAACGTGGGTGGTTCAGTTGGTTAAGCATCTGACTCTTGATTTTGGCTCAGGTCATGGTCTCACATTCATGAGATTGAGCCCTGTGTTGGGCTCTGTGCTGAGTGTGGAACCTGCTTGAGATTCTCTTTCTTCCTCTCTCTCTCTGTCCCTCTCCTACTCACACTCTCTCTCAAAAGTAAATAAATAAACATTTTAAAATATATAATAATAATCTTAAAATTTGTATAGAACTACAAAAGACCCTGAATAGTCAAAGCAATCTTGAAAAAGAACTAAACTGGAGATATTGCAATTCCATATTTTAAGTTATATAACAAAATGGTAGTAAACAGTATGGTACTAGCATAAAAATAGACACATAGATCAATAAAAAATAATAGAGAGCCCAGAAATAAAACCATGGTTATATGTCAATTATTCTCTGACAAAGAAGATAAGAATATGCAATGGGAAAAAAAACATCTCTTCAAAGAATGGTTTTGGGAAAACTGAACAGCTACATGCAAAGGAATGAAACTGGACCACTTTCTCACACCATACACGAAAATAAACTCAAAATGTATTAAAGACCTAAATGAGAGACCTGAAACCACAAAAATCCTAGAAGTGAGCACAGACAGTAATTTCTCTGATCACAGAGAAAAGGTCACAGCATTGGTCACAGCAACATGTTTCTAGATATGTCTCCTGAGGAAAGGGAAACAAAAGGAAAAATAAACTATTGGCACTGCAACACAATAAAAAGTTTTTGCACAGCTAAGGAAATCAACAAAACTAAAAGGCTACCTACTGAATGGGAGAAGATATTTGCAAATGACATATCTCATAAAGGGTTAGTATCCAAAATATACAAAGAATTTATAAAGCTCAATACCCAAAAAACAAATAATCCGATTAAAAAATGGGCAGAAGACATGAACAGACATGTCTCCAAAGAAGACATAAGCATGGCCAACAAAACACATGAAATGATGCTCAACATCACTTCTTGCAGAGAAATGCAAATCATAACTACAATAAGATATCATCTCATATCTGTCAGAATGGCTAAAATCAAAAGGTCAAGAAACAACAGTCAGCAAAAATGTGGATAAAAAGGATCCCTCATGCACTGTTGGTGGGAATGCAAACTGGTGTAGCCACTGTGGAAAACAATACAGAGTTTCCTCAAAAAGTTAAAAACAGAATTACCAAATGATCCAGTAATTCCACTACTGGGTATTTGCCCAAGGAATACAAAAATACTAATTCAAAAAGATATATGTACCTTTATGTTCATTGCAGCATTATTTATAATAGTCAAATTATGAAAACAACCCCAGTGTCCATCAAAAGATAAATAGATAAAGAAGTGGTATATATGTGTGTATATGAAATATTACTCATCCATAAAAAAAAAGAATGAAATCCTGCCATAACACAGATGTATCTAGAGGGTAAAATGCTAAGTGAAATAAGTCAGTCAGAAAAAGACAAAAACCATATGATCTGACTCATATACGGAATTTAAGAAACAAAACAAAGAAAGAAAAAAAGAGACAAACCAAAAACAGACACTTAACTATAGAAAACAAACTGATGGTTACCAAAGAGGAGGTGGAAGGAGATGGGTGAAATAGGTAAAGGGGGTTAAGAGTACACTTATCATGATGAGCACTGAGGAATGCATAGAATTGTTGAATGAGTATATTGTATACCTGAAACTAATATAACACTATATGTTTATTTTACTGGAATTAAAATAAAATAAAGTAAAATAAAATACAGTACATTTTTAAAAAACAAACATTCTTCTTGGTTTCTGTGACACTAATTTCTTAGTCAAGGACTCAAGCTTCTGGTGTTAGGATTCAGATTTTAGATGCCCTTTTTTACCACTTGTAATATCTGAATTCACTTGAAAACATCACTATTCCTTGAAGTACTTCCATTTGCTGTTCAAAACCACATTACACAGTTCTTTAAGATTTTAGGGAGCTTTGTTCTGGAAATATCATTTACCTCCTTATTATAACTCAGCAGCGACAATTAGCATCCAGCAGATTAGACTGAGTATAGAGGCAGGATGTCTGTTACAATTCCTTACTTAAAGAGCACATCTTCCAGTGGATCCCCTTCTTTCTACAACCCTCAGCAGGGAGTCAACAACAAATCATCAGTTCTTTCCAGGAACAAAACTGGATTATTGGAATCACTGAAACTCAGGGGATTTATTACATTGCTAAATTGTTTTTTTTCCCAGAAATCTATGTTTCCTATAATAGAACATGCTTACTGATTTTAGAGCTCCAGTAGATCAGTTTATCCCTCTACTCTCCTAGTTATATCACTTTTCTAAACTCTGTGTGTGACTTTGCCTTGATTTCCAAATATTTTCTCATCTTTTTTTCACAGAACCCATGTTCCTCCCAAGTGTGACCCTTGATGCCACAAGTCTCATATGTATTAGTTAGAAAGCTACAGAATTGTTGTCTCCATTCGTGAGACATCCGTCTGTATTTCTTTGACTGCTTGATACAGATTTTTTAGATGTTCAGTTTTCTTAAGACTCTTGCTCTATTTCTTCTTTCTCTAGTGGTTACTCCATCATAACAGAGGAGCCGTGTTTGGCAAAATAAACAGTTACCATAGGATCAAAACTACATGGATATTTTTTACAACGTGACCCTGGCCAATTAAAAACTATTTCAAGCATCTATTTCTACTCTAAAAATGGGAATAATGATTACTACCTCAGAGCTGTTGTGAGGTAAAATAAGACAATATATGTGATTGTCTACACTATAGAAATCCTTGGTATTTAGAAATTAGTGACCCTTCATTCATTTATTCATTTATCCATTCACGTTTTCAAAAATATATATTAAACTTTATGTGATTTTCTTTTCACTCCAGCCCAAACAGTTATTCAGGACCATGATGCTTCTTTATCTTAAAGATTTTTGCTCACCAAAACAGAAACTATTGAAAGACAGTATTTTTTCCTATTTTAATTAGTAGCCTATTTCATTAAAATATGTTTTCAAAGATCATAAAAATGAAATAAGATGTTTCCACAGACTAAAATAAATTTGGAGAATGGGGGGGGATAGTTTCACCCCTATGTACTTTAGGACAGTAGCTGGGAGGCTGGTAAAACTCAGAAAGGCTTGTGTTACATACCTAAAAAATTGGCATCCAAACAGTACTCACCAAGGAGTACTGCGATGGTTAATTTTATATGTCAACTTTACTAGCTTAAGAGATGCCCAGAAAGATGGTAAGACATTATTTCCTGCTGTATTTGTGCAGATATTTCCGAAAGAGATTAGCATTTATTTCAGTAAAGGGAGATTTACTTTCACCAATATGAGTGACATCATCCAATCCATTGGAAGCCTGAATGGGGAAAAAACAGGTAAAGGAAGGGCAAATTCTGTCTCTTCTTGAGCCAGGGCATCCATCTTCTCTGCCCTCAGACATTGGAGCTCCTGGTTCCCGGGGCCTTTGGACTCAGACTGAATTATACCGCTGTTTTTCCTGATTCTCCAGCTTGCAGACGGTGGATTGTGGGACTTAGCTTCCATAATCATGTGTGCCAATTCCTGTAATAATATCCTCTTATGTACATCTCTATAGATCCTCTTGGTTTTGCTTCTCCTGAAAACTCTGACTAATACAAGTCCCAACCTTTAAGGTAATTTTTAAGCATTAGAACAGCACCTGTAGGCTAGGTCAGTGAGCATTATACCCCAATTAGCATTTACAGGTAGAAAATTTCTTGATGCTGCACTGAACTATGGATACATCGCATACCTGGGAGAAGGAGGAGACCTATGACTGAATTTACCCATAAACCAGGGAGATAAATCTAGGTTAGACTCAGATTTAGTTATTAAGAAAGAAAGAAAGGTTTGCCTATTGAAAACAAATAGATATGAGAGAAATATCTCCCCCACACACACATCAGAAAAAAAGAAGAAATACTCATTTCCTTATATCTAGGTTTTTACTCATTAATATAAGCAATAAAAACATAGCATAGTGTCCAACAACACTGGGCTTGTTTCTATGGCTGCCTAGGCCTTTATTAGGCTCTGGTTAGCAAGTGAAATTACATTATCTGACTGCTTTTGAGAATTACTCCTCCTGTATTCAACAATAAATTTCAGGATAAATTGCCAGTTTGATGGACTTTTTTGCTCCTGGTTATTTCTTAAACCAATATACTCCACAACCGTATGAAAGAATATTGTAGTGCCAAAAAAATAACCTTTCTGAAAACTAAAGAGGGGGAATGCTGAGGATATATCTTTAAGTAGAAAAAAGTACAATCCAGAGCTGAATAAATAGTATGATGCAACATTTTTGTTACTAGAAGTGGTGGTGGTTATTTGTATGTATTTATCAAGACATATAAAGATAGATGATAGGTGGAGCTGAAATTCACTAAATTATGCAAGTGATTTCCTCTGAGTAGAAGAGTCATGTTAAACTCTTACTTTTTTCTTTATATTTTCCATATTTTTTAAACTTTCAACAAGAAGAATGTACCATTTTTATAATCAAGCAAAAGCAATAAATGTTATTTTTGCAATTCCCTCTGACACTTCTGTTATCTCCTTCCAGTTGTCAAGGAACAATTGGTTGCCAAATACCAGGAAATTAACAGCAATTATCACCAGCTGGCTAGCTGCTAGGAGTAGTTGCTGGACTGTAATCCACTCAGCATGAGATAGAAAACCTTGAAGGAATAAAGTCAATGATAAATTAAACTTGAAAAATTAACTTCCCAGGATATCACACATCAAGATGGCTCATTTACTGAGCACTGGACATCATTCTTTTTTTTTTTAATGTATATTTATTTTCAAAGAGAGAGAGAGAAAGAGTGCAAGCAGAGGAGGGGCAGAGAGAGAGAGAGAGAGAGAAAGAGAGAATCCCAAGCAGGCTCCATGCTCAGTGTGGAGCCCAATGCAGGGCTTGATCTCACAAACTGTGAGGTCAAGACCTGAGCTGAAGTCAAGGGTTGGACACTTTACCCAGGTGCCCTGGACATTCTTGAAAGTCCCATTTAATGATTTCAGCAGCATCAGATCTTCAAAACAGATTGCTGAATTTCATGTGTTTCATATTTCATGTTTGAACTCATATGTTTGAGGTAACTTTTAAAATTCCAACTAACATTGAAATATCTCCTTGTCCAGGATGCAACAATAACATTTATATATAAGCTACATTTTATTTAATAAGCACTGAGTTCAAGTACACAGTGAACAGCAGTGGACTGCATACTGGCTTTACAAGGTAGACAAGATATAGACCTCTAAATTCCCTTCAATCTAGGCAGGTCGACTGACTGCATGAAAACATGTGCTCATTTTGGGATTTTCAGAAGTCGCACGCAGTAAGAGCGCCCTTCTTCCCCGCTCAATTTCTGATCATGTTAAAATACACATAAAATATTAAGACAGAGAATGAAAACTGGGTAAGGCATTTCTATTTATTGCAAAGTAGGCTTACTTATATTGACCCAGAATTGGACAGACTTACCAATCTTGTTAGACGTGACTGTAGTGCTGGCCTTACCAGGGAGGCAGAAGCTGCCACTGAAGAACTGTTAACATGGCAGAGCAGAGCAGAATGCATGCTCTTTTTTGCCAGGGAGTTACTACAGAGTGGTGTTCAAAGTGCGGTTCCTGGATCAGCAGCCTCAACATCACTTGAGAATCTATTAAAAATGTAAAGTCATGGGTCCAACCTAGACCTGCTAAATCAAATCTCTGGAGAGAGGGCTCAGAAAAATTCTTAAAGAGTATCTCTAGTATATTTAGTATCACACTAAAGTTTAAAAATCACCTGTGTTAGAGAAAGAGAGAGAGATTGAGAAAGTAAGCTCTCCAATGACATAACTAACTCCTCATTTGTGGGGAGAAGTGGGGGTAGAGGGATAAGAGAGAGGCAAGGAGGGCTATACTATGGAAACCCCCTCCAGGGATAAGGAAATATCAAGAATAGGAAGAAGCATTCCCCTACTAACCTTCCTTAGCTATTGGTTCTCTTAACCCATTGACTTTAAACATTAAGTGTATGGTTACATGGGGGTTTGTTTGTCCCCATTGCTGGAGATTACAAGAGAATCATGACAGTTTGGTTTTTCTTTCATGAAGCCACTACTCCCCTTAACAATCTTTGCTTCTTATAGTACCTTCCTGGGAGCAGTAGACAGTGAAGATTTTATTTCTCAAAGCTTCCAAAATAATTAAAAATTCCAATTAATTAAATGCTGAGGAAAATTTTCTGACTAACCCCTCCAGAAGGAAAAGTTTAGGGCTACTCTTATGAAATGCATAGGGCTATTTATAGACTGTTTTTGATGACAAGGAAGAAAAATCTTTATTCTTAGCTCCAGAAATTTTTAAAAACTTAACTCAGAGGATTTATCTAAAAGTTTCACAGCCAAACTCTGCAAGTCAAGCTCAAAGAACCTACTTCCAGAGTTTCAGCTAATTACCTACTTAACCAGGCAAATTTTCTTTTTCTTTATTTAATCAGAGAAATGAAAAAGTGCAAAATACTTTTAACAGTCTGATAATTCATGTGAAGAGTAAATTTGAAAATCCTAGAATTGTTTATATAACTGCATAAAATTACATACTGTTGAAATTAAAGGCACAGGGCCATCGCAACTTGAACCTGATGATTTTTTTCCTTGTGCACAAACTAATTACCATGGAGGACTGATCATTTCCTGTTCCACTAGGAATTCACTCCAAGCCCACTCTGTACCTAAAGTCATGGCATACTCTCACTTCTATTTTCCATCTCAAATTATATCCACCTACACTATCCAATATAAGCAAAGATTTTGCACATAGGTTCAAATGTTAAATTAGGATAGTCCAATAATAATAGTAAAAGTTTACAAATCTAAAATAAATTTCTTGTCATTTTTTATATTCCAATGAAGAAATTAAAATGCAAAGACTAAATCCTGATATAAATTAAAAACATCAAGATTCAAATGAGCTAAAGCTTCAGTTGAACCATCTTGTTCTTTAAGTACAGCCTAAAGAAATAAAATTCTTCTCCAACTTCTTATCATGCTGGATCTCAGTCAATTTTCTTAATGCTCCTTATGAACTTGGGGTTTCTTCACAACCACAGATTGGAGGTCTTCCAAAGAATTTAGTATAGCTTCTTTAGGACCTCATAAAATGACCTTGTCTCTCCTAGAAACCATTTTAAAATTTCTGAAGAAATAACAGATGTAAATTGTGCAATAAGGCAGGTAGATATCTAAGAGATTTTCTACTAAAAAAAAAAGACACTTTTAGATAAAAGATACTTTTTAAGCCATTGTTAAATTTAAAGTAACCAAAAGAAATGTCCAAAACAACAATTTTACGTCCAGAATAAGAAAAAGCAATAGCCCATGAACTGAAACTTGAATAGGAGTGATTAATGGTCAGTGAAGGTGAAAGGTAGGGCTGCCCATGTAATTGTTCAGATCAGAATACTAAACTTTGAGGTCTCTGGTGAGATAAGGAGCTAAAATTAAGTCACTTGCATTAAATTTGGGACCTGGTTCCAGCAGAACAAAATAAAATTTCCCTTTCCTTCCAGGAGAATATCTTAAAAGCAATCAGATATGATTGCTAACCAAAACCAGAAAATTCATCAGGAATAGTAACAACAAATGTAAATTGACAAAGACATGGAATTTGGGCTTGTTTTCCGTTTTCAAATAGGGATCGATTTTAATTCTGAATTGTTGTATAACAAACCATCCCAAAAATGTTTGCCTTAAAATTAAACAGTTTATTTTGTTCAAACTTTTGTGTGCCAGGACTTTGGGAAAGTCCAAGCTGGTCGGCTCATACCTGATCCACTTGGAATCAGTGGGAATCACTAGAGCTGGAGGAGCTATTTCCAAGATGTCTTCTTTAATCATATGGCTGGTGCCTTGATGCTCCTTGGCTTGTCTCTCTCTCCACATGGTGACTCATACTACAAGGCCTGGTCACTCAGCTTGTTTCTCAAGAATGGTTGTTTCAGGTTAATCACACTTCTGGTATGTTTGTTGGCTCTCAAGTAGGATTGTTGTGTTCAGCAAATACAAATTCAGGACATGGGGTGCTGGTGGTTCAGTTGGTTAAGCATCTGATTTCCACTTAGGTCATGATCTCACAGCTTGTGAGTTAGAATACCGCGTTAGGCTCTGCGCTGACAACTCAGAGCCTGGAGCCTCCTTCACATTCTGTGTCTCCCTCTCTCTCTGCCTCGCTTCTGCTCATGCTCTGTCTCTCTCTCCTTCAAAAATAAATAAACATTAAAAGAATTTTTTTAAAAATTCAGGACACCCACTTCAATCTGAATTTCAGATAAACAAACAAATTTTCTTAGTGTAAAATATCTTAAATATTTCCTGGGACACATTAACACTAAAAAAATTATTAACAATCTTAATTCTTAGAAGCAACAAGTGGAAGTCTCCCAGGCCATGTAAGGACCTTGCTCAGAATTGCACCAGTGTCATTTCTACCATTTCTATTTGACTGTATTGGTCAAAACAGTCACAGTGCCCACCCGGATCTCAAGGGTAGAGAGAGAGACTCATTTCTTGATGATGAAATGGCAAATTCAAGTTGCACAAGGGCATGTGAGATGGTATATATTGTGATGGCTGTTTTTGGAAAATATAGTCTGCTGAAAGAATAAAAATGAAAGAAAATTTTCAGAAAATAAATTATGGTAATACTGGTCTTATAAAAGGAGTTTGGAAATGTTGCCTCCTCTTCAATTTTTTGGAAGAATTTGAGAGGGATTGGTATTAACTCTTCTTTAAATGTTTGGTTCATGGGTAAAGCCATCTGGTCCTGGATTTTTCCTTATTGGAAGGTTTTTGATTATTTATTGAATCTCCTTATACTCATTATTAATCTGTTAAGATTCTTTTCTTCATGATTCAGTCTTGATAGGTTGTATGTTTCTAGGAATTTATCCATTTCTTCTAGTTTATCCAATTTGTTGACATATAATTTTTTATACTAGTCTCTTATGATTCTTTGTATTTCTGTGTTCAGTTGTAATGTCTTATTTTTTATTTCTGATTTTACCTATTTGAGTCTTCTTTCTTAGTCTAGCTAAGGGTTTGTCAATTTTGTTTATATTTTCCAATAACCAACTCTCAATTTCATTGATTGTTTTTTTCTATTTTCTACCTCATTTATTTCTGCTCTGATCTTCAGTACTTCCTTCCTTCCACTAACTTTGTGATTAGTTTGTTCTTCTTTCTCTAATTCCTCAAGGTGTGAAGTTAGATTATTTCCTTGAGATCTAACTCTTTTTTTTAATTTTTCACTATAAATTTCCCTTGTAGAACTACTTTTGTTGCATTCCATGGTTTTGGTATGCTATCTTTTCATTTTCATTTGTTTCTAGATATCATTTTGTCTTTTGATTTCTTCTTTGACCCATTGGTTGTCCAAGGATATGTTGTTTAATTTCTAACAAACTCAAAACTGGATCAAGATATAATTTGATTTTTTTAAGTATTATTTAAAAAAAATTTTAATGTTTATTTATTTTTGAGAGAGACAGAGACAGAATGCAAGTGGGTTAGGGGCAGAGGACACAGTATCCAAAACAGGCTCCAGGCTCCAAACTGTCAGCATAGCCCATTTCAGATTCTGTGTCTCCCTCTCTCTCTGCCTCTCCCCTGTTCATGCTCTGTCTCTCTCTGTCTCAAAAATAAATAAACGTCAAACTGTCAGTACAGAGCCTGATGCAGGGCTCCAACTCACGAGCTGTGAGATCATGACCTGAGCTGAAGTTGGACACTCAACCGATTGAGCCACCCAGGCGCCCCTAAGTATTACTTTAGAAACTATATCACAGTATCACTGAAAAAAGTAAGTGAGAAAAAATAAAGGTTTTAGAAAAGGCAAGTGATAAGAAAAAAAAGCACAAAAACATGATAAAATAGAAAAAAAAGTAAAATGATGAAGACAAGTCCAAAATTACCAACAATCACAATAAAATTAAATGGACTAAACTTGCCAAAGATTCTCAGATTTGAAGGGGGAAAATATCTAACTACATGGTCTTTATAAGAGACATACCCAAAATATGATAAAATGCAAAGTTTGATAGAAGAGGCTGGAAAAGGATACACCAGCAAAATACTAAAAAAAAGAAACCTAAGTGATTCTTTTACTTTCAGACCAAGTCGATTTCAGCCAATGAACTTGGTTGGGGTACAGCCTGAACCACAGTAACAAATGAGACTCCAAACACACCTGTTCTATCATATGACAATCCAGAAGCAAGAGGTCTGCCAGTTGTGGGAAAGTAGCAGCAATGGACCAGAAGATCATTAAGAGACTCATAGTCCTTCAACCTTGATGGTCCACCACCACTTTGAGTATTCTCTCTTTTTTGTTTGCTTTTTTTAATGCATAAATCTGGGTCAACAACATGTCTCAGCCAACAGAAAGAGGAAAAGGAGAGAGAGAGCAATTACCTTCCTTCTAATGCACATAATGAGAGGTTATTTCACTTGCTCCCACTACATTAATTAGAATTTAGAACACCTCATTAGTTAGGTATATGGATACAGCTTGTTGCAAAAGAGACCAGGAAAGGAATTTTCTAGCTAGGAAGCTATGTGCCATCTAATCCAATTTAACAGAAAGATGTAACAATTACAAAATTGAAAGCCCTTAATAAATAGCTTTAACATACATATAAGGCAATTAGAGTTATAGAATGAATATGATAAATTGACTATTACAGTGAAATATTTCAATATGCCTTTCTCAATGATTGATGAGCCATGAAGGAAAAAAGTTAATAAAGATGTAGTAAGTTTATAAAGCATAACTAATAATCTTTATTTAATGGATACATATAAAGCTCTGTACCCACACATTAGAGGTGCACATTTCTCTCAAGCACACATAATTTCTTTACACAAGCCACCACACACTAAGCTATAAAACCACTCTCAACCAATTTCAAAATCCACTATCTGAATTATACATTTTGTGACTACAATGATATTAAATTACAAGTTAATATCAAAAAGGCACATTTAGAATATTAAAAATACCCCTTCCAATACTACATGAGTCAAAGAATTTATAACAAAAATTCCTAGGGGACTAGTTTATTTGATACCTAAGCAAATATAGACAAGAGAGATTGAAAATGTACGAAAATACTTTCTCACAGGAGATTTTTCATGCCATTACACTAGACTATTCTCAGTTTTTATTGAATACCGGGGAGCCTGACGTATGGCGCTCAGAGAGGAGACAGAAATTAAGATATATTTAGTATAGGGGTGCCTGAGTGGCTCAGTTGGTTAAGCGTTGGACTTAACCAACTTCATTGCAGCTCTGGTTATAATCTCACGGTTAGTGAGATCGAACCCCAAGTAGGGTTGGTGCTAACAGTGTGGATCCTGCCTGGGATTCTCTCTCTTAGTCCCTCCCCTACTCATGTGTGCTTGTGATCTCTCAAAATAAATAAATAAACCTTTTAAAAAAGAGATATATTTAATGAACAAGGCAATTGGATGACCCACTTTATAAAAATCTAAACTTAGCAAGAAGGAAATAGTAACTCCTAATAACTTGTATTGTTCTCACATATTTACTCCCATTTCCTGTAAGCAAATTCTGAGTGTCATTGTTGTCATAAGGCATGGGGTACCTCCAATGGAAGAGTATACATATCTGTCACACTAATGTTGAGTTTGACCACATCCCTTGCTCTGACCAATTTTATATGAACAAATATGGCATTCACCATGTCCACAAAACAGCTTTAATAGCCACTGAATATTTTTTTTGCCCTCTCTCTCTTTTCTCTCTGCTATGAGAACAGCATGCTCCAAATAAACAAAGATTCTTCAGCCTGAATCCTGGAATAAAAAGAGATGTGGGACAGATCTTTTGGGTCACAGGTGACCTAAAGTGACCAGAAGCTAACATGTTAATTTTTTTTTAACCACTGACATCATATTATAGTTTGTTGTAGCAGCAGATTAATCCGACACTGTGCCTGACATCTCTCATCGTGCATGAACAGGAAGCATAAGAGTATTTCCCACAGGTATGATAGTGATATGATGCCAAATTCATTTTTTTAATTTTATTTCTTATTTTAAGAAAGAGAGAAGGGAGAGAGAGTACATCTGCCTGTGCACAAATGGGAGAGGGGCAGACAGAAAGAGAGAGAGAGAGAGAGAGAGAGAGAGGATCCCAAGCAGGCTCCACATTGTCATTGTAGAGCCAGACACAGGGCTCAATCTCAAAAACTGTGAGACCATAACCTGAGCCAAAATCACAACTCAGATGCTTAACTGACTGAGCCACACTGGCACCCCTAAAATTCACCTTCTAATGTGGGAATTATACTTCCTGCATTTAGATTCGCAGGCATGATGTATTTCAGACATTTGGTATAAACTCACTGCCATCCTAGAGACCAAACCTTGAGAGCAGGAGCTGTCCCTATTTTCCTCTCTCCTTCACTGAAATAACTCAGTCTTTCCTAATAGCTTTTGGCAATAAAATTTGGCCAGGAATAACTTCTGTTAAATGGGGAATGGTTAGTTTTCTAAATTTAATAGACTTGGGATTAGAGTTATACTTATCATGCATGCTCTACAAAGTATTTGGAGTCTTAAAAAGTGAGCCACTTAGAAGCTTGGCATTCAATTAATTAACTTCTGAGTTCCCGCAGGGTAAGACTGCTGAAGAAGTCCTAAATCACCCCAAACACAGGAAATCCCTCCAGCTGAGATGGAAAAAAAAAAGAAAAGGATAAACTTTGGACTTTAATTTCTTTGAAATTTAATAGCCAGGGACAAGAGCATTTGGTATTAACTTCATTTTTTTTGCATTTTTTTTTGATACTTTGACCTTCAAGAGGACTAAATTTCCTTGAATGTTGATTTCTCCCCAAAGATCAATAATAGGAAGGGGTTCATGGTGCAGATTTGGGGGATCCTGATATTGACACTTTATTATCTGCATCTTGATGTTGTCATATAATGTAATTATAAACTTCTGATAGGCTACTTTGGAACAAAATGGCAAGAGAAATAGACATGTAAATAAATTTTTCAGTGTTTATACAAGTGAGACCTAAATGTTAATTTAATATTGAATTTTTTGGTCCAATTTCAGAGCCTTGTGGCAACAAAATTATATTGTCCATCACTGGTCCCAGAAAAATCCCAAAAGAACAGTTGTTTATATAAAGGATGTGGCCTCATGAACATAGGAGGGAGATTGTCTTTATAAGCTGATGATGTCTTTCCTCCAAAAGAAAAGCCACAACACTGGTAATCCATGGGTTTTTAAAATTAAATCCAGTGGGCTAAGAGAACAGGAACAGCTAGAATGTTAGAGGAGTTGAACTTTTCTTCACACTCTTGATGTTTATTTGTATGTGGCAAGAACTCCACTATCATTGTATCTTTTTACTTGTTCCACCACCACACATGATCCATGAGTTGGTAAAAAGAAATTGGGTACATTTAGCCCAGCTACTTGCTGTCTTTTCTCTTTTGGGAGAGAGAATGTGCTCCCTGCAGAGAGAATGTACTCCACTCTGCTGCCCCATTTTCTGCAGGAGGAAATTCTGCCACCACCAAAGGACTAGGTGAGAATGTGTTTTAGGTATGTTGAATTAGGCAATGCTGAGATATCAAAATTTCAGTGGCTTCACATACCAAAATCAGCTTAGATCAGTAGCTCTATAAGGCTACTCATTTCTACACAATTACTCAGGGATCCAGTTGGCTTACACCTTGCCATGATACTATTTGAACATGTAAACTTCTGGCAGTGTTGCTAAGATGAAGAAAAATCGATTGTATAGTGAATTTAAACACTTTAACCTGGAATTAACATCTGGCATATGTCTAGAACTAGTGACATTATTCACTTTAACTGCAAAGGGTTCAGGTAATATTGGAGAGAGGATGTGGAGATTTGGTAAGCAGTTGTTATTTCTACTACAGTAGAATTACAATATTCTGGTGAAAATTATTAGCAAACCTATTTGACCATAAGATATGAACCACGTTTAGCTATATTAAGTTTATCACTAATGATATATATTTTTATCTCCTGTCTGCTCATTTGTCTTATATTTTAATTGCTTCAGAATTTGGATAAGGTATTGGTATAATTTTTATTGCCACCCCCACTGGCTTCAACAATGAGTACTAAGTGACTAGTAGATACAATATAGAATCTCAGAAAAAACAAAGAATAAGTTAGGCAAAGATTTGGGAAGTAGGTAGAACCTAAACTTGGATTTGAGAGATCAATGAGAATCAGAGTTTTAACATAGAATTATCAACATTTTTTAGTATCTTTCTATTTCCCTAAGTATAATCAGAAAAAAAAATTCTGAAACTATATCTTCTTAATGAAATAAAAACAAAAGAGATATGGAAAAGTCAATGAATTAATCCAGAGGTTGTGACAGTCTTGAGAGGCAGGTCCTGAAATGTAAGGTTCCTTGCTTCCCTGTAATACAAAAACCATTATTTTTTCTCAGCGGCTTAACAAGGATGTATTGAATATGTCCCAGATCCATGCAAATACAGACATATTCCATTGGACAATGTGACAGTGAAGAGGCCTTCAATAAGATCCAACATGTCATTATTTGCTAACATTTTAAGATACTCAGTCGGATTCACTCTAAAACTTCTTCCAAGTACTTTTTCTTGCAAGTACACCAAGAAACTGAACTTTGTCAGCTACTTTGTATGTCATGTTCTGCATTCATTGCCATGGTAGTAATCATCCTAGTAGATCTTCCATGAAACTTGGTAAATGCTAAGATTTCTTCTCTAAAAACTGTTATCATAATCTCCTCACTCTATTTGGCTGTTGTGAGTCTGTAAGTATGCCAAGTATTTTTAATCATAAGTCCAAGCCTATAAAATTCCAAATTTGGTATTCCTTATACTTGTAAACATTAGCTTGATGTTTATGGAGAAAAATCAATGACTCTTCTTCAGTGATTGAGTCTCACCTAAATAAGAGCTATAATTTACTGAAATTCAATTAATGACATTAAACTTTAGTACATGTATTACACAAAAGAGTGAGTTCCTTGATTAAATGTTTACCATCTAATGATGTCCTTCATAATAAGTAGAAGTTAGTTTAGGAGGCAAGATAAATTTTGTTGTATAAGCAGTAATGTTTTGGGTGATTTTATATAAATAATTTACACTAAGGTTAAATATATACAATATGTTTTAATGTTTCAAATGACTGACTCAGTATTACATAATGAAACAATTACCACAGATCCCAGTCCTGTGTCTGCTCTCCATTAGCCTATTCAGATCCTTTAAATCTATATTCAAATTATTATTATTCTAACTTCTTAATTAGAGAAAACCTGTGCATTGGTCAAATGGCAAGTGACAGAAAATCAATTCAAACTAATGTAAAGAAAAGAAGAGAAGAGAGAAAAAAGAAAGGGAAAGAAAGAAAGGGAGGGAAAGAGAGAGGATGGAAGACAAAAAAAATTAATGGCCAACTAAATGTTCTTGGAGTAGATTATGCTTCCTTCAGGCATAAATGGATTCAGATGTTCAAATATTATCAGTCTCCATCTCTCTCTCCCTCTGTGTTTCTTGTTCTCTCTCTCCCCACTAGATTTTCTTGAAAGATAGACATTGTTGGTACAACCCGACTTTATTTTTTTAATATTTTTTTATTTTATTTTTTTATTTTGAGAGAGAGAGAGAGAGAGAGAGAGAGAGAGAGAGCAACCAGGGGAGGTGCAGAGTGAGGGAGAGAGAGAATCCCAAGCTCTCCACACTGTCCGCATAGAACCCGATATGGGGCTCAAACTCACAAACTGTGAGATCATGACCTGAGACGAAATCAAGCGTCAGACACTTAACCAACTGAACCATCCAGGCATCCCTACCCGACTCTGATTGGTCTAGTTTACATCGCATGTTCAAACAAACCTATTATTGTAACCTGAGCAATGGAATACTCTGTCCAGAGACAGCATCACAGACCCACTTTGTTATCAGATTTAACAAAATAGTGGGATTAAAGAAAATATGGCTAATAAACTAAAAGTAATATGTAACAGTACGGTTTATTTAGTGCCAGGCATATTTCTGCATATGATCTCAAGAATTAAATAACACAATAAACTTGACATATCAGTGCTATTATTATTCTCTTTCACAGGTGAGGAAACTGTGGGATAGAAGGACTGAGAAAGTGACAGAGCAATGAGGAGCAAAGCCGAGATACAATTCAGGTATTCTGACCTTATAATACTGTCGTTTAATAAACATCATCAAATTATATTGCATGATTTTCAGAGCCTTCTATAAAATTCTTTGTCCAAAAATAATAAGACTCTTAAGAAATCTAAAACTCTGAACCTTAGAGCTCCTACTATTGTCACCTACATTTTTCTAATATATATATAATATTATATATATTTCTAATATATATATATATATTTCTATATATATATGGGAAAACTTTATATTAATCTCCTGATTTTAACCATAAAAACCACATAGGAAAAAATCCAGTTCCCCAAAGAATAAGAAACATTATACAAATAATTTTCAAAAAGGAAAGTGATTCTCTGAGGCATTCACTGTTAGTTTAGCAGTGTCCGTACCTGGCAACGCTCTAGCAGCTCAGCTAGACAACACTGGCACCCTTTGGATTTTCATCAGATGTGGAAGAGAATGTATCAGGAGAATTCTGAAAACCTTTTTGAAGAAACTCCCTTTATTTGATCCCAAATCCACATTCTGGATGGTTATTTGCTTTCATCCTCCAACACAATCTCTTTTATTTTCTTCTCCCTCAACCCTCACCAAGAAGAGAATGATATCTCTTTGAGATTACATTTGAAGCTGAAAGTATATGACTGTGTATTTCCTTATGGAAAAATTAACAGCGTATAGAAGATGAATTCTTCACGAAGGCGCTGTCACTTATAGCAATCTAAGTTGATGAAAAAAGTAAGAAAAAAAGAGGAAAAAGATAAGAGGAAGAAACCTCTCAATTGTGTGTGTGTATGAGTCGCCTGGTCTTCCATATGCATTATAGCAATTCCAATAGCATCTTTTGTGCCATTCTTTAAAAAATCAGTCTCTGTAGATAAATAGATACCAAAAAAACACCCTAGTTTTCTTCTTTTTTTAATTTAAATTCCAGTTAGTTAACATCCAGTGTACTATTGTTTTCAGGTGTACAACATAGTGATACAACACTTATATACATAGTCTGTGCTCATCACAAGGGAACTCCTTAATCCCTCTCCTACTTCCCCCATCCCCCTACCCACCTCCCTCGGGTAACCATCAGTTTGTTCTCTGTAGTTGAGAGTCTGTTCCTTGGTATGCCTGTTCCTCTCTCTTTTGTTTCCCTTTGCTCATTTGCTTTGTTTCTGAAGTTCCACATATGAGTGAAATCATATGGTATTTTTATCATATAAATAATTATATTTATATAGGAAATATTTATGTATATTATATATGAAATATAAACAAGACTAAAAATGTATATTATATATTTTTGTATAATAAATATTTATATATATTATATATGTACATATTTATAAATCTTTCCATACATACAAATCCTTTCATAAAATAAATAAAATTGACAGTTTATAAACACGGTGCTATGGACTGAATTGTATTGTCCCAAAATTCACATGCTGTAGCCCTAACCCCCAAAGGGACTGAATCTGGAAGCAGGGTTTTTAGGATGAAATTAAGGTTAAATGAAGTCATAATTGTGGGGTTTTTATCAGATAAGACTGTGGCCTTAGAAGAAGACTGAGTTCCCTCTCTCTCTCTCTCTCTCTCTCTCTCTCTTTCTACCATTTGAGGGCAAAGGGAAGAGGTAGCCATTTCAAGCCAGAAAGAATGATCTCCCTAGAAACCAAATCTGCTGGCAACTTGATCTTGGGCTTCCCAGTCTCCAGAACTGTTAAAAATGAATTTCTACTTTTTAAACCACCAAGTCTATATAGTATTTTGTTATGGCGGCTCAAGTAGACTAAGAATATATGTGTGCACATATAATACTAGTAAAAATGGTCGACATTTGTTAAATGCCTACCAAATGCCCAAGATGCTATTTTAAGCCAGTTATATGCATAATTGTATTTACTTTTCACAACAATTTTGTGCGTTATGTATTATTATCATATCAAGGTCATATATTAAGTAATTTCTGGTATTCAGAGTAGAGCTATGATATATAGTGTAGCCAAGATTTAAACTCACATTAGATAGATAAGTTCAAGGTTAACTAACCATAGGTAGAAAAAAATGGGAACAAACTATTCATCATAAAAAAAATATTCCTTTAAACTATAAAAGAAATGCATTGCAGAAACTGAGGCACAGAGAAAAGATGTTTTAAGCATATTTTAAAAATCAGCCCTAGATGACACCTTGCAAATTAATTGAAAACTATAAAATTGGTGGTTAGATATATTTTTAAAGAACACAGTTATGTTTCCTTTTGAAATTTATTTTACTAACTAATTACCAACCTACTTCAGTGCTTTACTTAAAAGCAGCTCAATGTTTTTACAAGAAACTGCCTACCATTTCAAGAAAAATGTAAGTGTTGGGTATTAAATAAATGTTAAAAATTATCCTAAGTATCATGGCTTCTATTTTTAGCATGTAAACAGATTTCTTCTGCATAATGTTAAACTGAACACAACTTTCTTATCATCTGATTTTCTTGTTTAAAGAATTTACTGAGTTCTTATACTTTTAGACAGAATTCTCTTTTGCACTGTATAAAAATATTATATTCATTATTCTAAAAGCTCCTTTTCGATGAATTTTTCCATTTCAAATACACACATACACACATGCAACCACACTTAACATTATCAAAAAATTTTTAATGTTGAAAATCTATTTGGGGGGCGCCTGGGTGGCGCAGTCGGTTAAGCGTCCGACTTCAGCCAGGTCACGATCTCGCGGTCCGGGAGTTCGAGCCCCGTGTCAGGCTCTGGGCTGATGGCTCGGAGCCTGGAGCCTGTTTCCGATTCTGTGTCTCCCTCTCTCTCTGCACCTCCCCCATTCATGCTCTGTCTCTCTCTGTCCCAAAAATAAATAAACATTGGAAAAAAAATTAAAAAAAAAAAGAAAAAAAAAAGAAAATCTATTTGGCATTTATATTATAGGGAAAGATTAATAATGTGAGTATACCACACATAAAAATTTCCAAAACATTAACTATATAGTCAGCTCTCAAATATTTACACTAATATTGGAATACATTGTTCAGCTAATTAAATATGCTGAACAAATTTTATGAGGTTTAAAAATATGTTTGGTTTTTTATGATACGAAATGTGCTTAAAATTTAAATTCATATTACCAGTTATCACTTGAGATCTAAAGAGGTTAATAAAATCAAAGAAACACACCTTTAAGGAACAGATATATTCATTTTCAACAGGAAGCTGACATATTTTTAATTTTATTTTCTTACCATGAAAAATCATATCAGCAGGATCGATTTTAGCTGTTTATGAAGAAAACTCAAAATAATATTGGCTTTTAAAAAGACATGGAAAGTACTAGCCATAAAAACTTATAAATTGGACACCAAAAAAATTTAATGACTTCTACTCATTGAAGTCTATCACTAAGAAGATAAACAAGTGAACCACAGACTGGGGAAAATGTATTCACAATACATGCATCTGACAAATAATTGAGAGAGAGAGAGAGAGAGAATATATATATACATATATATATATATATATATATATATACACACACACACATACAAACACATATACAGAGAGAAAGAGACAGAGAAACAGAGAATATATATATATTATATATATATTTATATAATTATATATATGTGAATATATATAAATATATATAAATATATAAATATATATATGTGTGTGTGTATATATATATATATATATATATATATATATATATATATAAAATTTGTCACTGCCCATGACTCTACACATATTCTTATCATGGGCCATACATGTATACATGTGCACTGTGTAAAGATCTACCTAATGGAAGGATTTTCCCTTGCAATAGTCTTTCAAGGCCATCCCCTGAGTGAGACTATTGTCCAGCTTTCCATTTTTAACTTGCCCCCAGGTACCAAGCGAACCTGTATGAAAAGCTCAGGAATTTTTCTTCTCTATCAGCTGCTTGCAAGAATTCCTCCAATGACTGTGGGTGTGAGCTGAGAAATGGGATCAGACAATGGTGGTAGATAATGTGGGTGTCTGGGCTACCTGTTTACGCAGTTGGAGTGTGTCACTGAGTCTTGCTCATGTTCAATCTTGCTCATGTTCAAGTGCTCAGTACTTTCATCTTCTGATAGATTGGCACTGGTTTTGCTTGGCCTTACAACGTGGTAGTTTTCCCATGTCTCATGATGGACAATCCTAGAACAGTCACTTGATGGCTCATGGTCTGGTACAGAGACTCTATATCAGTCTGCAGGTGCATTTCAAAAACTATCTTTCAAAAGGCATGTAATTATCCACTGTATTTAGCATGACCTTCTTCTAGAACTCTAGGAAGTTTTTGTGATTCTCCAGCTGGCGCTTCCCATAGACTCAACAGAACATGTTCTCCCACCACCATCCTCTCAATGTCATAGGGCCTGTTACAGCGTTTTTACTGTTTTCTTTTTCCACATTGGTTCCTCTTGTTTAGGTTTTTAGTGTCAGGCACTGTATTTGAAAAATTGTTGGTAGAAACATTTGGATCCTAAAATTATGTTATCTTCCTCCAGAAAGGATTAAAGTGTACTTCTAGTCTCCTAGGGGCACGAGCCCACCAGGATCATCTTAACCCAATTTCAGAGATTAAGATCACTCAAAGCTAAGCTGAAATTCCCTACAAGGACCTCTCTGCTTCCACTTTATCTTTACATCCAGAGTGCAGCCCTGAGACGTTCTCATGTGTACATAGCTGGGTCCAGGACTCTAATATCTGTCTTCATATCTATGTATAGCTGTTGAAAGCTCCTCTGAGTACCTCTAGTGCCTGATACATAGTATGCACTCAATATATGTTTGTTCAATGAGTGAATGTATGAATGATTGAATGATGAACACTTAAATATCAATAATGATGAGTGTGATTGATAAGCATGACCGACCAAAAAGACAATTGGTTCAAAATGTGTTTATGTGTGTGTGTGTGCATGTACATGCATGCATATTCAATCTTCACAATATATGACAATATGGTAGTTAACATTATTACATTTTATGATAAGGCAACCTCAACAAAGAAAGTATGTGAGTGAACTGTCATGAATGTAGCAATTGCCTCTGGGGATGTTTATTTTCTGAATAACTCCTGCTTACCCCTTATTACATCCAAAGACTCAAGCCTCTCCTACCATAAAGCACGTACACATTTCACTAAGAGTTCTTAATAGTACAGGAATAAAAATAAGAGTCATTGGAATATTTATATAATTATCTATAAATATTGATTTTACCCATTGTATGCATTCACTACAAACACAATACCTCAAAAAAGTAAATGCAACACCATATTTTTATCTTTTAATGAAATAAAAAAGAACAGGGAGAAAACTTAATGTGCTTCAATAAGAATATTAACACTTTTTTTATTTAAAAAATTTTTTAGTGTTCATTTATTTTTGAAAGAGATCGTGCAAGACACAGCGTGAGCAAGGGAGGGGCATAGAGAGAGGGAGACACAGAATCTGAAGCAAGCTCCAAGCTCTGGATTGTTAGCACAGAGCCTGGTGAGGGGCTCAAACTCACAAACCAGGAGATCATGACCTCAGCTGAAGTTGGATGCTTAAATGACTGAGCCACCCAGGCTCCCCAGAATATTAACACTTTTTAGTCTCACTGTCCCTAAACTTAATGATGACACATGAGAATTGTAATATGAATATTCCATTTATCACATGCAGTAACTTCAAGTAGAAATCAATAATCAAAATAATAAAATTATCAATCTTTTAAAAGTCACTATTTTAAGACAAATTCTGCTTTCCTATAAAATGACAACTTTTTGTCTATAAACTCTGCATATATCTGAAATTAATCAGTTCTATCTGATAAAATGAAAGTATAAATAACCTTTCTCCTAGCATGATTCTATCAAGCAGTGAGGTTAATGCTTTGAGATGTTTTCACATTCTTCTCATTAAAAAATAAAATTGCATAAATTGTCCCAACTTTTATTTAAATTCTGTATAATTGACATGCAATTACTTGAGGAGGTCCATTACAGCATATTTGACAAAATATTAGGCCACTTCTGTCTTCTGGAAATGCATGCTGAACCTAATAGAATCACTTCATCTATCAGGGTCTCCATTTTCCACCTTTAAATGTTGTTTTTGGACTAAATGGTTTCCCAAGGCCTGTGTACAAACCTGATACTTACTAGCTGGAAATTTTTATTAAAAATTCAGACTCAAAGACCTATCCTGGAATACTCAATCAGAATCTCAAAACCTGGAGTTTAGGAAATTCTCTGGTTGATTTCTGTTGTGCAGTCAAGTTTGAAAATCACTGGACTGAATGAGCTTTAAGGCATCTCTCACAGTTCTAACATTCAGTGATTCTGTTTTTTATGTTAGATAGAGAATATTATGTCAAAATCAATTTTCACATTTTCTGCAAGATAAGATATTTGTCTATCCCCACATATACAATATGGTGTGAGCAAGTTCAATTATGTTGGAAAAGATTGAATTCACACAAGCAATGAGTTTGGGGTTTCAAGGAAGGCAGTTTTTGTTATTGTTCCTCCCTCTCTCTCTCCTTTAGTTTATTGACTTCACATCAGCACAGAAATCTAGTAACTTAATCTCAGCTGCTCAATAAATATTTGCTGACTAGATGTAATTAACTTCCAGGTAAAGTCCATACAGAGTACAAACACAGCTTTACATATGCACAACACAAATATCTCATAACTTATGAAAAACCCACAAAAATTAAACTTGGTGGAAGAACCAGCCTTTCTTTCACAGCCTCTTCTATGCATCCTTATCCTTCTAATATGCTTTCAACCATTTAATTTCATGGAAGTAAAATAAAATGGAAAGACTAGAAGGAAAGACAGAGGGTTCCAATCTAAGATCTGTCACCTATTAGTCATGGGGCCTATGGTGAGCTATTTCCCTCTCTGAGACTCATTGCATTCATTTACAAAACAAAAAAAAATAGTATTTCCTCACTTATTAAATAAGGAAAATAGTATTTCTTTACTGAATTGTTATGATCACTAAATGAGACACTACATTAATAATGGTCAGAATAATACCTGGCACATATAAAGTACTCAATACTAGCTGTCTTATTTTCCTCACTGATTTTTATGAAAATCATTGTACATTAAACTTAAACAGTGGACCGTTATTTGAAAGATAAGTAATGTTTATAATTTCCAGCTATCATTTTCATTTGTTTTACTAAAACATATGACATTGTGTGATTGTTAGTCATTTTAGGCTCCATCAAAACATTCTCCTATTTTGAAGAATCCTAAAATGAGAGAAAGACAGTGTGATTTTCCAGAGCCAAAGTGGCCAGTGGTGGGAATCAAAGATGTTTCTATTGTTGGAATCATTGCTATACCTTGAGTTCTGGCCATAAGTGTCAGTATATCCTAATGGTGAGACTCTGAATCCAGACTTCTTGATTTGGAATCCAGAAGCACTTACTAGCTATACTAACTTGAGCAAGCTACCTAAATTGCTAGATTCAACATGGGAATTCCAACATCTTTGCCAAGGGTAGAACTGATGGTTTGAATTCTGTAATTTCTTGAAGAGTCAAGGTCACACTATATTCTATGTAGCATTGAGGGAAAGGGAAATGACACTCTCTTTAACTCACCGATATTTACTTTTTTCATGAGTTACGAAGCAGCACTGCTTGTGTCCAGAATCCCATAAATTATGTCAAGGAATAAATTAACTAATTTTTCCCTCTAAAGAATCTGAAAACCAATCTATTAGGCAACAAAAAATATGATACATGCTACAACATGAATAAACCTCAAAAACACTATGCTCAGTGAAAAAAGTCAAATACCAAAGACCACATATGATATAATTCACTTACATAAAATGTCCAAAAAAATTAGTGGTTGCCTAGGCCTGGGCCAAGGGGATCAGGGATGACTATAAATGGGCACAAGGTTTGTTTTTTGAGGTGAGGGATACATTCTAAAATTAGATTGTAATGATGGTTGTACAATTCTGAAAATAGAAATAGATCATTGAATGATACACTTAAAATGAATGAATTTTATGGGATATGAGTTATATCTCAAAAAAGGTGCTAAAAGAACAATAGAAAAAAATCCAAAGAGCTTATTTTGTCAAGCCCTCATGGAAAAATACCACAACAGTGACAATGGTATGTAATGTTCAATTACATATAGAGTTCAAAGATAAGAGGCAGTCTGAGTTGTAAAGCAAGAATGACTAACTATGAGCACATGAGAAAGTGACCCACTTGGAGCACCCAGAAATAACTTTAGGTGGGCATTGATGGAATTGTATGTCCTGAGCAAGAATAAGGATGTGAGAATAGGAAATGTCAGTGACTCTAACTTTGTAAATCCAATGAGTTTTTTTTAACATCACTTCTTTAATATAGACTTTTAAGGTTATAAAATTCCCTCTAACAGTTTCCACAAGTTTTGATATGTTGTACCTGTCTGAATTATCATTCAGTTCCAAGAATTTTTGCATTACCATTTTATTTTTCAACATCCCATTGGCCAAAGCAAGTCACATGACTGTGCCTGAGATTAATAGGGTGGGGAAGTAAATTCTTCCCGTAAGGGTGGGCACGAATGAATATTTCCTGTATAAATTCTAATTGACTACATTTCTGAATGGCAAGTATACACGGAATTCCAAGTGGAAAAAAAGGAGGGCACCAAACTGTGATATTTTGAAAACTTATAATCACCTCAAAATGACTGAAAAGGACTGCAAGGATGGTGGTAGAGGTAAGCAAGGCCATTGTGCTCTTTCAAATATGTTGAGTACATCAGTGACAATTGCTTTGCATCTATTTTCTCAGAATTGGAAGCAAGACTAGACTATTGAATGTCTTTGCAAAATCTAAACAATAAGCTGGCACATTTCCAAAGAATTTTAAAAATAATTCACAAAATCAAATAAAGTATAACAGCTAAAATAATTTTTTAAACATTTTCATTTGCATTGTGACTTTTATAAAGTACAGTATCCAGTGTTTTTATAATGAGGCCTCACTGACAAAAATAATTAAATTTCTTAAGAGCAGTGCTTTCAACATTGTAAGCATGCCAGACTTGTTCCAAATACCTGCAAGAGTAATCTAGAACATTGTTAGGGTTTGCAAAGGTAAGTACAAACTTACATTCTATTTCACTATAATATGCTACTCATATTGAAGTACTCAAAACAATTTTAAGCTTTTCATTGCTAATATTACAAAAAGGAAATTTGTCAGTGCAATAAATACATAAGATAAGCAAGAACTTTTTAGCAAGGTTTTTCTCTGAATTTCAGAAATTGAGTTTCAGGGAGAACTTTGTTTAGTTTCTTTTAATTAAAAGAGAAGATACAAAATACCCTTTGTATTAGCAAAAGAGATGAGCAATATCTTGTTAGGTTTCTCTTTCTTTAACATCAGTTCATTTAAATATCTCCAAATCTTTGACTTCACTTTAACTCCTGAAGCTTCTGTGTTTTTGCTCATTTGTTAAATAAATTTTGAACAGTCTTTCTGAGCAAAGATTTCTGAAGGAATTCAGAAATATAGTTCCAGATAGTTTTTATTTAACAATAGCACATATTTCTTTCCTAATCTTACAACATGTTTTAAAATTGACCTCCTGCTACCTTATTCACCATCTTTATGCAAAATAGAAAAACATACTTCTTCCATCAGGAAGAATTTCAGCACTAACTTATCTGCTTATTGGGTGGGTTAACACCCTGAACAACTATGCTATGGTCCTTTGTGAAGGATTCATTTTTTAATTTGTTCAATTGTTTATATTTAATACTAATCTTAAGTAGGCCACCTTATTTGCATAATAAAAATATTTTAGTGCTAAATTAAAACTATTTTCTAAATTAATTATAATGAGTTACATTTTTAATAACTTCTTTTGAAGTAAAAACCCATTAAATCAATATTTAAAAAGTGTTTGATAGAATTTAGAACAGAAAAGAATATATATGTATATTGAGGAAGAAACTCTAAATTATGTTTGATAGGAGGATTTTCATATATTGAGCTTAAATTTGATGAATTAATGGAAGTCTTTGGACTGTAAGCATGGGTGTGGTCAATACCTGCTTTGTTGCTAAAGAGTTCTAGAACTTTAGTCCAGTCACTTTATCTTCTAGATTTGTTTCTAGATCTATAAAATGAAAATGTTTTACTACATGATTTCTTATATATCTTCTAGTTCTCAGATTCTTTATTTTTATCAAATTGTATATTTAGACTCGAAATTTTTCACTGTAACAATAGAAAATCAACTAAGTATGAGTAACAACTAGCAAAAATTTTTTTTAATGTTTATTTATTGATTGATTGATTTGAGAGAGAGAGTCAGAGTGTGAGCGGTGGAGGGGCAGAGAGAGAGGGAAACATAGAATCTGAAACAGGCTCCAGGCTCTGAGCCATTAGCACAGAGCCTGATGCAGGGCTCGAACTCATGAACCGTGAGATCATGACCTGAGCCGAAGTCAGACGTTCAACCGACTGACCCACCCAGGCACCCCCTAGCAAATTTATTTGTAATCCTACTTATTTTGCAACTCCAGGACAAAATAATACTTACATAGATCAGGAGATCAGAAAGGCAACTATTTTCTGAAATGATATAGTATCCTATGAAGGAAAGGCATACATATATAAGCCTTCCAAGGGAAAAAAAAAAAGGATATTTTTTTTTAGTTATAAGAGCCTTCTATTTTCAATGACTTAAAAAGTGATTACATAGGCAATGATAATTTGTTACAGATGTATAAAAGAAGCTGTATTTTAACATACAATTTTTAATGTAACAAAGATTAAACTTACAGTGAACTTTTAAAACTAAAAAGATTAAAGTATTCTAGTAATATGTTCAGAAGTTGATTTTAAAAATCATATAACTCGTTAATGAAAGACTAATGACTTGTGAGAATTTCAATGACAAAATTATATTTACATTGATTGTCTTTTACCATTTTACTTATTCAGTTTATTACCACAATTCAACTTTTTATTCTGGTTACAAGGAATTCTATACAATAAATAATCAAGCCAAGTTCAAATTTGTATATAAGGAAGAAAAATAACCCTAGCAGTTTAATTTTGTATTGATTACATTATAGGTTGGAGAAAAAGGCAAATTAAAAGTGATTAACACTTTTATCATCACTTTTATCATCACTTATGGTCTCTATCACTAACCATCACTAATGGTTATCATCACATTAACATCACTTTTATCTGTTGTCAACAGGTAATCACACTTGAACTTACTCCATTCTTTGTAATTAAAATATTTCAACTAACTAAACTCTCAAAATTCCATCAAACTAAACTCTAAGAAAATACTAACTCTTGCAAGAAGGAAGAGGTTATATTCTTCCATTTGTCCTCCTCTTCTATGAAATTTAAAATCATCACTCATTCTTTCACTCATTTATTTATGAACAAAGTTTACTGAAAACTGACAAAAATCATTTCATGCTCACCTGTTTCCTCCTCCTCCTGGATATATAGCTAGGCCCCACTTCCCTGACTCTCTCGCATTTAGGTGTGACCATAGACTGAGTTCTGGTGAATGAAACATGGACAGAAGTGATAGCCACCACTCCCAGGAGTAGGAATTTAAAACCTTCCGCATATGATTCCTGTTTCTGATCTCAACTCTAGGACCAATCAGAAAGGAATCTGCAAACCTAGAGGAAGCAGAAGCCTCAAGTTTTACAACATGGTCCAAAGAACCCTATGTTAAGTCAACCAGGTAGAAATGCTATCAAGGGTCTATGACCTGAACGAGAAATCAACTTCCAGCATATTAAAATACAAAGATGCTAACTAAGGTTGATTTGGTACATCACCTATCACCATACCTAATACAAGAACCTTTCTCCCAGATGTGGAGAAGTTTTGAAGTCTAGGGAAAGAGAAATAGGAGGATTATTTCTATTTATTCATTCAAAAACTAATGTAATAGTTACCATTTGAGAGACCTAAAAGACTGAAAATTTATCACCGTGGTCCCCTCATGTCCTTAGTCTCCAACACTCCCTCGTCTTCCCTTTTGCTAAACTTAAGTTGCCCAACTTACATCTGCTAAACCATAAACATAATTTTTTTTCTCCAAAATCCATCTTTGATCTCATGTCACAGAAATTAGTAACACTCTGGATGACTCCTTTTGCTAAAGTTCTCTAGAAATCTCTACCTTTCTTCCCTCAAACCAGAACACTGCTTTGGCGTCCTCGTGTTCTAGCAGTCTGATTAAAGGCTTATGTTTACTAATGTTCTGGATGATCTTCTTCTACACTTTTGTATCTCTGAGCTGTATTGAAAGTAAAATAAAAAGTAAGAAGATGTAACTGCCCTCAAGAAGCTTCTCATATATTGGGGAAAGAGAGGGCACAGACGAGGCTGTTTAATATAATTATGCTTATAGTCAGGTTCTGTTTAAATTGTTACAGAATCATAAATGAGTGAGCAATTAATATGCCTGGAGCTTCCTGTTAAAGCTACATTGAGAATCTGAGTCTTGGTCAGGGATTCTCTTTCACAGAGGAGAACCTGCATGCAAAATAGCAAACAGCCACCAAAAATGGAAGTGTCTCGGAGGCAACTCAAAATTAGTGGGTCAAAACCAAATTTCATCTCCCAACTTCCATCTCATTAAATATCACCCAGAACTGTGCAAGCCAGAAGTCAGTCATTTTCACCCTATTATATCCCTCACTGCCCTCTATAATAAGCTATTCACTATTTTTAATTATTTTTTAAGTTTATTTATTTATTTTGAGAGAGATAGAGAGAAACAGAGAGGAAGAGCACAAGGTGGAAGAGGCAGACAGAGAGGGAGAAAGGGAATCCCAAGAAAGCTCCACACTGTCAGCACAGAGCCCAACTTGGAGTTTGAACTGAACAAACTGTGAGATCGCCTCAATCAAGAATCAGATGCTTAACTGACTGAGCCACCCAGGCATCCCAACAAGCTATTCACTATTAACACACTTCAAATGTATCACTTATCTCCATATCCCCTGACACCATCATAGTCCAAGTTATCATCTTCTCTCACTCAGATTATTTTAATAACCTTACATCTGATCTAACTTAATGACATTTTTCATCTGATGTCCCCTTAAAAGTTAAAATTCTTCAAATGAGTTACAATACTCTACACAATCTGAACTTTTTATGACTGCCAACCATCATCACAAATACAATTCTCTTTCTTGCTCTCTGATGCTATAACAATATTAGATTCATTTTGGGTCTTTGAAAAGGCTGGGTATCTCCTATACCAAGGCCTTTGTACATGCTGTTCCCGCTCCTTTGAGCAATATCTCTCCACCCCACCATTATCCCCACACTCTTTATTTAACTGTTTATTGTATATCTTCTAGACAGAATGCACCAAAAGAGAGAGAAGTTACTATGGAAACAATCTGACTCAGGTGAAGGCAATAAGAAATGCATTGTAGATAGAGAACTTTAAAATAACAAAAAACTCTCTAATAATTGGTCTACTTTTTATCAAAACCATATTCTGACAATTATAAAAACATAAGTAATAAAGTACTTCCCTCGATTGGGAAAGACCATTCCCACCAACCCACACCACTCTTGGTATGGAACTGCTTTTAGGTCTTAGCACTCAGAAACGTTCTCAAGAAAGCCATCCATGATCCTTTAGACCATCTCCTCTGTCGTGATCCTTTGTCCATCAGAACCTACTATAATGATGGAAATGTTCTACATGTGTATTATCTAATGAAAGTAGCCATTGGCTACATGTGGCTCTTGAACACTGGGCCAATATAACTGACCAAAATGGCTGTGGAACTATATTTTTTATTTTATTTAATTGTAATTAATTTAAAGAGCCAGCTGTAGTATGGGGCAGTACAGCTTCAAATCAAACTAAATATTATTACTAAATGCTCTGTTACTCCTTTTTAATCCCCTATGAAAAGACTCACTAACTTTTGTTCAACATTCAACAAATATTTCTTCAGCATCTATTGTATTCCTGTTACTGTTCTAGGTGCTCACTCAGAGTTTACATTCTCAGGACTTGTTTGTCTAACAAATCTTTCCTTTAAAACCCTAAGCTCCATGAGGGCAGATACTGTCTTTCTTGTTCACAGTTTTATTTTGGAACCTCACCTATACCAGTAGATGGTAGATGACACGTAATAACTGATTCATCATCTATTGTTTGAATTACTTCCATGTGTCCATGCTACAGCATGAGGAAATGTCAGAAAGCCAGGCCAGTTAGGTCTACTGACAACGTTAAAGAATCTTTATCCATGGGGAACTATCAAAGGTTTATAAGCAAAGGAATAATGGATCAGATTTGTGACTTTAAAACTGTCTCTGGCAATAATAAAATAATGTCTAGTCAGGAGCAGGACTTTAGCTTTTTTTCTTTTTAAGTACTATGAGACTAAAAGATATGCTTATTTTCTTTGAATCAGAAATTTCGGTATTATTATGCCTGTTGAAATTGCAGATGGAACTCTACACTTCGTGTATTTTCTAAAGCATAAATCAGCTCATATCACTCTCTTGTTCTCAACCTTCCAATGGCTTCTCAGGACCCTCAGAATGAAATCCAATAAAATCTATGATCTAGAAGGTTTCACACACCCAATTCCTGTCACCTCTCTGACCTTACTTCCTCTTTTTCAACCCCTTACACAATGTGCTCCAGCCAAGCAGAATTCATAGCTCATCCTCGAAATGTTGGGCATATTTCTCTCCCAGGGCCATTGTACTTCTGTTTCTTTGTCTGAGAATGCTTCTTTCCATTGACAATTATTTAGGATACAGTTTCAACTACTATAACTAAAACCCAGAATTAACAATGTCTTAAGCAGAGTAGGTATTAAATTCCCTCTCATTTAAATGTCCATGTTGAGAGTTTAAGATGGGTATACAAACTACAATCAATAGGGACCCATGTTCCTTCTGTTATGTTGCCCATTCTTAAATAGTTCCCACCTACCTGTTCAAAATGATGTTCCACTTTATACCATCATATCTTCTTCCAGCAGCAGAACTTGAAGAAGAGCACAGGGAAGACACACACTTCCGTTTTAGCCCCTGACATAATAATTGGACAAATTATTTTCATTCACAACCCATTGATCAGTCCTTTGTCACACACTACTGTTAGAGACAAAGAGGCTAATAAATGAAATCCTCATCTGGAGTAATGAAGCTAAAAATTCTACTACTGAGCAGTTAGGCGGGAAAAAATATTAGGGGCTAATTAGTATCTTTCATAGTCCGTTCCTTTCGAATATGCATCCTATTTTCAGTAGATAAAACACACTTGCCCTATTCCAAGGGAAATAACTCCAAATCCAATACATTCAGTGTGTCCATTACAAAGTCCAGGCTCTCTGCTTTATGATCAGTTTTCTCTACCATATCTGAAAGTGGCTGCTCATAGTCCAATAAAGAATTTTTTAAAGGCTACCTACCTAAATTTATTACCCAGACAATTAATATACAAAGGTAGAATTGGAACTAGATAACATTAATGAAAGCTTCCATTTGGAAACAGGAGGGAAAATACCAGTAATCACTTGTCCATAGTAGTTATTGATTCCTGCTCTTCAAAAATTAAACTCCACACCTAGCTATGGGGATATTTATTGAATAGTTCATTTGTCTCCCCCTGGTTCTCCTATTCTTTGAGAAAATTTCTTTGTCACTGTCCTCCATGGCACCTGGCTTCACTTCCAGGAGGTTCTTCATCTTCCACGGTCACCCTTATAATGGGATGGAAGAGTATGTCCATCATGTTATTCAAAGAAAAATGTATAGACATCAATGAATTAATTAGTAAGAATAAAGTTTAGAGTAGTGAAATTCAATATCCATTTAGAAAAATTAGGAGGAATTTAAAGAAAGTATACAGAGATAATAGAGATGGAGGCTGGAATTAGGAAAATAAAAACAAAACAATGTAGAAAGTATAAATTAAAATCAAAGATTTCTTTTTTTTCTAATGTTTATTTATTTTTGAGACAAAGAGAGTGAGCACGAGTAGGGGAGGGGCAGAGAGAGGGGGAGACACAGAATCTGAAACAAGCTCCAGGCTCTGAGCTGTCAGCACAGAGCCCAATACAGGGCTCAAACTCACGAACCACGAGGTCATGACCTGAGCCAAAATCTGTCACTTAACTGACTGAGTCACCCAGGTGCACCCCCCCTTTTTTGAGACCAATAAAATAAATCAATCATATTAAAATGAGAAAGAGCAAAAGATAGACAAATATAGGAATTAGAAAGGCACACACAATCACAGATAAAGAAGCAATAAAATTATAAGTAAATCATACCTATAAATAAATGGCAACAAATTCTGAATTCAGGTGGATGATTTCCTTATAATAAATTACACATGCATACATATATGTTTCTGTATATGTATATATACATACACCAGCTGATACTCAAGATGCAAGTGTCCTAAAATAGCACTTAACTCTATGCTTTTTCCTTGCTTTAGTTGCCTTCATCATACTTGTCATTACCAAATATGTTATATACTTGTTCATCTATTTTTTTTGTCTTCCAATACACACAAATTTAAGCTGCCTGAAGGCTGGTACATCATCTGTTGTGTTCACCAGTTTTTCTAGTGATTGGGCTAGTGCCTACACAGAGTAAGAATACAAGGAAATACTTATTAAATCAGTAAAAAAAACATATCCTTTGTGTTCTCTCATGCATTTTTTAAAAACCTATGTTCTTTCTCACCAATGCACACATCATGTAAAATACTTAATGCATAATTTAAAAGCCTAGATTTTGCAAAGGCAACCTCCAGAATGAGACATGAAGGAAAATTGGGAATTGATTTCTTCAGTTTCCAAAAGAGGTTAAAATCATATTTTACTTGAATTGTTTTTCCCTTATATAATGTAAGTGTACTTTTCTATACAGGCTAAAAGCAAGCTGCTCCTCACCCCAGATTAGAGAATTGGGCTTATTTAAAAAAGGAAAATCCATTAAGTTAGAAAATTAGTATTATAAGGTTCATTTATTTCCAGATAAAAATAGAACTACTATTAAAGTCTTATAGAAAGCATATTCCTAATAAGAATCTTACCAACATTGCCTTCCAAAAGAATTTAAGGAATCTACTAGACATGGCCTTCACTATAAATAACCATTAATGTCCACCATTCAGCATTCAAATGAGTTGTTTGCAATATCTTCTTTTAAAGAATTGCAGCACTTAACTTTCTGAAAAGAACATTACTTGAAAATAGGTTTTTTTCCTCCCCTATTACAATGTGTAAAATTTACTTTCTTTTAGAACAGCTGAAAATAGAATAAAGCAGATAGACAACCTGACAGAATATTCACTATCTATTTATACAAAGAAACTGAAAACAGTTACTATTCTTTCTAAATGAAAGATAAAGAAGATGGCTATTTCAGGCCTCATCCACCAACCATATTCTTTCTTTCTATCTCTCTCAAGTCAAGCAGGTTCCAGTGTCCAGGAGAAGTGAATAAGACCTTGTGTACTGGGGATTCTGAAGGAGAGAGATGATATGGACAAAAGTCAAGGTAAGAGCAGTAGAAAATTGAACTGAGAGTTAAAACTAATTTCTGAATCCAAAGAGAGCCTGGCTTGCACCTACTTACAGTAATGTTTGTTTCTTAGAGGATTTTCCCCAAAGAATGAAGGAGAAGCCAGATGGACAGGTTGAGTTCTCTTTGTTATTTTGACTGAGATAGTGCCAGTTTGGGGAAAGATGAGGGATCAGAGAGTAAAGAAACAAATCACTTGCCAACGAACCACTAACCCGTAAAAATAGCAACCTCTCTGCCTCTCACAATTAACTATCAGTGAAGTTAAGGCACTCCAGCTGTCAAACTAAAGACTGAGATGGAAAGTAACCCTATATCTAGAGAGAGACAAAACAGATTCTCAAATAAATCAAATTTCTAGAGTACAGATGCATTATGTTAATGCCCTCTCTCCTCACCACCTCCCCCCAAAATTTGGAAACTTGAGTTCAGCTTACATAAAATATTTAAAAAGATAAATATTTAAAACAATTTCTATTCAGCATTGTACTAGCAGACATAGCCAGTGCACTAAGGTAAGAAAAGTAAATTCATGGTACAAAGAATATAAAAAATCAGAAAAAAAGACGCTGAGAAAAAAAAAAAAAGGAACCTAACATTATTTGCAGATAACGTGACAGTGTTTTAGTAAATCAATAAAGAATCTATAGAAAAAAAAATTAATTCACAAATAAATCTGGCAAGGTTGATGGACATAAGATCACTTAAAAAGTAATTGCATTTCGGGGCACCTGGGTGGCTCAGTCGGTCAAGCATCTGACTTCGGCTCAGGTCATGATCTCGAGGTTCGTGAGATCGAGCCCCGCGTTGGGCTCTGTGCTGACAGTTCAGAGCCTGGAGCCTGCTTCAGATTCTGTGTCTCCCTCTCTCTCTGCCCCTCCCCTGCTCATGTTCTGTCTCTCTCTCTCTGTCAAAAATAAATAAGCATTAAAAAAAAAGTAATTGCATTTCTATGTACCATCAGCAAACATTACAAAATAAATTTTTAAATGATACCACTTCTTTCAGCATCAAAAATAAAATATGTCCATAGATTATACAACACCAAGAGTGAATCCTAAAGTAAATTATGGACTTTAGATATACCATTCTGAAGAAGAAATGCACCACTCTAATGCCGCATGTTGATAGTGGGGGAGGCTGTGCATGGGAATGGGAAGGCAAGGACTACATGAGAATCTTGTGTGCTTTCTGCACAACTCTTCCATAAACCTAAAACTGCCCTAAAAAATATTGTTTTAAAAAATTAAATACATAGAACGATGTTTGTTCAATTTAATATCCATATAAAAGATAATAATTGATCCTTTACCTATTCTCACATATACAAAAATTAGTTCCAAGTGGAGCGTACTTGTGAAGAGTCAATAGGAGGAAATAATAACTCCTCTATATTAAAATGTAAGAGGATACCTTTTTAAATAGAAGTAGAAAAGGGCTTTTTAAATAGGGGGGAAAACATTAACTATGAAGGAAAATATAAGTGTGCTATAAGTGACAAAGGACTAGCATCTAAAATATATAATAACTTTACAAAAAAATAAAAAGAAAAGCCAGGGGTACTGGGTGGCTCAATTGGTTAAGCGTCTGACTCTTGATCTTAGCTCAGGTCATGATCTCACAGTTCCTGAGATCGAGCCCTACCTCAGGCTCTTCAACAGCATGGAACCTGCTTGAAATTCTCTCTCCCTCTCTCTCTCTGCCCCGCCCCTGCTGGTGTGCTCTCTCTGTCTCTCTCTCTCTCTCTCAAAATAAATAAACAAACATTTAAAATTAAAAGAAAACCCAAAAAGGAAAATGAGCAAGAAACTTGAAACTCAATATATGATAGGCAGTAAGTACATGAGATTAGACATCAGGGAAATTCAAATTAAAATCTAAACGAGATACAAGTCCTCAAAGGCTAGTAGGAGTAAATTTAAAAAGTTTGATAATACCAAGTATGGACAAGGTTGTAAAGCAATAGAAACCTTCATACTCTACTGGTAGGAATATAAATTGGTACAAGCTGATGAGAGACCATAAGGCCAGCTGAGGGCAAAGCACAAGCTAGTACAACTACCCACCCCCAACCCCCAGGTGGGATATGTGTGATACTCCTCATGCATTCCTGACTGCCCAAGAAAAAAAAAAAGGAAAGAAAACAAATGGTCAACTGATAGAGCTCACAGTCATAAAGGACAGGAGTCTCCCTCAGTTTACAAATGTCTTAGTAAATTATAAGAAAAAGGCAATCATATCAATAGCTTAATCTCCAGAAACCTATGGACTCAGTTTCCTAGAGCCCTAATATCACTGTCTCCTCCATAGTGAGGTGGAAAACAAAGGCAAGAAGGAAATGGCAGATAAAATGGAATTGATTTATAACCTGCAGCCCATTGATAAACACAAGAGGCAAATACAGAGTATAATACCTCTCCAACAACTCCCTACTGTCATAATGTTAATGCCTTACTAGAGGGAAAATAACCTTAGCTTGATAATAGCAAGGCCTCAGGTATCTTATGAGTCCTCTTTAGCATATTAACGTCCTTCTGGAGGCCTCCCTTTTGCCTTCCCTCCCCCAACTCCATAGTATATAACCAATCACTCTTTACAACCCCAGTGCAGCTCTTTCTGCCCATGGGTCCTGTCCCCGTGCTTTAATAGAATCACCTTTTTGCACCAAAGATGTTTTTAAGAATTCTTTCTGGCTGTCAGCTTTAAACACCACCATCACTCCAAAACCTCATCATAAACCACATTAGAAAACAAGTAGTATGTACTAAAGTTGAACGTAGGCATCCCCTATAACACTGGTATTCCACTACTAAGAGTAAAGTGAGATTAGCCTGACCATAAATCAAAATGCTCATCATGCCTTAACAGATGTTAAAATTAATATAATCAAATTATGTACTACCGGCATGAGGATATGCCAATAAATCAGTGAAACAAAATAAAAATCCCGAAACACTACCCCAGAAATAGTATTTTAATTCAGTAAGAAAGAAGAAAGGTTATTTAATCAGTGGTGTTGGCAAATTGGCTTTTCCCCCTAGAACTCCAAATCACAGCATTTGAAAACAAAATTAAAAATTTAAGTGTAAAATGAATAAAAGTATTAGAAGGAAACTTAAAAGACTGTACGGTATTTAAAATCTAGTGTTTGAGAAGACTTTTATAAAACCAATATAGGAAATAGATTTTTTGCAACTTGATACTAAAATACCAAAAATCAAAAACAAAGAGGTGAGAAAGAGGTATATGATTAAAAAGGCGGACCTAGGCCAGCCAACTCCATTTTGTTCTGTGTCCTCCATCTTGAGTGACTATGTTCCCGACCTGGCCCCCTTTCCGGGAAAACCGCAGAAAGCAATTCCCGCTCAAACCTCAGACCATCCCTCCTCCCCTTGAGTAACTTCCCGCTCACCCGTTCAAACTTCCCATTCAAACCACGCCCGGCAACCTGTGCATCGGGACTCTGACCCTTCCCCAGCCAATCGGCTAAGGCCACGACTATCACCTCACCAACTGCCCCTAGATCCCTATAAAACCTTTGTGCTTTTGAAACTCGCTCTCTCAGGCATCTCACCGCTGCGTTGGTGCAGGTAGGGGATTGAGCTTGAGCTAGCTTGAATAAAGGCTCTTTGCTTTTGCATCGGACTCGGCTCCCTGGTGGTCTTTGGGGATCATGAATTTTGAGCATAACATGATTAGTCAGGGTTCCTCCAGGGCAGCACTGTTTGAAACAGAACTAACATTGAGTTCTCTCCTTGGTGAGCGGAGACTGCACGAGGTGGTGTTATGGAAACTGGTCTGGATCACCTGGCAGAAGAACCAAGCGGCACTCAGAGACCTTGGAAGGCAAGAGGTTTATTTTACACTGGTGGGCTCAAGAGGAGGTCATTCTCCAGAGGTCTGAACCCAGAGCATCAACAGAGGGGACAATTTATAGGCTGTTACTTCCTCATTCCTCATTAGTAATAATTTGGCACCTGAGGCAAGCAGGGTGGGAACAAAAACCCAGAAGGGAAGTCTTCAGGCAGGGACTGAATTCCCTTATCAGTCCTGTTGGCCATCATATAACAGATTTTTCCCTGACAGTGGAGTGGTTACAGAAAGACAACTTTATTTGCAAAAAATAAGGAGATCACGGGGAATAACTTCCAAAACGGTAACTCTTCGAGCAGAGGTAAGCAGGGCTATTTTTTTTAATGTAGGGTTTAGGATAAATATTCAGAAAGGGGAACTTTGTCATCACATGTAAAGGCTGGCGTAAGGTTTCGCAGGAGTACTTAAAACACAAGCCTATACTTGCATCCTATGTTATGTTTATGAGGTTTGCACTCCTCCTAGGATGGAGATTTTAACATTATAACGTAACTGTCTTAACTGTGGGACAAGGGGACAGGGCTATGTACATGCTCAGAGAGTTCATACAAACTGGATGAGGCCTTGGACTCCTTCATCCCCACTAAAGGATACAAGGTCTTGCTTACTTTTGAAAGAGTGCTGGGGACTTTTACCACTGATTTATTGTCGGTGGTTAGGCTATTTCCGGGCCTGGTAGAGACTATTACTTTTTGCGTTCCTTTTTATTCCCTTAAAATCCTTAACTACTGAGATTTTTGTATTTCTCTGTAATTGTGACACCCACCGAGGAAGTTCTGCCAGAAGTGTGCTTGGGACAGTAGAGCAGAGTAAGGCACAGACCATAGAAAATAGCTGGGGGCCTAAAATGACTTTCCTTGTGTCAGAAATGCTATGTCTGGGGGCACCTTGGTGGCTCAGTCAGTTAAGGGTCTAACTTTGGCTCAGGTCATGATCTCATGGTTTATTTAGTTGAAGCCTTAAATCCATTTATCTGCTGGAAACATGGAACCTGCTTCAGATTATCCATCTCTCCCCTTCTCTCTCTGCTCCTCTCCCTCTCTCCATTCCTCCCTCCCTCTCTCTTTCTTCCTCTCTCTCTCTCAAAAATAAATATTTAAACGTTTCTTTAAAAAAGAAAAGAAAAGAAAAGCTATATCTGTCTCTTTTTTTCTTTGGATCCCTAGAAAAAGGGGTTTTTCAGCTTACATATTGACATTGCAGACTAAGTACATCTTTGTTGTGGGAGCCTATCTTGTACAGGGTTTTCAGAAGCATCCCTGGTCTCTACCCACTATATGCCAGTAGGACTTTCCACTCCTGTGAGCCGTAACAATAAAAATGTCTGTGATCACTGCCAAATGTGTGTCACTGTGGTAAATTCATGTCATGGGATATTATCTAAACCCCAAAAGAATGCATTAGATTACCTGATCATTTTCAGCTGGTTCAGATGGATTATCACGGTATAGAAGTAATGTAATATGAGATAAAATGCAGAAAAATGTATATAATATAATCTTACTTTTGTACCCAAAAGGAAAAAATATATATATATTGGCTTTGTATGTGTGTTGTTTTTCATCCTTTATGTTTATATTTTTTACAAATACATACGGTAACTACTGAATTCTTAGTTTTTAAAACCTAAAGTATAAGATATCACCTTGAAGTTTGGGTTGTTTTTTTTTAAGTCCAATTTTGAATAAGTAAATTCAACAGAAAGTTGATGATGAAATACTAGAAAGATTCTTTACTCAGTTTTTGCCACTGAACTACCACCTGTATTCTGCAAAAGTATGTTATATCATAAAGTGTCCACAGTGGTCCCAATTTCATGAAATTGTGTTCCTCTAAAACAAAACATATTTAGCTACTAGGTGTTTTAATATTCTAAAACTAATTTTATAAATAAATTCACTATTTAGGGAACACATCTCTTTGTCAACTCATAATCCCCGTTTTGAACCAGAAATAATGATTACCTGTGATCATTTTAAGTATTTGTCAAATTTCTGTAGGAAGATATCAAAGACACCAAATATTACATGTGAACAATATCTTAAGAAAAAAAGAAAGAAAGAAGAAGAAGAGAGAAGAAAAGGAAAATAACAGAGGAAATTTTTTAACCAGTAGAGGATTAAATAAGCAAAGGTAAAAATTAATTCATTCAACAACTTGAATGTAGATTATGCCAGGTAGAAAGTTGGCAGATTTGAGTCCAGAGGCAATTGCTTTGAAATCAGATTGTTCCAATGGGGCCACACTCAAGTTCATGAAACTACAAAGTCAGCCAGTAACACACTCCTTACACTCCTTCAACATTTCTAATCCAAGTTCTTTCTTTCATACTGTAAGATTCAGAACTCTTGAGATTCAAAGAGAATATACAAAGTTCTTTTGTAGAAGAAAATAAGGGCTTTATAGATGCTGCCTGCCATATCCATGACAAAGTGAGTTGTCCCTTTGTTCAGGTAGTGACATTAATTTGGGCTTTAGAATCATAAAAGAGTGACAACTTTGCCCCTTCCCATCTGATGGCTAAAGTTGCTAAGGCACTAATTAAAGACTACAACAAAATATGAATATATGAGAATGAGAGTCTCACGAGATGGTAAGTATCACTCATCTGGATTTGGTAAATTTTATCTCTGTAATAAATGACACATGGGTCACACGGACCTGAACCATAATAGCTGAACCATAATAGCTCAGAGTCCCACAGAAATGCCTTGACTGAATTCCCTCTTGCTCCCTCCTCTGATTTAATGTTCTGTCCTCAACCTTTATTAATAGGTAAAATAAAAACTATTTCAACAGTCGTTTTATTTCTTTGGTAAAAACAAAAATGAAGACATCAAATGTAGAGGTTGCCCCTTATACATAGACCTCCATGATGTATGTCTCACTAAATATATTTACAAGAAATAATTTGCCCCTGTAGAGAAATTTTTATGTCTTTTGTATCAGACATGAATATTACTTAGCTCAGTATGTTTCTTTTTTTGCCTGAGCTGCCAGGAAACTAAGCCAAATTGTGTGCCCGGCAGTAGTAATGAGGTCATCTGAGAAATCTGGTGACATAAACTCCTTATGCTTCTCTAAGCTGGTGTCTCTTCCTTTTTATTCTGTTATTGAATTTAAAATAATTTAAAACTCTGTATTTCATGTCTAAATCATTTGAAAATAGGTGAAATCGGGGTGCCCAGCTAGCTGTCGGTTAAGTGTCTGACTTCGGCTCAGGTAATGATCTCTCTTTTCATGAGTGGGGGTCCTGTGTTTGGCTCTGTGCTGACAGCTCAGAGCCTGGAGCCCTCTTTGGATTCTGTGTCTCCCTCTCTCTCTGCTCCTCCCCCTGACTCTCTCTCTCTCTCTAAATAAATAAACATCAAAAAAAAATGTTTGAAAATAGGTGGGATTGAAATAAGAAAATAAAAACACAATTTTAAAGAACTATAATCAGACATTATATCTTTCCATAAACATAAACTGCAGATGGAATGTGATCTATCATTTAAAATTTTCCTGATGTACTTCAGCTATACATCTCAGATCTTTTTATTCATATTGGTCATATATCCATTCTTTCAGAAATATTTAATGAGTACCAACAATAGGCCAATTTTAAAAAGACTGTGCTAGGTAAGGTTGCCTAGGTGGCTTAGTCAGTTAAGCATCTGACTTCAGCTCAGGTCATGATCTCACATCTCATGAGTTCAAGCCCTGCATCGGGCTCAGTGCTGACATGACAGCTTAAGCCTGGAGCCTGCTCAGATTCTGTGTCTCGATCTCTCTCTGCCCCTCCCCTGCTTGTGTTCTGTCTGTCTCTCTCTCAAAAATAAATAAACATTTGGGATACCTGGGTGGCTCAGTTGGTTAAGCGTCCAACTTTAGCTCAGGTCATGATCTCATGGTTTGTGAGTTCGAGCCCCACATGGGGTTCTATGCTGACAGCTTGGGGCCTGGAGCCTGCTTTGGATTCTGTGTCTCATTCTCTCTCTGTCCCTCCCCTACTTGTGCTCTGTCTCTTAAAAATAAATAAATGTAATAAATAAATAAATAAATAAACATTAAAAAATAATAAAATAAAAAGACTGTGCTAGATACTGTGGTAAGAAAATAAAATATAAAGATACCATTTTAATCCCTTAAACTAAAAATCTAGTTGGAGAAATGGCAACCTAAAATTTAAATAATATCAAAGTCTACAACTATCAGACAATCCAAGGCATTCCAGGAAATGAGAGCATTAATTCAATTTCTCTGCATGGGGTCATTAATGCCTAGTCCCCATGAAAATATATACCTGACACTGTAATTTATCCTGTAATCAACAAATTATGGTATGACTGACTTGTGGCTTTATCTTTTCTGTATATTTTAGAACTGTTCTCATGATAGAGCCATTTAGGCTTAGATTACTAGCCTTATTAACCTGGCTTGAATTAAAAGCTTTTCTGATAAAAAATAAGTTACTAATTGTAAAAAGAAAAACCAGAGCAGAATAAACAAACCAAATGGGTTGGTAAGTGGCCACTCAAAGTGAGGAAAGAATAATATGAGTCACTGACTCTCAGTGAGGGAGAATACAGATTGAATAGTGTTTACTCTACCATACAGTGATTTGTTGAGGGTTATAGCAAATCACATCAATACCAGCGAGCATATAACAGAATATACCTATGTATGATGATATATGATGATATGTCATCATAGTTTATTAGTTTGAATCCCTTTCTTCTGCCACTAGAAAACATGAGGGTAGAATTTTTCCCCACCTCACTCATCCTTTGATAGTTATAATAAATGTTGTTCATGGAAAGAATTGCATGCTAAATGATTGATACAAACTGTGAATCAGTGGGGAAGAAAAAAGGGTCCTCTGACTCAGAGGAGTATTGTCTTAGGACTAACTGCCTCCATCTAGACAAGGATTTGAGAGCAAGTAGTGCCTTTAGGAAGTAATAACAAGAAGCACTAGATAGGAGGTAGAGAAATGAGATGAAGAAAAGAGGGAAGTCAATACAGGTATGTTACCCAGGAGGTTCCTATAGCAGATTACCACCACAAGCAACTGGGGAACTCTGAGGACACTAGACTATAACTCAGAATTATTCCTCCTGAGAGATGAGAAAGATGAAGTGTTTATCCTCCAACAGCTATCCCACAATGGTTGAAGGTAGGTTCTTTGAATATTAGTCACCACCTGTTCCAGGACTTCATTCCCGCCTAGTTTGCACTGAGAGAGAGGGCTCTGTCAGGGAGTTGAATGTACTTGAACTAAGATGCAGTTAGGCATGTACTGAAATGATGACTACAAGGAAGGTATGGGTGAGGCATCAACATTGTCAACCAAAACTGTTAATGAAACAGAGGAGCTAAAAATTGCAGTGTAACTAACTATTTAATTTGAATCTAGCTGAAACATGGGTAGGATTCAAATAGACAAAAAAAAAAAAAAGGAAAGCAAGAGTCATAATACAAGTAGCACATATTTAGGACATCAGAGAGAAAACCAAACCTAATGGAAAACTGGTTAGAATGAGATGTGGGGAAAAAAAAAAAAAAAAAAAAGAAAGAAAGAAAAGAATGAGATTTAAAGATCCAGCAGTTTCAAATTGCAGGGGTCTTTTTTTTTTTATTTTTTTTTTAACCTTTTATTTTTATTTTTGAGACAGAGACAGAGCATGAACGGGGGAGGGGCAGCGAGAGAGGGAGACACAGAATCGGAAGCAGGCTCCAGGCTCCGAGCCATCAGCCCAGAGCCCGACGCGGGGCTCGAACTCACGGACCTAGAGATCGTGACCTGGCTGAAGTCGGACGCTTAACCGACTGCGCCACCCAGGCGCCCCCAAACTGCAGGGGTCTTAAAGGTCACCAAAGACTTTGGACTTTATCCTGTAAACAACAGGAACTCTGGAAGATTTTGAGTACTAGAATAATATGAACAAAGTTTAACAAAAATTAATTTGTGAGCTATAGGTAGGAAGAAATGAGATATTGTAATCTGGAAGTGTTGATGTAGTGATATTATAAGTCAGGTTTGAGGAGCCTGGCTAGAATGGTGGAATTAGGGCAGGAAACAACAAAATGGTAACTAACAAATAATGGATTATATGAACACAATAAAGGAGGAGCCTAAGACTGCCAGAGTTCAAATCAGTAGGCCATGATGTATGTGCTTTCTTAAACTAGTCCTAAATTTTAGAAGTAATTAAACAGCTTTCACTTAGGATATAGTTTTTTAGAAACTTATTAAAAATACGCAAATTCCTGGTTCTGATATCATTTCAAAAGTTAAAATGTTATTTTCACAAATCTAACATTATGATTCTGGTCATTCACAATAATGACATAATAATTAAGAAAGTTGGTTATGAAATATTTTTATACATTTATTTATTTTTCTGTACTTTTAGTCTATATATTCCTAGTAAGGATTCTTATGATGTATCTTATTTTTAATATTTTTATTATGTTAATTTATTTTGAGAGAGAGAGAGCGAGAGTAGGGGAGGAGCAGAGAGAGTGTCAGAGAGAGAGAATTCTAAGCAGCCTCCACACTGTCAGTGCAGAGCCTAATGTGGAACTCGAACTCACAAACCGTGAGATCATGACCTGAGCTGAAGTCCAGTCGTATGCTTAACTAACTAAGCACCCAGATGCCCCAAGGTGTGTCCTATTTTTAGTCAAATTATCTTGGAATTCTTAAAGATTATAAAACTCCTTATATTTACCTTTTTTTTAAATTGAGAGAACTTTGTCTCCCCCTGCTAATACAGCAAGAAACATTAAATACCTACACTGCGGCAGCTCTATGCTAAGCTATAGGGTCATAAACAGGAGTGGCAGGTGGCCCCATGATGACCATTTTAAATAATGGAGGGATAGCAAGTGTTCTGGTTACCTAGTGCTAAAAAAAATTTTTTTTAAAAAACTCACTCTCAAACTTATTGGCTCAAAACGTTTATTTGGCTCATGAACCTGCAATTGGGGCAAGATTAGCAAAATCTGGCTCCATAGCTGGCCAACTCAAAGATTAGAAGCTAACATGTATCAAGGCCCCATCACTCAATGACAGTGGTTAATGTTCAGTGTCACACCATCACATTGGTCATTGAATTGGCCATAGCGGGAGCATGGAAATCAGCAAATTCTACCAATCAAGGTTAGTTATTTGTTGCTTGATTGGTTGATTGACTGATAGATTGGAGAGCTTGTTGTTAAACATTTAAACACCCCCATTGAATAGCTGGAACCAACTATTTAAAAATAGCAACTAAAAATTCCAGGATGCAAAATTGTGAATAGCAAATGCACTATTGAATTTTTCAAATGTTGTTTAGAATTGAGCAAAACAAGTTGTTCTGGCTTTCCAAAATGCTCTTTAAAAACCATCTCTTATACGCAAGTGTTATTGTATGTGTATATTTTTACATTTTATGTGTAAATACGAAATATGCATTTACACAAAGTACGTATTGTCCACTTTCCCCTTTTTCCTAGGCATGCCAAGAAGTGAAACCAATAGTTTTTGGTAAACTTACCTCATCTGTCTCTAGATATCTAGCAATCATCATTTGGCTCTGGTTTTTGTTTTCAATATTGCTGTAAATTTTCATTGTTATGTCTATCTTTATAGGTTTTTGTTGAGAAGTGGGGGAAAGTTGCACTGGAGACTTCTAGCTGGATCACATTTCAAATGTCATATAACAAGCAAGGCCTTTTGCATCTCTTTTAAATCTAAGGAAAACTTTTGAATAAAGCAAATATGTTAAATTTTAATTTAGGTTTCTATTTGCTTTCGTGAGTTTTGTCTGTGTGTGCACAGAATATTTTGGTGCCAATCGACTGTACCACAAAAATGAATATTTTAGGGCAAATACAGGATCATGCTGCTAAACTCCTTTCCATGGTGAAGGTAAGAGATTGAGCCTGCTCTGCTGTATTATTACATCATGGTCTGTTAGCCAGCAGTTCACACTACAGCATTGAGGTGTGGTAATATTTTGTGTGTGTGCAGGGTACAGAGCTGACACATTCACACCTCTCCCTTGAATGTACTAGTGAATCTTTCAGGTAGTAACAGATAGCATGTCTCTTCTATACTTTACATGTATTAGCACATTTAATCCTCACAATGACTCTCTCAGGAAGGTGCTGTTATCCTCATTGATAAGAAAATTGAAACAAAGAAAGGAAAATAGGTTTGCCCAAGGTCACACAAAGAGAAAATAGCAGAATCAAATGTAGATCGCAGGCAGTCTCTCTCCAGAGCCGCTTTCTCAACCCATCTTTCCCTCTGCCTGAGCAAATGAGGTCTAACCCAGAGGATGGTATTTGATGAAACTCATTTCGCATGTTCTGATATGGCTGACTCCTCCATTTACAATGGGGAAAAATGTTGAAATTTGTGCATTCCATGTGACTATTATTGAGAGAGAAGCAAACTCAGAAATTGTAATCCCTCCTTTCTTGTATAAATAATTTTGAGCTTTGCCAAGTTTACATTGTTTAAATAGTCCCAGAGTTTGTTTCTTTTTCATCATTCCCCTTTGAATTTTCCACAGGATAGTCACATGTTTGACAAGTTCAAGATTTTTTTTATCTGAGACCTAGTCACCATTGTAATTTCCTCCAGCTCATAGATTCTGAAATCCCCTGTAAACATGCAGAAATCTTTTCTCATTCATTCCCTGAGATCTACAGGGGTAAGAATGTCGAAGCTGGCAGAATGACAAAGGAGAAGATCCTTAAAGGCCACAGCAAGTAACTTTTAAATATAAAATCTATTTCCTTAATCACTTTTTCTCCTCTTTAAAGGTTAGGAAATTGCTTCTGTTGGATTACCTATTTAGTAGTTATAATATCCTAAGCATATATTGATTTTGTTTCTAAAATGATATATTATGGAATACTTCCCAGAGTTTGTAACATTAAATTTATACTCATCTATTTTCTAAATCTTTTTTTTTAAAGGAGCTGAAATGAAATTAGGTTATAGTCACATTGTTATAAGATTGCATATACCTAGCACCTCGATTGGTAAGTCTTGTGCTGCCTTTTACTTATTTATATCTTTTTTTCCTTACGAGGTAACATTTCATGTTACTCAACAACCATTCACTGGCAAATACCATGTGCCAGGTACTGTGCTTAGAATTGAGATAAGAGGATGAATAGAACCCATGCCCTACTCCAAAGACTTCATATTTTCATGGAAGCTACAGATAAGTAAGTATATATAAGTATAATATCCTATTGTGGGTACTGTAATCATACCCAGAATAATGTTTCCCCAAGGACATCCATGTCCTAATGCCAGAAACTGTAACTATGTTTGGTCACCTGGCAAAGACAAATCAAGGATGCAAATGGATGAAGCTTGCAAATAAACTGATCTTAAAGCAGGGAGAGGATCCTGGATTATCCAGGTGGGACCAATGTAATCACAAGAGCCCTTAAAAGTGAAAGAAGAAAGTGAAAGAGGAGAGTCGCTCAGAAGTAGTCATTCTGACTAAGGAACAAAACTACGGAGAGATTCAAAGGTGGAGGAAAGGCCTCAATCCAAAGAATTTGGGCAGCTTCTAGAAGCTGCAAAGATCCAGGAAACATATTTTCCCCTAGAGCTTCTGGAAAGGAACATAGCCCTGATGACACCTTGATTTTAGCCCATTGAGATCAGTGTTGATCTTCTATCCTACAGAACCATAAAGTAATAAATTTGTGTTGTTTAAACTACTCAATTTGTGATAATTTGTTGTAGCAGCAACAGAAAATTAATATGCCAATAAAAATTATAGAGGGGCACCTGAGTGGCTCAGTCGGTTAAGCGTCTGACTTCAGCTCTCAGGTCATGATCTCACGGTTTGTGAGTTTGAGCCCCACATTGGGCTCTGTACTGACAGCTCAGAGCCTGGAGCTTGCTTTGGATTCTGTGTCTCCCTGAATCTCTGCCCCTCCCCTGTTCTCTCTCTCTCTCTCTCTCAAAAATAAATAAAACATTTTTTTTTTAAAGTATAGAAACAGGGATAGCTCATATAATGCTAACAGAACCCAGATGGGAGATCTTAGCCTGGAATGAAAAAATAAATGCCCTCCTCCCCTCAAAAGAAATGTGATAAAGATCAGTTTTCACATTGTTCCTCTCCCTGGTCTTTAAAATATCTAAATGGTTAAGGACACAGAAAGAAACACTTGATACTTCCCTGAAGGTCCTTGTTGGATTGTTACACATTTAAGAACAAACAGAAGAGCCAAAGCCAGATGCTCTTTTCTTTTCAAATCCTCCTTTTGAGATATAATGGTAATGTATATCAGGAAATAGAGTCCAATGGTGGAAAGCAGTTTCAGCCATAAAAGAATGGAAAAGGTGTTTTTCTTTCCATTCAGTTAAATATGAAAATCTAGCATCTAGTTTGACATTTTAATGTTCTATATAGTATAGATATATGACTTTGTGTAATTTTTGAATATACATTCTTTGAACTTTGGAAAAACACTAAATTTCAGAGTTGCAATTCAAGGCACATAGACAGAAGTATACATGGCACAAATCTAATCAAAGTCCTCAAAAAATTAAAGATAGCAAAAGTAGCATTGTGACAGCTAGCCTATAGGGATGCATGCACTCAGTGAGTTAAAGATTATGTGTGAATATTACCGAGAAAGTAAAATGCAATCATGTCTACTGTTGGTGCACACCACAGTGATGCTGTAACTTTTTTTTATATTTAAAAAAATCACATCTATGGGAGATCAAGTATAGTAAAGTTTTTTATAACTACATGAAAAATAATGGTAAAGCAGGTATCTCTCTCTGTCTCTGTCTCTGTCTCTGTCTCTCTCTCTCAAGCACTTAAATAAAAGACACTATTTGAAGAAACAAAAGGAGTAATTTTTCTGCATGACCCTCTCAGCAACTCAGAGAAAACACCCCAGAATGACTTCCAGATGTTAGTCTATAAAATTCAGACAGGCTTGATCTAGGTGTCTACTATAGGAAAACTATGGGAATCTTAGTGTGAATAAAAAGAAAAGGGGAAGCTAAGAGATTGCTAGAGAATTAATGGTGACGGCTACATTTTTATAAGCAGGTGTGGTCACCTCTCAAGAAGAGCTATTTAGGGGGTCCTGTGACTAAGATCTAAAGATTTCTCCACTAATTGGCAGTGGCATTACCATCTCTTCTACTAGAGGAGTATGCCTTTGAAGACCATGACCTCAGGGACTCTTCACCAATAAATCTTCAGCATCAAGCAAATAATACCTGGCACATAAGAGATATTTAATCAATGTTTGTTGAATAAGTCAAATGATTATTTTTGAAATTTTGAAAAAAATATTTTAAGACATAGTAAATTTCCTTAAAATAATAGGTGAAAATAACAGGATTCAGACACTCTGTGTTCCCAAATTAGTACAAATACATGGCAAAGAAATTAGAAGGAAAGCTCAAGATATTAACAGCAAATATTTCTGAGTGGTGGGCTAATGAGTCCTTTGTAGTGTTCCTTTCATACTTTTTCTTTCTTTTCCAAAATCTTGAAAATAAGTAGGCATTACTTTTACAACCTGGAAATTCTAAGCCATGTGGCTTTACCTCAAAGGAAACATATACCTTAGTCTTAGAACTTCATATTTTCACTTTGGATTTTCCACTTTTACCTGGTTTGGAGCACATTTTCTGTATAGGGAACTGGAAACTACTAGATTTTATAAGATGATATAAATAATCTCTTTCCTATCCTATTTTTTTCCTATCCAGTTCTGAACTAATACCAAAACACAGATTCCTACAGACTCAAGTCACTGTTTATAATGGCTCTACAATCAAGCAAAAAACTTCTCCCCTGTGGTTTGAAGTAATTTAAAGAGCAATTGTCCTGATAAGGCATTCATTCCACCATTCACTCACTCATTCAATAATGGATTTATGGACATAAAATAATACATCTTCAGTCCTCAGTGTGACGATTCTATGGCTGAAAGACTATTCCATTTCATCACTAGTCTGGGTTCCCATGTATATCTGGTCCTGGATCTTACTAACACTAATACTGGCTAATACTTCTACTTACTATATTGGTCATGAGTATTATCTTTGGAGTTACACCATCTCTGTTTTTCAATTCCTGTCTCTGATTCTTACTAGCTCTGTGCCTTTGGGAAAGTTATTCAGTCCTGCTAAACCTCACTTCCCTTCTCTGTAAAACGGAGCTAATCACACCTACCTGATAGCATTCAGTGACATAATTCATGAAAAGTTCTTAGCTCACTGCTTAGTACCTGTATTTCCCATTGCTGCTATAACAAACTTCCACAAATTTGGTAACTTAAAACACTGAAAGTTATTTTCTCATAAATCTGGAGGTCAGAAATTCAAAAGCCAGTTTCAGTGGGCCAAAATTCAGGTGTCAGAAGGACTGTGTTCCCTCTGGAGCCTCTAGGGGAGAATATGTTCCTTTCTTCTAACTTTTGTCTTTCTTCTTCTTCCATTCCTTGCCTTGTGGCTGCATCATTCCAATCTCTACCTTTTTAATCACATTCCTTCACCTCTTCTGTCTGAAATATCCCTCTGCCTCTCCATTATAAAGACACTTGGGATTGACTGCAGTTACCATCCCTATATAATGCAAAATAATCTCCCCATCTCAAAATCCTCAATTTAATTGTACCTGCAAAGTTTTTTGCCATATAAGGTAACATTTGCACATTCCAGGGATTAGGACAGGTACATCTTAGGGAGCCATTACTTGAGCCAACTATAGGACTCTAGTTCATAATTAGGTTCAATAAATGTTAGTTATTATCTACATTATGGGATTTTGGATTACCTTCTTGCTTATCATGAGTTTCCTTATTGGTCATATGAGAATAACTATGTAATAGCACCTACCCCACTCCCCCAATTATTATATAAAAGATAATAATAATTTCTTAATAGATGTATTTTTCTTTTCCCTTCCTTAAACAGGGACTTGTTGAGGGTATGGAACAGCAGTGAAGTATAAATTGGTACAACCACTTTGAAAACCTGTGGGCAGGATTTACAAACACCAACCATTCCACTATACACCCATTAGAAATGTGTACATATATTCACCAAAAGACAGGTACTAGAATGCTCAAAGCAATACTTCAAAACAGCCCCAAACTGAAAATGAGCTAAATGTCCGCCATGTGTTTACCAACTGAGTTGATAAAGTAAGGTGTATTCATAAAATAGAATACAGAGGTAGAAATAAACATTCTACAACCATATACAGCAGTATGAATGAGTGTTTCAAACATTAACAAAAGAAAGCACACAAAAAGTACATACCATAATTCCGTATCTAAAATACATAATCAAGTGAAACTAATCAATACTGTTAAAAGTCATGATAATGGTTACTTTTGGAGTACTGACTGGAAGGGAGCAAATAGGGGCTTTCCAAGATGCTTCAATGTTCTGTATTTTCATCTGAACAGCTGTGTTTAGCTTGCAAAAATTAATCAATTCATGTAGTTATATATGCCCTTTACTGTAGCATACAGTACTTTAATTAAAAGTTAAAATTGAAAATAAATTCTTCAGGAGTTCCCTGCTTTCCATACTTTAAGTCTAAATTGTTTAGGTTGGCACAGAAGACCAACTCAATCTCACCCCACCCCATTCTGTTTCCCCAGCCTCATTGCCTGTCATTTCCCCCACCCTATCACAGACATGTAGGTATCAGTCCCTAAAACAAGTCACAACCCTCCATGTCCCCATTGCACTTGTACTTCCTGTTCCCTTTTCTTAGATGCCATTTGTCCCTTCTCTTGTTTAATACTACTCATTTTTAGGTCCCAGCTCAAATTATACTTTGTCTTTTTAAAAACCTTGTCTGACTCTATGCACATTGTACATAAATCTACCATATAACACTTTATCTCATGATATTTAAATTATTTATGAGTTTACACCTCTATATAGGAACTGTCATTAACACTCCAAGGTGGGTTAGGCAATCAATCCTCTTTTGTCTTTCAAAGCCCCCTCGTGGATCTTTCTATTATAACACATACTGTACTAGAGTCATTTCTTTATGCACCTGTCTTGCCCTTATAGGATTTAGGTTTCTTGACATCAAAGACCTCCTTATCTTCATGTCACCTGAAAGTAGGTGTTAAACACTATTTTTTAGACTAAACTCAACTACTTTTTCTACTATATTGTGAGCTATGGAGCAAAGGAATTGGATTAGTCATTATTGAAACAGTTACTCTCCTAATACTTGATAGTAGCAGGTTCTCAATACATGTGTGTTGAATAATTAAGTCTATTCTGTTTCATGTTTTGGATTATGAAATTTCTGAATCACCCCTCTTGAGTGGTCATCCTTTGTCCTTAGTGTTGTACCTTATTTTGCAGTGCTTTATTTGTGGAAATTGAGATGAGAAATGTCTTTACACATAGCATCACTCATGAACTTTAAAATATGACCATGTCTTTTGGGAAACCTAAAATGGAAGAGTAAATCAAATCAGTACATTTAATTTAACTCAATAAGTATCTACTAAGAAACTAAAATATTCTGCTAGACATAGTGGGGTATACAAGATATAAGAAATACTGTCCCTGCCCTCAAGGGATTCACTGTCTAATGAGACAGCTAGAAGAATCAGCCTGCACAACTCGAACCTGTAGCATCTAAAACATGGCATCCTGTGGCATAAAAGAAGATAAATAATAGCTATAGGAGAGAGCAATTCTTATGAGGCAGATCATTTCAGTTCATTTTTAAAAGATATATAGATTATTAATATAAATATATAATAATATATATTATATATAATATATAACTATATATGTTATATATATTATACTTATATATTAATATATATATTAATATCAAGGTCCTGTATTTTAAGGGAGCAGATTATTTTCAATGTGTTTTGGAAAGGTAACCAGAAAAGTTACTAGTCACTGGGGGGAAAAGAAAGAAAGAAAGAGAAAAGGGTAAGAAAAGTTCAACTGAGCTCAAATTAAGGGTTTTAAAGGTTTTTTTAATGTTTGTTTATTTATTTTTGAGAGAGATAGACTGCAAAAAGGGGAGGGGCACAGAGAGAGGGAAACACAGGATCCAAAGCAGGCTCCAAGCTCTAAGCTGTCAGCACAGAGCCCAACACGGGGCTTGAACCCACCAACCGCAAGATCATGACCTGAGCTGAAGTCAGTGGCTTAACCAACTGAGCCACCCAGGTGCCTCTCAAATTGTTAAGGGTTTTAAATGACACACCAAGGTTTTTGGACTCTCTTCTGTATGAAATTATAACTATTAAATATTGATTATTTTCAGTAGGAATACCATTTGATGATTGACTGAAGGTCGACACTGGGAGCAGGGAGCAGGTTGCAATAATGCACACAAGAAGTAAACAAAGTCTAAAATAAAATAAAGACTATAGTAACAGGAAAAATTTGAAGTCCATTGCAAAATTAGAATGAGTATCAATAGACAACGAATTTATATGAGTGGTAGTAATTTGTGAGGAAGGAAATATAAAGATGAAAATTGAAGATAACATCTATGTTTTTCTGACATTGTGATATTATCAAAATTCTCTTATGAAATATTTATTTTCAAAATCACCAAAGAAGAAAAGGAAATGGTTGCTGAACATGCAATCATTTCTCAGTCAATAAGAATCTACAAGTTGAGCAAAATTACAGGAAGGCAGGATATCCCTAAATTCAGGCTTAGAATATCAAACAAGTGGACCAGAATTCAAGGTCCTTGACCCACTAGTCAAAATAGCACAAGTTATGCCTTCCTGCACCCCTATCCCGTAAAGTTACCATCAAATCATAATCAAGCACAAGATGCAAAGAAATCCTACTTGAGGAGTCTTCAGACATTAGCAATGCCTTAAACAAATTATGTAAGTGAAAAGCCAGGTATAATGCTTTTTCTTCTATTTGTCAGGCTATAAAAGTCAATATAACTCAGGACATTGTTGAACACCAAAACGAAAAATATTTTTCAGATCCTGGTTAAATACATGTAATATTTGACATTTAGAGCTCCATACAGACCTCATAACAAATTCCAAAGAAGTATGGAAATAAGGCATAAAGACGTGAGGATATGAGGTCCTTGAAAATGAGGCAATTCACACCAGTGACAAGGAGGACTTCAGAGATGCTTTGCAGAGACTGTGGAGTTCTTGACAGCAAGAAAGAAAATTGAGTTTTTCCAAATCGACTCCAGGTAGGGGCAACAATCTATTTTAATTATAATCCTTATAAATCAAACCACCTCATTTGGGGAGTAAAAAAAAAAAAAAAAAACAAAAACAGGATCACGATGATACTACTTACAAAGATAAAGTGCTTCCCTGCATGCACCCAAACCTATCCTTCCAGAATGTTTACTCTTCCACCATCATTATCACCAATACCAGCAATCTCATACCTCCCAAAGAGATCTTTGAATCCCCACAGGATAGCTCTTGTATCCTCCATGGATTAGTCCTCTTAGCATGCCTAAGGCATTTTATATTTTTCTCCCTTTCTTCTCTGACACACTGTGGTGATGTCTCCTGTCACTGTTAAAACTGCAGGAATCCCCACTGCAGATGCCTATAGAGTGGCTATCAATGCCCATATCTAGAGAACTCATAACTCCAAATAATTCTAATCCAAAGCATTGCTAATCACCTTCCATAGTTTCATAATTTCCAAACATGACTTCCTTGACCGAGAGCCACCTTTATAATAGCTTGAGTTTTTTGAGACTGAACCAAAATACAAGCTAAGTGACAGGTTTTCTTCTTAACTTAGGGCCATGCTCTCCCTCCATTCCTACCCTTTAATAAATATAACAATACTCAATCATTTTTGCACTTTTGCTATGGACCTGGCACTGTGCTAAGAGACAATAAATAAGTTCTCTTATTTACACCTCACAGAATTCTATAAACTAGTATTATTATACCCATCTTATAGATAGGAAAATAGGTTTTAGAAGTAATGTAACTTATCCAAGTTAATACAAGTACTGACTAGTGGCTTCAAATCCGAATAGTCTCATGCTAAACTATACAAATGACTTCTCATTTCTTCAAATAAACTGATCTGATCCTTTTCTTCTACAATGTGATGACCATGTGGGCAAAGGACAGATCAGTCTAGAACAGGTCCCACTGGACTTTCTTCAGGTATATGTAGAAAATTATGCCTTTGCAGATCAATTACCTTGTGTTTCAAAAGGCTTTCCTTGAAGTGCCTAGTCCCTGTAAATATGTCCAAAACAGAAGGTCGCTTTTTTTCCTGCATGGCAAGATATTAGGTTTGTCTTTGCCTAAAAAAGAAATGTAATGCATCCCGAGGTTCCTGAGATGGGAGGTAAATTTCTATGATCTCTCCTTTGACCCTTTTACTTTCCAGTAGCCTAATAGTATGTCTGGTCACAGTGCTTCTGGAAGTCCAGCAGCCCTTTGTCAGAAGGTTTTACCCTTGATCATAAGGGCCAGTCTCTGGGTATGAGATAGAAAGTGAAATGTCAGTGAGCCTGGGACATGTGAGGCTTCTGGCTTCTGGAGAAAACTCTCTGCCATATAGTTAACCACTGACTATGCAACAAAAGGTGATGTCAATTGCTCAAAATAGGTGTTCCTCCATGCCTATATAAACTGAGTTGTTATATGGGTTTCAATAACACTAGTATGAAAGAAAAAGACTAAAATAAATGTAAGGAAGAAACAAAAAACTAGAAACAATATAAAAACAGAAGATGATTTATCACACATAATCCAATATTCTCAGAGAGATAAAAGAAAATAGAACATCCTTAAAAAAAAGAACAGGGGGGTATGAAGAAGAAATAATGTTCAGGAAAAAAATATTAAATGAATAAATACACATATTTGTGTATGTGTGTGTGTCTGAGATTTTAAAACATCAAAATAATGGCTTGAAAATAATGCTACCAGTATTTCCCAAAAAGCAAAGTGAAAGAAAGTAGAAGAAGAAAAGATTGGAAAATTAAAGGATCATGGTAGTTCAACACCTGATAAAAGAATCAACGGCATGGAGAATAGAAAAAACCTTAAGGGCACCTGTCAGTTGGGCGTCTGACTCTGGTTCAGGTCATGATCTCATAGTTCATGGGTTGGAGCCCCACACTGGGCTCTGTGCTGTCAGCTTGGAGCCTGGAGCCTGCTTTGGACAGAATGGAGGAGCTCTCTGACCCTCCCCCACTCACGTTCTGTCTCTCTCTCTCTCAAAAATATATAAACATTTATTTATCCCAAAATGGCAGCTGTGCATCTGGCCTCAAGATTAACTAGTACAGATGGGAGCAGGAGGGCTGAGGTCTCTGAGATGGCCACCATGAAAAAGTAAACAGCAATAAGACAGTGACTTGAGAAGATGACATTTGGAAAATACTACTGATGTGTTCACAATGGCTCCAGTGAAGCATGGGACAAAACTAAAGATGGGCACCAGGCAAATAAGAAAATTATAAATTCTAAGAAAATCAAAAAGTACCACAAGAAAGGATACATAACCACTTCTTGACTCTGCAGTAAAAATCTTTTCTTAGACCTTGAATGTAAAAAATAATGATGTAACCAAAACTATGATCGAACGATAGTAAGAAGGGAGAAAGGAAATAAAATGTATGGGGAAGAGTGACACAATCTTCAACTATGGAACTGGAGGGTGTTGATAAGTACGCAAAACTGATTACAAGCAGTATAAGAATATTTGAAGGAACCAAAAATATAAATACCTAGAAAAATAAGAACAGGTAAAAGAGTTGTAAGTGGATGTTCCTGGGAAGCAGGATTAGAGGGTGGCAAGAGCTGATCCAGGAAACCATTTTCCCCTAGAAGTCTCTGAGAACTGCTTAATTCAACTATGTGCCCAATGTATTTGAAAAAAAATTTTTTTAATTGATAGACTGCTATAGGACTAATTTCACTGTAATAGGCAAGTCCAGTTGTTTCTATTCACTTAAAAAAAGAAGTTTGTAAGGCACTTACAATATGAATGCTATAGTTAATAGTGCTTTATTATTTTTTTTTACTTCTAAGATTATTTTTGTCCCATCAGAAACTTAAAATTGTAAATAAAAGGTACCAAAACTGATAACACTTTAATTTTTTTAATGTTTTTATTTATTTTTGAGACAGAGAGACAGAGCATGAGCAGGGGAGGGGCAGAGAGAGAGGGAGACACAGATTCTGAAGCAGGCTCCAGGCTCTGAGCTGTCAGCACAGAGCCCAATGTGGGACTGGAACTCACAAACTGTGAGATCATGACCTGAGCTGAAGTTGGACACTTAAGCAACTAAGCCACCCAGGTGCCCCAGCTGATAGTACTTTAAAATGAGTTTATCAGGAATGGGCGAGTATCAGTTGGAAGATGACAAACTGGGGACAGGGCAGCATGAGGTGGAATGAGTATAGCAACTACATAACATTCTGGTGTAGTATTAAATTAAGTAAACAAGGAGGCCATTAGACTGAGGTGGCTTTAATGCCTTTGCAATCTCTGTAAACAATGAAAACCTAAGCCTATAATCCCTCAAGGTTAAGAAATTGAAACCAAAGGACAACAAATCACAACAGACAACTAGGCTTTCTACAATGTGACTGCTTAAACAATAGCCAATTAAATAATTTCCTGGCATTGTTTCTTCTGCCTCTTCTCTATAAAAGACTTTCCCCCAGCTCCTCACCATGGACAGCTCCTAACCATTTCTGGTTTGGCATTGCCCAATTGGAATTAACTTTCACTCAAATAAACTTAAAATTTTAATATGCCTCAGTTTATCTTTTGATAGGAAGCACTACCATAATGGATTACTCTCACTCCTAATATTATAATTGTTGTTTTTTATATTTGTCAAGTATTTGCCATATATCAAGCATCAAATGAAATGCTTTACATACATAATTCCCAAAATAGCCCTAGATAGATACCATTACAACTCCCTTTTCACATTAGTAGTTCTCTATCACATTATCTTCTTTCATTTTCCTCTTAGCAATTATAACTTTCCAAGTTGATATTAATTATCTTTTTGTTTCAGATGTTTTCTACTTGTCATGAAGTAAGCTTCGTGAGGGTAGAGGCTTACACTGTTATCTAATACCTGAAACATTGTAGGTGCTCAATAAATGTTGCATGAAAAATGAATGAGGTTGACAAACTCAATCGGGAGAGAGGTTAAAAAATTATGTAAGAGGAGTGTTTAAAACAGAAATATGCTCAGATACAGAAAGATGTTTAAGAAAATGGAAAATAATTGTTATTAAATCATGTAAAATATGGTTCTGTGTGAGTGTGTGAATACATATATGCATATGAAAAATGAAACTTTGGAAGGATGTTAAATGAAATATTAACATTACATATCTCACAATGGAGAGCTGAATTCTTGTCTTTGTTTCTCTGCTTATTCTATTTGTTTACATTAAAAATCATTTGTAGAGGCCCCTGGGTGACTCAGTGGGTTGAGTGTTTGACTTCGGCTCAGGTCATGATCTCACGGTTCATGAGTTTGAGCCCCATGTGGGGCTCTGTGCTGACAGCTCGGAGCCTGGAGCCTGCTTTGGATTCTGTGCCTCCTCCCCTCTCTGCCCCTCCCCTGCTCATGCTCTGTCTCTCTCTGTCTCTCAATGATAAACAAATGTTAAAAAAATCATTTTTATAATCAACATAATAAAATATGTAAAATGTTTTAAAAGATCACATGCTACAAGATGTCTAGTCTGCTTGAGAACAAACTGAGACACCATGACCCCTTTATCACAGCTCCATGAATCATGAAGCTAAGATAACAGATCGTCAACCAAATCAAAGGACTAAGCTCTTTTTAATGATTCTCCTTAAGACATGCTCAGGTCTCCACTGCTGAATTTAATTCTTTCATATGACCAAAATCACCTACTGAAGTTTAGAACCATATGTATTTTTTGGGCTTCGGGGTCACAATAGCTTTAGACAATATTTCTCCCTAACAGACCTGGAAATAACCAAAAATAACTTCCTGTTCATATTCCATTTTTTTCTTTTGAGTCTAAACTCGTTTGCTCTGTTTTCTTTTTTGCTTTCATTTTCAGGTTTCTTTTTTTTTTTTTTTTTTTTTTTTTTTTTTTTTTAGTAGTTTGGTTTCTTTTTCTTGCTCTTCCTTATTTTTTCCACATCTTTTCTCAAATATGAAACTGCCATCTCTTGAGACCTAAATGTTCTGGTTGGTGTAGTCATGAAAATTCCCTTATATCCTTCCTGTATGAATCAATCTGATTCTCTCCAAAGCTATTTTTGATGGCCCAGATTCAGCTCGCCATGTGCTAATAGAGAGATTGTTTACCTAATGGACTGAAACATAATAAAAATTTTGTCCTCACCTCATTTGATCTACGAGTAAGCTTTCATTTCCAGTTTTCACATATTTGTATTGCTTTTTTCTTTTTCTTTTTTTTTTGTCTTGCTTGTAATAATACAAATCTCATAATTTGCCAAATCTCCATCTCATAATATATGTGTTTAGATAATTAATAGGAAACATTTACCTAATATCATGTATTCTTGTTTACTTAATAAAATTAAGTGTTTGAAATATATATATAAATGTGTGTGTATGTGTGTGTGTGTGTGTATGTGTGTCCTCCCAAGCAGGAGGGACACTACTGTTAACTATGTTCAATTAAGAACCAAGTGTCTTATAAAAATGTAACAGATGTATTTTCACAATTCACTGAAGCTTATTTTCTGATAGATATATACAACATCACATAAAAATGTCATATTCCTGAAAAAGTCTTGTGAGATGTGTAAAATGAATGGAGTAGCCTCTATTGTTATCCATGAAGAGCAGCTGTGTGATGAACTCCCCAACTGCCTTTTGGGAATAAAGCCAACTCTGGGACCAGGCACACCAGGTGCTAATCGAACAGATGCAGCATGACTTCCACCTACTCACTGCACCAAAACACAGACTTCATCACCTAAAACCAAATAAAAGCATCCTGTGTATAGTATTAAACAAGCGAAATAGAAACAGTCATCAGGTACCATTTAGGAAGTCAGTCTTCCAGGAGCTTACCAAGTAAAGAGAAATAGCAAACCGAACATTTTCCTCTTTTTTATTTCATTGAAGTAGATGCCTCTTCTATGACATTATTAGTAACTCAATCAAATAATATATATTAAGGAAACTATGTGCATGATGCCACAAATAGATGAAATTTGCTTTCCTATGTTAAATATTATTTGGGAGGGAAATTAAATGGTTTGAGTAAGGAGACTGTAACAAAAATGTGCAGTGAAATAAATCTAAGATTGACTGCTACAAACCCTAAGTAGAAAACTAAGCCCAAATGACTTTATTTCATTCTCAGGAGCCAGAATGCCAGAGTTATTATTTTTTCCCTACTCAGACATTGATTCTCAGAATGGCCTACAGTGTGTAATAACCTTTCTACTTTAGTATCCTTATGCAGAAAACTGGGATCATATATTTTATTACTTTGGTTTCACTGCCAAAGTGATGAGAGGATTAATTTACTCATACATGTTAAATATATTTTGTAAAATTCCTTTTGGAATCTGCCAAGAATCAGCCTTCTCATCTGTGATAATCAGTTGTTGTTTTTCAAATGGTTGTAAAATATTTTTTAATTGCTTTTATTTTTTCATTGGTAAACAAAACTTCTAGAGGAAGATCTTGAATGCAACTTGATGAAATCAATGCTAATTTCTGCAAACAACAAATTTACTTAAAGGCCTATTTTTATTTTTATTGCACTATCATGTAAATTTTAGCAACTACAAATCAAACATTCCAGAAATTAGGTTTGATAGATTCAGTACATTAATGGGTTCAATGCGTTGTTTAGCATATTTCTTGCAGAAAGCTAATCTTATCCCTGGTATCTCACATAGTCATACAGCTAAAGCTAAAATGAATGCGCAGTTTTCTGAGGCTTTTCCAATGGGACAATGCATATCACATAGCAACATCTGCCAAGGGAAAAACTACATAGCCAGCTTCAGTTTTCCCTCTTGTAAAGATGATTTCATCCAATTGCAGGAAATGTATGCAACATCGATACCAATTTAAACATACTTTACTATGCATGTCTGTGGCTATTTTATTGGGTTCAATAACCATTATCACACCTTAAAATTTGCATTTCCAAAGAATTTTCACATATGCTTAATAACCCTGTCAGGAAAGGTATGATCATACCCATTTTATATATGGCGTAGCTGATATTTAGAGGAGGTGTATGTCTTGATCAAGGTCATAAGGCTGCCTTACATAGAACCAGGACTAGATTCATTACTCAGTTCTCTTTTTTATTATACCTTGTCATAGATGATACATATGTAAACAAAAAATAAAGAATACTAGAAGTACACAGTTATGCACTAACAAGCTGACTATTTTATAATCTACTGGGTCTTATGTATTGTGGAGGGAAGTACTACATCTATTGATTGCTCTAATTTCTGTGTAATCATAGTGCAGTTTGGTTTTTGTCTTATAAATGATGGTGCTTTGGAACTGCTGCAAATTGCTAATGTTCCTGGATACATTTGGCAGCAGCCTGAGGCAAGCAAACCCACAAGAAGCAAATTAAATCCTTATAGTAGTTTATCTCCAAGAACGTACAGTATGCATAACAAAGGGAATGTGGATCCCAACAACTGAAATAGACACATAAGTGGTTATATATATATATATGTGTATATATATATAAAGGAACCAGGCAGTTTAGAGCATATAATACAAAGAACAATGATCAGGAGAATCAACCTCTAACTATAGTTGAAAAATCACGAGCTTTGAGGTACAACAAAACAAAAACACAAAAACAAAAAAAAAACCCAGAAAACAAACAAAAACACACTAAATTTGAAATATTTCAAATGCTATTTGATATGGAAGGAAAAGATTGATAATTGGGCCACAAAGGCATCCCAGGCAGAGAACATGGTGTGAGAGATGGAGACGGGCAGATGTGGGATTAATGGATCCAGGAGTTGAGTTTCCTCAAGAGCTGCACCCTTCCTCTGGTTAAAAGAAATATAAATAATGACCAGGCAAATTGAAGGTACTATTACTCTCTGGTGTACTTTGTATTTCACTTTTTCTCTCATTCATCTTTTCTATGCCATGCCTATCCTCTATTCAAGGCCAACTTTACCCACATACTTGAAAATTTCTACCTTATGGTTCTAAGTTACCAGTTATGAGCCGCACATAAAGTAGACAGCTGGAGAAACAGCACAAAAGGGAATACATAAACTGTTTAAGAAAATTATTCATGACACTTGTTAAAAATAGAAAGGTAGTCTTCATTTGGGGGGACTATCATGATGGATAGATGGGCCACTGCAATGGGGTTCTGCAGCAGAAGAGAGATACTGTGCTCAGCTCTGAACAGATCAAGGGAAAGTAGGTGTTTATAGCCAAAAAGCAAGGGTAGGAGGGTCAGATGATGGAAAATTACTAGGACACATCAGAGGCAATTCTAGTGAAGCCAACCTAACAGGATTCTTGCTGAAAGGTGGTGAAGGATGAGGAACCCCATCAAGTATCAATTTTGATCAGATACTGAGGGCAAAAGATCTTGGATTAACTGATGTAGCAAGACTCTTGCTAAAGTTGGACAATGCAAAGACAAACATGGAAGCTCAAATGTCTGGGCCTAGTTGAAAAGACAGTTCAGAGAAGCCTGACTAGAGTTTGGTCAAGAAAAGCAGCTTTGTAGGCACATGCATACACACACACACACACACACACACACACACACACACACACATGCAAACAGGGCCTCTATTCAGTCCACAGATACCTTCCAATACCCTCAAATGCCAATGCCACTATCTTGTCACATTCACTGTACCCTGTCTTACCCCTATGCTTGTATGCACTTTTGCCTACTTAACACCATTCAGGGGTGATTTCCTTGACCCTCTTATACTAGATAACAAGTCCCTGATAATTGCTTTCATCATCTCCATATCTATCTTTCCCAGCAGATCAATATACATATACCAATATACATGGGCTGGATGTTTTTTATAAATATAGTACAGTACTATATATGTATTGTCTCTTCCTTATGACTTTCTTAATTACATTTTCTTTCCTCTACCTTACTTTATTGTAAGAATGCAGTATATAATACATATAGCATATAAAATATGTGTTAATAGACTATGTTAGTAATAAGACTTCTGGTCAACAATAGCCTTTTTGTGAATCAATTTTTGGTGAGTTAAAAATTATATGTGGATTTTCAATTGCACAGAGGGTAGGCACCCCCCCCCCCCACGTCTTGCAAGGGTCAGTTCTAATTGTATACCTGTGTGATTCATTAATAAATACCTGCCAATCATTCAATAAAATTCCTAAGTTTTCATGGACTGTAAGCTCCATGAAGGACCAGTGAACGGTATGTTTTGCTCAACACTGTATTACAGCACCTTTCACAGAGTGAATCAATAAATTCTAAGTGAGCCCTTTCCAAAACTGATACTGAAGGTGACAGAGGAGTAGAGGTATGGAAAAAAGACCAGATTGATTAAAACAGAATGAACAAGAAAACGAAGTTCATTCACCCATTCATACTTGTAAAACTGTCAATTTAATGGCTTGAATACTGGTTTTAAATCTAGTAAATTTTAGTAGTGGGCCCCTTTACCTCTTTTGCTATATAATTGGAGCCCCTTATTGAATTACATTTATTTTATAGAGTTTGGAACATAATTTATCCACTTGCATAATTACAAGTTTTTAGTTGCCATGTGTTAATAGGTTTACCTGCTATGTATGTTGTTTAGCCCTTAGTCAGAAGTGAACCCACAATTATGATGCTGTTTTTAAGAAACATGATCTATGGTCTTCATAACCTTAATCTATATAGAGCTGTGGTCCCATGTATTCTTTATGAAGAATAGCAAGAACTCACCTCTACATAAGAATGCTGATTATCAACCATAAAGTAGTACAAAGTCCTTCAGAATCCTAAAAAAAAGTGGGGGAACAACTAGGAAAAAGATGGGCAGAAAAGATAATTCTGGAAATTAAGGGAGAGGCATGAGATTTGGGTAACACAGCTCAAACATGTGGGTTGAGAAAATTATACAAATGAGTCCAAGTTTAGAAACTTTAAAATAATCAAAGTACAAGTAAATAACTAATGCAAGATATTAAGTTCTTTTATGTGTATGCTTAACTGGCATATGCATTCATGTTTAATACACGTAAGGTTTTTTCTCTGAAGGGGATCAGAATATGCTACCTCAAAATGTGCCACTTTGACATCAAGATTATTTGGAGCTGAAAGCAACCGAGAAATTGCAAACACAAGAGAAACTCTGCCCTCTCCCTTTCTGCCTAAAAGCAGGGTATATATTTCAAATGCTGAAGGTGTTGCCCCTCCCATCTTCCATACCAAAAAGAGAAGAATGATTCTTAAACACTGAAAACAACTCAACTCTTATCCTTGGAGATGGCATCAACTCAAATCTGCATAACAAACCTTACTAAGCAATGATTATCTTCCATTAGTTTCTTCATATACTTCACATAATTTCCTGTTTCTAGAGGCCCAAACCTCTTTTCCTTCATCTCATCACATCCCCACAATTTATCACTCTTTGTTAAAATGGCATGAATGATATATAAATGGTATAAAATGGTATAGAATCTCTCAAGTCTAGGAAATAATTCTTTGGATTTTCACTTCTTTTTTGCCATGTGCCTGTATCATAAACATTTCTCCTTTTGTCATTTTAATTTGCAGGGCCCATGTACTAAGTAACATGTACTAAACCTAAGAGGGCAGAAAAAACGTTTTTTTTTTTTTCCCAACGCTACACTTCCCATCTCTAGTTTTTCACCTAGAGAAATGGGTATGTTGTAAGCTATAATCAAGTAGGAAATACCTCATTGTAGACAATATTGTTTGGAAAGCTTTGCTGAAATGGGGTATGTCATTCAATGTATTGAATCTATAGATACAAAGGTTTCTCTGAGAAACAGTGACTGTCTTCATAGATCCTATATTCTAGTAGACAGAGTCAAGAATTAAGCAAAGAAACACACAGTAAATCATTTCATAAGAATAATGCTAATGCTATGGAAGATAAGTAAAGGATATTGTGAAAGTATATTGCTAACAGACCTGACCTGGATGGGAGAAAGAGGTGATCCATAGAGATGTCCTTGAGAGAGTTATATATTTCAGCTGAGTGCTGAAGAATGGGTAGGAATTAACTACTATTGTTATTTGGCCAGGCAAAATCTAAATCCCTTTTTTTATTTGATAAATTTACCATTTAGTGATTTTTGGTAGGGGCACAGCCCACCCTTGAGAAAAGAAGTAAAAAATATTGGAAACCTGGGGCGCCTGTGTGGGTCAGTCGGTTGAACGTCTGACTTCAGCTCAGGTCATGATCTCGCAGTCTGTGAGTTTGAGCCCCGCGTTGGGCTCTGTGCTGACAGCTCAGAGCCTGGAGCCTGCTTTGGATTCTGTGTCTCCCTCTCTCTCTGCCCCTCCCCCGCTTATGCGCGCTCTCTCTCTCTCTCTCTCTCTCTCTCTCTGTCAAAAATAAATAAACATTAAAAAATTAAAAAAAAATACTGGATATTCATTTTCCCAGCATCAATTGAAGTTTGAGTATGGCCACATTTGCATAGGTTCTGCCCTCAAGACATAAGTATGAAAGACTGAATTGAAAAGGAGTGACACAAAAAAGAATTGGCAATGGGAGGGATATTTTCTGTAGGTATCAGCTGATGTAGCAATAATGAGTTGCTTGGGCAACAGACTTGGCAGGGTGAACAGCCACATATGGAGTTTGGCATTGAGGACCATCATGTCTGCACTGCACTGAGTCTGGAGTGATTCGGCACGTGGTTTTGGCTTCGTGACCACAAGCATTGTTCTCTAGCCACCCCCGTCCCAAATAAATCTGTGAGCCTCCTAACAGCTTTTAATAATTTATTTTCTCCTTAGTCAGAGTTGAGTTTTGTTGCTTATATCCAAGCAAAGGAGGAAGAGCAAGTGAAGAAGAGCTCCCCAGTGGAGATGAGAGTCAGTGTATGCCCGCCACAGCTTGAGCAGCCCAAGCTGCTGACCAGAAGAAAATGACAGACAAGGCTTGCAAGGTGGTCAGGGACCACAGAGACAGTGCACTGAGGCCATGAAAAATATTCTTCACTTTAGTGTAAGAGCAATGAGAAGTCAGTAAAGTGCTTTAAGCAGGCAGGAGACAGAATAAAATTTGCATTTTTAAAGGTCATTCAGTGATTGGAGACTTTATGCCAGAAATTACTGTAGCTAGATAAAGAGCGTGGCTGTGGAAATACAGAGGAAAAGCTAGATTTTTGATATGCTGTGAAGTAAAATAAATAGGTTTTGGCAAGAGGTCAGATGTGTAAGAGTAGAGCATTTCACACAACAACCTGTTACTTGTTCAACAAATGGAGGGATTCCAGTATGCATGCATTCTCTGGCTGGTCTGATTCACATATGTTCTGTGAAGCCAAATATAGTGAGTAGAATCACATAGTTAGCACACAAGGCTGTTATTTCTCCTGTTCTCTTAACCTAAAGTGATTAAATTAGGTTCTTCTGCATTTCACGTGGTCATTCTTCAGTAGTTTATAATACATCATGTCTTCAGTATGAAGGCCCATATTTTAAACTCTCCAGCATCTGCCCTTGTTGAAAATTGATGCCCTGCCTGTGCATTCTGACTTCTCACCTTCTATTTCTGAGTGTTACCAATGGCCTACTTGTGTTGTTACTTGATATCATGTTTCTGATCCTTTGCTTTTTCCAACACCAGTCTTGGATCTGTGGTGATTCTGATTTGTGCAGTTTCCATCCCATTATTGTTATAAGCCTTGCCCTGGTTTCTAACGTTAGTGCAGTATGACCAGGCATTGTATCTGTAGGATTTTAGGTGTGGCTTTTCTCAGTGCTTTGTACACTATCTAACATCATGAGGTAGGGCACTTGTGTGGCATAGTCCTCAAGGACTCTGTTCACATGGCAACCTAGAACACAACTGGCACTAGCTTATGAAGCAATCTTCAATAAATATCTATTGCATGAAATAAGAACAATACAGTCATTATACAAAAGGGCAGAAATTATTAAAAGAAGTATCCATGTTAGCCCTTTCTAAAGAGTTCAACATAAAGCTCATTTAATTCACTGTGTGTTTGAGTTATCATTTGTATTCAATTCAATATTCAATAATATTCTGGTATGCTGGGTCATTGCTCCCAATTCTTCATTACTGTCTCCTAATACACTTACAGCCATACCCTTTGGCATGTGAGTTTTGGGTACCTCCCTTAGACACGGCATATATGTGCCCACCTCCGCTAACATTTGACTTAGGTGTATGACTTGCCTTGGAAGGTAGAATATAAGTGGAAATGTACACACCACATGCTATGAAAGGCTATAAAGGTGATTAATTTGACTTAGCCTCCTGGAATTTTCAGCCTTAATCAGAAGAGTGTCCCCCACGTAGCCATTTCCTCTTCAGTCTGACTCAAGAAGTAGAGGCTGTGGAGTAGACCTGAATCCAAATCAAAGTCAGAAGCTCGGCCTACACTAGCTCAAGCACAGAAGAGCCCAGCCAAGATCAACTAAACAGCAGTTGACCTGAAGACTCATGAGTGACAAAAACATATGTTTATTGTTGGATGCTATTGGTATCTTTGTGGTTCCTTGTTATCAGCAATATCTCAGTGAAAACAAAAACAAAACTTAGTAATGCCAATCTGTGTTTCAAAAGTACTACTAATAAGTAAAACATCCATGTTCCCTGCCAGTGCCACTAGAACATCTATCATCAATTTTGGTGAATTAATTTTATTTAGAACCTGCACATTCATCTTGAAAAGTAGGTCAATATCTCCCTGTAGCCTTTCATCTGTTCTATGTTTAATGAAGTAAAACTTACCACTCTATAATCTTTCCAAATCATATCATGTTGAAGAATAAGAAACATATTTTGAATGATCACAGAATGTCATGTTTTAAACTACTTAGTTTCATCATAAGCACCAGTGAGTAAAACATCACATAGATCTAAAACTTAATGAAAATAGCACCCTGGAACTTTCTAGATTTACATTAAATGTATTTCATACAAATAATTCATACAAAATAAAGCAATAAAATCCAAATAGAGTTGGAAGTTGTCTATCACTGAAGTTAATTGCCAGTCTTGGTGTAGGTACAGAGGTGAAAGCCAACATAACAATGACTTCCATTTACTGTGACAGGCAGTGTCATAAGGCATTTATGTATATTATTTCTAATGGTCTTAATAGCTCTGCAAGGTAGACATTATTATCTCCATTCTAGAGATGAGGATACTGAAGCTCAAAAAGGTGAAGTTTTCCATCTGAGAATACACAGCCACTAAACCAGGCTTCAGACAAAAAAAGATGTGTCTGATATCATAACCACAGTGCTACTTACACAGTGTCCTAAGGCCATTTGTCTTTTAATATTTCAAATACCTAGATATTCATAGAAATGTTTGCTGAGTTGAATTGAGAAAGGACAGATACTCAATTCTACGAGGGATATATCAGCAAAAGCAGCCACTTTACCTCTTTTTCTACCTTTCCCCTATGGCAAGAGTAAAATTATTCCCTCTAAGAATATCAAACTGTGCCCAAATTTGTTTTGACGTTGTGTTAAATTTATCTGTTTTCATAAGAAATATAGGAAACTTACTGGATCTTTAGCATCCATGCTTTAATGGCTCCTGAATTGGCCAACTTCTTAACCTAGACATTCCATTTAATATGAATAGTTCTGCAACCCAGCATGAAATTTTGATTTTCCAGGAGCAATCCCTTTAGACAATTAGAAACATCTTCTTTATGATTTTTTTCTTATATTACATGCTGCCATATGGCAACAAGAATCTACCCAGCAGAGCATATGGAAAACTTGCCATGCATGGGAAAACATTAAAGAAAAACTATGGAAACAAGAGATGCTGCCATTGCTCATACCACTGCATAAGAAAGTGGCTCACCACTCGTGCCAAAGCATAAGTAGTTGAACATATCTCTTATGTGTGATTTCTATTTTACGTGTTAAGTCTGGCTTACCAAGCAATACCCTGCCAGTGTTAGTTCCTGTTTGGATGCCAGTTGGATGAAAATGCTTTTCTATGTAAACCGTGGTCTAGCATGGCTAATCCAGAATGTTCTCTGCCTCCCACCTTGAAGAGCCTATTTTATTCTCAATCTTCACGTACATCACCATTGAATTAGTTTCTCAGACTAAATACTTCCAAGCCGTTCTCAATTACTTCTTCTCTCTCACCTCCCATAATGCAACTAGACACAAATCCCATCACTTTTACTTAAGAAGTATTTTTAAATATGGTTTTTCTTTTCTATCCTCACTGCCTTTATATTTAAGCATTTATCTCTTCCTTGGAAAACTGCAGTAACTGTCTCTGTTCTCTCTCATCTAAACCTAGTCTTTCCTCCCACCAATCTATCTTCCAGCTGCTGCTGGAGTTAACATTCTAGAGCATAATTCAGGGCAAATCACTTCTGTAGTTCAAAACTACTGTTGAATTGACAGATGGAAAAGAATGAGACCCAAATTTCTTAGCTTAATACCTCAGGGGCTTTGTAATCAATGCCAATGAATCTCAGCTTCATGAATGCTTGTGCTCCAGCCACACTATTTTTATCTCACCTTTTCCTCAAACACATCAGACCCTTTCAGATCTCCAGATCTTTTGTAAACTAATCTTCCTACCCTGGAATCTCCTTCCCCACCATCTTTACCTTGAAAATTACAATTTATATGTGAAGTGCCGCCCTCAGGGAGGATTGGTTGCTTCTTTGATGTTTCCAGAGCTCTCAGGGTGTCATGCTATCTTTTTCGAAGTTTTAGTCTCCGTTTCTGACAAGTTTTATAATGTCTGACATCTAAAAGATATTTAATAAATAATTGCTGAGTAAATGAATGAATGAATGAATGGTACAGTCTATATATTTTAGAATGATCTCATTTTCAACACTTCTAGAGTTCTTTAAAGGAGACTTTGGAAACTGTAAAAAGAATAAGTTTGGGGAGGAAAAAAAACAGAAAAATGTAGGGGGAGATGTTTTCATATGTAACATTACATAATAATTTGTCACAAATAAACTTAATTTATTAAGTGGATCCCCAAATGCAATTTAATATCAAACCAGTCTCAGGTTATTCTAAGTCATCTAGATCTAAATAATGAAGTCTCTTTCCAGATCCTTCAATAGTATCACATATTTTCTTGTTTTCCTTTTGTTTAACATAACAAGGACACGAGTCCTTGAAACTTGGCTGCTACAGATTTCTGGAATCCTTCTGAATTTCAGGTTCAACTTCAAATATTATTTGTTGAATGCTTACCGTCTATACCACATGATTTTACTACCCTTACATATATATTTATCTTTAAGGGATTAGTCCTTACTAGTAATTTTTTTTCCATACCCCCCTCTTACCATTGCTGATTCCTGCTGCTTCTGAGTTGCTCTTGCAACACTGCCTGGTTTGCCTGATTCATGAGTGTTGCTCATGTGCAATACTACTTATGTTAAATGTAGTTTCCCTCAATCTCCCATCTTTCCTGTTTGTTCCACAAGCGCTCCTAAAGCTAAATCCTTTCTCTTTGGGCTATTTGCCCCCCAATATTAGTCTTAATCTTCTTGATCCTCTAGAAACTTGGGCATGGCCAAATCCCTACATGGTTCATGATGCTATTGATCATGTATTATTTCTGGTCTTGCTAACTACTCTGACTACATAGCTCAGCTTGCTACTTACTAATAGTCTAGCTCAAACTATTCATATCTGTCTCACAGCCTGCTCTGACAGCATCCCTATGTCAAACATCAAAGGCTTCCTAAAATTATAGATAAGGCTCTAAGCCCTTTTTAAATCCTTTAACTTCCTCTTTAATTTGTACTAATCTCCCTCCATATGTAAATTGCATATGTATCTACCAAGGTTCTAATTTTCTTAGCCCATTCTCAGATAATCAACATTGATTATCAACTTTTAATAATTGATGAAAGTAATTTTCCTAAAGGAAGAAATTATAAACACCTTCTACATGTATTATTCATCCTTTATAGTTCTGTGTGAGCCTCAAGAAAGAAATATATTGAGTCATACATAGAGGAAAGAAGAAAAAAAACCCAACAGTGCTACATCAACCTTGAGGCTGCTAAAACAACTATCACAATAAATAAATGTCATTGTCTTCTTTGCCTACTGAATACAAGTTTCTGGCAGGGCTGAAAGAAGATGCTGATAGTTTATATTTAGATATTTCAGTACTGTTCAAAGTTCATTCTTTATTCTGCGCAAAACACCATACAGGTTTATCAAAACTCAATATTTTCTTGACAAATATATGTAGCCCACCATTTGTGAATACAAGCATTTTCCAAAAGTTTGCTTATAATGTGCTCATGTGGAACTTCATTTCCCCCAGAGAACTAATGTTTTAAGTTTGTCACCCCTTGACAAAAGTTAATTTCACCAAATGTGACAAAAAAAAAAAAATACTAATAGCATTGATTCAACTCCATAAAGCCCTCACTCATATTTTTTTTTCCCATGGCAGCATATATTTCAGATTAAGATTTGGCTGACAGAAATATATCTTCCCCTACTAAAATACTACTGTCAGCTAATGTCAGGAAAGACAAGGTAGGGAGCAAGTACTCCTCAGACTCCACAACATATGACCTCTCAGCATGTGCAGGACAAAGAGAGAACCCTATAGATCAAGCATTCCTCCAGGAGTTATAAATTAAGCAACAAATGCTTAGAGTCAAAAGGCTTTCCTAATATTGCCATGAATTGAGCAAAGATGGATCACACATCCATACGTGTAAGGAGACACTAGAGAGGCTTGTCTGTTTGTCATTTCAAGCCAGTACTTAAAAAAAATTCATAAAATCAAATTGAAGTTCCTAATCCAGGCAGTCCGACTCTAAAAACAGTAGGTAGATAGGTAGATGATAGATAGATTTTAAAAAGTGAACCATAGGACAAGAACTGTCTTGTCTTTTATTTTTATGCTTCTAGGCCTTACTTGATTTTCTTTTTTTTTTTTTAACGTTTATTTATTTTTGAGACAGAGAGAGACAGAGCATGAATGGGGGAGGGTCACAGAGAGAGGGAGACACCGAATCCAAAACAGGCTCCAGGCTCTGAGCTGTCAGCACAGAGCCCGACGCGGGGCTGGAACCCACGGACCCATGAGATCATGACCTGAGCCGAAGTCTGATGCTCAACCAACCGAGCCACCCAGGCGCCCCGTGGCCTTACTTGATTTTCAAGGCCCAACTCAACTGCTAGCTCCCATCAAATTGTAAAGTAAAGAACTTTAATTGTCTTCCATGGCATATAGTAGATATTTAGTAAATACTTGATTTACTAATTAAAGAATCTCCTCCATAAAAATCTCCTCTGATCTCTAATAATTTCATATTCCTCTAAATTTTCATAGCATTTTGTCTATACCCTCTTCTGTTTGGGGTTTTGTCTTTATTTCCATTTCCTGTGTGATAATTTATGTTAGTTATTTATGTGCATGACTTATGACCCTCATATCTAATTTCTTTGTAGACAGGGTTTACATAGTTAATTTTCACACACACCAGTAAATCAATATTTGTAAAAAGAATGAGCATCTGGAACATCTAAGCAAATCAAGTTTTGTTTTGTTTTTGAATACTGGTTCATAATGGAAATATGGTAATAAGAATATTTTCCACCCATGTAGCACTCTTTGCAGAGTACAGATGGATCATTATTACAAGAAGTTTTAAAAATAAAATTCTGCTTCTTAAGAACATATCAGTTCTAAAGTAGTAATTTAACTCTCCAGAGATGCTTTGGTAAAACAGGTTATCAAGATTTCTCTAAGAACTATAGAGTTGGTATGCAAGCTTTTATTTTGCAATTATAAAAATGACACCTTTGAGAATAATAATAAATTTCTGATAGTTTTTAAAAGAATAAAATAAGAATTGTTCTCAGCCAGTCTGTGTATGACACCGAGCTTATTACTTACTTGTTATATCTAGCATTAAATATAAAACCAGCAAGAGGCAGGAGGAAATTACTCAGCGTTAGGCCCCCAACTCACAGAGAAGCTAGACTGTCACTGTAGAAACCATAACAGACATGACACATGAAATCAACACAACTGCAATATGAAGTCACAATTCTATTTGTTCTTTGATAATGTAAGAACACCAGGAATGTTTCATCCAGATAAAAAAAGGAAGAGCAAAGAAATACTATGAATGCTAGGTCATCAAGAGTTGCAGCAATGCCACATCATACAGTGCACTAGTCACCGTCAGCTCCTCGCTTGGACACACACACACACACACACACACACACACATACAAGCACACTGCCAACTGATGAGCACAAAATGTATAATACAAAGAACCAAGGTCATGACCAGAAAATAGTATCATTAAAATAAAATACTGTGTGGCACACCCATCTTCTAGTGTAGAAAATTTATTTGACCTGCTCTCAATCTAGGCCATTCAGAAGTTGATTAACTTGTGGATCATCCCTCGCTTCCTTTGGTACTTGTAGCAGAAACCAAAACAAGGGAAGGAGTGACAGTGAGTAAAGAAGAGAACTCCACTTAGTTTCTTTGCAGCAAATTGGTAAATATTGTTGGGAGGGGGAACTGAAACTTGTAATCAAGTGAGGGTTTTCATGACCACTGGATTTCATTTTTTCTGACTCAGAACTCTATTATAATAGATAATTGAGATCCATCTTTAGGGCATTAAGAAAAATGCTTCTCAGCAGACAGTGTCAATTTGGAGGGAGAAAACTGAAAAAACTGGAAGGCAGACAATCTGTCCTTCTACTCCCACCTCTGGCCCAGCCCTACCACTGATACTCTTTGGAGGCTGCACAGAGCAGCTTCCTGTGCACAGAGAAATAGAGCATGATAACTATCACCTGCGCCCTTCAGAATTGTGGGTTACCATAGCAGCAAAGCACTTCAGAAGTACTGACGTCATGTGTTTGGAATTGGAGTATTAACCTAAAGGACCTAATGCTGTTTCTCTCAGATTAAAAAATAAATAAGTAGTGCTTGCTTTGGCAGCACATATACTAAAATAATAATAAATTAGTAAAAAAGCTTGCCAATAAATACATAGCTACATTGCTTTACCTTAAAGTGAAAGTTTTTAGATCATCTGCCATGAAAACGGTTGACAGAAAAACCTATGCACTTACAACACCCCTACTAAGAGATCTAGGAGCATTTAGCTGAAGAAAATCTAAAACTGTCAAGAAAGCAACTTTATGACCATAATCCTTGTCTGCTGAGAAATCCTGCAATGCTTTCATCAAGGACATCATGTTTTCTCAGATGTTCTATGAACCATCCCACTCTGGTAATTATCTGCTGCTGAGTAAGTCCTTTGCATTTATTCAAGGCTATCCCCATAAAACCCAACCAAGATGGCTAAAACAGATTAACTTCTCATCAGTATGCTTTAAAAGTAATATAAAACAGATTCCATTTACCCCCTAAAATTTTTTCTAGAGAGATTATACCTAAATCTAGACATTACTATGGGCATCTGCAAGGTCAAACAACATTTACAGAATAAGTCACTTTTCCAGAAAAGATTACAGTAGATTTTTATTCCTCTGCCATTTTGTTAAAAAGTCTCCCTAGTTGCTGACATTACCCTGAAAGTTATTTATGGGTAAGATAAATAGTTTCCTTTATTTATGGGTAAGATAAATAAAGTTGCTTTATTTATTTAAGATAAATAAAGTTTATTTATGGGTAAGATAAATAAAGTTGCTGACATTACCCATAAAGTTATTTATGGGAAAGATAATATGGCTCACCTCAAGATTTTGGGGGTTTCCTTAATCATAAACAAATTAAATTGTTTTAAAGAGTATTTTAACTTATTCTAACACTTTAAAAATTAAGGAGGATCATACGGTTTACAACATAACCAGAATAACTGACTACCCAAAGCATTTCATTTCCAACCATGCTAGATAAAACAATTTACTGAAATTGACTGTAATTACCTCTCTAGAGTAGTTATTAGTGAGCTGATTAAAGGCTAAATTCGTAAAAATTATGATACATATTTATTCAAAAAAATATCAAATGCCTTTTATACGACTGCTCTAATGTAGTAGGCAGCTAACTTTTATATACTGGACATTACACTAGGACCTCTATTTGATAAGGTGAAATTGTGTGGAAGATATATTCTTCCTTTCCTTCATTTTTCCTTCTTTTCTTCCTTTTTACCTTCCTTTTTCACTTCCATCCTCTCTTTATTCTGGCTTCCATTCACATATTCAAGTTAGGAGATTTAGTTAACATATTTGCCAAGCCTTCATAAAAGTTTAGGATGCAAAAAACGACTGAAATCTATTCTTAAATTTAGAGGTATATATACACTAATCCCCATAACCTGTGAATATGTTATTTAACATGGCAAAAGGACTTGGCAAATAAGATTAAGTTTACAAACCTTGAGATGAGGAAATAATCCTGGATTGTCTGGGTGGACGCAATTTAATCGCAAGAATCTTCAAAAACAAAGAACATTTTGACTGCAGTTAGAGAAGGAGATGACTGGTCATCTGAGAAATGGCAGTAGAAAAGACTCACCACTCTCCTGCTAGTTCTGAGATGTAGGGGGCCCTTAGGAGCAAGGGCAGCCTCCAGCTGACAGCCAGCAGAGACCTCAGTCCTACAACCACACAGAACTCAATTCTGCTAACACTTTAATGAGCAAGCAAATGGATTCTCCCCTAGAGTCTTCAGAAATATGCCAACACCTTGGCTTTAGCTCAGTGAGAGCAACACTGGACCTCTGATCTATAGAGCAACTCTAAAATAATAACTTAGTGCTATCTTAGGCCACTAACTTTGTAATAATTTGTTATGACAGCAATGGAATACTAATATAAAGGGGCTATAATCTAGTGGAAAACAAGAAATACGACACATTAAAATGGGATATGGCAAATGCTTTAGGAGTAGAATAAAGTACTATGAGTGTATTAATTTCCTGGGACTGCATAACAAAGTACCACAGATTGGGTGGCTTACACAGTAGAAATTAATTTTCTCACGATTTTGAAATCTAGAAAGCAGATTTGGTTTCTTCTGAGTCCTCTCTTGTTGGCTCATAGACGGCTGCCTTCCTGCTGTGTCCTCACATGATCTTTCCTCTATGTGTGCACATGTTGGTGTCCTAATCTCCTCCCCTTATAAAAACACCAATATAGGGTATAATAGGGCCCACCCATATGACCTTATTTTACCTTAATTACCCTTATAAAGTCCTCACCTCCATATACAGTCATATTGTAAGAATTAAAAGGTTAACATGTAAATTTGGGAGGGACAAATTTAGCCCACAAAAGTGGGATTACTGAGTAAAGAGTAACTTGGAAAAAAATTTATAAAGGAGATTATATATTTGATTAGACTATTTCTCAGGCAAAAAAAAGGAAGGGGAGGGGCATTAAGCTTGAATGGATTACCATATGCAAAGTCACTGATTCTTTAGACTACTAGTCTTTCTTTGATAAAAACATTTGATCAAAAAGTACTAGAATAATATATATTTCAAAGTCAAATTCCCTCTACCTGCTCTCTACCATCTGCCTTTAGACAAAGATACAACCCCTCTTCATAATCTTGTGTATTCTTCCATATGATTTGAATTCACATGCAAGCATGTATTTATTTACCCAAAAAAAAATGGATATTGCTGGGCTACTTGATTTTTACAACTTGAAAACATGTATTTAATACATATCTCCGTAATTATAATGACTATATAGTATTCCATTTCAGGAATATACCATAATTTATTTAGTCCCATTTTTTTTTGCTCTTACAAATAAAGCTGCAATAAACATTTCTTTATATACCTATATTTATCTATAGATAAATAGATGAAATAGACTGAACTTAATGGATGCAAAAGATTGTTTTGTTATTTTTGTTGATTTTTTTGTTGTTGTTTTTTACTACTGTCTTTAACAATGGTTCTAAAAGTATGGTCCCTGAACTATCAGCATTAATATCAATATCACCTGGAAATTTGGAAATGAAAGTTCTTAAGTCTCAGAGACACTCCCAGACCACTGAACCAGAAACTCTGGAAATGAAACTTGCAATCCATGTTTTAAGATGCCCTCCAAGTGCTTCTGCTATATGTTAAAGTTTAATAATCACAGCTCTAATCTCTCCCCCATTTCTACTCCTTCAGGACACCTCAGGCAGATCCCTTAGCTCCCACATATCTTCCCATTTCACTACTATTTTCCGGCATTAAAACGTCTTATAGAGTTTAAATAGAAAATTTGATTTTGCAATCAATCCAAGAACTAAATAATGACAGTGCAGAAGGGTGAGATCATTTATTCTTTCCCCTTTTTTTTTTTCAGTCTCATTTGTCTAAGCTATTTTTGAATTTCTTTTTCTTTTCTGAGACCTGGAAAAGAGTTGGGGAAAAGGGGAAACCATTTCTTAAATGATTAGTGCTATTGTAATTCACCATCAGGATCCTCACCAGGCAGTTACTCAAATGCAGATTTTCTGGAAGACCCCCACAGGCATTTCTAGTTTGCACAGTACCAGGATAGGGGTGATGTACTCTCTGGTTGACCTCTTGCAGCTCACTACTCCATCAGCCCCATCAACTGCCTCTCTACGACCAGGCTTTGGCAGCCCACTGCACAGTCTCTTATTACTGTAATTGTCTTGCCCCCAAAGTTTACCATGTTGATTGATAATGGCTCAAACGTGGTTATCCTCCACAGCAGTGGAGAATAGCAAACCCATAGCAAATTAATGCATCTGTGTCATGCTCATTGTTGGGAGTATAGACGAGTCTTCTGCTATCCATTCTCTCCCAACCTTTACAGTTTGAGAGGTTATGATAAAAAGTAATCCTTTTTCCATCTGAAATAAAAATCAAATACATGAGAGATATAGGAGTCCAAAATTAGGGGGGGGGCAGATGAGCTGTTATTGATAAAAGCTTGTTTGCAGGAAATAGCTTAGAACTTTGCTCATAATACTTGCTAATGCATCACCCCTAAATGAGATGGAATTATCTGCCCAGTCATAGGCACAGCTGGAAGACTGTAATACTCTTCCCACAAAGGGCAGACTCCTCAATCCTTATCTGAAATTCAGATGAAGAGGCATAATTCTGGTGAACAGGTTGTCACCCAAAGAATGGAAAAAGGGAAAGACTGAGCCAGAATAGTCAGCTCCTTTTCCCAGACTCATCAGATAAATTGTCCTCTTTCCAAGAAATGAGTGAACAATGTAGAGAAGCAAGACTTTAGCCTAACTCAATACTGTCCAGCAGAAATATCATATGAACCACAAATGCTAGCCACATATAGAATTTTAAATTGTCCAATAGCCACATTAAAAAGGAAATAAAAAATAAGTGAAAAATTTAATAATATGTTTTTATTAACCAGTATTCCAAAATACTACCATTTCATCAAGGAACAATATTTTAAAATTGATATATATTATTCTTTGTCTTATACTAAATCTTCAAATCCAATGTATATTTGACACTTTCAGCACATTTGAATTAGGACTAGCTGCATTTCAAATGTTCAGTAAAAGCATCTCCAATATGGCTATTGTATGAGATAGTTCAGGGCTACTTCAACACTTTCAACACTGAATATAATGAGAAAGGATAGAAAGCCTTCCCTACCATCAGCCAACTTCCAGATTTCAAAATTTTCCAGGCATAAAAGACACAGTGGCTTCTATGTTCATGACATCTTCCACCACCACCCTAAGGTCCAATACCACAAGTCATGAATTATTAGCTCCCCCAACTTTTTTTTCCATGAGAATTAAGATGGACATACAAGTGTCTGCAGCTGGGCAAGCATCCCTGCTGAGAAGTGTGATCTCAATTTCCTATAATTTGAATGTCACTCTGATCACCACAAGCAGATCTTTTCATGCCCTCTTACCTTGGATGGAAAGGAAAATTTGTCTACAGCAAGAGTCAGAGGACCAATTTAAGTTTTCAAGCTCTGTTGATGAGTGTGTATGTAGGGGACGGACAGTATGCCTTGAAGTAGTTATTGTCTATCATCTCCAAATTTGGAGCTTCATGGACTCCTGAAACACTAGAAAAATTCCCATTGCATATCCTGTATTATATCCTTGGAAATATATCTGAAAGATACATTCATGAATGTGGAATTGCTGGATTACAGGGAATGTACTTCTTGTTTTTATCATTTGGAAGACACTATTAACTGGCTATTGCAAAGCCATACTCAACCTATGTCTCCTTTACCACTTCTCATTAAAATGGCTGGAAGCCAAATACTAGTTTTCTAAATCTTCTTTGGCTGTAGGAAGGGTCTTAGGACTCGATTTGGCCCTTGAAACATGAACAAACATTTCTGGAGGAACACCTGAAGATCCCTTTATTTTCCTTAAAGCTGGCATAGCCCTTCTCTCCTCCATCTTTTCATTGCTTTGGCTCCAGAAATGATATCTGAATCACCAACAGTCATTTGGGGACAATGAGGTGAGAGATATGAGGAGCAGGCTAACATTGAGCTGGCACTGACATCATAAACTGTTGACCCAGCAGTTAACTTCATACTTCTCAACATGGAAGGAAAAATAAACCTTATTTGTTTAAACCACCCTAAAACAAATTTTCTGTTACTTTCAACCAAAACATTCCTAAATGATCTGTCCATTGCCAGAAGCCTCTCTAATAAGTTGTATCATATCCATCTGACCGTGTTTATACCAACAGTGTGTAAAAGTGAATGATCACCTAGTATATCCCTGCCAATACTAGTCATTAAGAGTTTTAGTGTCTGTCAGTCTGATAGGTGAAAAGTGGTATCTCATATTCTTTTAATCTCCAAAGACCGAGATTTAGTTTTATTTTTAAATTAGCTCTCTTACCTGTAGACAAATATTCCTGTCCACACACTATTTCCCAAAGCTGTCAACCCCTGTCAGGATATGTCATTAGTCAAAAAAAAAAAATGTGTTCAAACACTTTAAACTATACTAATACAAATTTATAACCTGTAATAATAATAATGATAATAATTATATTTGTAATGATACACAATCACCCTATTATATATTCTTTGTGATAGACATAACACATATAAAAGTATCAAAATAGCCCATTTTAACACAAATATTATATATGTGACTTGTCCTAGACAATGGGAAAATCTGTGACTTAAAGGCAATGACTAAACTTTGCCTATAAAAGTCCTCAAATTTTCCAAAGAATTTAGAACTCTACATACCTTAAAGATTTATCTTCTCTTGATCTTGCTTAGATAGGAAAAACTCCTAGGTTAGTATTATTTGGTGCACCATGCTATCATTGCCAAGATTTTAAGCTCCCACTGGCTAACAGTGGAACATCTTCTTGTCGCAAAGCAAAAAAAAAAAAAAAAAAAAAAAACTTATCTAATTGGATCATAAGGAAAAAAATCTCTTTATTTTGAGTTTCTTTTATCTTACCCTTGTTACAGTTATATGTGAGCTAAAAATATATTCAAAAAGATTACAATTGATTTTTATGCCAATTATACTTATTCAGTTTAACCGTATTTAAAGCGTCAGGATTCATATCAAATATGTTTTCTAGCATACCCTATAAATATACACAATTAATTCTCTATTAGCGGTATTACTGTTTTCTTGAAATTTTGTATTATCTCATACTAACAACATATTGCATAAATTTGAGATGTTTGGAATATGATAATTTTGTAAGTGTGGTAAGATTTTCTTAGTAATGTTATAATTACCACAATCAGAAACTCATCCCAGTTGATTGTGATGAGCATGCAATCAGCAACAACAATGTCAAAATTGTCTGCTGCAGCAATAAATATTGAACCTAGATAAGAAGTGGCAGTTCCTCAGCAAGCTCTCTGTGAGGAAGTCAGGCCATCTATATTAGTCCCTCCTGCATGAGCCTTTGTTGCCTCAGAACTTCCCTCAACTCAGGGCTCCTGGATGGCTCAGTTGGTTGAGCGTCTAACTTCAGCTCAGGTCCTGATCTCATGGTTTGTGAGTTCAAGCCCCACATTGGGCTCTGTGCTGACCACTCAGGGCCTGGAGCCTGCTTCAGATTCCATGTCTCCCTTTCTCTGCCCTTCTCCTGCTTCTGCGTGCTCTCTCTCTCTCTCAAAAATAAATAAACATTAAGCAAAATTAAAAAGAAAACAGAACTTCCCCCAACTCTTGTCCCCCAGATCATTGGTACCTTGAACAGGGGTGGTCCTGGTAGGTACCTCAGATTACTGAATGTTGCACATTCCCTTTCCTTCTTGCTCTCTCTGTCTGGGGCTGTTTCTAATATTACACTTCCAAAACCTCCACAGTGTACTTCACTGGGTCTCCAAAGTCTTCACCATTTTAAAATTCCTCTAAGATGGTTATGTTTGTCAGAAACGGGTCTAAATTTGAAACATCTCTATTTAAACCAAACACCCAATTTTATCCCCTTCACTGGGATTGTTGATTTTGCCCTCTTTTGTCCTATATTGTATTAATTGCCAATCACCTGTCCACCATAATTAATTAACAAAGCTGTAGGGTATAGTAGTAGAGAGTACCTGTGTTCAAATTTCCAACTTGGATATCCACTCTCTGTGTGATTGTAGGGAAATTACTTAAATAATTAGTAGCTGTTTCCTCATCTCCTTCATAGAACTGTTTGAAAGAGGAAAGCCCTGCAAAGCCCATAGAAAATACCTGGCATGTAGAAAGTGTTCTATAACATTTCATATTAATAACCTCATATAGTATGAAGCCAATTATAAACCCCCCAAATGTTAATATAAAAATGATTTGTACTAAAGGATGCTATCGAACTAAATGGTGAAGAAGAAGGAAGAGAAAAGAGATCAGTGATCTAGGTATCAATGAAAAGGAGGAAAAGAAGCAGGAGAAGCAATAGGCTAAAACATATGAAACTGCTATTTTTGTAGATCAAAAACTGGTAATTTCTTATCAATCAACCCCACAGAAAAGACATTAAACAAAAATAGTGTCTGAGATGTTGCTGGACAAGAATGAACTCCAATTTGACATTGGAGCCATCCTAGAATTACCTGAAAAGAGATTAAGAGGCAAATACCTGAAAGAGAAGGGTTTTTCTGAGAAAGAATGAAGAAAATGAATTTTCAAACACCTTAAATCCAATAAACCAAGTAGGGAAAGGAAGGAGAATGGTGAATTACAGTGAGATCTGGATACCACATTTTGACTAAGTATATGGAAGGAAGCTTCTTGCCAGCCATCATATAGAATTAAAATTGTCTTTATAAAAAGGTGTTGGCATTCCAACACTGGGATAAGTAAACTTATAATGCACAGGAAGCTTTTAGGAAAAGCTTTTTCTTACCAAAAGTATGTGATCACTATAACCAATTAAAACTGGGAAGTGTATCATGATTATTGCTATTATTCTCGTGTTCAGAATAGATTCTCATTGTGTTAATAGAATACTTAAAATTTAGAATAGTTTCGATTTTAGCTCAATTTCCTGCCTGTTGGATGTGTGAGAGATAGGAGAGCCTATCTCTCCTATAGAATCCAAACTCCTTACCCTTGTCCTTGGTGTCCTTTGTAATTTGACTCTTGCCTCCCTCTTTAAAAAAATTTTTTTAACATTTATTTATTATTGAGAGACAGAGAGACACAGAACGTGAGTAGGGGAGGGGTAGACAGGGGGAGACACAGAATCTGAAGTAGCCTCCAGGCTCTGAGCTGTCAGCACAGAGCCTGACGCGGGGCCAAACTCACAAACTGCAAGATCATGACCTGAGCCACCCAGGCGCCCCTTGCCTCCTTCTTTAAATTTATTTCCTACCACTTTATTCTCTTCCCTTTTATTCCCCCCATTAGTGTGAGAAACTATATCATCTATAATCCAAACTAAAACAATTCTAAGAGTGAATATAGGTCTTTAAAATAATTAAACTAATGTAAACATTAATTTCTTGCTGAAAGTTGTTTTTATTATCCTGCTGGACATATAAAATTATTCAATTTAAAAACTATTTTCAAAATTAAAGTTTTATTTGGAATGTAGAGATAACATATGCAAGTATACAATAAAGGGGGAAACTACTTTATCTTGATTATCAGAATATTAAAAAATGACAAACAGCATAAATATTACTGCTACATATGCAAATAAGTTTTAATAAGTTTCTCAGTTGTATCTGTCCCTAAATCATATCTCACTGGTATTTCTCTAAAGAATGTATTTTAATTGTCTTATTATTTAATATTTTTATGAAATTGCCTGCAATCTTCTTCAAAACCAAATAGAACATTAATATATTTGAAACTGTTGATATCTTCAGTAGAATCTTTTCTGCAATCACAATAATTTTCATTAAAAAAAATATTCTCTCTACAGAACTGGGGTAACTGATAAGCTCAAACAAATATCAGTATTCTCAATTCTAATCTTTCATTATTTAAATGAGTAGATATTCCATCATAAATATTTTTGTAAGCATATCTTTGTTACCTACAGAGAATTTATTCTTTGACAAACATTTTTACATGAAAAATTTATCAAGTAGGTCATCTCTATAATTGTTTTAGATGTTCTGCCAAATTTAGATCTTACAAAATTAGAGGCCTTCTTTGTATCACTCCTCTTGATTCAAGAAGCAGAAAAACTGGGTCTCAGTTTGAGGTTCAAAACCTTAATCACTCAGTGGAAATTCTACATAGCTTTCTTCTGTCCCTAAGACTTTTAATATCATGCTTTACAAGAGACATTCAATGTGAGAAGCTCGTACCTACCATGGTTCAATGATTGCAGAGGAGCTAGACAATCTCACTAAGATATTCATGATGGTGGGAATATGATGACTTAAAGGCCGCCCTACACAGAATAATGGTCTTTTGAGATTGTAGATATGCTATTTTAGGGGGAAAATTCTTTTACTTTCATCTCTATGGATTTTTATGAGACCTTTAACATTATTAAGAAGAACTGAAAAACCAATGAAGAAATGATGAAAGTAAATGATTTGGCTAATATCCCTATATTTGGTTCTTCAAGCTCTTTAGAATAGGAATGGAATCTGTTCTCCTGGTTTAATTTTGGCACTCTTGGATTTGGAGTTAGAAGTCTATGACCTCTAATTATTCTCATATTACTTGTCTGAATGGCACCATTCAAATGTGTGTCTCTAGCACCTTAAATGTTGTACATCCACTGTCCTATCAAGTGATTCAAAAAAATAATCATCTTACAAGAAGAACAAGAAAGCCTGACCTATGTTGCAGTTGAAATGACTGGCCATCAGCAACTTTCTATGCAATCATGACTCTCCAAAATGTGATGTAGCTCTTTGTTGATTGTTTTCCTATATGATAATGACGTACCTATTCCCCAGCTTGGGCTGAAAAATAACAAATGGGGTTGAGGAATTGAGACCATCTGTGTCACTATGACTTAGATAAGACTGTAGATCATCTATGTCAACATGACTTAGTTGTTTGTTTCAAAAAATTGTGCCAAGCAAAAATAAGGCTGTAAATCTATAAATAACTTCAGTGTTTGCTTCTGGAAATTCTCACAGATCAATTTACTGGAGGCAAGAGACTGCTCATCTGAGAAACCACTTGCTTGGCAATCAGAGTTTATTTATCAAGATTTTGCATCATGACCCTTGTTTCTCTATGTCCACCAATTCTAAACTATTATATCATTACCCCGTTTAAATCCAATCAGTTCCCTATCTTTAAAGACCTTAAACAACTTCAGCTTGCAGAGTAAAGACCTGTAAGTATTACACTCCTGACCTTTCCTTTCTGAAACACTGCTAAGACTCTATTAAGATGGTAAACTCCCTTACTATAGAAGTCTTAAAATAAAAAATTTAAATATAAAATAAATTTAAAATTTATTTAAAAGAAATTAAAAATTAAAATAAAATAAAAATTTTAAATAAAAAAGAAATATTAATTTATATATTATATGTAGTAATAGAATTATAATAAAATAATAATTATTATATTTATCTGTTAATCTAACATTTATGAACAGGTTGTCTGATGAGGTTTTATAGAATTCAACATATCCTATCATGTTTCTTTGGCCATTAATCTCCCATTGTCCAATGCCATGGCTCTCCTTAGTCTAAAACTTCCAATACATTTCCCCCTCTCCTCTCTTCTTCTGAGGATGCCTGTTTATTTTACTTTAAAAAAAAAAACTATAATCAATCAAAGTATAACTTCTATATGCTGCCATCACCAAATCTATCAGCCTACCTGAATCTGTATCAGCCTATCTGGACTCAAATATTGTCTTTTTGGCTTTTTCTTATTAGACAGACACCCTTCATGCTCTTCTCAGGCCAACCCCATCACATACACTGGAGTTCATCTTATCTCATGGAATCAAGAACTACTCACCCACAATTTCTAGTAAGTACAGAGCCAACATTTTAACAATGTCTGGAGACCTTCCATGATTTCACATTCTACTTTCTGACCACATTCTTTCACAGCTCTCCTGCTCATTGCCCTAAAGTTTTACTGGACTTCAAATGTACCCAGTAAGCTCCTGCCACAGGGATTTACACTTGTTCTTAACTCAGCCTAGAAACTTCTTCCTTAGAATGCTGCAGAGCTTGCTCTCTCCCATTCTTAAGTTTTCTGTTCAAATGTTACTTTGTCATGGAGTCTCTCTCTGGCTATAATATAAAAAGCGTTCTTCCCTGCTGTCATTCTCTATGCACTGAATGTGTATTATTTTTTATTCATAGCATTAATTAATGCTGGTTATATTATATAACTATCTGTCTACATAATTATTATCTTTCTTCCTCCATGAGAACATGGCTCCACAAGAGAAAGGATTTTGTCTTAGTCACTTCTGTGTCTCCTAAATCTAGAACAGTGCTTGGCACATAAAAGGTGAACAATAAACACAAGTATATGAATGATGCCTTTTAGCCATATTTTCCATAATAATTTTCATGTCTGTTATGTATCTTTCTGAACAATATTTATGACAATTCATTTAAAAAGTATCAGAGTGGATAGAAAGAAATTTGTTATTATTATAATCATAATTGACTGTCTTGTTTCATACTAGTTCCCATCACTTTTTCCATAAACACTCCATTCTGTAAAAAAAAAAAAGTTAACAAAGAACATACTTATTAAAGTTTGAATAAACAGGAGTTTTTCATCTGGCAATAGAGTAACATCATTGAGCCAGTTGTCTGAGCCCCAAGTTTCCAAAAGGAAAGGTGAACAGGGCCCTAATGCCTACCCATCTAGTGGATTGCACTCCAGAAGACACATCCTGAGCTTAGAGCCTTCAGGTCTTCTACAATGGACAGTAAGTCAGCCTGACTTTTATCCAGAGGGAGACATCACTATACCAGACCATAAACAGACTTGCTCTTTGCTTCAGAAGAAGATACTATCTTCATTTTGTAAGGCTGCTCACTATACTCATATCCCTGAAAAAGTAATCTGGGAAGATAGCAGCAATGTCTCTGTTCACAAGATATACAGGAATGGGAAAGCCTGTCTCTCCACAGGCACAATTTAACATTAATTCCAAATACATGTGGCAACAAAGCTCCTGATGCACTTTGAGAGTTCTTTTCTGAAATTCATTTTTTTTCAACACTCCTCCACAATACCATTTGCCTTTCCCTTATTTAGTAATCAGATAATAAATTCCCTAGTCTGGGAAACTCCCATGATCCCTTGAGGTTGAAATAGGTGGCCCTTATTTCCACAGAATTCTGTACATACACTAACTACCATATCAGGCATCATTTTGTATTTCAGTGGCCCTATTGTCTTTTTCCCCTCTAAGCCATATGCCCTTGAGGGCAGGAGCTGTGATTTATTAATCAATTTGCTTCTGGAAACTTAAAACAGGATTTGACCTATTGTTAATTCTCACTAAATATTTGATCTTAAGAGTATGAGATATTTGAGGCACCTGGGTGGTGCAGTCATTTAAGAATTAAACTCCTGATTTTGGCTCAGGTCATGATCCCAAGATTGTGAGATCAAGACCTACATTCAGCTCTGCACTGAACGTGGAGTTTGCTTAAGATTCTCTCTCCCTCCCTCCCTCCCTCTCTCTCTTTCTCCCCCTCCTTCTATCCCTCCCCCCTCTTTTGAAAGCTCTCCCTCTCTTTCTCTGTCTCTATCTAAAAAGAAAAAAGGAATATGGGATATTTTTATAATATCACAATTTTTAACTCTTTATTAATATTAGAGATTATGCAAAATATTTCCTGAGATGCATCTTCATGAAGAGGTGACATTTCAGTTAGTTCAGAAAAAAAAGGTAAAAATTCCAATTGAAAAGGATTTAAGATACTTGATAGAAAGTTGATGTCACTAAAATTAATTCCTAAAAATATTTTTTAATAGTGTGTCACAATGCTCCATTAGTTATCCAGGAATCCTAGATAAGCAGATCCCAATACAGGCAAACTATACCTTTCAACACTAGACAAAATATTGTGATTATTATCAAATTAAAGAATGATTTGTTCTAGAACCAATACCCTAGGATAGTCTTACATTTTCTGAGAATTATAAGGAGAAAAAAAACACATTTTGTCTCATATACTCTGATATATTTAATTAAATCTAGATAAATATTCTTTATTTTTTTCTGGTTTATTTCCTGAAATAGGAATTTCAGAAGAGTGTCTTCTAGAAATACTATGGAATTAATTGTGTTATATTAAAGACAAGTACATTACATCCTAAGCACTATCAGAAATAAGATTTTCATAATAAAAGTAAACTCAAAACCTACAATACATCATATTTTCTCTATTTTTAAAAACTTAAGTTACCATGACAACAAAGTAACCTGATGAATCTAATAGCTTTTTGTTGCAATTAAGATTTTTTTTCCCCAAGAAAACAGAAAATTTTGTTCTCCTTTAAGAATTTATATTGTACTGGACAAAATCTGCTATAAAATCAGTTAAAATTAAAATCTCCAATTAAAATAATGCATCTTTTAGAAATAATATGTGCCAGAAATTTAAGAATCCTACTGAGTCTTGAAATTATTCATTCTTCTACTTAATCCCCAGGCATCTTGAATTTCAATACTTTTCAATAATTTCTCTGACAATGGCATATAGAACTAAGGGTGAAATGACACAAATTAGCTATGAATTGGCATTTTGAATGACATTGCAAAAGCTCAACATTAGTTGGGATCCAGCCAAAAGATCATAGGATAGAGAAGTGACATTCCTTCCTTATTAATTAGGTAGTTCTAATATTGCACACTATTTTAGGAATAATGATTTTTCTTAAATATGTTAATGCAGATGCTAATTTCCAAAGAGTTTCTCCACCAATATCGCTTCAATGGTGAGATCATTCTAAAATCCCACAGTGCAAAATATTACCTTAAAATAGTCCACAATAGAATGTATCTTAGCCCGTTCATTTGTGTGCTCAACAACAAAAGGGAATGTGAAGGTTATTTAATCCTGACAATTAAAAGTAAATACTGAGAAAAATGTTTTAGACATTTATGTAACTCTCATTTATCAGGTTAAATACACTTGCTTATACATAATTTTAGCTGAATAAACTTGGTCTATAACTAAGATTTTTGTAATTGCTTCCCTTCATAATCTTTTGAGATTGTAGTTATCAAATGTAGTTAAAAACAACAATAATAACCAGTAGAGAAAAGTAAATTGATCCCAATATACTACCTTTCCACACCTAATGAGTATCACTTAGACACACTAAGAGTTTCTCATCAAGTTAATAGCTATCAGTCTAATAAAGAAGCCATTAGTATATGGATAAGGGATATAGTTAATTCTACCAATTTGTTAACTGTTTTTTTTAATGTTTATTTATTTTTGAGAGACAGAGTGGAAGTGGGGGAAGGGCAGAGAGAGAAGGATACACAGAGCCCGAAACAGGCTCCAGGCTCTGAGTTATCAGCACAGAGCCCAACGCAGGGCTTGAACTCATGAACCACAAGATCATGACCTGAGCTGAAGTCAAATGCTCAACTGACTGAGCCACCCAGGAGCCCCAAATGTTATTTGTTATTAAATATAAATGTGAGATTTTATGTAGATATTCACAGTCCTTTGTATCTGAAAGAAAATTATCTAGATAGAAACTATTATGCATAATTAAATCTATTGACGATCAATAGCTAAATCATAACATATATATGTGATTTAAAATCTGATGGCTAAGCAAAAATATACAATGTACAAGCAGCACTGAAGCTAACCTTTTGACATTTTAAGCAAAATATATTATTCTAACTTTCTAGATTACATAAAATTGAAAGTAGTCATTGGCTAACAGTCAATGACACTGTGTGCCAGAGTCTGTCCTAAGCATTTTATTTTTTTAAATATTAATTTATTTATTTTGACAGAGGGAGAGAGAGAATCCCAAGCAGGTTCCGCACCATTGGCACAGAGCTCAACGTAGGGCTTGAACTCAGGAAATGTGAGATCATGACCTGAGCCAAAACCAAGAGTCAGATGTTTAACCAACTGAGTCACCCAGGCTCCCTGTCCTAAACATTTTATAAATATAATCATACTTAAGCCTTGCAAAAACATTAAAAGTAATTATTATCATTCCCATTTCATATGGTAATGAAACTGAATCTCCCAGAAAGACAGCCATGACAAGGAATACACAGTGGAATTCTGAGCAGTGATTCTGATCTAGGTCTTACTCCAGATCTGGGCTCTGAGTCACATCCTACAATCCAATGGCTTAGTCTCCTCTCCAATTTTTCATTGGTTGACATTTTAATTGTATGCCAATCTAGTTCTGTAAAGGCCACCATATTTGGAGATTGTCACTCACAGAAACTTTTGGATGTCCTAGGATATTAGTCATATGCTCTGAGGCACCACTGGAAGAGTACCATGAAGGGGCAGATTGTTGACACTCCCTCACATATAGGGTCATCAGATTTAGCATTAAGAATACAGGATACCTACTTTAAATTTAATTGCAGATAGAATTTGAATTTCAAATATTTCCTAGAACATACTTACACTAAAAATTATGTTGTTTATCTCAAATTCTAGTTTAACTGGGTGTCCTGTATTTTGCCCAGCTACCTATTCCTATTCACCCCACACACAGCTGTGAATGCTAACTGTAGCTCAAATTCCAAATTAGATTTTGGAAAACACATTTGCATTAATTTTTTAAGTGTTTATTTATTTATTTTGAGAGAGAGAGAGAAAATGTATGTGCAACCAGGGGAGGGGCAGAATGAGAGAAGGAGACAGAATCCGAAGCAGGCTCCACGCCATCAGTGTGGAGCCCAACTCGGGCCTCTATCTCATGAACTGTGAGATGGTGACCTGAACCCAAATCAAGAGTCAGAGGTTTAATCGACTGAGTCACTCAGGCGTCCTGTTAGCGTTAATTTTTTAAAACCATAACAGGAGATATCACAGTTGAGGAACCCAAAGCCTATGGAGAAAAAGAAAAAAAGACCACAAGCAAACTTATAAGACAAACTCATTTTACTTGTACTAAAACAAAAAAAAAATTACAAAAAACATTTAAGAAAATATTAATGGGATGTTAAATATTTTAACTTTGTAATAATGAATATTGGGATGTTGCTTTCATTCATCATGAGATTTCATGGGAGAAGAAGGATGCTATTATAACAGTATTTATAAAAGACAAGAATTGTATAGATTCAAAAAGTCTATTTTTGTGTTTGTGTCTTTAGTAGGCTTCTATTGGCTTTTTTAAAGTCAATATACAATGGTTCAAATTATTCAGAAAATATATCCCTATATTCTACTTTTTCATCTATATTGCTTTATTTTTGAGAAACATGAAATTTGAGCTAAGTACCTTTTCTGAAATTCTCCTTATCCTCTTTATAAAGTTGTAGCAAAATAGTCGTCTCTTCTGTAGATGTGTCCTTAGAATATAATTACACAAATGCTCACGGTACAAACTTTTTTCAGTTGATTTCAAAGAAAGGCCTAGCTTCCTGTCATTACAGTCTCCAAAACCACATCTGGCTTCTTTTGTAAAGCTGCAATGAACTGACATTTTAATACAAAATACTCAGTGTCTGTATTTTTTCTGGAAGCTGAATTGTCCCCATCATTACCAGCATTCTGCACACTTTAGCAATAGAAAGGAGATTTAAAAAAAATTCTATACATACCTATTTAAATAATTTTTACATAATTCTTTCTTTGACTCTATATTAGTCTGCTTTGGCTGGATTATGATTTATAAAAAAACAACTGCAAAACTGTATTAACTTCAGAAAATAATAACTTTCTAATTCTAGTTATATGTACACTTCTGTGCTCTGCTGCCATAGCTCTGCTCCAAGTGATATTTTGGGTTCATACCTACTACATGTGTTTTCTCATTTAGGGACCCTCGTCAAAGGAACAACTTCTCTCTGAGACACTTCCTTCTCTTGGCAAAGGGATCAAGAACAAAAGGCCTGGCAGAAACTTTGAACATGGCATACATCATGTCTGCTCACATTCCACTTGCCAATGTAAGTCATATGACCCAAAGTCAATAGAGTGTGAAAGATCCTTCTCTAAAACTTTTTATGGTGGCAGGCAGGGATAAATAATCCTCTTGCAAGACAGAGTGGATAGCTAGGTACAATGATACAATATACTACAATTTCTGAGATACCACAGACTTCTGATTTTCTCCCATTTCATTGATTCTTCCTTCTTAGTTTCTTTTTGTCAGTTCCTCATGCTCTTCCTTTTTTATTTTTTTTTTTAACATTTATTCACTTTTTTGAGAGACAGAGTGTGAGTGGGGGAGGGGCAGAGAGAGAGATGCAGACACAGAATCTGAAGCAGGCTCCAGGCTCTGAGCTGTCAGCACAAAGCCCAATGCAGGGCTGGAACCCAGAAACCACCAGATCATGACCTGAGCTGAAGTCAGATGCTTAACTGACTGAGCCACCCAGGAGCCCCACTCCTCCTTTTCAAGTTTAAAGAATTCCTAAGATTATTGAGGGAGCTTTTCTTCTTCTATATGTATACTCTTTTCTTACTTAATCTCTACAATTCCAATGATATTAAAATATTAACTGTAATTTAATGAGGCCCAAATGTGCATTTCATCCCCTACCCCACTGCTCTCTTAACATCTACAAAACAGAACTCTTGATTCATACACGTCATATCCCTTATGTTTCCACATATCACTAAGTAGTTCCAGTTGTGCAAGACAAAACATGGGATTTATCCTGATGATCTATTTTTCTCATTTGTTACATCTAATCCATCAACAATTTCCAACAGTGTCATCTTTAATATATATTTGAAATTGTTTACTTTATTTCTACTACTTCACTTCATCTCCAAGGAACCAGAATCATGGTAGGTTTGGAAGTTACATTAAAAAAAAAAAATAGACACAATCCCATTTCTCAAAGAGCTTGCAATTTAACAACATGGACCAACACATGCACTTTTAGAGCTGTAAGATCATATAATACATATAATATATAAATTAAGATAATATTTTAGTGCCAAGGGTCACACATAAGAAATAAATTAACTGCTTTTTATAGTAAGAGAAGTTAACTATGAGAGAAATATCTCTTAGTTTTTTCTTATAAGATTAGTAGAATTTTATTATGCACTTTGATAATGGGTGTGGATGTGTTGGCGGAGAAGATTCAGGGGAGAGTGCTATCGATATAAAGAATGGGAGAGAGAAGAAAATAAATAAATAAAAAGCTGGTGACCATGTAGAAAGTTGATGAACAATTCTGAGAACCTGAACTTGGATATTGAATCTGGAGGCTGAGAAAAAGAAATTCTATAAATAGGAGTTTACTTTTTTGCATAACTCAGTTTTAATGTTGGGAGGAGATAGATGGCTTTACACCAAGGTACAGAACCCTCAAGATATTTACAAATCTTGCTGGCTTCCTTGGTACCTAAATTATGTAGTGTATTTGAATGTCTCTATTAATAACTAAATCTACAACATCAAAAAAAGTAGGAAAATGAAAGTCAGAATAAAACAAACAGAAAGAAATGGACCTATTTCTATTCTAGAATTATTTTGTTTCCTATACTCATTTTTAGAAATAAATCAAATATTTCGGAAAATGAAAACATATCACTTAGCTCTTACAAGTATTTATAGATATAAATACTACCTTAGTCTCTCAAACTCTTAGTTTTGTATCATGTTAAAAATCAATGAAAGTATTATTGATCTAGCATCTGAACACAAAATCTATAAATTCAGAACTCAGATTGTGGCTGCCCATCAGCCTGAAGCAAAAGGCTGCTGGAGGAATCTGAAAATAAAATTTAAGGTAGATAGGCATCCAAGATATGACTTATTCATGCTTTTATATTTTTAGTGCCAGTACCGAAGCTGAAATTGTCACTATTTTATGTTGGATTTATCTTGAATGTATTTTAAACATCAAGAATGAAGTGACAGATCCGATAAGTTATTTCAAGACTTTAATCTATAAAATGCCCCATGAGGTTCCACATATGCCCATAGAAAGACAGTAATATGTTCTGATAAATATATATAACACATTATTCTCTATTCTGCCAGTCCACTAAACAGATACAACCTTGGCCTCAAGGGGTAGATGTGAGGTGACATGTTATGTCTGCCTAGAAATCCCTGTTTGCTGATCCATCCTGTGTACTGCTCGCAGGACAAGTGGGGCCACTAGAAGAAGGAAAACTGTACTTAAATAAAAGTGCACATAAATAAATCCCATAGCAGTTCCTCTGATTAAATCCAGCTTTCTCTCCTAGATCTCCACTGCATTTCTAAAACTTTGCTTAAATGCCACCCTTTCTGTGGTCAGAGGTTGCATGTTTTGGGGGTTTTGAATAAATGTGTGTAGAGCCCTTACCATATGTTAAGCACTGTGCTAAGTGACTTACATGGATTATCTCATTTAATTCAATTCTTTCAAACACTTAGTGAAGTTGGTACTATTTTTATCCCCATTTTGTTGATAGAGAAGTTGAGATTTAAAGAGCTAAGTGATTTGCAGATCATAAAGCTAGAATACAGGTACTCTGGTCAAGATTGTTTTTTCAAGAATAAATCTTAAATCAGAAAAGCCATGGAAGCATATATTGAGGCATTTCTTTTCTTGCAAAGCTAAACATTTCCCCATTAAAATTTAAGATTTTTTTTAAGGAAACAGAGAAGGGTAAAGAGGCAACATGGAAATTATATCTCTTTAATTAGAGCATAAGGCAATTATTTCTCTTTATGGAAATAAGTCACAGTGCTCTAAAATAAATGAGTTGTTGGGGCGCCTGGGTGGCTCAGTTGGTTAAGTGTCCAACTTCGGCTCAGGTCATGATCTCACGGTCCGTGGGTTCGAGCCCCGCGTCGGGCTCTGTGCTGACAGCTCAGAGCCCGGAGCCTGTTTCAGATTCTGTGTCTCCCTCTCTCTGTGACCCTCCCCCGTTCATGCTCTGTCTCTCTCTGTCTCAAAAATAATAAACGTTAAAAAAAATTTTTTTTTAAATAAAATAAATGAGTTGTCTTTATATTTTAGAAAGAATTGATTCACAATGCAATTTAACAAGTATCATATAGTCTACATATTTACATATTTATTTTGTTTACATATTTACGCCCTACCCCATTTCACAAAGGAATTGAGTTACTCATAAAATGTTATTTATGAAGTCAAATTAGGTCCCTCCTCATATAACCAAGGATTGTAAGGTTGAAAGACACCTGGAATGCTATCTACATCAACCACACATAAATTATTTCAGTCCTCCTTTGTATCTATCTTACTGTAAGGATCAGGAGTGAGTAGAAATTAACCATGTACAGAGGCAGACCATTCCATCAGCTAGGAATTTATTTACATAGCTTTTTCTCATATATTGAGCCAAAATTTGTCTTCCTACACCCTCTATTTGTTGATCCTAATATTATCTCTTGGGGCTATTCTTTTTTAACAGCTATATTTTAGAACATTTAATCATCACAAAAAGAAACCCTGTATCTTTTAGCAATTACTTGTCATCCCCCTGCAATGGTCTCCTGAGCCTAGGCAACAAATAACCTATTTTTCTGTCACAACAGATTGCTTATACTGGACATTTCATAAATATGGAATCTTACAATCTGTGAGTATTTTTTGACTGGCCTCGTTCCTTAGCAGAATGTTTTTAAGATTTATCTACATTATAGCCATGTATCAATACTTTATTCTTTTTTATTGCTTAATAATATTTCATTGTATGAATAACACTGCATTTCTGAAATATTTTATTTATCCATTAATGAGGTGATTGATATTTGAGTTATTTCTACTTTTTCGCCATTTTAATAATACTACTATAACTATTTGTATACAAGATTTCTGTGGGCATACACTTTCATTTCTCTTGGGTATACAGTGACCCTTGAATAATGCAGGGGTTTGGGGTGCTGACCCCTCATGCAGTCAAAATCTGCATATAACTTTTGACTCCCTTAAAATTTAACTACAATGTAGCCTACTATTAACCAGAAGCCTTACTGATAACATAAACAATTAACACATCTCTTATATGTTTTATATATTATATACTGTATTATTATAATAAAGTAAGCTGGAGAAAAGACAATGTCATTAAGAAAATCATAATATGGCACAAAAACAGACACATAGACCAATGGAATAGAATAGAAACCCCAGAACTAGACCCACAAACGTATGGCCAACTCATCTTTGACAAAGCAGGAAAGAACATCCAATGGAAAAAAGACAGCCTCTTTAACAAATGGTGCTGGGAGAACTGGACAGCAACATGCAGAAGGTTGAAACTAGACCACTTCCTCACACCATTCACAAAAATAAACTCGAAATGGATAAAGGACCTGAATGTGAGACAGGAAACCATCAAAACCTTAGAGGAGAAAGCAGGAAAAGACCTCTCTGACCTCAGCCGTAGCAATCTCTTACTCGACACATCCCCAAAGGCAAGGGAATTAAAAGCAAAAGTGAATTACTGGGACCTTATGAAGATAAAAAGCTTCTGCACAGCAAAGGAAACAACCAACAAAACTAAAAGGCAACCAACGGAATGGGAAAAGATATTTGCAAATGACATATCGGACAAAGGGCTAGTATCCAGAATCTATAAAGAGCTCACCAAACTCCACACCCGAAAAACAAATAACCCAGTGAAGAAATGGGCAGAAAACATGAATAGACACTTCTCTAAAGAAGACATCCGGATGGCCAACATGCACATGAAAAGATGTTCAGCGTCGCTCCTTATCAGGGAAATACAAATCAAAACCACACTCAGGTATCACCTCACGCCAGTCAGAGTGGCCAAAATGAACAAATCAGGAGACTATAGATGCTGGAGAGGATGTGGAGAAACGGGAACCCTCTTGCACTGTTGGTGGGAATGCAAATTGGTGCAGCCGCTCTGGAAAGCAGTGTGGAGGTTCCTCAGAAAATTAAAAATAGACCTACCCTATGACCCAGCAATAGCACTGCTAGGAATTTACCCAAGGGATACAGGAGTACTGATGCATAGGGGCACTTGTACCCCAATGTTCATAGCAGCACTCTCAACAATAGCCAAATTATGGAAAGAGCCTAAATGTCCATCAACTGATGAATGGATAAAGAAATTGTGGTTTATATACACAATGGAATACTACGTGGCAATGAGAAAAAATGAAATATGGCCTTTTGTAGCAACGTGGATGGAACTGGAGAGTGCGATGCTAAGTGAAATAAGCCGTACAGAGAAAGACAGATACCATATGGTTTCACTCTTATGTGGATCCTGAGAAACTTGGCAGGAACCCATGGGGGAGGGGGAGGAAAAAAGAAAAAAAAGAGGTTAGAGTGGGAGGGAGCCAAAGCTTAAGAGACTGTTAAAAACTGAGAACAAACTGAGGGTTGATGGGGGGTGGGAGGGAGGAGAAGGTGGGTGATGGGTATTGAGGAGGGCACCTTTTGGGATGAGCACTGGGTGTTGTATGGAAACCAATTTGACAATAATTTTCATATAATAAAAAAAATAAAATAAAAAAAAAAAAGAAAATCATAATAAAGAAAATGCATTATAGTGCTTACTGTATTTATTTTAAAAGAATGCATGTATAAATGGACCCACACAGTTCAAATACATATTGCTCAAGGATCAACTGTATTCCTAGACATAGGATTTCTGCATCATATGGTAATTCTACATTTAACATTTTGGGAAACTGCCAAACTGTTTTCCAAAAGGTTGTACCATTTTACATCCCTATCAGCAGTGAGTATAAAGGTTCCGAAATCTCTACATCTTCACGGACGCTTGTTTTTATCCATCTTTCTTTCTGTAGCCACTCTCGTGGGTGTGAAGTGGTGTCTCATTGTGGTTTTGGTTTGCATTTCCCTAATGGCTGGTGATGTTATCTTCTTTTCGTGCACGTTTCGCCATTTGTATATATTCTTTGGAGAAATGTCTATTCAAGTCTTTGTCTATTTTCTTAAATTGTGTTACTTTTAATCATCAAATTGTAAGAGTCCTGCATATATTCTTCATACAAGTCTTTTATCACATATATGATTTGCAAATATTTTATCCAGTCTTATGTATCCTCTTCACTTTCTAGCTATTATCATTTGCAGCACAATAGTATTTAATTTTACTGAAGTCCAATGTATCTATTTCCCATAAAGGCTCTTCCCCATAAGGGCCCTTCAAATATTTGAAAAGAGCTCTAATGTCTGCATTAAATCTACACCTTAGCTGATCTGTATTTCTTCATCAAACATTCTAAACTCAAATATTTTCAATACACTCATTACCTTTCTCTGAACATAGTCATCTTCAAGTATGAACTGGATAATTCAGTTATTATCCAGAAAGTTCAAGGAAGTTAAGAATTTTATCTCCTTTGTGTTAATTTTTATACTTCAAATGCTAGTTCTTATTGGATCATATTGAACTTACAGATTATTGAAATTTCTAAATTGTTTGCTGCTTTCTGTATTTGTGTGCAAAGATCCATGACCAACATTATTTTGACCATAAAGTATAGCTGTATATTTGTGTGCATGGATATAAAAATTCACCATAACTTTTTTATAATCATGAAACTATACATTATTTAAATGATGTAAAATTATCTTTAAAGGAATGAAATACTTTAAAGGAATGAAATGAACATTCAAGTTAAAAATATGTTGATATATATCACTTAATCATTTTTATTCACACACACATACAAACACATTCATACATAAGACTGGTAAGATATATGCTGATAAAATAAAATAAAATAAAATGAAAGTGGCTACATATGAATAAAAATGTTAAGTGTCACCTTTAGTTTGTTTTCTAAACAGCTCTTTGAGATATACCATGCATTAAAAATTATTTTAAAATATGCTTATACAGTTAAAGATATATTTATAAAACAGATACCTAATTTAATCAGGCAAAGAAGTAGGACATTGACAACATCCTGGAAAGACTAGAATTATGCCTTCTTCTACCAGATCATTCTCCCTCCTGCTTGGGGATTCCTAATATTCTGACTTTTATAAAAATTATCCCTTGCTTTTAACAATGTAGATGTTTTTTCTTGTTTTTGAACTTTAATTGGAATGATATCATACACATTGTTAAATGACTTACTATTTTGCTTAACATTATATTTGTCAGCTTTATTCATTTATTATTACCTCTAACTATATATTCAATTTAATTGCTATATTACTTTCCATTCTATGTGACCACAATTTTTTTTATCCATCTTTCTATTGATGAACACTTGTGTTGTTCTCAATTTGGAGTTACTTTTAAAACCTGATGCTAAAAAAAAAATTATTTTCACCATCTCTTGGTATACACATATGGGAGATTCTCTAGGGAATATATTAGAAGAGGAATAACTATTTTGCATATCTATAACTTTACTAGATAATATCATACTGTTTCCCAAAAATATTTATCAGAAAATCCTACACTTCTCATTCTTGCCACGCTTTTTTTTTTAAAGTTCACATCCTTCGCTGGTGAGTTATTAGTGATACTGACTTTATGACTTTAACTTGTAAATAAGATAGATCAGCTTTTTGTTTGTTCACTGACCACTTGAACTCCCTGTTGTGTGAAGTGTCTGTACAAGTTTTTTTACCTGTTTTTTCCACTGAAATATCTGTTTTTTTCTCATTAATTTGTAAGAATCTCTAAATATTATGGATATGACATTTTATTACTCACATATACTGCAACTTCTACCCTATGATTTTTCATTCTTTTGAGTTTTAAAGGAAATTTCCCATTTTAATGTAGCCAAACTAACCAGTCTTCCTTTACAACTAGAAGCTTACATGTCTTATTTCATGTCTTAATGAGGAAATATTTCTTTATGTCAATACATAAATATATTTTTATTGGATATTCTAAAATCTTAACTTTAAATCATCTGCGTTTGACTTCTGTGCATGGTATGAGAAACCAGTTGTAATTTCGGTTCATTTTTTGACAAATATTCAATTACCCTACTATCAGAAATTGAAAATACATAATTTTTTTACTTAATGGCAGTGCCACCTCAGTTATATATACCTGGATCTATTTCTGGACTCTGCTCTATTCCATTGTTCTATTTGTCTAAACCTGCTCCAATATAGCACACTCATTATTTTATAGCTTTATATATAAGGAGGCTTTAAAAATTTATTTATTTATTTATTTATTTATTTATTTATTTATTTATTTATTTATTTTGAGAGAGAGAGAGAGAGAGAGGGAGAGAGAGAATGAATAGGGGAGGGGCAAAGAGGGAGGGAGAAAGAATCCCAAACAGGCTCCATGCTCAGCACTGAGCCAGATGCATGGCTCCATCTCACGACCATGAGATCATGACCCTAGCCTAAATCAAGAGTAGGTCACTTAACCGACTTACAGACTGAGCCACAGAGGTGCCTCTAAAAGGCATCTCAATATCAGTTAGAGCAAATTTTCCAATAATCGAGTATTTTTTCTTCAAGAATATCTTGGTTACTTGCATTTTCGTGAAAATTTCAGAATCAACTCTTCAAATTCAACAATAAAAACAGCAACTGACTCAGTTGAGCATTTGACTTGATTTCAGCTCTGGTCATGATCCCAGGATTGTGGAATGGAGCTCCGCATTGGGTCCTGCCCTGAGCATAGATACTGCTTAAGATTCTCTCTCTCTCCCTCTGTCCTCCTCACTTGCACTCTCTCTCTAAAAAATAAATAAATAAACACATACAGCAACAACAAATCTGTAGAGACTTTAGTGACAATTGCATCAAATCCACAGATCAATTTGGGGACAACTGGCATCTTTATAATAATAATATTATAAATTATTATATCTGTTTATTTACATATTTAATGACCTTCAAAAAAGTCATAATTCTATCCATAGAGATCTTCCACACTTGTGTTAAACTTGGTCCTAAGTATTTGACATTTTTGTTGCATTGGCAATATTATATTCTAAAATTACATATTCTGTTTGTAGCTGATATAGCATTGTATATCAATTTATTACTGGATATTGATTTTGCATCCATAATCTCTGATGAACTTTTGTGTTAATTTGCATAATTTATGTGTATAATGTTAAGTAGAATTAGTATTATCAGGTATCCAGATTCCAGATGCAAAAGAAAGTTTTTGATATCTTATGATAAACTGGTATACTGCTGATAAAATGTCATGAGACTTATCAAATGAACTAGAGTGTTTCCTCTGATTCTATCCTCTGGAAGAGTATGCAGAAGATAGGAATTATTTCTTGTTTGATTATCTGATAAAAGTCACTAGTAAAAGTTACATCTGGGTCTGAGGCTTTCTTCATGGAAAAAATTTTTTGGTTACTTAATTCATTTCATATTTGTAGAAATATCTATTTCACCTTGACTCACTTTAGGAAAATTATATTGTCCTAGGAATATAATTCAATATTTTCAAATTTATTGGCATAAACTAATTTTAATGCCATCTGTCTATTGTCTATAGCACCTATAGTTATGCCCCATTTTGCATTCTTTATATTTATTTCTCCTCTCCTTTTTTTCATGGTCCAACTTGCCAGAGGTTTGTCAATTTTATTGATCTTCCCCCTTTAAAACAGCTGACTTTTGGCCTGGTTGATATTTTCTTTTGTATATTTGTTTTTAAATCATTAATCTCTACTGTTATATTTAATATATTCTTTCTTATATACTTTTGTTGCTTATTTTGGTGTACTTTTCTAACTTTTAGAGACACATGACTGACATTAATTTTTAGCCTTATTTTCTGAGATAAGTATTTAAGGCTGCAAATTTCTAATTATTGTGCAAGCTGTATCCCCTTAGATTTTCTATTTAGTATTATCATTATTAAGTTAAAACATCCTGTTTAAAAGAAACAGGTTCAAAATGGAGTCACTTATGTTAACCTCACCAAGATTTAACAACTAACCTAACTGCAGTTTCAGCCTCTCCCAGGAGTAGAATTTTGGTCTAGAATTTCCTAATCAGCACTAGTGAGGTACTCTGTGTGATAAGGTCCCCTGCTTTCCCCTAAGGGAAGGTAACTTAGCCTGAAATAATACTTTTTTTGTTTTCTTAATAACCTTGGCCTGCCCCATTTCTGCCTATCAAATCCTTCCATTTTGTTACAGCTCTTCCTGGAGTTCCTTTCTACTTGCTACGTGGGATGATGCACGATTAATGAGTGGTTGAATCAAGCCTCACAAGTAATCAAGGTAGCCAATTTGTTTGGTTGAATTTTATTTCTTAAACTCCTCTAATTTCTGCCATGATTTCTTCTTTGAACCATGAATTATATAAAACTGTGTTTCCTAATTCCTCATTGTATGGAGATTTTCTTGGTAACTTTTTTTTTTCTTATTCCTTTCTACACTTAAATGTGCTTCAGTGGGAGAACATGTCATATCCATTTCAGTCCTTTTACATTTTTTGAAACTTTCTTTATGGAACACAGTCAATATTTTTAACTTTTCCCTCTATAACTTGAAAAGTATATATATATATGTATGTATATATGTATGTATATATGTATGTATATATGTATACATATATGTATGTATATATGTATACATATATATATATATTCTTGCATTTAGAAGTCGCCTAGGTCAAGAATGCTTATTGTTCATGTATTTATTTTTTGGTTCATGTCAACTAATGAGAAATGCATGCTGAAACCTACCACCATGTGTAGAGATTGATTTATTTTGGTAGTTCTAAAAATTCATCCTTTATATATTTTGAGGCTATGCAACTACGTACATCTATATGTATCATTTTTCTATCTTCCTTGAGAATTGAATTTTTTATCTCCATGAAGTGACTGCTCTCTCTCTAGCAACTCTTTTATACACTAAAGTTAATTTTATCTGATGGTAATAGAGCTGCACATGTTTTCTCTCTGCTAGTGTTTGCATGGTAAACTATTCATGGTTGGAGGATTATTTTGTTGTTGCTATCATTGTTCTTACTCCCCAAGTGATGAGAATTTTTACTACAACTGAATTCAAAATCTCACATATGGCAGTGGTTTCTAAAGTATGTTTTTTTGTCCTGCTCTGCTAAGTTGCATAGAAACTTTTCTTGTGAGATCCTGGGGATGAAAGTGGGCAGGGGCAGGTTTAACTCTTGATTCACACTTATCCTGAGGTTATAGTCTTTTGGGGCCCCAGAATTCCTGCATTGACCCCCCCCCTTTTTATGATAGCCCAAGCTTTGACTCCACACAGTTCCTCACAAGGTAATCAGATCTGAAACTCAAGATAACCTAGTTCTAACAAAATACCCTTGGGACAAAAGCAGCTGTGACACTCGCCCTATTTTTCAAAGTGCTTAGAATCTGAATTTGCCCTTGAACACATTTGTTAATGATCCTCAAAACTTTATAACCATTCTTTTTTAACTTAACTGGAAAGATTGTATATTATAATAGCCAAGCATGCAAATGCTTAAGTCAATGATGCCTGACCATATATCTCAACTTTGCAATTTACTAGCAATGAGATTTGGGCAAATCATTTCCCCTCTCCGAGCTTCAATTTACTTCTCTGTAAAATGTAAATACAAGGGCGCCTGGATGGCTCAGTCAGTTGGTTAAGCTTCTGACTTCAGCTAAGGTCATGATCTCACAATTCGTGGGTTCGAGCCTTGTGTCGGGCTCTGTGCTAACAACTCAGAGCCTGGAGTTTGCTTCATATTCTGTGTCTCCCTCTCTGGCCCTCCCCCACTCACCCTCCATCTCTCTGTCTCTCAAAAAAAAAATGTTAATATTTTTTAAATGTAAATACATAGTGCTATTGAAAGGATTAAATGGGATTTTGGGTTTAAGAAATATAGCACAGTATCTGGCCTACAAGATTCATGAGTTCAAATGTTTTAGGTTGCATGGTACAGAAAACCCTGCCTCAGCTGTCACAGTAGGGAAGTTTTATTTCACATGTATATCTCAAAGTAAGTTTATTCATTGGATCAAGGACATTATCAGTGAGTGGGGTCTTTCTTTCTTCCCTGCTATTCTAAGGCATGTTGGCTTTTTTTCCCTCCATGGTCTCCAGATGGCATTAACATCTTCAGACATTTTTTCTTTATGCTAAGGTCCAAAAAGCCTTAGGAAACATTCTCTTTCTTCTGTCTCTCAGAAACTTTCCCAACCAACTTTCCTTATAAGTCAAAATGCCCATTTCCAAATCAATCATTGGCAAATGGTATAGGGTCATAATGGTTGTCTTAAAACTAGTCATGATTCTGGGGTTGTGGATGATGTTTTACCACTTGAGCACAAGGCTGCTATAAAGAGAGTTAATAGCTAAAGAAAATTACAGTTTTGTTAGAAGGAAAAGGAGGAAATTGACTGTGGGTAGAAATAAAGTCTTCTAAAGTTTATATTACTATTCTTCATTATTATTATTGTTATTCGATACATTAATTGATAAAATGTATTCCACAGGGAACAGCCAAAGCTAGACCCTGAAACTTGCCATTAGAAATTTTCTTATATGTCTACACTAATTTACTAATCTGGACCCTTTCGGCAGAGTTACAAGATTGATTGTTTTTCCAATTAATAAGTTCAGTGTCTTGAATTGAATTAACAACAAAATCTCTATCTTGTTCACAACATGAAAGAGCTTGTCTAGTGACTTACTAAAGCTCAGAAACACTGTACATAATGACATTTGGGGGGTGAGATGTTTTATCGGTCTAGTATTTCTGTCAAAAGGAATTTATTTAGACTGACATGATTCATTCAAACTTAATCCATCTTGGCTCCCAATGGCCACTTCTGCCTTTTTGAGCTACCCACAAACCACTGTTTAGATGATTCTTTTTTTTTTTCTTTTTTGGTCAGGAGTTGACATCAAGCACAAAGGTCTCAAAGTTATAGTTGTATATTTTGTTTTCCTCATCTCTTTGAATATTGTTATAACTTTCTTCAGCCTTCTCATCCTCTTCACAATTCCTCACAGATTAGAAATACTATCAGTTTTAAAGATTATAAACATCAATATTGGTGACAGCAGTAAGAGTGCAGATAACATTTTGGAGCAATTCACTATGTGCTAGGCTTGTGCTAGGATCTTTATATTAAGAGCCTTGATCCCCATAGACACTCTGTAAATTTGATACTGAGGCATAAAAAAGACAAGTTACTTGCCCCAGATAAAAGTATCCTGGATCTGGAGCCCACACTCTGGGCTACTGTTCAATAATGTAAGCTAGCAGCCCCTTCAGTTATACCTAAGCCTTACAGAGAATAATAATCCCAAATGTGGTCATTTTCATGTGAATTCTCATGAAGGTCATACCAAGTTTCTACCATATTAAGTTTGATTACTTTCATTGCCTTTTTTACCTGCCCAGCACCTCAACCTTACTTGGATTGGTAAGATTATATTATATTAATAAGTATATTAATATATTATTAATATAATTGCTCCTATTGATGCCATAATGTCATGTTTGAGATCTCCTTAGAGCTATAAATTATACCACTGTTTCTTAATCCTAAACCAGTGTATTAGACCTTATTTTTTAAAAAAAATCATAAAACCTTCACATCAAGAAATACAGACAAAAGTCCCCAAAATATGTCTGAAGGCTTACAAAACTGTACTATAAGTAACCAAAATGTTGTAGTAACCAAAGTGAACATTTTCAACCTTATTTTTAGAACATGTCTGTATGCAGACAGGAAATACTGAATTACCTCTCCCTGCTGGCTCTAAGCAGGGAAAAAGTTTAATATTAACAAATAAAATTTTCTGTTAAATTCACACACATTTTGTAGACTTAGAATAATTTTGTAGTATTACAAATCTTGCTCTAGACAATTAATTGAAACTATCCCATTATTTTTTTAATACAAAGAATCACATATACAATGCATACATCCCATATACGATGCATCACATCATTGCTGTCACTTTTGGTACAGCTATAGTTTTCATCATAAATTGGTGTCAGTGAACTATGACACATGTCCAAGTCATCACTTGTAGTCCATCAACAGCTTTTTGTGTGTGCATGTATTTATTTTGAGAGAGAGAGCAAGTGAGAGAGGGGCAGAAAGAGCAGGAGAGAATCCCAAGCAGGCTCCAGCTGTCAGTGAGGAGACCAAAGCAAGGCTCCATCTAATGAACCAAACCATGAGATCATCACCTAAGCAGAGATCAAGAACCAGAGGCTTAACCAACTGAGCTAACCAGGCACCCGTCTACAGCTTTTTCTAAATACAGAAAATTTTTATATTCCCACTTGTATGTTGGTACACAGTTGTACTTCCTCATTTTATGTTATTTTTTAGTTTATTTATTTATTTTGAGAGAGAGCACACATGCATGAGCACATGCCTAAGTTGGGGAGGGGCAGAGAGAGAGGGAAAGGGAGAATCCAAAGCAGGCTCCACACTCTCAGCAGAGAGCATGACACAGGGCTTGATCTCATGAATCATGAGATCATGTCCCCAGCCGAAATCAAGAATCAGAGGCTTAACCGACTGAGCCACCCAAGTGCCCCTACTTTCTCATTTTATATAACTGCTTCTTGGTTCATCATAATAAAAAATACTGTATTAATATCCAAACACAGCAATGTTAGCAAATCCAGACTGAATCTCAGATTTCATAGGCAGTAAATACTTTAGGATGGGATGAATAACATACTACACAGAACTCTCAGCTTTTCTGTCTTTCTGATTATTCTTTCTCTTTCCCCTCCTTTCCTGAATGTCCTTAGTTTTCTGACCCTGACTGTCTAGATAAGATTAGGTCTAGTTCTTACAATGGTGGTGGGTATATAGACATCTTTGAAAAATTAGAAAGTTACGCATCATCTTACTAAAATAATGCCCATATATACATATGTACACACACACACACACACACACACACACACACCCTAACCTAAGTGGAACAAATCACCTACATATATTTATATCATTCACAATACCTGCTAATGAGGAATTTAGATTAGATGATTTGTAATTTGGCAAGCTATGAAAAGAAAAAAGAAACAATTTCTCATTACATAGAGTTCCCACACTTGGAGGTATGAAGCGTTGTAATCACTTTGCTTTTATCAGTGACTTTGAGAAAGTTGATGAAGAAAGTATTCACGTTTGAGGAAATAATAAGTGATGCCACTGGTACTGATTAGATTTTATTTTCCTTTCCTCACTTGCCCCCCAATGAAAGCACAATGACCCTATCATGGGTTTCATTTTAGCCTCAGATGGTGGACTTATTATTAAACCAATTTTTAAAAAAAAGAATGAATATTAATTATGGAGAAAATACTTTCCTCTTTTTGTGCATCAATCTTAACACTTACTCTGTTTGCATTTATTTTGAAATAGATGACAACAGTAAATTCAGCATGGAAGTCAATGTCACACCAATAGTCTAAAATGTGGTTCTCAAGCTTAACCACTCTGATTTTCTCAGTGTGGAGAGGAATCTTTTCCTACATTCATTTTATTGTTCTCTGATGACTTGAATTAAGACAGTTTAGGAAAAGCTACAGCCTTTGCATGCATTGCTACCAAGTTTTCTTTCAAATGCCACCTCACTTTTCTTGATGGTAGAGTATCCCTCAGGGTTTGATGCATATCCCCAATCTCTGATTGTTTATTTGTAGGTAGAAGAGGAGAAACTGGTGTAGCTAGCATCTGCCACTCCCATGGGAATCTCAAAAATGAGCATTCAAAAACAAGCAGGTTGTAGGAAAGGGGTTTGAGACAAGCTGCTAGAGCTGTGAGTATGATGGTGACCAAAATCTAACCCAGTCCCTGCCTTCGTGGAACCTAGAGTCAACTTGGGTAAAACACATTAATCAAGTAATCATACAGCAAAGGAAAATTACATGATGCCTTAAGAGTTTGTAACTAGGGAGCTCAACTGGCCTAGGAGGCCAGAGAAGGCTTCCCTGAGGGAGTGATACTTGAAACCCAATGGATGAGTGGGCATTAAGTGGGAAAGGCAACTGGGGTCTTCCCTATTTCCAAGCAGCAAGGATAGCTTGTAGCTGCAGGAGACACAATTCATTTGAGCAAATGAAGAAAGTCCATTGTTACTAGAATAGAGGAGAAAGAGAAGATGACTAAGGTAGGGCCAGGAAAAAAAGATGGGGTGAGACCACAAAGAGCCTTGTAGATCAGGATAGAGATTTTGGTCCCAAATTTGAAAGCAATATGAAGAGACAAAGGGTTTTATTCAAAGTGATGACATTAGCTGATTTATATTTTCAAAGATCATTCTGGCTGCAGTTTGGAGCTCTATTCTTACTTCTTGTCTGTATGCCCTTTTTGGAGCCCAGAATTGTTGCAGAGTATTAAAGCAAATCATTCTTTCCTCTCACCAAATACATCAGAGAACATGGTGACTTGTTTTCACATCTATATCAAATTTAAGTTATTTATTCTCACTTCTACCCAAAGCGTTAACATGACTATGGGTAATGTCGAGCAAGAAAAGGCAAAAGTGAAAGCCAGAAAATAAATGTACGCATTTATTTGGGGTTTTAGGGATTATAATCCAGGAGGAAAAGAGTCAGTCAAAATCAGAAGTGTGCTCCAAATCCCAGACAAGAGGCAGGAGTTTTTAAAGACAAAAATCACAGACTTACACATGTGTTTTGAAAGAATTATGATCGCTGCTGTTAAGTTTAAGCTGACTAATATATGATTGGTTGTTTAGTGAACAGGATTTTGTTATCTCTACTTCAGTTAAGTACAAGGATGCTTTCTAGGATGTGGTGGGTTGCAGATGACAAAAGCAAAAAGTCCAAGTTCCATCTGGATATAGAAATGCATGAGTTCCATTTTCCTTATGGCCTCCTGACTCCATTCTAAAATGACTCTGCTATCTATGCTAATTGTCTGTAGTCACAGACATCTCAACGGGCAAGCTTCTGCTGGTGGTGATTGCTTCCAAAAGTTATTAAATGAAATCTGCATTTTTTCTAATAATAATAATAATAATAATAATAATAATAATACAAACCCATACCTTAAAAGTTGAAGTGCTTGATGTGGGGTGAAATCCTTTGCTCCTCAGGGAGAAACTCTGGTTTTGAATCAGTTGTGGGTCACAGCAATGGAGGGAAGGGGACTTACAGCAAGACTGTATCCCAGCCTTTCCTACTTGCTTTTCCTCTCATTTGCCTAGTATGAGGTCATCACTCAGTCAGCCCTTAAGGTTTTTTGCAGGAGATTGTTCCATATGTAGCTGTAGACTCAGTGTGTCTGTGGGTGGAGGTGAGTTCAGAATATTCCTATGTCACCATCTTGAACCAGAACCTGTTAAGGTACAGAAACTTTTTCCTTTATCTAGTTGATTCGTTTTTGGGTTTTTTGTTGTTTTGTGTTTTTTTCTGCTTATTCCTTGTCCTCCCTGGCTAATGTCAAAGCCAGTCCTTCTGCCATTTTGGATCTGGAATGTGTCATTCTACTCTTAAAAATTTCACTTGGAAGAATCCTGGTGTTTTTCTAATGTAATTTCATGCTGCTTCCTAATTTTCTGCAAATTTCAGATGTGTTTCGTATAGTCAGAAAGTCCAGCCTTTAATTTCTGTATATGTTCATTTCTTCTCAAAAGCTAGGATCAAAGATCTTCTATAGAGCTGTTCCATTGAAAGTAGTCATCTTTTGAGTCAGCTTCCATTGAGGCAATTGATTTCTTGCTCACCAACTGTGAGATCTTAGTAGCACTTCCTGATCTCGGAATGAAAGCAGTCTCTTCTACAATTTTCTTTACTAGTTTTTCAAACACTTTTGCTGTGGGGCTATCCTGCACTGATGACTAGCTCTTAAACCAACCAAGGCCTACATTCTTTACAGCTTGGACTATGATGTCCTCTACAAAGAGGTCTGACCCCAGCCTGCCTCTGCCCGGCCTGCCCTTCCTTCTGCCAGATGTGAAACATGTACAGAGGTTTTCCTGTGGTTGTAAATGATCATACTTTACTCCCCACCTCCTTTCTCTTTCATACAACCTTTCTTTTTTATTTAAAGAAATAATGGTGGTGAAAAAAAATTATATGCAAGAGTTCCAGTCAATAACCAGATATGCATAATAATTTTAATTATTGCTGATATTTGTAGTTTTCTTTGAGATGTGTCTTAAGACATGAACCTAAGAAATGACTAAATATCCCATGCTCAGTAACACACTTAAGATTTTCTTGTGACATAAACATGATTGCCTGCTTAAGGCACCAATTCAAAGTCGTATATTATACTTTTGACATGAGCATTATCCAGTTTTCAACTCCTCTGAGGTATCGTATTTCACTAATCTATTATCATTTTTTTCAAAGATCTTGATAAAGGGCAAGTTTAAATTGTATAATTTATGTGACTAGGAAGTTAATCAATAAGCTAAGGAAATATGTCACCAAAACACAATTAATTCTAGAGCACTTTTTTTTTAACTGGTCTTATAAACCAAAGACATTTTAAGGCAAATGAAAGTCCCAACCATCCTTCCTGGATGAATGTTGACAGTCTGTCACATATCTCCATCCCCTGATGCCATTTGTCATTTTTCCTTTTAATTTGTAGAAGTTCTAAAAATACAAAAATACTTTCTAAGATTAGTAGCATTAATATGTTGAAAGAGCAACACCATTTTTAAGTGTTGTTTTCTACTGCTCTTGTTTGGTAAAATTAGCTCCATGATTCCACCCAGTGGGATGATTTAATGAAAAGATTAAAGAAAGAAGAGGAGAAAGAGAAGGGGAAAGAGAGGAATAATAGGAAGAGGAGGAAGTGAAAGAAAAAGCAAAAACACTTTTATCTTTTCAAATCCCATGGCTGGAAAACATGGGTGTCTAATTTTACCTTTGACCTCAGTGCCATTTTTCCAAGTATATTCACTGCTGAGCTACACTTAAAGTACTTCACCTCTGTTTAACAAATATGATCTTGCTATGGCATAAAGTATAGTAATAAAAATGTATGATTAACAATAGTAGTCCAATAATGAATTTGACAATATCTCATTCTAATTTAGCAATCTAGAAAAACATACATTTGAAGCTCCAACTTAATACTCCTTGAAAATATGTTTAAAATGAGGCCATTTTATTGCCTTAACATTTAAAAATTCCTTTCAGAGGCACTATTTCAAATGGGTACAGAAGAATTTTATATAGAAAGATACATAAAGATACGTATCATTTTTCTCATTAAAAGCAATTTAAACAAATTTCTAGAGTTACTAAATCTTTAAATTCCATTGATTCATTCACTCAACAAATATCCATAGAGATTCTACCAGGTATTGAGACCTGGATATAAAGATAATGAAAAATAATGTCCTTCCTCACAGAGTTTCCTTTTATGTGAGGAGACAGTCAGTAGGCATACAAATAAACACAGAATATAATCTCAGATCATGAATAAACAGTTGAATAAAATAATAACACATTAAGGAAATATTATGTTAGCCTTGAATGTACTAAGGAAGTGATATTTAACAAAAAATGTTATAGAGGAATAGGATAATGTTGAAGAACATTCCAGAATGAGAGAGTACAAAGAGAAAGGAGTAAGGGGTGGACACGAAATCAAATAACATGACAACAGTAAGTTTTGCTTTTGTCAAATAAGCATATAAAGCCTAAAAATTATAAAACATTTTGAAGACAGCTACTGATTTATTATAAAACATGGTTGGACCAGCTTAACCAAAGACTTTGAGAATCATCTATATTCTCTTGATAAAAGCAAATAGCAAAAATTAGTTTTATTTCAATTACTTTGAGGTGATCATGAATTTGTAAGGCCATGTTTCTGCATACGTAAATTATTTTTTTTGTTTCTCCATAACTCATCTTCTTCTCCATTTTAAATCAACATTTTATCTGATGGGAAAAAAACAATATTCAATTTCAAGTCAGTGAAGTTATTTCAGACCCTCTCCTTCAGTGACATAAATTCAAGCAGGCTTACAAAACACATGATGTGGAAGTAGGAGGCTGAAAGTAGAGGTCGGAAATAGGATCCTGTTTTATTTTCTCATCTGTTAAAGTTCAAACTCCTGGTGGGTCTACTGATTTTTCGCTATATTGGCAACTGCTTAGGGATTCTGCCTTCTCACTGAGTTAACAACCACATAAGACACAGCTGTTTTCTGCTCTGGACCTGTGTCATCACCACAAGATTCTCAAGGTCTTCATCTATCTCAGTCACAAAAGAAAGCAATGGCTGCTTCCTATTATCCCATGAGGGCATGTGTAGACCAAAGATGCATTCCCAAAGCTCCTTTCAAAAAAGGATCTGGGGTCCATCTGTAGGGAGTGTGGTTTACAGACCATCTCTCACTGCCAGTCACTTCTTGGTCTGCCTCACCAGCTGTGAGTTGTCTTGCCTGCACTCATGCACATTGCTGGGTGGCTCACACCAATGACAGAACAAGTTCCAGCCATTTCAGCCAACCCAGGAAACTCTGGTGATTCTTGTTCCAAAGTTTCCCTTGAGGTTGGCCAAGGCTGTATCACAGATTTCTGTCATGTCCTGTTTCTTTCCCCCTCCCCTTCAAAGATGTTAAACCCCTAATGAACGTCCTGTACCCCAAACTCTGCCTTAGCATATGATTCTGGAGAACTTCACTTTTAAAGGGGCTTACATTTATTTAATGAGCCTACTGCACACACTTCTACCAAGGCATCTGGTGGTTGAGCCTGTTCTATTTTCCCACATTACGTATATCTGAGGGATGTGCCATTCTGCCACACAGACAACCAGGTGGAAGATGAATCACAAGTCCCCTCCAATATCCCTTCTCCAAATGGTGGTGAGAGTGTCAAGTTTTTGTCACCCAGCGGAAGTAACCTCAGAATGAGAGGCAAAGCATGAGGGTCCTTCTCAGTGACCAAAGCCATTCTCCTACATTGTTTTCTTCTCTCACCTCTGCACTGCAACTCTAAAAACTGATTTAGCAAGTATTCTCCCACACATGGGGTCTGATGTCTGGATCATGGCTTTTTGTCTAAGTTTAAATGTAAAAATCCATACCTTTTTTCTGGGTTCAGGAAATTTTAACTACCTCCAAAAAAAATGATGGATGGATCATGTTAAACAGCCTGGTCTAAAAAGAAGTGGGAAGATCATAGAATATAAGTAAATTAAAAAATAATAATAATAAAATAAATAAAACATATGTTTCAAATGACATCTGACCCCCATCTCTTTGGAACAGGCACATCATCACATGATCAATTTAAGCTTTTCCCTAGGTTTTTTAATAAATTGAGCAGGACATGGGATAAAGAGTTCTTACAACCTGATGACTAAGTTACAAGGAATCCTGGAAATCTAGGTGTCATGTATACCCCTCTCCTGCCCCTATACAAAAAAAAGTTCAGCTCATGCCAAAATGCAGAGAAGGGCAAGATGATAGATTTAGGATCAAACAAAACCACTCTTACAGCATCAAGCCCCTGTCTCAGTACCTCTGGAGCCCAGAATTGTCCTCATTCCTGCCTTCCTGAAGCTGATGTTTTGTTCTGACTTCGATTCTGAAAATTCTACCAGATTCCTTCTAATATTGTTTTTCCATAAGCTGGTATAACTCAGGGTTCATTATACGCAGATAATATGCTTTACAAAACTACATTGGAACATTTAACTGCTTATTAAGGACCTTTGGCCTATGAATTGTACCCGCAGTTACCAACCATTGTTGTTCCCACTCTATCAACATGCATATGCACATACACACAAGCGCACACCCGTACACACACACACGTGTCTAGGCCAAGGAATTATCTGAATGGCAACTTGATCAACTTAATATACTCATGTATTCCCAACTCAGAAAACCATTTCAGCATGCTTATCTTGGGCCATTTATATCTGTATCATTTGTCTGTAAGATCTAAGCAAGATGTGCTTGATTGTCCTAGTGTTGAGGATCATACCTTCTTCCTTAAGAAAGTCCAAACATCTCAGTCGGCTAAGCGTCCGACTTCAGCTCAGGTCAAGATCTCGCAGTTCGTGGGTTCGAGCCCCACACCGGGCTCTGTGCTGACAGTTCAGAGCCTGAAGCCTGTTTCAGATTCTGTGTCTCCCGCTCTCTCTGACCCACCCCGTTCATGCTCTATCATTCTCTGTCTCAAAAATAAATAAACATTATGGGGCGCCTGGGTGGCTCAGTCGGTTAAGCGTCCGACTTCAGCCCGGGTCACGATCTCACGGTCCGTGAGTTGGAGCCCCGCATCGGGCTCTGGGCTGATGGCTCAGAGCCTGGAGCCTGCTTCTGATTCTGTGTCTCCCTCTCTCTCTGCCCCTCCCCTGTTTATGCTCTGTCTCTGTCTCAAAAATAAATAAACGTTAAAAAAAAATTAAAAAAATAAAATAAAATAAAATAAAATAAAATAAAATAAAATAAAATAAACATTAAAAAAACAATTTTAAGAAAGTCCAAACATTCCTGAAAAAAATTAGTTTTATAGCAATGCACTTAGCAATGCAAACCCTCAATAATTCCAATGATCTCTGGTTCTTACTGGTTCTATTACCCAATCCTTGACATTACCCAGTCCTTTACATGTATTTCCTGAAGATTACATAATGTTAGTGATTTCTGATGGCATAACATATTTTCCAGAGTCTGTTTTTCAAATTTCACCTTGAAAATTTTCTCAGCTGCTTGTTATTGAGATTTGATGGACCTAAATAATCATGGCTACCTTGGAGGCCCAGAAGAACTCCAAATGTTGGCTCTCCACCCTGTGCATGTAATTCTTAAAGGAACTCAGCACAACAGAACACAACCATTCACTTCATGTGAGTAATGAAACCTCAAAACCATATTTAATGTGGGATGTCTTTACTAGGAGGGTGGGGATATATCACAATATAACAAATGCAACCAACAGGCACAGCTTAAAACAATTCTGCACAGTTATAGTTAAGTGGTGATAACAATAGTAATTGTTGCTTTCAATGTAGCTTAACTCCAAGGCCATAAATAAACCTAGAAATCTAACCCAAAACCTAAATATCTAAGCCAGATATCTAGCCTAAAAGCAAGACTATCTGACTGTGCTAGAACTCTTAATCCCCAAAAATAGCCTTAGCTTTATTTTCAAGAAGGAATTCATCATCACTCAGCCTACCTTGAACTTCCTCTTCCTCACTTAGTAGCAGCAAAACTGATTAACTGATATTCACATTAACTTCTATTTGTATCCCTAAATATATTCCATTATTGGTATTTTTCTATATGTGCATTAGTGTCTATATATTTCTTCCATGGAATCTACATTGATTGTGCCACAGCCTTACCTGAAACTGTACACTCTACAATATCTCTCTGGACTTTTCTTCACCCTCATTTGCCATCTAATAATTCAACAGGTCCTAAGTGTGATGTCCATGCCTGGAGAAAATACTACTCTGAAAACCTCCAGGGTGTTTCCCATTCTCCTTGCCCCCATACATGGCATAACCATAGGAGAACATGTCAGTGACCCTAATTACCTTTGTTCCAGTCTTGCCATAATTGATGCTCAACAGAGTGGATTATTTGATATCTGTCTTGAAAGTAACCACCATAGTCAAAATGTTCTCCATTTTCTATGATAGATCTGAATACACAGCCTCACAAAGTAGATAATTAAGATTATAGACATGGTCATTTCCTATTTCTGAAAGGATCTCATAAATAATCCCAAATTAAAGTTCCCTTATAACCTTATAGCGTCTATGATTTCTACCCAGTATAGGTACATAAATGATAGCTATTAAAATGGTAGTTATAACTGTATAAATTTTAATTTAAAATATTCTATAAATATTTACTAATTGCTTATAATATAACATCATGCTAGGATCAATAGAGAATAAATAGTAAGGGAATAATTTGGATGCTTATTATCATAGAATTTAGAGACTGGCAAAAATGACCAATAAATTATCAAGTATAAATAAATGTGATTTTTGTGACATAATAAATAAAATAGAAACTACAGGATGCTACAGGAGCATGTAATGGAAATGCATGTTGGAGAGGAATGAGTCAAGAGGCATCAAAAGAAACTCTCTGCCAAAACTGATGCTTAGATTGAATCCTAAAAATTAGACAATCATCAAAGGAGATGGGGTAAAAGGGAGACATGGGAAAATTTTGAGATTCAAGCAAAGGAATTGTAATAATAAAAAGGCTGGGGGTGAAAAACAAAATGAACTTAAGGAAGTTCATTCTAGCTGCACAAAAATCTAAATGAAAAGGAGAGAACTGGATGGGCAAGTAAGGGGCAGATAATGAAAGTTTGTGAAAGAGATGCTCAGAGAATTAGAATTTATTCCAAGAGCAATGGAAAATCACTAAAAGGTTTTTATGCAATGGTATAAATTTTCTGATTTAGAAAGAAAATAAGAACACAGGACTTTTCTATCACTGCCATAACAAACTCTACTGCTTTTTTGAATCCACCTCCTGTTCCCCATGAAGGCAGATCCACTTCTTGCAATATGGTGAACTAGAAATTCTAAAAACCCTCACACTACAAAACCTCTAAGTAACACATTAAGTAAATATAAGAAACATTTTTTGAAACACAGAGTATGTCTGAAGAAAGTAACAGCATTTCAAGGAAATGTGGGAAAAAAAAAGTGAAGACTAATTCAAAAGTGTAGAGTAAACTAAAATCCAAACTGGAAACACCAAGTTGCTGGTGGAGTGGAGTGGGTGGAGTGTAATGCTGCTTCTACCGAGAGCCTTATGGATTACCTGCCTTGAGCCCTTACCCTTCCCACATAAAACTAGAATCCTCAAAGGGAGCATCTTCATGTGAAACAGTGAACTATAAAAATTCACCCATTTCCCACCAGAGTAAAATGTAAAGATGGGATATCTATTCTGCTCTGGCTCTACAATAGAGAGGAAAACAAATTTTTGCCAATAATTTACAACTACAGGCCTGACTTCAGACAAGTTTAGTGTTTGAATTCCCATTGGTTGCTGGGTCTAAATCTTTAAAGTTTAAAAATTAATATAAAATGTTGGGATGCTTGGGTAGCTCAGTTGGTTGAGCGTCTGATTCTTCTGACTCTTGATTTCAGCTCAGGTCATGGTCTCACAGTTCGTGAGATGGAGGCCGAGTCAGGCTCCATGCTATCAGATTGGGATTCTCTCTACTCCCTCTCTCTCTGCCCCTCACCCACTCGTGTAAACTGTCTCTCAAAATAAACGAATTTAGAAAAAAAGTAATTAATATAAAATGTTGCCACATTGCCTGGAGGCTGCTTAATCTCTAAGATTCTTGGTAGAACTAAATATAAAATCATTCCTAATGGATACACCTTAAATCTCCTTTACAGAAGATTGTCTACTGAGGATGAGTAATTGAAAATAGAAAACACAGAAGGAAACCACCACTGAGAGCAAGAATCAGCAGATACTATAAACAGCAGGTAAGAAACCTAGGACTTCAGATAACAAAACAATCTCATATAAAAATTGAGAGGGTTAGAAACACTGAATTTTTAAAAAATCAGAAAAATTCAGACAGATTTGGAAAAGGATTAAATACAATTTCTAGAAATTAAATATGTAATAGAGAATAAAAACAGAAAACTAAATGAAGCTGAAAGCATGATTAGTAAATTGTTAGATAGTTAAAAGACTACCAAGAAAGCAATAAACATAGACAAGAATAATGATTAATATAGAGGAAATAAAATCAAGATGACACAAAAAATATTTGATCATAATAACATGGAAAATATGCTGAGAGTTATTAAAGAGAAAATATTCTAGGTAAGTTATATCATTTGAGAAGAAAGCAAAAATTCTGATTTCTTTAAACTTTGTTAAATATATATGTCAAAATTTTAAGGGCAACACTTATAGGAAAAGAGATAATCTCCCTTAAATGGAAATACATAATTTCCAAATGAATAGAGAGACTAAAAATCAAAATAAATTTTAGCAATCCAATAAAATACATAAGAAGGAAAATGTAAGCATAGGAAAAAATGGCATAAAATCCAAAAATGGAAATAAAAATGAACAATAATTACAATAGACACAAATGTAATTTTTAAATACCTAAAACATATGGACCCCAAACAATTACAAACAAAAGGATAGAGAAAAGACGGCAAATACTATCAAATGCTAATAGCAAATGCTAATCAAAAGAAAGCTGATATAAGACAAAATAGAATTTATGGACCAAGACAAATGTATAAAAGTATTGTTATGCAAAAAAGAGTGAATGAATAATAAAAGGAAAGATTTACCAGGAAGTCATTATAATTATAAATTAAACATGTGTATACCTAATAACATAACTTTAGATCATTCTAATTATCACAAAGAACTTACAAACTAGGTGCTAATATTATGCACATTCTACATACACATGGAGAAACTTGGACACAAAGAAGTAAGTGATTTGTCCAGATTCACACATCTAGTACATGATAGAGCTGAGACATACCCATTTATACCACTGTCACTCAAGATTCAAAAGGTCATAAAAGTAGAGTTGAAATATCGAGCTGAAAACAGCTCCAGTTTATGACAAAAGGAACAAACTCTCTATTGATATTTTAAATGAAAAGTAGAAAATGAATATATGCTTCCTGGATATCCAGCTGTTAGCTGACCGGAGAGAATTAGTGAAGTCCTTCCTCTCTGTTTCTACAGCAATTATTGCCACTTCTCCTCTGGCACTTTAATGTTGCCTCATTTGATTAACCTTCTTAAATACATTATAAAATCTTTGAGTTCAAAAGTCATGGCTTAGAATTGTTCATTGCCTCCAGGGCACCGTAGAGTATATACTATACATAAAATATATATAAATCTTCCATCCAATGTCTGATAAGTTGCAGGTAGTCAATAAATGCTAGTTACCTGGATACTTCACAATGGGGAGGTAAGAATGAGTTTAGGAGTCAGGCAAACAAGTTTAAATATCACCGCTGCTACTTCTTAGCTATTGACCAAAGTCAATTTTCTTAATTTCTCTGAGATGTGATTATCCCATCAGTTATTAGCCATACAATAATACTCACCTTAATGCTATATGCATTAAGTGACAATAGCGCATGAATAAATACTGGTACATAGTAGGTGCTCAATAACATTCATTATGCTTTCCTTCTATTAGATGACTGATTTTATATGGTCTTGATCCTAGAGTTTTATATTTGTCTGGGTTCTCCAGAGAAACAGAACCAGTGGAGGTTAAGAAGTGCCCAGATCTGCCCTATGTAAATTGGAGATGCAGGAAGGCCACCATTGTAGTTCAAAGGCTGAGAGCCAAAGTAGATTATGATTCCAGGCCTGAGGCCTGAGAACCAGGAGCACAAAGGACAAGAGAAGATTGATGTCCCAGCTCAGTGGCCAGGCAGAGAAAGACTAAATTCATCCTTCCTCTGTCTCTCTTTTTACTCAATTCAGGCCGTTGGTGGATTGGATGATGCCCACCCACACTGGGATGGGTCATCTGCTTTATTTAGTTCACCAATTCAAACACTAATCTCTACCAGAAACACCCTCACAGACATACCCAGAAATATTTAAACAGTTATCTGGGGCATTCTGTGGCCCAGTCGTGTTGACATATAAAATTAACCATCACAAGTTTATTACAGACATCGGATCCAGAGTCAACACAAGTATTGCTCTTAAATTTTTTTACAGTACACAATGTAAAACATAGATCACACCAATAGTGCAGTCTCAGAACATCATGAGTAGTTCATTAACACAAAACAATTTTCTGAAACACAATTTTAATGGATAGGATCTAAATTCAGAATGGATAAAAATAGCTACTGTGGCCACTACTTTTTAGCAAATTGAAACTACTTAGACCATAATAATCAACTCAGACAGAAAACAAGTACTTCAAAAGTTTTTAGAGGAATAATATACTAGAAAATGATTCTAAAGGTATAGTATAATGCAGCCAGATGAAAAGTGCAGTCTTAAAAATACTCCCTTGTGTGATAAAATTAAGAATAGGGAGTTTTCTCTGTGTGGATATATTTTAATTAGGTTTATTAGGCAGACAGTGAATATAAAAGTTGGGTTGTCCAGGCTACAAATTCTACAAGATTAACATACTTGAATAAGAAGAAAAAAAATGTGCATTTTTTTTTTCAATCTGGATTTTTCCAGGTTGGACCTCCCACAGAAAAATCACATATTTTATTCTGAAAGAGTAAACTGCCATTGTAATGAAAGAATGGGATCTTCAGGCACTTCTGACCTCTGTACCTTTAGTCAGACCCAAAACCTAAAACCTAAACTATGATAGATTATAAACTCCAAGGAAAAAGAGAATGTAAGCTATTTTAGAAAATGTCTTCACACTAATGTTCATGTCTAATACACCTTTACTTTCAGCACCTGGCATCGTATGGAGTAGGATTGTTGCTTCAATACATTAGCGAATGAACCTAAAATAGAAGCTAAAAATAAATTTCGATACTCACACCATTTTAAATTCAAGTCACTAATATAACATTTGTATCAGCTATATTTTGAATGAATGAATGAATAAAATGCAAATGAATAAATAAAAACTCATGTTTCAACAAAGGACAAAAATATTTGAACCAATCATGTCGGTCAATTTATCAAGCTATGTAAACACTTCTCTTTGGCATAAATAATTCTGCTTTTCCTTGATTGATCACAGATTTAAAATTTCCCTCTTTATTACTTTTTTTTTTAAGTAGGCTCCATCCCCAGCGTGGAGCCCAAGATGGGGCTTGAACTCACGACCCTGAGATCAAGACCTTAGCTGAGATCAAGAGTCAACTGTTTAACCAACTGAGCCACCCAGCCACCCCAATTTTCCCTCTTCAAATATACTTCCACCGAAGTATAAGAGGGTGATATTTATCTATGGAACCTTAGCTCAACGGTATTTGAAAAACTCTCTCCTATCACCAAATAACAAGTCATTTTGCTGTTCACAACTTGCAGAGGTTGCTATGCAACTATAATGAGAGAAAGAGAAATTTCAAGACACAGAATATATAGCACATGAATTAAGGTGTTAGAATAAAATTAGTTGAATGTGTACATGTATGTGTAGGCAAATACTGTATAAATTATCAGACTGTAATAAGCTGAAAGGATAGTATTTCTGTGAGAAAAAAAAAAAGCCAGAAGAAGCAGATTTTCCAGTTAGAAGCTTACAAAGTTCTTTCAGTTAATTAGGCCTATCATTTAATTTGATCACTAAACTGCAGCCTAGGCATAAGGCACAAAGAAAAGAACAGTGGGTGGACAGTTAGCAACTAAATTGGGCAGGCAGCACACACCAGTACAACTCTCTTTTTTTCCTTCTTCTATTTTGGGGAGGAAGAATATAAGAATATATAGAATGAGAGCTTTGTGCTAAATCGCGTGTGACAGTCATCATAACAGGATGGAACACATGGTGTTCAGAACCTCACACTTTAGTAAGAATGCAAGCAAAAATGAAAGATACACTAGAAATATATGTAAACACAGCCTATGTGATCCATAAAGGCAAAAGCATGACACAGAGGTGTTCCCACAGAGGTTTTTCTCTTCTACTAAAATAGTTTCAACTTCCAACAAGCTTTCTCCCAAAAAATCCCAAAGCTTTATGTGCTAAAAAGATGTTTTTAAGTCTTTCTCACTAGGGAAGTAGTAGCGTAAATGAAACTGTGTCTCTGAAATCTGCTCGGGCAATTGCACTGCCTTTGTCAATGCCCTTCTGCAAAGACCACCAGAGACACTCCTGTAGTTGAACCAGAAAGGGTTCATTACTCATGGAAGCAAGGGAGAAGATGCATGGGGACTGTGGGCCATCTTAGTAATCGATGTTAGGAAGAATCTCTTGGAGGATTTTGGCTTTGGCTGGGTGCTTTTGAGGAGAGTCAAAGAGTCTCTAGATGATATAAGAAAGCAGGGACAATTCTGTGGGTGGGTATCTCAATAAATCTTTTCATTATGGACAGGCCTGAGTGAGGCTTAAACTGTCGTTGGTGATGAAGTAGTAGTTTCTCATGTCAGCCAGGAGAAAGGGGGATGTTTGCTATTTTGTGGATGGCACAGTAACCTTATTTTGCACGTGCTTAAGAAGTTATGATATGGTCCTGTTCTGTCTTGCTCTGTCATGGTCTCAGAATGGCCCTTGTCTTGTGTTGGTGTTTGATGAGATTGTTATGCCCAACAGAACAACCATTGGGTGTTAAGTACCAGGCCAGCTTCAAATAACCCTGAAGCCCAGAGCTTTGTCAGACAGTTCCCCATGGTCAAGAGCTGCTTTTTACTTTCGCATTTCTGGTTGTTTTCAGAATAATAAACCCTTCACTTAATTGTGAAGTTAAAATGGACACAGCAGACTGGGCATGAGATCTTCTGTACCATGTTGGATTTACTACAGGAGCCAAATGGTTTACTGCCACAGACTGCATAATCTTTTTTAGTTCACATTGTCATGGACCTGTTTTCTCTGGAAATCAGCACTGTCTTGTGTCCGTTCAGTAGCTAGGCTGCGCATAAATATAAGTGACAAATACATCCATACTGATGAAATTACTACAACAGTTGACATTTATGTAGTCCTTATTTGCCAAAGAGCTTTATATCATCTTGTCAGTTATTCCTCATAGAAAGAAGACTATAGGTGATCTAAAGAGATCAGATGGCTTTCTGAAAAGCATAGACTAGTGGAACCAAAACATGAAGTCATCTTCTGAACTGAGGATCCATTCTGAAAGTGTTCACCCTTAAATTGGTACAAACTAACCTTTAACAGCATGATGTCTGAGAGAGCAGCTCTGAGACCAGGCCACCTCCATTTATTCTCTACTTTGCCATTTTCTGCCTTTGTGACTTTGAGAAAGTTGTTTTACCTCTCTGTAACTCAATTTTCACATCTGTAAAATACAATATTTCATAGTAGCTAGCTCATAGGCTTGTTGCACAGATTAAACAACTCAGTACATAAAAAGAGTTCAGGACAGTGCAGACTCCTCTTTACCATTTATCAAATGTTAGTTACTCATATGGGCTGAATTGGACATCTCTCCCAAATTCCTATGTTGAAGCTTTAACTCTCAATACCTCAGAATGTGACTGTATTAAAGATAGGACCATTAAACAGTTAGTCAAGTTAAAATGGGGCTGTTAAGGTGGACCTTAGTCCAATCTGAACTATAAGAAGAGGAAATTTGGGGGGCGCCTCGGTGGCTCAGTCGGTTAAGCATCCGAGTTCAGCTCAGGTCATGATCTTGTGGTTCATGGGTTTAAGCCCTGCATTGGGCTCTGTGTTAACAGCTTGGAACCTGGAGTCTGCTTTAGATTCTATGTCTTCCTCTCTCTCTGCCCCTGCCCTGCTCATACTCTTTCTCTCTCTTTCAATAATAAATAAACATTCAAAAAATTAAAAAAAAAAAAAAAGAGGAAATTTGGGCACACAGAAAAACCCCAGGTATGCATGTCCTCAGAGAAAAGATCATGTGAGGATATAGTGAAAAGGAGGCCACCTGCATGTCAATGGGAGAGGCCTGAGAAGAAACCAAACCTGCTGACACCCTGACCTTGGACTTCAAACCTCCAGAACTTGAGAAAACAGATTTGTGTTGTTTAAACCACTCACCCTGTGCTATTTTGTTATGACAGCACTAGCAAACTAATGCCAACACATTTATAAATGTTAGCCATTACTTGGGGCTGAACAATCTCAAAAATTTCAGTTGCTATTTCTTAGAATCTGTATTTAAAGATATCGATGAGAACATAAAATAAGTTTTCCATTTAAAAAAATTTTTGTAACATTTATTTATTTTTGAGAGACAGAGAGAGATAGAGCACAAGTGTAGGAGGAGCAGAGAGAGGGAGACACAGAATCTGAAGCAGGCTTCAGGCTCTGAGCTGTCAGCACAGAGCCTGATATGGGGCTTGAACCCACAAATTGTGAGGTCATGATCTGAGCCAAAGTCAGGCGCTTCACTGACTGAGCCACCCAGGCCCCCTCTTTTTATTCTTTAAATTTTTAATTTTTCCATTTTTTAAAATAGTTGACATCTCGGGGCGCCTGGGTGGCGTAGTCGGTTAAGCGTCCGACTTCAGCCAGGTCACGATCTCGCGGTCCGGGAGTTCGAGCCCCGCGTCAGGCTCTGGGCTGATGGCTCAGAGCCTGGAGCCTGTTTCCGATTCTGTGTCTCCCTCTCTCTCTGCCCCTTCCCCGTTCATGCTCTGTCTCTCTCTGTCCCAAAAATAAAAATAAACATTGAAAAAAAAAATTAAAAAAAAAAAATAGTTGACATCTCTTAAATTTTTTTTAACTTGATATTTTTAGAGCTTCTCATACATACCTTTCTGTCCTCAGTGTGCCAACTTATATCAAAGTATACATTGATTACTTCATACATTCTAGTTAGTATGTGATAAAATCCACATAGGGATAATATAGGAAGATCAGTCAAAGAGGGACAGGAGGATGATAAAGCCATAAATAAGTCTGTAACGAAGTTGGCAATGAGAGCCAAACCGTGACGAGTCACCAGGAAGAGATTCCTTCTGTTTGTGCTTTAATTTGGAAATTAGCAGGACCCAGTAAAGAAACTGTTAGTATCAAAAGAGCCTGTGCTAAAGCAAGACCTCCAACCACCATAGCCACATAACTTAAGACTCTCCAGAAAAGACTAAAGACCAAGCGGACATAGGGGCACCTGGGTGGCTCAGTGGGTTAAGCATGTGACTTCAACTCAGGTCATGATCTCACGGTTCGTTAGTTTTAGCCCCACATTGGGCTCTGTGCTGACAGCTCAGAGGCTGGAGCCTGCTTCAGATTCTGTCTCCCTTTCTCTCTCTCACCCTCCCCTGCTCATGCTCTGTCTCTCTCTCAAAAATCGATAAACATTAAAAAAAGAAAAAAGATGGCACAAAAACAGACACATAGACCAATGGAATAGAATAGAAACCCCAGAACTAGACCCACAAACGTATGGCCAACTAATCTTTGACAAAGCAGGAAAGAACATCCAATGGAAAAAAGACAGTCTCTTTAACAAATGGTGCTGGGAGAACTGGACAGCAACATGCAGAAGGTTGAAACTAGACCACTTTCTCACACCATTCACAAAAATAAACTCAAAATGGATAAAGGACCTGAATGTGAGACAGGACCATCAAAACCTTAGAGGAGAAAGCAGGAAAAGACCTCTCTGACCTCAGCCGTAGCAATCTCTTACTCGACACATCCCCAAAGGCAAGGGAATTAAAAGCAAAAGTGAATTACTGGGACCTTATGAAGATAAAAAACTTCTGCACAGCAAAGGAAACAACCAACAAAACTAAAAGGCAACCAACGGAATGGGAAAAGATATTTGCAAATGACATATCGGACAAAGAGCTAGTATCCAAAACCTATAAAGAGCTCACCAAACTCCACACCCGAAAAACAAATAACCCAGTGAAGAAATGGGCAGAAGACATGAATAGACACTTCTCTAAAGAAGACATCCGGATGGCCAACAGGCACATGAAAAGATGTTCAACGTCGCTCCTTATCAGGGAAATACAAATCAAAACCACACTCAGATATCACCTCACACCAGTCAGAGTGGCCAAAATGAACAAATCAGGAGACTATAGATGCTGGAGAGGATGTGGAGAAACGGGAACCCTCTTGCACTGTTGGTGGGAATGCAAATTGGTGCAGCCGCTCTGGAAAGCAGTGTGGAGGTTCCTCAAAAAATTAAAAATAGACCTACCCTATGACCCAGCAATAGCACTGCTAGGAATTTACCCAAGGGATACAGGAGTACTGATGCATAGGGGCACTTGTACCCCAATGTTTATAGCAACACTCTCAACAATAGCCAAATTATGGAAAGAGCCTAAATGTCCATCAACTGATGAATGGATAAAGAAATTGTGGTTTATATATACAATGGAATACTACATGGCAATGAGAAAAAATGAAATATGGCCTTTTGTAGCAACATGGATGGAACTGGAGAGCATGATGCTAAGTGAAATAAGCCATACAGAGAAAGACAGATACCATATAGTTTCACTCTTATGTGGATCCTGACAAACTTAACAGAAACCCATAGAGGAGGGGAAGGAAAAAAAAAAAAAAGAGGTTAGAGTGGGAGAGAGCCAAAGCATAAGAGACTCTTAAAAACTGAGAACAAACTGAGGGTTGATGGGGGGTGGGAGGGAGGGAAGGGTGGGTGATGGGTATTGAGGAGGGCACCTTTTGGGATGAGCACTGGGTGTTGTATGGAAACCAATTTGACAATAAATTTCATATATTAAAAAAAAATAATAAATAAATAAATAAATAAATAAATAAATAAATAAAAATAAATAAAAAAAGAAAAAAGAAAAAAGATCAAGTGGGCATAAGATATCCACTCTGGACAGGGCACCTGGGTGGCTCACTTGGTTAAGTACCTGACTTTAGCTCAGGTCATGATTTCACAGTTCAAGAGTTCGAGCCCCACATCAGGTTCTGTGCCGATAGCAGGGAGTCTGCTTGGGATTCTGTTTCCCTCTCTCTCTGCCCCTCACCCACTTGCTCTCTCTTTCTCAAAATAAATAAAAATAAACTTAAAAATAATTAACTAAAATAAACAGGCATCAACTTAATAATTTTATATTTTCATCAGATTCTATGTAAATCATCAGAGACAGAAAAAATAAAACAAAGAAAGGAAACCATGGAATACTTTGGATTTTTTTAATCACAAGAGAAAGGGTAACCCACAACACACAAGGAAACTGATCAAGTTGAGTTAAATGTCTCTTACGAAATTGCAGTGCATATATGCCTGGCAAGACACCAACCCCACCCCTACTTATGGTAATAGCAATATAATAAGAAAAAGCACAAGTAAATAGAGCAAGCATTAATTAGAGGTAGAGTCACATATTCTGTACAGGATAAAAGAACTGGAGAGGAGTGTGAGAAAGATTGTATCACCAAGATAGATGTCATTATAGGGAAGAATATGTGTAAATGAGCGAACTTGAACTTACGAATTTGAAAAAGCATCTGGATTTACTCCTTCTCTCACTGAATCTAGTCAAATCGATGTATATTATTTAGGCTAGGCTGCTATAATACGGATAATTAACAATAATTGAGTAGCTTAAAGAAGACGGAAATTTCTTTCTTTCTTATCTGATAGCCTAAAGTGAGCAGTCTAGGTCAAAGTGTTGCCCTGCTCCATGCAGTCATTCAAAAACCCAGCTTCCTTCCTTCATGTTTCTCTACCATCCCACAATGCCTTGTCTTTATGATATAATTAAAATCAGGTCACTGACATTGTAAGACTGCATCAGGCTAACAAGCATAAGACAGCATGGTGGCACATACCCAGTTCCAGAGGTGGCACACATCACCTCCATTCATACATGTTTAAAAAAATTTAGTCACATGACCACACCTAATTTGGCAACAGACCTAGCTGAGGGACGGGAGAAGTCTTAGAGGTGGAGAATGGAGTCTGCCTCAATATCAAGACAACAAAAGCATGCAAAACTAACTAAAAAGAAATAAAAATGAGAATTAAAGATGTATACCTACGTAACCTTGATTTTTAAAAAACTTCTGTCAGTGCTTCTTTTCTCACTGAATAATAGAGGGTATACTATAAAAATGTTTACTACTAGCTAATTCATACAAAACTTCTCAGAATTTCCCTAAGAACAATATAGAGCATATTCAATTCTTTAGGGGAAGATGTATAATAAAGTGTAAATCATCACCACATGTTGTTTGGAATACGTAATTGAAACAAATTTTGTGATTATCTTTTCTAATCATGAAAAATGTAATTTAAAATCTGTTTTACACAGTTCCAAATCACTGAAATCATGTTATCATTTTATATATTGCAAAAGCAGGAATCCAAAACAAAACTTTTCATTTAGTAAAGTCAGCTGAAGATTATATATTTTTGTGGTTACCTAGGTAATAGTTACCATAGCTCTGGAATGTATAATCAGTTTAACATTATATTCATCATTGGTTCTACATTATAGCTTCAGATCACTATTTTAAATACAGTTATCATTAAATGTCTTTGAATTATTTATCTATCAATAACAAATACACCTTTCTATTCCATCACTGCCAATATTTCAAGTGCCCATTTAAAAACTGTTCTTCCTTCCCTATTCCCCACAAAATCAAGAACTTCAAAAAATTTCTTAGTTGTATATATGCATTTGTATTGATCCTAAAGATGTTACCAGTATACAACTGAATTTCTATAAAAAAGAAATGTCTGCACTGTCAGCACAGAGCCCAATGTGGTGCTCAAACTCACTAACCATGAGGAGGAACCAAGATGGCAGAACAGCATGGAAGTCTTTTGTGTGTCTCACGTCCATGAAATACAGCCAGACCAACACTAAACCATCCTACACACCTAGAAAACTGATTGGAGGATTAACACAACAATCTGCACAACCTGAACCATAGAATTCAGCAGGTACATGGCACAGAGAGGAGAACCTGGAGAGCAAGAAGGGAGGTGCTTTTGTGAGCAGAGAGAGAATGGAGACTGGTGGGAGGGAGAATATGGGAAAAGCACCTCTCCCCAAAAGCGGCTGGAGAGAAAATGGAAAATTGGAAACAGCTGCAGGGACTAAACTAAAAATGGAGAAAGGAGGAAGGAGAGGGTTTAAATTCCATTAAGACTGTAAACAAGGGGAGCACAAAGGCTGCAACTCTGCAGCTCCATACCTGTTGGTACTCTAGTGGGAAGGGCGAATCCCCAGGAACAGAGCAGGGTCCGGGAGGTTCTCAGGCCACATGGGGAAAAGCAGTTCCACTGCTGGAAGGACATTTGATAGAGACTGTTGAAGCCACCTGGTCCCAGCAGACCCCAGAAAACGGCCACATTCGCTGTTGCCAGAACAAGGTCATTAAGGGTGAAGCCAGATGTGTGTTGTGATTTTCCATAATCCCTGAAATGCTGCTGCAACACTATCTCGCGAACTTTTTCTGAGGCGGGCTGGCACCTGGCCGTAGTCTTGGGGCACTGACAGCAGCAGGGTCCAGCAGGCATTCCTGGGTGCAGCCAACATTCGGCTATTGCTCATTTGGCCATTGCTCAGTGAGACCCTCCCGCAGAGGGGTGGAACGGGTCAAAGCCGCGGTCCTTCAGAAGTAAGGGGCTGGGGGAAAACAGCCACATCTGAGACAAAAATCAGGAGAGAGGTCCTGTCTGGGGCCTGGTCACAGACAGTGAAAAAGTGGGGCGTGGATGAAAGCTGAAGACAAAGGACGGATGCATGATTGCTGATCTGGGAGAACAGACTGGGTAACTGAGTGATGCCATTTTCACCGCTACTGCGCATGCACATACACACCTAGGAGCACCACAACACTCCACCCCAGTAGGCTAGCAACACCATCTAGTGGAGAACGAAGCCATTATGCTGAGACCTGCCCAACTGGGCCACCCTTGCTCTTTAAGAACACAAGTCTCACTGCCTACTTAGTTTATGGACTATAAAGCATTACATATTCTGACTTTTAGGGGAAAACAAAGTAATTTCAGTCCTAATTCAATCTGTTAGCAGGTCCATCTATTCAATTTTTCTTTGCTTTTTTTTTCTCTTTACACTTTTCTTTTTCTTGAATACAGAAAGAGAAAAAATTCATTTTTATTTTCAATTTTTATTAAAAATATTTTTCTTTAATTCTTGTTACTATATTTTTTACTTTTGTGTAAATTTCTTCAAATTCTATTTTACTGCCATCATTTTATTTTAGTCTACTTCAGTGTGTTCACATTTTCAAATTTTCAAACCATTTCCTTTTTTTTCTTTCTTTTTTTCTCTTTTTCGTTTCTTTTCCTATTCTTGAATGCAGAAAGAGAAAAACTTCATTTTTACTTGCAATATCTTTAAAGATATTTTTCTTTAATTGTTTTTACTATATTTTTGGCTTTTCTGTAAAGTTTTTCAAATTCTATTTTACTTCCATCATTTTATTTTAGTCTACTACAGTGTATTCACTTTTTCAAATTTCCGAGTGATTTCCTTTACCCTTTTTTCTTTTTTCTCTTTTTGTCTCTTTTTTTAGTACAGAAAAAGAAAAATTCTTTTTTTTAATTTTTATGAAAAATATTTTTCTTTATTTTTTTTCTACTATATTCTTTACCTTTGTGCATATTTTTTCAAATTCCATTTTACTTCCATCATCTCATTTTAGTCTACTTCAGTGTATTCCTTTTTTCAAATTCTCAAGCGATTTCCTTCTTTTTCTTTTTTCTATTTTTCATTTCTTTTCATTTTCTTGAATGCAGAAAGAAAAAACTTCATTTTTACTTTCAATATCTATTAAAATATTTTTATTTAATTGCTTTTACTATATTTTTTGCTTTTATGTAATTTTTCTCAAATGGCATTTTACTTCCATCATTTTATTTTAGTATATTACAGTGTATTCACTTTTTCAAATTTTCAAACAATTTCCTTTTTTTCTTTTTTCTCTTTTTTCTCTTCTTTGTTTCTTTTTTTCTTCAATACAGAAAAAATTCATTTTCATTTTTAATTTTTATTAAAAATATTTTTCTTTATTTTTTTCTACTATATTCTTTACTTTTGTGTATATTTTTCAAATTCTATTTTACTCCCATCATCTCATTTTAGTCTACTTCAATGTATTCATTTTTTCAAGTTCTTAAACGATTTCCTTTTTTTTTCCTTTCCCCCCTTTATTCTCTAATCTGTCAAACTACTTTCAACACCCAGACCAAAACACACCTAGTATCTAGCACCATTTATTCAATTTGTATGTGTGTGTGTTTAATTTTTTAATTTTAATATTTTTTTAATTTTATTTTTTTAATTTTAATTTTTTTTAGTTTTAATTTTTCTACCTCATTAATTCCCTTTCCCCCTTCAAAAACAAAACAAAGGAATTTACCCCAAGAGAAAGAGCATGAAGAAATGACAGTCAGGGATTTAACCAACACAGATAAAAGCAAGATGTCTGAACCAAAATTTAGAATCACGATAATAAGAATACTACCTGGAGTTGAAAATAGATTAGAATTCCTTTCTTCAGAGACAAAAGAAGTAAAAAATAGAATGAAATTAAAAATGCTATAAGTGAGCTGCAATCAGAGATGGATGCAGCAGCAGCAAGGATGGATGAGGCAGAACAGAGAATCAGCAATACAGAGGACAAACTTATAGAGAATAATGAAGCAGAAAAAAAGAGGGAGATGAAGGAAAAGAGCACGATTTAAGAATTAGAGAACTCAATGACTCATTAAAAAGGAACAACATCAGAATCATAGGGGTCCCAGAAGAGGAAGAGAGAGAAATAGGGGTAGAAGGGTTATGTGCGCAAATCATAGCGGAAAACTTTCCTAACCTGGGGAAAGACACAGACATCAAAATCAGTAAGCACAGAGGACCCCCATTATATTCAACAAAAACCGACCATCAACAAGGCATATCATAGTCAAATCCACAAAATACTCAGGCAAAGAGAGAATAATGAAAGCAGCAAAGGAAAAACAGTCCTTAACCTACAAAGGAAGACAGATCAGGTTCACAGCAGACCTATCCACAGAAACTTGGCAGGCCAGAAAGCAGTGGCAGAATATATTCAGTGTGCTGAATCAGAAAATATGCAGCCAAGAATTCTTTATCCAGCAAGGCTGTCATTCAAAATAGAAGGAGACATAAAAAGTTTCCAGACAAACAAAAATTAAAGGAATTTGTGACCCCTAAATAAGCTCTGCAAAATATTTTAAGGGGGACTCTCTGAGGGGAGAAAAGATGAGAAATATATATATATATATATATATAATCCCAAAAGCAACAAAGATTAGAAAGGACCAGAGAACACCACCAGAAACTCCAACTCTACAAGCATCATAATGGCAATAAATTCATATCTTTCAGTACTCACTCTAAACATCAATGGACTGACTCAATGCTCCAATCAAAAGACATAGGGTAACAAGATAGATAAGAAAACAAGATCCATCTATATACTGTTTATAAGAGACCCACTTTGGACCTAAAGACACCTTCAGTTTGAAAATAAGGGGATGGAGAACCATCTGTCATGGTAATGGTCACCAAAAGAAAGCCAGAGTAGCCATACTTTTATCAGACTATCTAGATTTTAAAATAAAGACAGTAACAAGAGATGAAGAAGGGAATTGTATCATAATTAAGGGGTCTATCCACCAAGAATACCTAACAATTGTAAATATTTATGTGCCAAATGTGGAGCACCCAAATATATAAATCAATTAATCACAAATATAAAGAAACTCATCGATAGTAACACCATAATAGTAGAGGACTTCAATACCCTACTCACAGCAATGGACACACCATCTAATCAAAAAATCAACAAGGAAACAATAGCTTTGAATGACAAACTAGACCAGATGGATTTTACAGATATATTCAGAACATTTCATCCTAAAGGAGCAGAATATACATTCTTCTCCAATGCACATGGAACGTTCTCCAGAATAGACCATATACTGGGACACAAATCAGCCCTAAGTAAGTACAAAAAATCGAGGTCATACCATGCATATTTTCAGACCACAACTCTATGAAACTTGAAATCAACCACAAGAAAAAAATTTGGAAAGGTAACAAATACTTGGAGACTGAAGAACATCCTACTAAAGAATGAATGGGCTAATCAAAAAATTAAAGAGGAAATTTATTTATTTATTTATTTTTTTAAATTTTTTTCAACGTTTATTTATTTTTCGGACAGAGAGAGACAGAGCATGAACGGGGGAGGGGCAGAGAGAGAGGGAGACACAGAATCTGAAACAGGCTCCAGGCTCTGAGCCATCAGCCCAGAGCCCGACGCGGGGCTCGAACTCACGGACCGCGAGATCGTGACCTGGCTGAAGTCGGACGCTTAACCGACTGCGCCACCCAGGCGCCCCAAAGAGGAAATTTAAAAGTACATGGAAGCCAATGAGAATGATCACACCAGAGCCAAAAACCTCTGGGATGTAGCAAAGGTCGTCATAAGAGGAAAGTATATAGCAATCCAAGCCTTCCTAAAGAAGGAAGAAAGATCTCAGATACACAACCTAACCTTACACCTTAAGGAGCTGGAAAAAGAACAGCAAATAAAACCCAAAATCAGCAGAAGACAGGAATTAATAAAGACTAGAGCAGAAATTAATGCTATCAAAACCAAAAAAAAAAAAAAGAGAGAGAGAGAGAGAGAGCAGAACAGATCAATGCAACCAGAAGCTGGTTCTTTGAAAGAATTAACAAATTTGATAAGCCACTAGCCAGTTTGATCAAAAAGAAAAAGGAAAGGACCCACATAAATAAAATAAGGAATGAAAGAGGAGAGATCACAACCAACACAGCAGAAATAAAAACAGTAATAAGAGAATGTTTTGAGCAATTATACACCAATAAAATGGGCAATCTAGAAGAAATGGACAAATTTTTACAAACATATACACTACCAAAACTGAAACAAGAAGAAATAGAAAATTTGAACAGACCCGTAACCAATAAGGAAATCAAATTAGTAATCAAAAATCTGCCAAAAAACAAGAGTCCAGTGCCAGATGGCTTTCCAGGGGAATTCTACCAAACATTTAAGGTAGGGTTAACACCTATTTTCTTGAAGCTTTTCCAAAAAATAGAAATGGAAAGAAAACTTCCAAACTCTTTCTATGAAGCAAGCATTACCTTGATTCCAAAACCAGACAGAGACCTCACTAAAAAGGAGACCTATAGACCAATTTCCCTGGTGAACGTGGATGCAAAAATCCTCAGCAAGGTATTAGCCAACTGGATCCAACAATTGCTATTGTTGAGAGTGCTGCTATAAACATTGGGGTACAAGTGCCCTTAGGCATCAGTACTTCTGTATCACTTGGGTGCATTCCTAGAAGTGCTATTTCTGGGTCATAGGGTAGATCTATTTTTAATTTTTTGAGAAACCTCCACACTGTTTTCCAGAGCGGCTGCACCAGTTTGCATTCCCACCAACAGTGCAAGAGGGTTCCCATTTCTCCACATCCTTGCCAACATCTATAGTCTCCTGATTTGTTCATTTTAGCCACTCTGACTGGCGTGAGGTGGTATCTTGGTGTGTTTTTGATTTGTATTTCCCTGATGAAGAGTGATGTTGAGACCCCGAATAGCCAAAGTAATGATTAGGAAGAAGACCAAAATGGGAGGCATCACAATCCCAGACTTTAGCCTCTACTACAAAGCTGTAATCATTGGACAGCATGGTATTGGCACAAAAACAGACACATAGACCAATGGAATAGAATAGAGACTCCAGAATTGGACCCACAAAAGTATGGCCAACTAATCTTTGACAAAGCAGGAAAGAATATCCAATGGAAAAAAGACAGTCTCTTTAACAAATGGTGCTGGGAGAACTGGACAACAACATACAGAAGAATGAAACTAGACCACTTTCTTACACCATTCACAAAAATAAACTCAAAATGGATAAAGGACCTGAATATGAGACAGGAAACCATCAAAACCCTAGAGGAGAAAGCAGGAAAAAAACCTCTCTGACCTCAGCCGCAGCAATTTCTTACTTGACACATCTCCAAAGGCAAGGGAATTAAAAGCAAAAATGAATTATGGGATCCTCATCAGATAAAAAGCTTCTGCACTGCAAAGGAAACAATCAACAAAACTAAAAGGCAACCAACAGAATGGGAAAAATATTTGCAAATGATGTATGAGACAAAGGACTAGTATCCAAAATCTATAAAGAACTCACCAAACTCCACACCTGACAAACAAATAATCCAGTGGAGAAATGGGTAGAAAACATGAATAGACACTTCTCTAAAGAAGATATCCAGATGGCCAACAGGCATATGAAAAGATGGGCCACTTTCTTACACCATACACAAAAATAAACTCAAAATGGATGAAAGACCTAAATGTAAGACAGGAAGCCATCAAAATCCTCGAGGAAAAACCTCTTTGAGCTTGGCTGCAGTGACTTCTTACTCAACACATCTCCAGAGGCAAGGGAAACAAAAGCAAAAATGAACTATTGGGACCTCATCAAAATAAAAAAGCTTCTGCACGGCGAAGGAAACAATCAGCAAAACTAAAAGGCAACCAACGGAATGGGAGAAGATATTTGCAAATGGTATATCAGAGAAAGGGTTAGTATCCAAAATCTATAAAGAACTTACCAAACTCAACACTCAAAAAACAAATAATCCAGTGAAGAAATGGGCAAAAGACATGAATAGACACTTCTCCAAAGAAGACATCCAGAGAGCCAACCGACACATAAAAAATGCTCAACATCAGTCATCGTCAGGGAAATGCAAATCAAAACCACAATGAGATACCACCTTACACTGTCAGAATGGCTAACATTAACAACTCAGGCAACAACAGATGTTCGCAAAGATGTGGAGAAAGAGGATCTCTTTTGCACTGTTGGTGGGTATGCAAACTGGTGCAGCCACTCTGGAAAACAGTATGGAGGTTCCTCAAAAAACTAAAAATAGAACTACCCTACAACCCAGCAATGGCACTACTAGGTATTTATCCAAGGGATACAGGTATGCTGTTTCAAAGGGGCATATGCACCGCCATGTTTATAGCGGTGCTATCGACAATAGCCAAAGTATGGAAAGAGCCCAAATGTCCATCAATGGATGAATGGATAAAGAAGATGTGGTATACATATACAATGGAGTACTACTTGGCAATCAAAAAGGAGGCAATCTTGCCATTTGCAACTACATGGATGGAACTGGAGGGTATTATGCTAAGTGAAATTAGTCAGAGAAAGACAAATATCATATGACTTCACTCATATGAGGAATTTAAGATAAAAAACAGGTGAACATAAGGGAAGGGAAAGAAAAGTAATATAAAAACCAGGAGGGGGACAAAACAGAAGAGACTCATAAATATGGAGAACAGACTGAGGGTTGTGGGAGGGGGAATGGGCTAAATGGGTTAAGGGGCACTAAGGAATCTGCTCCTGAAATTATTGTTACACTATATGCTAACTAATTTGGAGGTAAATTAAAAAAAAAAAAAAGATTAAAAAAATGAAGCCTTCAAACTCACTAACCGTGAGGTCATGACCTGAGCAGAAACGAAGAGTCAGTTTAACTGACTGATCCACCAGGTATCCTGTCAAATACATTTCTATGCTAAGAATACACACACAACATGGGGCGCCTGGGTGGCGCAGTCGGTTAAGCGTCCGACTTCAGCCAGGTCACGATCTCGCGGTCCGTGAGTTCGAGCCCCGCGTCGGGCTCTGGGCTGATGGCTCAGAGCCTGGAGCCTGTTTCAGATTCTGTGTCTCCCTCTCTCTCTGCCCCTCCCCTGTTCATGCTCTGTCTCTCTCTGTCCCAAAAATAAATAAACGTTGAAAAAAAAATTAAAAAAAAAAAAAAGAATACACACACAACATATAAACCCCCAAAAGATTTTTAATATGATATTTATTTCTACCAATTATGTCAACTGTCATAATTATTTAACCAATCACTCCCTATCTAGCAAAACCATAATCTTTGGCCTTAACTTACATGTGTAATTCTAGGTCTCTAATTATTGATTTGTAATACATTCTGAAGTATTTAAAAGTTTTGGTTGGGGTGGGCATAAATGATTGTCCCTTTTAAGCTGTTGGTCATTTGAAATCAAGAAGTAGCATTATATGGCACAGTAATCAAGAGCCTAATGCAAATCCCATGTCTGAAATTAGCTATGTGATTTCAATCAAATTACCTGAAGCTCAGAGCCTGTTTTCTCATCTATAAAGGTCTTTCAAGAGGATCGTTTTCAGTATTAAATGAGGTAATGTATGTGGAAAGAATCTCATAATAATAGTATGTATGAGCCCAGAGCAATTACTGTAACTTAACTACCAATTAATTTTTTTCTCTACTGTTTAATTACAGAGGCAGAAATGTAAATTTCATGCTGCTCCAAACAAAAAAAAAATTATATAATTTATATCGATATATTTAGCTCCTGGCATTGTGAAAATTAATAAAACAAAACTTAACTAAAATGGAGTTGAGAAGTTTGGCAGGGGGAGTTCTCACACCCTAGCACTCCTCATCAACTGTAATTTCAACAAAAAACAAATCTTGCCTGTGGATACTATTTTACCATCCCAGCAGGAGGAGAAAAGGCTCACCTTCCCCACCCCAACTAGAAAACATCCCAGCCAGTGGGAGACAGTCACAACTCAGCCAGTGAGAAGCCACTGTACTTTCAACTCCCAGTTTACTCCAGTGGATTTTTTATTTATAACAGTCTTCCCAACTTGAGCTTCCCTCTATAAAAGAGTGTCCCAGGGGCATCTGGATGGATCAGTTCATTGAACATCTCACTTCAGCTCAGGTCATGATCTTGTGGTTTCATGAGTTTGAGCCCAGTAGGGCTCTGCACTGGCAGCATGGAGACTGTTTGGGATTCTCTCCCTCTCTCTCTCTCTCTGCCCCTCTCCCACTTGCTCTGTTCTGTCTCTCTCAAAATAAATAAACAAACCTTTATATATATAAGTGTATACTTACATATGTATAAGTATATGTATTCTAAAACCATAATAATAGACTGGCTTGATGAACTCACTCAGCCATATTTCAGATCTCTCATCTGTAAGTGAAAGAAAAACATGTAGTCCAACAAATATGATGTATTTTGCTTCTTAAAAAATAATCTCACAAAACAGATGAACATAGGAGAATGGAAGCAAAGTTATATAAAAACAAGGAGGGGGACAAAATATAAGAGACTCTTAAATGCCCCTTAAATATAAGGGGCATTAAGAAAGACACATGTAGGGATGAGCACTGGGTGTTATATGTAGGGGATGAGTCAATGGATTCTACTCCTGAAATCATTATTGCACTATTGCTAACTAACTTGGATGTAAATGAAAATAAAAACCTCCCAACAAAAAATAAATTAAAAATAAAAAAAAATAAGATGTTTTCAGGGAGGAACCAAGATGGCAGAACAGCATGGAAATTTTTGCATCTCACATCCATGAAATACAGCCAGATAAACACTAAACCATCCTGCACACCCAGAAAACTGATTTGAGGATTAACACAACAATCTGCACAACATGAACCACAGAACTCAGCAAGTACATGGTGTAGAGAGATGAACTGGGCAGAGAGAAGCCACAGAGGGCAGGGAGCTGTTTTTGCTTGTGGAGAGAGGATGGTGGGGGGATAGTACAGGAAAAGCATCCCCCCAAAAGCAGCTGGAGAGAAAGTGGAAAAAGTAGAAACAGCCACAGGGACTGAACTAAAAAGGGAGAAAGGAGAAAGGAGAAGGTTTAAATTCCAATAAGACTCAGTAAACAGGGGGAGCGCAGATTCTGAAACTCCACAGCTCAATACCTGGCAGTGCTCTGGTGGGAAGGGTGAATCTCCAGGAGCAGAGTGGGATATGGGAGGTCCTCAGGCCACATGGGGAGAAGCAATTCCACTGCTGGAAGAACATTTGGTAGAGGCTTTGTGGCCACCCGGTCCCAGGAGACCCCAGAGAACAACCACATTCACTTGTGCTGGAACAAGGTCCTTAAGGGTGAAGCCTGGTACCAGATGTGTGTTGTGATTTGCCATAATCCCTGAAATGATGCTGCTACATGATCGTGTGAACTTTTTCTGGGGCGGGCTGGCACCCAGTCACAGTCTCTAGGCATCAGCAGCAGCACGGTCCAGCAAAAGTTCCTAGGTGCGGCAGGCACTCAGCCATTGCTAGGTGAGATCCTCCCTCAGAGGATCTGAGCAGGTCAAAGCCACAGTCCCTCAGAAGTGAGGGGTCATGAAACACAGCAGCATCTGAGATAAAACACAGGAGGGAGGTGCCACCTGGCAACCTGATGGCTTGGTCATGGACAGTGTAAAAGCGGGAGTGGACAGAAGCCAGAGACAAAACATGTGTGCCCAATTGCTAATTGGGGAGAACAGAGTTCCGATACTAGAGACTGGGTACCTGGGTGCTGCCATTTTCACCCCTCCCACGCATGTGCATACACACGTACAAGTGCCACAACAATCCACCCCAGCAAGCTAAGCAGCGCCATCTAGTGGAGAACAGAGCTGTTACACTAAACACTGCCCAACTGGGCCAACCTCACTCCTCAGGACCACTACAAATCTCTCCACCTGCTTAGTTTATGGACTATAAGGTGCTTCATAGTATGACTTCTAAGGGAAAACAATGTAATTTCAATTGTATTTCAGTCTGTTCACTGGTCCATCTATTCAATTTTCTTTCTTTTTTTTCTTTTTCATTTCATTCCTTTTTCTTTAATACAGAAAGAGAAAAATGTATTTTTATTTTCAATATTTATCAAACATATTTTTCTTTATTTTCTTCTACTATATTTTTTAATTTTTGTAATATTTTCAAATTCTATTTTACTTCCATCATTCATTTTATTCTATTGCATTGTATTCATTATCTCAAATTTTCAAACATTTTCCTTTTTTTCTGGCTTTCCTTTTTTTATATTTGTATTTTTCTCCCTTGTTTCTCTAATCTATCAAGCTCCTTTCAATAATGAGACCAAAAAACAACTAAGATCTAGCATCATTTATTTCATGTGTGCATGTGTGTGTGTGTCTGTGTCTGTTCTTTTTAATTTTTAATTTTAATTTTTTTTCCTTTTTAATTCCTTTTCTTCCTTCAAAATGATGAAACAAAGGAATTCACCCCAAAATAAACAGCAGGAAAAGATGACTGCCAGGGACTTAACCGAGATACAAGCAAGATGTCTGAACCAGAATTTAGAATCACAATAATAATAATACTAGCTGAGGTCAAAAATAGATTAGAATCCCTTTCTGTGGAGATAAAAGGAGCAAAAATAGTCAGGATGAAATTAAAAATGCTATAACTGAGCTGCAATCTTGAATGGCTGCCGTGGAGGCAAGGATGGGTGAGGCAGAGCAGTTAATCACCGATATAGAGTACAAACTTACGGAGAATAATGAAGCAGAAAGAACGAGGGAGACTAAGGCAAAAGAGCATGAAATAAAAATTAGAGAACTCAGTGACTCATTAAAAAGGAGTAACATCAGAATCATAGGGGTCCCAGAACAGAAGAAAGAGAAATAGGGGTAGAAGTGTTATATGAGCATAGCATAGTGGAAAAGTTTCTTAACCTGGGGAAAGACACAGACATCAAAATCCAGAAAGCACAGAGGATCCTCATTAGATCCAACAAAAACTGACCATCAACAAGGCATATCATAGTCAAATCCACAAAATACTCAGGCAAGGAAAGAATAATGAAAGCAGCAAGGGAAAAACAGTCCTTAACCTACAAGGAAAGACAGATCAGGTTCACAGCAGACCTATCCACAGAAACGTGGCAGACCAGAAAGGAGTGGCAGGATATAGTCAATGTGCTGAATCAGAAAAATATGCAGCCAAGAATTCTTTATCCAGAAAGGTTGTCATTCAAAACAGAAGGAGAGATTAAAAGTTTCCCACCAAGCAAAAATTAACGGAGTTCATGACCACCTAACAAGCCCTGAAAGCAATTTTAAGGGGGCCTCTCTCAGGGGAGAAAAGATAAGCAAACAAACAAACAAACCCCAAAAGCAACAAGACTAAAAGGACCAGAGATCAGGAACTCCAACTCTACAGACAACATAATGGCAATAAACTCATATCTTTCAATACTCACTCTAAACATCAATGGTATAAACGCTCCAATCAAAAGACATAGGGTAACAGAATAGATAAGAAAACAAGATCCATCTATATGCTGTTTACAAGAGACTCACTTTGGACTTCAAGACACCTTCAGTTTGAAAATAAGGGGATGGAGAACCATCTGTCATGGTAACGGTCGCCAAAAGAAAGCCAGAGTAGCCACACTTATATCAGACTATCTAGATTTTAAAATAAAGATGGTAACAAGAGATGAAGAAGGGTATTGTATCATAATTAAGGGGTCTATCCACCAAGAAGACCTAACAATTGTAAACATCTATGTTCCAAATGTGAAGGAAAACAAATATATAAATCAACTAATCACAAACATAAACTCATTGATTATAATTCCATAAGACTAGGGGACTTCAACACCCCACTTACAACAATGGAGAGATCATATAAACAGAAACTTAACAAGGAAACAATGGCTTTTAATGACACACTGGACTGACTTAACAGATATGTTCAGAACATTTCATCCTAAAGCAGAATACACATTCTTCTCGAGTGCACATGGAACATTCTCCAGAATAGATCACACACTGGGACACAAATCAGTCCTCAACAAGTACAAAAAGATCGAGATCATACGGTACATATTTTCAGACCACAATGCTAAGAAACTCAAAATCAACCACAAGAAAAAATTTGGAAAGGTAACAAATACATGGAAACTAAAGAACATCCTACTAAAGAATGAATGGGCTAATCAAAAAATTAAAGAGGAAATTTAAAAGTACATGGAAGCCAATGAGAATGATCACACCAGAGCCAAAAACCTCTGGGATGTAGCAAAGGTGGTCATAAGAGGAAAGAATATAGCAATCCAAACCTTCCTAAAGAAGGAAGAAAGATCTCAGATACACAACCTAACCTTACACCTTAAGGAGCTGGAAAAAGAACAGCAAATAAAACCCAAAATCAGCAGAAGACAGGAATTAATAAAGACTAGAGCAGAAATTAATGCTATCAAAACCAAAAAAAAAAAAAAAAAAAGAGAGAGAGAGAGAGCAGAACAGATCAATGCAACCAGAAGCTGGTTCTTTGAAAGAATTAACAAATTTGATAAGCCACTAGCCAGTTTGATCAAAAAGAAAAAGGAAAGGACCCACATAAATAAAATAAGGAATGAAAGAGGAGAGATCACAACCAACACAGCAGAAATAAAAACAATAATAAGAGAATGTTCTGAGCAATTATACACCAATAAAATGGGCAATCTAGAAGAAATGGACAAATTTTTACAAACATATACACTACCAAAACTGAAACAGGAAGAAATAGAAAATTTGAACAGACCCGTACCAGTAAGGAAATCAAATTAGTAATCAAAAATCTGCCAAAAAACAAGAGTCCAGGGCCAGATGGCTTTCCAGGGGAATTCTACCAAACATTTAAGGTAGGGTTAACACCTATTTTCTTGAAGCTTTTCCAAAAAATAGAAATGGAAAGAAAACTTCCAAACTCTTTCTATGAAGCAAGCATTACCTTGATTCCAAAACCAGACAGAGACCTCACTAAAAAGGAGACCTATAGACCAATTTCCCTGGTGAACGTGGATGCAAAAATCCTCAGCAAGGTATTAGCCAACTGGATCCAACAATACATTAAAAAAATTATTCGCCATGATCAAGTGGGATTTATACATGGGATGCAGGGCTCGTTCAATATCCGCAAGACAATTAACGTGATACATCACATCAATAAAAGAATGGACGAGAATAATATGATCCTCTCAATAGATGCAGAGAAAACATTTGACAAAAGACAGCATCCTTTCTTGATAAAAACCCTCAAGAAAGTAGGGATAGAAGGAGCATACCTCGAGATCATAAAAGCCATATATGAACGACCCAACACTAATATCATCCTCAATGGGGATGAGCTTTCCCCCTAAGGTCAGGAACAAGACAGGGACGTCCACTCTCACCACTGTTATTCAACATAGTATTGGAAGTCTTAGCCTCTGCAATCGGACAACACAAAGAAATAAAAGGCATCTGAACCGGCCAGGAGGAGGTCAAACTTTCACTCTTCACAGATGACATGATACTCTATATGGAAAACCCAAAAGATTCCACCAAAAGACTGCTAGAACAGATCCATGAATTCAGCAAAGTCGCAGGATATAAAATCAACAGAAATCGGTTGCATTCCTATACGACAATAATGAAGCAACAGAAAGAGAAATCAACGAATCGATCCCATTTAAAATGGCAGCAAAAACCATAAAATACCTAGGAATAGATATAACCAAAGAGGTGAAGAATTTATAAACTGAAAACTATAGTAAGCTTATGAAAGAAGTTGAAGAAGACACACACAAAAAAAGGAAAAAGATTCCATGCTCATGGATTGGAGGAATAAACATTGTTAAAATGTCAATACTACCCAAAGCTGTCTATATATTCAATGCAATCCTTATCAAAATAACACCAGTATTCTTCACTGAAATAGAACAAACAATCCTAAAATTTGTATGGAACCAGAAAGGACCCCAAATAGCCAAAGCAATCTTGAAAGAAAACTGAAGCTGGAGGCATCACACTCCTAGACTTCAAGCTGTATTATAAAGCTGTAATCATCAAGATAGTATGATACTAGCACAAAATGGAACCTCAGATCAATGCAACAGAATGGAGAACCCAGAAATGGACCCACAAATGTATGGTCAATTAATCTTTGACAAAGCAGGAAAGAATATCCAATAGAATTAAAGACAATCTCTTCAGCAAATGGTGCTGGGAACCCTGGACAGCAACATGAAGAAAAATGAACCTGGACCACATTCTTACACTATACATGAAAAAAACTCACAATGGATGAAAGACCTAAATGTAAGACAGGAAGCCATCAAAATCCTCGAGGAAAAACCTCTTTGAGCTTGGCAGTGACTTCTTACTCAACACATCTCCAGAGGCAAGGGAAACAAAAGCAAAAATGAACTATTGGGACCTCATCAAAATAAAAAAGCTTCTGCACGGCGAAGGAAACAATCAGCAAAACTAAAAGGCAACCAACGGAATGGGAGAAGATATTTGCAAATGGTATATCAGAGAAAGGGTTAGTATCCAAAATCTATAAAGAACTTACCAAACTCAACACTCAAAAAACAAATAATCCAGTGAAGAAATGGGCAAAAGACATGAATAGACACTTCTCCAAAGAAGACATCCAGAGAGCCAACCGACACATAAAAAATGCTCAACATCAGTCATCGTCAGGGAAATGCAAATCAAAACCACAATGAGATACCACCTTACACTGTCAGAATGGCTAACATTAACAACTCAGGCAACAACAGATGTTCGCAAAGATGTGGAGAAAGAGGATCTCTTTTGCACTGTTGGTGGGTATGCAAACTGGTGCAGCCACTCTGGAAAACAGTATGGAGGTTCCTCAAAAAACTAAAAATAGAACTACCCTACAACCCAGCAATGGCACTACTAGGTATTTATCCAAGGGATACAGGTATGCTGTTTCAAAGGGGCATATGCACCGCCATGTTTATAGCGGTGCTATCGACAATAGCCAAAGTATGGAAAGAGCCCAAATGTCCATCAATGGATGAATGGATAAAGAAGATGTGGTATACATATACAATGGAGTACTACTTGGCAATCAAAAAGAAGGCAATCTTGCCATTTGCAACTACATGGATGGAACTGGAGGGTATTATGCTAAGTGAAATTAGTCAGAGAAAGACAAATATCATATGACTTCACTCATATGAGGAATTTAAGATAAAAAACAGGTGAACATAAGGGAAGGGAAGCAAAAATAATATAAAAACAGGGAGGCGGAAAAAACATAAAAGACTCTTAAATATAGAGAACAAATAGAGGTTTACTAGAGGGGTTGTGGGAGGTGGGATAGTCTAAATGGGTAAGGGATATTGACGAATCTATTCCTGCAATCACTGTTGCACCATATGCTACCCAACTTGGATGTAAATTAAACAATAATTTTTTTTTTTAATTTATAAAAATATGCTTTCAAAAGTAAATTTCCCCTTAAGACCAGTCTTCAGCGACAACTATTTTAAAGAGCTTGTTACTGACAGCACAGAACCTGTTTGGGATTCTCTTCTTCTCCCTCTCTGCCCCTCCCCTTGCTCACACATGCTCCCCCCCCCCCCTCAAAATGAATAAATAAACATTAAAAAATAATAATTAGCTTTAGGTTTGTTACTTTTTCTCCCTAACAGGAAAGGTGAAGATGCTCAGAGATCTCACCCTAGTGCATATTGGATTCTTCTGGGAAGATTCTAAAAATCAGCAATGCCTTATGCCAACTCCCAGAGATTTTCAACTGATTGGTTGGGCCCCCCCTTTTTTTTTAAGTTACCCAGATATTTCTCCTGTGCAGCCCAAGGGAGAATCTTTAGCTTAGAGAAAAGGGTTTGGTGACAGTAAGAAAGCTTCACTTAGAACTGGTATCCATAGTGTTTTCTCCAGCCCCATTATAAGAAAAAAAAAATACACAACTGACATTAATTGGGGATTTTCCTGAAAATTCCCCCATAATAAATGTTTATCACATACACCCACAGTGTTTGAAAGTGTCTATTCCCCCATACCCATAGGTATTATTAGTAATTTTCTCTTGTTTTCTTTTGTTAAAGTGGAGACAACCACTTTAACATTATTTCAATCTGTATCTTTTAAATCACCACTGTGACTAAACATCTTTTTATTTGTTCATTGTACATTGTGTCTTCTGTGAATTTATTGCCTTTTCATATTTGTTGCCCATTTTTTTATTAAGCTGGTCATCTTTATTTATTTACAGAAACTATTTATATAGATATTATCCATTTTTCTTTTGTATACTCTCTCTATATTTTGTCCAGTTTTTCACTTCTCTTTCAATTTTTGTATAGTATTATTCCCTTTCTTTGAGTTGTCAAACCTGTCAGTGCTTCCTTTTCTTATTTCCTATCCTGCTAGAGTGGCTTCTCCTAATCCAATATTACTTTATAAAGACTTTATATTTCCTGATGTGTTTATGTTTTCATATATAAATCTCCAATCTTTCTGAATTTAATTTAGTATAATGTGAGATAGGTAGCTAATTATTTGCCATTAATTTGCACAACACAAATTATTAAATTATCACAGCACATTTTCATGTTTGTAATCTGATCATCTAAAATTACGCATGTTGATTTTTAGGATCTTACCTGGTTAAGTATGGATTATTCTAGCTATTTTGCAATGACATTCAGGAAAAAATTAATAAGAAATGAATTAAAAGTTTTTTCCCTCAGTCTGAAATGCATTCATTACATCAGGAACTTTTGACACAAATACATTTTAGAGGTATTGTAAGTCCTTCAAGTTTAGATTTTAGAATTGGAAAATCAGAAACATCACATTCTGCAGCCATCACTTCTTTACAGTGCTGATGTGATGATCACTTTCTTGTGATCCAATTATGCTAATAAACTCCAAAAACAGAGTTTAACATATATTAACTGTTATCTTAATTAAAGAGCAAAAATTTGCAGAAAATAAGTACACAGAATATTATTTCACTCCTTTAATTCTTTAGGTGAAGATTGATGCTGCAAATCTTCTGCTTGTGATAAAGCAACATGATCTTAGCAAGTAACTTAAATTTTCTAGGTCTCAATTTCCTTATTTTTAAAATAAAGATAATAATACAGATTCCAAAGTGCTGTTACAAGCACATAGTAAAATAATGCCTGAAAAGTGCTCAGCAAAATGCTGTACATAAACCCAATATCCATCAAATAACAGTGTTTTCATTCCATTACTGTCGTTATCACCAACTATGTATATTATGAAACACGTGCTATCTTTTGACAGTTCTTTGCATTGTTTTCATAGGTAAACTCACCCTAGCCAAGTTTTGTCCCCACTACTTCATTGTTATTGTTTATGTCAAAGTCACAAATGACTTCCATGAAACCAAATTCCACGCACACCTTTCTGACCTTGTATTTTCCTTTTCTTGTACTTCTTCCTCTCTCCATACTTAAAGCACTATCTCCTCTATGATCCTTTCTTCTCTATTGAATCTCTATGTGTTCAGGTGCTTCAAGCCTCAGCTTCAAGTCATCTTGTCAATATTCCCACAAAGTAACATTTCTAGCTAATTTCATGCAATTCATGGCTTTAAATACCAACTAAATAGCAATGGGTCCCAAATCCCTATCTTTATCCCTACACATTAACTTTCTTCTACCTCATGTCTCTGCACACATGTCAAACAAATATGTCAGACTTAACAAGGAAAAATCAGAACTCCTGGCCTAGCTTCCTAATCCTACCTCAAGTATATCCTGTCCAAATCTTCTCTGTTTCATATCCTAGAACTACAACTTTTTAAAATATACATACAAACTGGATCTTGTTTCATCTTTCCTTAATGTCTTCCAATAGACTCCCATTATACTTTGTTTTTAAAAATCCAAATCCATTTCCCTGGTTTACAATGGACACTCCATGGCCTTTTCCTCTCCCTTTGACATTACAGTAGTCCCTCCTTATCCATGGGGAATATGTTCCTGAAACTACAGATAGTACTGAACCCTATATATATTGTTTTTTCCTTTATATACATGCCTATGATAAAGCTTAATTTATAAATTAGGCACAGTAAGAGATTAACAGCAATAACTAATAATAAAATAAGGCAATTATAACAATATACTATAATAAAAATTATGTGAATGTGGTCTCTCTCAACATATCTTACTGTACTGTACTCACCCTTCATGTGATAATGTGAAATGATGAACTGCCTAGGTAAGGAGAGGAAGTGAGATCAATGACATAGGCATTGTGATGTAATGTTAGGCTACTTTTGACTTCTGGAGATATGTCAAAAGGAGGATCATCTGCTTCTAGGCTGCAGCTGACCATAGGTAACTGAAACCACAGAAAGTGACACTGTGAATAAGGGGACGCTACTATATTCAATAATCCCCACCTCTGGTTCTCTACAATGCAGCAACATTAGCCTTCTTTGTATGTTCAAATACAACACAGTCCTAAACTTTCCCAGATTGTCACCTACATAGAGAGGCTGCTTCTACAGTAGCCACACAATCTCTTTATCATAAGTCTCTTCATAGTCATTGGAATTATAAATTGTTTGTTTAATTGCTTGTTTGTTTATATCCTCCTACTAATGTAAGCTTGATCAAGGTAGGGATTTTCAAACTTTCGTTCATATCTCAAAGAACAGAGCCTAGTATTCAAAAGAATATGCTAAATGCATAAACAAACATATCCCTCTCTACAGCAGAAAAATAAAACTTGAAGGGCTAGAGCAAAATATTTCACGGGGCGCGGGGAAGATATGTAATCACTTTCCTTGAAACTTTGGATACATTTCAAAATAAAATTTTCAATTAATTAATGTTTATTAAATTGTTAAATACTACCTGGAAACCAACAAAACATTAGAATGATCTCTAACATCAACCAGTTCTCAATTAAGTGAAGAGACAACGGCACACATGAAAAGTTACATGTCAGGCAGCAAATATTAAATGCTACATGATACAAATATGAATAAAGAGAAATAGTGTAAGATTCAAATACATTTACTTCACAGGATAATTACCAGGAATAGTGATTTTGTTTTCTTCACCAATTAAAGTGTAGCCAGTGAAAATTTTTTGAGGATTTTGATGCCCAACTGAGTATATAATCTGGTAACAAAATTTTGAGAAACTCTAAAGAATTCCTTCAGATAATTCAAGAAAAATAAAACAAAAAATGTAAATGTTGCTCACTAAGAAAAAATAATTAAACTAAAGTCATTTTCTGAAGGACTAGTGTTTGGAACAGAAAGAAAAAAGCCTGTGCTGTTTTGGACAGAAATTAGCACATTTGATTGTTCTGCCAAGTATATATATTTTGGGAATTATTTGAAAGCTAAGTGTATGTTTTATAGTTATAATTTTAAAATAAAATTTCATTCCATATTTCTAACTGGAGAGATTTCTGCCACATGTGTGTTTCCAAGAAAATTAAATTCTTTCCTCTAGAATAGCTCTCTCTACATTCATGACTTTTGTGGTGAATCTAAATAATGCAACTCAAATATAGTGATTTTTAAAAAAATCATAGTGTAGGTAAGTTTGCCAGATTAATTTCTTCCTTGTTAGGAAGGTCTGAGATAGTATAGGGTCATCAAATACCTGGTAAAAGGATGTTATTACTGGGGAAAAGGTCACAAAAAATGAAAGTGTAAAAATAAATGTTACCTACTTTATTTTTTTGCAAATAGCCAGCCTGGATATCCACCAACAGCAAAGTTCTTTCATTATTCTAAGAAGGCAGGGAGGGTCAATGTAAGTAGAGCCTATCAGCAAAAGACAAGAGTCCTCAATTCTCCCTGAAAACAACTCAGCATGATGTAGTCTTGAAGTCATCCTGTATGGCCATATCACCATGGTAACCTCCAGCTCAGGCTAGATGATGTCTGCAGAGCAGTAAGAACATTTCTTTAAAGAGAAGAATGCATGTAGGTCACACACACACAAAAATACAATGCGAGGGAATAAGAGATTCATTTATGGGGAAGTGCAAGCTGCATGTTGTAGCATGCAATATATGGACCACAAAACCTTTCCGAGTCTTTTGTTATAGGAGACAAGCAAACATTTAACCCAGCTACTGCAACCGGGAGCATCTCTGAAATGGCAAGAAGGAAATAACCATAAAATAAAATGTGAATAATAGGGGGAAACTTCTCCTGGCTATATAATCCAGGAAAGTATTTTCCCATCTACAACCAAGGTGGGAGAAACTTCATTTCTCCTTTCTGGAGGTACAAAATACCCTTTGAGAAGCCATACATATCTATGCTCAGGTATTATTATGTAAGGCATTAGTGAAACACATCTGCATGTAAGGAAAGCTGTACTTCACTTATTAGCAATAATGCATGCATCTATATGAGAAATCAGCACAAACAAAAATAGAAATAATAATCATAGCACATGCTTTCATAATGCTTATTGTTTAGTAGACACTTTGAATATATTCATTTTTGTAGTTCTTGTATCAATCTTGTAGTATAGGTGCTATTGTTTTCTTTCTTTTACAGTTAAAGAGCTAAAACACAGATAAGTAATTTTTCCAAGGCTACACAACTAATAAATGACTGATCCAGAATTCAAACTGAGACAGTGGCTCCAGAGTCCGTGTTCTTAACCACTGTGATAAGACTGTATTACCAACACAGAATTCCTTTTTCTTTAGGTACAAATGATAAAATGCCTCAAGTCTGCTTTTGTTAGTTATCTATTGCTGTGTAACAAATGGCTGAAAACAATAAGCATTTATTATCTCAAAGTTTCTGTGAGTCAGAAATTCAGGAGTAGTTGGGCTGAATGGTTCTGGCTCAGGGTTCCTTACGAGGTTGCAATTAAAATGTTGGCGAGGCTATGGTCACAGAAAGGCTTGACTGGGGCTAAAAAATCTGCTTTCAAAATGGCTCATTCTCACAGCTGTTGGCAGGAACCCTCATTTCCTTAACACTTGGACTTCTGCATCTAGCAGTTTGTTTAGCCTAACAAAATGGCAGCTGGCTTCTGAGATCTTCTCCCAGAAGAGAGAGCAAAGCAGTAGCCAGAATGTCACATACTGTCACTTCAGACATATTCTACTGGTCATACAGAATCCCATATATTTATGAATGCCATAAATATAAGCAGGGGATCATAGAGAACCATCTGGAAGACTGCTGACCCTAGCTGTAATTTGAACTTCTTTGATTAATGTAAAGCAGGGCTGGGACTAAGGCAAGGAAAGCAAAGTGTCTAGGGGTCAAAATTTAAGGAGGCACTCATTCTCAGGTGCCAACCCTATACTTGCATGATGCGGAAAGTGAGTACTTCTTTATATTTTGCCCCTTAGGCTTCTTGCTTGCTTCATCCTAGTACCAGCCTTGGAACAAAGGATAAACACTTTTCTGAGTTTGAATGTACTCTTTTCCGTATTATTTATTACCATTTGTTCCCACCCTTGAGAAGGCTTCCCAGGTGAAATGGAAACTGGTGCTCAAACTAGGAGAGCAGGGAGAGATTGAAGAAAGAGGCAAATTACTCAGAACGGTAGGTGGCAGTTTTTTTTTTTTTGTTTGTTTGTTTGTTTTAATTTTTTTTTTTCAACGTTTATTTATTTTTGGGACAGAGAGAGACAGAGCATGAACGGGGGAGGGGCAGAGAGAGAGGGAGACACAGAACCGGAAACAGGCTCCAGGCTCTGAGCCATCAGCCCAGAGCCTGACGCGGGGCTCGAACTCCCGGACCGCGAGATCGTGACCTGGCTGAAGTCGGACGCTTAACCGACTGTGCCACCCAGGCGCCCCGGCAGTTTTAATAAGCAAGGGAACTTACATACACAGCCTGTCTCTGTCAGCTGCAGGATGAGTAGATCTCTGCATCCCACAACCAAAATCATAAATGTTTATATAAAGGGGCTAACTGGGTTCAGTCACATATATGGTCCGGATAGTCTCAACAACACATTGCTCTCTCTAGGCTGTGTCCTTGAATATGGCTCTGGCAGTGGGGATGGTGGAGGAAAGTGGAGGGCATGAGGAGTCTCCAGGTGCCCAGCTCCAGCAGGTCAATTGGCAGTCATGTCCTCTGGGTGACCTCCTCCAACAAATACAAGATTGGGGTCATCACACATTTACCTAGTGAAGTGTTTATCTGATAATTTCGCTTGTCTTTAAATTTTAAAGATATTAAGCCAACATTCTTGTCATAATATTTTCGTGCTGCTTTCTTTCTCTAACACGAGGAATTTCTAATATTCATAGTTCTTTAACTTGTCTTATAAGACTAGAATGGAAATGCTTTTTTTAAAATTTATTTATTTATTTATTTATTTATTTATTTATTTATTTATTTATTTTGAGAGAGAGAGAGAGAGAGAGCAGGGGAGGGGCAGAGAGAGAGGGCGAGAGAGAGAATCCCAAGCATGCTCCACACCATCAGCACAGAGCCTGACATGGGGCTTGAACCCACAAACCGTGAGATCATGACCTGAGCTGAAACCAAGAGTCGGGCCTTTAACCTCCCTAAGGTAGAGTCCCTCCCTAAGGAATGGGGTGAAAACCTCAGGACAAGGGAAGGCAATCTGGCTATGTGCACGTGCACAACATTCCTCACGACTCTGTAACACAGACCACCCATTCAGACTGTATGTTACCATGTAGGGGAGACAAAGGAGAAAAAACTGTACAAAAGGCAACCATCTGCTGTGCTCAGGGCTCAGGCTTTCACGTTTTAGCCCAGTGAGCCCATGCTGGCACAAATAAAACTGCTTCCTGGAAAGAAAAGCCTCAGTGTCACTATTCTTTGTGTGTCTGCTCCAAACCAACTGAGCCACCCAGGTGTGCCAGAAGTGGTTTTTTAAAAGTGATCTTAACCTGGGGCACCTGGGTGGCTCAGGTGGTTAAGCCTCTGACTTCAGCTCAGGTCATGATCTCATGGTTCACGAGGGAGTTCAAGCCTAGTGTCGGGCTCTGTGCTGACAACTCAGAGCCTGGAGCCTGCTTCAGATTCTGTGTCTCCCTCTGCCCCTTGCCCACTCGTGCTCTGCTTCTCTCTTTCTCAAAAATAAATAAACATTAAAAAAAAGCAATCGTAACCTGGAGTCCCATGAATGCTTGAATATTATAATATTTGAGTTATATATATGCCAGTTTTTCCTGGGTAGCAGTTCACAATCTTAACCAAAAAAGGTTAAAACTGCTTCTTCATCATGCATTAAAGCATTATTTTTTTCAGACTTTGTGGTTTGCTCTCATTTGTCCTATGAAACTCAATTATTTTTATATGCAAGAATGTGATTTTCATCACTAATTGCTGCTCAACAATAAGAACTAAATTTTATTTCTTGAATTTAATTTTGTTGTATTGAACTTTATGAAAAAGATTTACATAACAAAAATTTAAGTACACTAAAAATTTGTATTTTTATGTATATAATTGTATAAAATGAACACCAAATGAAATAATTTATCCTTACTCTAACATCAACTTTTTTCACTCATTTTCTCCTAGTCATAGTCTAGCTGCACAGAATAAATCACAGTAGAGACACATTTGTTTTGTTTCTCACTAAACAAGAAGGATATCTAAATATTTTTTCTCTCTATGCTCTATGCACCTCACCTTACCACTCAATTCTTAAAAGTATCAGTTCACATTTTTTTTAAGTTTACTCATTTATTTTGAGAGAGAGAGAGAGAGAGCAAGAGAGCATAAGCTGGGGAGAAGGGCAGAGAGAGAGAGAGAGAGAGAGAGAGAGAGAGAGAGAATCCCAAGCAGACTCACAGCACAGGGCAAAAACAGGTTTGCCAGATGTGCATGGCAAAAACTCACAAACCGCAAAATCATAACCTGTGCTGAAACCAAGAGTCAGATGCTTAACTGACTGAGCCACCCAGACACCCCTCACATTTTGTTTTTAAAAGCTTTTTATTTCAGAAAATTCTAATCATATGCAAATTTGGGGACACTGGTAGAGTAAATTCTGTGTACCATTACCCAGCTACGAGAATTTTCAATCACTTTATAAATTCTGAATCAGAAGCTATTTTGCAGAGACATTTCATCTTTTCAAACCTCACTAAATTATGAGATTAGATCTTTAAATTACAATCTTAATTTTTAAAGCATTTCACAACTCCATGAGAGATGTTCACAGTGTTCTGGTACATTATGAGATAGCCTGCATCACCTTGGGAAGGATACTTTCCATGGACCAGAGTTGACACAGACAAGATTGACCCAAACATCTTTGAGTTACCCAAGAGACTAGACTGTGTTAAAAATTTCAGACTGTTATATTAATTAGATACAAAATCATATTATAAGAGGTCAAAAATCATCCTAAATTGACTTAAAAAACAGCAAAGCCTCAAGAATAATCGATTAATAGTGGCTCATCTTTTTCATTTGCTTCAATCATTGTAAGAATGTATTTTTAAAGAAAAAAAACTTAGAAGTTTGTAAAATGATAAATCTGAAGAAAAAAAGAAAAAGCCAAAATGCATTTTGTTATCTGAGACCTGGGGAGAGGAGCTATTGACCGCTGAGTTCAATTAAGTTTCAGAGAATAAAGTCAGAATTAGCAAATCCTTAACAAGCCACTCTGGCAGGAAGTTAATTTTTGATTAAATGACATGATTATAGAGTGAGGTAGTTTAATTCAGAGGGAGATACTGGAGGGCATCCAAATATATATGACTTACTTATTTCTAAGAATTAAAGAACAACTAAAAATAGCATAATATGATATTTAAACAGCATTAAAATAACAACTTAAAAATTGGTAGCAACTAGATCTCTGGCTAAATATTAAAAATTAGTGTGGGTTTGGCAATGTAATTCATACTAATGTATTTTTTAAACTTTTGTTTCGAATATTGCAAAAATTTTTCTTTGCTGATTTGAATACATGTATACATGAAAGAGGTAACAGTTAAGCCCACACTTCAGAGAGAATTGATCATAGTAATGAAAAGAAAACTGGACTAGGTATGAAAATATAAAGAATGTACCTTCAGCTCTTTCTCTAAATGCTTACATCTTTGGGCCTCAAAATCTTATTTTTTTAAAGTTTATTTATTTATTTTGGAGGGGGCCAGAGATAAAGGGAGAGAGCACCCCAAGCAGGCCCCATGCTGTCAGTACAGCCCCCAACACAGGGCTCAGTCCCACAAGCTGTGAGATTATGACCTGACTGAAATCAAGAGTTGGACACTTAACTGACTGAGCTATCCAGGTGTCCCTGGGCCTCAAAATCTTCAATGTAAAAAGTATTGGGCTAAATTAAGTTAAATAGATGATTGATGATTAAGCTAAAATTTCAAATAAGAAGATCTCTGTCTCTCAAAACAAATAAATACAACTTAAAAAAAAGAAGAAAAAAAGCAGCGCTTGGAAGGCTCAGTCTGTTAAGTGTCTGACTCTTGGTTTTGGCTCAGGTCATGATTTTACAGTTTGTGGGATCAAGCCCTACATCAGGCTCTGTGCTGACAGCATGGGGCTGCTTGGGATTCTCTCTCCCTCTCTCTCTGCCCCACTCCCCATCTCTCTCTCGCTCGCTCTCAAAATAAATTAATAAAACTTAGAGAAAAAAAATAAGATTAATATACACAATATGAAAAGATGATTAATCTTATAGTTCTATTTAAGCTTCTATTTTCAAAACCAAATTTATAGGGGCGCCTGGGTGGCGCAGTCGGTTAAGCGTCCGACTTCAGCCAGGTCACGATCTCGCGGTCCGTGAGTTCGAGCCCCGCGTCAGGCTCTGGGCTGATGGCTCAGAGCCTGGAGCCTGTTTCCGATTCTCTGTCTCCCTCTCTCTCTGCCCCTCCCCCGTTCATGCTCTCTCTCTGTCCCAAAAATAAATAAACGTTGAAAAAAAAAAAAAAAAAAACAACCAAATTTATAGATAAATTCTATTGTGACAAAAGTATTACCTGTCTGTACTGAACTGATATGCAGACAGAAGAGAAAAAGTATGTTACAGTATGATAATGTTAGTATATGACATCACTGTCTTTATACCAAAGAATAAAAATAAGTATTCAACATAAACTGATCTAGCATACCTCACTTATTATTAAAGCTGTACTAATACCTCTTAATATACCTCTTTTGCAAATCCAGTTAATAGTCTTCATTTGGGATGCAACACTTAACTAATTGAGTTATTGGACTTTTGAGAAACAATTGTGACTAGCCTGGATTATTTGACACATTCAGGGACAAGGCTTATTTTATTACAGATTCTGGGTAGGAAGCAGAAAATACTCTAGGTCTATAGTTATTAAAGTGTGGTCTCTTGCTCAGCAAAGACCTTTGTATCCTGCTCCCATATTTAATATATCTTGTATATGTTGTGTGTGTGTGTGTGTGTGTATATATATATATATATATATATATATTGTATATATATATATCTTGTATATGTATATATCTTATATATATATATCTTTTATATATATATCTTATATATATATATATATCTTGTATATATATATATATCTTATATATATATCTTGTATATATATATATATATATATATATATATATATATATCTTGTATATATATATATCTTGCATCCTGCTCCCATATTTAATAAATCAAAAATTCTGAGAATGGAGCTAGGTAATCTGTGTTTCTATAAGTCCATCATGTCCTTCTGAAGGACACTAAAGTTTGAGAACCATTGCTCTAGAGATCTTATGTAAGAATAAATTAAATACATGTTAGGAAATTACAGAATCCTTAAGAAGTCTGTAGGAGCAAGCTCTGCACTGTGTCTCCAGAAATTAAAAAAACAGGATAGAACTGACCCACTGGGGAATTACCACCTCTGAATCCACGACTGGAACAACTGATATCAAGAACATAAACTCCAACTTCAGGGGACATTGGGATGTTGACATTAAGGAGCCATCTTTACCATCTCCCCGTGTGTGCCTCAGTATCAGAAGTTGGAGGATGGAGTCTGAGAAGCAACAGTGGAAGGATCTCATCTCTCCATGAATTTGTTTCTCACAGAATAACAGTCAAGGGAGACACAAAGATTGCTTCTGCCTCTCAAATCTCAACACCAGTACATATGATCGATACATCCCAGTACGCAACCAGAAACAAAGCTACATTGGCATAGACTTAGTGCTACCATTGCCATGAAATAGGCAACAGAATTAAATCACTGGTTGGATATGATGCATCCTGTTTTAAAGTATGTAACTAGAATTCTCTAACTGTTATTGTTTGGTTTTATCACTGTATGGAAGCATAACTTAAGAAATACTAAGGAATAAAGGTTTAGAAGCAATTCAGATATTTAAAAGGAATCACTATGAATTTGTTACATGTCATTGTCCTCATTTATGAATTTATACACTTGTATATTTATTGACTAGATTGAACAAGTGAAATAATGCACAGCTATACCCTCGGAAATACATGTAAGCAATTTATATAGAGATGACACATACATAGATACAGAGCAATAACTTACTTACAATTATAGAATACAGTATTTTACTCTTTATATACTGTAATTGAGGTAGTTAGAGTGTAATATATTCATTTTCATGTGAAGAAACCCAGTCTCAAAATTATAAAATTCCACATAGTTACATAGCTGAATAATAAGTAAAAGAATGCATGTCTTCTAACTCCTGGACCAGTGTTTATTCCAACACATTTTAATACCATGTCTATATGTCCTCTGAGAATTTTTACAGCACCAACACAGCATGACAGAATAAAATGGGTACTGAGCCAGGTCAGGCAAATAATGTGAGTATAGGGTAAACCAGAGTGAAGCCCTGGGCTAGGGAGGAGTTTTAAATAACAGATCAAAACTAAATGAAAATATTGAAAATCTAATGCAATTCCAAGTATATTTATATATTAGTCAAGACAAGTTTGGCTATGCTGAGATAACAAAGAAAGTCAACGTCTCTGTGACCTAAAGCAATGAATGTTTATTTCTTGCTCCATTGAGGGATGCATGGAAACCCTAATCTGGTATATCTTCATTCCAGGAACTTAAGCTGACAAAGCATCCATTAACTATTGTTGATCATCAAGGCAGAGGAAAATCACACTCTAGAGAGTCTTTTCCTGGTATTTAAAGGACACACATCACTACTGCTCACACCTCATTGACCAGAATAAATCACATGGTATCACCCAACTACACAGAGCTAGGAGAGGTACAATCCTCTCTCATGCTTGCAAAGGAGAAAGATAGAAATATGTGGTGAATAGCATAATGATTACCACAATGTCAAAGACAAATTAATAAATAAAGCTTCTGGGGCACCTGGGTGGCTCAGTTGATTGAGTGAGTGACTTCTGTTCTAGCCATGATCTCATGGTTGGTGAGTTTGAGCCCCACATCGAGCTCGCTGGTGTCAACACAGAGCCTGCTTCTTTTTCGGATCCTCTGTCCCCCCTCTCTCTGCCATGCACACACTCTCTCTCTCTCTCAAAAATAAAAAATAAATATTTTTTAAAAATAAGTAAATAAAGATTTTACCAAGAACTTGGAATTGAAGGTCAGAGCCACACAATTAGGGTAGTGGAAATAATATCAGTGAGTAACTGTTTTTTCAACCTGGTGATGGAGAAGCAGAAGTCAGTCTACAAAGAAAGAAAAAGTAAGGCAGAAGTTCACAGTAAACCAGAGAAAAGTGACAGATTAGGAGTTCTGTTGGCTTTCTTGATCTTGCCTCTAGTCATTTGAGAGCCCTAGATGCCATTTTCCATTGGATAAATCAATATGTATCATCAAATTTCTTGTTTTTCCTAAATTTGCTCAGGTTGATTTTTGTTGTTTGCAATCAACAGAATTTTTTTCAAATATTTTTTTAAAGTCTTTTTATTGTTTATTTATTTTTTGAGAGAGACAGAGAGCACAAGAGCAAGTATAAGCGGGGGAGGGGCAGAGAGAAAGGGAGACACAGAATCTGAAACAGGCTCCAGACTCTGAGCTGTCAGCTCAGATCTAGACACGGGGCTCAAACCCACCAACCAGGAGATCATAACCTGAGCCAAAGTCAGATGCTTAACCAGCTGAGCCACCTAGGCACCACTCAACAGGACTTTAATTAAGGCAATGATACCAGTTAATTCTTTAATATTTCTCTATCAAGTAAAATATAATATAGACTCTAACACGATATACAGAAGTAGTTTCTCATATTAGAGGGCCTTGCTTTTTCTTCCCCATCATATAACATACGGAGACACAAAATTATTTTAGACTTGAAATTACTATCACAATACTAAAAAAAAGTAAGATGATGGTATTAGAGAATTTGGATTCTTTTTCTCAAATTTAAAAAAATTGAATCCCATTCATTTAAGCAGGCACTAATTAAAACAAATTATCAGTTTTTTAAAGTTTTTTTGGCCAAAACAGAAACAAACAAAAAACAATAAGATCCTTTTTTTTAAATTTTTTTGATGTTTATTTATTTTTGAGAAAGAGATAGCATGAGTGGGGGAGGGGCAGAGAGAGAGGGAGACACAGAACCTGAAGCAGGCTCCAGGCTCTGAGCTGTTCGCACAGAGCCAGATGTGGGCTTGAACTCATAAACCATGAATTCATGACCTGAGCTGAAGTTGGACACTTAACCCACTGAGCTACCCAGGCACCCCTAAGATCCTTTTTTAAGAGCTGAAAAAGTGCCAAATGAACAAACTTAATTAATTAAATTAAAATTTTAAATTATTAAAATAAAAATCATATCAGCTAGAGACTAAATTATTAGAATGTATAATGATATTGAGACAGAGAAATAGAAGATAAAGCTTAAAAAGGAGAGAGAGGCAAACCAAGAAACAGACTCTTTTTTTTTTTTTAGCTTTATTAATTTTGATAGAGAGGGGCAGGGAGGGACAGAGAGAGGGAGAAAGAGAATCCCAAGCAGGCTCCGCACTGTCAATGCAGAACCTCACACAGGCTCAAACCCACAAACCTTGAGATCATGACCTGGGCCAAAATCAAAAGTCAGACACTTAACTTACTCAGCCACTCAGGCACTCCCCCCACCTTCTTTTTTTTTAACTTTATTTATTGATTTTAAGAGAAAGAGAGAGAGAGAGAGAATGAGCAGGGGAGGGGGAGAGAGAGGGAAACAGAGAGAATCTAGAAACAGACTCTTAACTATAGAGAATCAATTGATGGTTATCAGAAGGGAGGTGGGGGGGATGGGTTAAAAAGGTGATAGGGATTAAGGAGTGCACTTGTGATGAGCGCAGGGTGATATATGGAAGTGTTGCATCACTATATTATACACCTGAAACTATTACACTGTATGTTAACTGACTGGAATTTAAATAAAAAATTAAAAAGAAGAGAGGAGAGGAGAGGAGAGAAGAAGGGAGGGGAGGAGAGGGGAGGAGAGGGGAGGAGAGGAGAGGACAGGACAAGAGAGGAAAGAAGAGAAGAGATTTTTTAAGATCCATAACATGAAACATTCAGGAACAGTTCATATCAACACTACATTTTCTAAAGTAAAACTGTTTCCATACATTCTCCAGTTGGAAAGTAACAATTCTGGGAGACAACCTTTGTTTGATTAATTTTATAACCAAGAATATTATTTGGTTCATGGTTTGAAAAAATTAGAGAATCATGGTTAGAGGCTGTTGGATAATCCAAACTGTCAGTTTGGTTTAAACATTTCTGAAAAAACAAAGTAATTTGACCAGAACTGCCAAAAATATGCCAACTACTTTAGTGCATGCTTGAATAAACATGAAACAGTATTTGAAAATACTGATTAAAGATAAGATTTTGTTATATATTTATTAGATTCCATTCAAAAAATTTTTATCTTAGTAGGAGAGACAATAATGCTTTTAAATATCAAATAATGAAATCGGTTTCTTAGAAAATGTAACATAAATAAGAGTATGATATTAATTATACAAAGGTTAAGTTTAACGATTGGAAGTAGAACACACTGCCTACCATAAGATAGTGATTCAGGGGTGCCTGGGTGGCTCAGTCGGTTAGGCATCCGACTTCGGCTCAGGTCATGATCTTGCAGTCTGTGAGTTAGAGCCCCGTGTCGGGCTCTGTGCTGACAGCTCAGAGCCTGGAGCCTGTTTCAGATTCTGTGTCTCCCTCTCTCTCTGACCCTCCCCCATTCATGTTCTGTCTCTCTCTGTCTCAAAAATAAATAAATGTTAAAAAAATTTGTTTAAAGATAGTGATTCAATAATTATATATTCTTGTATAATCCCTTAATTTTCAGTAGCAAATCATACTTGTCTATACACAATATTTTAAAATATTTTTCTTTGCTATTTACATAGGATATTAAAACTGTGATTTTTTTTTATCACTCATAATCTCTAGTCTCAAATAGATTAAAAATATTAACTGGCCATAAACATTAGCAGATAGCGACCTGGTGATGAGTGGTTCTCTGCAATGTGGTGGTATTGATTTATTTTTAAAATAATTGAATGTCTACTGAGTGCCAGACTTTAAGTGCTTGGGATTCATCTGGGAACATGACAGGCAAGGTCTTTACTTTAGAAAATGTTATGAACTAGTTAGAAAAATATTCTAAAACCAAAAAAAAAATGTATGTATGACATAAGGGCTATGAAGAAAATTTAAATTGAGCAAAATGACAAATATAATACATCCACATCACTTGTCAGCACTCAAACTGAGTATTCTAACCACCTCTTAACTTCATCTCATAAACTTGAGATTGCAGGGTCTATAAATACTTTTAGCGTATGTACACAGCAATAACTTTTTTCACACAAAATCATAGTTTCAAAATACATTAATATTCACCTGTTTTTTTCCCCTCAAACTGGAGGAATGGTAACTTTTAAAATCTGTTTTACAAATTAGAAAACAACAAGCTTCATCCACCTTAAATGGCTGGCCCGGGTCAAGTAGCTGGGACTTGAACCTAGGTGCATCGAAGAAAACTTGATTAAAATTATTTGACATGTCAGGCAAATGATGGATATACATGACTATAGCATAGCCCTGACTGAAGAGTGTTTCATCCAGGATATAGTTCACCATTCTTAATTGCTGGGTAGAAGCAGTCATGCTTCATCAAAAATAACCTACAAAAAAATCTAACCATTGGAAAACATGAGTGTGGAAATAAGTCAAAGGGTTGGTCTCAATGTCATTCTTCCTTCTAGTAAATGTCTACCTCCAGAAGCCATGAGAGATGGCATGCAAAAAAGATTTAGGTCATCTATCTTAATCTTTAAACTTCTCTGTTATAATTTACAGACATTATCAAAGGTGAATGTGAGAACCAGAGAGTGAGTTTAAGACAGAACTTTAGCAGGGACTTCCTTGTTTTCTCCACGCATGACTGACACTCACTGGATGGGTTCCCCACAGCCCCGGTAGTCATAAAAAGAGTCCTACTCTGCATTCCATCAAGACAAGGCAAGTGGCTCTTTTTACCAGTTTAAATGTGAGTTGATACAAGTAAGTTCTGGGAAACATTGATGTGCTAAATAGCTTTTGGAGAAACGGACTTAAAAAGCTAATTGAGAGGCAATCCAGTAGATTTCTCTAGAGGTACACTAGATAGATTGTCGAAGTGACAAAAAGGGTTGCTAAATACCTGGAGGGATCATCTTCTAAATGAGATTCAAAATGGAAGTGTTCATGTTGATGCTAAAAGGCCTATACTGGTTAGTGTCCACAGCAGGACAGAACAATTAGGAAATTTAGGAATAGCTTTCATTTGTGCCTCCAATAATATAGGTAAGGTTTACAAATCAAGTTCTTCCTTGCTTCAATGAATTCATGTTTATTAATAAATACAAAAGTATTTGACGTATATTTGATTGTATTGCACTCTATGCCTCAGGGAAATCTCTTACATATATATCACTAATTGAAACATTACCAATTGCATAAAATAGCATTTAACCATTAGAATCAAAATAATACAAACGGAATCATTCACTAATTTTTGAATTCCATATCTTTACTCTCCTCCCAGAATTTTCTAATGGACAAGGTCAATTACCTTGGAGAATATGCTTCTACACTGGTTTTTTGTACATAGGACTCTGGTTATTGGAGGAGATCATTTAGAGGATGTGACCACCAGTTGATTCCAAGCTGGACCTAGACAATCAGGTGCTCCTCACCTCATCCTCTGTTTTTGGAATGTGTGTTCTGCCCAACCGTTCCATAGCTGGTGCCATTTCAAGGATGCAACCTTGAAAGAGAAGTGCATTACTGAGAACATCTAGACATGATTAAACACAGTTAGGGTCTCTTTATAAACTTTTAAGAGGCCTGTGCAGAGATCTGCTTGTCTTGAAGCCACCCAAGACAAGCTTCATAGATAAGTGCCCTTGCTTATTAAAACTGCCCCTGCCAATCTATAGTTGCCTGTCTTTCTTAGGTCTCTCCTTGCCTTTCCTGTATGGGGGCCAGTTTCAGATTTCGCCTGGGAAATTCTTGAGGTTTTGAACCAACACCACTAAAGCAAAGTGCTAGTAAATGAAGACAAGACCCCAGTAATCTCTGTGACAGTCATATTTGCAACATTTCCCTCCAAAGCTCCCATCCAATCCTAGCATAGGCCAGACCCTATTGTGGAGCCTATTGGGCTCAGAGGAAGTGACCATGTATGTGCTATGAAGGTGGAATGTAGGGGATGTAAGTTCATCAGACAGCCCCAACACAAGGCCCCTGTGTAAGCACCTGGTCCCAAATCCAGAACTGATATTCTCCCAAATTCAAGCTCACTGATTACAATGCTTCAGACATGAGAAGCACTCAATGAATGCTTGTTTAAGTGTTTAATTAATTAGCTAATGATAAAGGTAAGTGGGAGAACCCAAAAAAGTAAGCATAATCATGTGACATTTTAAAAGCAAGCAAAACAAAAAGCGTCAAGAAAAATGGAGAACCTTCTATTTAATATGCCTTTGATAAGTCATATAATATGCAACATGTTAAAACTGACAAAATCTTAAGACAACAAGGGAGTCTATGAGTGCATTAGATCCACTCACTTCAAAATTCATTTTGAAATTTCTAAGCTTTCCAGCAAAATCGTCCTCTCATCTTTTCTTGAAAATCTCTACGGACAAATGGCTACACATATTCCTGAGCAAATTGACATAAAAGTTTTATAAACCTAATGGTGTTGGATATAAAAGAGATGATTAATCACTATGTCACTTTGAAACTTAATTTTTCTTACTTTCACAATATATTGTTTATAAGAACTGTTTCATTTTTATTTTTCTCAAAATTGTAAATATAAAAATTAAAATCTCTTTTCTTTGTAGAAATTTTGGAAAACTGTGGAAATCTTAAAGAGAAAAAGACATAACTTATGTTCCTATCAACCTGCATCCCAGCATTAAACTTTCTTTAATATTTTGATATATTTCCTTCTGGACTTTTTTAATTCACAAAATTAAATAAAATTAAGTTTATTTATTCAGTGTGTGTGTGTGTGTGTGTGTGTGTGTGTGTGAGTGTGCGTGTGTGTATTCATAGATACGCCCACACACACACATACAAATAAACACAGTTGTCATCATCTTTTCTATTTTTTTTTTTTATGTTTATTTATTTGGGTGCCAGAGGGGCTCAGTCAGCTGAGCATCTGACTTTGGTTTAGGCTCAGGTCATGATCTCATGGTTCATGAGTTCAAGCCCCATGTTGGGCTCCATGATGATGGTGTGGCGTCTGCTTAGGATTCTCTTTCTCCCCACTCCTGGCTGCCCCTCCCCTGCTTGTGATCTTTGAAAGAGAGAGAGAGCCTGTATATATACATATGCAATGGAGTACTACTTGGCAATGAAAAAGAATGAAATCTTGCCATTTGCAACAACATGGATGGAACTGGAGGGTATTATGCTAAGCGAAATAAGTCAGTCAGAGAAAGACAAATATATGATTTCACTCATGTGTGGAATTTGAGAAATGCACCAGATGAACATAGGAGAAGGGAAGGAAAAATAAGATAAAAAGAGAGAGGAAGGCAAATCATAAGAGACTCTTAAATACAGAGAACAAACTGAAGGTTGCTGGACGGGAGGGGATAGAAGGATGGATTAAATGGGTGATGGGCATTAAGGAGGGCACTTGCTGGGATTTGTTAGAACCATTCCAGGGAACTAACACACATGTGAACAGATTATGATTTATGTAACCATTCTCAGACACACAGGAATTTTTCCCATTTTTTTCTTTTGCTATCATAAGTAAGGCTAGAATCCTTGACATTCATTCATTCATTCAATAAATATTGATTAAATACCTACTATATGTCAGATACTCTTGCAGATAATTGGAAGTACAAGACATCAGCACAAGATAAAGATTTCAGTCCTGTTATCCAATGAAAAATACACATGATAAATATGTAAATTATAGGGTATGTTAGAAGATGTTATGCGCAAAGTAATAAGAATAGAATAAGGAAGTTTGGGATGTAAAGGTGGGATTTGCAATTTAAATAGGTTGGTTAGGGAAGGTCTTACTGAATAGTTGACTGTTAAGATCGATGAGAAGTGAGGGAGCTATCCACAGTTATCCCAGAAAGAACTTCCAGATAAAGGAAAGGGTCAATGTAAAGTGTCAGTTTCTGAACATGTCTTTAGGGATAAATTCCTAGGAATGCAATTACCAAGTCAAAGTGCACGGATATTTTTAAACCTCTTGATAAATATCATCTGCCTGAAAGATTGCATCAGAATAGACACTCACTAGAAACACATGAGAAATGACTTCCCAAATTAAAACACTATATACAATTGTTTTTAACTACTATACTGAAAGGTTAAAACAAAAACTAAAAAACAAAATCTGTAATGATCTGAAATTTGTATTTTCCTTTTTTTTTTTTTAATTTTTTAAACATTTATTCATCTTTGAGAGACAGAGAGAGACAGAGCATGAGCGGGGAAGGTGCAGAGAAAGGGGGACACAGAATCCAAAGCAGGCTCCAGGCTCTTAGCAATCAGCACAGAGCTCAACGCAGGGCTCGAACCCATGAACTGAGAGATCATGACCTGAGCCGAAGTCGGACACTCAACCGACTGAGCCACACAGGCACCCCTGAAATTTGCATTTTCTGATGAGAATTTTTTTTGTATATGTAGTAATCATTTGTAGTTTTAAGAAAGGCCTATGTTTTGAAGTGTATGCTCTTTTTAATATTGAGCTGTGATCTATAACCTTTAATATGTGGTACAAACATTTTTTTTTCCCATTTGGAACTTGCCTTTTAAGTTTGATTATGTTTATTTTGACATGCATAAATATTTTTAAGTTTAGGTAGTAAAATATATACTTTTTTTTCTTTATGATTCATTTTGAGATAATGTTCACTTATTTCCTATCTCCAAGAAAAGGTGAATAATCTAGTATATTTTTTCTAGCTGTTTTATAAACCTGTTTTCAATTAAGTCCATTTTGCAAAGTCACTTACAACTTTTCATGAAAGATGACTGGAATCTTAACATTAGTTAAATTTGGGTTTCTTGAAAAATTCAAAATTCAAATGCTCCTCTCAGGTAAAATATTTTGAAAATAGAAACAGAAAATTCAGCAATGATAATAGTTAAAATATATCAGTCTAGATATTTATTTCAAAATTTAACTCTGGCTGTGCTACAAAGTGTATATATTTGAGATATATTAGCTTTAAAATAAATGTTAAAATTATTCTAACAACACATTTTCAATATTTAATTCTACTTATAATACACACTTTTCAATATTTAATTCTATTTATAATTTATCATCTTGTGTAAATACACACACGTGCACATACACACACACACATAGAGCAGATAATATGTATTGACAATAAACAGAGCAAACTGTGGAGCAAAATGAAATGGATACATCAAACTCAGGGTAATAGAGTTACCCTGATAGAGCATTAAATTTAACACTGAGCTTCCTGGCTTAAAAAATATTTGATACAACAGAATCAGGTCTACCTCTGCTATCACATAACAAGTGGCCCACAGGGCTTTTGTAACCTTTGCTTGATTGAATTACTGCTACTGAGAGGTTCAGTGAAGCATTTTCTACTTCATAGCAGTCTCCATCATTCTGGTATTTATAAATATCAAAGAGCAGCAGGCTGCAGACAAAAACTTGCATTGGAAGAACACAGCTTTTTCAAAATATCCAATATAAATTTGCCTACGTATAAGTTCCTACTAAAATGTCAACCCCCTTCTAGGTTATCATGTTTGCAGGGTTTTCTAATTTCTCATACTCAAAATAAATAAATAAATAAATAAATAAATAAATAAATAAATAAATATTTCAAAAATGTTCAGAAGTGTTAGTCATTCAAGATTTTCATCTGTTTATATGTACATTCAAGTATTAGAAACGTGTTCATGTGATAAAAAAATAAATGACAAAATAATCAACACTTATTAACTCATCTATAATCATTTTCTCTGGATTTTTTTTCTGACTTTGGGTTTCAAAAATAAGTCGGAATCCCAATAACTATACTCCACATATTATTTCAATTTTATGTTATCTTTATTGTATACATAAACTTGTGCCAAAAATTCTTCTTGTTCAAAAGGAAATTTAGGCTTTCCTCTAAATTATGTGACTTATGGAGGTCCTATAAATATTTACACAAGTTTTGATTATGTAGGTGTAAACTTTGATCAGTGAAGATATTTGATGGAATAAATATTTTTAATTCTTAAATTTATTCCATAAATCGGTAAAAGAACATATTTCTAAATGATTTTTAATTCCTTGCCAGTAAAACAGTACCTTGTACGCCCTCTGCTGGCTTTGGACGGCACTTTAACTTAAAAAGACATTCTTATATTTGCATAATAATCTAGCATAAAACAACAGAAGCACTTAGAAACATTTTACGTTTTACATGACTTCAACTATGATATAAATTCAAGTAAAAATATGTATATTTATCTCCTATCAGACTTAAAAATTATAGTTCAGTGTCATAAGAATATTGAAAGAATAGTAACATAAAATCACAGTAATCAATACAGTTTGAGGCAGACACAAGAAAAGACAAAAAGATAGTATAGAGAGTAGAGCATCCAAAACGCATCCAAAAACACACTTATTAAATTTTAGGAATTTAATAAATGACAAGCAAGACAATTTAGTCCAGTTTGGAATGAGTTTGATAACAATGTATGTTGACATAATGAGTCACATTTTTGGAAGAAAACAAGAATAAACCTCTACCTTTTACTCCATACAAATGGAAATTCCAGATGCAATTTTAAAACTTTAAAAATAAATGTTAAACCCATACAAACACTAGAATAATATGTCGGAGAATTTCGTATCTCTAGATGGGGCAAGTCTTCCTCAACAACACAAGAGATTTAAAAGTTAGAAGGAAAAAGGTCATCATATTAAGCTGCATGTACATTTCATAAGAGGAAAACACCATAAACAAAGTCAAAGGAAAGTGGGAGCAACTATTGCAACAGATATGATAGGTAAAGGTACAAATGCCCTATTATTTAAAGGCTTTTACAAAGTAGTAAGAAAAAGAAAAGGAACCTGAGGGAAAAATAAACCAAGCCTTTTGCTAAGGAAATTTACAGAAGAAACCCAAATAGTCAACAAGCATCCGGAAAACTACTCATCCTCCTAGTAGTCAAGGAAAAGGAAAATGAAAATGAGATGCACAATGAGAGTTACAAACCATTAACAGGATAATGATGTTAAGCCCTGTTCAAACTGGCAAAAATTAAAAATACAAAAACATACAGTACAAGCTGCTGCAATCTTTTAAAAATATTTGACAAGTCTTTAAATCAAACACACACACACGCACACACACACACACACACACACGCATACACACGTTTGACACAATAATCCCACCTGGGAGAATCTATCCAACAAAAACAAAAGTGCCAACATCTAAGGCCATATATCTAGTGACATTTAATGTAACAAATGTTGCAAAAACCAGGGAACACTCAAATAACAATCAAAGATAAAACATAGGATAAATGGATAAATGTTGGTACAATCATATTATGCAATTATTTAAAGGAAAGATATATAGAAAGAGATCAGAAAGAAGTATGTATCGATTATATTTAAGGTGAATCATGATAAATCATTTCTAAAAGCATTAACAATACCCCATTTATGATTTTTATGTGTGAGCATAAAAGACATTGTGAAAGGAAAAGAACTCAGCCTTTTATAGTAGCTACCAAGGGGTAAGAATGAAGAGGGTGGGGGTAAATTTTAACTTTTTATTTATATATCTTTGAATTTCTTATTAGTTAAGACAAGTATCAATATGTCTGTAGGTTGCTATTTTAAAAAAATAAAATTTGAATACATGAAGTATTCGTGTCTTTCAGGAAATAAGGTACATTCTGTACATATTGAAGTCATAGGGTCTTTTTTTTTTTTTTGAAGTTTATTTATTTATTTTGAAAGAGAGAGCACGCAGGGGAGGGTAAGAGAGAGCGAGAATCCCAAGCCAGCTCCGTACCATCAGCGTGGAGCCAGATATGGGGCTTGAACTCTCGAACTGTGAGACCTTGACCTGAGCGGAAACCGAGAGTCAGAGACTTAGCTGACTGAGCCACCCAGGTGCCCCTAGGGTCTATCTTAATTTCTCTTTTTTCTTTTACCCCTAAAGGTGAAAGAGGCTTTAACCACCCTGCAGTGTGTGTCCATGTAATCTGGGTGGAGAGAGGTGACAAGTAGCCCGGGAATTTCCAACATCCAGTAGGGGAACTACAACACCCCAAGTACACATAGTTGGAAAAACTCCCCAAGGAATGTTGAAAACAACCCTCTAATCCTTCACCTGTGCTGAGAACTATAGCTTTACTGATTAGGTAGTGAAAACCTTCTCTTCAATTTCTTTCTACCAGTTTCACTGGGGACTGGCTGTGATCGCAGGTGCCAGCAATACTGACTCCCAAAATGGCCTCCAAATTATTCTGGAAAAATACCGCAGCGTTTTGGTTTTTTTTTTTTTCCTCAGCTTTGGCTGCACATTAAAATCAACTGGGAACAAACAAAAGAATACTGTACTCAAGCTGATTGGATCAGATTTTTGGACTCGGGGATTGCTTATACTGTGCTCATATTTTTGAAAAGCTCTCCAGATGATTCTGAAGCAGAGTGAGGGCTGAGAACTATTAACAGGGTAAGTACTTTAAACCTGGTGGTAAGATGATAACTGGAATCTGCAGCTTGCCTCAGCCAGGCAGCCTAAAGGAGAGGAGAAGATGGTTATGGTGCCAGGTAGAAAAAAAATAAAAACCTGGAACTCTAGATACACTGCTGTATTTTTTCCATGCTTTCTTAAAAAAAAAAAAAAAAAAACAAAGAAACAAAAAAAACCCCCAGCTTTGTTGATTTATAATCTGGGACTCTTATGAATAATGTTCACATGTTCATACAAGTCTTTGTATGAATATAGGCATTTTTTGGTTCTTTTTTAAAGTGAATATTTTGGAATAGACTCACCAAATTGTATGGTAGGTGTATGTTTAACTTTTTTAAAACTGCCAAATTTCTCCAAAGTGTCTGTACCATTTTGCATTTTCACCAGTAATGTTTGAAAGTGTTAGGAGACAATTTTTATGTCTCTTTTATGTTTCTCCACATTTGCCAGCAGAAATAACTGCTCTTTTGTTTCAGACTATCTTTTTTTTAAAAGTATGTTTGTATAGCGAACCTCCTTGAAAAAGCCAAGAGAATGTTTGTTTACTCTCTAGTATAATAAAAATACTATCTCCCTCTGGGGCAAAGGTCAGCAGATTTGCTTGCAGCCCAATATAAAAGATTTATATTTCCTAAGCTTTGGGCTCTTCAGGTGTGATTTTAAAAAAGAAAAACAACAGTACACATAGCATCCACCCAGCTTTCATTGCATCATTCTGTGGGAATTAGAGCTGGAGGAACTGGTCTAAGAAAGTAATACCCTGGGCGCACCTGAGTTGTTCAGTCATTAAGCAGCCGACTCTTGATTTCAGCCCTGGTCAGGATCTCACAGTTCGTGGGATTGAGCCCCACAGTGAGCTCTTTGCTGACAATATGGAGCCTGCTTGGGATTCTCTCTCTCTCTCCCTCTCTCTCCACCCCTCCCCCACTTGCGTTTTTTCTCTCTCTCTCTCTCTCTCTCAAAATAAATAAAGATTAAAAAAGAAAATAATATTCTGGCTTCTGCTATTATAATAAACCATCCTTTTTGTCTCAGAGTCAGGGGTCTTGTGTCTTCTGCCAGCATCCACAAAATGTGCAGATAACTTGTTAGCTTGCAAGTAGGGTAAAATCTCAGACCTCTCCATTTTTGGCAGAAGATTCCAGTTTGTTCACATCCTCATCAACTTTCATACTGTCTTCTTTGGATTTTAGCCATTCTAGTAGATATGACTTAAAGTGAATTTCTATAATGACCAATTATACTGGGCGTCTTTTTGTGTGCCTATTGCCATCCATATATCGTCTTTGGTGATGTGTCTATTCAAATACTTGGCCCCATTTTTACTTGGGTTTGTTTTCTTATTGAGGTGTATGAGTTCTTTGTATATTCGAGACACAAGCTCTTTATCAGATATATGATCTTCAAATTCTTCAAATACTCCCCACTTGTGACTTGTGCTTTCATTTTCTTAATGATGACTTCCCAAAAGCAAATGTTTTTATTTCAATGAAGTAGAATTTATCAATGTTTTCTTTTATGGATCATAAACTTTGCCTAAACCAAGATCACAAAGATTCCCCTATGTTTTACTCCAGAAATTTTATAGTTTTAGCTTTTACATTTAGGTCTATGAGTCATTTCAAGTTTTATATAGATCAAGGTTTGTTTCTCTTTGCATAATGGTTATCTTATTGGTCCAGCACCATGTATTAAAAAAACAATGTTTTCCCCTTTGAATTATCTTGTCACCTATGGGAAAGGAAAAGTTCTTTTATGCCTGGGTCTATCTCCGGACTTTATGTTCTTCCATTCATCTTTATGTCCATTCTTATGCCAATAGCACAGTGTCTTGATTACTGTAACTTTGTAGCAACCTTTGAAATCAGATGGCTAACTTCAAATTTTTTTTCTTGTTTTTCAATGTTTTCCTTATTCTAGGTCTTTTACAGACTATTCTGCTTTAACAATAGTGGCAATAGGCCAATTTAGGATGGCAGGTAGGAGTTGAAGTCGAAGTTATGTCCAAAGGGTTAAATAAAGAGAGATGCTATATAATGTGTTGGACATTAAGACCAGGAACATGTGTACATGAATCTGTTTTGCACAGGGTAAGTTACTTTCCATTTGTTATATCAATGAATCGGAACCTAGTTTTATTGACAATTTGGTGATCTCTCCTCATTCTGATATTTTTGGCTGCTCTAATAAATTAACTACTTCCATTCATCAGTCATCAATCATCAACTTTCTTCTTTCCTTTCATGTTTTCTTGAAGGCTTTGCTACACACTGCATGCAAAAAATGAATCAGTATCAGAGACTCATTCAAAGGACTGTACCAAGTAATCATTCTAGAAATAGACTCATGGGTACCAACTTCAGAGTTTAAGTGAACATTACTCAGACAATTTTCAGACTGCCCAGAGGACTGAATTATGATTTCCAGGAATCATTTTAGTCCAAAAGCAGAAGATTTCAAGAAAACATATCCAGAAGAATAGGAATTAATTACATAGAATCAAATACATTAATGAGGCATATTTAATTATGGTTATCTCTCTTGGCATACTACTATTAGTATTATTTCTAAAGGTCTATTTTCTGATGGATATGTGAGAGCCTTTTACTTTCTTAGTAATCTATATCTTACCTTTAAGTTAGTAGATTATGGTTCTGTAAATTGAAGTGAGATATTTAAAATATGGTATCTGATTCTCACTGACCTCTCAGAATTTAGAAATAGATGCTTTTTTGAGTCTTCTTACTATTCATAGTAATCCATTTATTTCACAGGTTCAGGAGGAATACATCATTACTGGGGCACCTGGATGGCTCAGTTGGTTAAGCATCAGACTCTTAATTTCAGTTCAGGTCATGATCTCACAGTTTATGGGTACCAGCCCCGCATTGGGCTCTGTGCTAACAGCGTGGATGGAGCCTGCCTGGGATTCTTTCTCTTTCTCTCTCTGCCTCACCCCCATCTCAAAATAAATAAATAAACTTTAGAAAAAAGAAAGAATCCATCATTGCTTTTACCAAGACACAGTTGACAAACAAACTGATGGTAGAATCAAAGTCATAATGGACTATTACACTTAGTAACAAACCTCAGAAGTTCACCATTGAAGCATAAGTATGGAACCAATACTCATAACACTCTCATTCAAACTGGACTGGCACTTACATGAATTACAATGTGCCAGTACCACAACTAACAAGAAAAATCATTTCTTGGTAGGTCAGAGATCTTAGATTATTTGGGTGATTTCAAAGAGGAAAGAATTCATCAAATCTATAGACATTGAAAGAAATTTAGATAAAGAGACTTTTTTCTTTAAAGGATATTTATTTATTTTGAGCGACAGAGAGAGAGAGTGCACACACACAAGTGGGGGTTGGGCAGAGAGAGAGAATCTCAAGTAGGCTCCACACTGTAAGTGTAAAGCCCCATATGGGGCTTGTTCTAAAGAACTATAAGATCATGACCTGAGCCAAAATCAAGAGTCGGTCGCTTAACCAACTGAGCCAAAAAGGCACCCCATAAAGAGACTTCTTTTTAAAAAGTTTAAATTCCAGTTAGTTAACATACAGGGTAATATTAGTTTCAGGTGTACATTTTAGTGATTCATCATTTCCATACATTACCCAGTGCTCATCACAACAAGTGTGCTCCTTAATCTCCATCACCTATTTAAACTACGCCCTCACATAGTTTGCCCTTGTTACCATAGTTACCCTTCTGGTAACCATCAGTTTGCTCTCTATAATTAAGGGTCTTGGTTTGCCTCTCTCTTTTCTTCCCCTTTGCTCATTTGTTTTGTTTCTTAAATTCCACATATGAGTGAAAGCATATGGTATTTGTCTTTCTCAGACTTATTTCTCCTAATGTGGTAGGGGCCCTTCCCTAAGGAGAGAGAAAAAAAAGGGAGAGAAATCTTCAAGTTAACCTGACTTTGCGCCTACGTGACAACATCCTTCATGACCTTGTAAACTGCAACTACTTAATCAGACTACATGTTTGTGTATGTCACTATAAATGGGAGACAAAGAAATTTTAAAAAATGTATAAAAAAAAGCTATGCAACATGACATTGTATACTCAGTTCTTCCAGTACGAACCCAACTGAGCAGTGCCAGCACAAATAAAGTTGCTTCCTGGAAATTAAAAAGCCTCAGTGTCACGACTCTCTGTGAGAATCCTGCTGCAATAATACTCTGTAGCTCCATCCGTGTCATTGCAAATGGCAAGATTTCATTCTTTTTTATGGCTGAGTAATGTTCCATTATATATACATACACCACATCTACTTATGCTACGTTTTCTAGAGTCAAAATAAAAGAGCAAATAGAGTGGGTTTTAAAATTCCAAATCTATATTCCTTATGAAATGTCCAAAGAAAAGTTAATTTTCTAGCATTAATTTGCCAAACTCTGTATGCTCTATGCGGCTTATATTAATTAACACTTCTCAGTGTATCCACGTAAATAATCAGGTCAAAGCATAATGAAATCAGCCATTTTAGGATTAGGGATAATCTTTGAAGATTACTTATGATCATAAAAGGAAGACTCTTAAGGAAAATCACCCAAAATTTGGAACAACAGATCAATCTAAGGAATATTTCATTATCCGGGGGAATCAATAATGTTACTATTTATTTAAATCATTATCTACTATTGACAGAAGACCCAAACTTTGTGATTTTGCCTTTAAACTTATGTATTTGTCTCTGGCATTTTCTTTCAGCAAAAATAAAGCTCCCCAAAATATGGTTTTATTACTCTATAGAATATTAGCTAGTTTTATATCTAAGCAGCAAACTTACTCAGTATTGTTTCCAATAACAGTACAACTCCTATTCCTTTGAATCAGTTTAGGCTTCCTGCTAGTTACCTCATTAATGAGTTGGATATATTTTGACAGGTGTTCATTCAATATTTTATGATAATTATATTCTTAACCTTTAGAAAAATATACTCTGACATGTCCATGGCACAAAATTGTTAAAAGCCCTTGCTCTAGCTACTTAGGGAAGTCAGAGAGTCTATCTATGAAACCGATAACTGAAATTCATTCATTTATATATTCAATAAGTCAATCAAAAGTATTTATAAACATCTACGAGCAAGGCTCTCTTCTAGATGTTATAGTGGTAGTTATGGCACATTATTTTCCTGCCATGTAAGAGAATTTACATTCACCCACAGAGACAAACAAAATAAATAAGATACATGTAAATTAATACATTTTTAAAAACAAAGCAAAGGATGAGGATAGAAGATATATATCCGGGGGAGAAGGATGCATTTTTATGTTAATCAGGGTACGTGATCTTTAATAAACTATCAAATAAAGATCTAAGAAAAATTGAGAGTGAGCTATTTGGTAAAAGAATGATGTAAAGCACTGGTTATCCAACTTTAATTTCAGAACCTCTTTCTTTTGAGTTCTTAAGACTTGGTTAGGAAAGAACTGTTATATATACTTATAAAAATATATCTCACTATTTACTCTATTATAAGTTAAAGCCACACAATTTCAAAATATGTATTTACTTATAATTAATGAATAAATCAGGTAGTAGACAGGTTTATATGCTAATATAAGTAATGTGATTTGTGAAAAATAACTTCATTTTCTAAAATAAAAACTTATAGTAATAAAAAAGGCATTGTTTCATATTTATTGCAAAATTCTTTAATACCAGGCTTAAGCCTTAGAAGACAGTTGGAATCCCATATATGCTTCTGCATTCAATTCGCGGCAATATGCTGTTTGGTTGAAGTATATTAAGAAATTGCTGCTTCATACAGATATGTAGTTGGGGAAAGAAGGATTATTTTAATAGCCTTTTCAGACAACTTATTTAATTTTTAATCATGGCAACCAGTTCACAAAATTCCATATCCATCAGGCTGGCAGCTTCCTTAATAATATATTTCATAGTACTTTCATAAGAGAAATATCCTCAAATACCTTTCTTTGGGGTATGGTAAGAAGGGGCTGAGAAGATACTTTCTAACATTTCTTCTTCTTGAGCATCTTCTTGAGCCTTTGGACTTCTTCCATTACATTATGCCAGCAAAGTTCAGGCATTTCCAGTTTATAAAGTAGGTACTATTGATGGGTCCAGGCTCCAGGGCTTCTGTTAGTTTTATCAGGTTATTAATGCCTTTCTCCCATACTTAAGCCACTTTATTAAATTCTATATTCTGGGTGAATGCATCCATGACAATAAATTCAGCCCAATTGCACCTTACAGTTTATCCTCCTTAAAACTTACAAATTAGAAAGGTCCTGAAACCCTTTGGGTTGTGTGGGCTACTTCCTCTTAGAGAAATTCTTATACTTTTCATCCATACTAGGTCTGGAAGTAATGGCAGGTGTGTTATGAGGAGAATCCATATGTGACATAAAAGGAACCATTGAAAGCTTTTATAAAGACGAGGTTTGTTCTTAGTTTTCTAGATGTCTTCACATTTAAGAGAATTGGTGGTAAAAGTGGGAAGAACATCAAAGTTCTCAGCTTCATTCATGCTGCTCACATATCCCTTCTTCATGGTTTAAAACTCTATCCCTTCCACATCAATTCTTTTCTATCCATGTAAAAGACCCAGGAGTCTCTTTTGAGTTAGAGTTAATACTCTGAAACCCTCACAACTGGGCCTTGAACTTGGTTCTCATCTGATCCATATCTTCATTCTGGCCACAGGAAATGAGGGATTCCTTCAAGACTTCCCTTTAAACTTTCTGGTCACCCATGCCAGATATCTTTAGTTTTCAATTGCTCGTTTTCCACATCTACATTCTCCAGGGCCATCAGAAAAAGCCAGGTTTTGACACAGGAACTGAGTTTTACAATCTCTTGATTGTATGTGCCATAGCCTGCCCATATAGTTCATCCCATGGCAGTATCAGTAACCATTTGAGCAATCAAAATATCACCGCATGTCATGGATTATCCATGTCCCATTTCTCTCCAGAACTCTTCAAATTTGTAAGCAATCCATTTCCTAAATTTGAAATTCTGTTTCTTAGGGCCACTCTGGATACCAACTATTGTACCAGTCAAAGTCCTGGCAGGAAAGAAATGACACAAACTGGAGAAGAAGTTCATAAAGAAATGAATTTACATATGGGCAAGGCATAGGGAAACCACAAGGGATCATGCAGAATGCTGTGTATAGTAACATTTCCAAGTTCTTAGCATCTCTTCTCTTAGGACTTAATTTACTGTGGGACACAAAATACAAATTTGAGAGTCATCCAAGATTATCCCTTGTCTATTACATCCCACTTTTAATTAATTAAATACCAAGTCCTCCTAAATATACCTTTAAAATATCTTCTGTTTCCTGCATTACCTATACCCCATATGTAGCATCATGGTTCAATTCTTACTGAATCATAAATATTTTAGTATAACACAGATTATGTTTATACAGGAGCAGCAGGAGTGGGAGTTGGAGAAATAAGGAAGAACTAGGTCATAGAAGGACTTCTATGTCACAATGAGAAATTCATTCTCCTTTAATTTACAGCAAAAGAAAAAAAACTGAGATAGCAGAGCTTTATATTTCCATATTATTTGCACTGTTGCAATTGAATGCTCAACTTGAGAAAATGCACTAATACAACATCAGCACAAAAGATGTGAATTTTAATATGTTAGCACATCCAATTACAGCACCACAAGGAGATTTAGGAAGAAAGCAACTATAAACATCCAGCTGCAGAGTTTAAGCAGTCTCATGCTGTGACTTTAGAAAATGCAAATTATATGTTCTCATCTTAGAAACTAAAATGCGTTATATTAAAGGCCAATCTATATTATGACCTGGAAATTATAAACTTTAACACAATTCAGGAAATGAATTGATTCTTTATTATGATCAGTTGAGTAAATGTTAAACTACATTACACAAGATGAACAGGCCAACATATGTGAAGGTCTCCCTATCTCAGCTACAGTACATTTATTAACTATAAAGTATCAGGGTAAGACATCCATAGTTCCCCCACCCATACTATATTGCCTATGTACTTTGTATTAACTATAATTTTAAATTTTTTTTTTTTTTTTTTTTCAGCGTTTATTTATATATTAACTATAATTTTATATAAACTTTATATCAACTATAAAATGTGATGGTAAAGCATAGCCATTGGTCTTCTATCTGTGTTACAGTAAAATTTAATAATATGTGTAGATTGCTATATTACTTGCAAATTAAATGTAAGCTAAATTAATCAATCTTAGTCTTTTGTCATCGGAAAATATAATTTTATAATAATTTGTTTTTTAAGCATAAAATGTGATAAAGAAGTAGCCTTCTGTGAGAAAAATAAAATGGTATCCTAATAAAATATACACATGATGCCACATCCCTGAATTTATTTATCTTACTTTTCTTCACTCAGTAGCAACTCTCTGGCTCATTTTCTTTAATCCCAAAATGCAAGACATACTCTTTGAAGAAGAATCTGCACTACGGATAGAACAGACACAGCTCTCATGATATTTAACACACCTTCGCGTCTTAACACTTTAGTTGCTAGGGAGAAAAAAAACCCATCTTGGGATCCTGAGCCTCAATGAAGCATTATAGAATAGGACCATTTGTGAAACAAGACCAAACTGGGTGAAAAAAGCAAACACTTTCTTTCTCTTTTCTAAACTCCATAAGGGATTTGTCAGGTCAGAGACCCTTTAACAATTGTGTACCTTTGGTTCAAAAAGGACATATCTATTAGAAAGAAAGAACAAATGTCATGTGTTCCAAGAAAAGGATTTATTAAATATCAGGATGCTAACTGAACTTTTCTGTTACTCTGAAATTAACCATTGCATTGTTAATGGTTCTTTATGTGCACAAGAGGGGGAAAAAATCAGTCTTAAGAAATACATAGTCCAGGTCCCCATTTTTCCTATAACCTCTGCCCTTGAAAACCACATTCTTAGATTCCCTGATTTGAGTTTCCATTCTCTTTGTCTCTCTCTGTCTCTCTTTGTTGTTGTTGTTGTTGTTGTTGTTGTTGTTAAGGCTTAAGGCACTTAAAATTCTAAAAGATCATTTTAAAAATCTGTTAATTATTTTAAACAAAAAAAATAATTATTTTCTTTTTTTTTCTTAAAAATTTTAACACTTATTCACTTTTGAGAGACACAGAGAGACAGAGCAGGAATGGGGGAGGGGGCAGAGAGAGGAAGACACAAAATGAAGCAGGCTCCAGTCTCTGAGCTGTTGGCACAGAGCCTGATGAGGGGCTCAAACCCACAAACTGTGAGATTATGACCTGAGCTGAATTCTCAGGTCATCCTGAGTGGATGCTCAACTGACTGAGCCACCCAGGCACCCCCAAAATAAAATTATTTTCTAAACTTATACTTTGTTACTGGAAATCTGGATAAAATAGAATCTTCTAGAGAACTGAAAGTTTCTAGAAGCATACTGCAATATATCAGGATATTATTGGAAAGGAATGTGGTAATTACTTTGCTTCACATTATTTTAAAGCCTAAGCCAGTTCCATGCAGTGATTTTTTTTCCCTATCTCCTATTTGTGTTAACAACCATTTCAAATTAATTGGGAAAGTAAAATATCCTTTTTTGAAAAAATGGTGGGAAATATTATAGCTTTTTGGTAATATGGTTAAGAACTTTCATCTTTTAATAAACCTATGTAAAAAGGGGTTTGGGGGAGCACCTGGGTGGCTTGGTCGGTTGAGTGTCCAACTTTAGCTCAGGTCATGATCTAATGGTTTGAGTTTGAGCCCTACATCAGGCTCTCTGCTGTCGGCACAGAGCCTGTTTCAGATCTTCTGTCCCCTTCTCTCTCTGCCCCTCCCCGGTTCACCCTCTCTCTCTTGAAAATAAACATTTAAAAAAAAAGAAGGAGTTGGGCAAAATATATATTCTGTCTTTTTCAAAACTGAAAGATATATACTATTTTTTTTACCTTTTCTTTCCACTAAAATTGTTGAGTGTGATTCTAGAAAATTAAAAAAAAAATTAACATTTACTTATTTTTGAGAGATAGAGAGAGAGAGAGAGAGCATGAGCAGGGGAGGGGCAGAGAGAGAGACAGACAGAGTGCGAAGTAGGCTCCAAGCTCTGAGCTGTCAGCACAGAGCCCCCAATTCAGGGCTCAGCTCAGGAACCATGAGATCATGACCTGAGCTAAAGTCGGAAGCCTAACCGACTGAGCCACTCAGGCACCCTGATAATTTTTTTTAATCTCAAAAAAGAATACTTTGCATTATTTACCTGATAAATAGCTAATGATTATAGCTAATATGTCAAAATTTGCCAAATATTTAGTTTAGTTTAACAGGAAAATGTGGTATGAATTTCTGTATGGATATTTCGTATAATACAGATATCTGGAAAGAAAAATTCATCCAAAAATTTTTTAAAGATTCAAATCCACAAATTCTATTACATTGTTTTTTATTTAGGGTAGTCATAATCTAAAAGTCAGTATTTCAATTAATTAAAATATTATGATGGTTCAATATTAAAATATATTCAACTATAAACCATTAGAATGCGGACTTATCAGACCATTTAATGATGTAAAAATATATCTGTAATATAGGTAGAGAAATATAAAATACTATATTGGGGAGATGTATAGCAATATATTAATAGTTCATAATTCCACATAATTTTCCTTTCTTAAAAATCTGTATTTTCATCTGACTCTAATATTTATAAAAATATAATATTCATATACATATACATTTTTTAAATATACTGCTACTCAACTTGTTCTCCAGCAGAATACTAAATAATGTACACAATTTTGTTGGCCACCAGATGAGAGAATGCTTTTGTGTATATATTTGATACTGAAGATAAGAAAAGACAAGTAAATATAACTATTCTTTACTAGAATTTCTTTGGAAAGACATGTTAGTTGATCATTTTGTAATATCTTTTATTTTTCATTTTTGTAATTATAAAATGAGTCACTGGCTTAAAAGAAACTCTCGTTAAGCAAGTAATGAATATCATACCTATTTGGAAATGAGATACTTGAATCAACTGGAATACTAATTTTGAAAATGTTTTGACACAGGGGGGCCTAGATGACTCGGTCAGTTACGCGTCAGGCTCTTGATTAGGCTCAGGTCGTGAGCTCATGGTTCCTGAGATAGAGCCTCATGCTGGGCTCTGCACTGACAGCACAGAGCCTGTTTGGGATTCTCTCTCTGCCCCTCCTCTGCTTGTGTGTGCTCACTCTCTCTCTCTCTCTCTCAAAATAAATACAGTTAAAAAAAATAAATAAAACAATTGTACTGAATTCATATTTCTGTATTTCTTTTTTTTAAAGTTTTATTTATTTATTACTGTTTTTATCATCATGTTATGATATTAGCCAATCATAGGGTTGGATGGAATCATAAAGTTCATTGGGATTAAATGAGATAGTATTTGTAAATTTCTGAGCACAGTGCCAGGTAACTGTAATAACAATGATGATATTAATTTACTTCTTACATATGTGTCAGAAGAATAGAATCTCAGTATCTATCTGTTTTTCTAACATTTATATCTTTCATTACCTCAAATTACTAGTTTGCTTTTAATTGGCCTCAAAATACCAACCTATGTTTCACATGAAAATATCTGGTAATTAATTATGAGAGGGAAAATAGTATGTTCAACATTTAGTAAAGTAGTTCTAAAAGTTTAAAATGTCTGAGTTCTTAGTTTATATAGATATAAAAATATGTTTATAAATCTACATTTGAATATGAACTTCAGAGGAAATTACATTTTTACTTTAAAAAAAAAAATCTTTTGAGAGAGAGAGAGAGAAAGCATGAGTGGGGGAGAGGGGAAGAGGGAGAGAGAGTGAGAATCTCAAGGTGGTTCCATGGTCAGCATGAATCCTGATCCTAAGACTCTGGGATCAAGACAAGACAAGTGGAAATCAAGAGTCAGATGCCCAATTGACTGAGCCACATAGACACCCCTACGATTTTACTTTTTTTTTTTAATATTTATTTTTTTTTGAAAGAGAGAGAGTGTGTGTGAATGGGAGAGGGGGAGAGAGAGAGGGAGACACAGAATTGGAAGCTGGCTCTGAGCTGTCAGCACAGAGCCTGACATGGGGCTCAAACTCAAAAACCATAAGATCATGACCTGAGCTGAAGTCAGTCACTTAACCCACTGAGCCACCCAGGCACTCCATACACTTTTACTTTTTTAAAGTGGTATTAGCACTAGCCTACTTAAGTCTCTGCAATTAAATTTAGGGAAGATAATTCTAATTCATGTCCTATGCTTAAAATCTCATTTTTTTGGGTAGCAAAAGTGTCAAAAGTTTTCAGGGATAAAGAAGTAAGAGTGGATAATTCAAAATTGGCAGGTTTTATCTGTAAGGGATCCAGCACTCATAAAGTGTCATTTGAGAATTTTTTTATGGTTTCTTTTTTATATTTAATTTTTTTTGATGTTTATTTATTTTTGAGAGAGACAGACAGTGCAAGTGGGGGAGGGGCAGAGAGAGAGAGAGAGACAGAGAGAGAGACATAGAATCTGAAACAGGCTCCAGGTTCTGAGCTGTCAGCACAGAGCCTGACGTGGGGCTTGAACTCTGAACAGCAAGATCATGCATGACCTGAGCCAAAGTCGGATGCTTTACCGACTGAGCCACCCAGGCACCCCAAGGTTTCTTAATGGCTATAACTGCCATTAGTAATTGAATGGGTTTACATCCTGTGACACAAAACAGTCAGGCATGATTTTCAATTTGGCAATGTAAAAATTATTAGATATTACTGACACAGAGTATAATGTGATTAATATCTAAAATATTATAGGCAGATAATTGCAATTATGACAACATATTTACTTTTATTGACAACATATATATTTTTCTCCAATGCTTTTATCATTTTTGATCATTAAAAAGCATGAAAGAATTTAGTTATCCACTTAAGTTACCCTATTATGGATGCATTATTTTAGGCTAATGATCTTTTTACTACAGTTTTAAGAGGCAAAAGTCTCTGAAAACTTTGGGGTTTTGTTTGTTCTGTTTTTTTTTTTTTTCACATAGGCAAAAATCTGACCTGAATTGATATGAGGCTATTTATATTCTTGAATCATCTCTTAGTTTGAATATTCATTTTACTGCAGCAATTTTAATATTTTAATATGCTGCTTGAGACCCTGCTGTGACTGTTATGTAAATATATGGTGTTTGCACTGAATTACATATTTAAAACATTCTGAATCTGAAGCACTCTTGGACTCAAGGATTTGGAAAATGAGTTAGGACCCTATATTATCATGTTCATTTTAATGATAGATAAACTGGGGCACAGAGATGGTAAGTCATTTTGCAGTCACATAGCTTGTAAATAGAAGTGTGATTAATTTCCATGTAAACATTTGATTGTTCTTAAATCTTTTTCTGATTCCTCCTTTCTTTTCCAGTGATTCCAAAATCTCAAACATGGAATGTTAGATGGACACCTGTAGATATGTTAGATGCTGTTATTTTTTTTAACAAGAAAAATTTTAAATGGGGGAGAGAACTAGGAAAGCTTACTGTTCTTGATATTGCTAGCTAAAAGATCACTGCATTCTGAGGAGATCATATTGGTCAACCTAGAAGAGTCAGTTAAGACCGGATGTTAATTTATTTGAATGTGTATGTGTCATAGTTACTCTAAAGGGTGTCAAATGCTGTGCCAGCATGTACTGTCAAAAAAAAAAAAAAAAAAAAAAAAAAAAAAAGACCACTGTGAATGACTATATAATAATCAGTCTGCAATGTGGAATTTACATAGCAAGCAAAGCTTTCAAAGGGTTTAAATACATCTGTCTTGATTGAAATTTCACAGATGGAATTTCTAGAGTTATCCACATAGCAGCTTGAGGCAAATGTTAGGAAATTGAGTTTTTGTTTAAGCTCAGACACCAAATTGTTGTGTGACCTTGAATAAATAATTAAGCATTTACTTCATATGTTCTCATTTATAAATTATATTTAGAATGTGTCTTCATGAAATCTAGATGAAATAAATGTACCTGAGTGCAGTTAATTGAGCCAGTTTTAGAAAGGTCTAGTAGTAGTATTTATTACTATTTCAGTGTCTACTCCAGAAGTAATTTGGCCCATTCCCACGGTGTCAGAAGCCAAGCTCTGAATTTGTCATCTGCAGTGTGTACCAAGGTAGAATAGAACATTTAAGCTTGTTCACATATTCTTTAATAACTTTTTTGAAAGTGGCAAAACAATAATAATTTGTGATCACAACTGTAAATATAAATAAATGCCATCCTTAGTCAAATTGCAATTGTGTAAGTGAATAATCCAAGCATAATTTGTCCCTATTACACTTTACATTAATCATTAATGTTTCTCGGTTTTAGTTATTATTGGGACAGCAAAATACTGCAAATTCTTAAACTATTTCAATTAATAGCAAAGAATAATTCTTTCCTTTCACACTAGATTAGTGGTTTCTAATTTCTAGAAAAGTACATATTCCATTATTGCCAAAACCTCTATGTACACTGAAGAGTTGTCGTCATGATTCATGTGGATGGCTCACCTATTAAGCCACTAATGTAAAAACATTACTATAAAATCAAAGAATGTAAGTCTTTTTTTTTTTTTTTAATTTTTTTTTTCAACGTTTATTTATTTTTGGGACAGAGAGAAACAGAGCATGAACGGGGGAGGGGCAGAGAGAGAGGGAGACACAGAATCGGAAACAGGCTCCAGGCTCTGAGCCATCAGCCCAGAGCCCCACGCGGGGCTCGAACTCATGGACCGCGAGATCGTGACCTGGCTGAAGTCGGACGCTTAACCGACTGCGCCACCCAAGCGCCCCAAGAATGTAAGTCTTAAGAGTTGATGACAGATTATATATCCTATGAAGAAGAATATATAAATGTTGAAGATTATAAATTGTGGTAATTCATAATACAGAATACATCTCAAAAAATTTTTAAAGGGCTAAACATGGGTTGCATAAATTTTAACCTCTCTTCTCTGATTAAAACTTAGATTTTAGGGGGCACCTGGCTGGTTCAGTCGGTAGAGCATGCAACTCTTGAACTCAGGGTCATGAGTTGAAGCCCCACGTTGGCCATAGAGTTTACTTAAAAAAAACTTAGATTTTGGGGCGCCTGGGTGGCGCAGTCGGTTAAGCGACCGACTTCACCCAGGTCACGATCTCGCGGTCCGTGAGTTCGAGCCCCACGTCGGGCTCTGGGCTGATGGCTCAGAGCCTGGAGCCTGTTTCCGATTCTGTGTCTCCCTCTCTCTCTGCCCCTCCCCCGTTCATGCTCTGTCTCTCTCTGTCCCAAAAATAAATAAACGTTGAAAAAAAAATTAAAAAAAAAAAAAACTTAGATTTTTAAAATTAATTTGTTATAAAGTATACAAAAAGTAAATTTGCTTGGAAATGGGGGTAAGAATGTAATGGATGAATTTAGCAGTTTTCCACTTTTTACAAAGGCAAACAGTTATTGTGACTATTTAAAATTTAAGGGGCGCCTGGGTGGCGCAGTCGGTTAAGCGTCCGACTTCAGCCAGGTCACTATCTCGCAGTCCGTGAGTTCGAGCCCCGCGTGGGGCTCTGGGCTGATGGCTCAGAGCCTGGAGCCTGTTTCCGATTCTGTGTCTCCCTCTCTCTCTGCCCCTCCCCCATTCATGCTCTGTCTCTCTCTGTCCCAAAAATAAATAAACATTGAAAAAAAAAATTTAAGATGATACATTTGATATTATGCCAAATTATACATAGATTAGAACAAAAGAAATCCAAATAACTCTTCTAGATATGCAAGCATAAAATACAAGTCACACAAATATGCTAATGTTTTTTAACGAATTCAGATTTTAATCTACATTTAAAACACAAAAAGTAACCTTCAAAACCTCCTGCCATGGTAATTAACTCAAGAAGAATTTCCAAAAGACTTTTTCCTAAGGATGGTGAGAGGGAACGGATGGTATTGAAGATCCACTTGACTTTCTCCACTGTAGTGAACAGATAATTTGAGGTCTACTCAGATATAAATTGAACAAACTCAACATTTTTCAACCCGTTATTTCCTTCTACTAGTTTCTCTATTTCTGTTGTATAAATATTATATACATAGTATATATAATATATAGTAATAAAATTATATGTACATAATTGCAGACCAAACCCAGGAGGTTCTCATAAAAAAAGTTTGGGGTGGGGGACAAATGGACTAGTCTTCTATAATCACAAGACTGTGAGCTCTCTCTGTTCCATATTAGGAAAACAAGGTCTGTGAGTAATGTCCATTAGATAAGTAGATCTGGGTTAAGTAAGCACTGAGATAGTTGGAGTGTTTGTATAATGCCCATTTTAGGATTATACCATCCAAGCACCATTGCTTTGTATGTGATTTTGCTACTTTAGAATTATGGCATTTGGGTGTCTCTGCTTTGTATGAGGTGTGCCCAAGAGGCCAAAATTCATCAGTCTCTTCTTGTGGTTATTCCTTCACCTCAGAGGACAAGCTTTGACCATAATTTGTTTACTCTGGCATAGAATTGTCATATGAATGTCTCTGTATATCAGAGGTTCAGTGACAGAACTGGTCCACTAAGATAATACTTTGAGCCCTACATGACTATACTGCATTACTATAAACACAACCACAAGTAGAATTTGAAACAACCAGTGATGACCTTTTTTGAGCCAATGGAATGTTGCTTTGCCATCTCTAATGGACTCTGTACAGTCTGCAAAGTTGATAATAAGGTACGCTAAATTACTCAGCCTAATCAATTAACAGGCAACATCTAATAAGCTCTAGTTCCACAAATGCAATATAGGAAGGAGATACTAAAAAATCAAGCCTTAAGAAATTTGCAGTAATGACAAATATTTATATTATTTTCCTGTTATTTTTACGTTATTTTTCATCTCCCGAACATTACCAAAAGTGACACACACTGAAAGTGTTTGTGATAACCATTCTCTATTGTTTTTATTTATTTTTTTTAAGCAGCAGGCAAAAGTTTATTAAACTATAAAATTAAAAGAATAGTATGAAAGCTATTTACAGAGAGGGGACATTCTAAAATGAATGCCCGCGATAATAGGCAAGGGTCTTTGTTTTATAAGGTTCTAGTCACCCCCCACCCCCTTCCCTTCCCCCTTGTTCCTTCTCAGGTCCTACTGGTATTGGTTTGATAACTCTAGGTGCTGGGTTGTCCATTCCTGATTGGTTCATTTCTATTGTATGAGGGGTGGTCTATGGCCATTTCATTCCTTGTGGGTCATATGTTTTATGGTCTATTACTTATTTTTAGTTAGGTCTTTTGTCAAATTCCTGAGGGAAGACTGTCCCCACTCATGACCCAGGGGATCAGGACCTGTGTGGATTTTGACGAGGTAAACTGGCCTCTACAGAGAATAACAGGAAGGGTTTCACAAACTTCATGTGGATATGGCCATCTGGAACCACAGCAATTACTGGTGCCTATGCATAGTAACTGGAATTATACGGATAATCCCATGGTAGCATGGAGACTTTCTGTATGTAAACAGAAGTTCTCATAGACCCAACCAATTTTTTATTTATAGCTATTGGAAATGAACAGGCAAATTGTTAGCCATGAATTTTTTTAAGTTTATTTATTTTGAGAGAGAGCACAAGTGAGGAGGGGCAGAGAGAGAGGGGGACAGAGAATCCCAAGCAGGTTCTTCACTGTCAGCACAGTGCCCAACACAGAGCTCGAACTAACAAAACTGTGAGATCACAACCTGAGCTGATACCAAAAGTCAGACGCTCAACCAGTTGAGCCACCCAGGTGCCCAGTAACCATGTATTTTGAATATACCAAGAACTGAATATGATAAACTCAACTATGCTGAAAGAAAACAATCTCATGATATTTGGGTTAAATAACCAAATACCAGGACAATAATTACTAAAAGAGAGAGATTAAAAAAAATCATTGTGCTATGTTGTATTTCGTCAATCTCAGGCATGGGCTTCACATCCATTATCATCTTTGGTTCAGACTGCTTTTTGAAACTGTGTGCTTCTAGAGAATTTTTTTCTTTAAAGTTTTATTTATTTTTGAGAGAGAGAGAGAGAGAGAGCACATGCATGTGGGAGGGGCAGAGAGAGAGGGAGACAGAGAATCCCAAGCAGGCTCCATGTTGGCAGCACAGAGCCCGATGCAGCTCTGTAAGATCATGACCTGAGCCCAAATCAAGAGCTGGTCACTTAATCGACTGAGCCATCCAGGAGCCCCTAGAGACATTTTTGACTTAGCCTCAGTTTAAGGTATCATGTGAGTGGAAATTCACATTGACACATGAACCCATAGAAGGAATAGAAATGGTGTCCCAATAACGTTGTAAAGCATTTTCATGATAATGTATGTAATGGGTTGAATTGTGTTCCCCTAAAAATGATACATTGGAGTTCTAATCCTCAGGACCTCAGAATGCAGCCTTAGTTGGAGATAGGGTCTTTACAGAGGTAATAAGGTAAAATGAGATAATTAGGGTGAATCCTACTACAATATAATCAGTGTCCTTATAAAAAAAAAGGGAAATTTGGACACAGAGATAGCCACACAGACAGAACAGCATGTGAAGATTGGTGTTATGCTGCCTCAAGCCAAGGAACTACCAGAGCTAGAAGAGAGCTGGGACAGATCTTTCCCTAGTGCCTTCACAGGGAGCATAGCCCTTGCAACACCTTGATAGTGGACTTCTGGCCTCCATCCCTCTGGTGGCCAATTCTGTCTTTCAGAAGGTTGATGTAGATGCTGTGAGTCAACCTTAGCCTGCTTAAATTGGGAAAATTATCTGTCTGAATGTTTGGTGGGGAGACACATCAACTTAGAGGCATCTCATTTGGCTGGGTTGGTAAAAGCTCATTTAGTGTGCAGCTCTACAAGGGCATTGACATTGGCCTTTGGTCTGCCTATGTACTTCTACATTCATAACCACTGTTTCTTTGTGAGTCTTGAATAGCTTCCACTAAGTCATAGGTAACTTTCTCACCACTAGTCAAAATATTTGATGTCATAAATCCTTCAGGTTTCATAGCATTTCAAAGTCACAAACAATTCCAAAACCATATCTACTCGTGTTTTATCTTCTGTCTTTTGCCACAGTACAGGCTTCAGTCAGGGTTATTACCTTTACTACTTGGGAAGATAAAATATCATGTAATGGATCGCTTTCATGTCTGTGTTTCCAACAGGCACAATAAAAGTGGATGCCTTTGTCATTTTCAAAATCCATTTATAAACTATATTAAGTGGCAGGTGGTGGGGGGTGAATGGAGTCAAAAGGTACAAACTTCCAGTTGTAAAATAAGCTATGGGGATGTAGAAGTCTGTACTGCACACAAGGTCCTCTGCCTTGAAGTTTAAGAGCAGCAAATACTGATAGAGTCATTAATGTTCCGCACGGCTATATTTTTTCTATCATTAAATCCTAAATGCAGTGGCTATCTAGTGTCTCTGCAGCTTCTGCTGAGGTCCCTAGTGTTCATGAGTTTCAATGTAGTTCAGGGTCAAGCTGCAATAGACTGCACCCTGATGCGGCCTCTACTTGCCAATGCCTTTAATGCCAGCAGAGCCAGTAGCTCACTGAGCCTCATCTTGGCTGATATCAGCTGACACTATCCAGGAGGCCAGGTTTTGAGTGAGCCCCACTCCCACATTCCTTGCCTTTGCAGAAGCCTGTGTGTTTCCACCACGCCCGCCTTCTACCCTGATTCTTTGTTGATGCCTGTGCACTTCTGCTTGAGGCTCAGTATTGCACCCTGCCTCTGTAGAAATAACCAGTGTTGTGTAGACAAGCCTACCCTGAACTTCAGATCAAAATCCCATGTGCCTTAAGGCTTAACTTATCTTGCCAAAATGGTAACAATTAAAAGCCTACTGCAAGTATACATACATATGTGTGTGTGTGTGTGTGTGTGTGTGTGTGTGTATCAAATTAATGCCCAGTATAAACCTCTACAAACTGCCAAGATCCAAACTCCCTGTGGATGTAATAAAGTCTGAGCTCGAAAACCACAAGCTCTGACCACCCAAAGCTGCTCCACTTGTATACCACGTTCACTCAAGTTTCATTCCTGCTTTATTTAACATACTGACCCATGCAGCACAAACTGGAGTTTTAGATGTTACGTTCCCCAAAACACAGGCCTTTTCCCTGCTCTGCCTCCATCCCTTCCGCCTCCTGTTCTTCATCAATACTTCCCTGTTCTTTACAGTTTCAGTATGAGAATAGTCATCAAAAGTATATGCACTGTGCAGGCAGGCAAGGTGTTCTCCCCAAAATTATTAGGTAAGTCACTACCTCGCTGGGCAGAAAACTGTAGAACAGCAAAGAGGCCATTAGTGCTGGGCTGAGGGTGTCTCCTCCACATGGAAGAAGACATCAACAAAGGATGTGATAGTCCCCATCCATAATAACAGAAATGTAACTATTTTTAAGACTTTTAAACAAACTTTTAAATATATCCCAGGCTTTCTTCCCTTTGTCTTTTCCTCATGATGTCTTCAACTCTTCTCAACCTTAAAGGTTTTTCCCACCTGCCACCTCACCCATGAAACTACCCCTACTGTCTTCAAAAGTTTCTCAGAAAACTGAGGCCTTGTCCAATGCTTTGCAAAATGCGGTCCGAGGACCATCCACAACAAAATCACTTGTTGTTTGTTAAAACATGTTTCTGAAACCATCAGTGTTATCCAAACCTTGAAATAGGACCCCTGCCAGTGCCTTGTAAGAAGTTCTGTTAGTGCATGAAGTTCCTTAATGAATGAAATCTGAACCTTTTATTTTTTGATACCTCATCATCACAGATTACTTTTGTCTTATGATGTTGTTACTTGGCATTTACTTCTCTGTAAATTGCTTGGAGGAAGTTCTTTTTTAAGATTAATTCCTTAACATGGACCCTACACATAGCAGCTGCTCAAGAGCGGTTTTTTTTGTTTTTTTTTTTTTTTTTCAACGTTTATTTATTTTTGGGACAGAGAGAGACAGAGCATGAATGGGGGAGGGGCAGAGAGAGAGGGAGACACAGAATCGGAAACAGGCTCCAGGCTCTGAGCCATCAGCCCAGAGCCTGACGCAGGGCTCAAACTCACGGACCGCGAGATCGTGACCTGGCTGAAGTCGGACGCTTAACCGACTGCGCCACCCAGGCGCCCCTCAAGAGCGTTTTTAAAATGCACTCAACTCCTTTTTACTCATCTCTCAAAAAGACTAGATCTCTTCCCTTATCCTATCCTGATAAAGTGTCTCCCTGCTCTTATCCTGACAAAGTGTTTAGAAGTGAAAGAAAAACGTGTGAAATCACTATACAGTAATTCATTGAAATATTTTGCTGTTTCACAATGTATTCTCTTTTCTAAGGTAGCCACATTCAGCCTTTTTGAATTACATGTTTTAAAGGCTATATAATGTACTGCACATTTCTAAGCACTGTTTTTCTATGTAATAAAGATTTCCTCTTTGGTAAATTCTGTTTCCTCAGCATCTCCTACTGCATTTTTTTTTTTTTTTTTTTTTAACATTTATCCATTTTGGAGAAGCGGGAGAGGGGCAAAGAGAGGGAGGCACAGAATCTGAAGCAGGCTCCAGGCTCTGAGCTGTCAGCACAGAGCCTGACACAGGGCTCGAACTCACAAACCAGGAGATCATGACCTGAGCTGAAGTCAGATGCTTAACCAGGCTGCTTACCGACTGAGCCCCCCAGGCGCCCCGCCGCCTACGGCACTTTCAAATGCAAAGTGATCAGTAGAGTGCACCGGCTCCCTGAAACCTTAATGCAGTACCAGGCTGCATGTGTTACCATTTATAAAATTTTATTATACAAGGTTTTACAAATATTATTACACCCCTTTTGTTTTCTTTTTTTTTTTTTTTTCAACGTTTTATTTATTTTTTTGGGGACAGAGAGAGACAGAGCATGAACGGGGGAGGGGCAGAGAGAGAGGGAGACACAGAATCGGAAACAGGCTCCAGGCTCTGAGCCATCAGCCCAGAGCCTGACGCGGGGCTCGAACTCACGAGATTGTGACCTGGCTGAAGTCGGACGCTCAACCGACTGCGCCACCCAGGCGCCCCACACCCCTTTTGTTTTCAATCAAGCCCTTCTCATTTTGTAGTGATTGCAGGGAGACAGAAGCAACGTACCAGCATTTTCCCTCAGTTCACAAAGGTTACCAGTGGACCCGGCACTGGTAATGCGCAGAGACAACATTCTTCCATAATAGGGTCCCACTAAACCTGAAAACTTAATTCTTGCTGTGACACTGCTCAGTTTCCATCATCTTTCAAAAGATTTGACACTAACAACCTGTGTGCTTCCACTTAAGAAAATACCTGTAAATAGCAGACTGAATTCTTACACCAAATTTTATACAGACAACATGATAGAGATCAACACTAAACCATCCTGCACACCTAGAAAACTGATTTGAGGATTAACACAACAATCTGCATAATCTGCACCACAGAACTCAGCAGATACACGGCGTGGAGAGGTGAACTGGGGGAGAGAGAAGCTGCGGAGGGCAAGGAGCTGTTTTTGCTTGTGGAGAGAGGACAGAGATGAGGGGGGGAGTACAGGAAAAGCCCCCCCCCCCCCCCAAAAAAAAGCAGCTGGAGAGAAAGTGGAAAAGTGGAAACAGCCGCAGGAACTGAACTAAAAAAGGGAGAAAGGAGAAAGGAGAGGGTTTAAATTCCATCAAGACTCTATAAATAGGGGGAGCCCAGAGTCTGAAACTCCTCAGCTCAATACCTGGCGGTGCTCTGGTGAGAAGCGCCAATCCGCAGGAGCAGAGAGTGAAGTCCGGGGGGCTTCAGGCCACACAGGGAGAGGCAGTTCCCCTGCTGGAAGGACATCTGGTAGACGCTGTGTGGCCCCCCACAGGTAAAGACCCCCGCGGACCCCAGAGAACAACCACGTTCGCTGGTGCTGGAACAAGGTGGTTAAGGGTGAAGCCTGGTGCCAGATGTGTGTTGTGATTCTCCATATTCCCTGAGACGCTGCTGCTACACGATCGCGTGAACTTTTTCTGGGGCCAGCTGGCACCCAGCCACAGTCCCTGGGCATTGGCAGCAGCACGGTCTGGTGAATGTTCCTGGGTGCAGCTGGCTCCAGGCCATTGCTCAGTGAGACCCTCCCACAGAGGGTCAGAACGGGTCAAAGCGGCAGTCCCTCAGAAGTGAGGGGTTGTGAAAGGCAGACACATCTGAGATAAAACTCAGGAGGGAGGTGCCACCTGGCAACCTGACGGCTTGGTCACCGACAGTGTAAAAGCGGGGAGAGGACGGAAGCCAGAGACAAAGGACGGGTGTGCGATAGCTGATCGGGGAGAGCAGAATTCCAGTATTGGCAACTGGGTAGCTGGGTGACGCCCTTTTCACCCCTCCCGCGCATGCGCATACACACCTACAAGTGCCACAAAAATCCACCCCAGAAAACTAAGCAGCGCCATCTAGTGGAGAACAGAGCTGTTACACTAAACACCGCCTAACAGGGTCAACCTCGCTCTTCAGGAACACCACAAATCTCCACGCCTGCATAGTTTTAGACTATAAAGTCCTTCATAGTTTGACTTCCAGGGGAAAACAAGGTAATTTCAACCGTATTTCAGTCTGTTTGCTGGTCCATCTATTCAATTTTCTTTTTTTTTAAATCTTTTTTTCTTGGATACAGAAAGACAAAAAATTTACATTTCACTTTTTATTAAAAACAATTTTTTTCATTTTTTTCTTTTTAAAACTTTTTTGTAAGTTTTTAAAATCCTATTATTATTCCATCATTTCATTTTTTCACTGCATTCATTTTTTCAAATTTCCAAACGTTTCCTTTTTTTTCTTTTTCCCCTTTTGTCTCTAATCTATCAAGCCCCTATCAACACCCAGACCAAAACACACCTAGGACCTAGCATTATTTATTTGATTTTTTCTGTGTGTGTGTGTTGTCTTATTTTTTTACTTTTAATTTTTTTTTTACCTCATTAATTCCTTTTCTTCCTTCAAAATCACAAAACGAAGGAATTCACCCCAAAAGAAACACCAGGAAGAAATGACAACCAGGAACTTAACCAACAGAGATACAAGCGAGATGTCTGAACCAGAATTTAGAATCACAATAAGAATACTAGCTGCAGTCGAAATAGATTAGAACCCCTTTCTGCAGAGATTAAAGAAGTAAACCCTACTCAGGATGAAATAAATGCTATAGCTGAGCTGCATTCTCAAATGGATGCTACAGTGGCAGAAATGGAAGAGGCAGAGCAGTGAATCAGCGATATAGAGGACAAACTTCTGGAGAATAATGAAGCAGAAAAAAAAAGAGGGATACCAAGGCAAAAGAGCACAACATAAGTATTAGAGAAATCAGTGACTCATTAAAAAGGAGTAACATCAGAATCATAGGGGTCCCAGAAGAGGAAGAGAGAGAAATAGGGGTAGAAAATTTGTATGAGCAAATCATAGCAGAAACTTTAACCTGGGGAAAGACACAGACATCAAAATCCAGAAAGCACAGAGGACCCCCATTATATTCAACAAAAACCGACCTTCAACAAGACATTTCATACTCAAATTCACCAAATACTCAGGCAAGGAAAGAATAATGAAAGCAGCAAGGGAAAAACAGTCCTTAACCTACAAGGTAAGACAGATCAGGTTCACAGCAGACCTATCCACAGAAACGTGGCAGGCCAGAAAGGAGTGGCAGGATATAGTCAATGTGCTGAATCAGAAAAATATGCAGCCAAGAATTCTTTGTCCAGAAAAGTTGTCATTCAAAACAGGAGAGATTAAAAGTTTCCCACCAAACAAAAACTAAGGGAGTTTGTGACCACCTAACAAGCCCTGAAAGAAATTTTAAGGGGGACTCTCTCAGGGGAGAAAAAATAAACAAACAAACAAAGACTAAAGCAACAAAGACTAAAAGGACCAGAGACCAGGAACTCCAACTCCACACGCAACATAATGGCAATAAACTCAAAGCTTTCCATACTCACTCTAAACATCAATGGTATAAACACTCCAATCAAAAGACATAGGGTAACAGAATAGATAAGAAAACAAGATCCATCTATATGCTGTTTACCAGAGACCCACTTTGGACCTAAAGACACCTTCAGTTTGAAAATAAGGGGATGGAGAACCATCTGTCATGGTAATGGTCGCCAAAAGAACGCTGGAGTAGCCACACTTATATCAGATTATCTAGATTTTAAAATAAAGACGGTAACAAGAGATGAAGAAGGGTATTGTATCATAATTAAGGGGTCTATCCACCAAGAAGACCTAACAATTGTAAACATCTATGTTCCAAACGTGAAGGAAAACAAATATATAAATCAACTAATCACAAACATAAACTCATTGATTATAATTCCATAAGACTAGGGGACTTCAACACCCCACTTACAACAATGGAGAGATCATATAAACAGAAACTTAACAAGGAAACAATGGCTTTGAATGACACACTGGACCAACTTAACAGATATATTCAGAACATTTCATCCTAAAGCAGAATACACATTCTTCTCGAGTGCACATGGAACATTCTCCAGAATAGATCACATACTGGGACACAAATCAGTCCTCAACAAGTACAAAAAGATCGAGATCATACAGTACATATTTTCAGACCACAACACTATGAAACTCAAAATCAACCACAAGAAAAAATTTGGAAAGGTAACAAATACATGGAGACTAAAGAACATCCTACCAAAGAATGAATGGGCTAATCAAGAAATTAAAGAGGAAATTAAAAAGTACATGGAAGCCAATGAAAATTATCACACCACAGCCCAAAGCCTCTGGGATAGAGCAAAGGCGGTCATAAGAGGAAAGAATATAGCAATCCAGGACTTCCTAAAGAAGGAAGAAAGATCTCAGATACATAACCTAACCTTACACCTTAAGGAGCTGGAAAAAGAACAGCAAATAAAACCCCAAATCAGCAGAAGACAGGAATTAATAAAGACCAGAGCAAAAATCAATGATATCAAAACAAAACAAAACAAAACAAGGGGCGCCTGGGTGGCGCAGTCGGTTAAGCGTCCGACTTCAGCCAGGTCACGATCTCGCAGTCCGTGAGTTCGAGCCCCACGTCAGGCTCTGGGCTGATGGCTCAGAGCCTGGAGCCTGTTTCCGATTCTGTGTCTCCCTCTCTCTCTGCCCCTCCCCCGTTCATGCTCTGTCTCTCTCTGTCCCAAAAATAAATAAACGTTGAAAAAAAAAATTTAAAAAAACAAAACAAAACAAACTAAAAAAACCAGAACAGATGAATGAAACCAGGAGCTGGTTCTTTGAAAGAATTAACAAAATTGATAAAACCCTAGCCAGTTTAATCAAAAAGAAAAAGGAAAGGGCCCACATAAATAAGGAATGAAAGAGGAGAGATCACAACCAACAATACAAAATACATTCACTACTAAGAGAATATTTTGAGCAATTGTACACCAATAAAATGGGCAATCTAGAAGAAATGGACAAACTTTTACACACATATAAACTACCAAAACTGAAACAGGAAGAAATAGAAAATTTGAACATACCCATACCCAGTAAAGAAATTGAATTAGTAATAAAAAATCTGCCAAAAAATGAGTCCAGGGCCAGATGGCTTTCCAGGGGATTTCTACCAAAATTTAAGGAAGAGTTAACACCTATTTTCTTGAAGCTTTTCCAAAAAATAGAAATGGAAGGAAAACTTCCAAACTCTTTCTATGAAGCCAGCATTACCTTGATTCCAAAACCAAGACCCCACTAAAAAGGAGACCTATAGACCAATTTCCCTGATGAACATGCATGCAAAAATCCTCAGCAAGGTATTAGCCAAACGGATCCAACAATACATTAAAAAGATTATTCGCCATGACCAAGTGGGATTTATACATGGGATGCAGGGCTCGTTCAATATCTGCAAAACAATCAATGTGATACATCACATCAATAAAAAGACAAGAACCATATGATCCTCTCAACAGATGCAGAGAAAGCATTTGACAAAAGACAGCATCCTTTCTTGATAAAAAACCTCAAGAAAGTAGGGATAGAAGGAGCATACCTCAAGATCATAAAAGCCATATATGAACGACCCAATGCTAATATCATTCTCAATGGGGAAAAACTGAGAGCTTTCCGCCTAAGGTCAGGAACAAGACACGGATATCCACTCTTGCCACTGTTACTCAACATAGTATTGGAAGTTTTAGCTTCAGCAATCAGACAACACAAAGGAATAAAAGGCAACCAAATCAGCCAGGAGGAAGTGAATCGTTCACTCTTCCCACATGATATGATACTGTATATGGAAAACCCAAAAGATTCCACCAAAAAACTGCTAGAACTGATCCATGAATTCAGCAAAGTTGCAGGATATAAAATCAACAGAAATCGGTTGCAAACCTATACAATAATAATGAAGCAATAAAAAAAGAAATCAATGAATCGATCCCATTTACAATTGCAACAAAAACCATAAAATACCTAGGAATAAATATAACCAAAGAGGTGAAAAATCTATACACTGTTCTACACAGAGCTAGAACAAATAATCTTAAAATTTGTATGGAACCAGAAAGGACCCTGAATAGCCAAAGCAATCTTGAAAAAGAAAACCAAAGCAGGAGGCATCACAATCCCAGACTTCAAGCTGTATCATCAAGACTGTATGGCACCGGCACAAAACAGGCACTCAGATCAATGGAACAGAATAGTGAACCCAGAAACGGACCCACAAACGTATGGCCAACTAATCTTTGACAAAGCTGGAAAGAATATCCAATGGAATAAAGACCGTCTCTTCAGCAAGTGGTGCTGGGAAAACTGGACAGTGACATGCAGAAGAATGAACCTGGACCACTTTCTTACACCATACACAAAAATAAACTCAAAAGGGATGAAAGACCTCAATGTAAGACAGGAAGCCATCAAAATCCTCGAAGAGAAAGCAGGCAAAAACCTCTTTGATCTTGGCCACAGCAACTTCTTACTCAACACGTCTCCAAAGGCAAGGGAAACAAAAGCAAAAATGAACTACTGCGACCTCATCAAAATAAAAAGCTTCTGCACAGTGAAGGAAACAATCAGCAAAACTCAAATGCAACCGACAGAATCGTTTGCAGACAATATATCAGCTGAAGTGTTAGCATCCAAAATCTGTGAAGAACTTATCAAAGTCAACACCCAAAAAACAAACAATCCAGTGAGGAAATGGGACAAAGACACGAATAGACACTTCTCCAAAGAAGACATCCAGATGGCCCAGCAACACATAAAAAGATGGTCAACATCACTCATCATCAGGGAAATGCAATCAAAACCACAAGGAGATACCACCTCATACCTGTCAGAATGGCTAACATTAACTACTCAGGTAACAACAGATGTTGGCAAGGATGTGCACAGAGAGGATCCTTTGCACTGTTGGTGGGTATGCAAACTGGTGCAGCCACTCTGGAAAACAGTATGGAGTTTCCTCAAAAATTTAAAAATAGAACTACTCTATGACCTAGCAATTGCACGACTTGGTATTTATCCAAGGGATACAGGTATGCTATTTCCAAGGGGCACATGCACCCCAATGTTTTAGCAGCACTATCGACAATAAAGTATGGAAAGAGCCCAAATGTCCATCGAGGGATGAATGGATAGGAGTATTACTTGGCAACCAAAAAGAATGAAATCTTGCCAATTGTAAATACATGGAACTAGAGGGTATCATGCTAAGCAAAATTAGTTAGAGAAAGACAAATATCATATGACTTCACTCACATGAAGACTTTAAGACACAGAACAGATGAACACAAGGGAAGGGAAGCAAAAATAATATATAAACAGGGAGGGGGACAAAATATAAGAGACTGTTAAATATGGAGAACAAACTGAGGGTTGCTGGAGGAGATGTGGGAGGGGGGATGGGCTAAATGGGTAAGAGGCATTAAGGAATCTACTCCTGAAATCACTGTTGCACTAATAAAAAATAAATAAAGACCACAGGATAATATAGTGGGGGCAGAGGATAGTTTCAGCACCTGGGTAACCTGCTCTCATGTTTCTGAATTTAAAACCGTAATAGTTGAGGGGTGCCTGGGTGGCTCAGTTGGTTAAGCCTCTGACTTTGGCTCAGGTCATGATCTCATGGTTCATGGGTCTGGCTCTGTGCTGACAGCTCAGAGCCTGGAACCTCCTTCAGATTCTGTGTCTCCTTCTCTCTCTGCCCCTCCTCTCCTAGTGTTCTCTCAAAAATGAATAGAAATGTTTTAAAAAAATTTTTTAAATGTAATAGTTCATTACTAAATTAAATATTTAATTGAAATAATTCACTGAAAGCTGTGCTCATTTATTTTCAAAACATTTAATTTCATCTGAATTTCATATGGTACAAAAATATTACATGCTTAAACACATTCAAATAGAAAGTTCTTTCAGTTCTTTGGGCCACCTTGAAGGCAAATAAATAAGAAACAAATTGCATAGCATACAGAAAATTTTCTTTCACAAGAAAAAAAATATTTGGACATTTTATACTTAGTGTAGCTTAGCAATCCATTTTATCTTAATAAATTTAGTTAATTGTTAGGAGGAACAGTATATATACAAAAGAACTCAATAGAGGGCAGCTATTTTAACTTCTAATTAAAAACATGGCTGCTTTAATTTTTTTCTTGTATTTTTTTAAGAAGATACTCCATTTGTAAATTCAAGTTTGGTTGGCCTTTTTTAGTCTTTTTGCTCAATATTTTGAATACTTCCATTTTCTTCTTTTTATAGAGCCTTTGAGCTTCTTCTCTCTCTTGTTTTCTCTTCTCAAATTCCTACAATTATTAACATGCAATTTCCATTAGTAACAAACAGTAGATACAGTTCAGTCATTGTGTTGAAATAGCTATTACCATGCAAACACTTTAGTCTTGTCTTAGATTTTGTAAAATGAGAGGTGTTACCTGTCACTTAAGTAGTTACCTTCTGCCTTTACTCCGTAATGCTCTAATACAGACTAACACAAAGTTATTAAAGTTTTTTAGTTATTTGGCTACAACTAAAATTAGAACACAGAGGAAAGAAGGCATATATATGTAAGATTTCACCATGTAATTAGATCTGGGATTTTAGAGATTACCTACTCCACATAATACAAAAATCTTCACTTGTAGAATATCTGGTATTCTATTTAATTTGCCATCTGACAGATTTAATTAAGGAAACATTTACTGACTATATACTAGGCAAAACACTGCTAGGCATTATGATTGTGATTAAGAATTATGCTCCTTTGATTTGCTAAGATAAAGACTCAAATTCATTTGAGTATAAGAAAAATAATTCAAATTCTTATGTAAACCTGAAAAGCACTACTTGAAATGCACAATATTCTTACAAAAGTTAAACAAAAGTTCTTAAAAAAAAGCAATACATGTGCTGTTTCTCAATTTCCCTAGTAATATAATGACAACAGCCTGTATTTGTATGTAACTTAATTATCAAAGTGCTTTCATATCATAGCATATTCTATTCTTATAAAACTGTCATTCTAGGTTATTATCTTCATCTTACAGATGAAGAACTGACACTCCATGATATGGAAAGTGACTTGTCCCAAATCCCAAATACCCTGTAGGACCAAGTCTCCTATCTAGATCTTGTTAATGCAAAGTCTGATTAGCACTCAAACTTATGTCCTCCTATGGTATAATACTTCATTTACTTTAACAAGCACAAAAGATCTGGAATTTATTTGTGAATTCAGGTATATACAGGCTAGTTTACCTCTATGGAGTTTCTCTAAACAAAGTAAAAAAACAAAAACCAACAAACAAAATAAATTAAAGTTTTAGCATCTATTATGGGTGCTTATTTAATTTATGTACTTAATTTTGATTTCTCATGGATTGATTGGTGTTGGCTTTTTCTCCTGACATCTGATATCCATAAATTCTAAGAAACTATCAATTTTCATGACTACAAAGCCTTAATATTCATATATATAAAGAAAATTTCAAAAAGATACTAAACATTTTATAGTATAGTGGTCCTTACTTTACCTGTTATACCATTTCCAAAGGTGGCAGTTAACAACTGACTGTTGCTGGTTAGAAAAGAGCATAATGTAACAAACTATGAAACAAATGTACAATACTTCCATGGAGAAATGTTTCTCCTTCATCCTAGTCTACCATCAGTTTAAAAATAATCAGGAGAATTGTACATGTTAAACTTCCAGATTTCTTAATTATACAAACTCTAAAGCTAAGACATAACAGAAATTTCATGTCAATACCATCTTTGAAGTAGTTTTTGATTGATGTGCTATCCTTTTTAAAGTGATGGATTAATATAGCTTCAATGCAAAAAACAGAAACCACAGATTGAACAATTTTGTTGAAGCTCTGCATCATCTTGTTTTCATCTGAAAAAGACTATTATAATTTTGGGCTTCTGAATGACAATAAAGAGTGGTAACTTTTTGCTAAGCTAGTCTAGTAAGTTTTTAATAGGCAAGATCAACTCTTTAGAAAGAAGTATTTTATTCTAACACCTCCTCTTTTACCTGTTTCAATGTAAAATTATGATAATCTATTTTTCTTAAGTCAGTAGATCTCAAATTTTATTATACATAAAAATCTCGAGACACTTGTTAAAAGTGCAAGTTCCTAGACCATACTCTTAAAAACTGTTGTCCCAGATACTCATTAACCTATAAGCAGTATCTTTAAGATCCTATTCTTGACCTACTAGTATGCATGCCTTCTTGAGGATAATAGAAATGACTGAGGAATTTGTTAAAATTCTCCAGCTCTTCTCCGACCACTCATTTATTCAATAGCAATTTACAGAAAACTTACTATATACACATGCTTCTTAGCTTTATGTATACATTTAGAATTTAAAAAAAAAGAATTTAAATATTTTAAAAGATCTTACTTGTTTCTTAGCAGTACGCTCAGCTTGTACTTGTTCGTATTCTTCCTGTGCTTTTTGATTTGATGTTTTCTTTTTATTTTTCCTTGGAATAGTAATGGAGCTTTTTAAGATAAAGATATGAAAGTCAAAGGATTAAAAATGGTGCAACCAAAATTATGACACAATTATGTCAAATATAGTACTTGCATAGTAAAATGTCACTGATGCAAATGAACAGAGCAAGGAAGAGAGGCTGGAAGAGGACATCAATCTTATTAGTAAAATGTCCAAAAAAAAATATTAAAAATATAGTTACAGCTTTCAAAATACAATTAAAAAATAATTATAAATAAGTAATTATAGAGACTCTTTGAGAAATATTTCAACCAGGGACAACACAGAAAGCTTTGAAAGATTCTAAAATGTTAACAAACAGGAAAGCAGCACAAGAATGACAGAAATGACAGTAGGAAGAAAACCTTAAATTGAAGGATGTTACAGAAGTTGTGGGTGGTACATGAACTTTAATCCCAAACTGCTTTGATCAACTTGTCTCTACTTAACCTATTTAGTCATGAATGACTACACCTTGAACCTAGTCCCCATTTAAAACTGTTCTATATTAAAGTACTTCTCCCTCTCTGATGTCCCACTCTAATCTAATTCAACTACTGAAGCTCAGATGACATTCATTTCTCAAGCTATCTGATTCAGTAATTAATCTTCCTTTTCCCAGTCTCAATTTTTCACTACACCAATTCACAACTACAATAAAACATATTTCAACAGTTCCTTTCTTGAACAAATGCATAAATTATTCATTACCAGACTCTATGTACTGTTCTAACTATCAGTCTTATTCCTTGTCCTTTCATTGTCAAATACCTAGAAAGAACAGAAAATAGACTACAGATGTCATATCACATTCACTCCTTAACTCCTTGCAATTTGGCATTTGTTCTCTTTAATGAAACTATCCACGTCAAAAATGGCCTTCTAGTCAAATATGATGATTGAATCAATGGGCATTATTCAGTCTCATTTAATTGACCATTCACTATTTTTGAAAACTTCATTCCCTTTGTTCTAGTGACATTCTTCTCTCCTGCTCATGTTTTCCTTTCTTGCACCAGGTTTTTCCCCAAGTGTTTCCCTTCTTGGTCTCCATTCTTTAGGTAGTTACATCCAAGTTAATAAGGACTATCTACTGAAAATCTCTCCAAAGTCACCAATGATTACCTAAACCATAAATCCAAAGACTTGTTCTTAAAGTCCCGTTTTTCTTGGACTTTACAGTGTTTGATACATGAACAATCTCTACTTTCTACAACTGTCCTCTGCTGACTTCATTGTTTCTGTATTCCCCTTTCTCCAATTATGACACTTCTATTTAACTTCTTCAGTAACTTTCTCCTGCTTTGACCTCAAAGTTAAGAAATCTTTAACAATATGATTTTTACCTTCATATTGTGTCTCGTGGTTTAACCCCCCTTACCTCAATTATTACCAAGAATGACAGAAACCTGCATTTCTAGATTTGCCAGAACTATACATCCATTATTCAATAATATGACGCACATGCCTACTGACAAAATTGAATTTTTAGCATCTCTGTTTCTATTTTCAATTGTACTTTTTCCTGGGGTCTTATTTCCTGTTACTTTTACCACAAGTAGCTAACAACTTTAAGCAATCTCTACACCCAAAGTGGGGCTTGACGTGACCAGCCTGAAACCAAGAGTCGCACACTCTACCCACTGAGCCAGCCAGGCACCCCGAAGGGAGGCAGTGAGCACTCCAGATACTAACAACTTTAAAGAACGGCATTTTAGTGAACTAAAAAGTTAAGAGTCCCAAGTAACAGCTGGATTCTGTGTCGGTTTAGGTTTTAGCACATTTTAACCTTAGGTATGCATAGAGAAAGTTAAGTCAGCTCTTTTAAAACCCAAGTGTTATACAGCTATGCCATCTATTTGTTTAACTGCAACCAAGTCTGTGTCCTCTGGGGGAAAAAGTCTAGAATAGTAGTATCAGCAGCAGTTAACACCTATGTAGTACTTCCTATATACCACACACCTTTTTAAATACCTTACATAAACAAACCAGTCTTCACAGCACCATGAGATGGGTCAGGAGTACCACAGAGCCTGTGTGAACATCCATTCTGGAGTTGAACAAATGGCAGCTCTGAATTACATACTTCTTATTATCATTTCTATCTCAAAGAAGAGGCACCAGGATGTTAGGTCCAGCTCCAGAGTCTGACGTTAACCACTATACTATAATATCTCTCAAAGTAGTTGTTGGTTTTTTTCAACATGTACTATTAACAAGAGTTTACATGGTCCAAAAAAGTTAAATGCATTTGAGGCTAAAATCCAAAACCCACATCTTTTAATTCCAACTTCATTACTTCTTCCACTAACATAAACTAGCCTAGTTCAGTCATTTTAGCTAAAAGAAAGCTTCCCTGAAAATATTTTCACATAACTCACTGTGATTTCTAAAAGGCCTTAAATGAGAAAAATTCCAAATTCCACAAACTGTCCTATAAACTCTTTTATAAAACACTACTTCTATCTAAAGGACTTGAAAAGAAAATAATACATACTTTATTCTTATGCTATGTTGCTCTGCTGCCTGAGGCTGCTCAGCACTACAATGTTCTTCAGACAAAGCTTGGGCAGTGCTACATTGTTCTTTTAGCAAAGGTTGATCAACTTGTTCTTGTGATAAAGGCTGTTCAACTTTTCTAAGTTGCTTCCTGAGTCTTTCCTCTTCAGCTAAATAAAGATGTTTTAGATGATCAGGGTATCGATCTGTGAACTGGGATTCCTGTGAGGTTTGAGCCTTCTTTTCCTTCCACAGCAATTTCTTGTAATTTTGCTGAATCTTCAGTTTTCTTTGGAATGCGAAGCCTTGTCCTATTGAAGAATATCAGTCATAAATTAACTTTCTCAGAAAATAAATTGCATGAGAAATGTAGCTATTTTTTAACACAGAAAACTTTTTACATCATCACATTCAGAAACTCAAATTACTTTACTAGCAAAACTAGTTTTGCTTTAAGAAGTCATTTCATAAAACAGGTTTAAAAGAATGTAATGAATAGTATGTTGGTCCTTTGCAAAAAGACAAGGGTAATATTAGTCATACACACTCAATAATCTCAAAGAAGAGAAAATGACTAATGTTACATAACTCCAACCGACTGCACCCAAAATCAAAATAAATTCCTTCATTCATCTAAAACACTTACTCTAGGTCTCCAATACTTTCAGAAAAAACTCACATCAATTATTTTACCTTAGAAAAGCACAGTATGACTGATTTTCGAAAGAAATTCAGTACAAAAAAGAGAAGACAGTGCATGATTTTCTGTACAGCTAGCAATTACGAGGAAACTGAACTTACAGCTTATACATTCCAAATGGGATTTGAGGACACGTGCAGACAGCAAGGCAAAATAAAAACAAACTAAAGCGAAGTTCATTAAGATCAATAAAAGAAAACGGTTTCCAAAGCTTTGGGATATTTGTAATCAGCAAGGATTTGAGGTAGTACATTTCGGTCCCATCTTTCTCTATATCCTTTGCCTTAATACATGCAGAAGTGGACCCATAGATGCTCTGCTTACAGTTTCATAGAAAAATTGTAAGAAAAACAATTCTGATCAAGAATGGGGTTAAGTCGGGAAACACGTTTAAAGATTTAGTTAGCAACGCCGCCTCATCTTCCATTCCTGAGCTATGGGAAGCCCATAGCTCCCACTTTCCCATATTCCCATATTCCCTCTGCCCCAAGGAGGTCTGGGAATGGGCCCCCTCTGCCCCAGGGAGGTCCGGGTCTGGATCCTAAAGCCTTCTTCCCTGCTATGGCGGGTCTCATATCCTCAGATTTCGCAGGCCTGAGGATTTGTAAAAGGCTGCCTTCTTACATACCCTCTAGAACGCTTCCCACGAAGGCCTGCTGATGATTAGATCGCCACGTCCTCTGCTTCACATTCTTCTTCCTGAATGCGACCGGGGAAACTCCGTCGCTACGTGACCCAAAATTCCCTGCCGGCCACCGAGCCGCCGGCCTCACCGGCGCCATGGCACACCAACCAAGTCGCCAGGAAAAATCACAATGGACGCTGTGAAAGTACGTCATGAGACAAAAGCAATCAATCACCCAACTAGAGTCCAGATCGGAGACGTATTCATACGGTCTGAGTTACTTGCGACCGAGCCCTCGCCTTGCGGCTACGTTTGCGCCACCTACAGCCCGGGAGGGTGAGCGTCATGGCGGCTTCTTTTCCGCTCCCAGTGACCCAGGACCTGTCCACGTTGCGTGCCAAGTTGCAGGGACTGCTGCAGTTCCTGAGAGAAGCCCTGTCCATTTCCAGTGCACATACGGTGGACTTCTACACTGAGTCCGTGTGGAAGCAACTGGTCGATTTGCCCCCGGAGACCGTGCTGGGGGTGCTGAGGCGGTCAGCGGCCGAGGCGGAGGCTCGATCCCCCGAGGCGCGCCTCCTGGTGGAAACCGAGATGGGATCAGGTGAATGGCAGGTGGGCGGGGCGGGCTGGGAGCCGAGAGACAATCCGGCCCAACAGAGAGTCTCCCTAGCGGAAGAAGAGCGGAAACAGGTGTGCGGTGGGGCGGGCAGAGGCGGGGCCGGGAGGCACGCGCTTCAGGGCAGCGGAAGCGGGGTTGGGTTCGTGGCGGGGTGGGCCTGGTACGTTCTTCCGGGTTATCTCTAACGTCCTTGGGTGCTTGTGTATTTTCCAAATTTAAAGAGACAGGGAATCGTGCAGGAGCGTTTGTTCTTTGAGTAATTCAACAATAAGTTTTTAAATGGTGGGAAACAAGACGAATAATGCTTTTAGATTCCAAGTGGAAACGGCAGAAGATAAATCAACCCTTTATGAAATACATCAAGATAATTTAAAATAATAATGGCCAAGAAAAAATAAATGAAAACAGATGTGATAGCGATTGTGTGAGGAGACTGCTGTAATTTAGGTGCTAAGAAGTAGGAGAAGGCGCCAGCCTGCAGTGAGCCACAGGAAAGGATTTCAGGAACCAAAGAGGCCCAGAGGCACAAAAGAGCAGGACTAGTTGAGGTTCTGTAGAAAAGCTTGAGTGTCTAGAGCCAGGCATGGGGAAATGGCAGGTGTGGTCAGGGAGGTAAGCAGGGGCCGGATCACGCAGGATCTCCAGTCCTCAGAAAGATTTTAAGTGTGATGGGAAAACTTTGGAGTCATTTGGTCAATATGGGGACTTAATGTAAGCTATATTTGAAAAAAAAATAGTTTTAATAATTGTTTGAAGAACAGACTAATGGAGCAAAAGCTGAGAGTCCAGTTAGAATGCCATTTCTGTAGTACAAGAAAGAGATGCCTGTGTCATGGAATAGGATGGTAGTAGTGAAGACCTGAAATATATACCCGAAATATGTACCAGTTCACGTGAAAATTGTTTGTAAAGTATCTGCTGTGTGCCATGAATTTTTGTAGGCTCTTGGGTTTCTTGCCTTGGAGAAATTTAGATTCTACTGAGGTGAGTACATGTTAGAAGTAGACATGACAGGACACCGTCAGGCTTCTGGAATTTCTTCCCTTTTGCTACTCGGCTTTCCCAACTTTGCACTTACTAGTGAACTGTATTCACTGAGCATTCTCTGAAATACAAAGTACCACTAGAGGGTCCTCCTGTAATAGGTAAATACTGGTTTCTTTAAAGGTACTGTTCATTGTAGAAAAGTTACACATCTCTTTAGTTTGCTCTCTTAATACCCAGTACTCACCTAGTAACAGGGCTTAAATTCTCAGTGTACATTTGTTGAATGAATGAATGACTCATGGTAGCTCCTAAAAAAAAAAAAAAAAAAAAACCCAGCAATTAAATATGCAGCCCAAGACTTTCATATGGGTTTTCATACAATAAAAGAATTAGATTGTTTGCATATCCTAATGATAATAATAGGGTTATTTGATATTTATTATTTACTCTACCGTGTGCTAAGTGTTTTCTTGAATATTTTCTCTTTTAACATTTATGTCAGGCTTGCAAGACGGGTTCTGTTTTCCCTTCTTTGTGAAATTGCAACTTGAAGTAGTTTATCAGGGTCACAGCAATGGAGATTCAAACTTGGGTCACCTGAGGTCTTCACTGTAATGAAAGTTTATTCTGAATTATCTAAGAGTGAATTACAAAGGCTATTTATTATCAAAGCCAACATTTTTATGACACGACTACATTCCTTTGTTCTGTTTTGTTTTTATTGTTTTCCCTTTTTAATATAAGAATTGTTTTGTTGGGGATCCTGGGTGGTGCAGTCGGTTAAGCATCTGACTTCAGCCAGGTCACGATCTCGCAGTCCGTGAGTTCGAGCCCCGCGTCAGGCTCTGGGCTGATGGCTCAGAGCCTGGAGCCTGTTTCCGATTCTGTGTCTCCCTCTCTCTCTGCCCCTCCCCCGTTCATGCTCTGTCTCTCTCTGTCCCAAAAATAAATAAACGTTGAAAAAAAATTAAAAAAAAAAAAAGAATTGTTTTGTTTACTGCTGTATCCCTAGTACAGTGCCCAGTCACTATAAGTGGTTAATAAATATTTGGTAAATGAATGAATGAGTGACACCACTTACTCGTTCTCTTGGGCTAGGAGTAAAATACTACTATCTTTGGGGAAAACCTTACAATCAATTTTTTAGTTATCCAACAACAGTGGAGTCTAGACCAGATTGTTCACTTTTGAAAAGTACCTGGCCCTGCATACTTTTATACATAATATTCACTTGTGCAAATGGTCAGCTGCCTTTACTATTAAAATAATGAATTTTTATAATTCATGCTGGTAAGGGATATTAATTTTTGTTCATGCAAAGAAAAACTATAGGCATTTTCTCTGTCTCTATATGAAGTCTGTTGTTTGTGTCATAGAAGAGTAGTTTTTGCTCTTATGACTATATTTGTATCTTATTAAAACTTACATCACATGGCTATGTACAGTATAATTTAGCAGTTAAATTTTTAGACTTTTGTATCAGATGTGATTCAAATTCCAGTTCTACCACTATCTCTGTAACCTTGGGGAAGTTTGTTCACTCTCTCAGCAAACATTTACTTAGCGTCTACTGTGTGGCATGCTTTTCTAGGAGCTAGGGAAATAGCAAATAAACAACAACCCCTGTCTTCATCTTGCTTGCATTCTAGAAGGAAGAGAGACAATTTTTAATGACACAGAAAAATCAAGTAGAGAAGGGAGGAATAGAGGAGGTGCAGGAGGAAAGTTTGTTTGTAATTTATATAGGTTGTTCCAGCAAGAATTCATGTAGATATCTCTGGAAAAGAAACCTAGAAAGGAGAAAAATGAGTCATGAAGCTATCTGGAGGTAAAACATGCCAGACAGTGAGAACAGGAAGTGCATAGACTCTGATGTGGGAGTATGCATGGTGTGTTAAAGGAGCACCAAGGAGACTGGAAAGGATTTCCATCAGGGACCCGCATAAAGTGGGGTTTTCTGCTGATTCTGTATGAGGAGTTACAAATAAACACAATTCCCAGAGCTTCACTTGAGTTAATGCACAGTGTGTAAAAGTGCACCAGCAGATGTTTGGCCCAATCATTTGGTGTTTTATGAGACCAAGTTGTTTCTGAAGATCCTCAGGGTAGCTATTTTAGTAGATTTCTCTTACTAAGTGATGTTATGGCCTGGTCAGAGTCCTGAAAGTTTCTTCTCTGTCTGCCTAAAAACAATTAGAGAAGAAACATTTAATTCTCTAAAATAAAAAGGAAAGATACTGAAAATAACTATATTTTATGGATATAAATTACAAGTGTTACGGATTGAATCGGGACCCCCTCCTCCAAATTCATATGTTAGAATCCTAACCCCCCATTGTGACTGTATTTGAAGATAGGGCCTTTAAGGAGACGAGATTAAATGAGGTCAGTAAGGGGGGAGCCCTAATCCAACAGGAAGAGTAAGAGACATTAAGAGGGCACACAGAGAAAATGTATATGAGGACACAGAATGCAGCCATCTGCAAGCCAAGGATAGAAGTTTCCCCAGGAACCAACTCTGCCATCACCTCCATCCTCCAGCTTCCAGAACTGTGAGAAGATAATTTCTGTTGTTTTAGCCACTCACTCAGTCTGTGATATTTTGTTATGACAGCCAGAGTAGACTAATGCAATGGGCTTTGCAGACAGGACTGCCGGAGTGCAAGTCCTGTCTCCACTTCTTACTAGTTTTGTTAACTTGGACTTCAACGCTTTGTACTTAGGTGCCTTATCTGTAATAAGGATAAGTATAGTACCTATTTGATGGAGTACTATGAAAGTAACATGAGTTGATACAATAATGCCTAGCAAATAGCAGCACTTAACCCAGTCATTTATTTGACTAGTGTTTATTGAGCACTTCCTACCTACCAGGTTTTATTCCAGACCCTACAGTTATGATACTGAATGCCACAAAATTCCTGCCACATGGAGCTTATGTTTAAGAGAGGGTAGATCCATAGTAAACCAAGCGTATATATGGTATATATATATCAACATAAATAAGTGAGATCAAGTGGCAGTAAACACAATAGAGAAAAGCAAAGCATGGAAGAGAAAGTGAAGAAGATGGATGGTGTGGTGGAGAGAAATGCTATTTTAGATTGGGTGATTAGGGAAGTCTTCTCTAGCAAGACAAAATTTGAACAGAAATTTGGAGAAAGCCAGTCGTACAACTAAGTGGAGGAAGAGTGTTTTAGGCCAAGTAAAGAGCAGGTACCAATCTGGAATATGCTAGGTGTGTTGAAAGCACAGAAGAATGATCCAGGTGGGACTAGTGAATGATAAGATTTGAGAGGTGGCCTGGGGTAACTTTATATAGGACTTTGTAGGCCATACTGCTAGGGCCATCATCCCAGGGACATGGGATTGAGCCTGCACAAGGCTCTGCACTGCGCATGGAACCTGCTTAAGATTCTTTCTCTCTCTCCTCCTGCCCCTCCCCTGTTCACACACTCTCTCTTTAAAAATAAAGCTTTTGTGCGGGGTGTGATATGTGATTTATGATTTATGTGATATGTGATTTATGACTCTGGCTTCTCTGTGGAGAAGAGACTATTAGAAGGGGAGAATGGAAGCAGGAAGACATGATAGGAAGCTAATAAAATAACTTCAGGTAATGGCAACTTGAAGAAATCAGATAGTTTCTCTAGCAAACAACAATGATAAACAGTGGCCAGATCATTAAAAAACAACTACTGGAAGGTTTGGGAAGATGACGAAAGGTAGTTGAGAAGACTTTACTATAGGAGGTTTCTACTGATGGATAAGAACTGGGAGTTCATGGCTTTCTTGCTTTCTTTTGTGCTCCAAGCCCCCCTAGATCTGGCAGTGGAAAGCTGCATCCTTACCACATCAAGGTGGTGATGACAAAGTTCAGAGATCAGAGAAGATGGAAATTTAAGGAGTATATTGTAGAAGCAGGACAGAAACGGCTGAGATCTAAGCTCCAAGCTCTGCCACAATCCCTGGGTGACTTCTAAGTTTAGAGGTCACATGCAGAATCCAGCAAAATTGCTGGCAAAACTAGGGCATGGTAAGCCTTTGAAAGAGAGCTTCTGACAAGATTTGCAAATTTACTGCCCCTTTGAAAGAGTGTGTTCCCCAGAGTGCACACAACTTGGGTGGCAAAGATCAGGAGCCTGCTTGAATTCATGAATTCTAAAGGCAGAACTCAGGGCTCGCAAGTGGGAATTTAGGCTGGGGAGCCCTGGAAACATAGGGTGAACCCCACAGTCTGTGAAATCTACCCAAATCTTTGTCTGACTGCTACACTGCACAGGTTCAGGGATACCCTCAGGGGGCAGGGTAGCAAATCAGCAATTGAGCAGAGACATCAGCTGCTTCACACTGAAGGGAGATAGATTTCACAGTTGGGAGTCCAGAGGAGTTAATTTCAACCATATCAAAACCTTTAGAAAAACAAAATAGATTCACTACAACAAATTCCCTGCAATTCTGCTTTTTAACCCAAACTCACTAGATGTGCAAAGAAACGGGAAAGTGTGATTCATACTTAGGAAACTGATTCCAAGTGAGCACCGATGTTGGATTTAAGTAGCTATGTTCAAAGAATTAAAAGTGTAACCAAAGGGGAAAAGAATGACTTAATAGGAGCTGATCCTTGTTGAACTCAGGTGTTGGATTTAAGTGACTGTTATAAGATTATTCAAAGAACTAGAAGAAAATATACTCTAAGAATAATCTCTAAGAATTAAAGGAAAATATAGCATTAATGAATATTTAATTATATGACCTACCTCATAAATTTTTAACTGGAGAAGTACACACATATTGACACAATTATATTAATGTCATATGTTGCTGCAAAACAAGTGACTTAAAACTACACAATCTCACACAGTTTCTGTGGGCCAGGAATTCTAGGAGATTAACTGAGTGGATCTGATTTGGGGTCGCATGAGGTTATAGTCAAGATGTTGTCTGGGCCGTAGTTGGTGAAGGCTTGATTGAGGCTGGTGGATTTGCCTCCATGTTGTTTCCCTCACACTGGAGACTAGTTGTTGCTGCCTGTTGGCATAAGGCCTCATTTCTCACCACGTGCATACGAACTTTTGCATTTGCACCATGCCCTTGATTTTGTCTGTGCTCAGACATGACTATGGAGTTGTCATGGCCACAGATCTTGTCTGATATTGGTGTACTGGGACACTTGTCACATTCAGTAGAGAAGACTGTGACTTGTATGTCAGTGCCAGGCACTTATGAGCTGACATCTGTCTGTGACAGCTTTTTTTTTTTCTTTTTCAGAAGTAAAATTTTACCTGTTTTGCAGAGCTGTAGTAAAGATTAAAGATGATATACTATAGCACCCAACGTAGAACTGGAAATTCAGCATGGGTACGATAAATCGTGGCTAATAAATGATGATGGTAGTAGTGGTGATGATACTGTATAGTGGTGATTGTGTAATTAAGTCTTTCCTTAAAAGAAGTAAACTGTCAGGAACTTCTAGACATGTGAATGTCCCCTATAACAACCTGTATTCTCTGCCATATTAACAAATGTCACACTATTGTCATTGTCCACTGGCTTGTCTGTAGTTGCAACTACATTATTAGCTAGGGGTAAACCAAGAACAGTGTTTGCTTTCTTCACTGTTCTACTCAGCAACTTGAACAGTTTCTGGGATACAGATGAGTGAAGTAATTGATGCTTAAAGACTGAATGAAGTGAAGCATAGATCTATAATGAGTATTACTGAAGGTACCCCTTGAAATGTGGTAATGAACTAGACATCTATTATCTCTGGTATGATCTCTGTGTATATACTATGTTTATTATTTTTGTTTTTATGTATGATTTGGTCCAAGCATCTTAATTTGAGGAGATAGAAGTCAGTAACTGTTTTTTCCCTATGTGAAAATGTTGTACTTCATTCAATACATTGCACATTACAATAAGATACCCTGAGAATTTGAAGGTAAAATCAAGACAGGCATCACATCAGATTAAAATTTCTAAAAGTCATTACATATATAGGTGAGGTTAACCATCTGCAGGAAAAAGCACTAGCTTTTTAATGCTTTGCTGACTCAGGACAAAGGGGTTTCCTATGTCTCATCTCAAGAGATAAGATTTTGTTATGCCCCTTTCAAGGGAACGAGGCTGTGTCATTGGGAAGTAATGACTGAATGTATAAATCTGTAACGTTTGCAAATGAACCATCTCTTGGTCTTCGAAAATTTATTGGTTTTCACAAAGTCTAGAAAATTCTTCCAAAAACACAAGAAGGAAATGATATTCTGAGTTAGAGTAGCCAAAATATTTTACAAAGTAGAAATAGATCTAGATTACAGAGACAGCTCAACCAGTTATCAAGCTTAATTAAAATTTTCTTTAAGAATGTATGTCTTTATTTGTTCTAATTGTAATTTTAAAATTAAGAGACTGTGTCCTAGCAAATGAATGATATGGGTTATATTATACAATATAGATTACCTATATATAGATATATAAATATACTTATTTAAATATACTTAAATATATTTATAAATATATTTATCAATGTGTATTAATGCATATTTTCATTTCTTGTAAGTTTGTTTAGAATCTGTTGGGGAAAATCTATTCAGCTCACAGGAAATCCAAGCTGTCCTTGGTGACTGCCAAAGCCCAGGGCTGTACTAAGACCCTGCCTGAACCTCCAGGGCCTCTCTTGACTCTCTGCTTCCAGGTTCTTGAGGCCATATGCTGCTTCTCCTGTTTCTTATTATTGTCACTGAAACGATCCTTACCAGGATTGGATGCTGAGAATTGGTTCCTTTTGGCGAGCATCTGTGTAATTAATTTACTATCATTTTAATTGAACAACGCAGAACGTGTATGGCTATGATAGGTTTTTATTTTGTTGAGCTTTCTCTTAAATTATTTTTATTGCATCTTAATAGATTACATTTCTTCTTGGCCATCCTAAGTAGTTTTTGTTGGTGGTGGTGATGGTGGTTATTGTGGTGTATTGACGTTGTGTTCACATTTAATTTAAAACATATGAAGCCAGAAAATGTGTTTGAAATAGAAAATGAGAAAACAGAAATAATTAGTGTCATCTGTTTTACTCTGTTGTATTCAACTTTTATTCATTCACTTTCCTTATGTATTTCCCTGAACTCTGTTTTCTCTTTTTCAGTTTTTCTGGATCTTTTTAGGAGACATCAAGTGTGGAAATAATATGACACCACAAGATAGTGGCAAGTTTCAGCCCTGTCCCTGGGTTGCTACTGCAATTATAAGTAAGGGAGAGCAACAAAGCAAGCAAATCTGGGAACCCAGGGTGATTTGTCATTGTACTTTGCTTATTCGATATATAGAAGGTGCTTTCAGATTGTTCCTTTTAGATGAGACCATTTAGAACTGAATTTATATTCTAGTTTTTAATACATCCTCCCCAAGTTTTGAGCCCCCATCCCCCATATCTTTCCATAATTAAGATGTTCAGTGCAACAAAGTTCATGAAGATATCTCTCATTATTACATTTCCCCCCTTTTTTTCCCCTCGTTCCATTTAAATTATGCTTATGTTTAGCTGGTCAGAATAAATTTGCCTTCTATATGTTTAGATATTCATCTCATGTTGTTTATATAAATTTTGTCAAATCATTAACCTTTCACTGGAAGCTTGCAGTTAATAGTAACCTATCTTTTTGGTTTATCATGATTTAGATTCTTTGCCTGGTTTACAAAAAAAACACCCCCCCCCCCCCCCACACACACACACACAAGACCCAAACCCTGCTTGCCTACATGGCTTCATAACTGCTAGGGTCTGCCTTTATTTTTGTTTTTATAACTTCATCACCTCAATGGTTAAAGGGCTTCTCTATAAATGGCATTAACATTCTTCCTGTTACTCAGGCTCATAATCTGTCGTCTCTTCTCCCTCGATTTCTCTTGCATCTGCTGCTTCCCATTCCCGTAGCAAATAGTTTAATTTCCTCCTTTTTAAGTCTTGCAGCAGAATTTTAGCAATAACTTTGAGCTGTTATTCTTGCCTTCAGACTCTATATTTCAGTTGCCTTTCCATTCATACTGCTTTCCAATTATCTTCCAGAATCATACTTCTGGTCCTGTCCTTCATCTGTTCAAGTCATCAGTAGGTCTATATTTCCTGCAAAATAAAGTCCTTCAACTTCTGGCCTTATCGCCTGTCTCCTCTTCAGTTGGAACCTCACTGTTAATGTAAGCAAATAGGAGGTAACATGGAAAGAGTATAGGTTTTGTGGTCATCACATTTAGTTTTGAATCCTGGCTCTGATACTTTACTGCTGCGCTGTATCATTTTGTGCAAGTTGGTTCAGCTTTTGAGCCTTAGTTTTCCCATATGAAAAATGGGAATCATAGTTCCTGCCTATAGGGGCTGTGTAAAAGTAATTAAGATATATGTTAAAACCTACCACATGAGTAGGCATTTAATAAATATTATTAATCTTCCCTATATTCTACTCCCCTCAGATAGAGGCAGACTGGACCCAGAGTCAGAAGACCTGGATAATCCATCTCTAAGTCTGATTAGCTGTGTGTCTTGAACAGACATTTAACTGTAGGCCTTAGTTTCCTCATATAAGAAGTAACACCTGAGGTGTTCCTCAGTGGCTGAGGTGGAAAATAGCTGCCCCCCAATCTCATGTGGCTTATACAAATGTCTTACATGACCAATAAGTGTTTGTTTGTTTTATTCCAGCCAACATTTCAAAATTGACAGATTTAACATATACACATGCACACAAACACCATAAATCTGGGATTGTAGTTTCTCTTGAAAAAAAAAAAAATCAGATCTGGCTATTTTGTTCCACATCTCTGTGTGGCAGAAAGCTCCCTTTATATCTTCAAGTGTTATCTTCATCCCCTAGCAAGCATCTCCATCTGAAATAATTTCTCCAGCCCCCCCCCAAAGTACTAGAGATTATGACTCTTGGTTTGTGCCCTTCAGTCAGTTTTCTTGTACCCCCTGAAAGTGAATTTAGGAGTTTGTGTCCGAACAACCAAAAATAGTTATGGATCACTTGACTAAAAGTTATCTAGGGTGGCTCCTAGTTCTCAAATCCTAGGAAATGTAATGATTTAAAAGTTTTATCTACAGACCTTATTAGTCCCTGCTGTTAAATCCCTGATCATGTTGAGGGCGTGAGTGAACCTGAATTTTGATAGAAAAACATATGACCAGTCATTATTGGGTCATCCAAGTTAATAAATGATTGAACTCCCTACATGATCTGACTCCACATCAACTTTAATTATGAAGATGGCTGAAATAATTTGATGTCAGTTCTCAGTTTTTTGGTTTTTTTTTTAATTTTATTTTTTTTAGTTCTCAGTTTCAAGGTATGTTTTCAACCAAAGTTGAAGGGAGGGGGTAGAAAGGAGTGGTATAGTATTACCAGTACTTCTCTTGGGGTTCTCTCTCTGCTCGTATACCTTGTACTTCTGCTGCCTTGTTCCCTTAGTGTGCCATGTGTTTTTCCCCTCCCTCATTTTGTTCGTGCAATCCTCTGCCCCACCTCAAATATTTAGTAACAATACATTTATTTCTCATCTTTTTTTCAAAGCCCAGATCAAATAATACTACATAAATAACAAAACTAATTATTTGTATATTTTATTTCTACCTTTATTAGAGCACTTAGCATGTTGTGTTAGAATGACTTGCTTCTTTCGACCTTACTAGTATATGAGTTCTGGTCTCTAGCATATGGTTAGCACCACAGAGTTGGTCCTCATTGTCTATGTGTTAAATTTAATATAGCTAAGGATAGAGTATAGGAACATTCCAGTAGGTAGAGCAGTGTAAGCAAACGGGTAAATATGGAAAACTATAAAACACATTTGGAGACAGGAACAGAGAGCAGAGCATTCATAAAATTTTTAAATAGCTAAGAGTAAAGTCTGAAAAAAATATCGCAGCCAGTTTCTGGAGGCTAGTCTGCTAAACTGTTTGGAATCATTCTTCCATGGGGCAGCAATCACCTTTGTGATAGTCTAGAGTTGAGGGTTGGCCTGGGACAAGATGATAGCAGTGGAAATGCAAAGGAAGTGATGATTTTTAAGAGAATTTGTGCAGAGAAAATTGGTAGTTCTTGGTGACCGATATTTATATGAGTTTAGGGAAATGGAGGAATCAAAGATAATTCAAAGAATTCTTTGGGGGAAATAATGCATTTAGTTTTAGATATATTGTATTTAAGATCACCCAAATGGAGATTTTAAGATTTCACATTCATTGCTCCTCAACCATGTATCTACTGCTTCATATTTTTAGAATCAGTTGACATGTTTTATTTGGGTAGTACGAATTATCTCTTCTCTAGGCTATAAGGACCAAATGTGATTGGAATGAATTTAACCCTACTGATAGTTGAAAAGTGAGAGAAAGGACTAAGCAATCCTTGAGCATCTTGTCTCTCCCCTCTACAAATTCAGTATTCAAAATTTGTTGTAGTCATTATTGGAATTAAGATAAGAAAGGTCAGTAGTCTCTACACTTTACAACTTCTGGGTGTCTGTATTCTACTTTTTACAAATATTATTTAAGATTTTATTAGTATAACATGGTACTAGGTATTGTGCTTGAATACAAAAGTGAACTGGGCATAATCTTTGTCTTTAAAAATTCACATTCCAATAAGAAAGATAAAATATATTGGTAATTATAGTATAAAACAAAATGGAAAGATGAATGGAGTTTTCCTTTCTAAGCAGAATTTTACTCTAGTTTCTTCTCATTTAGTCTGAAAATTATACTTTCTAGACTGTGTGATCTGTGCAAGTCCTATGTTCTAAGCATTACCCAAGAAAATGCTTAATTTACCATTTATCAATCTATCTAAAGTTTATTTTGAGAGAGAGAGAGAGCATGCACACACGCATGTGAGCACACACATGCACAAGTCTGGAAGGGGCAGAGAGAGAGAGAGAGGGAGAGAGAAAATCCCAAGCAGGCTCCATGCTATCAGCACAGAGACCAATACGGGGCTCAATCTCACAAACCATGAAATCATGACCTGAGCGGAACAAAAATCAAGAGTCAGAGGCTTAACCAACTGAGCCACCCAGGTGCTCCTTTCTATATCTATCTATCTGTCTGTCTGTGTATCTATCTATCTATTTTTATTATTTAATTTCCAGCTATGTGACAGTGCTTTTATCCAAAACTGGTTGATTTCATTTTCCAAATAAGTTTTTCATCATTCTTTGTATTTGAAATTTAAAATGTCCAGCTGTGTGTGTTTCAGTTGTTGTATTGCTTCCACAAGTTTTTATCATTCTCCACAATAAAATTCTAGTTTTCCCTCCTGGCATGTTAAGCTGTTCCTCATTTATTGTTTTATTCTTCTCTGTGTGTTTCTTAAGAATGTTTATGCCATCTTAGTGAGGTAATGTATCATGACAACTATTTTTTTTTATTTTAAAACTGACTATTTTTAGAGTATTCAGAATTTCATTACAGCTGGCTCTTTGTCAACAATTATTTCTCAAAGATTATTATTCTTAATTGACTGCTCTTTGCATCTGTTGAGTATGAAGCCATTATCTAAACATAGTGAATCTGTCCTTTTGTCTACAACACCTGCTTTTATAAACCTTTAATACTGCTTAATACTTTATAGTATTTTCTACCAAAGACAGATTTGGAAGTATAATTCCATTACTAAATTATCTGGAAATAATTATTGTTTTTTAGGAGGAGGGTCATTTTTAATCTGGCAAACTTAAACTTGTATAAAATATTTCTACTTCTGTTCTTTTCTTTTTATTTTTGTTTAATCTTTATTTTTGAAAGAGAGAGAGTGTGAGTGGAGGAGGGGCACAAAGAGAGGGAGACACAGAATCCGAAGCCAGCTCTAGGCTCTGAGCTGTCAGCACAGAGCCTGACGTGGGGCTTGAACTCATGAACCGTGAGATCATGACCTGAGCTGAAGGTGGACGTCCAAACAACTGTACCACCCAGACGCCCCGTTTGTTCTTTTTCTTTAAAAAAATTTTTTTTTAATGTTTATTGATTTTTGAGAGACGGAGCATGAGTGGGGGAGGGGCAGAGAGAGAGACAGAATCTGAAGCAGGCTCCAGGCTCTGAGCTGTCAGCACAGAGCCCGATGCGGGGCTTGAACTCATGAACCATGAGATCATGACCTGAGCCGAAGTCAGCGCTTAACCGACTGAGCCACCCAGGTGCCCCTGTTTGTTCTTTTCAATCTTCCTTCTCCCACCTTTCACTTAGTATGTGTATTTGACTTAAGTTTACTTTTTTTTTATTTATTTATTTTTTACCTATCAACTTTATATTTTATTTTATATTTATATTTTTCTATTTCAAGTTTTAATTTAAAAAAATTTCCCCTTTCTTAAATTTAAATTTTAGTTAATATATAGTGCAATATTGGATTCAAGAGTAGAATTCAGTGATTCATCATTTACATCCAACACCCAGTGCTCATCCCAACAAGTGCACTCCTTAGCACCCATCACCCATTTAGCCCACTTCCCACCCATCTCTCTCTGTCACCTCATAGTTTCTTCTGTATCATTAAGAGTCCTTTGTGGTTTGTTTCTCTCTCTCTTCTGCCCCCCTTCCCATATGTTCATCTGTGTTGTTTCTTAAATTACACATATAAGTGAAATCATAGATATTTGTTTTCTCTGATTGACTTATTTCACAGCTCTATCCATGTCTTTACAAATATATTACAAATGGCAAGTTTCATTCTTTTTTAGGGCTGAGTAATATTCCATTGTGTGTGTATATATATGTGTGTGTGTATATATATACACACACACACACACACATACATAAATATAGAGAGAGAGAGGAATACACACACACACACACACACACACACACACACACACACCACATGTTCTTTATCCATTCATCAATTGATGGACATTTGGGCTCTCTCCATAATTTAGCAATTGTTGATAATGCTTCTATAAACATTGGGGAGCATGTACCCACTTTGAATCAGTATTTTTGGATCCTTTGGGTAAATACATAGTAGTGCAATAGCTGGATCATAAGGTAGTTCAATTTTTGGCTTCTTGAGGAAGCTCCATACTATTCTCCAGAGTGGCTGTATAGTTTGCATTCCCACCAGCAGTGTAAGAGGGCTCTTCTTTCTCTACACCCTCTACAGATCTGTTGTTTCCTGTGTTAAGTTTAGCCATTCTGACAGGTATGACGTGGTATCTCTTCATGGTTTTGGTTTGTGTTTCCCTGATGATGAGGGATGTTGAGCATTTCTTCATGTGTCTGTTAGCCATCTGGGTGTCTTCTTTGGAAAAGTGTCTATTCATGTCTTCACTGGGCTACTTGTGTTTCGAGTGTTGAGCTTATTAAGTTCTATATAGATTTTGGATACTAACCCTTTATCAAATATGTTATTTGCAAATATCTTCTCCCATTCTATAGGCTGCCTTTTGGTTTTGTTGATTGTTTCCTTTGCTGTGAAGAAGCTTTTTATCTTGATGAGGTCCCAATAGTTCATGTTTGTTTTTATTTCTCTTGCCTTTGATGACACCGTCTAGTAAGAAGTTGCTATAGCCAAGACCAAAGAGGTTTCTGCCTGTGCATTCCTCTAGGATTTTGATGGCTTCCTGTCTCCATTTAGGTCTTTCATTGACTTATTTATTTTGGTATGGTGTAAGAAAGTGGTCCAGTTTCATTCTTCTGCATATCACCGTCCAGTTTTCCCAACACCATTTGTTGAAAAACTCTTTTTTCCACTGGATAGTCTTTCTTGCTTTGTCAAAGATTGGTTGACCATATAGTTGTGGGTCCATTTCTGGGTTTTCTATTCTGTTCCGTTGATATGTGTGTCACTTTTTTGTGTGTGCCAGTGCCATACTGTCTTGATGACTACAGTTTTGTAATATAGCTTATAAAATATGTGGTTCATTCTTCTCCTGGATCAGGTTGTTGTATCACTTGAGATGTCTCTGGGATTCTGCAAACAAGTAACAATCTTGCCTTTTTTATTAGAGATTTAAATTTAGATTGTGCAAATTTATTTAAAACCATTTATTATTATTAACATATATTTTGCCAAATGGAATAGACTAATCTATATGTTTTGGTACCTTAAATTATTTACTTGTTTTTTTTAGATGGGCATTATCTAAAAAAGCCAGCCTAGTAACTTAGACCATCAACACTGAGGATCTGTTAAATAATAAAAATACTGGAAAGGAAAGGGTTATCTTTCAAAGTTAGATTAACTTTAAAAATATAAATTTCATGTTAAGAATTAATAGCTCTCTCCTAATGGGGGAAAAAATAATAATCCTAGGTTATTTTGGTAGTCACTACTTAGTTTTCATGTTTTGAACATTTAAAATGATCTCTAGAAGCAGACGAAAAATACTTGGTTGAATTACATGTTATAATATTTACATTTGGGAATATAAAGGTTAAAAAAATAGTAAAATGAGTGATTCTTAATCTTTTGGGTCGCAAGTCCCATTAAAAGATTGAAGTAAATGAATGCTATAGAACCCCTTCCTCAAAAAAATAGGGTACCATGCTCATAATTAGACGCAAAGCTATGTACAGCTTTAGGTGATTCACAGGCTTCTTTAGCTCTTAGATCTCAGGGTAAGAACCACTGGTTGGAAGTGTTAATAGTATTACAAACTTCTTTGAATTCTTTTTCATTTAGACCAACACTTGGGCTCATTCTTCACTTTTTCTGGTAACTTTTTGTTCCTTATTATTAGCGATTTATATATTTTCCAACATTAATTTAACTAGTCTTCATTGCATAGTCTGTCTTTATTCCTTTTTAGAAAAAGTTATTTTTGTCCTTTTTAAAGACGTTTTTATATAAATTCCAGTTTATTAGCATGCAGTATAATAATAATTTCTGGTATGCAATATGGTGATTCAACACTTACATTGGGCATCATCCAGTGCTTGTCACAAGTGCACTCCTTAACCCCCATCACCTATTTCCCCCATTCCCTCCCACCTCCCCTCTGGTAACCATCAGTTCTCTATAGTTAACAGTCCATTTCTTTAAAAAAACAGAAAGAAAAAAAAGCCTGTTCTTGGTTTGCCTCTCTCTCTCTTTTTTACCCCTTTGTTCATTTGTTTCTTAATTTCCACGTATGAGTGAAATCATATGGTATTTGTCTTCTCTGACTGACTTATTTCACTTAGCCTAATATTTCTAGCCCTATTCGTGTTGCTTCAGATGGCAAGATATCATTCTTTTGTAGGGCTCATATTTCATTGTACGTATACACTACATCTTTTTTTAATCCATTCATCAGTCGATGGACACTTGGGCTGTTTCCATAATTTAGCAATTGTAGATAATATCAAGTGTTGGAAAGAGTCCTTCCTCTTGTTAGGGGATGCTCCATTTCAGATTCAGCTCTAGATGATCTCTAATGAGCTCTAGATAGCTCTAGTGTCTCTAGGCAGCACCAATGACAGTTACTGAGGCTCAATTTTTCCCTCTTTGTTATTGAAAACAAAATGGTGAATTTAAAATTTAGGTGGACATTTTATTTGTTTATGCTCTGTTTGCAGCCACCTTGAAGAATGATCCCTAAAGAATAATTGATTTGATTTGATTAATTATAAACACAAAAGTTAAGTAAAGAACAAGATCTGCCTGAGGTATGGTAGGAACTAGATAAATGAAAGTGTATGTTTTTTTTGTTTTTTTTTTTTTTTTTTTTTAAAGCATTTTTTTTCAACGTTTATTTATTTTTGGGACAGAGAGAGACACAGCATGAACGGGGGAGGGGCAGAGAGAGAGGGAGACACAGAATCAGAAACAGGCTCCAGGCTCCGAGCCATCAGCCCAGAGCCCGACGCGGGGCTCGAACTCACGGACCGCGAGATCGTGACCTGGCTGAAGTCGGACGCTTAACCGCCTGCGCCACCCAGGCGCCCCGAAAGTGTATGTTTAATGCAGGTTCCTTGTGTGTATTCCTTCTACTTGGCAAATGATAATAACTGAGTTAAGAGTAGAATAGACACATTTATTTTGTATTGTTGAAGTGTAAGTAATGGAGTTTAGCTAACAATGGCAGATGAAATTAAGCTGAAGTTAATGAAATGCATAATGGAAAAAAAGTATAATTTTAAGAGAGAGGTGTGACTTAATTTTACCCTTTTAAGATGTCCTATTAGTTATTAATTATGCTTATAATTACAGTGTACTTGGGACAAAAGCTTTTTGTGTGTCCTGCCTCAAATAATAAACTGGAAAGCCTTGTTTATTTTTGAAAGCGTGGAAATCTAGGTCCAAGTCAATGTGTAGAAAAGAAATATTGGTCTTCTCAATAAGAGGTCAGTGGTTGGGGCGCCTGGGTGGCGCAGTCGGTTAAGCGTCCGACTTCAGCCAGGTCACGATCTCGCGGTCCATGAGTTCGAGCCCCGCGTCGGGCTCTGGGCTGATGGCTCAGAGCCTGGAGCCTGTTTCCGATTCTGTGTCTCCCTCTCTCTCTGCCCCTCCCCCGTTCATGCTCTGTCTCTCTCTGTCCCAAAAATAAATAAACGTTGAAAAAAAAAATAATAAAAAATAATAAAAAAAAAAAGAGGTCAATGGTATTGTTAGTTACTAAGATACTAACATTGTTGAGGCACTGTGGGCGGTAGAGACTAAAGTGATATTAAGAAGTGACAGTTGAATAGGAAATGAGACATCTGTGGTAGGAACAAGTGACCAGAGTTTGATTTCAAAGCACTTACTGGTCAATTTTTAAAGTATCCTGTACAATTATAACACCAATTTTTAAAGTTTTGCAATTCGGAATTAATTTTGTATTTTGGTAATAGAATCATATTTGATTTATTAAATTTAAAATTTATTCTTTAGAAAATCTTTACAAATATTTAATTTACTTTTAAATACTTCTGATTTTAAATGGAGTTTTGAGTGGTTGGATTTCTAGTAATCTATCTCTTGGCTTTGGTTATTTTCTGAAAATAGAGACTTTCAGTAATAGAAAATTAAAACTTAATAAATTTGAAACTCTACATCAGGTCTTTAAGGCATAGTCAAGCTTGTAATAAATTCAGTGAGAAATATCATTAGTATTAGAATTCTCTCCTATACTTTAAAGCTGATGCTACAATAGTGGTAGCCAGTGCTAACCACTGGGGTCCCAACACTGGTAATTCTTATTGTCATCCTGCCTAGAATGCGGAACCCAGGGTTGGCTCTTGGACTCCTCTGTTGTGTCTCAAGTTGCAGCTCACTTGTCCCTAGTTGTGCCTTCATTCTAATGATGAAGGTCTTGCACCTAAGTTCCAGACCCAAACCTCCTTTCTCCCAGCAGGCTCCACATTTAGGAACTGGGTATGTGTATTGATCTTTCTTTTGGGTTCTTTCATAGTATCCTATATGGTATTCTGGACCTAAAAACATTTGTGTGTTTTCAACCTTCTATTCTGACAAAACCCTAAGTATACTTAGTTACTTAGTTTAGATTCATGGTTTGGGGGGTGCTTACTGTGTTCTAGGCTCTGTATTAAGTGATATGTATATATGTGTGTGTGTATGCATGTATGCACATGTGTGTAAATACATCAAATTCTTGTGTACATATTCACGTGTATTTGTATGCATATATGTATGTGTGTATTCTTTAATGACATTATAAAATATGTATTTCCCTCCCATTTTATGGATAAATCAAATCTTAGAGCAGATAAATAAATTACTCATGGCCACACAGGGATAGACAGTCTGATAAACAGAATTTAAACCTAGTTCTTGCTCGTTCACTTATTCATTGAATACTTACTTAAGTACCAAGCATTATTCTAAGTTCTGAGGAATCAGTATTGAATAAAAACCTGTGTCCTCTTGGATCTTACTTGCTATAAACATCAGATGGTGTTAAGTGCTATAAAAAAAAAAAAAAAAAAAAAAGATCAGAGAGGGTAAGGGTTGAATGTGGTTGCAGTTTTTTTTTTTAATTTTTTTTAATGTCTATTTTTGAGAGAGAGAGAGAGAGAGCGAGCAGGGGAGGGGCAGAGAGAGAGAGGGAGACACAGAATCTGAAGCAGCTTCAGGCTCTGAGCTGTCAGCACAGAGCCCGACACGGGGCTGGAACTCACCAACCTCAAGATCATGACCTGAGCTGAAGTCGGACCCTTAACTGACTGAGCCACCCAGGTGCCCCGTGGTTGCAGTTTTAAACAGAGTTATCAGAGAAATTTTCACTGAAATTGTGACATTTGAGCACAGACCTAAAGGGAGTGAGAGTGAGCCATGAAAATACCTGGAGAAGATGGTCTCGGACAGAGTTGAAAACAAGTGCAGAGACCTGAGTAAGCACATCCTATGTGGCGTCTCAGAATTCTCACTGGGGATTTCTGTGCCCCTGGAATCCTCATTGATCATTTGTTGTCCATATGCTTTGTAAATGCTAAGACACATGTCCCATAACTGAATCTCAAATTAGCTTTATTGAGGTTTAGTTATTACCTCACACATAGAAAACACCTTGGAATTGTTGATCTTTTTATCAGGGTTTTTTGCCGTTGTTTTGTTTTTTGTTGTTGTTTTTTAAATTTTTTTTTTTTTTCAACGTTTATTCATTTTTGGGACAGAGAGAGACAGAGCATGAACGGGGGAGGGGCAGAGAGAGAGGGAGACACAGAATCGGAAACAGGCTCCAGGCTCTGAGCCATCAGCCCAGAGCCCGACGCGGGGCTCGAACTCACGGACCGCGAGATCGTGACCTGGCTGAAGTCGGACGCTTAACCAACTGCGCCACCCAGGCGCCCCGAGTTGTTGTTTTTTAATTTACCACATCAGTTTCTAAATTGCTGTATTTTTGTATAATATTTTTATTTGCCTTCAAATTAAACTATGAAAATGGTCTCTTACAGTTAAAATACGTGGTTAGATTTTCCTATTTTTATATTTAATTTTATTGTTACAAATAACTAGTTAAATGTGAAAATACTTTTGAAATGGTTACATGTACTTTAAACATTCAGTATGATGTTAATATTGGCACAGTGAGAACATGAATGTCAATTCCTTGTTAATTTTACCTTATTCTTTCTGAGAGTGTGGTTTACATGTTGAATGACATACTGTTTCAATTCATATGCAACCAGAAATTGCCCTGAAGTAGCATACGCAAAAAGTTTCCTAGATGTAATTGGATGATATAAAGTGATTAAAAAAAAAAAAAAAAAACAACAGTATATATTTTATTTCTTCCTTATATAAATGATAGGATTATGGAGATACTCAAACATTCATAAAATTTAAAACATCCTATCTATAATTTTCACAGTTCAGCAAGACAGACTTTAACTTTGGCTTGAAGTCTGCTAAACAAGTATAAAAGATTAAAGCCTAAGTCTGTTGTGGAAATTATAGCCTTACAATATGTAGTTAAATTTGCATTGAATATAAGTAAGTTTCTATTTTAGGAAACATGTTCAATTGAACTCAGGCAACACTTTTGAGCACTTATTATGCTTATGGCAGTTTTATCGATCAGAAAAAAATCACCTGTGAAGCTATTGCAGTAGCACTGGTGGGAACTAATAGAGTTTGAACCCTGGTGGTGATGATGGGGGATGGGATGGGGAGATTCATTCCACAATGAAAGACATTTTTATATTAAGATTGATGAGTGGCTAGGTATGTGGATCAAGGGCACAGGGAGCATTTAAGATGATGGAAAAACTTCAGCACTGAGTGAGCAAGGACATTATTAAACAAGACATTATTTAAAGAGCATGAGAATGTTCAGTTCAGTTTTGAGCCTTTTGAATTGGAGGCATCTGTAGGATATTCATGTACAAATGAATATAAGACATTTCCATGTCCTTTGAAGATGATTATTAAGAGGGCACTGTTGATTTTTTCTTGACATTCTGGACCATGGGACTGGTCTAGGCTGTGTAATAGCAATAGTGACCTTTGTCCTAACTCCTATAACACAGTTAAACCTCAAAATTTAGCACATAATTATATTCTATCTTGTATCACATTCTAAATGTTCTAAATTGCTCTTGTCTCCCCTTATGATTATAGTCATTAGGGCTCAGATGAGATTCTATTCTAACAGGCTCAGCAGTGCTACTGAAGTCCTCCCACTGGCCTCAGTGATCGCTGCCACCACAGAATCTTAGAATTTGTTTCTCCTAGTATAGCTGGTGATACTGCAATAGTGAGTGTATTAAAGTGTTGCTTTCATTCATTCATTCATTCATTCATCCATTCATCCCCTCTTTACTGAGTGCCTTCTGTGTACAAGGTGTTGTTGCTTTCCAAGGTGTTGCTTTACAGCTGAGTGCTGGCGTAGCATGGCATGAAGGAGACGGGTTGCTTTGTTTTTAGAAATAGATACTACAACAAGATTTCATTATAAAACCTCATTATTTCCTTTTCAGAGAGTTATCAGTTGTTCTATGTGTAAAAGTTACTTTTTAAATTTTTCGAAACCTTAAAATAATTTCCAGTAGAGGGAGGTGTTGAGGGAAGTAAAGTGAAAGAATTAAGAACATAGCAAAGTGAATATGAACCATCTTCAGATATTACCATGCATGGTATGCACCTCTGCCAGAGGGAGTTCTGGCTAGACCTGATTCTGACCATCAGATTTGCCGAGCGGTTTTAACTGCTGTCTTCCCTGTTTTCATTTGTTGCCCACTGAATTGACTGCTGTGGCATGCTAATCAAAGTGAGATTTGTGAGCAAGGTTCATGTGCCTTGCCATTTGGTGTGTGTGTGAACCTGGCTCTCTAGGTTGCAGTTTCTTACTCTGTAAATGGGGATGAGGCCACTATGTAATCACCTCATTAGACTATTCCATTAAATGTGAAGTGTTGAACACGGTGCCTGACACATAGCATATGAGCAATAAATGTTAGTTATAATGTTGATTTATTGTGAATCCTAACAGTATTCTGTCTTCCTTAAAGTGCTAAATAACATTCAGGTAAAATAACAGACATTTATTTTTGAAACTTTATTTTTATTTATTAAATGTAAATATGTAGACTATGTACAATGTAAATATATTGATTGAATATTTCTATTTCTAGTTTTGAAGTGTTATTATTCATTTCTCTACCTTGAGATTTTTATAATCCAACGTGCATATATGACTTTTCTATCTTTCCTTGTGCATTGATCTCTGCTGGGTTTTTTTTAAAGAGATACCCTGATCTCATATTTACAGAAAATAGCTTTTCCCCATCTCTTTGCTCCCCTTGCTCTCTCATGCCCGATTAATCTACATTATAAGAAATTTCTGTGGAATAGTGATCTAGGTGTACAAAAATAAGAGTTAAATTAAAGACAAAGCATGCAATCAAGCAGAACAGGTGCTTCCAGTAGGGGGAGACATTTACAAAATAATCAAGCCACATAGTATGCTGGCACATTGGGCAACAAATTTAAAAACCAAGTTTTCTGTGTAAAAAAGTTGAACTAATTAATAAGTAAATATCAGTTGAGTAGCACTGTAGTTTCTGTTTTGCCAGTTGCCAAACCCAAGCTCCTACAAGTATTTAGAGAAGCACTGTGAGGACCACATACACTATTACCATTGCCACATAACTTTTCTTACATACTGTTTCAGAGATGGAAGCAAAGGTAAGAACATGACACATCTGTCTCGCTCTCTCTCTCTCTCTCTCCTCTGAATCTTTAGAAATATTTCTGTAATTCAGAAAGATTTTTCACAGATTCTAGACTATCTGAATAAACTGGTGTAACCCTAAATAACATAAACTAATGGATTAAATCAGATCACTATCTTTTTTTTTTTAAAGCAATCATTGCTAAAGATAATAGTTTTGTAATTTTGATTTCCAAATTTCTGAAATTACTTTGAGGCCTATAATTAAAAGCAAATTAACACCATTTAGATCAGGTTGGATTGGGATTTTTTTTTTCAAGTATTTTCAGTAGAATAGTTAAGTTGATTTGAACCTTTACTTTTCCAACAGAAACATCAACATTTCTTTCTGTTGGCAACATTGTCCAATAACTGACTACTATAATAGTCCCTCTGCACTTTGAGATTTAATACTCTTATTCTATCACACTCTAAGAAATTGCTGCCCTGGAACTTGGGGATGTTGAGACTGCCCTTAAACCTGAGAGTCTCACTTAATAGTTGACTGAGTTTTCCCCTCTGTATCATACCTAAATATTTTGATGTGGATTTTATTTCTTTTGGCTGTGTTAGTAAATTCAGTTTGTAAAATATCCAAAGAACTTTATAATATGTGAAATATAGCTTAAATAAATCCACTATAGTAATCTTATAGCTTATATTTCTATCTTGTTGATTCAGAAATGGAAGTTACAGGTCTCTGCCAACCATATTCTTATTAATTAAAATGGTAAACATTATCACCAATATCTTAATAGATATTAATTAACTTCAAAAAGATACTATCTAAACATGTAGTTTTTATTTAGAATTCTGAGAGCCTCCATCAATTTTCTTCTTTTAAATTTTGTCAGGAGCATCATTATTCTTTGTGTTTAAATAAGCTTTTATAATTTTACAAGTAACTATGGAGGGTCAGCTATGCTAGAATAGACTTCGTAGCATGTAGTTTGGTTTCTCTGGGAGAACCAAAGTTGTTTCCTGGATTGTACCATTCTTTGTAAGGTGAACATTTTACTACACTTGGTCTTAGCCAAAAGGCTGAGAAGTGATTCGTAAGGCGAACATTTTAAATACTTCATTTAAACACTGGATGTGTGGGGTTTTTTTTTAATTATTTAAAGTAATTTTCAATGAGTAAACTTAATTAGACCAATCTATCTGGAGAGTTTATTTGAACCACTAAAGACTTGGAATGCCCTTTTTGTAAGCTTCCTAAATACATTAAATGTACTGAAAATGGCCCTAGACAAATGAAATTGAACAAATAAAAAGCAAATCTGTCCGTGTACATACGTGTACCCATTAGAATGGGCGAGCTTATGCTGCAGTAATAAACCTAAAAACTCAGTCACTAAAAAGAATGAAGTTTACTTTTCTGTATGTTGTAGCATAGTTTGACAGTGGTGATGTCTGTGTCATCCTCATTCAAGGACTCAGGTTCCATCTTGACACATGTTTCAGTGATTACAGTTCTGGGAATAGAAAGCATAGTGAATTTTCTGATCCTCTTAAAACTTCTGTCTGAAAATGGCGTAGTTCACTTTGGTGAGATGTGGCCACACTAGAGCTCAAAAGGATGCATGATCCTCGCACAGAGAGAGGTACCCGATGTTTGCAAACAGTGCGACAGTTGACCATACTCTTCGTAATGAGTGAGCATTTGGAAATCATCGGTAGTTCCTGTAATAAACTTATAGAATGTCTGGTTTAAAACTGACCAGGGGAAGAAAATGAACTGTTTTCACCTGAATATATCATGAGTAGTTTTTGAACTCATCTTGATAGTGCGCTGAACACACATGCACACAAAATTTCTACATGGTGCAAATGATGCAGGGCTCTTTTACAGTAACATTTATACCATTGGGGACATTGCCATCGTTCTACATGCAGTGTGCACGGGGAATAACAGTGCAGTGCATGCAGGCTGATTGCCTTTAAATTCACAGTCGCAGGTCAGCCAGACTGTTCATAAATTATGTAATGACTACAGTTTAGCAATATTTTTTTTCAAAAATTTTTAACATTTATTTGTTTTTGAGAGACAAAGACAGAGCACGAGTGGGGAAGGGGCAGAGAGCAAGGGAGACACAGTCCAAAGCAGGCTCTAGGCTCTGAGCTGTCACCACAGAGCCTGACGTGGGGCTTAAACTCAAGAACCATGTGATCATGACCTGAGCTGAAGTTGGATGCTTAACCGACTGAGCAACCCAGGCACCCGCAATTTAGCAATATTTTAAACTTTTATCTTTTTTTTTTTGGCTTTTGGAACCAAAAAAAAAAAAAAAAGACTCAAATTTTAATTTAGAGTTTAAATATATAATTGTGAGCACTAAGAGAAAACCAGGTGCTACAAATAGCTAATAATCGAAATAATAAATATAATGGAGTCATTAGAGAGATTTTCAAAATTCACACCAAAATGGAAATATTGTAATTCATTGTAAAAGTCCAGTGTTTTTCACTCATTTTTTAAATTTCACCCAAGTTAGCTATTAACTAGTTATTGCTAACATTTTTCTTTTTATCCTCATTTTTTTTAGGTATTGCCAATTTTCCCCAAATATTTTGTGAAACTTCCCAGAAGCTAGTGAGTGTGGAAGCCTTTGCTTTGGCTGTGAGATATTATTCTGTACAAAACTTGGGAATATGTACTCCTTTTGAACAGTTGCTTACAGCCCTTCAAGGAAATCAAAAACAGAGAACTGGTAGGTGTGTTTGTATATGTGTATGTATGCATGTTTTTTTAGTACTAGAAGCAGTAGATTGTTCATATATGTATTCTTTCCAACGTGTTTTTAATTTATTGTTAGACTTTCTATCATGAGCACTGATAGATTGGCTTGTGTCAATCTTTCTTATGAATTATACAGAATAACTTAGTTATGGATCTCCCCATTGTTTCCTACATTGTAGTTCAGTTATCAGTCCTTTCCTTTGTTAATTGTGTTTTCTGTCAAGGAACATTTTTAATAATGTTCTATGGGTCATCTTCTTATTTATATTCTTAATTCAAATTTTGATTCATAGCAGCTAAACTAATAGAGATTTATCATGCAGACACAATAGAATATGTTATTGTCACATGTAATTGCAGAAAACATGAACATTAACTAATGATTTTTCATTACATTTTGTTCCTTTGATAGCAGTATTTTAATTTTGTTTTACTTTTGTTCAGGTGAAAATGTGAAACCAGATGAGTTTATGAATTTGAAAAAGTCTCATGAAGTTCAGGTTATGTCAGAGCTGATCAGCAGTATTGCTGATTACTGTGGAATAAAGCAGGTAAGAGAATTTGTCTGTATTTTCAGGTGTTAAGGTAATTGCCTTTTTTTGTATCATTCATATCTTTTTGTCTACTATCACTGTCTAGCATTTAAATGTCATTAAATAATAGCTGAAGTTACATATGTCAGACGTTTTAAATATGTGGTCTCATTTCCCAATATAGTGTGAATATAACAAATTTATACTAAAAATAAGATAGGACTATTCATGTTTTACCACAAATGTCAGTCTTTTAAATTATCTTTGTTGGGACGCCTGGGTGGCTCAGTCGGTTAAGCATCCATCTTCAGCTTAGGTCATGGTCTTACAGTTTGTGAGTTCAAGCCCCGTGCTGACATCTCAGAGCCTGGAGCCTGCTTCAGATTCTATGTCTCACTCTCTCTCTCTGCTCCTACCCTGCTCTGCTCGTTGTGCTTGTTCTCTCTCTCTCTCTCTCTCTCTCAAAAAGAAATAAACATTAAAAAAAAAATTGTCTTTCTTATGTTTCCAACTTGAGGCAGCATTATGATTATGACATTTGGCAAAATTGTTTGCCACTGGGTGTTCTAAGGAGGTGGATTACCAAGCTGTGTTCTGGGGTACCTGCCTCATTATAGTAACTCAAAGAAACTATGTGTTAGAACTTGGAGAATCACAATGCATTCCTGTTGTGAAAGTAGCTTTTGGGAAACATGGTAATGTGTAAAAACAGATGTTAAATTAAAATCAAAGATTGCCTATATTAACCTATAAAAATAGTAAGTTATTTTTCTTATCCCTGGCTCATAAAAAATAGTAAATTAGTTTTCTTATCTCTACAAGAACAATCTCTGGGAGTAGTAGAGAATTTTCCCTCCTTCAGTTTTTTTGGGTGTTAGAATATTTTCCATGGATTCTTCCAGACTTGTGGAGAGTTTGAGGGCGACTAGAAAACTATGAAAGCTTGGGCTAGGCATCCAGAGCCACTTGTGGCAACATAGATCTCGGGTAGGGGTCAGAGGCAAGAGCTAAGGCAGTTAATTTTCAGCTTTTTTCTAGTGTATCCTACCTAGCAGTACCTGTCAAGATCAGTAACAGGCAGTGATACTCAGCTGGACTAAAAGGGGCAATTACACGGTAAAATTTAAACTACTGCAATACATCTCATATGGCTAAACATAAGAAACATAAAATTGAATGGAAAACTAAAAAATTTACAGAAGACTACGTATTTTTTAGTACCATTTTTTTAAAGCTCTTCAGCAAAATAATGGTATATTCTTAATGGAAAAAATACATACAAAAAAGCTATTAAAGAAGCAGGGGAATCATGAACAATAATTTGAGAATAGTTGTTACTGCTGGTTGAGGAAGCAACGAGAGAGATATGGAAGGAAGACATAGTCCTGCACAGTGGAAATACTCATATTCTCATTCATAGGGTGGCTGGTAGGTTCATCGTTATAGCAGATACTGTTGGAGGTCTAACCTAAATTTTCTCAGGCATTTCATTAGTGTGCCAGCTTGCCTTCTAGCTGGCAGTATCTGCATTTTTCCCTATCGGTTTTCTCTGACTGCTAAAGCAAGCACTACCTGTATACAGGTTCTGGGAATTAATTCCTCCCCGTGAGTAGCCTTGAATTAATGATTGATACAAGTCGATGTGCAAATACATTAACTGCTTAACATTTCAGGTAAGATGATTGTGAGCTATGTTGTCTACACTAGCTCTCAGTTTCCCATTGTGATTAAACCCAGCTTGTGCTAAAGTTTTTTTTTTTTAATATTTAATTTTTGAGAGACAGAGAGAGACAGAGCATGAGGTGTGGAGGGGCAGAGAGAGAGGGAGACACAGAATCTGAAGCAGGCTCCAGGCTCTGAGATGTCAGCACAGAGCTTGGTGCGGGGCTCGAACTCATGGAGTGTGAGATCATGACCTGAGCCGAAGTCGGAGACTTAACCAACTGAGCCACCCAGGTGCCCCTAAAGTGGTATCTTTTTTAATAGCATACCTTTTACTGAGCTGCCTTTCTTTCTCCTTTTATCTACTTCCCTACCAGTGTTTCTTTCCCTCCCAGATAGTTCAGTTATACTTAAATCTTTGTTGTAGAATCTTCCCTGTGATAACCCAACTAAGATAAGTGCTATTTATTGTTGTGCTTCATAACTTCATTCTTAGACTACATTTATTCTTTTATTTATATGAAATTTTTGTCAAGTTTATCTTTTAAAATTTATTTTTTATTTATTTATATTTTTGTTTATATTTATTTATTTATTTAAATCCAATTTAGTTAACATATAGTATAATAATGATTTCAGGAATAGAATTTAGTGATGTCATCACTTGCATATAACACCTAGTGCTCATCCCAACAAGTGTCCTCCTTAATGCCCATCACCCATTTAGCCCATCTCCTGACCCAACACCCCTCCAGCAACCCTCAGTTTGTTCTCTGTATTTAAGAGTCTCTTATAGTTTGTCTCCCTCTCTTTATGTCTTGTTTTTGCATCCCTTCCCCTATGTTCATCTGTTTTGTTTCTTAAATTCCACATGAGTGAAATCATATGATATTTGTCTTTCTCTACCTTATTTCACTTAGCATAATACATTCTAGTTCCAGCCACGTTGTTGCAAATGGCAAGATTTCATTTTTTTTGATCACCAAGTAATATTCCATTGTGTGTGTGTGTGTGTGTGTGTGTGTGTGTGTGTGTGTGTGTATGTACACACATATCCCATCTTTTTTGTCCATTCATTAGTCGATGGACATATGAGCTCTTTCCATATTTTGGCTATTGTCGATAGTAGTGCTATGAACATTGGAGTACATGTGCCCCTTTGAATCAGCATTTTTGTATCCTTTGGATAAATTCATAGGAGTGCAATTGCTGGGTCATAGGGTAGTTCAATTTTTAATTTTTTGAAGAACTTCCATACTGTTTTCCAGAGTGGCTGCACCAGTTTGCATTCCCACCAGCAGTGCAAAAGGGCTCCTCTTTCTCTGCATCCTCGCCAACATCTGTTGTTGCGAGTTGTTCATGTTATCCATTCTGACAGGTGTGAGGTGGTATCTCATTGTGGTTTTTATTTGTATTTCCCCAACGATGAGTGATTTTGAGCATTTTTTAATGTCTGATAGCCATCTGGATGTCTTCTTTAGGAAAGTGTCTATTCATGTCTTTTGCCCATTTCTTCACTGGGTTGTTTTTTGAGTGGTGAGTTTGATAAGTTGTTTATAGTTATTGGATACTAACCCTTTATCAGATATGTCATTTGCAAATATCTTCTGCCATTCCATCGGTTGCCTTTTAGTTTTATAGATTGTTTCCTTCACTGTGCAGAAGCTTTTTATCTTGAAGTCCCAAAAGTTCATTTTTGCTTTTGTTTCCCTTGCCTCCAGACTTGTTGCGTCCAAGGTCAATGAGGTTGTTGCCTGTTTCCTCCTCTAGGATTTTGATGGCTTCCTGTCTTATTTTTAAGTCTTTTATCCATTTTTAGTTTATTTTTGTGTATGGTGTAAGAAAGTGGTCCAGGTTTATTCTACATGTCACCGTCCAGTTTTCCCAGCACCATTTGGTGAAGAGACTTTTTTCCATTGAATATTCTTGCTTGCTTTGTCAAATATTAGTTGGCCATACGTTTGTGGGTCCATTTCTGGGTTCTCTGTTCTGTTCCATTGACCTTTGTGACTGTTGTTGTGCCAGTACCATACTGTCTTGATGATTACAGCTTTGTAATACAGCTTACAGAATTGTAAGCATTACAGAATTGTAATGCCTCCAGCTTTGGTTTTCTTCATCAACATTACTTTGGGTATTCAGGGTCTTTTCTGGTTCCATACAAATTTTAGAATTGTTTGTTCTAGCTCTGTGAAGAATTCTGGTGTTATTTTGATAGGGATTGCATTGAATATGTAGATCGCTTTGAGTAGTATTGACATTTTAACAATATTTGTTCTTCCAATTCATGAACATGGAATGTTTTTCCATTTTTTGTGTCTTTTTCAATTTCTTCCATCAGCTCTCTATAGTTTTCAGTGTATAGATTTTTCACCTCTTTGGTTAGGTTTATCCTAGGTATTTTATGGTTTTTGGTGCAATTGTAAATGGGATCAATTTCTGGATATCTCTTTCTGTTGCTTCATTATTGGTGTATAGAAATGCAACTGATATCTGTACATTGATTTTATAACCTGCAACATTGACGAATTCATGTATCAGTTCTAGCAGTTTTTGGGTGTAGTCTTTTGGATTTTCCACATAGAGTATCATGTTGTCTGTGAAGAATGAAAGTTGGACATCTACCTTGCTGATATGGATGCTTTTTATTTCTTTTTGTTGTCTGATTGCTGCAGCTAGGACTTCCAACACTATGTTGAATAACAGTGGTGAGAGTAGGCATCCCTGTCATGTTCGTGACCTTATAGGGATAGATCTCAGTTTTCCCTATCGTGGATGATATTAGCTGTGGGTCTTTCATATATGGCCTTCATGATGTTGAGGTATGTTTCTTCTATCCCTACTCTTTTGAGGGTTTTTATCAAGAAAGGATGCTGTATTTTGTCAAATGCTTTCTCTGCATCTATTGAGAGGATCATGTGGTTTTTATCCTTTGTTTTATTAATATGATGTATAACATTGATTTGTTGATATTGAACCAGCCCTGCATCCCAGGAATAAATCCCACTTGATCATGGTGAATAATTCTTTTAATGTATTGTTGGATCCGATTGGCTAGTTGAGAATTTTTGCATTCATGTTCATCAGGAAAATTTGTCTGTAGTTCTCCTTTTTAGTGGGTTCTCCTTTTTAGTGTCTGGTTTTGGAATCAAGGTAATGCTGGCTTTGTAGAATGAGTTTAGAAGTGTTCCTTCCATTTCTGTTTTTTGGAACAACTTTAAAGAAATACGTGTTAACTCTTCCTAAAATATTTCGTAGAATTCCCCCAGAACGCCATCTCTCCCTGGACTCTTGTTTGTTGGGAAATTTTTGATTACTGATTCAATTGCTTTACTGGTTAAAATTGCCCAATTTATCGGCATATAATTGCTCATAATATTCTCTTATTGTTTATATTTCTCTGGTGTTGGTTGTGATCTCTTCTCTTTTGTGATTTTATTTATTTGGGTCCTTTCCTTTTTCTTTTTGATCAGTCTGGTTAGGGATTTATCAATTTTGTTAATTCTTTGAAAGAACCAGTTCCTAGTTTCATTGATGTGTTCTATTATTTTTTGTTTTTGTTTTTTGATTTCTGTATTATTGATTTTTGTTCTAATCTTTATTATTTCCCATCTTCACTGGTTTTGGGCTTATTTGCTGTTCTTTCCATCTCTTTTAGGTGTAAGGTTAGGTTGTGTATTTGTGACCTCTCTTCCTTCTTTAGGAAGGCCTGGATTGCTATATACTTCACTTTTAGGACCACCTTTGCCACAACTCAGAGGTTTTGGACTATTGTGTTTTTATTTTCATTGGCTGCCATGTACTTTTTAACTTTCTCTTTAATTTCTTGATTTAGCCCATTCATTCTTTAGTAGGATCTTCTTTAATCTCTAAGTATTCATGGTTTTTCCAAGTTTTTTCTTGTGGTTGATTTCAAGTTTTATAGCATTGTGGTCTGAAAATACACACTGCATGTGTGTACTTGTTTGTACTTGTCGAGGGCTAATTTTGTAACCCAGTATGTGATCTGTTCTGGAGAATGTGCCATGTGCACTTGAGAAGAATGTGTATTCTGCTGCTTTAGGATGGAATGTTCTGAATATATCTTTTAAGTCCATCCAGTCCAGTATGTCATTCAAAACCATTGTTTCCTTGTTGATTTTCTGCTTTACTGATCTTTCCATTGCTGTAAGTGGGATTGAAGTCCCCGACGATTATGGTATTATTATCAATGAGTTTCTTTGTTTGTGATTAATTGATTTATATATTTCAGTGTTGCCATATTGGGGGCATAAATGTTTACAATTGTAACATTTTCTTAGTGGGTAAGCCCCTTAATTACGATATATATATATATATATATATATATATATATATATATATATATAATTGCGATATATTACCTGCTTCACCTCTTGTTATGGTCTTTATTTTAAAATCTAGTTTGTCTGATATAAGTATGGCTCCTCCAGATTTCCTTTGACAACGAGTAACATGATAGATGGTTCTCCATACCTATATTTTCAATCTGCAGGTGTCTTTAGGTCTCAAATGAGTCTCTTGTTAGCAGCATATGGATGGATCTTGTTTTCTTATCCATTCTGATTACTCTATGGCTTTTGATTGAAGCGTGTAGTCCATTGACACTTAGAGTGAGTATGGAAAGATACGCATTTAGTGCCATTGTGTTACCTGTAGAGTTGTTGTTTTTGGTGATGTTCTCTGGTCCTTTCTGGTCTTTGTTGCTTTTGTTCGTTTTTGTCTTTTCTCCACTCAAAGAATCCCCCTTAAAATTTCTTACAGTGTTGGACTAGTGGTCATGAACTCCTTTAGCTTTTGTTTGGGAAAATCTTTATCTCTCGTTCTATTTTGAATGACAGCCTTGCTGGATAATGAATTCTTGGCTGCAAATTTTTCCAGTTCAGGATGTTGAATATATTCTGCCACTCCTTTCTGGCTCACCAAGCTTCTGTAAATAGGTCTGCTGTGAACCTGGTCTGTCTTCCCTTATAGATTAAGGACTTTTTTGTCTTGCTCCTTTCATAATTTTTTCCTTGTCTGTGTATTTTGTGAATTTGACTATGATATGTCTTGGTGATGGTCGGTTTTTGTGGAATCTGATGGGAGTTCCCTGTGCTTCTTGGATTTTGATGTCTGTGTCCTTCCCTAGATTAGGAAGGTTTTCCTTTATAATTTGTTCACATAAACCTTATGTCCCTTTTCTTTCTCTTCATCTTCTGGGTCTCCTATGATTTGGATGTTATTCCTTCTTGATAAATCAGTGAGTTCTCTAAGTCTGTATCATGTTCTTTTTGCCTTTGTTTCCCTTTTTTTCCTGCTTCATTATTCTCCATAATTTTATCTTCAGTGTTGCTGATTTGCTGCTCTGCTTTGCACATCTTTGGCATTGTGGCATCCATTCGAGATTGCATCATGGTTATAGCATTTTTAATTTCAGTCTGACTAGGTGTTATTTCTTTTTCTTCCACAGGTATGGATTCTCTAGTGTCTTCTATGCTTTTTCTCACCCCCAGCTAGTATTCTTACTATCATGGCTCTAAATTCTAGTTCAGACATATTATTTATATCTGTGTTGATTAAGTCTCTGGCTGTCATTTCCTATTCTTTCTTTTGGAGTGAATTCCTTCATTTTGTCATTTTGGAGGAAGAGAATATAATAATAAAATAAAATATTAAGTTTAAAAATAAAAAACAAATCAAAGATCAAACAAAGGAAGCTAGATCCTAGGTGTGTTTCATTCTGCTTGTTGAAAGAAGCTTGATAGAAAAAAAGGAAAAGGGGGGAAAAAAGGTAAGAAAAATTTTAAAAATTAAAAAATAGAATAAAATAGAATAAAAATAAAATGAATTAGAATACAAAAATTTTTAAATAAAAAATAAAGTAAAAAATAATTTTTTCTCTTTCTGTATCCAAGAAAGAGAAAGAAAAGAGAGAAGAAAGAAAACAATTTAAGCAAAAACAGAATGAAAGAAAATGAACAAATAAATGAACCATCAAAGAGAATGAAACCTGAATGAAGTTACAGCCAGTTTCCCCTAGAACTGAAACTATGAAGCTCTCTATAGTCCATCCACTAATCAGCACATGGAGTGACCCCCCCCCCACCACCCATCTTTTGGGGGACGTGCTTGGAGGGCACAATTGGATGGGGCTTGGTATAATGACTCCGTTCTCCAGTAGTTGGCACTGTTTAGCTTACTGGGTTGGATCATTGTGTGTGCACGTGCACACGGCAGGTGGAAATGGTTTTACCCAGCTCCCTAGTGTCTGACACAGGAACTTCACACTCCCACTGACCTACGATCTAGCACCCCTCCCCCTCCTTTGTCTCAGGCCTCCATCCACTCCCTGCCTCTACCTTGTCCATGTCCAAGCTGTCTGGCACCTCTTTCCAGCTCCAGAGTTTTGTCTCAGGTGGGTTTGTGTTTCAAAACCCCGCACTTCATAGACCCTGGTGACTTGGATCTGCACCGACTCTCTGTGGGAGGGTCTTACTGAGCAATGGCCAGGTGCCGGCTTGCCCCAGAAAATGTTTGTGTGGTCATTCAGAGATTATGGCAAATCACAACACACAGGCGGCCCCAGGTCTCACTGCTGCCTGGCATCTTTGTCCCAATGCCAGCAAACACTGCTCTTCGGGGGTCTGCTGGGACCTTTGGCTGTGGGGAGGCTGTATGACCTCTACCAAATGCTCTCCAAGGAGGGGAACCACTTCTCCCCATGTGGCACATGAACCCCTCAGCCTGCATTGCCTGCTTCTGAGGATTCACCGTACTTCCTCACCAGAGTGCCACCAGACCGTGATCTCCAAACCTTTAGACTGTGTGCTCCACTGTTTATAGAATCCTGGTGGTATTGAAACCCTCTCCTTTCTTCCCCTCAGTGGTTTTGGGGAACAAATTTCTTGTTTAGTCCCTTGCAAGTGTTTTCACTCTTTCTCTTTCTCTCCAGCTACTTTCAAGGGAATGTTTCTCCTGCAATCTCCAGATGCCTTCCACTCTCCCCCTTTCTCTTTCTGTTTGTGTCCTCTTTCTGTGAAAATGGCTCCATACCCTCCACAGCTTTTCTCTCCTCCAGTTCACCTCTCTGCTCTGTATACCTTGTGAGTTCTATGGCTTAAGTTATACAGATTGTTGTGTTCATCCTCAGATCAATTTCCCAGGTATTCAAAATAGTTTGGTGCTGATCTACCTGCGTTTCAGGGATGAGACAAGTTCAGGGTCTCCATACTGCTCCACCATCTTAACTCCACCTCCAGCACAGTATTTTATTTCTAAAGTGCAGAGAAAAAATTTTGAAATACTTTAATGTATCATGTTAGGCCTGCTTTAAGGAGACTTTATTATAGCAGTGAGGCTTATTCTTAGTGAATGAAATAACCTAAAATACAGACTTACAAAGGCTTTCTCTTGATATCACTTTATAGCAGTATTTGATTCTCACAATAATGGAGTTTAAGATCTCTATTATATATGTACAGCTTTTACTTTTAAAATGCTGATTTAATAGGTACAGATTTCATGGGGATAGATAGAAACCCAGATTCTGAAATTCTTAACTTTACTAGTGACAACAGACACCAGAGCAGAGGACAAACGGAATTCATTTTTGATTCAACTATATTGCTGCCTACATGCCAGAAACCTTTGCCTCTCACTAACATTACCAAGGCTTCTTAACTTTTGTTTCCAGAATATGTTCATTCATTCATACCTGTGTGCATGCATTCATTTCACAGATATTTCATTAGTTCCTACCATGTGTCAGGCACTGTAATAGATACTGAGGATGCAGTAGTGAAAAAACAAAAAATATCTTTGCCTTTATGGCATTTATATTCTAATGAGGAGAGATAGATAAAAAAATGATCATAAGTATATTTTTTGTATATGTTGATACACTTTAAAGAGAAAAAAATAAATAAAAATAAAGGAAGTAGCTGATTCAGAGATGGGAATTAAAGTTTTTGCTTAGGAAGGGAGGAACAAGTAACGCATTGTAAACTCATTTGAATTAAGACCTCTCTTGCTAGGTAAAAGTGTTATCCATTAGAATACCTGGATGAAAAAGCTTTTCAGGGAGAAGCAATAACATGCTCAATGATCCTACAGTAAGACTATGCCTAGTGTCTTCTTAAAACAGCCAGTAAGCCAGATAAACTCCATTGGAGAGAGCAGGGGCAAAGCAGTAGGAGCTGAGGTTGGAGTGGTAGAAGGCAGGTCATGAAGTTGTAGAGTCTCAGAGGCCATTGTGATATTTTGGGCTTTTATCCTGAATGAGATGGGAAACCATTGGACACACTGAATCACTCTGGTTGCTGTGTTGAGGAGCACTGTCTTTGCACTTTTTAACCATAGTCTTTATAGACATTCAGGCTAGTTCTTTCAGAAATTGGCTCCTATCTGAGCATGAGAAGAGCTTTGAGTTAAGGCAAAAATCCCAGTAACAAAGGAGATTAGTAAGAGATAAGATTAAAGTCAATGAGAGATTTTGCTAAGAAGAGAAGTATGATCAGATAGACTTGAGGGAAAGATGGGAGCAGGGAGACTATGAGGAGGTTGTTGCAGTAAGCCAGGCTCAGGGTGCAGTTGCTGAGATTATAGATTTGCTCACATTTCATATGGAGAGTATAAGAGAAAGAAAGGAGTCCTAATCTCCACCTGGAAATATGTACAGAGATATCATTAACTATGATGGAGAATATTATGGGAAAGGCAGGTTTTACAGAGAATATCAAGAACTTCATTCTGAACACATTAACTTTGAAATTCTTATTAGATATTCAAGTGGAAATGTTTGGTAGACTGTAAGATATATGAGTATGAAGTTCATGGAAGAATTTCATACTGGATTTATAAATTTTAGGTTCATTAGCCTAGAATGGTAGTTAGATCTCTAGGTCAGACAACAAAGTATAACTCTTCTATATGAAGTATAGTACCATACTAAACAGAATTAGGAGACTAGGAAGATACCTCCCACCAGGCATTGGACTGGAGAATCATTTATTTTCAAACCCGTAAGTTGACCCAGGAAGGAAATGACTATTGTGGGTAAGGGATAGAAGATCAGGATGGTGGAGATTTTGCTATTCAGATCACATAGTTTGAAGGCAAAAAGTTTCACGGCATGTTACTTAATTCCACAGAGGTTTTCATTGTATTGCTGACACTACATATTGCTACTAAAAGACCAATTTGGAGGGAGATAAAAGTCTACTTGGATTAATAAAATAGAAGTGTGAGTCAGCTGACAGATTTTCTAGGAAAATTTGCCCATTACTGAAAAGGTTTTTAGATGTTCTGTTGTGAACACATGATTCTTAGACTTTCTGGAGCCATCTTACAACCAGAGGAATTACAAATATCTTGATTCACAAGTGGAATTGGCCATAAACAGGTTAAGGAGCAAACTCAATTATCTCTTGTTAAGAAAACATCTACATTGATAGGAACAAATGTGCTGATGCTAGCAACAACTCACTGTTTGCTAACTTTAAGCTTGTCATCAGCATCAGTGTGCTTCATGGAAGGAAAGGAATGGAGAGCTTCGCTTTCACTGGAGATTCAGATATGGAGAAACTAATAGAGTTTCTACTGCATAGCCCTTATATTTATGATATGTATTGTATCTTTAGTTAGGTTGTAATTCCTTAAGATCAAGATGTATAATGCTTATGTATTTCCCATAATATCTAGCCCAGAGATGAACATCAAAAGGGGTATAAGCTTATTTATGGGAATTATTTATTGGAATGTTACGTATGGGTAACTCATTGGAGTGTTCATTTGAATTGCAAGATTCTAAATTTTTTGAGGACTTAATTATTGGCATTACTTCAAGTATAAGAGTGTTTTCTTGAGTGACTTATACCAGGTTTTAACTGATTTTAGGATACACATAATAAGAGTAGATATTTCTTAAGAGAGTATTCCTATAATTGTCCATTTATTTCTTACGAAATGACATGGCAGTACAATAATAATCTTGGTAATATTTCTCTTATTTTTAGCATTATTTAGGTATAATTTACATATTCACCAATTCTAGGTGTACATTTTGATTAGTAAGTGTCTGCAGTTGTGTAACCACCATCATAATAAAAAATATTTGTCACCATAAAAAGTTTCCTCATTCCCTTTCACAAAATATTTCTTTCTCCATTCTCAGGTAACTATTGAACTGCTTGTAGTTGTTTTTGTTTGTTTGTTTGTTTTGTTTTATTTTTCTTTTTTTAAGTAAATTCTACCCCCAACGTGGGGCCCAAACCCATGGCCCCAAGATCAAGAGTCACCTGCTCTACCAACTGAGCAAGCTGGGCACCCCTGCTCTGCTTGTAGTTTTGAATTTTCTAGAACATCGTGTAGATGGAATCAAATAGAATGAGAACTTTTTTTTGACTTGTTTCCTTTAGTTCACAGCTTTTAAGAGTCATCAATGTTGTATTTACTCTTGGTTTTTCCTTTATGCCATAGTATGAATATACTACAATTTGTTTTGCCATTTACAAGTTGATGGATATTTTAGATGTTACCATTTTTTTTAGCTGCTATGAATATTCACATACAAGATTTTGTGTGGACATGTTTTCATTTGTCTTGGGCAAATAGCCCGGAATGGGATTTGTAGGTTGTAAGCTAAGTGTAAGTTTGAACTTTGTAAGCTGCCAGTGTTTTCTAGAGTGCCTGTACCACTTGACATTTATGTGCATCTCATTATGATTTTAGTTTGCATTTCCCTGATGACTAGTGATAGTAGGCATCTTTTCCTATTGGCCATTTGTATGTCTTCCTTAATGGAGTGTGCATTCAAATATTTACCCAATTGTAAGTTGTTTGCTTGTCTTATTATTAAGTTGTAATATATATTTTTTATTTTATATTTATATATATTTATTATATATTTTAATTTTTATATATTATTATTTATATTATATTTATTTATATTTATTTATATATTTTATATATTCTGGATACAAACAATTTGTCAGATATATATCTGCAAATATTTTTAACCATATTTTTTATAGCAAAATTTTTATTTTCATAAAGTCCATTTTTTCAATTAGTTCTTTTGTAGTTCATACTTTTTATGTCCTACATAAGAAAACTTTGCCAAGTGTCACAAAGATTTTCTCATGTTTTTTTCCAGAATCTAATAGTTTTTACTATCACATTTACATTTGTGATCCACTTTTTTTTTTTTAATGTTTATTTATTTTTGAGAGAGACAGAGCATGAGCTGGGGAGGGGCAGAGAGAGACACAGAATCCGAAGCTGGCTCCAGGCTCCAAGCTGTCAGCAGGCCCAACAAGGGGCTTGGTCCCACAGACCATGAGATCATGACCTGAGCTAAAGTTGGATGCTTAACCGACTAAGCCACCCAGGTGCTCCTGATTTGTGATCCACTTTTAATTAATTTTTGTGTTTGCTGTGTGACAGGCATTTTTCCCCCAGACATACATCCATTATACCAGCACCATTTGTTGAAAACATTATCTTCTCTATTGAATTACCTTAGCCATTTTGTCAAAAATTAGTTGATTATGTAAGTGTGAGTCTATTTCTGTTTTTGATTACTATAGTGTTATATTATTTCCTGAATCAGGGTAATCGTCCAACCTTATTTTTTTTTTTTTTTTCAAAATTGTTTTGGTTATACTAGGTACTCTGCCTTTTCATATAAACTATAATATCAACTTGCGATTTTTTTTTTTAAGAAATCTGCTGGGATTTTGATTAGGATTTTTGTTGAATATGTAAGTCATTTTGGGGAATTGACATCTTCATTTTGAGTCTGCCATTTCATGAACATTCATTTCATGAATGATATATCTTTATTTAGAACTTTCAATTTTTTCTCTGCTTTTATAGTTTTCAGTGAATAGCTATTTCAGAACCTTTGTTAAATTTATTCCTAGATATTCTATTTTTATGCTATTTTAATTCAATTTGTTTTAAATTTTATTATCTAATTGTTCTTTGCTATTATATATGTTTTGATGGTTCATTATTAATTTCTAATGATCCTGTATCCAGATACATTGCTAAATTCACTTTCTAGTTTTGTTAGCTTTTTGTATATTCCTGTAGACCTTCTGTAGATAATCATGTCCTCTATGAAGAGTGACAGTTTTATTTCCCATTAGGTCTTTTACATCTTTTCCTTGACGTATTATACAACCTAGAACCTCTTTTAAAATGTTGAATAAAATTGATGAAAGTGGTTGGTTTTTAATAGGAATCAAAGAATTAAAATAAAAAATAAACATAACAGGTTGTATAAATTATACAACCGTTTCTTTATTTGTTTTTAAAAAAGATACTGAGAATGTTTTCTATTCTTATCTGACTAAAATCCTTTCATTCATTCTTTTTTCTTACTTTAGGTAATTGACCTGGGTTCTGGAAAAGGCTACCTAAGCTCTTTTTTGTCCTTGAAGTATGGTTTAAAAGTTTATGGAATTGATTCCTCAAATATCAATACTCATGGAGCTAAGGAGAGAAACAGGAAATTGAAGAAACATTGGAAAGTCTATCATACTCGGTCAAAATTAGATGGCAATGGACTGGCATTAAAAATGGCAAAAGAAAGGAAAGTGCAAGATGAAATTAAATATAAAGTAGATATTGAGGGAATATGTAACAACAGTCCTGCAAATCAAGGAAAGATGTCTACCTCGGATTTTTTGCCAGATTTTTCGGATTCTGTAATTTCTAACATTAGAACACAAATGGAAAACCTACATGTGTATTCACATCGAGAAGAAAATTTGTGTTTTGAAAATGCCTTTTCTCTTATAGACCTTTTGCCTATTAATGCTGTAGAACCTACTTCATTGCAAACATCTAAAAGAAATATGTCTGAAGCAAATAAAGAGAGAAGAAAAATGATATCAAAGTCAAATGAATCAAATATATACTCACCTTTAACATCTTTTATCACTGCTGATTCAGAACTGCATGATATTATTAAAGACCTGGAGGTGATTTCACTTTTGAATTCCTTAATTTAATTTACAAAAATACTCTTAAAGACATAGAGTTAAATTTTAATAGTAGCTTACTTAACCTACATATCGTATTTGATTACATTAATCTAAAGGACCAAGAAAATAAAATTATATGCAGTTTTTCATGATTCCTATAGCTGTAAAATCTGCCAAGAGTATAAAATCTGACAATCAGACAATTAACAGTTTTCCAGAATAGAGTGCCCTCCACTCATTTCAAGCCTTCTAAATCAAACAGAAGTACTAGCACAAAAGCTAGCAAGATAAGTTTTATTATGCAATGTAGGGATTTTCAAAATTCCAGTCCAAGAAAACTCTTAACATTTTAATTTAAATTTGCAGTAAAAGGGTAGCTAGGGCAATATTATGTTTAACATTAGCCTTGGTAACCAAATAATGCAATTTTCTTGAGCAAGAGTAGCTTGAGTATTTTTTAAATGAATTGAACTTTTTCTAAACTATAAGTAATTCAGATCATGTAATTGAGAGACAAAATATCTTAATCAAAGGCAGTATTGCATGTTAAGTAGAGGAGATTCTAGAAATCATTTGGCCTCATTATCTTAAAAAACAATGTAGCTTTTGAAGTTGTAATACTCTATTCTTACTAAATTTTTCAGAAATTCTTCCCTAAAGAAATGAATAAACAAAAGATAGTAGAGTTCCTTGTAAATTTCAATTCCTATTTGGTAACTGACCAGTGTTTTTATTTAATCCTTGTTTGGTAGTCAACCAGTGTTTTGTCCTTTTAGAATGAGGAATTTTTTTTTCTGAACATTTGTATTTCACTAGATAAGGGAAACTGGTTAGTTCTCATTAATTGTTTTACCTACATATGAAATCAGTAATTAGGTTATACCTTAACTTTCTCTTAGGGATAAAGAACCCCAATTACTTTAACTAACTTCAAAATACATAAATTTTAGTGCTTATTATCATATGTTTATATTTTTCAAAATCTTGTTGAAAGTGTATGATCAAAGCTATATGCAAACTATTACAAGAATCTGTCTAATATAAGATGTACTGGGAGAATATTTCTTGAGTCCTACAGTGAATTAACATAATAACCCAAATTAATTAATACCTCCCCTCTCCTCTTTATAACAACATATATAATATTTAAATATTTTATCATTAGGATAAAATAGTGATTGCATATTTTTGTCTGCCACTTGATAATATTATTAACTAATATCATATGATGACTATAGTAAAGAATGAAGTTAAATGTTCTTGTATTATCTTTAGGCAGAACTAAGCTAAGTTTAAAGAGAGAGATTTAGGGGCGCCCGGGTGGCTCAGTCAGTTAAGTGTCAGACTTCGGCTAATGTCATGATCTCACCGTTTGTGAGTTTGAGCCCCACGTAGGGCTCTGTGCTGACAGCTCAGAGCCCAGAGTCTGCTTCAGATTCTGTGTCTCCCTCTCTCTCTGTTTCACTCACGCTGTATCTCTCTCTCTCAAAAATGAATGAACATTAAAAAAACTGTTTTTAAAGAGAGATTTATACCTCTCTTACACATATATCATGATGATGATAAGAATAGAAAGCACTTAATGAATTTTATTGTGTGCTAGAGATTGTACTATGTCATTTTACCAGTATTAACTTATTTAAGTTTTATCCACTGAGGTAGGGACTATTATTATATTCATTTTACAGATGAGGAAGTTAGAACAAACTTGGTATAATGGTTAAGCTCTGTGAATATATGTGTTTGTTCCCATTCTGTATGTGTGTACGTTTAAATTAGGCTTTGGGCAATTAAAAGAAACATTTCATAGGAGAACTGTTACATAAAATTCATGTTATAACATTAATTTAAAACAAAAATTTTCTATTTAGTTTAATATTGCCACATTTTATGCAATGAATATACTTTTTTGGTGTTGCAGTAGAATTGCCAACTTAACACACTTATTCTTTTTTTATTTTATTTTATTTTATTTTATTTTATTTTATTTTATTTTATTTTATTTTTGGGACAGAGAGAGACAGAGCATGAACGGGGGAGGGGCAGAGAGAGAGGGAGACACAGAATCGGAAACAGGCTCCAGGCTCTGTGCCATCAGCCCAGAGCCCGACGCGGGGCTCGAACTCACGGACCGCGAGATCGTGACCTGGCTGAAGTCGGACGCTTAACCGACTGCGCCACCCAGGCGCCCCTTAACACGCTTATTCTTAATGACAACGTTTTGAAAGTTTTGGTAGGCAGTTTGTACAGAAGTGAATAAAAAACTGACTAAAAGGTATAAATGTGTCTCAAATCACAAGTTTGTCCTAGTAATGGATGCTACATTTGACTGGCCAGGCTTTAATTTGGCTAATAGTTAAGCAAACAGTAGTTGTAAAAGAGATCAGAGAAAATTCAAACAGATAAGTAATCAAAACCACTAGAAAGTCAACTCAAAAGTATGTTAGTTGTGATGAAAGATCTTACACACTTTGCCTATAAAGGAAATAATTATTCATAATGAGAGAAAAAAAAAAAAACATAGAATACTTTCTAGGTAGAATTTGATCATTTTTAAAAGCTCCATATAGTCTAACGAACATTTAAAATCTTCACCTGAAATGTTTTTTTAGCCCTCCTCTTAATGCCAAAATTTATTTTTTCTTCTCATTGTTAAAGGATTGTCTGATGGTAGGCCTCCATACTTGCGGTGATCTTGCTCCAAATACCCTGCGAATATTTACTTCCCAGCCTGAAATCAAGGGAGTTTGCAGTGTGGGTTGTTGCTATCACCTCTTATCTGAAGAATTTGAAAACCTGCACAAAGGTACAAAGTTTTCCATGTCTCATAGTTCTCTTTATTTGAGCATAACGGCTACTTTGTATCTCTCCTTTTTATTATTGTTGACAGTAACATTTGAATTAACATTTGAGCATATCTGATTTCCTTGCAATTTTAATGTTACTGCAAAAGAAATTTGATGTCCAATACCTCATGTAATATTATAGGGTTTTTTTTTGGTTCATAAAATGGTCTTAATGAGTGCTAAAAACTGTAAATATTTAAAAATTTTATGTGGTAAATTTTAGAGAACTTCTGTTTAAAAATACTTGTAATATATAGATTTGCTTAAATAGTAAAGCTGAGTTATTTTGAGGTGAATGTACAGTGGCAAAGTTTGCTTTCATTTCCAAAGCCTCTGTTTTGTAAAGAATATTGATAATTTTTTGAAGAAAGTTCTTTACTGTATTTTGAAGAGTCAACATACTCTGGTTTTAAAAATCTGCATAACTGCTGCTCTGGGAAACAGTGTGGAAGTTCCTCCAAAAATTAAAAATAGAACTACCCTATGACCCAGCAGTAGCACTGCTAGAAATTTACCCAAGGGATACAGAAGTGCTGATGTACAGGGGCACATGTACCCCAATGTTTATAGCAGCACTTTCAACAATAGCCAAATTATGGAAAGAGCCTAAATGTCCATCAACTGACGAATGGAGAAAGAAGATGTGGTTTATATATACAATGAAATACTGCTTGGCACTGAGAAAGAATGAAATGTGGCCTTTTGCAGCAACGTGGATGGAACCTGGAGGGTATTATGCTAAGTGAAATGAGTCAGGCAGAGAAAGACAGATACCATATCTTTTCACTCATATATGGATCCTGAGAAACTTAACAGAAGACCAGGAGGGAGGGAAGGGGGGGGGGAGTTACAGAGAGGGAGGGAGGCAAACCATAAGAGACTCTTAAGTACTGAGAACAAACTGAGGGTTGATGGGGGGGTGGGAGGCAGGGGAAAGGGGGTGATGAGTATTGAGGAGGGCACCTTTTGGGATGAGCACTGGGTGTTGTATGGAAACCAATTTGACAATATATTTAATATAAAAAAAATAAGTAAATCAATCAAAAAATAAAATAAAAATGATTAAAGATAAACAAAAATAAAATAAAAGTCTGCATAACTGTGCAATTGCATCAAAACAATATTCAGACTGCAGTCTGGACTGAGAAAGGACCTGAGGAACAAGGTAGAGTATTGTGGGAGGACTTGCATCCTCTGGCCTTTCCAGAGCAGCTCCTGAAATTCCTCTGTTTCATCCACTTGATACGTTATATCTCTCCATAAGGTATGGTTTCAAAACCTCTGGTTCAGATTAGGTGGTTATTCAGTCTATTAACATTAGCAGCTCTCTTTTCTATTAGTATAATGAAGTCTTTATCAACATCTAGCACCACTTGCTAAGAATTTTTAGGTCAAGAATATGTGTGCATATGGACGGGATTTATGCTTTTCTCAGTTTTAAAACCCAGGTGAATAGGAAGTTTTGATTTTTTTCGTTTAGTCATGTTCAAGAGGTAAAAAAAAAAATTATGATTGATTAATTCTACTGAAATTTGACTGGGTGACATAGAGGTCATCCTTAAAACTGACAAAGGTTTTTATGAAATAAAAGTTAATAGAATTTGAATTCTTTTATGTGTTTTCAAAACTCTCCTTTGGGAAAGGTGCACACAAGTAAGGTTGTAAATACGTAGACATATACAGAGTGAGAGAAAGCAAATTGGCAAAAAGTTAACAACAGTTTGATTTAGATGGAGCATATATATATATATTTGTTATGCCATTATTTCCAACTTTTCTCTGAGTCCAAAAATTTTCAACATAAAAATTGGGAGGGAAGTGAACCTAAAACTAGAAAAGTGTTTATACCAAACTGTATACCCATATATTTACATTATTTTACAGTCTTTTTATTCATCTTCCCTAAAAGAAATGAAGAATGTTACCTTTAATACAATCAGAGTCTTAACAGCTTTTAAATTATTAATGAGTAATGTTTTCCTGCATCAGCAATAGTGTAAGGTTCTATGTAGGGGGGAGGTTTGATTCTTAGTTCAAGAGCTTCCTCTTCTGAGGGTACAGTGAAATGGAGTTTCTTTAATAATCATCTCCTTTTGCGGGAAGGTGTGGATGCTCGATGTGTCCTTTAATTCAGAGATGCTGTCCTGCAGCATAAGATCTTTCATTTCAGGGGCACCTGGGTGGCTCAGTCGATTGAGTGTCTGACTTCAGCTCAGGTCATGATCTCACAGCTTGTTGAGTTCAAGCCCTGCGTCAGGCTCTGTGCTGACAGCTCAGAGCTGCTGCCTGCTTCCGATCCTGTGCCTTCTTCTCTCTCTGACCTTTCCCCACTCCCACTTTGTCTCACTCTGTCTCTCAAAAATAAATGTAAAAAAAAAAAAAAAAAAAAAAGAAAAAAGAAAAACAGGGTCTTTCATTTCAACTGCCTTCTTGCTTCTTTCATTTTATGGTCATCATGCCCTCAGAGATGCCTTCCCCTTCCTAAGGACCCCTCTCCTCTTGAGGCAGTGCCATCTTAGGACTGCCGTCTGTGGTCCTGCTGGACCTTTGCAGCCATTGCTGTGTGTAATCAGGTCTCAGACCTGATCTCAGTACTTCCTACCACCGTCGAGATCCTCTTTTTCAGCTTTGTTTTGTATTCTCTGTCACACCCATTTTTCCACACCTGATTCTCCCTCTGGAGTGATCGCCTTAGCTGGTTCTGTCACTTTGGGATGTTTATTTACTAACCCACAATTGAATCAAAATTTGTAGTTTAGTTGTGGCTGTATTTCATACTGGTAGGAGATAATATGATTGAATAAACGTTTCTTGGCCAGCTACTGTCTTCAAGGCATGGTACTTGGCACTTCATGTACAATAAAGAGAGATGAGGGAGGGGCTCATAAAAGTACTTTGGGAAAGAAGTAAAAGACTCAAATAGATGACAGGCAGAGTTCAGTGTAGTTCAACATTCATCAAATGCCCCCTATGTTCCATACTGTGCTAAGCAGTGATGATATTAAAATGTAAGAGATATCATCTTCACCCTCAAGGGGTTTAAAAAAAAAAAATAGCCCTTAATCCTAGGAACAAGATAGTCCCTGTTAGTAACTTAGTTTGTAAAAAATCATTTAGAATTTAGAATATGAAGTTCCAATAATATAGAAAGATTTTTTAAATGAGAATAAAAGTTTCCCCACCCATATTTTTGGTTTCTTGTGTGTTTTTCCAGGGAAGAAAATGTATACATGTATGCGCACATTCTATATTCTTATATTTTAGGGAACCAAAAGATAAATAGTTTATTACCTTATTTTTTTCACTTTACATATTATGATCATCTTTCTATATCAGCACATAGGATGTTGACTTATTCTTTTTAATGATTCCAAGGTATTTCATATGCTATTTTTTTTTTATTTATTCAGTCTTAAATAGTTATATTTTCTTAAAATAGTGGTACTTTTCTTTCAGCAAACCAAAATTTAATGAACAGTTGGTCGGGTCAATGTAAAGTTTGGAGAACACAAAATATGGCACCAGTGTTTCTATTTTCTGATCCTCAAACATTAGTTTCAAAGGAATGTAGTAAGTACTATAAGACAGAATATTACACCTGTGTTTTATAGCAGAATAACATCTAGCCCAGTCTTTGAGGGAGGGATGGGAGCTGATGTTGAGTTCCCAGGGTGGCAATACCCAACTGTGTCTTAAAAGGTCAGCAGGAGTTAATCAGACAAAGAAGTGGAAAAGGCATTGCAGGCAGTAAACAAAGGCATGGGGTGGTAAGTGTTCAAAATCGTTTCATTCTCTTTGCCTTTCATAGTTACTGTTTCTCTTTGTCTTTTCTCCCATCCTGTTTTTCCTTGTGTCTTTCTCAGAGGCAGTGATAATGGTAATTCTAATGATCATTTCAGTGGATAGAAAAGTAGTTTTTAGACTGAATGAGACCTCTGTTTTCTCATTTCAGTTTACCCACAAATCGTTTCCCCAGAATCTCTCCTTGGTTCTCTTAGTTTATTTATTTAATACTTAGCCATTCATAAAATAATCTTTGGATCTTCTGCGAAGATTAAACTAAACACCTACAAATTTTCACACTCTGGAAATGGAAGTCTCTCAGTTAACAGATCTCAAGCATTGCTCTTGGGTCCTTTCCTTCTCTAGAGTGGAAGTTGCCATTGTTCACTGAGTTGATATGACATTTTTGGCCCCAGGATTTAGACAAGAAAAAAATGTTTGGAAGGTTTGTTACAGCTGTGTCCAGCAGCTACAGACTGATTTTCCCTCCTATAGGCAGAGTCAATTCTGGGAAAGGCCTTCCTATCAAAACTATCTTAGCTGAGATTATCAGGCAAAGAATACTAGGCTTAAGCGGGAAAAGCTAATAGTATTTTAGTGCTGCTTGCATTTCTTATGCATACCTGAAACAAACAAAGTTGGGAGTTTTACTTGTCAGGAAAGCGAAGGATAAGCAGAAAACAACAGGACTGAGTGATATGAAGGAAGCAGGTGGAGATGTATTACAACATGAGTACCTTCAAATGTTTTGGAGGTCAAGGAAAGCGGTGGAAAGCCAAAAGATAGGAGAAAAATGTAGAAAAATAAGTCATAGAGGAGTAACAAAGGCAACCCAATCCTATTTACGTTGCAGTTTTGCTGAGCTTTGGACTGACACATTTTCTCATCTCAAAAGCCAGATGGCAAAGGTAACTTATTCCTTCTCTCTTTCCCACACCCTTGTCTCCATTTTCTTGCCCTATCTTGGCTGTAGTGAAAGAAAGAAGAGATGAACCGTCTCCTGCAAGTTTTATAATAGTGTTTCTTAATTCTGGCTGCCCAGCTGGATCAAGTATGATGCTTTCAGTATATAGATGCGAGGGACCTGCTTCTGACTTGCTGAATTATAATCTCCAGGAATGGCACTTGAATGTAAATGTTTTTAAGAAGCTCTATAGGTAATTCTGATGAACAGCATGTTTGAAAAACAAGATATTTATTATGGTTCTGTTAGGAGACATACAGAATTCTAAAAGATGATTTGTGGAAATCTATTCAAGATTATTTAGGGGCGCCTGGGTGGCTCAGTTGGTTAAGCACCTGACTTTGGCTCAAGTCATGATCTCACAGTTCGTGGGTTCAGACCCCAAATGTTATTCTGCTATAACATTCTCTCAGTGTGGAGCCTGCCTGGGACATGCGTGTGTGTGTGTGTGTGTGTGTGTGTGTGTGTGTGTGTGCATGCTCTCTCTCTTGCGCGCTCTCTCTCTCTCTCTCTTAAAAGAAATAAATAAACTTTAAAACAAAAGATTATTTACAGTTATTTTGACCTCTCCCATACACAGACTTAGAAACTCTGTTCACATGCACATTTGCAGATCCAAACCAAAGGCTGACTCCAAAAGGGCCCAGGAGGGCATATCAAAGTCCAGGGTGCAGAGTGCTAGAATAATTAACCCATAAAATGTCCTTGAAGTACAGAGCTTAGACTAAAACCTGGGGAAACCAAATATAGAGGGCAGGATACCATGTAATAAATGCATAATAAACTTAAGGGCTAGAAACAAGACAAAATCAAGGGGAAAAATATAGGACAAGCAAAGGAACATGCAAGATAATTATGAATACTACTAAAATTCTGATAGCTTAACTTGGTTGATGAGCAGGTGTGTGTGTGTGTGTGTGTGTATGTGTGTGTGTGTGTGTGTGTGTGTGTGTGTGTGTGTGTGTCTGTGAAGGCAGACAACAGCAGACAGTTTATTATGGACTATATAGCAGTAACTATTTGGATAGATAGAATATGCATATAGTCTTATTTTGTATATGCAATATATGCTATATCGTTCTTGTATTCCTTACTAGAATGGGAATCCACCACTGTACAGTTCGATCAGTACATTAAAACTAACTTACAGGGCATGAGGTTTGCATCCACAGAGTTGGCATATTCCCTGTCATAGATCTAGCACTCAGGGTCCATGGAGTTATATCTCTGAATGGTCAAGTGTGTCATGTGTCTCTCCCTTCATATCTTACACACCTGCCCCTCGCCCTCACTTTGTTTACACAGCTGGTTTTCAGTTTGAATTGGGGCAGTGTTGCCCTTTGGGATGTAAATTTGAGTTATTAATAGTCCAACGTAGTATAGTCAGAAAGTCTGGTATGTGCACTGCAACTTCTCATGATGATACGTACTGTGCAAACAATATGTGTTGTACATGATATGTTTACCCAGTGTACTGTGGTAGATCGTGGAGGTGGCCTGCCATGAATGTCAGTTTTCAAAAATACCTCAGAGCTCTCTGAGTCATTATGAATACCGAAGTTATACCATATGTTTTAAAGACTGCTTTTAAATATTTATACATTATGAGCCAGTGGTTCCTAGGAGAACAAGAAATACCAGAAACAGTTTTATTGCAGTGCTTTACAGAATGTATATATTTTCCCAAGCTTGAATTGTGTCAGCATTTTGTCTTCATATTGATTATTACTGTCATAATTAACTTGAAAGACTTACATCATTTTTTCCCCCAGAAGTCGGAGGAGAAATTCTTCCGGTTGTTTTTTCTGTAAAGGTAGAAAAGTGCTAGAGGAAACACTACTGGTTACCTATCTAGATCCACATATTTCTTTTTCCTTGCTAACTGAATTATAATTTTTTTCAGGCATCAGTCTTTAAGAAGATTGTACCCTTCTATCGCCTCAGAAATAGATGGCTTTCTTCTTTTTTCTTTTTTGTTTTTAATAATTTCTATACCCAACATGGGGCTCGAACTAATGACCCTGAGATAAAAAGTCACATGCTTTTCTGACTCAGCCAGCCGGGCACCACAGAAATAGAGGACTTTCAGTCTCAATTAATTATGGTAATTTCATTTATTTAGGAATGGATATTACCAATGAAGCATGAGGAACATATCTCTGAGGGGGTTTCCTAGGAAGTTTTTATGTTTTCCTTAAAACTGAGCACAAAGCAGGAAATCACTTTTTTTTTCTTTGCGTCTGGACTTGGTCATTTGTATGTGTTTGTTGAGCTTCACAGAAGTATTTATATCTGTCTGTCATGTATTCTGTCAGAAATTGGTGTTAGTGGGAAAAAAAAAAACAAAAACAGTTGGTGTTAGTGCTCTGTGTCCTTTGGGCCCAGTCTGAGGGACTTTTCCTCTAAATGTATGTGACCGTTGCAGAGGCTTAGGAGTACAGGAGGAGTGGAGAAAGATCTAGGACCTTGGAGAGTCACCTCAGGTGGTTTTATAGCACTTCTAACCTGGCCTCCATAGGAAGTGCCTCCTAGGAGCGCCTCTTGTTAGGGCACAGATGTGTGCTCGGGTCTTTCCCCAGCCCGCCTCTGAGTCCAGTGCCAGGCGGTCTTCTCCTACCGTCAGTGCCTTCACGTTCCCCCCCCCCTCCCCTGGAATTAATGTGTTGCAGGGTATTAAGGTGATTCTCCCATAGATCCCCCTCCGTTTACTTTTGTTTTGTTTTCAACCACAGGAGGACTGCAGAAAGTCTTTTAGTGGCATCTTTCAATCTGGTTGTGCCATTTCTGTATCAAATGGAAAATTTTCAAAGTCACATAATACCTCTCATATTACAGTTTCCCTATTTATGTCACCAGTAGGAATTTTAAGGGAGCTAGATACCTATATAGTCATCTGCACTGTCTCTGAGGATTAACTTTTGATATAATTGCTTTAAATTTAGAAGTACTTCATGGGGAAAGGCATCTGGAAGTTGAAAAAAAAAAAATCTTGAGCACATCATTTGAAAATTGTAGCATACTGTTTGAAAATAAGTTTATCTTATATTTAGAGATTTATCAGATATCTAGTGTGTGGTATACTCCTATGATAGTATTAGGTGGTTAATGTCAGCATTAAACAGGCATTGTATCATATAGAAAGGTATGGCTAATTTCTTAGTCAAAGTAATAGGAGTGACTTAATCCCATCATTGCAAGAATACATAGAATTGCTGTCTTTTCAGTAAAGACTTGACATTATTTTCTGCCTCCTATGATATGTATTTTATTATACAAATATTTTTTGTTTACTGTGGTCTTTTAATACTGGAAGTTTGACAAATGTAGAGGAATAAAGCATGGTTTCTTTTTTCAAAACAGCATGTATTTGACTTCCAGCACTGTGGGGGGTGTGATTTTTCTGAGGAATCCTCCTACAAGTTCAGCTAGATCCTGGCTAAATTAGAACATGTATTTTTTTAAGCATTGCTGAGTCAACAAAAAATAAGGAAAATCTCTATGGATCAAGAAAAATCAAAACCTAACAGTTAAAAGGAGAGAAGAGGAAGAGGAGTTGAAACCAGAGCAGGGAACTGGAGTCATAAGGTAGCAGACAGTGTCGTCCTGAGGCAATTGCTTGTCACAGTGCCTGATGTGCCTTGTCTAGAGACTGATGTTGGGCCTCCTGCATGGTGGGGGAGCTGAACCTGAAAAGTCCATACTAAGCCATGACCTGAATGAGACAAAACAGTTTTCAGTTGGCTCTCTACAGAAGCAAAATCAAATCCTTGTAAGGGAATACTTCCCAAATTCAGGCCCTTGGAATTTCTATAGATAAAATCTACCAAATATAAGATCAAAACTTAATAACAAACTAAATCACAAAATATGTCTGGCTGGACATAACCTGAATGTCCCCACCCCTATTCAACTAAAAATGCTGAATATAGTTAAATTTCATTTCTTAAAAGTATTGAAATACTGGAAAGATACATAGTATTTATCCAGTCAAGATATAAGAGAATGTAGGGTTCCACAAAGATAATGGTAGCACTGAAGGCGCTAAGGGAATTTTATGTACCGGGGCAAACTGGAGCTTTGGTTTCATAGCCCTAAAAGGTGTAGGCTAGAAATAATAAAACCTACAGCTAGGCACACACAGAAGGGAGTCTCATAGGACACAGTCTCATAAGTTGAGACCACAAAGCTGAGGACTAAAATTAGGGCAGCAGTAGTAGGAATAGCGTAAATTAGGAAAACTTTAGAAACATTTACGTTTGGGGCTCCTGGTGGCTCAGTTGGTTAAGCATCTGACTTCGCTCAGGTCATGGTCCCACGGTTCATGAGTTTGAGCCCCAAGACAGGCTCTGTGCTGACAGCTCGGAGCCTGGAGCCTGCTTCGGATTTTGTGTCTCCCTCTCTCTCTGCCCCTCACCCGCTCACACTCTGTCTCTCTCTCTCAAACACAAATAAACATTGAAAAAAGAATTAAGAAAAAAAAGAAACATTTATGTTTATTTAGAGTGGGAGATAAAGGAGCAGGAATTGTCAAGGATTATTGACAGGTGTATGTTTTCAGCCACTGTGTAGATGATGGCACGACTTACGTGATAGAAAACACTAAGGATAGACCAAGTTTCAGGACAAAGTTTTGGACACGTTTAATATTTTGAGATTGCTTTATATATGAGTGACAATACTTTGGGCAAGTGTTATAAATAGATATCTAAACACATGGAAATGGAACTATTGTAGCATAATGCCATAGGATTTGTTTTTGTCTTACTTTCTAGAAAATCTGTAAGGTAGTAGCTGACATTGTTTCGTATGGTTCAAGGAGGTGGAGGTCAAACTCTCTAAAGTTTTTTACCTTTCAATTATGGTTATGTAATGGTTGCTACTGCTCTGGCCATTACAGTTCAAATATGAAGATGAAAGAGTTTCTCCCAACTGTGGCAATATCCTTTATAGAACTTCCTTTCCTCATACACTACCTCTAAAAGGCTAGGAATATAACCTTCTAGCACATTGCACCTCCAAATGAAATCAAGACTCTGTGAATGACAAAGGAGAAAATGGGTATTAGGTGGGCAGTTAGCATTCCCTGGCACTGTGTGTGTGTGTGCCTGTGTGTAATGTTAACACATGAATAAGGCACAGGAAAGAGGAGAGTATAAAGGAGAGTGGGGAATGTAATAGTATGTATATGAAACAGAATGTAATCACATCCATTGTCGTCATCCTCTTTTTAATAATTGTAACTCTTCTTGGTTTTAGTAGAGCAAATGGCATCCAGCCACCCAGTTAGAGTATCTCCCATGTGACAGAGTTCAAGCCAACAGAATGTGAGTCAAAGTAATGTGTGCAACTTATTTGAAAGGAAGCTACTTGCACCCCATTTCTTTTCACCCTTCCTATTAGCCAAGTAATAACAGTAACCTTGATATCAAAGCTGATAGCCTAATCTTGAGCTGATAGCCTAATCTTGAGGATGGCAGAGAGCCTATCATCTGGGTCTCTGGATAACACATTGTATACTGCCTTCCTTCCTCTGAACTAGGACAAGAGAGAAATAGACTTCTGTTTTATTTATGGACCTATGTTCTGAGATCCTTTGTGATACCCTATCTGGTTAGTACAGGCTAATCTCAGGTCTTGCTATGAGTGCGTCTCCTTTGTGTGAAACTTGTGCCTTTAGACTGTAACTGTATTTATGTACTATAAATGTACACAAGCCAACAATAGTAGCAACAACAGACAATAACGTATGTGATTTATGAATTAATTATGAAGGTATACAATTTATAATTGATTTCTTAGAGCTAAGAAAAAAGAATATAATAAGTGTTAAAAGAACCATTCCAGCTAGAATGTAAAGATCATTTCCTGTTAGGTGATCAGGGAAAACTTTAGGAAGGTAGTAACTTTTGAGTTGAGCTTTGTAGCATAAGATTTAGATAGGCAAAAATGAGAGAGGAGCATTCCAAGCATGTGAACAAGGTGGGTTAAGTTAAGGTGCTGCAGATCACTCATTGGAAATGAATGAACTCCCTAGCTAGGTGGTAATCTGATTGATATGAAATATTGAAATGTTAAAGAGTATTGGAAAGGACTCATATGGAAAATCCATTTTGGTAATGAAAACTTTTGAGCAGAACAGTAATGTGACCAAGAGTCACATTTGTCAGACCTACAGTTCTCAACCATGAGATTTACTCGGACCCTAACAGTGGGGAAAGGAAAATAAACCAGAAATTGTGGAACCAAGACTAGGGGAACTAACCCAGAAGTATCCACCCCAAAGAAGGTAGCCAGTTGCTTACACTGGTATTCAAAAGGCAAACTCCAGTCACACATGAGTTGGCATCTATTTTCAGAGGATCTTGTTGGAAAGTTGAGGACACGTAGTGGTAGTTTCTGACCAGGTGTAAAACTACCCATGGTGGTGAATGAATGCTAATCTTTTAATTACTCTATGTGAAGCACTATTCTAGGTACTTAACTTTTATTAACTCCTTTATGCCTCCTAACACTCCTGTGAGGTAATAATCTTGTCATTTCCATTTTCATTATTCTTTGTAACACCCCTAAAAGGTAATACTGTTATTATCATGTCCATTTTCAGCTGAGTATACTGAATGACAGAGAGGTTAGGTAACCTGCCAAAGATCATACACTTAATAAGTAAAGGAGTTAAAATTGTAGCTCAGTCTGGCTCTAGAGTCACGCTCTTAAAGCATCAGTCAGAAATTGGGATAGAGAGATAGGATTTGGCCTTCTGGGCAGATTCTGTTAAATTTAAAAGCATTGAGGCTAAAACCTAATGTGTTAGAATTTTGGAGTTATTTCTGGTCCTTATTGGAGGACTAAAATGGAAACCAGAACCTGAGACAAAAGCTTACATATAGATCCTGTATGAATAAAATGAGGCAAATAGGGGAAGCTCAGGGTATATACAAATTCTGGTTCTTCCTAGATATAGAGGAGAGTCCAAGCATGGAACTGAAGGCTAATACTGGTCCTCACCTCTTTTTTAAGAATAGCAATACTTAAATATGGAAAAGCTTGGTTAGTTTAAGTTTAGGAACTGGGCAGGGACATTGACTTTGGCAGAGATTGAGATAGTTTGGAGATTGGTAAGTCTGTCCTCTCTCACACAAGGTTAAGACAGTTTCCCAATTTCTGCTTCCCTCTCTTCAGTTTTGTACACTATAGCTTGTTCACAGTCAAATAAAGTGACCCGGTGCTATTTTGCTTCTCTGGAATATGGTAAGGATGAGGGGTCTCTGAGTGGCCCAGTACATGTGGACATACTCACCTTTTGTTTTTAGGAGCAGCACTGTCCTTAAATGTCTCTATTTTGTGTTAAGTTTCAATAAATACAGGTACTCACTATAAGATAAATGTGTCTCTCACATTCTATAAACTCTCTTTTTATGTAAGTATCAGATATTTTATTTACTAGGATTAATATTTTATTAAGTTGGCATGATTGTAATAGCCATATCCTGCTTAGCTTTGGTTTTATAGCACATAATTAGCTTTTTCTATTTTTCTATTCATTTTCTATTTGTTTGGTCCCCATGGGCCTTGAGAGAAAGGAGATTGAGATAGTTTCAAGATAAGTTCTACCTATAATGTAGGAAGCATGTGACTTCTCAAGAACCACATCTTGGAAAGAAAGACGACAGTGGTTAACCATACCCAGAATCTAGGCCAGAACCTGAGTTGTAAATACTTTGGGCTGTAAATAATGGCAAGTTCACCTAACAGTGGCATAAACAACAAAGTCATTAATTTCCTCCCATAAACAAAAGGAGTAGCAGTTCTGAGGTTGGTTCACAGACTCCATGACATCAGGGCACTGGGTTCACATCTCTACTTCCCTCTCAGGGCTGCCGTTGCAAGCATCATGTCTTCACGAGAAGTGGGCATGAGTTAGAGACTTTCTCCTCAAGTTTTCTCCCATTTTGTCAAGGAGGGTAAAAAAAAAAATGTTTTTCCAGAAATTTCTCAGAATTTTTTCATGTCTTCTTGTGCAGATATGTTTCACAAGGTAACTTTCAGCTGCAGGGGAGTCTGGAAAGTGACTATTTGACTTTCTCAGGCTCTGTGGTGAGGCAGGCAAAGTAGACAGGTGTTAAGAATGATGGTTGAATAACTCACTAACTACATCTGCAAAATATTTTTTTTTCTTCTCTTCCCTCACCCCTTCTTCTTCTTTCTGCCTGTTTTCTTTCCTGTCTTATCTCTGTTGTGTACTGATTTTGAGGGTTGAGTAAAATGAGACCGCCTACTCTGTAAAAGGAGAAGGGCAATGATCTCTTCATGTGCTCTTTCGCTTTGGCACCTACCCCATTATTTAATCATAATTAAATAATGGTTTGGGTTTAATCTTTTCAAGATAGGTAAGTATTTATTTCTTTGAGCAACTTTAAAACAAAAAGGTTATCTCTGAAATTTTTCTTTTAATGCCTAACATTCATCATAATATATGTAGCAAGTGCTCAATAAAAGAATAACATGAAATAAAATTAAGAAAAATCTGATTCCATACTGGTTAAAACTAAAGAAAAAACGAAAGTATTTGATGAGACATCTTGAGAAGAAATAATTATGTTGACATAAGTAGTTTGGGAATTCTCAAGGTACTGGACTGGCTTTGCCCTTCTTAGCAAAGATAAGAAACAGAAAAAGAAGGTTTACATTCCAGAGGCCACTAGAGCAAAATGATGAAAGCACACTATCCTGATGAGACAGAGGTCTTATTTAATTTTAAACCTACAAAAACTCAGATTCCTTGTGTTCATAAATTATAATTCCCTCTTTGGTTTTCCTTGAGAAGAAAGAAAAAAACCTTCTAAATACCTACCCATTAACTATGAAGTTTTTATTTCTCTCTGAAGCATGTAATCTTTAACCACAAAGCATATGATGACCACAAAGGTTGTAAAACATGTTTGTGGAAGAAGATTATATTTGTTCTCTTGATTGTAATACTGGTTTCACCTTTTTAAAACTCAGTTCCACATTAAGAAATATATTTTACATCACTACCCTGTATTATATGAATAGACTAATAGATAAACTGGTACAGAAATTTCACAAGAAAAGTGCTTATTTTTTTTCTTTTTGGTTAATTAATGTTTGTTGTTTGAAAGATACTGGATCTTACAACAGTTAATGCATGCTAATGTTTTTGTTTTATTCCTTTCTATTAAATTTTATAAAATATTGGTCATAATTGACTAACTTGATTTTATGACCCTCTTAATGGGTTACAGCCAGTAGTATGGTGGTAAATTTTTAATGGTTGGCTTTGCCCCTGAATAAAAGCCCCTAATATTAGTGTTTCCTGATTTCCATGGTAGAAATACACTTGGCCAATTTGAAGCTACCATCCTGATGTCACTGAATGTTAACTGGGAAGAAATGACACAGTCAGCTTTCTCTACAGCCATTAGGAGCCAGCTTCATGACACCACTGGCTATAACACATAGTGTAAAATAAATATGAATTTATGTTTGTTACAAGTAAGTTAATTTGCTCATTTGAACTGCAAATCACCTAATTTGTTAAGTGTCCCAAACAATGTCTGATATATAGCAGATATTAAATTTGTATTTGTTAGAAGAATGAGTTGCTTTATTTTGACAGATATAAAAGAGTATTTGTATCTCCCCAAGTTTGTTTCTTTTTCAGTCCAATTTTTCACATAAGGACTGTAATTTCATACCTGATTATCACAGGGATTTTTTCTATTCATAAACTCAAAATTGAAGAGAAAATACTTTGCTTTATTTATATATCATGATGCCTACTACATCACGTATTCATCACTTAAATTGTTTTCTAAGAGTTTTAGCCTAAAACCTATAAAAATAAAAACATTATTATTTAAAAACTATAGTTACATTTCAGACAATTCCTTGAAGAAAAGAAAGCTTAAAAAAAATAAGTTACAAATGATTGATTATATTTCATATTCTTTTCAAGGAACTTTCTTTAGTCTTTCTATAAATCATTAATATTTGATCCAGAATTTGGATATTGGGGCATAGAATTTTTTTTAGCAACTCCTTTGAATTCAAAACCAATGTGCAATTAAAATAAAGACTCTGAAATTATGAAAACAGAAGAGCTGATTCAGTAACAACTTTGGGCATTGAGAATATCAGTAAACATTTATTCAACATAGAGTATGCTAAGATCTAGAGGATACTCCAGGAACTGTGTATCCACTAACTGCCCACTCTGCTAGATACCAGGGATTTCTAGATAAAAGGCTTTAAAGAAATGTATAACTCAATGGGAAGACAGATAACAAAAGACAGCTGTAATACAGTGTGATAGGTACTATGTTAGAGTTATAAGTTACGTTGGAAGCACAGAGATGGTGACATTTAAATGTTCAGGGGAGGGGCGCCTGGGTGGCTTAGTCAGTTAAGCGTCTGACTTTGGCTCAAGTCATGGTCTTATGGTTTGTGCTTTTGATCCTTTCTCTCTCTTTCTCTCTCTCTCTCTCTCTCTCTCTCTCTCTTTGCCCTTCCCCTGCACTAGCTCTCCCTCTCTCAAAAAATAAACAAACATTTAAAAGAATTCTTCTCTCTCATTGTCTCTCTCTTTATGCCTGTATTTCTAAAAAAAAATAAAAAATAAAATAAATGCCCAGAGGAGTCTAAGAACACCACCTAGAAGAGGACATGCTTTGACTGCTTAGAGTTTTATTTCTGTCTCTGCAATAATATAGCCTTGGATAAATCAGTGAGCCTGATTTTGGAGGTCTCTCCTGGCTCTGATAATGATTCTGTGACTTGAATGTAACTTTCTAAAATATGCCTTTTGTTTTCAATGGAACCTCACCTATATTTATCATGACATTTAATTTTAGTTTCAGTATCCTTTTTTTCTAAATTATGCCGGATTTGCATGAACAGTTACTCTGCTTTCCTGCTTCGATTCTTCACTTGAATGATAATATGGAGTTTTTGAAAATCAGTGTAATAATGGCCGTAAGTGCTGTCTTTCCCCAAGTTTGGTTTCTAAGAAATAAAGTTACCTAATAATAATTTACAGTAAGTGCATATTTATGTTTTCATGTACTTAATTATCAATATTAACAGTTTATTAGCTTATTCAGTCATTCAGTAAGAAACCATCAGAAGCTATCTCAGCTGGAATAAGGTATTGCTCTTGTAATCTGACAAAAGATAAGGAGCCTCTATTGTCAGCCTTGTAGATTCAGCTGTTTATAAGCTTTTGTTACAATATCACATTACTTCTCACTATTTCAGATGGGTTTATGTCTCAGAACAATTCTTGCCAATTAATATGGGAAAACTATAGAGATTTCTAGATGTAGTTGGCAGTCTTTACACAATTACCTCACATAGACAGCTGTATCTAATCTTCAGTCAGTTATACGTTTTCTAGAGTATTGGCTCTGATTTTTCTTTTGCTGTAGGGCATCTTCTTGTTGTCTAGAAGTAGTTAAATATGGAGTTTTAATACATTTTGCCCCTTTCTTTCTTTAGTTTGCACATCATTATTTCTCATGACTCATAAAGTTGTTTCTGAAGCTCATGGAGATTATATTTATTCAGCATTAAAAAAAAGTTCTCCTTGTGCTCATGGTAAATAAAAGAAGTCAAGAATGTGATTAAATCTAAAATAGAAAATTAATATTCTACTTGAAAGAGTAAAGAGAAATAGTTTATGTTTCAAATATTAAGTAATATGAAATCAAAACTAATAGAAATTGTTATCAGAAAGTTGACTATCAAACTAATATAAAACAGGCTTTAAAAAAAACTAGTTTACATTTTGCTAGTTTTATATACAAATTTGGATTTGTATACCATACAGCACATGATCTTGAAAAATATTTTGCTATAAATAAGTATTCTCACATTTCTTTTTCCCTTGGTAAATAAATTATAAGCAAGTTGTCTAAATTTGTTTCATCATTGGTCTGGCACAATGAGCGAAATTCTCATTGGAATGAAGTCACAACATGATTCATAATGTTAGTGTAAAGACTGTCTCATTGACTTAATGTTTCAGATGTTCCATATGTATCTCAGTGTAAACTCCTTTTTCAAAATTGATAAAAGACTGGGAAAGAGTCCAACAAGAACAGCCGAGGAAACTTGTCAGTCACGGTAAGAAGCAGTATTGGGGAGCTACTATTGCAGTTTTGCCAGACCAATGGAGCATTTTCTCTCAGCACCTAGACTCTGTCATTCTTATTGTCATACACAAAAATACCAGGACAGTTATGTAGCAGGAGTCATTAAGAAACAATATCTTACCACAGATATGACTATCAAGGTAATAGATACATTTTAAACTAGCTGTTTATTTTCTGTTGTATGTACACTATAATTTACATATTCCCTTGAGATTACATTCCTAGCTGCACCCTTAAAGAAAGGATAAATGAAATATGAGTACGTTGCTTATGTAATGGAACTAGAAGTAGAGATGAGATGCATGCAGAAAGAAGGATGTTATAAATAGGGCTACACTTGGCATGGTCTAGAGAGAAATGAGAAATAATAAATGACTCTTTTATCATTGACTAACTAACTGTGCTTTGGAATAGCCTGTGTAGAAAAAGCCCATACGTGGAATATATATCTTACTGACTTAAGCTGAAGGTATGTTCTAGTGAAGGCAGAAGAAGACCAGTAGGGGCTCAATACGTATTTATGGAATATATGAATTAACATGAACATATGATTGTGCTAATGATTTTCTTTAAATGTCTTGGATTCTAGGATCTTTCTCTAGTATCTCCTTTACAACTTGAATCATTTTTGATAGCCACACATAAATTCTATCTTTTTAAGTTACCAAATTTTTATACTCATACGTATTCTAATCATTTCAAGAGAATAGAGCAATTTTTAAGATTTACCTACTTTTTTTTTTTTTTACGTACTTATTTTTAGAGAGAGAGAGTGCAAATGGGGAGGGAGCTGAAAGAGAGGGAGAGAGAGAATCCCAAGCAGGCCCGGTGCTGCCAGCAGGGAGCCTGATGCAGGGCTTGATCCCACAAACCATGAGATCGTGACCTAAGCCAAAATGAAGAGTCAGACGCTTAAAGAGCTGAGCCATCCAGGCACCCCAGAGTTTACCTACTTTCAAATTATCTAGCTATTTCTTTTCTAGTTGTACTGTTTTGACTTTATTCTTCAACTTACTATATTTGCTATTGTTGACGAGTATAGGTCTGATTTACATAGTCATTTATTTATATTTATTCTTTTAGTTTTAATATACTCAACAACTGGTAATATATAAATGCTTCAGAAATCTGGGCAGTTTAGTGATCTGGGAGAGATTAAAAAAAGGGCTGCATGGGCAAGGAGGGGAGGGACCCCCTCCTGCGGAAAGACAAAGGGAAGAGAAAGAGTGGCTAAGGAAGTGCAGGACCATATCTGGACAGGAGAAAGACCTCGGACTGAGACTGAGAGGAATCCGATCTCTAACTTTCTTGGGACTGGGGCCAGCTCCCTGTTCGCGCACCTGGGGAGGAGGGGAGCCAGGCCTGGGTGCAGTGGTAGGTCAGAGTGTCAGTCCGCAGTGGTCTCAGTGGTTCCCTCCATGGAGGGCTGCATGCTAATACAGAACCAGCCTGCTTCCACCACCCCTGGGCTCAGGGACATAGTGGCTGGGCAGAAGGCGCAGACTGCAGAGGGAAAACGCCGCGTTTCCCTGGAGTGCTGTGGGAAAAAACAAAGGCCACCTGCGTCTGCCACCTGGGGGCTCACAGCAAGGGCAGCGGCTCAGTCGCAGTAGGAGAAGGTGGTCCTCCCTGAAGTGCTGCGGCACAGACAAAGCCAGCCGGGACCACGTATGCCAGCACTGAGAGGCACTTCCCCAGGGCCATAGCACACAGGGAGTGGGACTTTGAATCCTAGCCAAGTGCAGGGTCAGGGGAGTTGGCAGAGCGAGAAGGACCATCCTGTTTGCGCCCACGGCACAGGGAGGACAACTCAAACTGAGTCCACTGATCTGGCTCCGTGGAGAAGAGACTGGGGAATCACCATCCCCCCCCCTTCCACCACCACCACCCCCACTACCACCACCAAGACGGGGCCTCAGGGATCACTCCTGGGTCCCGTAGTGGAAGTGGGTTCAGATTATGCCAAACCACACCCCCTTGCACTGGGTAACTGTGCAGCACAGACCCTGTGGACAGCTACTACCTACAAGTGCTGCAGCATTGCCTGGATTAACACGAGGTCAATTCTGGATACATAGATATATTCTCCTTCCCACCCCCCCATTTCTCCTCCTTATCTCTTCCCTCCCATAGGCTGGTTACTCCGGTCATTGGTCTGTCTAAACAGACATATTTAATCCATTATCTTGATACATTTTCTACACCTCCTTCTTTACACTCCTCTCTCTCTCTCTGAAATAATCAAGCCATATAGTTTCTCTGTCTGGGTAACTTTATCTTTGTTTCATTTCCCCCACCTCCTTTATTTTCCTTTCTCTCTCTCTGGATTAAGCCTTTTAGTCTACCTGCCTAATCAATGTTTATTTTTTCTTCTCCCCCGCCCCACCCCACTCCTGTCATTTCTCTCTTTGTATGTGCTCTTCCATCAGCACCACCTCCACCCTCTTCTTTACTTGTAGTCAGTGTTTTTGGGTTTTTTGTTTTTAGTCTTTAGGTTTTTGTTTTTGTTTGTTTGTGTGTTTGCATGTTTTTGTCTCCTCTTTGTCTGTTTTCCTTTACAGGGCTACTCCAAGGAACAAATCAAAGCACATCTGGTGGAGGGTCCAAAATATTACTACGAGTAGGGTAATAAAATAACCAAAGTCACAACAGAGAGCAAGTAACAGTCCCGGAAAAAACACTTCCTGAAGGGCCAGGCCCTGGACAGTGTATGACCCTCCTTTAATAAAGCAGTGCTCACAGGTGCAGAGCATACAACAAGCTTTTAAAATCCATTAGGGACAGAAAACTAGCCAAATTGATGAAACAGAAGATTTCTTCTCAAAAGAAATTCCAGGAAGTAGCAACAGCTAACGACTTGACCAAACCAATTTAAGCAATATAACAGAACAAGAATTTAGAAAAATAGTTATAAAATTAATCGCTGGGCTTCAAAAAAGCATAGAGGACAGCAGAGAATCTATTGCTACAGAGATCAAGGGACTAAAAAATAGTCATGATGAATTAAAAATGCTATAAATGAGGTGGAAAATAAAATGGAGGCGGCTACAGCACAGATTGAAGAGGCAGAAGAGAGAATATGTGAATTAGAAGATAAAATTATGGAAAAAGAGGAAGCTGAGAAAAAGATTAAAAAATCCAGGAGTGTGAGGGAAGAATTAAAGAAATAAGTGTTGCAATCAGACAGAACAATATCTGTATTATAGGAATTCCAGAAGAAGAAGAGAGAGAGAAGGACTGAAGGTGTACTTGAACTTCCCTGATCTGGGGAAGGAAACAGGCATTGAAATCCAAGAGGCACAGAGACCTCCCTTCAGACATAACTTGAATCAATCTTCTGCACAACATATCATAGCAAAACTGGCAAAATGTAAGGATAAAGAGAGAATTCTGAAAGCAGCTAGGGATAAGCAGGCCTTAACATACAAAGGTAGACACATAAGGGTAGTAGCAGACCTATCTACTGAACTTGGCAGGCCAGAAAGGAATGGCAGGAAATCTTCAATGTGAGGAACAGAAAAAATATGCAGCCAAGAATCCTTTACCCAGCAAGTCTGTCATTCAGAATAGAAGGAGAGATAAAGATTTTCTCAAGCAAACAAAAACTGAAGGAATTCATCACCACTAAACGAGCCCTACAAGAGATCCTAAAGAAGATTCTGTGAGTGAAATGTTGCAAGGACCACAAAGTACCAGAGATACCACTACAAGCATGAAACCTACAGATATCACAATGACTCTAAACTCATATCTTTCAATAATAACACTGAATGTAAATGGACTAAATGCTCCAACAAAAAGACATAGGGTATCAGAGTGGATTAAAAAAAAAAACAAACCCATCTATCTGCTGTCTATACGAGACTCATTTTAGACCTGAGGACACCTTCAGATTAAAAGTGAGGGGATGGAGAACTATCTATCATGCTACTGGAAGTCAAAAGAAGCTGGAGTAGCCATACTTATATCTGACAAACTAGGCTTGAAATTAAAGGTTGTAACAATAGATGAAGAAGGGCATTATATAATAATCACAGGGTCTATCCACCAGGAAGAGCTAACAATTATAAATGTCTATGCACCAAATACAGGAGCCCCCAAATATATAAAACGATTACTCACAAACATAAGCAACCTTATTGATAAGAATGTGATAATTGCAGGAGACTTTAATACTCCACTTACAGTAATGAATAGATCATCTAGACAGAGAATAAATAAAGAAACAAGGGTCCTGAGTGATATGTTGGATCAGAAGGACTTGACAGATATATTTAGAACTCTGCATCCCAAAGCGTCAGAATATACTTTCTTCTCAAGTGCACATGGAACATTCTTCAAGATAGATCACATACTGGGTCACAAAATAGCCCTTCATAAGTATAAAAGAATTGCAATCATACCATGCACACTTTCAGACCACAATGCTATGAAACTTGAAATCAACCACAGGAAAGTCTGGAAAACCTCCAAAAGCATGGAGGTTAAAGAACACCCTACTAAAGAAAGAATGGGTCAACCAGGCAATTAGAGAAGAAATATATGGAAATATATTTGGAAAAATATATGGAAACAAATGAAAATGAAAATACAACAATCCAAATGCTTTGGGATGCAGCAAAGGCAGTCCTGAGAGGAAAATACATTGCAATTCAGGCCTATCTCAAGAAACAAGAAAAATCCCAAATACAAATTCTAACAGCACACTTAAAGGAACTAGAAGCAGAACAGCAAAGACACCCCAACCCAGCAGAAGAAGAGAAATAATAAAGATAACAGCAGAAATAAACAATATAGAATCTAAAAAAACAGTAGAACAGATCAATGAAACCAAGAGTGTGTTTTTTGAAAAAATAAACAAAATTTATAAACCACTAGCCAGGCTTCTCAAAAAGAAAGGGGAGATCACCCAAATAGATAAAATCATGAATGAAAATGGAATTATTACAACTAATCCCTCAGAAATACAAGCAACTATCAGGGAATACTATGAAAAATCATATGCCAACAAACTGGACAACCTGGAAGAAATGGACAAATTCCTAAGCACCCACACACTTCCAAAACTCAAGCAGAAAGAAATAGAAGATTTGAACAGACCCATAACCAGTGAAGAAATTGAATCAGTTATCAAAAATCTCCCAACAAATAAGAATCCAGGACCAGATGGCTTCCCAGGGGAGTTCTACCAGACATTTAAAGCAGAGATAATACCTATCCTTCTCAAGCTGTTCCAAAAAATAGAAAGGGAAGGAAAACTTCCAGACTCATTCTGGGAAGCGAGCATTACTTTGATTTGCAAACCAGACAGAGACCCAGCAAAAAAAGAACTACAGGCCAATATCCCTGATGAATATGGATGCAAAAATTCTCAACAAGTACTAGCAAATCGAATTCAACAGCATATAAAAAGAATTATTCGCCATGATCAAGTAGGATTCATTCCTGGGCTGCAGGGCTGGTTCAATATTCGCAAATCAATCAACGTGATACATCACATTAATAAAAGAAAAGATAAGAACCATATGATCCTGTCAATTGATGCAGAAAAAGCATTCGACAAAATTCAGCATCCTTTCTTAATAAAAACCCTCAAGAAAGTTGGTATAGAAGGAACATACTTAAAGATCATAAAAGCCACTTATGAAAAGCCCACAGCTAATATCACCCTCAAAACTGAGAGCTTTCCCCCTGAGATCAGGAGCATGACAGGGATGTCCACTCTCACTGCTGTTGTTTAACATAATGTTGGAAGTGCTAGCATCAGCAATCAGACAACAAAAGGAAATCAAAGGCATCAAAATTGGCAAAGATGAAGTCAACTTTCACTTTTTGCAGATGACATGATACTATACATGGAAAACCCGATAGACTCCACCAAAAGTCTGCTAGAACTGATACATGAATTCAGCAAAGTCGCAGGATACAAAATTAATGTACAGAAATCAGTTGCATTCTTATGCACTAATAATGAAGCAACAGAAAGACAAGTCAAGAAACTGATCCCATTCACAGTTGCACCAAGAATTATAAAATACCTAGGAATAAACCTAACCAAAGATGTAAAAGATCTTTATGCTGAAAACTATAGAAAGCTTATGAAGGAAATTGAAGAAGATACAAAGAAATGGAAAAATATTCTGTGCTCATGAATTGGAAGAATAAATATTGTTAAAATGTCAATGCTACCCAAGGCTATCTACACATTCAATGCAATCCCAATCAAAATTGAACCAGCATTCTTCTCGAAGCTAGAACAAGCAATCATAAAATTTGTATGGTAGCCAAAGTATTATTGAAGAAGAAAACCAAACCGGGAGGCATCACAATCCCAGACTTTAACCTCTACTACAAAGCTGTAATCATCAAGACAGCATGGTATTGTCACCAAAACAGACAATAGAATAGAGACAATAGAATAGAGACATAGAATAGAGACTCCAGAATTGGACCCACAAATGTATGGCCAACTAATCTTTGACAAAGCAGGAAAGAATATCTGATGGAAAAAAGATGGTCTCTTTAACAAATGGTGCTGGGAGAACTGGACAGCAACGTGCAGAATACACCATTCACAAAGGTAAACTCAAAATGGATGAAGGACCTGAATGTGAGACAGGAAACTATCAAAAGCCTAGAGGAGAAAGCAGGAAAAAAAACCTCTCTGACCTCAGCCACAGCAATTTCTTACTTGACACGTCTCCAAAGGCAAGGGAATTAAAAGCAAAAATGAACAATGTGACCTCATCAATATAAAAAGCTTCTGCACTGGAAAGGTAACAATCAACAAAACTAAAAGGCAACCGATGGAATGGGAAAAGATATTTGCAACTGACGTATTGGATAAAGGGCTAGTATCCAAAATCTATAAAGAACTCACCAATCTCCACACCCAAAAAACAAATAATCTGGTGAAGAACTGGGCAGAAGACATGAATAGACACTTTTCTAAAGAAGCCATTCAGATGGCCAACAGGCACATGAAAAGATCTGCTCAACGTCACTCCTCATCAGGGAAATACAAATCAAAACCACACTGAGATACCACCTCTTGCCGGTCAGAGTGGCTAAAATGAACAAACCAGGAGACTATAGATGCTGGAGAGGATGTGGAGAAACGGGAACCCTCTTGCACTGTTGGTCGGGAATGCAAACTGGTGCAGCCACTCTGGAAAACAGTGTGAAAGTTCCTCAAAAAATTAAAAATAGATCTACCCTATAACCCAGCAATAGCACTGCTAGGAATTTACCCAGGGAATACAGGAGTGCTGATGCATAGCGGCACTTGTACCCCAATGTTTATAGCAGCACTTTCAACAATAGCCAAATTATGGAAAGAGCCTAAATGTCCATCAACTGATGAATGGATAAAGAACATGTGGTTTATATATACAATGGAATACTACTTGGTAATGAGAAAGAATGAAATAATGGCCTTTTGTAGCAACGTGGATGGAACTGCAGAATGTTATGCTAAGTGAAATAAGTCAGGCAGAGAAAGACAGATACCATATGTTTTCACTCATATGTGGATTCTGAGCAACTCAACAGAAGACCGGGGGGGAGGGGATGGGGAGAAAAAAAGTTACAGAGAGCGAAGGAGGCAAACCATAAGAGACTCTTAAATACTGAGAACAAACTGAGGGTTGATGGGGGGTGGGGAGGAAGGGAAAGGGGGTGATGGTCATTGAGGAGGGCACCTGTTAGGATGAGCGCTGAGTGTTGTACGGAAACCAATTTAACAACAAATTTGATTTAAAAAAATAGAGAAAGAACATCTACAAAAAAAAAAAAAGAAATCTGGGAAGTTTAATATAATTTTAATATGTCTTTTATCTTTAGGTAATATTTTGAATACCATATTCACTTAACCTCATTTAAAATTTGAAATGAAAATCAAGAAATTTTCATAGAATTGTCCTATAGCCTCTATGCTAATTTCAACCTATAAAACTCTGTAAGAAATAAGTTCCTAAATTTTTACAACTAAAATCCAAACATTATCTTTACTTGAGAGTGTATCAGTCTCTACATGGCAAGTCTTCAGATTCCCTTGAAGAATACTTTTAAGGAAGCCTAAGAATTCTTAGTCCGTTTTTGAAGAGAATGACATGGAACAGAAACTAAATTTAAAAACAGATAAAAGGGCTGGTAAATGATGTGTAGTTGACCTATGTTAAAGTAACAATATTTTGTGAAAAACATTAAGATACCTATCAACCTATATTTTATCTTTATTATAAACATTATAAAAATGATATAGATGCATGTCACACAAAAAATAAGCTTAATAATTGAACTGAATGCATTCAAAATATTAAGCAACATTTTTTATGTATTTACCTTTTAGCATCAGTAGTACATAAATATATTATCATTATAAAACAAATTCTAAAAGTATACAAATATGTAGTAAAAAGTGAAAGTCTTTGTTCAGTGTCACTACCCATAATGATAATCCCTTCTCATGCTTCTGTATTTGTATATGGACAGATACATATACATATGTACAAATATCTTGGGTTATTTTGAGGGAAGGAATCATTTGAATGTAATCATTCATCCATTCATCTATCCATTCTCTCCACAAATATTTATTGTGTGTCTACAGTGTGCCATGTACTTTTCTGGTAGCTACAGAGATTGAAAGGGAAAAAAAGCTCCTGCTTGTATGTCATTTAATATATATATATTGTATATCAGATGGTGATAAGTGCTATTAAGAAAATTAAAGCAAAGTGAGTAAAAGCGGGATGAGGAGGGATGGTATTTTATATAGAGTAGCCAGGGAAGGCTTTTTTAAGATAACATGTATGTAGACAGTTGAAAGATGATGGAGGAAACCATGCAGTTATCTTGGAGGAAGAGTGTTCCAGGCAGAGGGAACAGCAGGTAAAAAGCCCAAGGCAGGAGCTTGCTTGCTACTTCAAGGAACACCAAAAAGACCAATACGACTGAAACATAGTTAAAGGCCAAAGCACAGAGATCATTTAGGAAGCTATAATTCAGGTGAGCAATAAACTAGGTGAGAGATAATGGTGGTTTAGGTCAGAAGGGATGATTAGGAAGAAATTATTACATTTTGGATATAGTCTTAAAGTATTGTCAGCAGAATTATTGACAGTGGAGGTGTGGAAAAGAATGGAAAAAAGGGCATACCTCAAAAGTATTTGAACTGAAACAGTGGAAAGGTGGAGTTGTCATTTAGTGAACTGGATATGACTGCAGAAAGAGTAAAATTGAGAGGGAAGTTGTTTGGGATAGGTTGAGTTTGACATGCCTCTTAGAAATTCAAGTGCAGAAGTTGCATTATGAATTGGATAGATAATTCTGGGTTCCTGAGGACAAATATGGGTCAAATGTAAAAAATTTGCGAGTTATTAACATATAGATAGTCTGAATGAGATCACTTAGGGAATAGAAATGATGAAGAAGTACGGAGACTGAACCCAAGCACATTCCAGAGGAGGTTGGGAAGATAAGAAAGACGAGCAAGAAGGTGTGATTAAAAAAAAGAAGAAGAAGAACAGTATAGTTTTGCCCTTTTACTTAGCAACATATCTTGGAGCTCTTTTCATACATTTGTTTTACACACTACAAAGTATTCCATGGAATGGACATATCATATTCTACTTAGCTTCTCCTGTATTGGTTAACATTTGTTTTATAATTTTCTCCTCTTTTATAGTTATAGTTTTTGTTTTACCTAGTTCCATAATCTATCTGGGTTTATTTTGTATGTATGATTCAAGAAATGTCTGTAATCTTATAGTTTTCTAAATGCTATTTATTGAATAATCCATGCTTTGCTACACTGATATAAAATGACACCTTTATCGTATAATGTATTTATGAGTTCTCTTCTAGTCCCTTCATCGGTTGATTCGTCTGATAATACTATACTTCCTTAATTAATATAGTTTATTGGAACCTTTGAAATCTGGTAGAGGAAGTCCCCCCAAAGTTCTCATTTTTTTTCAGTTTTCTTAGCTAACCTCATGCATTTTCTCTTTCAAAAGGGTTTGACTTTATGTATTTTTAAAAGTGACAATTTTACTTAATTGCTCTCTCAACGAAAAGACATACAAATACAATTTTACTCATTTTAGAGAACAAGTACAGGATTACTGAATGAGTTTCACAAAAGAAGAGATTTTAGTTAAGCAAGGATTGATGACAGCAGTCCAGCCATTGTCTGGGGTTGTCAATTACAGATGGCATGGCAGTGCACACTCCGTGAACAATACCAGCTAGGAAAGTCAAACAATAGGCATATTTGTTTCATATTTTACTAGAGCTCTTTGTCATATTTGTAGTATGGATGCAAAAAAAAAAAACATAGGAAGGAGATAGTTAATATTAAAAGTACATATGAAATATTAGCAATTTGGAGCCACTTCAATGTTTGGAGAAGAAATATTTTATTTATCCAAACAGCTTGCTCAAGGAGAATCAAAATGCTGATCACATCAAACATTTAATAAGGCTTAAGTAGAAAAATTTACTTAACTCTTTCATTTAGGATTAAAGTATGTGTAGTTTATAATGCAAATTTATATGGAAAGTTGCAAAATGTTTTGTGCTTAGAAAAAATGATTTTAAAATTATTTCATTTTCTTTATAATATATGGGCATAATAAACTTTGCTGACCAAATTCAAAGTAAAAGCTGATTTAGATGATTCATGTATTGAATGGGTTTTAAATTAGATTGTTAGGATCCATGAAAAAATCTGTTGGGATTTTAATTGTCGTGCATTGAATTTAAAGATCATTATGGAGAGAATTGATGTCTTTAGGATGTCAATTTCTCCTCTCTGGGGTGTAAATTGTATCTTCATTTATATGTTGTTGTTTCAGGTCGTCATGTTAATCTTGCCCAGTTTTAGTTTGGTTTACTCCAGGATTTTGTAATTTTTTTTCATTCATATAAGAAATACATATTGGGTGTCTATCACATGCTAGTCACTATCCTAAGTACTAGGGATACAAGAGTGAACAAAACAAAGCCCCCGCCCTTATCAAGCTTATATTCTAATAAGGCATCAGGCAATTGGAAAACAAATAAGTAGAAATGTAATGTCAGGTTATGAACAGTAAAAGAAACTACACAGGAGAGAGGAGGGTGAGGTATATGGTGATCAAAGCACAATTTTTCAAAAATCACTTACGTTATGTATTCTTCCCCCCCCCCCCAACCCAGTCACTTCATTTTACTACACATTTTCAGTAAACACATCAAGGTGCAAACAGGGCTTATTTCACATTAGTATATTAACTGGTTGTTTTGTCAAATAAACGCAATTCTCTTTAAACATCTCCTCACTTCACGGCCAGTCCAGAAGCAAATGAGAGCAAATTTTAGTGCCTCTAGGGGGTATATCACCAATTAGGCATGAAACTTAAAGGGAAGAGGTCAGGGTGAGGGGCTGGTAAGAGGCCATGGTCAGCACACAGGCTCAGGCCAGGCCCCAGGGGTCAGGAGCCTTTGTTCCAGCCTATCCAGCAGTCCTCAGATATCATAGTGGGATGAACATTCATTCTCCAGTTCCAGTCTGGGAAGTTCCTTCTAGAGGGAAAAGCAAGAAGGCAAAGAGAAACAAATGCCAAAAGCACTAGGAGGGAAGCAGTGGGCTCCCTCCCTGTTGCTGCTGCCTGGCATTGATGGCACCCACTGCCTGGAAGCTCGTGTTAAAGTTCCAAAAGTCACAATTAAGTGGCAACAGATGACCAAGGACAGGTCAGGGAGGGGAAGGTGAGTGTGATGGGCTGGAGGCAGGCTGGGATAGGAATGAGGGCTGACAGTCCACTGAAAAGGTGGCCTTTCACGGTTAGGCACAGACCAGAGTGGAGGGAACGTGAAGGGGGCCTGGCAGAGGCCCTCAGAAAGACATACGAGGCTGATCTGAGGGAGCTCACAAGGCTGAATATAATGTAGATTCTCAAACGAGAGAGCTGTACTGAGTAGACAAGGTGGCCAGAAAGTCCCTCTGTGAGTAGAAGCTACCAGAGCAAGACAGGAACGAGATGATCACCCATGCTCCTGAGGAGAGCACCAGGGATGGTGAGAGGGAAGTGCATCCAAGCAGCGCCGTGGGCTCTGGGCTAGCTTGAGAAGCTGGGAGGCGTGGCTCCCGAGTCAAGGGGCCCCCATTCCCTCAACACCAGTCCCTAGGAAGTGGTTTATAATCAGACCTGGAGGAAGAACAAGGCCCTTCCATCACCTCTCAGTCCCAAGGGGAAGGAAGGGTAGGGAAGAGTGAGCAGGGGTGGGAGGCAGGGGCAGGAAGGGTATGCTGGTTCTTCTTCCATGGGGAGACGGGTAGTAGGAAGGTGGCCGAAGCTGGTTCGTGGGAGTGTAGACATTATGTGGGTTACCCAGATTGTAATAGTCTCTGGCAGCCGCTTCTGCAGCTTTACCTTCAGCTCCAGGAGTGGAGGGGACTTCAGGGCTGCTGACTGGAGGTTCCATGGGCCTAGGATGGGGCACATAACCCATGACCCCATCCATCATGGGAGGTCCTGGAACCTCAAGTGGGGGCAGTGGATACATTCCATTGACAGGGGAAAGACCTAGGTCCCACTGAGCATGTAAGGAATACCCATAGACTCTATTTTGGGGGCTTCACCTTGGGAGGCTTGAGATGCCACTTGCAGTATCTGTTGTCCAAACATGATGGCACTCCCTACCATAAAGGTCAACTTGTGTGTCGCAGAGCCTTCCCAGCCACCTCCTGCTCCAGCCTTCACTGTCCTCTTGATGTAGTTTGCACCAAACACAGGCTGCTTGATCTCACAGTCCTTCATCAGATAAGACAGCACCATGAAGGACTTCTTGGTCTCTTTGAAGGCCACAGGCACCTCTTCATGTCTTTGAATGTAAGTTCCACACAGTATTAAAACATTAGGATGCTCTCAGTGTTGTTGACGATCATTCTGCCACCCTGCGAGTGATTCTTGTTGAGTACCATAGTCTCTCAGAAAAGGCCCGTATGTTTTTTTCTATCCTACCCCCCAACCTTTTATGTATTTCAGTAATGGTTATTGTGATTTTAAATAAGATTCTAAAACCCTCTATTTAGGGAGGTGTAATGTAAATTAAGATTATTAGGTGACAAAAATTTACATATTTAAAAGCATAACACCTGTTTCTTTTTCCCAGATAAAATCATTCCACTCAAATTTCATTTAGGTTTAAAGAAACTTAAAAAGAATATATCTTTTTCCAAAATATAATGAGGGCATGTATATAATACTGGTTCATCTATCTAATTGTTTTTATTCAATTCAACAAAGTTCTGTAGGAGACACTAGATGATGTCAGATAAGTGAGACACTCTCTTTCCCCTTAGGGAAGCTGGTGATCTAGTGAGGAATTAAGAAGCAATTACAAAGAACTTTCATGCATATCTGAGAGTGATATATTCCTGGCCCATAGACCTTAATCAACTATGACTGTGAATTATTTTAAAAAATGGATGAAAGAAGTGATAAATGATGGATGTATAAACCAAATACTGTTAAGACTAGAAGAGAGAATAATTTTTCATAACTAAGGGATAAGAGAAAGCTTTTTAAAAGAGGCAATGTTTGGTCTTCATTTAGAAAAATGACTGAGATAGGAAAGGACATTTTGAGAACTTTTGGAGAAGAAACATAGAGGCAGAAACTGTGGCTTTTTCTGAGTGAAATAAGTCCATGTAGATGTGTATCTGAGAGTGAGTTGGGGGTGATGGTATTAGAAACTGAAAATATGGTCAAAAGCAAATTAGGAACAGATATTGAGAGCCAGGAATGCTGTTCTGAGATGTCAGAATGTTATTCAGTGGGAAACAAAATACATTTTGTTCCATAAAAATATCTCTTGTGTAGTGGTTTAATGCAAAGGAGTTGCATATACTCATCTACATTTCTGAAAGGTAGTGATTTGGGGATGTATAGAGGATAGATTGACATGGAGCTAGATCAGGGACAGGGAGACTATTTAGGAAATAGTTATAAAAGTTCAGATCAAGAATACATTGGATACGGGGGTGGCTGGGTGGCTCAATCATTTGAGCATCCAGCTCTTGATTTCAGCTCAGGTTGTGATCCCAGGGTCATGAGATCAAGCCCTGTGTCAGCATGGAGACTGCTTAAGATTCTGTCTCCCTCTGCCCCTCTCCCTCACTCATGCTCGCTCTCTCTCTCTCTCTCTCAAATGAAAAAAAAAAGAATACATTGGATGAGAATAGAAGGAGGAGAATAAATAATAAACAATCTAAGTAAGTAAATTAAATACAGGGTCAGGAGAAACTTCATTAAAAGGTGAGATTTTAGCAAAGACATGAAAAAGGTAGGTGAGTCACCAAGTGAGTAGATGGGGGAAAATCATTCCACACAAGTGGAATAAACTGACATATTTGACGAATAGTAAGAAGCCAGTGTGGACATGAGGAAGACCAGTAGGAGAAGAGCTCAGGGAGGCAATAGCTCTGGGTGGAGAGTATCGATCACATACAGCTGCATAGGATATTACAAGTCTTATTCTAAGTGAAATGGGTGTCGGTCAGGAAGTTAACAGTAAGTAGATGGAGGGTTTGCATCATTGGAATAATTTGAAGTGAGTTTACTTACAAAGGGGCTATTTACAAGATATAGGTGTAGGAGAATCATGGGGTATAGTGTGGAAATCTATGGCTTACCATAGAAAATTCCAAAGCTTTGAGATAGGTATTTTACCAGTTTAGAGAACTGAAAGTGGAACAAAAGGCTGAAACAGAGAACAAGGTATGAAATGAAGCTGGAGAGGAAGGCACAAGCAGATCACGTTAAGGAACAGAGTCTTAATGTTTTTTTGTTTTTTGTGTTTTTTTAAGTTTCTAGTTAAAAATCCCCGTTAGTTAACGTACAATGTAATATTAGTTTCAGGTGTACAATATAATGATTCAAACTTCCATACATCACCTGATGCTCATCAAAACAAGTGCTCTCCTTAATCCCTGTCACCTATTTTACCTATCCTCCCACCCATCTCCCCTCTGGTGACCATCAGTTTGTTCTCTATTGTTAAGTGTCTGTTTCTTGGTTTTTAATCTTGAAAGGAAAAAAAGGATCTATTAAGCGGGGGAGGGAACTGATGAAGTTTATATTTTAAAATATCACTTTGCAGTATTAAAACTGAAATAAGGAGCAAGAGTGGGTGTTGGTAACCAATCAAGAGGCTTTCATAGCAGTGCAGGTAGTTTGGGATGGTGGAAATAGAGAATATTAATGGATTTGAGGAACATTTAGGAGAAAAATAAACTGGAATTTCTAAAACATGCTATATATGGGAAAGTGAAAAGATTCCTGAGCTTTTTGACTCATGTAAATGAGTAAACGTTGATGCCAGTCACTGAAATAGGAAACTTTAGGACATCTGGTTTTGTGTCATTCAGTTATTTAGATTTTGGACATGTTGATTATCAAGTGCCAATGAAATATCCATTTGGAGTTGGTGGTTAGGCTATTGGTGATCAGAATTAGATCTTAGAGAAGAGGTTGAAGATATAATTTAGGAATTGGAGTAGGTTGAATAGTGTCTCCCAAAAAGTCGTGTCAACTCAGAACCTCAGAATGTGACCTCATTTAGGTATAGGGTATTTATAGATGTAACTAGTTAACATGAGGTCATACTGGAATAAGGTGGACCCTAAATCCAATAGTTAGTGTCCTCATAAGAAGAGGAGAGGATACACAGAAACCCAGAGGGACGACAGAGGCAGAAACTGGAGTGGTACAGCCACAAGCCCTGAAATGCCAAGGATTGTCAGCAACCACTAGATCCTAAGAAAGGGCAAGGAAAGTTCTTCCCCACAGCCTTCCTAAGAAAGGGCAAGGAAAGTTCTTCCCCACAGCCTCAGAGGGAGCATGGCCCAGCCCATACCTTGATTTCAGACTTCTAGCCTCCAGAACAGTGAGAGAATACCTTTCTGTTGTTTTAAGCTACCAAGTGTATGGTAATTTGTTATAGCTGACCTAGGGAATTAATCCAGGAATTGTCAGTGTAAATTGAGGTATAGGTAAGGCTGCCTAGAGAAAGCACACAGATAGAACAGGGGTTGCACACTGGCTCTGATAGTGCCCACGGGCCCATTTTTGGCAATTTTGACAGTTGTGTTACGCTCCAATTGTTCTTTAAATAGCAATAAGACTGGGCAAATGTGATACTTGGTTACCATGAAAATTGATGACTACCTATTTTATTGTATCTAGCTGCTTCACACACTTATTTACCAACTGAAAGCACTTGAGTTTGCAAAATCTTTCCTCAAAAAAGTATAAAGGGTGAGGTAGGATTAATCCTTATGCATTAATCCTTATGTCTAATTTAGTAGACAGAAAATAACAAACTGTCAGGGGATATGATGAGCATCAGGCCTCAAATAAGAGAGCATGGTATCATGGAACCAGAGGAAGAGAATGTTATAAAGAAGGAGCATCAGAACCTCCTGAAATTCACAGTAAGAAAAGTACTGGGTTTTATCTCATAGATGCTAGTGGTGAGGGAAGCAAGAGCTGTTGGAGTAACATGGTTAGATGTGTCTATTTTAGAAAGATAATGTTACTCTTTTTTTTTTTTTTAATTTTTTTTTCAACGTTTATTTATTTTTTGGGACAGAGAGAGACAGAGCATGAACGGGGGAGGGGCAGAGAGAGAGGGAGACACAGAATCGGAAACAGGCTCCAGGCTCTGAGCCATCAGCCCAGAGCCTGACGCGGGGCTCGAACTCCCGGACCGCGAGATCGTGACCTGGCTGAAGTCGGACGCTTAACCGACTGCACCACCCAGGCGCCCCAATGTTACTCTTAATGTAAAGGATGGGCAAGACTAAAGGAAAAAGAAAAAGAATTAGTAGGTATTACATTTACCTAGTCAAAAGCTAATGAAGACTGAAAATGAAGAGAAGGTATAATTAAGAGGATATGTTTAAGGATATAATTAAGGATATAACTAAGAGAACTGGGGGATTAAAGGAAAGAATAATAGAAGATGGTTCTAAACTTGTTTAGTTAAGTAGATAGTAATATTATTAACATAAGAAGGAAAAATTAGTAGAATCTCTACTTTTATGAGATGGATGGATTTCTAAAGCCAACAGAGAAGAAATGGGATAGATGAAAAAAAAAAAAAAAAAAGACTTCATCTATTCCAAAACTATCATTTAAAGATAGCATAAACGTGATCCCCGGGGAAATAACTGATAAAGGTGGTTAAAGCTCACTTTGACTAGATCTGAATTTATGAACACAGTTAAATAGGAGATAAATATATAACAATAGAAACAGTGAACTCTGTGACTTTGATTCAGGACATAGAAGGGAGCTTCATTCTTCACTGCAGTCAGAATGAAGCTGGTGAAATAGGTTCCAAAGATAATATTGAACCTGTACATGAAAGGCTTTGTTTGACTTTGAGGGTGTCTTGTCTCTGTATCAGTTGTTTGCACTTTGTTAAAAAATGAGCAGAACTGTGAGGCCACCATGACCTCAGTCACAGAGGAAACTGTGATGTAGATTCAGAAAACTTCAAGGAGATTCCACAACCACCAGGTGTCCAAAGGAGAGAGGCTTTAATGGCATTTCACATAGCCCTGAGCCAAGGCTGGCAGTTCCTATAAACTGCCCTAGGATCTTAGGTGTTTTGGCTAGGGATTCAGGGAGCCATATACATTGAGTAAGACTGTCCTTCTCCCACTACAGTTAATGTAGGGTTGGAGAGGAAGCTCTCTTATACACAAAAATCACCCTTCTATATAGGCCTTTATTGTGGGAGTAAAGAGTAGGTTTATGAGCCCTAAGGAACACCATAACCTTTCTCTACTCTCGTCACCTTCATCAGCACAAATTAGTGAACATGTGTGAAGTAAAACCATCTTTTACTAGCCTCCGTTTTTCTAATGACAGCCCCATGTGTTCAGAAGTCTTTTCTGCTGGCTTCCATGTTTGTGTCATCTAAAATAGAGAGGGATACCAGGACTCCTATGTATCCCTGCCTTCATCTTCCCTTTATTACTAGAAATCAATTGGGAATCCCAAAACTCTGCATTCTTCTGAATAATTCCCACCCCTCTCTTCCCCCTACCACACACTCACAGCTTCACCACTGTCTTTCTAAAGACTGCCAGGACTAATCCCATCATGCCTTTAATCTCTATTCCTGTCTACAAGAAGAGAATGGATGTGGGATGGAGGGGGGCGACAGGGAAGACCCAACTATTTTATTGGTTAGCATGTTTCCTAACTATTCTTAATAAAATAGCACAAACCCATCTCTCTAGCCCCTTACCCTTTACAGTAAGCTCTAGATATTTCTCTTTTTGGTTATAAGAAAAAAAAAAAAAACTTTACAGTTATTCTTTCATTTAGCAGTAATCACATCTCAGTAAAATTGTAAAACCTTAAATAAAACTCAACTTGCTATTTCAGGTCATCTAGGAAATAGAGGAAGTAGTCCAAGGATCCCCAGGACCTGGATAGGCTTCAAGGGCTCCACAAGTCCTATGCATTTGTAATTGAAGTTGTTTATATAGCTTGGTGGTTAAGAGCATGGCCTCTGGAGTCCTGATTGCCTAGGTTTAAATCCTACTTCACCATGTGCTATATTTTGCAACTTAGGCAGTTTACTTAACCTGTGTGTGCTTAGTTTCCCTAGCTGAACCATGCGTATAGTACTGTACCTACCTCACAGAATTGCTGTAGGGACTAAAACTAGTTAATACATTTAAAGCAGTTACAATAGTGCCTCACAATATTAAGTGCTGTATAAACACTAGCATTATTATTATTTATATCCCCAGAAGAAGGTCCATATCTTCCATCTGATTATCAGTAAGGTCTATCATAAATCTTAATTTATGAACAGAAGGAAACCACTTTCACAGGCTTATGATCTTCATGAAATTTAAACTTTCTCTGTTTTAATCAAAAGTCATCTGATCCTTTATAGCAGAGAAATGTATTTAGTTGAATCTACTTCAACAGTATTTTCTTTTAAAGAGTTTTTTATGTTTTCAAAGTTTTAATTCTATTTTTACTTTTTAACCTGATAGAAAATTTATATTTTTCTTATTTTTCTTTTAATTGTCATAGTCTTGATAAAATTTAAGCTCTTATTTTCCAGGCTTCAATTTAAAAAAGAAACTCATTTGTTTTCCTTTTCAAAACCCCTGTGTAATTAATAGTTTTGCATTAAGGGTTTGAACATCAGCAAATCATGTATACAACTCTGTAAGTGAGTTGGGCAAAAGATATGTGTGATTAAACCGTGAATGTTGATTTTTGTTGTTGTTACTTAAACCATATATGCAATTGAGCCAAATTGAATCACAATTGAAAATACTGCAGCCTGTTAATACAAGGAAGAAAGAAGAGCTTATACAGCTGTTCTTTTTCTGGAAAGCGAATATAGTGGCTGAAAAAATAATTGATGCTTCATCATTGTTAGGGATGAATTAATATTGTTCTATAATAAATTGCCAAATTTCATTTAATAAATCATTTTTTTTTTAGAAAGTCAGGTCAGCAATAAATGGCAAGAATCTCATTACTTATTTCCTATAGTTACACTGAACATAAAGAGTACTTCCATTTTAAATTGCTCTTGCTAAATCTTAGAAAAAATAATTTTGGCAAATTGGTTAGTATCAGACCTAGAGCTTAAACACAAAACAGCTGTTGTTGAAAATACTACTTTCATAACATTAATATGCTTTCAATTAACAGATTGGAATGAACTGTTAAACATTACTACCTCCATGTTTAACTACTGTTTGACTCTCTCAATAACTGCTTTTCTTTCTCAATAGATTGTTTACTTTAACTGAAAGAGGAAGAATCTTATTTAAATAATCCATATTTTTCCTCCATCTGCAGAAAGCACCCAAGACAAGTGGGGATTTCCAATGTGCCATTATTTAAAGGAAGAGAGATGGTGCTGTGGTCGTAATGCCAGAATGTCAGCATGTTTGGTATGATTATATTTTTTTCTGGACTAAGAACTTTATCCAGATGTTACAGAATTTATTATTGTTGGCTGATATCATGAATTAAATGCCAAGTTTTGCAGAGCATCATTATTAATGCTTTTGTGCATTGCAAATTTTGATTAAAAAATGACTTGCCCTTCCAGCATTATCTACTTTACATGCAGTGTGGTAACAATTTATAGTTATACTTTTTTACATATAATTTTTTATATATAATTACTTTAATTACCATATAAAATGTACCAGCTACCAAGTGTTAAACACCGAATTAGTTCAGTGCTTTATTCACAGTTCTGTGGTATGTTTGTATGTGTTTATAGTAGATCATTTGGTCTACTAATTTTTTTTTTTTAATGTTTATTCTTGAGAGAGAGTGAGACAGAGTATGAGTGGGGGAGGGGCAGACAGAGAGGGAGACACAGAATCCAAAGCAGGCTCCAGGCTCTGAGCTGTCAGCACAGACCCCAATGCGGGGCTCCAACCCACAAACCGCGAGGCCATGACCTGAGCTGAAGTCAGACGCTTAACCGACTGAGCCACCCAGGCACCCCTCCTAATTTTTTATAGAAAGGGAAAGATATTAATAAGGTACCTGGAAGTAACTATCTAATTAAATAAAGCCTTTAATGTGCCTTATTTGGCTTGTGTCCTTACACCTAGAACACTTTAACCTGTGGTATTCTCTGTTCATGGTGTTATGTTAGTTTATAAAGAATAGGTGCATGTTAAAACATCTAAGTTATTTTTTGTCATTAGAAATTTCAAATATAGTTGATTAAATAATGTGTTTGGTGTCCAACCCCAAGATAAATTAATTATTCTATGACCATTATTTCTCTGCCAGTTTATACAGCAATATAAAAAATAGCACACCAGTGTTCTAGGTCACAGATCCTAGTATTATCATAGAAATCTATTTATGCTCAAATAATAATTTTTAAAGTCCTCTTAAAATGCTTTTCTTGGAAATTATCTTGTTCTTTCACTATATCTGCTAGTAATGTTTATTCGGGGTCATGTTATAGTGACTAGTAATTCTTGAAATGACTTAGTTCTCAGAATGCAGCAGCCAGGATTATACCCTTCAGGCAAGAAATTAGGGAATCTGACTAACCTAAGAAAAAAGACCTAATGATGCTGGCATCAGGGATTTTACAATAAAGCAGGACACATGTCACCTTTATGATAAAGCCCACAAGTAACAGTCCTCACTCATAAGCACAGTACTTCTAATCACATTTACAATACCCCCATTTTAATTCTCAACAGACAGCCAAGGATCACTAGATGTATAAGGAAAATCTAACATGAAAGAACAGAGATCAGAAAAACTGAAGAAAAGCAACTTGGAGGAAATGGAGACTATAGAAAATAAAATAATATAAAATAACTATTAATATCCCTTACAGAGATAAAAGAATATATGGTACCCACAAAACAAAAATGTTTGCTATAAAAATAAACATTCAAAGAAACATAAAGAAGAGGTTTTGAAAAATAAATTTTAGAATATTTAATGTATAGACCACACTGCACTTAATAACTTTCTCTGCCCAATGTGAGCTTCCTATGGAATGCCCCTCTCCTTGGCTCCATTGCAGTCCCTGACTACCTTGGCTTCTTTTTTGGATGCTAAGGAACATTTTTTTGATGTATTTTTTGTTAATTGCATTTTACTCCATAACTGACCTTTTCCACAAATAATCAAAGTTACAGGGGTTAAAAAAAAAAAAAGAGATCGAGAAAGGAGAACTTTCTGGTGATGCTTTGAAAAATTGTTAAGGGTACTAACCAGAGATAAATTTTAATTAGATTAGCACAATCATGTCAGCATACTTTAAGCCTGATAAAACTGCAAAATATTTTCGATTAACACTTGGTATATATTTTCTTCATTATCTTTATTTATTGGCCAAGAAAAATACTAATGTTTGCAAGAAACTTCTTATCACCTACCTGGTTATCTTTTATTATGTAACCAAAATTTATCATTTGTATTTCTAAAGTCCGTCATCAGCAACACATACTAAAAGTAGTCTTGGTATTGACTACTTTTAACTAGTTATTCTTATCTAAAAGTAGACACTTTTATCAACACCAAACAATTTATTATTAAAAACCCATGTTTCTTTATTCAGTTCAGCCTGTTAGCCAAAGCTGTAACACAAAAATCTAATCTGAAATGAGCACAGACAGTACTGTAAAAGAAAATCAATGTTTTCTTCAATAATAAACTTATTCTGGGCCTGTTGCTATTTAATTTAATATGAAAATTATATAATAATTTGCTCCTGTATTCCTAAAACTCTGGCTCTAGATGTTAGGTGAAGGTATCGTTCAAGTCTTTGGAGAATTATAAATTTTTTCTTCAAATAATTTCTGCGAAGCAACTTCTTATATACAGTGAACTCATTTTCCCACTAAATCTTAATGGTATGAGGGCAGGTGAAGTTAAGGTTCAAAGAACAAGCTTTTACTTCCTGCTCACTTGCTAACTAGCTATACAACTATGGCAACTTATTTTACCTTGCCAGTGAACTTGTGCCTCTGCAAAAATTGTACTTACACAGGATAATCTGTAAATTGTCTTTCAGTTTTAAAAGTATGTGATTCAGCTATATCTAACAGTTATTATTAATGAAGAATAGCAACCTGAAGCAAACATGGGTATTCTAAAATTGAATAGGAAGTATATGTAGATCTATTATATTTTACTACTCTATTTTGAAATATTTTCTAATTAAAATTTAAAAAATAAAGGTAAATATTGAAATATTAATGTAATTCAGTTATAAAACTTCATAAATGTAGAAATGTATGTCTCTTAAAAATGGAAGTTTTAGAAGCCTTTATTCCATACTGAAACTATGATAAATCTTTCAGATGTATCTTTTATATATGTTGGGTTATGCATATTTACTGAAAATATGAGGAAATACTTTGTAAAATCATCTGGATCTTAAATAAATATAAATGTAAAACCAGCTATATAGAAAATTGTAGGGGCGCCTGGGTGGCTCAGTCGGTTAAGTATCCGACTTCGGCTCAGGTCATGATCTCGCAGTCTGTGGGTTCGAGCCCCGCATCAGGCTCTGTGCTGACAGCTCAGAGCCTGGAGCCTGTTTCAGATTCTGTGTCTCCCTCTTTCTCTGACTCTCCCCTGTTCATGCACTCTCTCTCTCTCTCTGTCTCAAAAATAAATAAATGTTAAAAAAAAAATTAAAAAAAAAAAGAAAATTGTAAAAATATGTATTCTTTCTCTTTTGGGCACTTGGTCATATGTGACTTTGATTTGAATTTGTAGACCAGGCCAACCAAAACTATACATACTATTCTAAACTAAATTTTCAGCTATAATTTGTTCAATAAAACCTTGTATAATAAAAGGCAACTATATGTTTATAAAAAATTAGAAGAGAATACACTTAGAAGTAGTATATAAACATGTTTATTATATACACACATATAATAATAGATTTGGATTTATTTGATTGTTTCAGCTAAACAGCTAAAAGTGAGCCAAGACCATGTTATTTTATTTCTTTCGTTTTCTTATTCTTTCTAAAATTCAAGGAGTATATACAATTGGGTGTGTATGTGTTTGTGTACATGACACACATCTATTATAAATCAACCCTAGAGTATACAACTATACTGGTTAACATTCCTCAATGATATTAACACTTGTAAATGTGTAAACTTACACATTATCACTTAATTAATCTTTTTAAATGTCACTTTTATAAGCCTTTATACAGTGTGTTTATAAGTCTTATAAGATAAGACTAAATATACCAGCAGTCTTTGTCTCACTTTTTTCTCCTTATTTTTTCTCTAAAGGCATTGGAACGGGTTGCGGTTGGCCAAGGGGTAAGTACGAGTATTTACTCTAATACAGCAGATGGACAGGATAGTTTTCTTAAAGTACTCTTCTTACTTGACCTGCTGATGAACTTAAAACCTGAGTCTTCTTGTCACCTCTTCATATTCAAATTTGTACATTTTCTAGAAGTTTCTCTTTAAAAGAGAAGTGAACTTCCAGAAAAAGGAACTAGAACTTTTAAGAAAATGTCCACATTATATTCTTGTACTAATGTGTCATTTCTTCATAATACACTAAACAGTCTATGAATATTTCCAAAGACTGCTATTGCTGACTATCAGGCTCTTATGGGCTTAGTTGGAGCAAAGATAAACACGGTATAGCATTCAATTTATTTTTTAACTACAGTCCAAAACACAGACCTGCATTGCTTTTTTTTTTGTTTGTTTTTTTGTTTTTTGTTTTTTAACTTTTTTCCTCATTAACTTGATTGGTCATTAGTTGAAATAGCCAAATGGACTTGCACATATAAACAGAAGTTAAATATATCCCCCAAAATATCCATAAAATTGACTTATTCTCTATTTTATGATTGATGAAACATATTAGGAATTTCTAAAAGTTTTTTTAGCTGTTCTTTTTAAGCTTTTCACAGGATTTTTTCTTGTTGGACCTAAATGTTAGAAATCTCTTTTTGCTTCTTTTCAAGGAACATTAATATGTCAATTTGAATTTTTTTAAATAATTATAATTTAAAATGATAATAGCAACAAATATATACTGAGTACTTACTCTGGCCCAGGCTCAATGCTAAGAACTTTTTTTCTTAAATATATTTGTTGTTCCTATCTAAAACTTGATAAAAGTTGATTTTTTTAAAGGCATTAGGGCATATTGTTGAGGTATGTGGGCTTTCGTCTCAAACTGCTGGTTTGCAGTTGTACTGCTTATGAGCCTAGTGGTTCCCTAGGATCTGGAAGAGAAAAGAGCCTTCATCATAATGTCCCTGTGCATTTTTGTGGTGTTTTTCAGTTTCCCAAGTGCTTATTCATGTTTACAGTCAATCTTATAAGTTGGGTATTATCCCAAACTTACATGAGAACATGATACACAGCAGAAGTTTAATAGCGCATTCTACCTCCCTTAATTAATTGCAGAGTACTGACTTCCAGCTTAGTGTCGTCTCCACTAGACCTGTAAAATGCGTGCCTAAGATATATACTTTAAGCGTGTGCTTTTTGCTCCCTCCGATTTAAGATGCATTAAAGTGTTAGGTTGATTTATCATTTGTGAAGGAGAGAAAGTAAACTCTGAGCCACATCCAGTTTATTCTTGGAATTGTCAGACACAGGGTGCTGGGGAGATGTTGACTCCCTTCCCACATGCCTCCATCTGTATTTACCAGGATGGATAGACCCAGTTATCCCAGGAATGCACGTTTGAAGGCACTTCATAACTCTCTTCCCTTTCTCTTAGCGAACAGCTGTAAGGCTCTTATTTATTCAGGATAACTAAGGAATGATGACTTATTCTATCCTGTTTTTATTTCTCTGTGCATTGCATTTCTGTATGATCTCTTGTTTAAATGCATTTCTTGGGGTTTTTTTTTTTGTCATCTTTAACCAGTTTTTAATAACAATGTAAATATACATTCTTTTCTAAATTACCTTGATACCGTTTATATAATTTTTCTCAAAGGCATAGGTATGGAAAGCTTTATTTTTAAGATTTTTTTTTCCTGACTGAAGTATTGAATAAAAACTAATGACACCATCCCTGCCCAAGTGTCCAAGAGGCCATATAGCATCATGGCTTTATATGTGGACATCAGAGCTAGGCTTCTTAAGTTCAAATACCAGCTCAACTATTTTTGGAAGTTTCATAGAAAATTCATGTAAAATTAAAGTTCCTGTTTATTGTATAGCTAACTAAATAAAAAGTTAAGAACTTTATAAACCATTTATAATACTAATATTTTACTTCATGTAATAATATATTTCTAAAAATGCCTTAAATGTCAATAGAACAATAGGTGTCAACATATGAAAGAGGATTTCAGCATTTTTGTGAGAAAACTGAAGGGATATGGGAAGAAGGAAGGGATGGATGATAGAGATTTTTGGTACTACAAAAAGAATTACTCAAGATGAAAAAAATGCCAAATGAAAAATATGTGCAGAGATGGAAAATTTTGGATGATATGTTTTGGAGCAGTCTTCTAGAAAGAAAGTTTACAAATCAGAGTTTGTCTTACGTCAAGGCGTTGCATTTAGAAAGAGATTTTATTTAAGAAGTATACCTTTTGAAGCTTACAAATTTATGAGTATTCAAGTATGTCTGCTTTCAGTGCATTATTTTAGGAGCTGAACTGGGGACTTTGGTATTCCTAACACCATTTCCGACTAGAATCACCCTCCCCACTATCCCCACCATCTTGGAAGGATATAACACGTGCCCTTTCCAAGTGCTCTGTCAAAATCCTGCAAGTCAGACATTCTCCAGTGATTTAAGAAGTCAGTGCCATTAGGTGAAGATGCAAGAAATGATGGTTCACCCTCAGCTCCCAACTTGTGTTTTTTTGTAGCCTCAGCGCCTGGGGCCCACAGTGTAGGAACTTGAGGTCAGATGGGGAGAGGAGCAGTAGAGTAAGTTTTCTATCTGAGCACACAGGCAAAATTGTATTTTATGCTAGACTCCGTCTGAATCCAAACATATTCTAGTTGAAAACAGATGAAAATAACAATGTTGTGCTCTGAAGGAAAAGCGAAAGAAGTTTGACTCAGGGAATTTGTACAGTGTACTGAACTCTGTCTTTAAAACTACCAGTCATTGCACAGTTTGGGGTTTTCACCTTATTAGCCTTCTCAGGACCATTCAATATTGTTGGCCTCCCTCCACTCTGGCTCATTTTTCTCCCCCCCCCCTTTTTTTTTTCGTTAGAAACTTTGCATGGAAGCAGGACTGTTGCTGATATTATTTTGTATTGGATTTATTTACACTGTCATTAAGAGTTCTGTGGGGATGTGGATAGAGTTTGGGCGACTTTTGTAGTTTCTTAGTTTAAGTGCCCCTTCCCTTGTTTCAGTGAAGTGTTTTCTTTTATACTTTTTCAAAACTATCATGCTTCCCTGAGGCCCTTCTCTTCATCCCTATCTTCTTTGCTTTGGAAAACCTTCATGGATACCTAATCCTATATCCTTCCTGAGGGACAAAAAGACATGCCCTTTTCAATTCTACAGTAGCCAATGCTATGATCTTTTAGACCTCAGACATACTTTTAGCGTGTCCTTACTTACAATAGTGTCTTCTCTTTCTGGGTGTGAATCCTAGGTGATATGATCTCTGTTCCACCACCATTAGGACAAATCCATGTTCACTTCTCTTTTGCATGTATTCTACCTACTGCTCTCTTTTTGGCTCCAGAGCTGATCTTGCTGGTCATGAAAGTTTATCTCTACATTTTTAACTGAACGCACTGCATTTGGGACATTAGCTCATTTTTGTTTGATTGTGCTGTTTCCTCCCCCATTCACTACCATTTCTTTTATAGTTTCTTCTATTTTCATGCAGAATTGCTTCCTCAGTATTAGCCTCAGGGTAACAATTTAACTTAGAATGGAAAAATTATAAAAGTTTCCTCTATGTTTTGCAATAAAGTCAGATTTCTAACATTCACTTATGTTCCTGACTCTCTAGTATTGATTCGATTTATGTTTTTTATTTGTTTCTTGTGCTTATATTTATCTACATTTTTTTCAGCTGCCTACTGAATCACTCTTCTATCGAGCTGTCCTTCAGGATATTATTAAAGAATGTTATGGCATCACCAAATGGTAGGAGGATTTTATTTTAATAAGGATAACTCTGTTGTCTTATAAATGAAGTGATTTTTAGCCTAGGTGAATTTATTCAACATCACTATTTTTTTAAAAGAAGCTTTGAATTTGAGCATAATGTCAGTAGTAACAAAGAAGTATGCAGCAACTGTATCTTAGATTAATCATTATTAAAGTGGGGACTCTAATGTTTCCTTTTTGTCCTGAAGCATTGTGTAATGATAAAATAGTCTGTGTCAATTATAATTTAAAATTTTAGAAGTAATGAAATGTTATATATAAGTAATTCAGTGAATATAATGTTATCATATAGCAAGGGTTACATTTAAAATGTTTCACAACCAGTACAGCCTAAACACTTAACTAATGAGAACAGAAATTGATCATAAATAATTGTGGCCCATGTACTACTGGTAAATAATAGCCCTGCACATGTTTTGTTTGCTGTTGTTTTTTCCAAATAATGCATTGCTTATACAGAGAGGCAGGAATGGGAGAATTTTTCCATAATATTGGTTCAGTAACTGCTGTACTCAAGCATACATTTGCAAGTCTGGCAAATTTCATGAATATCTTCTTGCTAATTACAATTTTAGGATTCTGATAGCCATTTGGTTGTAATAGGATTATTCTTCAGATTAAAATAGGACAGTTTTAAAGTTCTCAAAAATGAATCCACACTTAACAGAGATAGAAACTATTTTTAGATTAGTTATTATTTCTCTGTAAGAAATAAAATAACCTATTTTTTTACTGATAGAAATTATGACATATAAATATCTACTATACCATTGGCTTAAACTATCATTTCTGTGTAACTAACTCCCAAATCTTATTACAGACTCCATGTTATTTTCCATATATTTACCAATCTTTAAAATTGTCTACAAATGAATTTCTCATGCTTTCCTGAAAACTAGCTCCCTCTCTTGAGTTCATCACAAGATACTGATTTTGTTGGAAAAAAATCACAAAATTTTGCAAATTTATATCCACTCAGATATTGATTTCCTGCTTCTTTTGAGACCTCAAATCTCTTTATAAATTTTTTTATCTCTCCCAATGACAACTTAAAATTGTCTCCACTTTTTTATGAATCTTTCTTCTTTCTTAAAAATTACACTGTCCAGCCCTCCACATTCCTGCTTCTTTTACTACTCAGAAGATAGATGGTATTTATTATAAACGCTTTCATTCCAAAGCCTGATTGGCCATTCAGCCACATTTGACAATGTTGATAATTGGGTTTTTTTCTCCAGACTCTCTTCCTCCTTATCTTCCCTTAAGTTACATTCTGAGGCTTTTTTCCCCCCTACTTGGCATTGTCACCTATTAAAGGGTTTTTCCTCTTAACTCACCTCCTACATATATCTTCATTCGCTAATATTTTTATACTCAGCTCCTGTCTCTTAATATATCCTCTTTCTCTTAGGAATTACCTTCACAACTAATATCTTTTTTTTATTTAAAAAAAATTTTTAACGTTTATTTATTATTGAGAGACAGAGTATGAGCATGGGAGGGGCAGAGAGAGAGAGACACAGAATCCAAAGCAGGCTCCAGGCTCTGAGCTGTCAGCACAGAGCCCCACGCAGGGCTTGAACTCACAAACTGTGAGATCATGACCTGAGCTGAATTCGGACACTCAACCGACTGAGCCACCCAGGTGCCCCCCTCACAACTAATATCTTGAATCAGGTATCCACTCTTACCTCTTTCACTTAAGTACCTTACAGATATATCAAATTCAGTCTATCCAAAAACCAAAGTCAACTTCCCCCTAATTCTAGTCAAGGAAGGTACAAATAAATGGAAAGATACCCTATGTTCATAGATTAGAAGAATTAATAGTGTTAAAATGTAAATACTACCAAAAGCCATCTAGATTCAGTGCAATCCCTATCAAGATCACAGTAGCTTTTTTTTTTTACAGTAGAAAAAACACTCCTAAAATTTATATGGACCACAGAAGAGTCAGAGTAGCCAAAGAATTCCTGCGAAGAACAAAGCAGGAGGGATCACACTTCCTGATATCAAGCTGTAGTCACCAAAACAGGATGGTACTGGCATAAACACAGAGAGACCAATGTAACAGAATTGAAAGCCCAGAAATAAACTGAAGCATATACAGTTGACCAATATTTGGCAAAGGAGCCAAGAATACCCAATGGAGAAAAGATAGTCTCTTTAATAAATGGCGCTGGTATAATTGGATATTCACATGTAAAAGAATGAAACTGGATCCATATCTTATATCACTCACAAAAATTAACTCAAAATGGGTTAAAGATTTTAATGTAAAATCTGAAGCCATGAAAGTCCTGGAATAAAACATAAGAATAAAGTTCCTTGATATGGGTCTTGGTAATGACTTTTTGGGTATGACACCTAAAGTACAAACAACAAAATAAAAATATGCAAATGGGATTACATCAAACTTAAAAGCTTCCATACAGCAAAAGAAATCATCTACACACAAGAAAAAAACAGACAACTTACAGAATGGGAAAATATATTTGCAAACCATATATCTGATAAGAGGTCACTGTCCAAAATATATAAAGAACTCCTACAACTTGATAACAACAAAAAAATTTAAAAAATGGTCAAAGGGCCTGAATAGACAAAAGGCCAACCAACAAGTACATGTACGAATACACGTCACTAGTCATTAGGGAAATGCAAATTAAAACCACACTGAGATTACTTTCACACCTGTTAGAATGGTCATCATCAAAAAGACTAAGAGATAACATGTTGGCATGGATATGGAGAAAAGGGAACCCATGTGCATTGTTGGTGGAATTATAAATTGGTACAACTACTGTGGAAAACTGAGTAAAGGATCCTCAAAAAATCAAAACTAGAACTACCAGATGATCCAGTAATTTCACTTTTGGTAATATATCTGAAGGAAATGAATATATTAAATCAAGAAGATATCTGTAGCCCCATCGTTCGTAGCATTAGCCAAGATATAGAAACATGTCCTTCATTGGATGAAGGGATAATGGAACGTTATTCAGCCATTAAAAAATGAGGAAATCCTATCATTTGCAACAACATAGGCGGACCTTGAAGGCATTATGCTAAGTGAAATAAGTCAGACAGAGAATGACAAATACTGTATGATCTCACTTATATGTGAAATCTCAAAAACAACACCAAAATAAGAAACACCAAACTCATAGAAAGAGATGAGACCTGTGATTACCAGGGGCAGAGGGTTGGGAGATGGGTAATTGGAGGAAAGTGAGAAAAGGTACAAAGTTTTAGCTATAAGATAAATAGGTACTCTAAGGATGTAATGTACAACACAACGACTATAACACTGCTATGCAATATATAGAAGTTGTTGAGAGTAAATCCTAAGAGTTCTCATCTTAAGGGGATTTTTTTTTCCTTTTTTTTTTCCTTTTTTTAAATGTATCTATATGAAAAAATGGTCGTGTTAGCTAAACCTATTGTGATAATTATATCATAATATATGTAAATCAAGCCATCATGCTATACACCTTAAACTTGTATGCCAATTATTTGCAGTAAAACTAGAAAAAAAAAAAGATAAGTTATGTGTTTATGTGGGGACTTGAATGTCACTATGTCTCATGAAATTAGTTTATTCATACTTGAAGTGAATCCTATCCTAAGAGACTTGGAAAAGACACAGGCATCTTTTGTTGATGTCAGATTTAAAGGTTAAAGTATTCTTGTTGATGCAAAAAATAAAAACAAAAATAAAAACAAAGATGGAGAAGAAGAACAAGAGCAAGAACTACTACAGGGCAAATACCTAAGAGAAGATGGGAATCAAGAGGCATAAGCCCTGTGTCTTCTAGGGGATGCATTTCACCAGAAGCATTTGTATAGAATAGGCAGCTGTCTGACAGTTAACAAAGTAGACAGAGAGGGTGAGCACAGCTTTCAATAAAGTAACAGTTCTAGTGAGACTAGAGTTAAAGTTCATGGCCTGCCCTAGGAGGATGACTCCATAGGCCAGGCACACCACTCTTACCTTGAGTTAGATCCACTCTATGAGTGAGGGTAAACCATAAATGAAACAGTCCTAAAATGGCCTAAAGCCCCACTTAGAATTATCTGAAACTGTGATTAAAGTATTTCAGAGTATTTTTCTAGCTGCCTACTATTGGCAAATCCTCTCTGGACAAAAATAATATATATGCAGGCTCAAACTATCACTAAAGTTTGCTGTATATAGTATCTGGCAAGCAACCCCAAATAACCAGCCATATGATGAAATAGGACAACATGACCAAAAACCAAGGTAAATCAACCACATGCAACAGAAATGGACTCATTGGAATTTAGAGAAAAGCTTAAAATAACAACTTGAGAAGCTTCTACTTTGGGAAAATGGAGCGGTTGTACTTTTTTTATATTTTTCTTGGTAATCACAATTAAAAATCTAGAACTATCTATAAAATATAAGAAGACTCAGAAAGAATCTTAGAAAGAAGAAGACAAACTAGCTCAAGATCTCAGGACCCAAGGAGCAACATGGTGGAAGTTCCCTGGGTTATCTTTTTGCCTTAAAAACCTTGTATTGGAGCTGAAGTAAACTGCAATCCAGAAATGCCAGTAGGCACATACAAAAAAAAAATACATACCTGGACCAGGAAAGAGGAAGGCATAGGAAAACCTTCAGACAAACCTCCCATACTACAGCCAGAAACCACATAAAAAATTGTGATCCCACTCTCAGCAAAGACCCATTGGAGAGCCCAGACTTTCATCCTTGCCAAGCTGTAATAAGGTTCCTGAACACTCCTTGTGGAATGGTGTCAGAGAGGCCAAGTAGGAAACTAGGATTTCCTTCCCACCAGGAGGTAACAAGCACCCCACCACTACAGCCACAGTGTCAGAGACCATGTGGGAATTTGGACTTCCTGCCCACCCAGCAGTAAAATGGTTTTACACTCTCTCCCCACCAGTATGGCATCAGAGAAGGCCTAGTAGAGTCAGGATTTAAACCGTTGCCCAGCAGTTACAAGGCCACCCCTACCACAGTATCAGTGGAGAAGATGTGGGAAGCTGGAAGTTCTAGCACTAACAAAGTATCAACAGAGGCTAGTTTATCTTCACACAAAACTTGTAAATGAATGTTTATGGCAGCTTTATTCATAACATCCCAAACTGAAAACAACCCAGATGTCCTTCAACAGGTAAACAAACTGCTAATCCATGTCATGGAATACTACCCAGCAATAAAAAGGAATGAGCTATTGATATAACAACCTGGATGAAAACTACAGAAAATTATACTGAATAGAAAAAAGCCAGTCTCAAAAGGTTATATACTGTGTGGTTCCATTTATATAACATTCTTGAAGTGATAAAATCATAGAAATTGGGAACAGATTAGTAGTTTCTGGGGGAGAAAGAATGAGATGGCAGGGAATTGGGTGTAGCTATAAAACAGCAACATGAGTAATCCTTATGTAACTTCATTGCATCAATGTCAGTATCTTGGTTGTGATACTGTACTATCATTTTGCAAGATCCCATTATGAGACATTTCAGGAAACTAGACAAAGGGAATAACAATCTTTCTGAATTCTTTCCGACAACTGCATGTGAACCTACAATTATCTTAAAATAAAAAAAATCTATACTTAATATGTACATATAAATAAAAATATTTTGTCAGAGAACCAAAGCATACAAAAAATAACCTAAGTGAAAATTCTGTAACTGAAAAAATAAAATAACTGAAATTAAGAAATCAGTGGGTGGTATTAATAGCATTGTAGACACAGCTGAGGAAATAATTAGTGAACTGGAAGACACATCAGAAGAAAATATCCACAGTGAAGCACAAGGAAACAAAGATGGAGAATACAAAAGATGGACTAAGAGCCATAGAGAATGCAGTGAGTAGGTTTCACAAACATATTAGTTGCAGTTTGAGAAAAAAGGAGAGAGAAAATAGGGGAGTAGCAATATTAAGAATTTTCCAACATTGGAAAAAAGACGTAAGTCCAAGAAACTTAAGATATACACAAACTCCTTGGAGAAGCAAAAAAGAAAATAAATTCTAGGTACACCATAGTAAAATTGATGAAAACAAAGGCAAAGAAAACATAAGCAGCCAGAGGTGGGAAAGAGGAGGAAGATAAGAGATATCTTTGGAGATATCTCCAAAGGAGCCAAAATGAAACTGACAGGTAAATTCTTAGCATAAATAGAAGCTAGAGGTTAATGATATCTTCAAAGTACTGAAAGAAAATAGGCTACAATGTACAGTATTCAAAAATGAAGGTGAAATAAAGACTTTTTCAGACAAAAAAAAAAAAAAAAAAAAAAAAACAGAGCAAATATGCTACCAGCAGATAGCACTGAAGAATTAAGCCAGAAGCAAAATGATCCCAGATTAAGTTTGAAGATACAGGAGGAAATAAAAAGTAATAGAAATGGCAAATAACATGTGAAAAAATCCTCTACATCATATGTCATCAGAGAAATGCAATTAAACAGCAAGCTATCACTACACACCTGTTAGAAAATCAAAATCTAGAACATTGACAACACCAAATGTTAGCAAGGATGTGGAGCAATAAGAACTTGCATTTCATTGCTGGTGGAATGCAAAATGAGACAGCCAATTTGGAAGACAGTTTGGTAGTTTCTAACAAAACTAAACATACTCTTACCATATGATCCAGCAGTCATACTTTGCTATATTGTTTTGATCATCAGAGAGAAGAGGGGGAGTCATTAGGTAGTGCTAGGACAGTAGTTACTTATACAGTTGTACAATGTATTAGTTTCCTTTGATGCTGTAACATATCCCTACAAACTTCATGGCTTAACACCACATAAATTTATTATCTAGTCCCCTGGAGGTCAGAGGTCCAAAATGGGTTTCACTGGGCTACAGTCAGGTATTTTCAGGGCTGTGTTTTTTCTGGGGGCTCCAAGTGATAATCCATTTCTTTATCTTTGACAGCTTCTGGAGGGAACCTGCATCCTTTGGCTCATGACTCCTTCCTCAGTCTTCAAAGCCAGCAGCATAGCATCTTTAAATCTTTCTGTAATTTTGACTTCCTTTCTGCCTTCCTCTTCCTCTTTAAAGGATCCTTGAAATTACCTTGAGCCCTCTGGATAATCCAGGATTCTCTCCTTATTTTAAAGTCAGCAGATTAGAACATTTAATTATATCTGCAACCTTAATTTCTTTTTTCCATGTAACATAATGTATGTATAGGTTTTGGGGATTAGAATATGGACATCTTTGGTGGACCATTCTTCTGACTACTACACAAAAAAATAAAAATCTGAACCCCTGCTTTACAACAAACACAAAAATCAATTCAGAGTGGATTAAAACCTTAACTATGAAAGTCAGTACTATAATACTTTCAGAAAATAGTATTGAAGAATATCTTTCTGACATTGAGGGAGGGGGTGTCTCAAACTAAATATGAACCTGCAAATCTTACGATAAAAGATTGAAAATTCAATTACGTTAATATTAAGAACTGTTTTCAGAAGAGTGGAAGTGTCCACTGTTAGAAACTAATTGGAAGCCCTGTAACTGAAAAAAGACTAGTAGCCAAAATACGTGAAGAATTCCTACAAATTTGTGGAAAAATGAACCTATGATAAAGAAAAATAGTGAAAAGACTTGATTACTCAGTTCACAAAGATGACACTCAGCTGGCTAATGAACATTGGGTAAGGTGCTCAATCTTAATTAGTAACCAAGATCATGTAAAATGAAACCACAATAGGATATTATCTTTATAACCATGTGATATTGTGATTTGTAGCAAGAAATATACATTTGGTCTTCATCCCTGTTCCTGGCACAGAACTCCTCAAACCCTTATAAATTCTTAAGTGATACGGGCTCTTAGAGCATCTTTTGATCTAATGAAGTAATTCTGGGTAAGCTCCTGGATGGCTCCTGGCTTGGGGCTGGTCACCAGAAAGAACAAACCATGATTAGAAGTTTGAGGCCTCCGCCCCTTCTTCAGAAAGGAAAAGGGGGCTGGAAATTGAATTAATAATTGACCATGCCTATGTGATGAAACCTCCACAAGAATCCCAGTAGTATGGCACATGGAGAGCTTTTAGATTGGTAAACACAATGCCCCCCTACCAGGAAAGTGACACACTCCATCTCCACCGGAACAGAAGTTCTTATGCTTGGAACCCTCCCAGATCTTGTCCTATGCACCTCTTCATCTGGCTGTCCATCTGTATTCTTTATCTTATCCTTTAATAAACTGGGAAATGTGTTTCCTTGAGTTCTGTGAACTGTTCTACCAAATAACTAAATGTAAAGGGGAGGGGAAGGTCAGTTTTTTGTCAGGTTGGACAGACTGTGTGTAACCTGGGGAACTAGTCCTTGCAGTTGGCATCTGAAGTGGGAAGGCAATCCCCTTACCTTGTGGGATCAGTGCTGTCTCTAGGTAGACAGTACCAGAGTTGAGCTGATTTGTAGAATACCCAGCTGGTGTCACAGAATTGCTGGGTGTGGGGAAACGCCACACGTCTGGTGTCAGAAGTGTTGTGAGTATGCTAGTAGTCAGAAGTGTGAGAGGAAAGAAGAAACACAGAAGGAGGATTGAGGTTTTTCCCATTCAAACCATTAAGTAGGCAGAAATTTAGAAGATTGCTAATAACAAATGATCACAAAAATGCAGAGCAACTAGAACCATCCATTGCTGGTGAGAGAAAAAAAAATTAGTTTATTCCTTTGGAAAACAAGTTAGCGTTGCCTAATAAGGTTGAAAATGCCTAGTTGCCTAGTTAGTTTTACCTACAAAACTTGAGAATACTTTGTCTCAGCAGTTCCATGCCTATGTATATATCCTAGAAGCTCTTCCACATGTATTCCCAGAGACTTATACAAGAATAATCCATAGCAGCAATGTTTATAAGAGCCCAAATCTAGGAACTATAGTTCATTAATAAAAAAAATGGATAAATTGTAGTAGAATAATACTATGCCAAAGTAAAAATACATGAATAACAACTGCATGCATCAGTGTAGACAAATTTTGTTCATATAAAAGTCACAGGAAAAACTTCAAGATGGTTCCATTTATACAATTTGAACAAGCACAACTGTATAACTATTTAGGAGTATAAATATATGGCAGACAATTAAGAAAAATGTAAGAATGGTAAATACAAGCAAGATTCAGTATTTTAGTTTCCTATGGGGGGAGGCATTTGACTATATACAGCATGGTGGCTATAGTTAATAATATTGTATTGCATACTTGAAAGTTGCTAAGAGTAAATCTTAAAAGTTCTCATCACCAGAAAAAACTATGGTTTTTGTAACTATGTATGGTGCATGTTAACTGGACGTGTGATCATTTCACAGTGTATACAAAACTCACATTATTATGTTGTATACCTGAAGCTAATATAATGTTATATATCAATTATACCTCAAGTTTTTTTTTTAAAGTGTGAACACTAAAGGCAGAAAATAAGATTACCTAATTACATCTTTCTAATTTTGCTTAATTTGTTTTCTTTGTTAGCTAAAGTAGTTTTCAAGTGATATACTCTTAGAATATCTGAAACATTATTTTAAAAGTTTAATTGTTTATAGCCTAAAGTTAGAACTGAACTGTTTCATGGACTTAAATATAGCATTTTTACTCTGTTAATTTTAATTGTGATTGAGCATTTAACATTTATCTTCAAATTCAATAATTTATAGAAAACTCTTCATTTTATAATAAGTCCTTATCTGGAAACTTTCTAAGAGGAATAAAATACCAAAGGAGTTTCATGATGTAAAAATCTCTTCAAACACTTGGAAAGAGAGCAGGGAAATATATACACTTTACTCAGTTATTATTTCATGATCAATATGGTATCAGCTATATAATAAATATTGTAATTTTTGATACCTATGATTGTTGTATTACCTAGTTTAATTTTTATTTTTGTTTTGCTATAATCAAATAAAAAAGTTATAAACCAGATCATGAAAACCGGCTCACAAAATTAAAACTAATTACTTAATCCATTATGTGTGGCCAAATTGAAGTTAGGAAGTCTGTATCTTTTAAATTTAAGAGTAGTTTGAAGATTTTCAGAGTTCCCTTAACCAGTCTCCATTTTCAGCAAAATGTGAATCTCAAGTATTTCAGTATGTATTAGCATAAAAAAGGCACAAAATAATTAATTTTGGAAGTATTTTGTAGTGATAGAGAAACTGGATTTTGTCACTTTCTGTCCTGCATGTGCTTGTTTTCACTTATTTGGTATACATCTACTTCACATTTTCCTAAAATTTCCTACACTAATTTTGCTTCTTTGGGGAGTGCTACATGTAAACCATGTTCTTACAATTGTATTTTTGGAAAAGCATGTGGGTGGTGTTGGATTCACTTGAGTAGAATTCTAATTAGATCTACTGCATTCACTTTTATTAAAAGAAAGAATACTAATTCCTTTTTAGCATGCTGACCATGCTTTATTCTGACAGAGGGCCCCCTTTTAATTTGTTCTTCAAGTTCCATAATTTGTCTTTCAGAAACAGTCATGTCACTTTTCTAACTTCAGAATGTTTGATAATTCCTTTTCTTTGTACTCAAAAACTAAAATATCCTTATTATGGCATTCAAGGCCATTTCTGATCTATCACTAAGATCCTTTGCAGCCTAATCCATCACCCCATTTTCCCTCCTCTGTACTCCAAGAAGCTGTCCATGCAGAATGTCCTGGTACACTGGCTTATTCATCATTTCCCATGCAATTAATTTTATGCCTTGTATGCTTCCTTGGAGCTCCTCTATCTACGTGGAATATTCTCCTCATTTCTGCCACCCCTTCCTTCCACAACCTCTGGCAGGTGGAATCTAGGCATTCTTTAAAACCCAGGTTAGACAACCTCTCTGATACTTTTCTTTTCTCTTCCTCACCCTCTTCTCTTCTGCCATAGAACTTAATCTGTGACTTAACTGCTCTGATTGAACCTGACAGTACAATTAATTGTTTGTGTATGCTCCTCTACCCCCTAGTGAGTTCCATGATGGCCAATTTTCATTTTTATTAAATGAAATGATGTGTCATAAGAGCACATGTGGTTAAGAACACAGATTCTGAAAATCCTTTGGGGACTCCATATTCCCATTCAACTATCTTTTATCTGTTCTTTACTGAAAAAGTCCTTTGAAAGTTCTTTCCCTTTTATTCTTGAATTCCAGTCAGATTTTACTTCCATCAGTCCATCAAATCACCCTGTCAGGGGCACTAATGACCCCATGTTTCTAAATTACATGGTCATCCACAACTATATGGTCAGCTAATCTTCACAAAGCATGAAGAATAACCAATGAAAAAACACAGTCCCTTCAACAAGAGGTGTTGGGAAAACTGGATGGTGACACTGGACCACTTTCTTACACCTTACACAAAAGTAAATTCAACATGGATGAAAGACCTAAATGTGAGACAGGAAACTACCAAAATCCTAGAGGAGTATACAGGCAGCAACCTCTTTGACCTCACCCGTAGCAGTTTCTTATTAGACATGTCGCTGAAGGCAAGGGAAACAAAAGCAAACATGAACTGTTGGGACCTCATCAAAATAAAAAGCTTCTGCACAGCAAAGGAAGCAATCAGCAAAACTAAAAGGCAACCTACATAATGGGAGAAGATATTTGCAAATGACATATCTGATAAAGGGTTAATATCCAAGATCTATAAAGAACTTATCAAACTCAACACCCAAAAATCAAATAACCTGGTTAAGAAATGGGCAGACGTGAATAGACACTTTCCCAAAGAAGACATCCAGATGGCCAATAGACACATGCAAAGATACTCAACATCACTCTCACACGGAGTAGATACAGTCCTTCAACAACTGTGTAGTCTCTACCATCAAAATATGTCTAAAATTCTACCACTTCTTACCATCCTCAGGGTCACTACTCTGGTCTAAACTTCTCCTCTAGATTATTGTAATAACTTCCTAATTGCTCTTCCTGCTTTTATTTTCACCACCTGTAGTATGTAAGATGTACATATCTATTATATCTGTTATACGTAAGATACATAACTATGTTTTGGATCTGATAATTACACAAAAACTCATAAAACATACAAGTTTTGTTTTCTGGAACCTATACCTATTCAAACAACTATTATTTCAAAACAGTGATGAAATAACACAAGTGGAAAAAGGATACGGGCTGTAGAAATTCAAAACTAGAAAACATGATATTAGTGATGTTACCAAAAAGAATACATAATTTGAGCTTAGTCATATAAGATGGCTGTAGCTTAACTAAGCAGAAGAAGAGAGCGGAGAACCTTATAATCCATTAGGAAGTGAGTGAATGAGCAAATGCACCAAGACATAAATATGGAGAATAGTCTGAAACAATGAGTAGAGAAAACTGAATTCTGGGTTATAATGGGAAAATGTGGGTGTAGCCAGAAAATAGTAAACCCTGATTGCTTAATTAAGGAGTTTCAAATTTATCCCAAGAAATGGCAGGTGTATTGAAATTTTGGAGGGTGGGGAAGTAATACATAAAAATGTTCCTCTAAGAAACTATCGTGTAAATATAGGCAGCAAGGAAGGAGACAGACTTCAATCTTAAAGGACATGAAGTACTAATAAGTGGAATTGAGGTGGCCATCTAGAAATGGAGCTGCAAGAATATATTTAAGATATATTTCAAAGGAAGAATTCAAAGTTCAAAGGAACTTCATGTCTGATTAATCAGAGGGATTAATATTTATATTACCAAGAGTAAATGAGCTTTTATTCATTGGTTTTGATAACTTGGAAGTGGTGAATTTTTTATTCCCTAGATTTTTATATCTTACCTCAGTTGCAACCCAAATTATGTGATGTGATAGTCTCCCATTTCATTATTTAAATTCAAAACCATCTCATGATATTTTGTTTAAACTGTAGTGAAAATCTGCAGGGCGTAAATGAGATCAAGTCAGACCCAACTCAGCATATGGTGTTTTAATGGCTGGCATTGAAGGGGTTCTCTTTGCATAGCTGTTGAATTATCGCCACCATTAGCAGGTGTTGCAATGAAATATGAACTGTAATGTTGCCAATAAAATTAAGTGTGTTTTATAGCATAATGGAAACTTTTGAAAGACCTGTAGTTTCTTTAAAAATTAAGCTTTTTAATACTGTTGATAAGTTATTTCTCATATATTGTCTTCCTAATACTGTTTCCCACTACTGTGTGTTGAAGGAATTCTCAGAAGCAGATCTTAAACACTTTATAATATGTAACCTAAAAATGTTTATAAAAATATTAACACATTTTTATCAAATCTGAAGCGTCTGTCATGTACAAAGGTATTTAAAAATATTTCATGATTTAATTTGCAGTCATCTATAATTTAAAATGGAAAAACTAACAAGTGATTTACTTTTGTTTTGCAGTGATCGGCATGTTGGTAAAATTTATTCCAAATCCTCTTCCTTTCTGGACTATGCCAGAAAGTCTCTAAAGAAGCTTGGGTTAGATGAGTCCAAGGTCAGTATATGATTGCTGTTTTTATTTAAAAAAAAAACACACAAAACAGAAGAACTTCTATGGAATAATGAATTGAGATGATACAAAATAATTTGCCTTCTACTTTCCTCCCATTTGTGAAAAACATCTACATTACATTGAAACCATACCACCATTTCCTTTATTCCAGTTCACCTTTCCAGTCAATGTGGTGCTTTGCTGTTGTACATCTCTTGAGAGATTCCCCCTTTAGGTTTATTCAGGTAATATGTATTAATTCTCAAATCAAAACAGAGTTAAAAACAAGATAACAGAACAAATGGGAATTATAAGTAAGGTAAGAGTAATGAGACAAAAAACTGCATTTATTTAAAGATTGTATAATTAGTTAAAAGTAAAAATCTTAAATTCTAAAAGCCTTTGAATGGGAGAATCCTGGAAAGTATAACATCATAGGCCGCCCAAGCTAATAATTGAGAGTTTGATGTCAAAGATAAAGTGGTAAGCTGGTTGGCTAGTAGTAATAAATATTCTAACACTGAGAAAAAAAATAAACTCTCAATTCAAATGCGTTATTGAGTAAAATATTAAGTTGAACTTGGATCACTCTGGTATTTTGAATTGATTATAAATGGAAATAAAGAATAAAATAGCTTTTCAAAGGAATGAAATGGATTTCTTGAAAAGGTGGTACAGATATGATTATATTGTATCAAAGCTAAAAAGTATTGTTATTTATTCTACCAGTTGTTCATTTACTCCCCAGTTACTTTATTATTTAGAGCCATTAGACTGTTAATCAAACCCCTCCTCTATAAGATAACTGTTCAAAAGCACTTCTAACTCATGATTTAAGATCAAAGGAGGTAATATACGTAAAATACTGAGCACAATGTTTTTATATAGTAAATGCAAACAGAAGTTTTAGTTCATTTAGTTTTTATATATAGTTTTATTATATGTTATAAATGTTATATATGTTAGTATACGTTTATATTAATATTATAATTGATAATATTGAGTTTTATGTATATTTTTATTCTGATCTTTGTATATGTTCTACTAGTAAATAACACAATTGATAATGACTTTTGTCAATATTTTTATTTAGTCACCAAACAAAGGTCCTTCTAGTCTTACATAAATGAATGACAATAGATAATTTTTGTCCTAGTCATTTTATATCTGGGTATTTATTTATTTATTTATTGTAATTCATTCTTGAGCGGGGGGAGGGGTAGAGGGGGGGGGAGAGAGAGAGAGAGAGAGAGAGAGAGAGAGGGAGAGACTCCAAAGCAGGCTCCGCACTGTCAGCACTGCCAACCATGGGGCTCAAATTCACGAACCATGAGATCATGACCTGAGTCAAAATGAAGAGTCTGACGCTTAACTAACTGAGCCACCCAGGTGCCCTTTATTTCTGAGTGGTTTTTTTTTTTTAATGTTTTTGGGGCACCTGGGTGGCTCAGTGGGTTGAGCGTCTGACTTCGGCTCAGGTCATTATCTCACGGTCTGTGAGTTCGAGCCCCACGTCAGGCTCTGAGCTGTCAGCACAGAACCTGCTTCAGATTCTGTGTCTCCCTCTCTCTCTGCCATTGCCCCACTCATGCTCTGTGTGTCTCTCTCTCAAAAATAAATAAAGATTTTAAAAAGCGTTTTTTAATAAATCAGACAGGTTTTCCTTCCAGTTAGTCTTATTTAGTGTATCTTTGTTCCATGTCTCAATTTTATGTCTTGCAGTAATGTCAAGCACACAAACCAAAACGTTATTTTCACAGATGAAGAGCTAAGTTTTTACTTAAACTAAAAATATGTTAAAAAATAAAAATAAAAAAAATAAACTAAAAATACATTACCCTTTGCCAAAAACTAAGTAGCAAAAATCCAGAAAGAATGTTACTTATCCTTGTTTATAGCTTTCTCTTCCCAGGTTTGTCTTTAATAATAACCGTAGTAAATGTTCCTTGATATGTTCCTTATTATATTACAGAAAGGAATATTAATAATAGCTAATAGTTACTAAGCACTTGTTATGTGGTAGTTATATGCTAAGAACATCACAACATTATCTCATTCACTCTTCACAAAAACACTTATGGTAGGGGCGCCTGGGTGGCGCAGTCGGTTAAGCGTCCGACTTCAGCCAGGTCACGATCTCACGGTCCGTGAGTTCGAGCCCCGCATCGGGCTCTGGGCTGATGGCTCAGAGCCTGGAGCCTGTTTCCGATTCTGTGTCTCCCTCTCTCTCTGCCCCTCCCCTGTTCATGCTCTGTCTCTTTCTGTCCCAAAAATAAATAAACGTTGAAAAAAAAAAATTAAAAAAAAAAAAACCACTTATGGTAGATACTATAATTATTACGAATGTAAAGATCTAGAAAGAGAGGTGTCAAAAAAGAGAAGTCATTTTGCCAGAGTCAAAGCAAGTAGTGGAGGTGGAACTTGAACACAGATTCAGCTAACGTCAAAACCTCAAGTGTTAACCGCCACTATACTGAGAAATGAAAGTAAAAACAAAAGAAACAAACACTAATGTAGATAAGTATCACCATGTAAAATCAGTCTTAAATTATTCCTTGTATTAGTTAATAAAGGCAATAATAGTGCCCCACTGATTTTCTCCTAAAACTATTTAATCTCATTAAGAACAAATATATCAGATAAAATGGGTTGGAAGATGAAAAGGAACAAGAAATCCAAGCTGGAGGACTTAGAGGGAAGAAGGTATAGAGCAAAACAGTAAGGTATTTAAAAGGATACACTGGTGAAAGGAAGCAAATAGATGAGTACATGTTTTGTGGGTGGGAGGTTGATTTTAATTTTAAGCAAGAGGAATGAGAAAGTTGTATCTGTCAGATCAGACTAGTTGGAAAGGATAAACCAAAATTAGGTTTTTGACCCAGTACAAATTCCTGTTATTTTTCTCCCACATAATCAAGTATCGATGCTCAAATTAAAGTTTTGACAGTAAGCACAATGAAAAGAGATTTGTGTATGGTTTCATTTTAAAAATGAAACGAGGGGCGCCTGGGTGGCTCAGTCAGTTAAGTGTCCGACTTCGGCTCAGGTCATGATCTCATGGTCCGTGAGTTCGAGCCCCGCGTCAGTCTCTGTGCTGACAGCTCAGAGCCTGGAGCCTGTTTCAGATTCTGTGTCTCCCTCTCTCTGACCCTCCCCCGTTTATGCTCTGTCTGTCTCTGTCTCAAAAATAAATAAAGGTTAAAAAAATGAAGTGAATTTTCACATGAGAGTCTAAACACTGAAAAGTATCAAAACAATTTAAGTTTAAAAAATTAAGGGGGGCCAGGATGGCTCAGTAGGTTAAGTGTCCGACTCTTGATCTCAACTCAGGTCATGATCTCACAGTTGTGGGATCGAGCCCTATGTTGGCTCCGCACTGGGTGTGGAGTCTGCTTACGACTCTCTCTTCATCTCCCCCTCTCCCCTGCTGTCTCTCTCTCTCTCAAAATTTAAAAGAAAGTAAAAAAAAGTTTAAGATATTAAATATGCCATAATATCTAATAATTTATTGATAAACTTATATATATGTATATAATTGGAAGTGTGAATACATTGATGTTTTTCTAAACTTTTAAAGCAAATCTCTTCATATTCAAAACTATGTAAGCAAGTAAAGTGTCTAGAAAATCTCTTTTAACATGCTCTGGATACATTTTTAGTTATAAGAAATCATGTTAAATGTATGGAAGTAAACAGAAAACATTCCCAGACAAACTATCATTTCAAAGAAGGCCAAAGCTGCATATGCTGGATATGTAAGTGGCTCATACACAGCTTAAAAGCTTAGCCCATAATTCCGATAGTCAGTTGTGAGAGACCGCATTGGCATTTTCTCTTAGAGCAGGATTTGGCAGCGCTACTGACATTTGGGTAAGTCTTTGTTGTGGGGGGCTGTCCTGTGCCTTGAAGGATGTCTAGCAGCATCCCTGACCTCTACTCATTAAATGTCAGTGGTAGAACCCTAATGGTATAAAGAGTCTCTAGACATTCATTGCCAAAAATTCCCCGGGGAGGGTGGGGGGGGGGCGGTGCAAAATCCTCACTTCTCACCACCCCCATTGAGGTCCACTGTGTCCGAGCATTTGTCATCTTAGTGATTCAATTTGCAGTCATCTAACATTTCTATTATAAACCCCATATATTTTTTAAATGCATTTTAGATGTTACACCGAGAAACATGAAGGAAAGTGGGGAAGAAGCAATGATTCTGTTCTTATATTTTGAACACGTTTTATTCAAAACAGTACCCCGCCTTGATCTTTCATTTTGTTTCACTCTAATCACTTATAGGTGATATAACTTCAGCCCAGTATAAAATATAGGTCTATTTAAGCAGAGTGTTTAGATTCCATAGTAAAGTTAAGCCTAACTCTGTAACTACTCAAAACCATAAATTGTGGCGGAACATCAGCTACAGTAAGTCTACTGTTTATAATTAATGAATTTCTTAGAATGAAACATTACAGCAAATTTCTTGTAGCATTCAATTACTTCTTTATAAAAGCAGTATTTTAATAGGACTTTAGAACTGTCTAAAATATTAACATCCTAATGATTAGCTTTACCTAAATCTTAAAAAGATTAGGTATTCTCAAACTTTATCTTCTGTACCAAACTTGGGCGTCTCACCAAATTTCAGAAAATTTCAAAATTGTCTTTTTTTTTAATGTTTATTTATTTTTGAGAGAGAGAGAGAGAGAGAGAGAGAGAGAAAGAGGGGGTGGGTAGGGGCAGAGAGAGAGGAGACACAGAATCCAAAGCAGCTCCAGGCTCCGAGCTATCAGTACAGAGTCTAACACAGGACTCATACTCACGAATCGCAAGACCATGATCTAAGCTGAAGTCGACACTTAACCGACTGAGCCACCCAGACACCCCTCAAAATTGTCTTTAAGTTTTCTCGATTTCTGCATGGTCCATAGCATTTTGCCTTCTTTTGTCAATTGACATTAGTTTTCTGCCTTCCTGTCTCTCTCCCCCAGCTTATATTGCATGCACACAAATGCACAATTGCACACACACACTATATCTTTTGGATTTCAAAAGCATCAGTACTGGTATCATTTGCTAGACAAGGAATAAACTGGAGTATTTGTTTATGAGAAGAGAGAAATAAAAGGAGCTTATGTTCTAGAGTTTGTGTGTTATATAATGAGTACAAAAATAAATGAAGTTAATTTCAGATACTGAAAAGTGGAAAAAAAAGACAATAAAAACTGATGATTTGAAGGGGATGGTGTAGTGTTGAATGGGCAGAGTTGAAAACTACTAAGCTAGAACCTTAATGGAAGTAAATAAAGGATAATTTGTGTATTTTTTAATGGATAAATTATTAAGTTCTTTTTGAGAAATTTAGAACAGCAATGTGTAAGGACAAACTCCATTCCTGGGAGAAAACACAGAGTGGAGATAGCCCTGAAGCTGAGGAACAGCTTTGATTTTTGGCAGACTTTGCAAGTCCACAGCTTTCTGATCAACCTTGCACTGCTGTGTAATCTCATATTTCTCCTTCTCTGTGTTGAAGATCTCACCTTCCTGGTGTCTGAGTTTACACAGCTTCTTCTTCTAGAAGTAAACATCAGTGAGATGTTTTGGGTTTTCATACTGCTGGTATCAGTTTTGGTGGAGGTGCGATGACAAATGTCAGGTGTGTTCTATGCAGAGGAACTCGATGGAGGGCCAGAGGTCAAGTCACAAGTGGCAAACCACTGCTCATTTGCTTAACGAAAACTACCCACTTGCCTGTGTGGTACCCAGTGAGGATGATCAAAATGAGTGATGCTACCTCGCAGTTTTCTCACTAGCTACCTGAAAGATTTTTTTGCCGTGGCTCAACAGCTTTCAAGGCACATCTTCCGTAGGATAATACCTAGGCATTTTACAACATTTAACTACTTGGGTACTACCATTCTTGTCACCACCAACTAGTTTTCTGACAGTAGGAAGAGTCTTCTCCTTTTTCTTCTCAACCTTGGATTTAGCTGCTGAATACTTCCTCTTATACATGGCCTTTCTGGAATACATAGCCGATCAAGAATGTCTGCCAATTCCTCTGACCAGGGCAGGGTTTTGGTGGGGCTTCCCCTTCTTTGGCATTTTAGCCTTGAGGCTACTCTTCTTTTTTTTTTTTTTTAATTTTTTTAATGTTTATTTTTGAGAGAGAGAGATACAGACTGCGAGTGGGGAGGCTCAGACAGAGAGAGAGAGAGAGAGAGAGAGAGAGAGAATCTGAAGCAGGCTCCAGGCTCTGAGCTGTCAGCACAGAGCCCGTCGCAGGGCTTGAACCCATGAACTGTGAGATCATGACCTAAACCTAAATCAAGAGTCGGACATTTAACCAGCTGAGTCACCCAGGTGCCCCTCTAAGATGGCAAAGGGCAATAAAGGATAATTTAGAAAAATATTCTTATGTATGTTTCCACAGTGGGTCAGCAAAAGGAAAACTTTTGAGACCAAAGTCATTTAGTTATTCATCAAAAACCATTTACTTTGAAAAATCTCCAATGTGTCAAAAACAGTGTAAACTCTGGGGCTACAAAGATAATTAAAATATAACCCTTTTAAAAAGAAAATAATTATGGGGCAATTGGGTGGCTCTGTCAGTTGAGCCTCCAACTTCAACTCAGGTCATGATCTCATGGTTTGTGAGTTCAAGCCCCACATTGGGCTCACTGCTGTCAGCTCAGAGACCTCTTGGGATCCTCTGTCACCCCTCTCTGCCCTTCCCCCACTTACACTCTTTCAAAAATAAATAAACATTAAAAAAAAAGAAAACAATTACAATATAGCATGAACCTACAACAATAGACACATGTATAAACTAGTGTGGAGGCATAGAGAAAGGAGTGACTCACTCTGCCTGTGTAGATTTCACGAACAACATGTGGTACCTTAGCTTGGTCTTAAAGGATGCAGAGGAGTTCATCAAGCAGACAAGGTGTGAAGGTAGGGAGCAATGAATTAATTGTAGGTATGCAGGGGTGGGTATGCTTCTTCAAAAATACACAGATGTGAGAAACCTGATTCTGAACTCAGCAGTGCTGGAGCACAAAGCAAGCAGGAGAGGCAGAAGAGAGAGATGAGGCTATAAGAGTGAGCACATCCGTGGAGAGGCCAGGTAAACTTATTTTTGGGTGTTAAATCAGGGATTAATCCAAGGTAAGAATAATCACCAGGTGGTTTACATACAGGTGAGAGGACAGGAATTGTTCCATAGGAAAGCCAACAACAAATGTAGGGAGCTCATGAGCTCTTCCAGGTTGTAATATGTCTCTAAGTGATATTGAACTGCTTTGACATGTGCATTATGCCCATAAGTAAATCCTGGCTGCTTTTTGCAACCACCATGGTAATAATTGATTCACAGGAGAATCATCAAGGCATTAAAGCCATTGGGTAAAATGTTTATGGGGGAACAGGATATTTACACAGGCGCACATTACCTCCCACAGATTTTTTATTCATTTCAAAAAGTAGATAAACCTTCAAAGTTAGCATCACCAATAATGAACAAACTGACATTGTCCAACTCATCAGGTGATGCATTGGAAAGGATACAGCATCACTTATGTAATATTCCTGCCAAAAATGAATAACTTGAATCTACTCATGAGAAAACACTCAGACAACTAGACTTTTCAAAATATGTCCGTATCAGATAGTAAAGGAAACCATGAACCATCAAGGAAAAGGCACCCTACTGAATGGGAAAAGATACTCACAAATGATATATCTGGTAAGGAGTTAACATCCAAAATATATAAAGAACTCATACAACTCAATATCAAAAAAAAAAAAAAAACTGATTAAAAAATGGGCAGAGGACCTGAACAGATTTTTTTCAAAGAAAACGTACTGATGGCCAATAGTCACATAAAATGATGCTCAATGTCACTAACCATGAGGAAAATACAAATTAAAACCACAAGGAAATATCACCTCATACCTGTCAAAATAAGTAATATCAAAAACACAAGAAATAAAAAGTATTGGTGAGGAGGTGTAGAAAAGGGAAGCCTCATGCACTGTTGTTAGGAATGTAAACTGGTGCAGACACTCTGGAAAACAATATGGAGTTTACTCAAAAAATTAAAAATAGAACTACCGTACAATCCAGCAATTCCACTGCTAGGTATTTATCTGGGAAAAGAAAAAAACAAAAACATGAATTCAAAAAGATGTACACACCGCTGTTCCTCATAGCATTATTTATAGTAGCCAAGATGTAAAAATAACCTAAATGTCCATAAAGAGATGAATGGATACAGAAGATATGGTGTGTGTGTGTGTGTGTGTGTGTGTGTGTGTGTGTGTATCATTCAGCCATAAAAGAAAATGAAATCTTGCCATTTACAACATGAATGATCTAGAGAGTATTATGTTAAGTAAAATAAGTCAAACAGAGAAAGATAAATACCTTATGATTTCACTTATATGTGGAATCTAAAAAACAAAGAAAACAAAAACAGAAACAGATTCAGAGATACAGAAAACAAATTGGCAGTTGCCAGAGGGAAAGGGAGCAGGGGATGCACAAACTAGTTGAAGGAAATTAAGAGGTGCAACTATAACAGCTTTGTATGGTGACAGATGGTAACTGGACTTACTGTGGTAACCATTTTTAATGTGTATAAATGTTAAATTAGTATGTTGTACACCTGAAACTAATACCATATTGTATGTCAATTATTCTCCAATTAAAAACTATATATATCAATTTCATAAAAGACAAGACTTGAGGAACTGTTCCAGATTAAATGGGAGTAGAGATACAATGTCCTATCCCAGATGGGATTCTTAAAAAGGTGGAGTGGTAGGAGAGTCCATAAAAGGATTATTAGGACAAATGGTAAAATTTTAATATAGAATATGTAATAGACAACAATATTGGATCAATGTTAAATTAATGAATTTGATTTTTCTAGTTATGTAAGAGCATATCTTATTCCTAGGATCTACTTGCTGAAGCATTTAGGGGTGAAGGGTCATGACATCTGTAATTTACTTTCAAATGGATCAGTAATAATAAAAATAATAATAATAATAAATGGATGGTTAAAACGAATATGGCAAAATAGTAATGATTAGTGAATTTAAGTAATAGGTATATAGATGTTTGTTGCACTTTCTGCAGCTTTAATTAAAAAAAAAATTGGAAACCCAAATCCACCAAACCCAAAGGAAATGAACCTTACACAAAGTAAATACAACAAAAGGTTTTGGAGAATTAAAAATATAGCCTGTATTAATACTGAGAAGGGTAGGAGCCAATTAGAGAAGATAAACTTCTTCTGGGAAAGGACAGAAATTGTTTCAGGTCTTTTTAGAGGCCTTTACCAGATGCTGTCCTCAGAGATGCTGTGGCCCAGCCTAGGCCTGCCTATCAGTCTCATACAAGTGTATTTTGTGCTGCCACTAACCTTGACCCCTGCTGACTGTGACTCGCCTGCCAAAGCTGCCAGCCGCCAGCCGCCAGCTGTCAAAAGCCACATTTGGGCAGATTCCTCACTTACCAATCAATCCATCCTCTTGCCTTGCATAAAATATTAATCATTGTTCACATTTTATAATTATAATTCTACATTTTAGGAAAACAGTACAGTAAGCATGTAAAATATCAGTATAGTTTATATTCAGATCATCTTTTCTAATGCTTCTTTGTAGAAAAGTGCTCTACGTTAGAATTCATACCTTAACGAACTTGATTTTTTTCCTATTGGATAATAGGTGTGAAGGATCCCATTTTAATAATACTTTTCTTAAGTGTCATGGCAGACCATCTCTTTACTATTTGTTTATATAGAATTGTCAGTAGTCAAAATTACCACAGAGTAAAGTTTGTTGTATAATCATTTTATATGCCAAGTTCTTCCAGTTCATGGATGCTCATTTTATTTAGTAAACTGTGGCTTTTTAAAATAATAATAATAATAATAATAATAATAATAATAATAATAAGGAAGGAAGGAAATAAAGGAAAAGCTCAGAACAAAATTAATTGGAAGGTTATTCTAAAATTTCAGTGCACTTTGGGAGAAAAAGAAAAATTATAGGATAGTGATTTGAAGATCACTTTTCTGGGAACTATGTTGTAAATTATTCCTCTTTCCAGAAACTCAGTAGTGCTTATCTCTCATACCAGGACCTAAGAGTCCTGAAGAATTCATTTCCTTGCAAGAATGTCATTTGTTTGTGTATTATATCTAGCAGTATACATTGATGTTGTATGTGACAGGATTCTAGGGCTTTAACTGAGTACTTTGTTCAAGTACTGTCTCCTTAGGAAAATTTTGGCCCTGCTTATAGGCACATGGGTGGTTCCTTTCATGCAGTCAGGTAAGCACTAATGAGTTTGGGGAGCTTTAAAGAGTCCTGTTTAGAAATCAGAAAGTGCATGAGCTTTTTCCAAATGTGAATCCTGACATGTTATGGGACCTCAGAAGTCTAATGGCAGCAAATAAAACCAAAAGGAAGGATTTTGTCCAGAGCACTACTCAAATCCTTGCCTTTGCCCCTAGTGCCCTGATGTCATCACTATCTTCCAACACAGCTTCATCTTCAGGCTTCAAATTTCTAGTTTTCCCCTTTGTTCAGTGTTTAATGTTTTGGGTTTTTTTTTTTTTTTCCTGCCCATGAGCGAGAGATCATGCTACTTGTCTATTATGTTTTTTGGGTTCTAAGAATATTCTAATTCTTAATGATAAAACCCCAACCCTTACCTATTATGCCTTCTAATTTTATCTGAGTTAAGCCTCATCACTTCAGAATGTGATTTTGAATCCCCCAACAGCTGCACTTGAATTACCTGTAGTATCTCATGAATGTCCCGTGATTTCTTGGTCTTGCCTCAGTAACAGCAAATGACTGTCTACTAAACCCACTCCCTCCTTTTTATTTTATTTTATTTTATTTTATTTTGTTATTTCATTTTATTTTATTTCATTTTATTTTATTTCATTTTATTGTATTTTATTATTATTTTTATTCTCAAGATAGTTAAGATACAATGTTGTCTTGGCTTTAGGAGTAGAACCCAGTGAGTGATTTCATCGCTTACATATAACACCCACTGTTCATCCCAACAAGTGCCCTCCTTAATGCCCGTCACCTACTTACCCCACCCTCCACCCCCATCAGTCCTCAGTTTTCTGTATTTAAAAGTCTCTTATGGTTTGCCTCCCTCTCTGTTTTTATCGTATTTTTCCTTCCCTTCCCCTGTGATCATCTGTTGTTTCTCAAATTCCACATATGAGTGAAATCATGTGATATCTTTCTCTGACTCATTTATTTCGCATAGCATAATACCCTCCAGTTCCATCCATGTTTTTGCAAATGTCAAGATTTCATTCTTTTTCATCACTGAGTAGTATTCCATTATATATATATATATATATATATATATATATATATATATATATATATACCACAACTTCTTTATCCATTCATCAGTTGATGGACATTTAGACTCTTTCCATAACTTAGCTATTGTTGATAGTGCTGTTATAAACATTGAGGTACATGTGCCCCTTTGAATCCTCATTTTTGTATCCTTTGGATAAATTCCTAGTAGTGCTATTGCTGCATCGTATGGTAGTTCTATTTTTAATTTTTTGAGGAACCTCCACACTGTTTTCCAGAGTGGCTTCACCAGTTTGCATTCCCACCAACAGTGCAATAGGGTTCCCCTTTCTCCACATCATCGCCAACATCTGTTGTTTCCTGAGTTATTAATTTTAGCCATTCTGACTGGTGTGAGGTGGTATCTCATTGTGGTTTTGATTTGTATTTCCCTAATGATGAGGGATATTGAGCATCTTTTCATGTGTGTTTTGGCCATCTGGATATCTTCTCTGGAAAAGTGTCTTTTCATGTGTTCTGCCCATTTCTTCACTGGATTGTCTGTTTTTTTGGGTATTGAGTTTGGGTATAAAGTTCTTTCTTTATAGATTTTGGATACTAACCCTTTATCTGATATATCATTTTCAAATATCTTCTCCCATTCTGTTGGTTGCCTTTTAGTTTTGTTGATTGTTTCCTTGGCTGTGCAGAAGCTTTTTATCTTGATGAGGTCCCAAAAGTGCATTTTTACTTTTGTTTCCCTTGCCTTCAGAGACATGTCAAGTAAGAAGTTGCTGTGACTGAGATCAAAGAGATTGCTGCTTGTTTTCTCCTGTAGGATTTAGAAGGTTTTAAAAGACCTAAATATGAGACAGGAAACCACTCCTTACTTTTATTGCACACACTATCCATGCAAATTCTAGATTCCCCAGCGCCATCTCTTGTTTTGTTATTTTTTATTTTAGTATCATTGACACACAATGTGATCTCACTCTCAAATGTACAACATAGTGATTCAACTTCTTTACACATTGTGCTGTGTGCACTACAGGTGTAGCTGCCACTTGTCATCATTGACTACGTTCCTTATACTGTGCCTTTTATTCCAGTGACTTCTTTTTTTAATTTATTTCTATTGTTTCAAGTTTACCATTATTATATTTTTTTTTTTTTTTTGAGAGAGAGAGAGCTCACGAGCAGGGGAGGGCGGAGAGAGAGGGAGAGAATCCAAGCAGGCTCAGCACTGTTAGTGCAGAGCCTGATGTGGAACTCAAACTCACAAACCATGAGACCATGACCTGAGCCAAGATCAGGAGTTGGACACTTAACCAACTGAGCTACCCAGGCGCCCCTATTCCAGGGACTTCATGCTGTAACTGGAAGCCTGTATCTCCCACTTCTCTTTACCTGTTTTGCCCATCCCCCCATCCCCTCTGGCAGCCATCAGTTCTCTATATTTTATAGGTCTGATTCTGCGTCTTGTGTGTTTATTCAATTGTTTTTTTAGATTCCACATATGGGTAAAATCACATGGTATTTTTCTTTTTCAGTCTGACTTATTTCACTTAGTGTAATATACTCTAGATCCATACATGTTGTCATAAATCATTAAAGAACTATATTCCCCTGTTTACATCCCTATGCCTACAGTAGTTCATCTCTATAGGGATGCATTATCAGAATTATGATTAAGTAGTTTGCTTTTATTATAGTTTTAAGAAGGAACATAAGTGGTCATTTGATTGCAAGAAGTAAAGATGTACTCAGGTTTTCTCAATTTGTGGGACTCTATTCCAGAAATACATATACTTAAAAGAAAGATTAGGATCTCTTGGCTTGACAAAAACCAAAACCAGAAGTACAGCCTGGTCTCATCAGAATGTATTTGTTAATGAGAGCAAGATTCAAAACTGCCATAGTGACCGAGTTACTGTTATTTTCTGAGCAATATATTTTTTATTCCTTTACGATTATGATGAGCTCCTGAACTAACAACGATTTCACTCTTTGTTCTAGATAATTTTTCCTCTGAGATTTTTGCTTATTGATAACTTTATTCATGACTCAGCTTTCATTACTTCCCCTCTCTGCATTACCCTCCCCGTGACCAAGATAAAGAAGATCTAGTTGACTCATTTGATCTCTTTCATAGCTGTTTGGATAGAATTTTTATGAACAGGGGTGCCTGGGTGGCTCAGTCAGTTAAGTATCCGACTTCAGCTCAGGTCATGATCTCATAGTTTGTGAGTTTGAGCCCCATGTTGGGATCAGTGCTGACAGCTCAGAGCCTGGAGCCTGCTTCAGATTCTGGGTCTCCCTCTCTCTCTGCCCTTCTCCTGCTCACGGTCTTCTCTCTCTCTCTCTCTCTCTCTCTCTCTCTCTCAAAAATAAATAAACATTAAATTTTTAAAAAAGAATTTTTATAAACAAACACCCTAAATCCAATAAGGTGATTGAGGTAGAAGAGGGGAAACTGTACTTGCAGGAAGATTTATACATAAGTTGCAGCCCGTGACTCTTTCCCCAAGCAGTGATTGGACAGAAACCCATGGCGCTTAGGTTTTAGGGGCATTCAGTCTTAATATATTTGATTCAATGAGGATATTTTTGGACATTCAATAAAGACAGTATTTAGAAGCCTTTTCATTTATGTAGGTCCTGTTATATAACAATCTATATAATAATTTTTATAGGTTTTCATGATATGACAGTCTCCTCCAAAGAACACTCAACTTATTTTTTGCTTTAGCTATCAGGAGGCTCCAGTTTACATTTATGCTTGATTCCAGCAACTGTCCTTAATTAGGTTATTTGGTATCATGTTTTTCTCCTTTGAATTGTACACCCTTAAGAGTTTATCCTTTCTTTAATGGCCCTACTATTGATATGTTTTTATGCTTCATAGTGTAAACCACCTCAAATTATCCTTGAAAATGTGGATACTCTTATTAATAATAAAGTTCCCTACAACTAATGATTGTACTTATTTGTAGCAATTACACTTGAGGGTAGATAAAAAACAAGATTTAACAATTATACTTTCTTAAAGATCAAAAACAATATGTCAATATTATATGCAAAGACCAAGCCAAATGTGCAGAAAATAAAGGGATATTTCCATTATGCAATAGAACATTCTTACATAATGTAAGTCTAATTCTACATAAGAACAGTTACATTGCCTATAAAAACTATCTTTATTGGGGCGCCTGGGTGGTGCAGTCGGTTAAGCGTCCGACTTCAGCCAGGTCACGATCTCGTGGTCCGTGAGTTCGAGCCCCGCGTCAGGCTCTGGGCTGATGGCTCAGAGCCTGGAGCCTGTTTCCGATTCTGTGTCTCCCTCTCTCTCTGTCCCTCCCCCGTTCATGCTCTGTCTCTCTCTGTCCCAAAAATAAATAAACGTTGAAAAAAAAAAAAAAAACTATCTTTATTCTCCCAGCTAACCACAGAGAAGTTTTAGGTACAGAAATGTCTCTCAGACAACAAAGAGCTCTAGGAAGTAGTAGAAGATAGGATATGATCATTTAAAGAACAGGAAAATATATTACTTTATTTATTTATTTATTTATGGAAGAAAAAGAGATACTTAATTATCTTAGTTTTTAATACTGCTTTTTAAAAAAGAAAGTTTAAAGTGTATTTATCTTGAGAGAGAGAGAAAGCATGAGTGGGGTAGGGGTAGAGAGAGGGAGAGAGAATTCCAAGCAGGCTCCATCCTGTAAGACCAGAGCCCGACGCAAAGCTCCAATTCACAAACTGCGAGATCATGACCTGAGCCAATATCAAAAGTTGGACACTTAACTGACCGAGACATCCAGGCGCCCCTAATATGCTTTTAATATAGGAGAAAACATGTTTTAATGTTACATTATTTTAAATTATTAGAATTATTGATGTGTACAAGATCTGTAAATGACATATTTAATTCAAATGAAAGAATATGTAATAATTATATGATATATCAGTGATCATTTTTAGAATAACTATGAGCTGAAGTTAATATTTTGTATGTAGATTCTGCTTTCATATAGTAGGAAGTTCAAATTTTATTTCTGTTAACTAGTTATTGGACAGGTATACATTAGAGAATATGGAAATAACTTTATACATTACATTTTGCTTTATTTTTAAAAAAATTTCTATCTTGGGATTCCTGGGTGGCTTGGTCGGTTAAGCGTCCGACTTCGACTCAGGTCATGATCTCACGGTCCGTGAGTTCGAGCCCCGCGTCAGGCTCTGTGCTGACAGCTCAGAGCCTGGAGCCTGTTTCAGATTCTGTGTCTCCCTCTCTCTCTGCCCCTCCCCTGTTCATGCTCTGTCTCTCTCTGTCTCAAAAATAAATAAACGTTAAAGAAAAAAAAAGAAAAGAAAACTTCTATCTTATTGTCCATAAATTTCAGGGCTTATGAATATGTTATGTACATAATCACATCATTTCTAAAAGTAAGAATCATACTGAGTCATCTTTGCATTATACTGCAAAAGATTCGTAGTGACACTAATCCTTTGAATAATAGCATGAATAACTTCCTTTGTTAATCTAAGACTGTTAGAACCAATTCAGTCTCATTGCCACTGGCTTTGTCTTCCCAGCTCCCTGGGCAGATCGCCTAATGGGCTTCACCTTCACATCCACCTACCTTAGTTCTTGAACCAGTTATGGCCTAGCCATGGATATGTCAGCAGCCTCAGTCTCACCATCTCCTGGTGAGAACTAAGTTAATTGCTAACCCAGGTTTGATCATGTACAATGTGGGAGGATCTCTAAACAGCCATGTATCTCTCATCCAGTCATCCAGCCCACTTTCTATGAAATTGCAGTATAGTCCATGTTTGCTTACCTGGGCCCCTTTATATTAAAAAACAACAACAACAAAAAAAACTTTAATAAATAAAGAGACAAATGTCCCATGGAAGGGAATTCCAAGTAATCTATTTAGATACTCCACCATCAAGGAGATGAAATATAAGTCCCCACTCCTTAAATGTAGGCTGTACATAGTGACTTTCTTCCAAAGTGTGCAGTATGAAAAGTGGAAAAAAAGAGGAACTTTAGAGTGGAAAAACCTGACAAACACTGTCTTATCCGGGTAATCAAGGTCTATATCAATGATGTTAAATTATGTTGATAGGTATCCTTGATATGTCAGGAACATGGTACTCTACTTCTGTGGTCTTCCTTTCAAAAACCCATAGCCCTAGTCTAATTATGAGAAAGAACATCTGCAAATCCAAGTGAAAGAACATTCTACAAAATGTCTAGCCAGTACTCCTCAAAACTCTCAAGGTCATCAAAAACAAGACAAGTCTGAGAAACTATCACAAGCAATAGGACTAAATCCAATGTGATATCCTGGATAGGATGGTGGAACTGAAAAGACATTAAGGTGAAAACTAAGAAATTATTTTTTTTAAGTTTTTATTTAAGTAATTTCTGCACCCAATGTGGTCCTCAAACTCATGACCCTGAGATCAAGAGTCACATGTTCTTCTGACTGAGTCAGGCAGATGCCGCAAAAACTAAGGAATTCTCAATAAAGTAATGGACTTTAGCTAACACAGTCTATCAGTATTGGGTTCATTAATTATAACAAATAACCCCATTGTAAGGTGTCAATAATAGAGGAAATTTGGTATAGAGTATATGGGAACTCTCTATACTATCTTCAAATTTTCTGTAAATCTAAAACTTTTAAAATATAAGTTTATTTAAAAAAAAAACAATATGAGAAAAGATAATGTTTATTGAACCATTGCTTTGTGCCAGACACTGCCAAAAGCATTGTTTATATCACCTTACTGAATACTAAGAATGACCTTGTGAAATGAATACTGTTATACTCATTTTATAGATAAGGAAATTGAGACACAGGTTAAGTGGATAAGTACATTTCTTAAGGCCAAATCTACATAATTGAGGAGAAAGAACTCCAATCCAGACTGTCTAACTCTAGACTGTGTACTTCTTTTGGTCCTATTTATATAACTTATTAGCAGACATTGAGCACAAGAAAAATGTTCATTTAGCATTTTTCCAAATCAGACAAGTAAGGAAGAATAAAGAGAAAATTCATGCCTGCCAAGAGACAAAATAAATGTACTCCTAAAGGAGACTGAAGAATTGAGGTTTGAAATAAAGACAGAAGAAATTCAAGGACTTATGAATCTTACTGAAGCATTAAAGAAGAGATACTTGTATCCACAACTTTGACTCTTGAAACCTTTGCAGGTATTGTCCAACACAAAGGCTATCCTGGAGTTAAAATTACTGTCAAAAATTATTTAAAAAGTGGGGAAAATAATCTAAAGCACCTGAACATGAACATAACCGCTTGTTTACAGCCTCTCACTCCAGTTTCTCTTTCAGACTGGGTATCTCCCTAAACTCAAAACTTAGCTCTCTGAGCTAGGGCCCTATTACACAGCTTAACTCATATTAATCTCCTTTTCTGAAGTCTAGGGAATGGGCAACAGGAGCAATAAAATTCATGATCAGTACTCTCAACTGCCATTCAATGTGCACTTCAACTTGTAAGTTTTTATGTATGTCCTTGCCGAAGTATGATCTGCACCAGGCAGTGACTCAATTCTGATGCCTTCCTCCATCTCTAGGATGTTGGCCCTACCTAGGCTCTCCCTGACTTTAACACTCAATAATGTCATCTACAAAATGAGATCATGAAGCCAGCTCTTTCTGCCCACAGGTCCTGCCCTGTGCTTTAATAAAATCACCTTTTTACACCAAAAAAAAAAAAAAAAAATGATATGAAAATATGTATGTTACAGATTGATGTTAGGATTAAATGAGATAATATCTTTTTAAATTTTCCAAATAATCTCTGTGATCTAATGTAATGAAACTGGCAGTTGAGTGTATCACTGAAAAAACTGATGAAAACTTAAAACACTGAATTTTTCACTTAAAAACATATTAATATACTTTTACTTACCAGACTTTTGGTGTAAGCACAAGGCCATTTGTTGTTTTGGTCTTTGCACACAGCTTTGTATAGGGTCACTCTTTGGAGTTCTGTCTTAATTTTTTTACATCAAGCATACCTCTAAGGCAGTTTACAGTGTCCAGCTTTGTTTCCCTTAAACAACCAATTTCCATTTTTAAAAAATAGGAGAGTTAAGATGATGTTCTCACCTCTTCTCTTCAGAATCACACAAAAGCAACAAATAAAAACCAAAACACAACTTCTTTGACAAAATCAGAAAGCATGCTAAATCTCAAATCATGTGTTTTATGAAGCACAATGAAGGTAAAGAGGGATGGAGAAAGATACCAAAAGAAAATTCCCAGGGTTACAGATCACTGACAAAACCAACAACACAGTTCTCTAGACTGGAATATTCTGAGGAGCAAAATTAACAGTTCCTAGTTTGGGACAAATGCAATTGATGACCAGGGTTGTGCTTCCCAATTTGGCATAAGAGAGAAACAGAGAATACTGGAGAACCCAAGGAATCACACTGAAAAACTATATTTATAGGAAGCAGTATGCTGGTGAGGCAGGATCAGAAAAAGATGATGAGTTCTGACTTGTCCCGTAACTGCTGATCTCAGATGGCTGGAGAGAAGACTAACTAAAGGCTGTAATTCAAACACACACACAGTTTTGTGAGATGAGTTTTCCTGGCTTGAATCGCAGGCCTGGATCCAGTCCAATATACACTACTGCAGAAGTTTGGTTTAGGAGTACTCATTTGATTCAAAGATGGACAAGATTTTTAAAAGTGGTGGGGAAGTAAAAATAAGATAAAAACAGAGAAGGAGACAAACCATAAGAGGCTCTTGAATACAGAGAATAAACTGAGAGTTGCAGTGAGGGGGTGAATTAAATGGGTGACGGGCATTAAGGAGGGCCCTTTTTGGGATGAGCCCTGGGTGCCATATGAAAGAGATGAATCACTGTTCTACTCCTGAAAGCCAAGACTACACTGTATGTTAACTAACCTGAGAATGAAAAAATAAAAAATAACAAAAATTTTTTTGAAAATAAAAGGGTTGGGGAATGAGGTATAATCTGCTTGGGTTCTGTACCAAGGGGAAAATCTTTTCTGGAAAGCTGCACTAGAAACTGAGACAAAACCTTGCTTTTCACCATTAACCTTTTTATACTTTTTAAATTCAAAAGAAATTTAGTTCAGTAAGAAAAAGAATAGGGACTTTGAAAAAATAATAAATTCAGGTAGACATTTGTAGAGAAAATCTAAATACAAATCCTTTCAGATATTTTACTCTTTTTATCCAGACTTACGTTTGTTTTGACCACATGTAATTTGACAGCAATTTCTTCTAGTGACTTTCCTTTATCAATCCTTTCACAAAGGCATCCAATTTATAGAAACAACTTTTCCTTTTGCATTAATATTTCATTAATTATGTAATATTTACTTATATCATTACAATACTATAACTGGCATAACAAGTTTAGAAACAAATACAATTGACTCAGTAAACAAAGTTCAACTGGTGTGAACAGAAGCATATATGTTCTAAAAAGTGGCCTGCTAACCACAAGGGTTCATTGTATTATAGGTATCCTATGTTTTTGAGGAAAACCAGAAAGTAATGCTTGTTGATGGATTTGTTATGTGCATGTTAGAGGAAATTACCTTAAATATGAACATATGTCCTTACTGGGTTTTTGTGGCCTTTGAATTATTCTCTAGGATATATAGTTTTAGATATATCATTTAAAATTTTTAATTTTACTCAAAAAAATGGTTATTGAGCTCCTACTATGTACCCTAAACATAGAAACAAAGTAAATATTTCATCAACTTGTTGAAATTAAACAATATTAATAGGATGTTACTGCTGTTTTTATTTACAGTATGCTGAATAGGTGTAGAAGACATTAATGAAAGAACTTAGTTTATTGACTTGCTTCATTCATATCCTTAGAGTTCTTCACACACCCAAATTTGTTTTAAATTGTTAATGTTGGTTTTACTTTAATGTTTGATAAGGAAAAACTTTTTTTTTAACTGTTGTTACATTTCTTGTTGTTTTATCTTGAAGCTGCCAGAAAAAGTTATAATGGACTACTACGAGAAGTACAAGCCTAGAATGAATGAGCTGGAAGCTTTTAATATGGTAAATCTCAGAAATGAACATATTAAATTGGATATGTTGCCAGACTTGAATGGGGTTCAATTAAATTTTATTGTGGGACCAACCAATCTATGTTGTTTTTCTCTTACTGTAGAAAAACCGTTTTGGATCATTTCCTATTTCAGAACTATATTAGGTGTCAGTAATGTAATAAAGAGAACACATGGTAGATTTCTCTTAAAATGTATCATAAATGCACGGAAGAAATTTCAGAGTTCTTTGAACACATACTTGTCTCAATGCAGTTATTTCCCCAGCATGCGTTTTAATGAATTTCATTCTTAGTACCTCTGAAAACTCTCTATCATACGTACCACTGCCTTTGGATTCCTGTTATTATTAAAGAAAAACTTTTGATCTCTGCAGTATTCGTTTTCTGAATATATACAATTGGTATTGGAGATTTGGCCCTATATAAATTTCTGTAGATGCATTTTCTTGAACATAAGTGTTAAGCTAGTTTGTGTTTGTTTGTTTGTTTGTTTGTTTTGTTTTGTTTTTTAAAGTTCTACCATCCTATCTTATCCTTTCTTTTAGTTGAAAGTTGTTCTGGCTCCTTGTATAGAGACACTGATTCTTCTGGATCGACTTTGCTATCTGAAAGAGCAGGTAAATTATATTTTAAAATATATAACTAATATCTTTATTTAATATAGTAAACAGATCCACTATTACCTAGGATAAGTTTCTTTTGCATACAGCTAGTCAGATAATTTTTCTTATTATATTTTCCAAGTTTAAATATTCATTCCATCTCTTTTTAAACATAAACATATGTACAACAGATGTTTTCAGCAAACCTATTATAATAAAGTTTATGTTCTTTTAATTGTATGGTAATTACTGTATGGTAGGCAGTGAACACAACTATCATATATGACGTATTGTGTAGCTACATTTAATAAAGGCCAGACATAAAAGATATTATATATATATATGTTTCATTTAATGAAAATTTACCTTTTAAATCACTTTTGGATTTTGGACATATGTAATCTGCAGTATAAAAATTTCTTTCTGATCAGTGAAAATTACTTTTGCTTCTTCACAGTCTTGGTTTTTTTTAATCTATGTTGAATGCACAAAAAAAACTGGTTTTTTGCTTGTCTTTAAGGAAAAAATTTTTTTTGCAGATTTTACACTGAGCTATGATCAAAATAGTTATGTGAACTGTTTAAATTAAACCCATACATGGATTCAGCCTCATGTTTCCACCATAAGCCCTTTGTTTTAACAATTTTGTTCTATCATAGTGGGTAATTTTACTTTCTTCTTTTCAAAGGCTATTTGGAACAAATGGATTTTAATAAATGCTTGCTTTTGTTCTAATTTATATTTTTATGGAAAAAAAGACAATTTTTAAATATTTGGATAATTGTGTACTTTCTTAAGCTACCAAGTAACTCAAAATCACTGAAAATCTTTGGTTTCCAATTTCATAGGTGACAGAATTGGGCCTGTTTTACTAGGTACTCATTATTTCCCTTTTCAAAGCAATTTCCATTGACCTAAATAAAATAAGTAAATGGTAAAAAAATAAATTAAATAAAATAAGTAATATGCACAAAGATTAATAGATTGGCAATGAAATGATATAAAGCATAAAATATTAACTTGTTAATAAAATATTTTTAAATAGCAATGCTAAATAATATTAAATAATATTTTATTCTAAAATAACACTTATATGTTAGAAAGTTTTAAATGAAGAATATAAACAAGAAAATTAAAAATAACAACACTCCCATCTTTCAGCATTAACTTAATTTTTGTTTTGTATTCTAGTGCCTCTTTCTAATATGTATATGTTGCACACATATATATGAGCGCATTATTTCTACTCTAATTAAAATTGGAATCTGGGGCACCTGGGTGACTCAGTCAGTCAAGCTGTCTGACTCTTGATTTCAGCTCAGGTCATGATCTTGGCTCAGGTCATGGTCTCACAGTCCAGAGACAGAGCCCTCAAGATTCTCTCTCCCTCTCCTTTTATCCCTCCCTGCTCTCTAACATAATAAGATGATGATAAGATAAGATAAGATAAAGGAATCAAATTACAAGTGCAGTTTTGTTTTTTTTTTTACAAGTGCAGTTTTGAATCTAATCTGTTTCATTTATTTTATTCAGAATTTACTCATCTTATTGAATATACTACAGAAGGTGAATAATGTTTCATCATATAATAATTTCTTTAAGTAATGCCCAATTGTTTTTTATCACTTCCACTCTTTCACAATTTCAGCAAAGAATAACCTTGTAGTTCACTATCTTATGTAAATCTTTTATTTCCTCAACATAAATACCTGTAGGTAAAATTGTAAACATTAATTTCATTCAGCAAAGAATAATTTTCTTTTATATAGTTTGTCTTTTATGTTGTTTTTATATTGCAATATATAGTCTGACTCATCTTTCATTCTTATCTTCAACAAATTGCTATGTATTTAAATCACTTATCAATTTGCAGGAAAATATTGCATGGTCTGCACTTGTGAAGTTGTTTGATCCTGTGAAATCTCCCAGATGTTATGCTATTATTGCTCTGAAGAAGCAGCAATGATTTCAGTTGAAGCAAGGTATTAGATGTATCTGTTTGTGGAAACTATCACTAATTTTGCTCTTCTAAACATTTATGTTGTGTTATGTAAATATTTGAAAAAACATTGCTCTATATTTTAAATAAACAATAAAATAATAGCTAACAACAGAACACCATAATCTATTTTTCCATTGTCAAAGCATACATTAATAAAATAAGAACTCATGAAAATATTTAAAGTATTGACCTACATTCCTGAGTTACTATATCAATAGGACATTGTAATCTGACCCTTGTTTCCTATTGTTTGAGACCCTTAATATTTGCTACATACCACATTTTGACTTTTATTGATTTAAAAACTTTTTGGACCGAGGAAAGTTATAGGTGTATATATAATAAAATTAGCACAGAAGATCACTTTCATTTTCCTCCAGATTTTGGAAGGATTTTCCATGTCATCTGGAGGGAAAAATCCAAAAAGGAAAGAAACACCCAGGAACCAGGCAGATACAAAAAGTGCTTAATATGTGTTTTCATCTAAGTTACATGAGAAGATATTCTGTGTCCTTAAAGAAATATGCATCTCGTGAGCTTCACTTTAAGGAATCTTGAAGCTACTTATCTTACTAAAATAGATAATTACCTTGTGCTCTGTAGAAAGCCAGTCTGAGAAAAGCAAGAGAGAATGAAAGAAGGCCAGTGCTATGCCCAGTGTGGTACAGGTTCTTTTCATTTGCAGAAATCTTGAGATTTCTAATATACACAGAAGATACGACAGTTGGCAAAAAGCTTCCTTGATGCTCAGCAAAAGACTATAAAATTCTCCCATCAGAAGAAGTAACTACTCTCTTAAATTTTAGAGTCTATCCGCAGATGGAAAGAATAAGTTTTTGCTCTGTGTTGTGATAGGAAGTTTGCAGCCATTATATATGTGGATGATCAGGTACTTTGTATAGCTAGTACAATACTGGGGAAAATAGCCACTTTTTAAGCTTTTTATTATGGAACATTTCAAATATGTTCAGAAATGAAGAGTAGAGTCTAACGAGTTGCATGTACTCATCACAAACTTCAATAATTATCAACATTTTACCAGTCTTGTTTCATCTGTACGCTTATGAGCATGCACACGTTCACATTTGCCACCCCACCCACCGTTCCCAGATATGTAAGATTTTGAACTTTTGCCCTGATGCCTAAATATTTATATAACATTATTTTCTCATTATAATAAAGAAAAAAAACTTCATGTGTGTAAAGCTCTGTTTAGTAAAGTGAACTCCAACTGTTTCAATACCAAGGAAACTTTGTAGTAACTTCCCTATGCCTTAAAACATTGTCAGAAATTATATTTATCAGTTAATACTTTCCATTTTTAATAGAGACATTTGTGTGATTCAAGCTAATCAACATGAGATAACTTGTATGACCCACTGAGATGATAATATTTCAGCAAAAGAACAAAGAAATATAATATTTTGGCAGGACTACAGCTTTATACACATGAATCCCCATTGCAATGTTTGTAGACTCTCCTCTCATAAAAACTGCTCTTTGAGAACTCATTTACAGTTGAGCTAAAGAATGTGATGTATTGGCAGGAGCATCAATCCTGACAGTTACATTCGGAGTGAGCTAAAGCAAGACTCTTAATATCTCAGAGCCTCATTTGTAAAGTGGGTTTCATTTAATTTTCATTTTAGAAACATTTATTGAATGCTTATCATGTGTCAGACGTTAGGCTAGGCACTGGCAGCATGGAGACAAACAAGATATGTCCCTTTTCTCAAAGAGCTCACAGTCTAGTAAGAAAGACAACAAAATTACTAATTACCATAATTAGTACTGTAATTATTGTATAGGGCTGAGAGGGGGGTCAGGACATGAGATCCTTTATGGCACCTTCAAATTGGTAAGACTTCAAGGGAAGATAGGCTCAGTAATATTAGTAACATAGTTTAGATTCATATGAGTTAAATTATTGTCTGTCCTTGTGTAGGTCACTTTAGTATTCAGTATGCCTCAGGTTTCTCATCTGTAAAAAGAATATAAGAATAAAATTTACTTATAAAGTTGTTATGAGCATTAAAAGATTAAATATGTTATTGAACTCCCACAAAATGTCTCCAGGCAATCTGTTAATAAAGCAAAACTGAATTTATTAAAACTGTCTGTAGTAATAGGGGATTCTGCCTTGAGGGTCTCTGAAGGTAAAGTCAGGAGAGGATATTTACAGCATTTTGAAGGTGGCTCTTTTCAGGTGGAGACCAGACTGCAATTTGGAAAAGTTCATGACAAGTTTTATGATTGGTATCTAATAGCAAGGCAAGGGTCTTGAAGCAAGTTCTGATAAGTAAACTGTTGCTTGATAAGTGAGCTCTTTGCCAAGATGAGCAGATTGTCTGAGATAAATTAATATATGAGAATTTCCTGAAACAATGAAGTTATTTTTTGGTTTACAGCCTTATCTTTCCTGGGCAAAGATTTCCTTTACCAAACAAATAAATCATGTTGACACAGGTGGTCTCAGTTCTTAGACCCCATAGCTCTGTCATACTAATGCACATGGTTGTATTTCTCAACGTAAAGCAATTAATTCCTGGTACATAAACATATGTAAAGCAAATAGTATAGGATAGTAGACTCAAACCTAGATATGTCAGTACTTCCATTAAATGTACATTAAATGCTTCAATTATAAAACAAAGATGACTAATTGGAAAAATAGAGCCCAATAAGTTGCTGGTTAGAAAAAACATCTAAAACAGGGGTATAAAAAATTCAAAAGTAATAGGAAGGAAAAGGCATATTTGCAATTACTCATCAAAAGGAAGGATATTTATCAATATCAAAGTAGATTTTTAGTTAATCTCAGGCAAAAATATTCTGGAAGATAAAGGGTAACCTACATAATGAAAAGAATTTCTATTTGCCAGGAAAATGTAAGTTTGTATTTAGTTAATACCATAATTACAAAATATGTAAGGCAAAAATTAACTACAGGGAGAAACAAGTCTACAATCATGCTGGGAATATTTTCATGTTTCCCTCTATCTTATGGAAAAAGCAAACAAAACCAAAAATATACAAGATTTGAACAATGAAAGAAGTAAAATTGAGCTAATGGATAAACAGTTTATTGTAAACTGTTCCCAACTACTATATAATTTTTTCAAGTACATATGAAAATTTTACAAAAGTTGACCATATGCTGGGCTTTGAAGTAAATTTTAATAAATTTCAAAAAAATTGAAACTATATTATATGTAGTTTCTGACCACAATGCATTTAAGCTTAAAAAAATTGTTTTAGGGGTGCCTGGGTGGCTCAGTTCAGCATCTGACTCTTGATCTCAGCTTAGGTCTTGATCTCAGGGTTGTGAGTTTAAGCCCCATGTTGGGCTCCACACTGGGCATGGGGCATATATATATATATATATATATCTACACACACACATATATATATATATTTGTTATGTATTATATATGTATTATATAATTTTATTATATACTTATAAAATTTATTATATACTTAAATATATATATGTAAGTAAAAATTTAAAAATTGTTTTAAATATAAGTAGAAAATCCCCATATTCTTTAAACTAAGAATTATACCTCTAAATAACTTCTGAGTCAAAGAAGAACTCACAGTGGAAATTAGAGAGTATTTGAGTAATAATGAAAATAATTGAATTATAATGATAACACTGCCCATCAAAACTTACGGGATGAGCTAAACCATGATATAAGAAAACATTAGCTTTCAACACATATTAGAAAAGGAAGAGACTAAAAATCAAAAGATTAGTAGTTTCTGGAAGAAAAACACGTAGAGATGATTAACACCTCCAAAAGTTGGTTCTTCAATAATTAATAAAATTTACACATCTCTGGTAAGTCTAATCATTTAAAAAATAAAACGTTCAAATAATCAATATCAGGTATATAAAAAGGAACATGCCTGTAAATTTGCCAATAAATTTCTGACAACAAAATTGAACATTTGTATGAAATGGAAAAATTTCTCAAAGAAACACAATATGCCAAAACAGCCTTAAGAAGGAAAATAAAATATTAATAATCATACAACTATTAAATTGAATCTGCAATTAATCTTTTATTTATTTCCTACATCTCGATAAAAGTATTTTTTGGATGTGGCATAGAATTTAGTCAACCACTGTTAGTTTGCAACAGTGTGACTAAGACTATCGTAGACACTATACGTTGGGCAAGAAGATTTATAGAACTAGACTATGGCAGTTCCTAATTTTTAGGAGTTTATAATCTATGCATTGAAACACATATGAGAGGCATATGGAAGAGTTAAGATTTAGATAATGACTTTGGGGAAGAAAGAAAAGAAAGTATCTACAGAAGCACACAATCCTTTACTATGAACTAACTTTGTCTTAGTCTGTTTACTTCTGTTCCACTCTCCTCTTTAATTATAGGTTCTTTTAGTTTGTTTTAAGTATGGTCAGTAGAATGGCTTATTTTCAGGAAAGAGAACTGTTTAAGAAATAATCTGCCATGTGAAAGATGTGCTCTGGTAACCTGTGACCAGAAGGAACTGGAAGTCTCCAAACCTCTCCAGGTTTGTACTTGGCCAGTGATGCTACTGGCTGCATGTATGGGGATTTATTAGTTGATGTATTTATCTCAATGGATCGCCTCATTAAGTTTGCAGATGTTCTGTGAATGGAAGTCCTTTAAAAACAAATTATACTGTTTTTATTAGAGTTTTCCAATGCACAATCCAGAATAAGAGAGTTAACACATTTCAGCACAGAACAAAGTAGCATGTATTTAAATCTCAGGGGAGGAAAAGCCTTTAACTTGTTCTCAGACAGTTATGATTAAACACATTGAATTTGAGAAAAATGGAGAAAGTATGCACCAAATTCACCATTTGGTCAGCATGGGATTTGGTGTGCATCAGCTAATCATGTTGAACTAATGCTCCACTTAGCTCAACTCTCAGGAAAGAATCCAGTCTTCTAATAACTGCTACAACTCCTTTAAGAAAAAGTCTCAAGGATGGTTTTCCATCAGGCAAAGCACACTCAAATAATGTGTTTCAAGGGAAAGATAAAACAATTCCAGATACCATTTGATTATAACAACAGACATCTCTGGTGTTCTGGTGACTTCAGAATATTTCTGATCTTAGTAGACAGTATAGCTGCAGGTAAACCTCTGCGAATAAAGACAGGAGGAACAGACTTCAAATCACAAAGAAAATATTAAATACTCTATTTCTACTTAAGCTAACTCAAAAGGACAGAACTAAGAATAAAAATGAAGGCAAAGAAGTGTTTACTTTTAATGTATAGAATAATGAATATCTTTCTATGTATGTACAAACAGTACCTTTAAAGGGTCCAAAATTACATTCACATTACCTGCTTATGCTAGGTAACCATCCCTAAAGCACAGGTTGTACTGTACTGAAGAATAATATTTAGAAGTTTTGAGGGTCAACATCTGGAGGATAAAACTGAAAGCTATTGAAAGGTAAATTATTTTTTTGGTTAACTTTTCTCTCATTAATAGAAAATACTGTTGTTTATCTTTAAAATAAATAGATTTGAAATTCTTTTAAAATATGCTTCATATTTTAGATCTTTAGTACAGTTGTATTATCAATGTTTGTTAATGAGATTATTGGTAATGTGTTTTCATTCTAATAAATTGGTTGCAGATGTTTAGAGAAGAAAGGATTTCGTTAAAATTGCTGCCATAAATAGCATAGTTCCTACCTTTAAGATTAATGAAACCATAGTAAATTCAACCTAGATCTTCTTACCATTCTTTTATTATGAAAAGTAAAACTAAGTCTCAGAGTTATGTTTAGTTAGGTAAATAAAAGTGTTACAGAGCCTCTGAGGGTCATAGGTCATAGTAGCCCAGTGGAGTTACATCGTATACACATTTATGTACTGATTTTTAGATTCTAACCTCTCCCCAAGATGCAAATACATAAGAAGGATAGGATATCTGTTTGTTGGCCAAATCAGAAGTGCCATCTTTGAAAGACAGGAAATAGAAGACCAAACAAATATCTATAACTTTTCAAAGAGCAGAGGATATGTGTTTCTCATCAAGTAAGACTTAGAAAATCCAACTGAACTTTATTGAACATCTGTGAACTAACTGCTGGGTGCTTTCACACTTACTTCAACCTTCAAAACAACAAACAACAAAAAATAGCATGCATTAGGGATATAGATCCTTAGTAATAGTGACAGTAGTATATACCCAAGGAGCAAGCAGTAAGCCTTAATAATTCACCCATTCCTCATTCACTGTAGGAATTTAATATTATCCTAAAAGCATAATGGTTTGAATGCTCAATATCTGCTTAAAGACTACCCTTTTGTTCTTTTCTTTCATCTACCTCTGTGGTCTCCAAATTTTAGTGGGCCAAGGAATTAAGGTATAGTACTATATTCAAAACTACACAAATAAAGCAAAAAAGAAAAAAGAAAGAAAAAGAAAAAAAATGTTGGTGTGTTTTCCATAGAAATGTGTTCTCATAGGAAACACATTAAAGAGATCTTTCAGCTCACTGTTCACAGGTTTAAAAAAAAATTCAATAATAAGAATCCCATTGACATTCTAAATAATGTATTCATTTTTACTACTTTGGGTACTGTATGTCATACTTAGTTTTTACTGTCTCATAAGTATAATCAGAACTTTGTGTTAAAAGTTGTGTCCTGAGGACACTTTTGAAAGAATTGAACACTAATAATAGTGGTTAACTATAAATTAGGAAGATCAATGAAAACCAAGAAGCTTCTTGACCAGGACATTAACTTTAATTTTAATTTTAAAATAAATCTTAATTACTAAAACCTAAAGACAGTTGCTGATTATTAAATACCAAATAGTTTGGCATTTTACATATCATATATAAAAGGGTCACAAAGAGAATCAGAGAAGGGGTTTTTGTTTGGTTGTTTTTTGTTTGTTTTTAATATGTCTTTTTTTTTTTTTTTTTGTCAAGTTAGTTAACATACAGTGTAGTCTTGGCTTCAGGAGTAGATTTCTATGATTCATCACTACATACAACACCCAGTGCTCCTCCCAACAAGTGCCCTCCTCAATGCCCATCACCCATTTTCCCACCCCCATCAACCCTCAGTTTGTTCTCTGTATTTAAGAGTCTCTTACAGTTTGCCTCCCTGTTTGTATGTTCTTTTTCCTTCCCTTCCCCTATGATCTTCTGTTAAGTTTCTCAAATTCCACATATGAGTGAATCACATGATATATGATCATATATATATATATATATATATATATATATATATATATATATGATATATGTCTTTATCTGACTGACTCATTTCACTTAGTATAATACCCTCCAGTCCATCCACATTTTTGCAAATGGCAAGATTTCATTCATTTTCATCACTGAGTAGTTTTCCATTGTGTATATATACAATATCTTCTTTATCTGTTCATCAGTCAATGGACATTTGTGCTCTTTCCATAATTTGGCTATAATTGATAGTGCTGCCATTAACATTGGGGTGCCTGTGCCCCTTCGAATTAGCACTGCTGTATCCTTGGGTAAATTCCTAGCAGTGCTATTGCTGGGTTGTAGGGTAATTCTATTTTTAATTTTCTGAGGAACCTCTACACTGTTTTCCAGAGTGGCTGCACCAGTTTGCATTGCAACAGGGATTCCCTTTCTCCACATCCTCACCAACATCTGTTGTTACCTGAATTGTTCATTTTTGCCACTCTGACTGATATGAGGTGGTATCTCAATGTAGTTTTGATATGTATTTCCCTGATGATGAGTGATGTTGAGCATCTTTTCATGTTTCTGTTGGCCATCTGGATGTCTTCTTTGGAAAAGTATCTATTCATGTCTTCTGCCCATTTCTTCACTGTATCATTTGTTTTTGGGGTGTTGAGTTTGGTAACTTCTCTATAGGTTTTTGATACGAACCCTTTATCCAGTATGTCATTTGCAAATATCTTCTCCCATTCCATCTTTTAGTTTTGTTGATTGTTTCCTTTGCTGTGCAGAAGCTTTTTATCTTGATGAGGTCCCAATAGTTCATTTTTGCTTTTGTTTCCCTTGCCTTTGGAGACATGTCAAGTAAGAAGTTTCTGAGACCAAGGTCAGAGAGGTTGCTGCCTGTTTTCGCCTGTGGGATTTTGATCATTTCCTGTCTCACATTTCAGTCTTTCATTCATTTTGAATTTATTTTTGTGTATAGCATAAGAAAGTTGTCTCTTTTCATTCTTCTGTATGTTGCTGTCCAGTTCTCTCAGCACCATTTGCAAAAGACTGTCTTTTTTCCATTGGATACTCTTTCCTGCTTTGTTGACGATTAATTGGCCATACATTTGTGGGTCCATTTATGGCTTCTGTATTCTATTCCATTGGTCTTTGTGTCTGTTTTTGTGCCAATACAATACTGTCTTGATGATCACAGCTTTGTGATACAGGCTACAGTCCAGGATTGTGATGCCTCCAGCTTTGGTTTTCTTTTTCAACATTACTTTGGCTATTCGGGGTCTTTTCTGGTTCCATACAAATTTTTAGGATTGTTTGTTCTAGCTCTGTGAAGAGTGCTGGTGCTATTTTGATTGGGATTGCATTAAATGTGTAGAATGCTTTGGGTAGTATCAACATTTTAATAGTATTTGTTTTTCCAACCTAAGAGCATGGAGGGGTTTTCCATTTTTTTGTGTCTTCAATTTCTTTCATAAGATTCTCTAGTTTTCAGCATACAGATCTCTTACCTCTTTGGTTGGGTTTATTCCTGGGTATTTTATGGTTCTTGGTGCAATTGTTAATGGGATAGATTCCTTGATATGTCTTTCTGTTGCTTCATTAGTGGTGTATAGAAATGCAACCAATTTCTGTACATTGATTTTGTATCTTGCAACTTTGCTGAATTCATGGATCAGTTCTAGCAGTTTTTTGGTGGAATCTTTTGGGTTTTTCCATGTAGAATATCATGTCATCTGCAAAGAGTGAAAGTTTGACCTCTTTGCCAATTTGGATGCCTTTCATTTTGTTTTGTTGTCTGATTGCTGAGGCTAGGACTTCCAATACTATGTTACACAACAGTGGTGAGAGTGAACATTCCTGTCATGTTCCCAATCTCAGAGGGAAAGCTCTCAGTTTTTCCCCATTGAGTATGATATTAGCTGTGGACCTTTCATGTATGGCTTTTATGATGTTAAGGTATGTTCCTTCTATCCCAACTTTCTTGAGAGTTTTTATTAAGAAAGGGTGCTGTATTTTGTCAGGTGTTTTTTATGCATCTATTGACAGGATCATACGCTTCTTATCCTTTCTTCCCTTAATGTGATGTATCATGTTGATTGATTTGCAAACATTGAACCAGCCCTACAGCCCAGGAATGAATCCCACTTGACATGGTGAATAATTCTTTTAACATACTGTTAAACTCGATTTGCTAGTATCTTGTTGAGAATTTTTGCATCTGTGTTCATCAGGGATATCTGGCCTGTAATTCTCCATTTTAGTGGGGTCTTTGTCTGGTTTGGGAATCAAGGTAATGCTGGCTTCATAGAATGAGTATGTAAGCTTTCCTTCTGTTTCTATTTTGAGAAGTCTGGGTAGGGGGTTGTTAATTTTGTTTATTCTTTCAAAAAACCAGCTCTTAGATTCATTGATCTGTTATGCTGTTTGTTTGTTTTGTTTGTTTGTTTGTTTGGATTCTATATTGTTTATTTCTGCTCTACTCTTTATTTTTTCTCTTCTGCTGACTTTGGGCTTTCTTTGCTGCTGCCTTTCTTCTTCCTTTAGATATGAGGTTATGTTTTGGGACCTTTCTTGCTTCTTGAGATAGGCCTGAATTACAATGTATTTTCCTCTTAGGACTACCTTTGCTGCATCCCATAGGGTTTGGACTGTCATGTTTTAATTTTCATTTGCTTCCATAAATTTTTTAATTTCTTCTTATATTTCCTAGTTAACCCATTCATTCTTTAGTAGGATGTTCTTTAACCTCCATGCATTTGTGGGCTTTCCAATTTTTTTCTTCTGATTGATTTCAAGTTTCATAGAGTTGTGATCTGAAAATATGCATGGTATGATCTCATTCCTTTTACATTTGTTGAGGACTGTTTTGTGACCCAGTATGTGATCTATTTTGGAGAATGTTCCATGTGCATGCAAGAAGAATATGTATTCTGCTGCTTTTGGATGAAAAGTTCTGAATATATCTGTTAAGTCCATCTGGACCAATGTGTCATTCAGAGACGTTTCCTTATTGATTTTCTACCTAGATGATCTGTCCATAGTTGTAAGTGGAGTTTAAAGTCCCCTAAAATCACAGTATTATTATCTATACATTTATTTGTTTGTGATTAATTGATTTATATATTTGGGTGTTTCACGTTGGAGTCATAAACATTTATAATTTTTCGCTCTTCTTGATGGATAGACCCCATAATTATGATATAATGCCCTTCTCCATCTCTTGTTAAAACCTTTAGTTTAAAACCTAGTTTGTCTGATATAAGTATGGTATTCCAGCTTTCTTTTGGTTTCCAGAAGCATGATAGATGGTTCTCCATTCCCTCACTTTCAATCTGAAAGGGTTCTCAGGTCTAAAATGAATCTCTTGTAAACAGCATATAGATGGATCTTGGGTTTTTTATCCATTCTGATACCCTATGTCTATTGATTGGGGCATTTAATCCATTTATATTCAGAGTGATTATTGAAAGATATGGATTTAGTGTCATTGTGTTATGTGTAGGTTTCGTGCCTATGGTGGTGACTCTGGTCCTTTGTAGTCTTTGCTGCCCTCTACTCACAGAGTCCCCCTTAGAATCTCCTGCAGGGCTGGTTTAGTGGTCATGAACTCCTTTAGTTTTTGTTTGGGAAAGCCTTTATCTCTCCTCCTATTCTTTTTTTTTTTTTAACGTTTATTTATTTTTGAGATAGAGAGAGAGACAGAGCATGAATGGGGGAGGGTCAGAGAGAGGGAGACACAGAATCCGAAACAGGCTCCAGGCTCTGAGCTGTCAGCACAGAGCCTGACGCGGGGCTCGAACTCACGGACCGCGAGATCATGACCTGAGCCGAAGTCGGCCGCCCAACCAACTGAGCCACCCAGGCGCCCCTCTCCTCCTATTCTTAATGACAGCCTTGCTGGATAAAGGATTCTTGGCTGCATATTTTTCCTATTCAGCACACTGAATATTTCCTGTCTCTCCCTTCTGTCCTGCCAAGTTTCAGTGGACAGATCTCCTACCACCCTTCTGGGTCTACTCTTGTAGGTTAAGGCCCATTTGTCCCTAGCTGCTTTCAGAATTCTCTCTTTATCTTTGTATTTTGCCACTTTTACTATGATATATCATGGTGTTGACCTGTTTTTGTTGATTTTGAAGGGAGTTCTCTGTGCCTCTTGGACTTGGGTTCCTGTTTCCTTCCCCAGATTAGGGAAGTTCTCAGCTCTAATTTGTTCAAATAAACCTTCTGCAGCTTTCTCTCTCTTCTTCTTTTTTCTGGAACTCCTGTGATAACCTATTATTTCATTTCATTGAATCACTTAGACCCTTGTGGTCTAGTCATTTCCTTTCCCTCTTTGTTTCAGCTTCACATTTTCCATAATTTTATCATGTATTTCACCTAGTCTCTCCTCTGCTTCTTTCATCCTCGCTGTCACTGCATCTAGTTTATTTTGCATCTCATTTATAGCATTTAATTCATCATGACTGTTTGCTAGGTCTTTGATCTCTACAGCAATATATTCTCTGCGTCTTCTATGCTTTTTTCAATCCCAGCTATTAGTCTTATGACTGTTATTCTAAATACTTGTTCAGATATATTGTTTATATCTGTTTTGAGCAATTCTCTGGCTGTCATTTCTTCCTGGAATTTCTTTTGAGGAGAATTCTTCTATTTCATCATTTTGCCTAGGTTTCTGTCTTTGATGTGTTTTAATAGCTTGTTATGTGTCCTGCACCTGCAAAAACTACTATATTAAAAAGGGGTCATACACTGTCTAGGGCCTGGCACTTCAGGAAGTGATTTTGGAGTGCGTTGTGTGCACTCTGTTCTTGCATATTTGGCTGCTCTATCCACTGGTCAGTCTTCTACAAAGCTCCTCCTTACTTGTGGTGGTGAATTATTTATACCTTCCATCAGGTGTACTTTCATTTGTTCATTGAAGTAACCCCAGAAGAAAGGAAAGGGCAGGGGACCTGACCCCAAAGAAAGAGGAAAATGAAAGGGGTGAAAAAAAGACCAAGCAAAGAATCAAAGAAACTATAAGGCTTAATCCAGAGAGAGAGAAAGGAAAACAAAGAAGAAAATATAGAAAAGGTATAAAAAGAATAGAGTAAAAATGCCTGATTAAACAGAGAACGAAAGGAAATTAATATATATATATAAATGTATATATTAATACATATATACATAATAAGAATTGACCAAAAATCAAATCAGAAACTTTTTTTCCAAAGGAAAAAAAAGAAGAGGGTAGAAAGAAAAATAAAAGAGAAGGAAAGAAAAGAGAAGAGAGAGGAAGAAAAAAAAAGAGCAACAGACTAATATACTAAACCACAGGACAGTTGTCTGTTGGTGCCTGGGACCTGTGGCTGTGTTGGTCTGGAAGGAGAGGCCCTCTGGTTCTTATAGTGTCAGTCCTGCTCTACTAGATAAGCAGTTGCCAGGCATGGAGGGGCAGGGTTTGGTGTAAGTAGGTCCCACCTCCACTGGGGGCTGCTATCTTGTTTGCAGACTCTCCACCATGTTGGTGATAGGGAGATATATGGGGACATCTCAGTCTCTTCTCCCTGGACCAAGTGTCTCAGACTATGCTGTTCAGGCAGCCTTTACAGAGTAGCACAAGCAGTTAGCTTGCCTTGCTCCACAGTCTCCCACGCCTCCTAGGCACTGAGCTAGAATTCAAAACCTGACGTCTTAAAGGATCCTGAACCACATGGACCCAGTTCTGGGGTAGCACCACTCTACGCTGCTGATATGGCTGGCACCTGTAGGGTCTTTTATCCTTGGGAAGCAATATACCCTTTACCCACAGTACTCAAGGAAGGGGACTGTTCTCTTCCAGTGCGCCCCTGAGATCACCATGAGCCCCAGGGCTGGCTCCCCTCCCCACCAGGTGTGTGCCTACCGCCACCCCCAGTTTGGAGAAAATCACACTTTTTTGAAAACTCTGACCTTTAGTGGGCACCTGGGTGGCTCAGTTAGTTAAGTGTCTGACTTCGGTTCAAGTCATGATCTCACATTTTGTGAATTCAAACCCTACATTGGGCTGTCAGTGCAGAGCCTGCTTCAGATCCTCTGTCCCCTTCTCTCTTTTCCCCTCCCCCACTCATTCTTTCTCTGTCTCTCTCTCTTTCTCTCTCCAAAATAAATAAGCATTTAAAAAATGAAAGAAAGGAAAGGAAAGAAAAAAAGAGAAGAGAAAAAAGAAAAGACTCCGATCTTCCACTGCTAAGGCTGTTTACAAAGTAGAGACTGGCACTCTCCATATTTCTCATTCCCCAGTCCATGGTCCAGAGAGGTTTTTCTCTGATCTTAACAAAATACCACAATCTACAGCTTTCCTTTCTCTCCCTTTTGTCTCTCTACAGAAGGGGATCCCTCCCCTGTGTGCCCACGATATTTTACCTCTCCCAGTTTGCATACATGTACCTCTGTCCCACCAAGCTGTCTCCACAGGCCACCAAGCTGTCTCCATCTACCTGTGGAGATTTTTCTGTCACTCCACAAATGGATTTCCTGGGTTTGGAACACTCAGTATTCTGATCTCAATACAGCTGTGTTTGAGGGACGAGGGAAATCCCAGTCCCCGTACTTCTCCGCCATCTTAATTCCTCAGTCTAATATTTCTTTTTTTTATTTTGGAGACAGAGCCACAGAGGAAGGATAGACAGAGAGGAGAGAAAGAATCACAAGCAGGCTCCACACTATCAGTGCAGAGCCAGATGCAGAGCTCAAACTTACAAACCATGAGATCATGACCTGAGCCTAAATCAAGAGTTGGACGCTCAACTGACTGAGTCACCCAGAGAAGGGGTTTTATAAAGACATCTTTTATAAATAACTTCGAAAATTCCAAAGCAAAATTTCAAAAGTAGTCAACCATACAGATGTCTACACATCATAATGTTAAGGCATAACATTCCAAAAGCTGGTGAGCACAGAACAATGCATAAGACTTCAACATAAGAGGTACATGATGTATTTCTTAGTTACCAATACTTCTGTTTCTGGACACTGGAGTGATAAAAATTGGGAGTCCACTCCAATGGCATACTTCCTTGTCCAAGGATTAGTTTCCAGTTACAGATAATATATGGGAAGCAAAGATTAAGCAGGAAATGTCCCACATCACTTATTTTTCTCAAGTAAACTGAGTTTAGAGCTTACTACTCAAAAATACAATCCATGGACCAACGGCATCAACATCACCTGGCAGCTTGTTAAAATGCAGGACCTCAGTCCCTATCCCAAACCTACTCAATTAGAATGGGTATTTTAAGGAGATTCCCAGGTGTTTCACATTTGAGAAGTCAGTCTTAAAATGGTTCTTCTGGGATGGTTTTATGCCCAAGAATATGGAAGACCCTGCCAGGCTTTGTTAGTGTCTGCTGCATTCCATTCCCGGGTTGGGGAGCATGCAAATCCTAAGGGTATGCAACAGCTTCACCCTAAATGGACCAACATCTTGGCTTATGCTCAAAAAGTCTGTATCTAAGAAGGTTAGATCCCCCCTTCTTCAGTCACTGCCAAGGAATAAATGCAAGGGAAACCAGAATCTCACAAACCCCCTCTACCTTCAGTTGACATTCTTTATTTAACAGGCATTACTCCAAGAGGGCTTGTTAATAAATTTTGGGTTTGAATGGCGGGTTTTTTTTCCAACCATTTCTCACAATTGACTATGGCAATATTTTTTAATTATAATGTAAAGGATTTAATGTGGAAGTAAATTTTAATAATGTGAAAATGTTCTGTATTATCTAGATATCTCCCAGAAAACTCTAACTTCTAAAAAATATATATAGCAATTATGAACAACTTTTCAAAAGGCCTTCATATCTTTTGGTGGACTTTCTACACCATATGCTGTGCTTCTCCTGTTTATCTCTGATTATGGTATCTTTTCACCCATGAGATCTTTTCATATTAATAAAGATAGCAAACCACCTGGCATTGGAATTTGCACAGAATTTATGAAGAAAGTCAAGATACAGTAAATCTATCGAGGCAAACAAGTCAGGTTCTTGGGCTGAAGTTCAAATCTCCTTAACATACAAGCTGTCATTTTTACAAATCCATGAAAAATGAGTGAGGAATTTGGCCCTTGAATAATTTGGTCATGCCATGTAAAGCTCTTTACATTTTCTTTTTTTGTTAAAAAAAAAAAAGTGAAGAAATACATTTAAATTACTTATATTCCCACTAGCAAGTAGTTATTTTCGGTTGGTCCAAATGCATGCATTGTTTGTATTTGCCTTAACAGTCAACATAGCCTTCTGTATTTTGCCTCTTTTACTTAATATTATATAGGAAACATTTTCCCATGACTCTACACTGCCTTCAAATGAGCATTTTAATGACTTCATAAAAGTCCATCCTAATGAGATATATTCTGTTTACCCATTATTTTATTGTTAGACCTTTAGGTTGTTTCTAACTTCTTGAATAGTCTCAGCCTATATATTTTTACATAAACTACAAGGAAATGTAGGCAATCTACTAATGACTTGACAGAAATCAATTGAGATAACAAGTCTTCTATATAAATGTGCCAATAAACTTAATTCAAACATACGCTCCAAAAATGCCCAAATGGCCAGTCACAAAATGTAAAAATAAATGCAAAGAACTTTTTTATATACTCCATATGATTATAAAAAATAACCTATAATTTAATCTTTGTTGAAAACTTTTTCTATGCCCCCAAAAAACAATTCTAATCTAGTAAATGCTAACAGCATATAGTTTAACTGAAAGTATGACTAGACACAGAAGGCCAACTTAAACAGATGTCATAATCAAAAAAATATTTACCCCACTTACATGTATTAGTTAATAGATGTCAAAATGGCCAGCTTGACAGGAAGAGAAGAATGGGGCCACTTCAGTTATAGATTTCATTGAATCTCCCCAGAAGTTCCATTTTTATTGGCCTCATATTCAGTCCAAAGGTGTTGCATAAGCCCCTTCCTGGCAAGCAGGAATACATCATCAATTTCTTTGACAGTTTTGAAAGTCTACTATTCAAATTGCTCTTTCACCATCCCAGTCTCCATGGAAGGTTCCAATATGTTAACATAATTCCAGACTCACTATTCTCAAATGTGCTGGCATCTGAGCAGCTCTCTGTGAAGGAGTCTTCTTGAGTGGCCAGATCTGTTTAAAAAATTTTTGGAGGTGACTCCAACATTATATTTCTCTTACACACGTACATACCATTCATACAGAGTGTCCTTGGCAACTACTCAATTTTTAAAAGGTTTTTTAAACTCCAAAACGACATGATGGGTTATAATAATAATGCCAAGTAAATATTTATTGAGTGCCTGTGTCACACTAGGTGCTGTTCTAAGCACTTTATTAACTTATTCAGTCCTCACAATAATCCTAAGAGGAAGGGACTATATTATTTCTGCTGCTTTACTAAAGACGAAATTCAGAAACAGAGGTCAAGCCACTTGCTCCATGTAGGAGGAGGCAGGAAGAAAGCCATGGTATGGTGAAGTCAGGATTCAAATCCAGGCATTCTGGCTTGTGACTCTAACCTCTTAATCACTGCAGCTACTGTCTTACCGTTTGATCACTTGAGGGTCTTCTGTGTTGGTCTTCCATTTTTTCATTTCCTCTTGAGTAGAGTAAGATATTGGTGGATGCATAACCCTGTAGACCTCAAGCAATTGATGATCTTTTGGTTGCTCTGCCTCTCAGTGGGTAGGTATCATAGTCTGCCAATCAGATGGAACTCTTTTTGTAAATGGCTAGCATAATATATGGGGTTTTTTCTTAGAAAATGTTCAGTATTAAAGTGAAGGAAAATAGGTGTGCAACTAAAATTATATGTAAGGTAATTTTGAATTTTCTATCTGAAATAATAATAGATAATTCCTTTATGTTTTATACTGGAAAATTAAAGCTGAGAGTTCAATTCACTTTCCCCAAAATTATCTAGCTAAAACTCGGAGATGCTAAAATATAAAATAAATGACAATTATGGACAATATTCACTCAGTGGCATGTCTAGAACAAGAGACAAGGCCCTTCTCAAACACCTCTCTTCTCATACATAACTAACAGCTACTTCTTCATCAGTGACCACCCTCAGCCCACTTTAATGATCCTGCCCCCAATTTAAAAAAAAAAAAAAAGCAAAACCAGTAATTGAATTTCCCTAGCTTTTTTACAACCTCCAATTCAAAACTGGACCCCATGGGGGCGCCTGGGTGGCGCAGTCGGTTAAACGTCCGACTTCAGCCAGGTCACGATCTCGCAGTCCGGGAGTTCGAGCCCCGCGTCGGGCTCTGGGCTGATGGCTCAGAGCCTAGAGCCTGTTTCCGATTCTGTGTCTCCCTCTCTCTGCCCCTCCCCCGTTCATGCTCTGTCTCTCTCTCTGTCCCAAAAATAAATAAAACGTTGAAAAAAAAAATTTTCAAAACTGGACCCCATGGTTTTCAATCCTGTCTATAACCATACAATACAGGCCTAAATCCTATAAGAAACTCCTAAAAACTCTACAGAGTCAACCTACAATTCCTCTGGAGTGCATTCCTTGGCTGCAGTAAGTGAAATAAATCTAACTTGGACTACGGGGTTTTTTTCCTATGCTCTTTGGTTGATGGGCTGTAACAGTTGTCTAGACCATCTGACTAGATGAAAGGTGGTGCTAAGGTACACTGAAGAGTAATATTTGGGAGAAAACTGACAATTCCATTTTGAATATATTGAGTATAGAGTAATTTGAGAAGTTCAGGCAGTGTTAAAGAAGCATTGGTCTGTAAGGGTCTGTAGAGAACAAAGAGAAGCATGAATATAAGAAGTCATCAACATATAGATGGAAATTAAAGCTAGGACATGGATGAGACTACTCAGTGCAAAAAGCACAGGGAGAAAAACATGGGGAAGCTAGGACTGAGTTTTAATGACTCCAGTATGAAGATTCTATAAAGAATGAGCAACAAAGGAGGCTAAGAAAGCATATTCAGAGATAAATAAGACGAAGAATATATCATCACATGAACCACAGAAGATATTTCAGGGCCTATGGAGTGACCAATGGCTGAATTTTGAGAGATCAAGTTAAAAGAGAATGGAAAAATTCCCTTTGGAGTTCATTGATATTTTTTGTGAGAGATTTTTCAGCATTTTGATGGGAGGACAAGCCAGATTAAATGAACGAGGAGTAAGTGTGAGGTAAGCAAAGTGAAAAAAGAAAGGTCTTCCCGAAGTAGGGGCAGTGTGGTAGTGCTATATATAGTAGTTAAAAGAATGGATTCTAGAGAGAGACTGAGTTCAAATTCTAGTTGTGTCCCTCACTAGCTGTGACCTTGGTTAGGGTGCTTAACTGATTTGTGCCTCATTTTTTTTCATCTGTCAACTGGGGGAAAAACAGTAACTGACCACTTGGGGTTGTGAGAAGGAATAGATCAATTAATAGAGATCTTTATAAATAGTACCCTTTCAGTAAGGATTAGCAATAATTATTTCAAAAACATGAGACAGCATGACTCCATAGGGGCCTGAAAGTAGATCAATGTGAATGGTGAGTATGGAGATAAGACCAAAGAGGGTGACAGGATCCTAGATATAGAAGACCTTGAATGCCAGGCTAAAGGGGTACATTTCCTCTCACGGCATAAGGATTCATTGAGGGAGTTTAAGAAGAGAGTGATGTGATGATATTTCTATTTTAGAAAAATCACTCTGGTTATAGACTAGAGGATGGACTGAAGTAGAACCAGGCTAAAGGCTGGGACAGCAGTTAGGAGCCCATTTCAGAAACCTAAATGAAAACCGATAATGCCTGAATTAAGGCAGAAAGTAGAAATGGAATAGAAAATAATAATAATTCAATGAGGTAAAATTATCATGACTTGGTTACTCATTGTGTATTTTAGGTGAGGGAGAGAATGAAGTCTAGGATACTCACCCTTTACCTACCCCCAGATTTCTAGTTTGGGGGGCTAGCTGAGTAGTACACCCATTTACTAGGGAAGAAAGTCTAGGGTTGCCTGAGAATTAAGATGATTATTATTCAATTCTGGATATGCTGTCTGTGCAACACCCAAAGGATACATATAGCCAATATACAATCTAGAACCCATAGGAAAGTTAGAGCTCAAGATCCATACATGGTTGTCTAAGTTGAGCATTCCAGTGGTTACTGAGGAAGAATATCTAGAGAGAGAAGAGTACTGGTGGGGAAAAATTTATTCAGAGAATTTATCTAGGAAAATAACATCAATTGACAATAGATAAATGTTAATAAGCTTAGGGGAAGGTGGTATATGGTGAAAAAGATGATGGCATAGGGTAGTTGGTTTTCTCTAAAGAAGGATTTCCAGAAGGCCCCAATAGAAAACCACAGCAATGGTGGGAGAATGAGTGGGAAGGAGAAAGAACACAGCAGTATAGATGTAAGAGCATGATGGGACTAGCTGATTGGAGGTACATGTGTCTTGTCCAGGTGACAAGGTGAAGGCATGTAGTTCCAAGTTTTTGGCAATTCAAACAAAGGCCAAAAGAGGCCTCTGATGGTGACTTTCTGTGTATGCTAATTACCTCATGTCAAGTGAGCTGTACTCACATTTCACGACCCATCTCAAATGTCACTTTCTTTGGAGCTCTTCCCCCAAGTGACCTTAGCAGGCTTAATTTTTCCTTCCTCTAAGTTTCCACAGTATATTAGCATACCTGTATCATTGTAAATAAAACATTCCCACTCTACAGTGGAATTCAAAGACATGTAAATTATTTCCCCAAGGTGACCCAGGCTTCCTGACCCCCAAGATCAGTACTGTTTCATTATATCCCTGCTCCCTTTCTCCAGGGACAGGGAGGAATCTCATGACTATAAACTTTTAGCCACTACAAGGGTTTATTCATTTAGTTAAGAAGTGTATAAAGGCTGTGTTGGATAAATAAGGTTTGCTTTAGATCCTATGTTCTGATTGCCCAGTAGAGGTCTTATGCCAGGATAGCCCAATGCAGACCGGAATCTGACAGATTTGGATACTGGCTTGTCATTCTAACTCAAAGGCAAGACCCTGGTTATGAGAATATAATGGATATAGGCAGGATGTTAAAAAAAAAAAAAAAAAAAAAAGCAGTAGGAGAATGATTAGACTCAAAAAAAAATTTTTAAATAAGTAAATAACATTGGGCCTTGAATTAGAAAGCCTGTTCTGTTCTTGGTTTTGGCACAAGGTATATGACCCTGTGCAAGTCACTTCACCTCTCCAGGTCTGTTTCCTTATTTATGTTATGAGTTAGAGTTGATGATTTCTAAGATATCTTTTAAGTGGCCCTGTCACCATAGTCACAGCTAGGTGACTGGGTGGACTGGGTGGACTGCCCCAGCCTGCTGGCAGAGCTGGCAGAAACCCCAGTAAACAGCATCATGGATCATTCCAGAACAAGCTGTGCTGTGAAGCAGGTCTGCCAGTAGCCTGGCTTTCCCAGGTGAGCTGCACTCAACAGCAGAGCCTACTCAGTCTTAAAAGGACTAGGACAGTTACCCTACCTTTGATTTTCTGTGGGATCCCTTAAGGAGATCTCAGTATCTACAGGAACATTAGATTATCAATTACCTCACAGGGAGGATATGACATGAGCAGGAGTGAAGACAGAGAGACTTTGCAGAGTAGACTTCAATGCCCTTTGCCAACCTTTTACATTTCCTACAAATCACCCACAATGCTTCTCCTGCCCTTCTTCCCACAGTCTCATTTAAAGAGATCCTTTCTAGGGGTGCCTGAGTGATTCAGTCAGTTGGGTATCTGACTTTGGCTCAGGTCATGATCTCACAGCTTGTGAGCTCAAGCCTTGCATCAGGCTCTGTGCTGACAGCTCAGAGCCTGGAAGCTGTGTCTTCCACTCTTTCTCTCTGCCCCTCCCCTGCTCACTCTCTGTCTCTCTCTGTCTCTCAAAAATGAATAAACGTTGAAAAAAAATTTAAAGAGATCTGTTCTAGGGGCGCCTGGGTGGCTCATTTGGTTAAACAACCGACTTCAGCTCAGGTCATGATCTCGTGAGTTCTCATGATCTTCATGGGTTCGAGCCCCATGTCCGGCTCCATGCTGACAGCTCAGAGCCTGGAGCCTGCTTTTGATTCTGTGTCTCCTCCTCTCTCTGCCTCTCCCCTGTTTGTGCTCTGTCTCTAAAATAAATAAAGATTAAAAAATAAAAAAAAAATAGAGATATTTTCTAAAATAAAAATAAAAATAATAAAAAATAAAGAGATCCTTTCTTTTTCTAAGGGTAGTTCTTTTCTCTGTGCCCATAAGTCCAGACCCACTGTTCTACTCCAGAACAAGGGCAAATACCTAAAACAATAAAATGTATGTTTGAGAAGAGGAAAACAAGGACAACTACCACTAGACTCTGTGTCTTGTATCAATATCATCACCCTCCCCTTCCTTGCCTTTATATTACAAAGTTTGAGGTTAAGATCCTCGTTGATGGGAAGCCACAACTCCATGTCTCCACTTTATGCCTTCATTTATTACCAACTCACAGCAGCCAGAGGCCTCTCCACCATCCCAGCAACTGGCCAGTGCCTAGCTGGCATCCATATCATCAGATCCAAAGGACTCTTTTTTTTTTTTTTTTTTGACATTTATTTATCTTTGAGAGACAGAGACAGACAGAGCACAAGCGGGAGGGGCAGAGAGAGAAGGAGACACAGAATCTGAAGCAGGCTCTAAGTTCTGACCAAACTGTCAGCACAGAGCCAGACACAGGGCTCAAACCCATGAACCGTGAGATCGTGACCTGAGCCAGAGTCAGTTGCCCAACTGACTAAGCCACCAAGTTACCCCATCAAAGGATTCTTTCTTGACCATGCTATGGTATCTGCCATTTTGGAAAACTACCACCTTTATTTAAACTTTCTTAAACTACAGATGTCATTCAACCTGACATTTTTTTTTACTCATCACCCCATATCTTCAGCCAAAGGGGTGAGACTGGGCAGCCGTATTTTATATCAAAGACCACAGGTGATAGGAGTGGGGGTACACACCTGGTCAAGGCAGCTTAGATCCCTGATGTGATCTGGCTCAAAAAGAAGAGTCAGACCTATCAGATTCTCTTTTTCTCAGGAATGTGAAATAAAAAACACTTTGGCATTTTGGCATAGGAGCTAATAGGTCATGATGTATAAAGAGATTCTGGAGGCAATGTTTGACCACGTGAGGCCAAAATTATAAGAGTTAGAAACTATGAATGAGCAGAGGAAAAGATCCTGAGAGAGAGGAGATAAAGCCAATACAGAGAGTAATGAGCTGTAAGATTCAGGGAGGTGGAGGGAACTTCTGACCTCCAAGACCTTCCTTCCTGGAAACCAACAGCTTCTCTAGAGTTTTCTCCTTCCACTATTTATTCTCTCCCCCATTCTTTGAAGACTATTCTCTATTTGTTCTTTAAGTATTAGGGGTTTTTTGTTGTTGTTGTTTTCCCTTTGAGGACTCTGACTTTGGACCTTTTTCAATCTACACACTTTCAAAGAAACATGGTCATGGCTTCCAAAACTGCCTGTATCTGGTGATGCTCACTCAGATCTTAATTTCTAGGCTAGCTCTCTCTCCTGAATCTCTCTCCCGAGCTTTTGGCCACGTTTATCCAACTGCCTAATGGACATTGCCGTTCCCCACCTCAAAATCAACACATCTAAAATTAAAACTTTCCTGTCAAACCCACTTTTCCTCTGATACTGCTTTTCAGTGAAGGAAACTTGCAGCTGAAAACCAAAATCACCCTAGACTTCTCTCTCCTTCCAATCAATTTGGACATTAAGTCATTTTCATGCATCCTCTTCTACTTCTCTTCACTGCTTCTCCTCTCCAGTCCCACTGCTACTAAGTTCAGGGCCTCATAACTGCCCTCCTGGTTTTCTTGGTGTTAAACTCCTACCCCTGCCTGTAACTCTTCTGTGGCCTTCCCATTGTATTAGAGGAAAATCCAAACTCTTTAGCATGGCATCAAAATCTTCCATGATGTTTTCCTGGCTACTTCATCAATATAATATTCTGCCAAACTCCATCCAACCACAGTTTCAAGGTATCCGGACTTTTTGTGACTCCAACAACATCTCAAGTGTTGCCTCTGTCTGGACTCTTCTCTCACCGATCCCTCTTCCAGGAAGGCTAACATCCCTTTCTCTTCCAGTCAACATTTTCCTAAGTCATCCTTCAATATTTATGATCCTGCCTCCACATATAAATCACTATCTTTTCTTATTATGTCCCAACTATACTCTGACCAGATGTATATGACTTTATGACATTTACTTTTAAAATGTTTGTATTCCTCTACTTAATCTGGAGGGGCAGAAAATATATCATTTTTACTGTTTGTCCTATGCCTAGCAGTGAACACGTTCAGAAGATGCTGTGGAGGAAAGGGAGGAAATGAATACACTGATCCTCCATGGGATAAAACTGGCCTATCCTCTGACAGAAAAGACTAATGCCAGGTAAGTGAAGTCATGAAATTTTATGGTCATAATTAAAAATGCCTACCAAACAAGGAAAAAACAAAAACCTCTCCTACACCGAGCAAGAAAGTGCACCATCCTATTCTTCAGAAAGTGTAATGTCACCTCAAGTAATTGGAAGCAGAAACCTCTCAAAGGTTCCCATAATGATAACTAAGAAAAATGCAGCATTTTCCCAGATTAAACAGAAGCCCTCAAAAATATAAAGATTTGGGGGACGTCTGGGTGGCTCAGTCAGTTAATTAAGCACCAACTTCAGCTCAGGTCATGATCTTGCAGTTTGTGAGTTCTAGCCCCAAGTCAGGCTCTGTGCCTACAGCTCAGAGCCTAGGATTCTGTGCCTCCCTCTTTCCCTGCCCCTCCTCTGCTCACGCTCTCTCTCAAAAATAAATAAACATTTAAAAAAATATACATATAAAGATTTTACGTCTACATTCCTATCCTTGAGAATATCAAGGATATGAGGCTGGAAATTGCTCCATTTAGACCCTGATAAGATGAAAATGGAGCCCATCACAGGGAATGGTCCCAGTACCCTGGCAGAAAGAGGCAGGAAACACTCTGTCACAGCTGAGAACTGTGCTAAAGAGTCAATTAGTCCCTAATTAGCTAAGCAGCCCCTGATGCTGCCCGGCTTGAGAAAATGCTTGAGGACAGTTTAAATAGGAATGTCTCTTAGTAACAATCTCTGTTTAAGATGTAATAAATGACTCATTCAATCCAGGATGGGAGAGGACCTGGCTGCTCTAGACTGGGGTCCCCTGGGCTATGAGTCTAGTCTCAGGTGTCTCTACCCTTTGCCCATTCTGTCTCAGTGCCACCTACCTGTCTAGGACTGAAGGAAACTGGCTAAAACTTGGGAGGCACACTAAGACAGCCTGGGGAGGACACACTGTAGAAGGCACAGGAAATAGGGAGGGGTCCTTGCAAAAAGGGCTCCATTGGCCAAGGGCTCAGCACTTGACAGCTTCTGGGGGGAAAAGGACCTGAGAGAAAGAACTTTTGCCTGTCAAATAGACACACAAGCTGAATATTCCAATCAAGAGTGGGAAGCTGTTTTGGCTTCTACATTGTGAAAATGATTGTCTTCCTTGACACATCCTAAGGGAGAAAAGGGTAGGCAATGCATAATTCTTCCCTTGGCTGTTCTGTCCCAGGGCTCCAGGCAGAGTTGAGCTGGATGCTTGCTCACATTTCCTGTGTGAAATAGTCTCTTCACATTCTAGTTCCTGCTTTCTTATTCTCCAGGTTTCCTCAGAGAATAATGTGTGTGTCAATTCCTGTGGGAAACATTTGCTGATATTCTGCCCACACCTCCACCGCCACCCAAGTGAAGGGTAAGAACATCATCTAGGTCACTCCCATGTATGCTCATTGGAGCACACAGATTGTAAATTGCAATGCCTGCTCCATTATCTGCCTAGTACAACCTAAGTTCCTCAAAGGGAGGAACCATGTGATATACCTTTGAATCTCCAGATTCTGACCTGGAGCATTGTCTAATCTCACATGTTTAATAAAGGTTTATTGAACCTTTCTTAATAAGGTGAAATAGTATATAATATTATGTTATATTACACTTTTATATAATATAAGATGAAATAAGGCAGGACAGGTAATACAGCAATATTCTAAACTGAAGCAATAAAGACACTTTAAATGGGAGACAACCCAAGTAATAGGTCTGTGAAATAGAAATACAGAAGGCAAATCTGCACCATTTCTGTGCCATGGAGCACTTTGCCAGTCTGGAAATGTCTTTGGGCCCCTTCTCAAGCATTCTCTTTTAAAGATGTAGTAAGATACATAATATGACAAAGGAAACCAATTGAGATCATTACTGAAAGAACTTTTTAAAATTGTAATTTAGTAATATGTGTTTATTAACTCATAGAATAACAAGGTCAAGTGGAAGTTCTAAAAACTATAATTTTTAAGTAACAATAAATGTCAACAATGATGAGGTTTTTGGGGTGATAGTGGGGTTTGTGGGGCGAGCCGAAGGCCAAGAAAGAATTCTTAAAGAAGTATTTGGTGCAAAAAGGTGATTTTATTGAAGCACAGGGACGGACCTATGGGCATGCCCCAGGACCATGAAGAGACACTGGTTATATACTATGGAGCTGGGGGAGGTGAAGTCCTGGGTGAGTTTCCAGTGAGATTTTCATATGCTAAAGACTCACAGGATATTGGAGGCCTACCTACTGTCAAGCTAGGGTTGTTTTTCCCTCTAGCAAAACATTAGCACTAAGGACAGTAGGGAGTTCCTGGAGAAATATTTTACTCTGCCAGCCTCAAGTATATGTCAGTGGACTGCAGGTTATAAGGAAATTTAGTTCTATCTGCCATTTCCTTCTGGCTTTGTTTCCCACATCACTATGGAGGGGAGACTTAAGTCTTGCAGGACTACGATTTCTATCAGTTAGCCATTTGTTTTTCCCCTTTCCTTTGTTCTTAGGCAGCCAGGAGTGCCAGAGGAATATCACACATAGCCCACCTGGGGTGGGGGGGGAGGGGGCGGTTTGCAGACTGTCAACTTTCCTTATGCTCCCTCATCAAACAATATTTGAAGATATCAGCCATAACAGCAATGTGACATGAAAATATCTGTACCTTCTATTGGCAAGAGGTGCAGATACTGCAGTACCCCTGAGGTTTGTTGTCCACATTTGTGGGAACACTGAATTTCAGTTAATGATGAGTGAAAATAAAGAAATACATTTTCTCCAAGAGGCAAGATCATGGATGCCCTGAATTCATGGATTCCGTGAGTTCAATAAACCCCCTGTCTGTGGAACACAGGAAAACAGAACACCTAAAGTAACAACCAAGAATACCAATTCTTTCATCTCAAATCAGTGCAGGCCTCTACCTACACTATATAGTACACAGCTGTTTCAGAGGTGCTTAGGCTTATGAAGGATATGAATATCCACTTTACATAAAATGTAACAGTTTATAAGGCTTACTATAAAACTACAGTAATAACAGCAGGGTGGTATTTGTTTAAAGATACTTATATAGATGAATGATGCAGACCTAGTGAGTTCAGAAATCGACCCACACCTGTTCAGTCAGTTGACTTTTGACAAAGGGGCCAAAGCAATTCAATGGGTTTAAATACTTTTTTCAACAAGCATTGCAAACAATTGGATATCAAAAAAGCTTAACCCTCACCACATATCACATATAAGAAGTTACTTGAAATGGATCTTTGACCTGAATGTAAAAGAAAAACACACAAAAAGAAAACATAGGAAAAAATATTTGTGATCTTTTGTTAAGGAAAGATTTCTTAGGTATGAAAAACTGGAACCATAGTGAAAATTTTACAAACTGGACTTCATAAAATTTAAAATGTCTTCTCTTCAAAAGACACTATTAGGAAATGAAAAGATAGGACACAGATTGGTAAAACAAGCAAAATTTGCAAAGCTCCTACCTGATAAAGAGCTCGTATGCAGAGTACATAAATAATTACACAAAAAGCTTAGTAGATAGAAAGGCAAAAGATTTGAACACCTATTTCACCAAGGAAGATGTGCAAATGGCAATGTCCGTATGTAAAAATACTCAACATCATTAATCATCAAGAAAATATTAATTAGGGGCGCCTGGGTGGCGCAGTCGGTTAAGCGTCCGACTTCAGCCAGGTCACGATCTCGCGGTCCGGGAGTTCGAGCCCCACGTCGGGCTCTGGGCTGATGGCTCAGAGCCTGGAGCCTGTTTCCGATTCTGTGTCTCCCTCTCTCTCTGTCCCTCCCCCGTTCATGCGCTGTCTCTCTGTGTCCCAAAAATAAATAAACGTTGAAAAAAAAATTAAAAAAAAAAAAAAGAAAATATTAATTAAAAGCACAAGGAGATACCACTATACAAACATTCAAATGATTAAATTAAAAGGGTTGATAATACTGTTAGAGACCACGTACAACAACTAGAGCTCTAAAAATTGTTCATACAAAGGCAAATGATACAGTTATTTTGGAGAACAGTTTGGTAGTTTTTTATAAAGTTAAACATACACTTCCCATATGACCCAACAATTCCATTCATAGGTATTTACCCAAGAGAAATGAAAACATATGTCCACACAGCAAATGTTAATAGTTGCTTCATTCATGTAGCTGAATGTCTATCACCAGCAGAATGGATACAAATATTATGATATATTCATACAATGGGATACTTAACAACAAGCAGTGAATTACACATGCATGCAACAACATGGATGAACTTCAAAAGCATTACACTGAGTGACTAAGTGAAATATGCCAGACACGATAGACTGCATTCTGTATGGTTCCATTTACATGATATTCTAGAAAAGACAAAACTATAGAAACAGAAATGGATTGATCACTTCTTGCCAATGGGCTGTGGGTAAAAGAAAGGGATGGTCTACAAAGAGGTATAAGGGAACTTTCTGGGGTGCTGAAAATATCCCACATGTTAATTTGGGTAGTGAATACACAATTTCTATGTTTGTCAAATTCAGTAAACAGTATACTTATAAAGGGTGGATATTGCTGCATGTAAACTGTATGTCAATAAAACTTGACTTTAAAAAAATTCTAAAGTTTTATCAGAGAGAAATTATAAATGATATTTTGTGACTAGAGCTACATTGTCCTTTCAGAGAATTCAGTTTTAGGATTTTCCCCCCAAATGAAAGGCATTTGTGCATACTTTACAGACAGGAACAGATGCATTGGCTCACTATCTTATTGAGTTTGTACGCTATTTGGAAACTGAATTGCTTTGACAAATTACTTGCTAGGCAAGAAAAGCATTAAGGGATTATTTGTCCACCATGATTTCAAATTTTTCCCTAATGATAAAATCACTTGAAATAAAAGAGGGCAGCCAAAGTAGTTTTACTCAGGGAGATATTGTTTCATACATAGACATGTACAAAAGAGTATAAGCAAGAAAAGGAAATATACTCTAATTTTGAAATTTTTAAACTTACTTTAAATGTTATGATAATAGCAAACAATTTTAATGCTAAATAGCACATATTTCAGATTTCCTTATAAGTGCTTCTCAACTTAAAGACTTGAAATCACATGTGAATGTGGGTGTTTAAACTTCACTTTACAAATTGAATCTTTACCTCTCAGACCACTTTAATACCCATTTTAATGCTGTTTGAGGATTCTGTTAGATTGTATCACTGTTTTTACTTGTTTGTGTGCTCTAATGTTTTCCTGCTGTGCTATAGAACATTTTGCTTTAGTAGGATTCTATGTATTTCAAGAATTTCTTTGTAAGTGATGTGCCTTTCAAAAAAAGCAAGGAGAAGCTTCAAAATCTTCATAAAAACAATGTCCTTCATTTACTTGTTGATAGAACATTAACATTATCTGCCTTATCCAAAGTAATTTATTTTCATTCACAGTTCATAGAATGTAGAACCACCACTTATTTTAAATGAGTTTGTATGTAACCGTCAAATTAAATGAGTTAATTTTTACCTTTGGGCCTTTTCAACGTATCGTCATAATAATAGTTGTTTTAATGAATGGCGATAATTTACTTTATATTTTTATTCAGTTTTTTTTGCCAGAAAGACCAAACTAACTTCAAATATTTTTCATTTTTTCCAAAGATATGCTTGATCTCCAAGTAAGTATTTATTCTATTTACAGGAGGTCTATTCTTTCATATAACTAGATCTGCTGCAAATACAGGAACCACTAGCCACATGGCATTATTTAAATTAGTTAAAATGAAATAAAACTAAAATTTTCAGTTTCTTGGTCACACTAGACAAATTTCACGTGGTCAGTAGCCATATGTGGTCTGTGGCTATCCTGCGGGAGATCACAGATATGCAATATTTCCATCACTACTATTCTACTGGACAGAGCTGATCCAAATCGAAGTCAGGAAACTTTTTCCTTAAAGGCCCAAATAGTAAATATTTTAGAATTTATGGGCCAACAAGCAAAACTGAGGTTGCTATTTAGGTACTTAAATAAACATTTGAAAAATAGATCCATTTAAAGATAGAAGGAAAAAACAAGCATTCTTAACTTGATGGCTACACAAAGCAGGCAACAGGCTGTATATCTTTCAGTCCTTGATTCATTAACCACATCTTTATCGAGCACATCCATGTTTTAAGCAAAGCTAAATATAAAGCAAAGCATAGTGAAGAAAACCTAGTTCCAGCTTCAGAACATAATAGGAAAGGCACTATAACAAAAATTGCACAATTAATCAATTATTATAATATAACAAATAAAATGATAGAGATAAACAGGGTGTTATAAAAGGAAGTAACAGAAGAACCTAAAGCCGTGTGAAAGATTGACTAACTCTAAAAATTATACATTATCTGCAACTAATATTATTTTGTAATATATGGCATCTACTCTTTATTGTAGACTTTCTAGGTGACCCATGTGAGAAAGATGCTATAAAAATTGATAAATCTAGGTAATATTTCTAAGTGGATTTATGTTTAAATATATAGCATTCCTATGTACCATCTGTTTTATATATGTGAAGTAATAGCACATCTAAAAATTATATTTGCTAAAATAACACTCATTGATGTTTGGTGTTTTATTTTCCTTTACTAGAATCTTTTATAAGAATAAAAATGTATCAGTGAAATGCTTCCTTGTAACTGGAAAACCTGGCCACAAGTTAACTCCTAAAATGGCCCCAATATCCTATTAATTGCTTATACCAAAATTCAAATTGAACCCTTCACTAAACAATACAATGCGATGCACGTAAAACTAGGCCACTTCAACAGCTTTTTTAGAACGTACCATTTTTTTCATTTATGAGAACTCAGCCTGCAAATCACGAAACCACAACAAAATAAAAATATATACTATACTCTCTTCCTATATAATGTCAATGTTCCTGAAGATCATTTTGGTTTTCTGAGCCCTTTATTGCACTTTGCAGTTCATCCAAATGTGGCCTCTTTTATTGTAGTGTCAAGAACATGATATAAATCTAAATACTTCACCACCGAACATGTGAGAGACCTGAGAAAGCAGAAGCCATTCTAGACGCCACGTGCCTTGACTGACAAATAGACCAAGCTGAAGTAGTTTAGAGATCACATCATGTGACATATATCTGCTTTGTTTCGATAAATAAACCTAGAACTGTTAAAATATGGCCGATTACACATTGAGATGAGGGTGAAATAAAGAGAATGGAATATTTTCTGAGGTCATAACATTCAGTATTAATTCTACAATTTCACTATAATTAACGGGCCCAGGAGCAAATCCTTCTGCTGATCAGGTTTGAGTTGCTCTTTTACGGTGACAAATGAAGCACACCAAGAAAGTAAAATTTGACATTTCCTTCATGGCTTCTTAGAACAATGCATGTTGGAATGAAGCAGAAAATAGTGGAGTTTAAAGACAAATTAAAAAAAGAAAAAGAGAAACAGTGACTGAATCCATCAAGACAAGATTCCACTTTTGAATGTCTACGTGCAGCTCGGCTCTCCCACTACCTCTGCATAATTTTCAGCAGGGAGCTGCTACTGTTATTCTTTAATGCAACCCTGTATATAAATTAAAGATTCTGGCTCCCTCAAGGCAAATATCCTGAATTCATCTTTACTGAAAGAGGGAAAAAAATGTCATACCTTCTTAATCCAGAAGATTGAAGGTCCCACACAGGAATCAGTTCTTAATGTCATCTGGGATGGAGTCATATTGACAACTAGCAGACATTTTCCTCATGGAGCATGGGACTTCTTCTGAGCACCCAGTGGCCAATCCATAGATGAGCTCATCCTGCGTCTCTTCCATCTGAGATCCCTTCTGTCTGTGGGAAGGAGCCCCGTGCTCTTTACTCACACAGTACCATCACCACTGAACCTGGGGGTACTCCTCTGATGGTTTCCATTTGCTGGAACATTTGACACAGGAGTTGGCGCTTGTACAGAGGTGGAAGGGGGGCAGGGTTGGCTGCTGGGGTCATAGGAGGTGGTGAGGTGGGAGTAATTAGCTGCCTTGAATCTACACCTGTCTTTGTTTCTGTATAGAACCTGTATCAGTTGGATCAGTGTGTCCTGATTCTTGAGATCTCAACCATATCAAAATGTCACTTGGCCCAAGTCCAGACTCTGCACTTGCATTTCAAATGTTCCACCGTAACCATCTATCACTGAGACTCCTCACATTTCCTTTTGATTACTCTAGCCCAGAAGAAAGCTAAAACATTTTCTGGGATCTCTTTTTCCCAGCGGGAGCTCTCTGCTTCATTCGAGAACAGTTCTCAAACCCTAACCTAAATGATGGCCAACCATTGCCAGCGTATTTCGAAAGTGGTTCTCCTTTCTCTGGAATTTTTGTTTGTGCTATTTCCTTACTTTCTGATATCATTAAAAATATGTGTTTTGTAGTTTATTTGCCTTTTTGTGGTTTTGCAGTCAATGTGTTGGCTTGCCATGACCTACTACATCTTGCCTGAAAGCAGACCTATTAAATTTATTTTTACATGCTGACATGTTTAATCTACCTCATTAATGCTTCTGTTCTATACAGCAAAAGAGAAGCCTATCACAATGTTGTCTCTCTGGTGAAGGGACAGAAATGAGTATAAAGTCGTGCTTTACAGAATTTGGAAACAAAGTATAATCATTTTCACTGGTATATATTTGAAGATACCACAAAAAGACACAAAACTGTTTTTAAAAAATTAAAAGCAGACAAAAAGCAAAGTTGAACGTTGTCCAGTAGTGATGACCTATCTGTTTTAATCCAAGAGTGACAAATTCCTAAAGTTTAAATATATTTCTTATTACATATTCATACATTTTATTAAGATATTTATTTTATTAATAAAATATTTAGGAATCTTTCTGCCCTCACTTGTGTCCTTTGAAGCTTTGAGCAGCAGGACTGTTCACTGAGGAAAAGATTGGAGTGTGTTACCTGTTTCCACGCACCCCCCCACACGTCCACCTCACATGCACACACCACCCACATACGTAGACAAGTGGCACTTAATTGCATGTGAAGTTTGTCACCCTTCCCTCTTCTGTTGGGTGCTTTAGGGGAACAGGTCAATACTCTCACCTATTGTTTTGTGATTTTTTAAATGACCTTTTTATTTTGGAATAATTTTCCATTTACAAAAAAAAGTTGCAAAAATAGAGTTCCCATATACTTATCACCCAGTTCCCTCTAATGGTAACATGTCACATTCCCATGGTGCATTTGTCCAAACCAAGAAGCCAACATTGGTACATTACTATTAACTCCAGGCTTTATTCATATTTCAATAGTTTTCCACTAATGTATGTTTTCTGTTTTAGGATTGAGTCCAGGATACTGCCTTCTATTTAGTGTTTTGTGATTTTGTTTCAACCGATGTTTTGTAAAGTTCCACATTTAAGAATTCAATGTCTTGGAGCACCTGGGTGGCTCCCTCGGTTAAGCGTCCGACTTCAGCTCAGGTCATGATCTCGCGGTCCATGAGTTTGAGCCCCGCGTCGGGCTCTGGGCTGATGGCTCAGAGCCTGGAGCCTGCTTCCGATTCTGTGTCTCCCTCTCTCTGCCCCTCCCCCGTTCATGCTCTGTCTCTCTGTCTCAAAAATAAATAAACGTTAAAAAAAAAAAAAATTAAAAAAAAAAAAAAAGAATTCAATGTCCTGTTTGTGCTTATATACAATTACTGAATTTTCATCTGAAAATTGTTTTCGGGTGCAAAAGTGCCGTGTTTTTCACACTCCAAACTCCTAGGCAGGCCTCTGAAGACAACTTGTCCTTTATTTATGACACTATATATTAAACTAACTGAAAATCTTCAAAATAATGCTTACTTTGTGCAGAGTCCGTGAACTCCAACCAGAACACATAAAAGTCAAATTTGAGCAATAAATTTTGATTGATTCTGAAGTACCATTTAAGGCACTATTTTCTGAATAGATTTTCATGGAAAATATTTTTAAATATCGTTTTATAAAAAATTATTTCCTATAGGATCTGAAAGGTCTTTAGGTAGATTTTTAGGAAAATGTCTGAACACTTTAAATACTATTTCAGATTGCCAGAATGACAAATTGTTTAATTATTTTTTTACAGTGATTTATCACTCAAGTTTCAGTACTCTGATCATTATTTTTTTCACTTCAACTAAACAACTGGCATTTTTCTGTTTTGTTCTTCTTGTTGTGTACTCTGAAGCACTTTCAAATTAAAAAAAAAAAAAAAAGAGGTTTTTATCTAGGGGCCATTAGTGAATGTGCATAAGCCATTATATTGAGTGAAATAAGCATTGTGTGATTGAAGATTAAATAAGGGAATGGATTATGGTTCCATTAAAGACACAAAGATATTCCTGGAAAAACTATGAAAATATGCTTTTCCATTAAGGAAAAACACTTATCAGCAGGGCCAGTCTGGGTAGAGATTGCCTACTATAATAGAAAGCAGATATTTCTTATACATGAGGAGGGCATTAGGCTTGAGCATAGTGTAACTGTCAGGTAGGACTTCAATTTCTGAAAGTTAAACTTGTAACTCACATCAGCCACAGATGACTAAAGCTGACACCAGTTCAAGGGGGCAGCCATGATTCTCCTTAAAGGTGGAAACGTTTGGAATTAAGACGATTTAGCCTAAAGAGAAAATGACTTAAGTAAGGGTCACGCATTTATGGCTTGAAGTTTTATTTTGTTTGGCCCAGACAGTGTGTTTGTTTATTTGTTTTAATGTCAATGGGGCATTCCCTCTCTGGCTGAACACAGTCCCCACCACCCATGATGGTTTTCTTGCCCTGTGGCTACCAGTTACCATCACAGTTTACACAATGTTCCTATGAGAAAATGACTCTGTTTCCACGGTGTTATTCAAAGTAGAAAAAGGAACTGTGTTTGAGGAGCCAGTGTTCTCCTTGCATTGATGTTTTTAATTGGCCCTGAGGATATTTGACCTCATGACCCTGGTAGAAAGGTTCCATAATATTCATCTGAAGGTAGTGGGCATTCCCCTGATTTTGAAGTTGTAATTAAGATTGGAGTCCAAACATACTATTTTTTACCTTTATCTCTTGCAGAAATGGCTTAGTGTTTTTAAGCCCAGACTCTGCAGCTGGACTGCATCAGTTCATATCCCCACTCTGCTGTTTATAATTATGTGTCCTCAGGCAAGCACTTAACTATGCCTCAGTTTCCTCAACTGTAAAAGGAGGGTAAATATAGGTCCTGCACACAGAGTTGTTGTAAGGCTTCCATGGGTCGACGCGTGGGAAACACTGAAAATAGATCTTGATACATAGAACGTGCCACCGGAGTGTTAGCTATTGTAGTTGTTACTCATTTTCTGACTGTGCTCATGTAGAATATATTTTACGTTGGTCACATAACCTCCTAATTTCTAAGTGACCGATAAAAAGAAACTCATCACGGTGTCTGGCCCTCCCCCACACTTTGTGCCTCCATGTGGCAGCACCAGCTCCAGGGTGTTGCATATTAAAGGAGGTAAATAACAACGGTGAATAAAATACATTCAGAAATGACAGGGACCTTAGAGATCATCTAGTCCAGGAGTTGGCAAACTTTTTCTGGAAGGGGACAGATTGAAAACATTTTGGCTTTGTGGCCATATGGCTTCTGTGGCAGCTACTCGACCCAGCTGTTGCAGCACAAAAGCAGCTATAGATGATATGGAATGAATGGGCATGGCTACATTCCAATAAGACTTTTGGTGGACACTCAAATTTGAATTGTATATAATTTTTACATATCATGAAATATTATACTTCTTTTGATTTTTTTTTTTCAACCATTTAAAAATGTGAAAACCATTCTTAGCTCACAGGCCATAAAAAACAGGTGGACTGCTGAACTTGGCTGACCCTTGGTCTAGCCCAAAGCTTACAAACCCCAGTGCTTTCACCTGGGAATTCCACTGGGGGATTTTTTTGTTGAGAAGTAAAGCTACCTGAGCCCAACTCCAAACCCACTAAATAAAAATCTCTGGGTGGTGGGCAATGGAATCTTTGCTGTGAACATGTTCGAGGAACCACACTTTGACAAACTACCCAAGGCCTTCACGTGAATATGGAGAGACTTCATGGCCCTCTTCAAAGATTTAGAAATGATTTATGAAGGTTGAGTATTACAAGTACCACACTGCAAAACTGAATGGGATCCCTTGTGGCTTAAATTTTTTAAATTTATTCTTTATATTCTTTTATCCTTATTTTCAAATTCTCCTGCCAACAAAGGTCATTATTTTCTTTTACTATGTTGTAAGGATGTGGTGGCACCTTGAAATTACCCTAAAATAACTGCCCATTTGAGAAATCTCATTTTGTGTTTTGTCACAAGAACATGTGCATATTTTTTGACACATTCTTTGTGGTAACAAAAATAAAATGAAATAAAATCTGGATGCACCTGGGTGGCTCACTCAGTTGAGTGTTTGACTCTTGATTTCAGCTCAGGTCATGATCTCATGGTTGGTGAAATGGAGCCCTATGTCACGTTCTGCACTGACAGCACAGAGCCTACTTGGGCTTCTCTCTCTCCCTCTCTCTCTGCTCCTCCCCCACTCAGTCTCTAAATAAATAAATAAATAAAATAATAAATAAGTAAATATCTGAAAACAAATGGCCTGGTGAATGAATTCTGGTGCATGCTTACTTTAAATATTATGCCTGTACTTCCCTGGAGGAAGGATGTCTATTACTTACCAATAACATCCAAAAAAAGGGCAGAGGAATATATATAATATAATTCCATTTTCATTAACAAAGGAAATATTCTGGCATTTGATGACATTGGTTACCTCAGACAGTTAAGACTGGAGGGGGAAGTGGAGGATGAAAGACTATTTAACTTTTTCTTTAAATACATCTTTATTGTTTGACTTTTTATAGGAATGGTTTTAAAATAGAAAAAGTTTAAAGTGTAAATTAGAAAAAAATCTCTAATAACCTTCATAGTCTGTTTGGGACAAGAATCCATTTCCCTGATAAGAAAAGGAGGTCTGCTTTCTGAGACTCACCAACTCCAGCCAAGTGGAGAAAATTTAATTTATAATGTGAATCTGCCTGCAAAATCACACAATTATTGTTTCTTCCCAACTCAAGTCAGCAGTTGAAGAGAATCTTTGAAGTGGAACTCTGTTATATAAACCTCATTGAAAGTCAGGTAGAACCCTGACATTGAGTGAGCCCCTGCTTTACTCAACAAGTCGGAAAGAGGCAGGCTATTCTGCTTTTCTGGTCCTTATTTTCAATACACAGAGAATAATTTCAATAGCCTAATGGTTTTCTCCATTACAGAAAGTTTTTTAGAAAAGTAATCCATCGAAATAGTTGCTAATTACACAGCTCCCCTTAGACTTCCGCTTTGCAATAGTGTTTTCTCAACAACAGATTTCTTAAGAATTATGGAGAGCATGTTACCAAATGTTCACCTAAATTATTCCGTTTCATTGTGGCACAACTGTCATTTCCATGTAATTACATTCGAGCGTTAGGTAACTGATGCTTTCTTAAGTAAAGAGAGGAAAATAGATGAATCTAATAGCTCTATGAAGAAGTTCAAAATTAAATACACTCAAGTTCAAAGTGAAAATTTCAAGACAAAAAGGGAAACTTCATTCTCTAATTGCAATTTATCCATTTGTGCACACAGCGTTGAGTGTCTACATGTCAGGACCTGCGCTAGTAAGTGTGTATGTGCTATCACCTGAAGACAGCGGCTCGTCTTTTTACTCATTTAGGAAAAGGAAGCTCTGAGAAGCTGCGTAACATGCAGTCACACACTGGTAAATGCACAGAGAATTAATGCAGGTCTATGTGTGTATGTAACAAACATTGTTGTAGCACAGTTGCCAGTCACTGTTTACGTTATGAATATTAATGTATCGAATCTTCATAATAACTCCAGAGGGGGGGGACTTTTGACCATACAGTTTCTAGGTGAGTCCATTCAGAGGAAGGTTACTCAAATGACAGAGCTGGACTTGAAACCCATGCAGTCAGACTCCAGAGGCCTGTTTTGACCCATCCCACTACATGGCCTTTTCTGTCCTAAAGGCTTTGTCGCCCCCTGCAATGGGCTGTTTTGGAAGTCAGACTGACACATAAGGACAGAAATAGAGTGGGTTGGGTGAAGTCAACAGCAGTGACTATAACGTTTGGAACTCTGTCATGTTAAGTGACTGAAAATCCAGCTCGTTGCTTTTGGGAAAAGAGGAGGAGAGAATTTCTTGTATCATGCTATGGACTGCGTTGTTCATATGCTAAACCCTAACCCCCAACAGGACTGTATTTGGAGACAGGACCTATAAGGAGGTAATTAAGGTTAAACAAGCTCATAAAGGTGGGTCCTGATACAATAGGATTAGTGTCTTATAATAACAACCTGACTGCCCCCCTCACCCCTGTCTTTCTCTTCCTTGGGGACACACAAAAAGGAGGTTCTGTAAGCAGGATGACAGCTACCTGTAAGCCAAGAGAAGAGACCTCAGAGTGAAACTGGCCTCACTGGGACCTTGATCTTGGACTTCCTGCCTCCATAAGCATGAGAAATAAACTCCTGTTGTTTAAGCCACCCAGTGTATAGTGTTTGTTATGGCAGCCCGAGCACACTATTTACATGATGGCTCTGAAAATCCTGAGGTTAATCTAATTCGGCACAGATGGATCCAGGCGCTCAAATAACAATATTAGGTTCTCAGTCCCTCTCCTCCTCCCCTGCTCTCCTTTTTACCCATTCTTGTTTTTATTTTCCTCTAAACTGACCACATTCTCAGGTCACCGTCTGCTAAGTGCCCCCGCCCCCCACAGGCTGACGTGATTCTCAGTCACTAGCTCATCCTAGTGATGCTAGTGCATAAATCCCAAGGGGAGGAACGCTTCTCTCCCCCCACAGTTCTGACAAAAGAGAACAATTGAGCCTCACTAGCTAGCTTGGGCCAGATCCCTGAACCAATCACTATGGATTGGCTAGGTCCAGGTTACTTATTTCCCCCTGGAGCAGACAGCCTGGGGCAGCCCCTTTTGAGCTATTGGCTGGGAGTGGAGCAGGGTGGTTCCCTGGAAGAAAATCAAGATGGCTGCACCAGAAGAGAGAGGGGATCCCAGGCTGGCAATACTAGTAAGTCCACTGCGGTGTTACCAACCTTCTACTAGGCTGCCAATTGTCACAGCAAACTGTGCACTGAAATGACTTGGGATCTTGTAAAAACTACAGATGCCAGAGGCTTACAGTTAGAGATTCTGTTTAGATACTTTTCTCAGAAGACTTTCAGTGTTGCAAAGACCAGGGGCTCTACTCAGAGATACTTACCTTTTTTATTTGGTAGCTTAATGAGATACAGTCTTTTCAGGTTTAAGTTATTGGAAGCCAATAAGAGTGTGATATTGTGATTAATATATATATTTGGTCTTCATCACTGTTTCTGGCACAGAGCTCCTAAAACCCTTGGAATTTCTTAAGTGATAAGAGTGATAATGGTGTCTTCATACTCCTAACAAACCTCTTTCAACCTCACCTGACTTTATGTTAATGATGCAATTTATGGAAAGCACCAAAGGGTGAGGGCTGGTTGCCAGCATAACCAACCAAGTGGTTAGAAGGTTGGAACTTTCAGGCACACCCCCTGACCTCTTGGGAGGGGAAAAGAGCTACAGGTTAAATCAATTATCAATAGTCAGTATTTTAATCAATCATGACTATATAAGGAAGCCTCCATAAAAACCCAGAAGGAGTAGGTATGGAGGCCTTCCAGGCTGGTGAATACGTAGAGATTTGGGGGGAGTGGCACCCAGATTGGGCATGGAAACTCTGTGCCCTTTCCCTGTTCCTCACCCTATGCAACTCTTTCATCTTGCTGTTCCTCAGTTGTATATATAATAAACTGGTAATCTAGGACATAAACTGTTTCTCTGAGTTCTACGAGCGAGCTTTAGCTTTAATCCAACCTAAGGAAGGGGTGGCTGGAACCTCTAACTTATACCTAGTGGATCAGAAGCACAGGTGACAGACTAGGCTTGCAACTGGCATCTAACTGGGGTGGGGCAGTCATGTGGGCCTGAGCCCATACCTATGGAAACTGACACCATCCCAGATGGAAAGGGTCAGAAATGGGTCGAATTGTAAGATGCCCAGCTGGTGTTGGAGAATTGCTTGTTGGTGGTGTGGACCTCCAACACACACACTGGAACTAGTGACCAGAATTTTAGAGAGACTCCTAATTCAACCATTGTTTAATGTCTGGGAAAAATACTCCTACTAAAATGCAGCTGTGTACCGAACGACATTCCTTTCTTTAAGAACTAGTAAGTAAAAGAAAACTGTCCCATGAGAAACATTAATGGATAGAGTATAAATATGCAAAGCAAACTAAAGGAACCAGAAAGGAGCTTAAGGCCAGCAGGACAAGCATGACATGAATTCTTCCTATTTTATTTTTTGACTTACCATGTATACATGGTGCTGATAATGTTCATTTCCAACAGGGAAAAAAAAAAAAAAAACTGGTGTATTTTTCATTTACATGCATCTGTCTCCAAGTATCAATCATTCCGAAATTTGCTAACATTGGGACTGCCATTGATATTATATTTATTTCTGGGATTTATTTTCCTTTTGTTTTGCCTGTGTGAGAAATAAATATGGAAACAAAATCCAAATAAAAGAGCAGAGTAAGAGGGAAGAGAAAAAATAGCATGGAAAGTCTGAGAAAACACGTTCTTCAGAACTGATGAATTTCCTAGGTGAGGAAGCAGCATGGACATTCAAAGAAAAAGGAACGAAGCGAATCTCATTTCGGGCAGAGGTTGTTCAGTCTGCAGGAGAGCCTAATCTTCTATGAATATGCATATTAACAGAAGTGTGAAATCTTGCTCTGAAACGGTTGGGGGAAGAAATGGAAATGAGCATTTAAGTAGCAATGGGAAAATGGTTATAATATTCTCTTAGCTATATGCAACAGAAAATAATTCTGGCCTTGTACTTAAGCAGAAATGGAGTTTGTAGAAAGAATAAAGTTTAGCTCATAGAAGCACAAGAAAACTAGGCTTAAAATGTGTGCAGAAACAAGGTCAGACAAGAGTCCAAAACATACTACAAGCCAGTGTGATGACACCACTGCTGTCACCATGAGAATCTGGACCTTGCAGTTGGCTCGCTCAGCCCTAGGCTCTGAGTGTCCTTGTCACATGCATTCTGTGGCCAGTATCACACATACTCAGTGTAAACCGTGATTTCCCAAGCAGCAACTCCCTCATATAAGGAAACTAACTGTAACCAAATTGTATTTAACTTCTCTGAAGAATGTGCAATTTATCAATACCTAGTAAAAACTGAAGATGCTTATATTCTATCACCTGGCAATTCCAGTAAGTTGGAGTATATGCCTTGGTAAAACTCAATGAGCGCAAGGATCTACATACCCAAGGATGTTCATTTAAAAAAAATTTTTTTTAAATGTTTATTTATTTTTTGAGAGACAGAGAGATACAGAGCACGAGCACGGGAGGGACAGAGAGAGAAGGAGGCACAGAATCCAAAGCAGGCTCCAGGCTCTGAGCTGTCAGCACAGAGCCCGATGTGGGGCTTGATCCCACAAACTGTGAGATCATGACCTGAGTTGAAGTCAGACGCTTAACCAACTGAGCCACCCAGGTACCCCCCCAAGGATGTTGGTTGAAAAATAATTATCCTCTTCAGATCTTTATCAGTGGCTTAAGTGGAGATTTGAAAGAATGCTTACAAAATGCCAAATATCAAAAGCTGAGATAGAGAAAAAACAATTTCTAAAAAATCCATCTGGATCAGAAGAGAGATTCCAAATGTTTGTGAAAGCCTGAAGCACTGTGGTAAAACTGACAAAATGAAGTATAACAAAGGTATAATTTTTTCTCTCACTTTAAAAAATTTTTTTAGTATTCATTTTTCAGAGACAGAGTGTGAGCAGGTAAGGAGCAGTTACAGAAGGAGACACAGACTCTGAAGCAGGCTCCAGGCTGTGAGCTGTCAGCACAAGCCCGATGTGGGGCTCAAACCCACAAATTGTGAGATCATGACCTGAGCCACCCAGGTGCCCAAAGGCAAGGATAACTATCTTTTTTTTTTTTTTTTTAATGTTTATTTATTTTTGAGAGAAAGAGAGAGCACAAGCAGGGAAGGAGGGGGCGTGGGGTGGGGAACAAAAGATCCAAAGCAGGCTCTGTGCTGACAGCAGAGAGCCCGATGTGAGGCTCAAACTCGCAAACTGCAAGATCGTGCCCTCAACTGAAGTTAGACACTTAACCAACTGAGCCACCAAGGTGCCCCTCATTCACTTTTTAATAACCAGCTGTATACATACAGAGTAAGGAAGACCTGACTTGTGGAGGAATTGCCTATGAAAATAACTTGAGGGGTTTGGGTTGACCATGAACCTAATACGCATGTATGCTGCTAAATTAACTCTGCTCTTCGGTTACATCTGGGCCTCATGCTCAGTTCAGGAGGAGGGACATCAGCAAACCAGAAAACCTGCAGAGGAGGGAGATCAAAGTAATAAGTATGCTATGTTATATGAAGACTAGTTGGAGGAAGCAGTAATATTTAGGCTAAAAATAGAGAATAAAGGAAGACATAACTGTCTTCTAATGCTATGTAGAAGAGAGAAGAAAACTTAAAAGCACAGAATTTCCATTAAACATGATCTGTATTCTTGTAGCAGATAAAACACGAACACATGGTTGGACATTATATGAATATGCATTTTGTTTTGGGATAAGAATGAACTAACATCTGTAGGTTTTCAATAGGCAGCTTAATGAGCTAGTGAGTTCCCTACTCCTGGAAGTAATCAAGCAGAAACTCGATAGCTTATTATCCTATTGGGTGAGAGATTTCAAACATTTTAAATTTTCTTAATATTCTTTTGCATTGAAAATTTTCTTTTTCAGATAAAAAAAAATAGTTCTGCAGAGTCAAGGAAAAAGAATACTAGTAGTTTGGAGAACATAATATATTTAAAATTTGTTACCTAACTGATCTTAGAGGCCATGGGTATAATTACAAAATAATCTTATTTTTGTCTCGCTCCTTCCTTTTAATCCTGTTCAGTGGGGCTATTCCTTTCTCTGTTTGGATGACATTCTGGGCCAGCCTGTGACTTCACAAATTATATTTAGGTAACAGTCCTGCAATCACTTCAAATCACAAACCCGATCTAATGTATAATTGAAACATCCATTATTGGATTACAATCAAAAGTTGAACTTGATTTAAAGTGAAAACACTCCTGCCATCCTGTCCTCAAGGACCTGGGCCTTTGGTTGGCCACTTGCAGTGCGAGAAGACTCAAAGGAAAAATCCTCCCCAGCAGGCACTTTTGTAAGATGGTTGTATGTCCTCAGGAGGTTGTTGGGGTTGGAGTTGACACTGACCTGTTCTCATACAGGAATCTTTTGATCTCTGGGGACTCTGTCCTGGAACCCTCCAAGTGTAGCTCCCTTGTCAAGGGCCGGGCCTCAGCTTTGGCCGGACTGCCATGTCCTCCCATAGTCTCTGTTCTGGCTGCTCTAGTCACCATGCCTACCATCCCCTTTCCTTGGCAGACCATGTACTTAGGGAGATCCCTTTAAAAATGCTACAGTTTGACTTCACAGCCATAGTTTCCACATTTAGTTTTGGGGTCATTACACCTTCCTCTTGCTGTAGCACAAGGCAGGTGCAATTACTTCCCAAGGGCCCCTGTTTACTCTTTTGCCATCAGATGTTTTCACTTCCTCAGGCATGAGGTAAGTCCCAGTCCATGGGGTCCAGGAGCACCTATCAAGCTCTCTGACTGGTCCCACTGAAACCCCTCTCACCTGACCTACCACTGAGGGGCAGCACCACTATACCCCTCCCCACCTGGGAGGTAAGAGTGCAGCTCTCACCTAAAAAAAAAGTCTCCTGACAAATCCTTCCCAAATCTCAACTCATCTGATCCTTTTACATCTGTGTTCTGAATGAAGCCCCCCCCCCCCCCCCGCCCCACACCTGGGTAAAGGACTCATAATTTCAATGGACTTGGGTAGATTTTCTCTGTAAATTTGCATTTTGAACATCTGAAATCTATCTGAAATCTATCATATCTTCATGCCTGGGTAAAAAATTCCAATTAAACATTCCTCTTATACTCATTTAATCCCCTCGACAAACCTATTGGATAGGTGTCAACATCCACCTGCTATAGATAGGAAAACTAAGGCACCGAGAGAGTAAATAATTTGTCCAAACCATAATCATACAGCTTGTAAATTGTGAGATAGTATGTGAATCCAGAATCTGTTATTCACATGTACACCACACTATTTAGATTAGCTGGCTATATTGTATAGAAGAATCAACCTACATGTGTAATTTTCCTGGTTGGAACAGGGGGTAAAGGGTTGTTATTGCTGAATACCTGGAACGAAACATACATTTCTCATGACTGTATTTTAGTCATTGGCTACACAAAAACTCTTCTTTGGGGGTGTCTGCCTGGCTCAGTTGGTGGATCGTGCTGATATAAATAATATAAAATATCAAAATAAATATATAAATTATTTTTTATAAATACAAAAATAAATTATAAAACTCTTAATGCATTTGAACCAGTTAGTGGGGACTATATGTGGCTCAGACACCCTCTACAATGGATTCTGGGTACAGCAGTTGTGCTAAGGAATGAGCATAGCTCTCTTACTGGGGTATCATTGACTCTTGACCTCAGGGTTTTGAGTTCAAACCCATCTTGGGTGTAGAGATTACTTGAAATAAAATCTTAAAAAAAGAAAAAAGCTCTTCTTTGTATACAATATCCTGATGTGGGCAGAAAGATAACAGCGGCATGTGCACGTTAGTCAGCTAATTTATTTGTTATACAACAGAGGATAAAAATAAACATTTGTTGAGCATTTACTAAGAGCCAGTGTTTTACCTAGATTCTTTTGGGTTTTTCCTCAACACAACACAAAGTTAGTATTTTTCCCATTTTACAGATGAAGAAAGAGAAACCCAGGGAAACCACCAGAGAAAACACTGAAGACAGAAGACCAACCTTCTTGTTCCTATTTTACATTTGCTAGAATTTGCTGGTCCAGGTCTGTAACTCCTTATGACCGTATTTCTCCTTGTCTATCACATGGGAGAGTAACATCTATCCTGTTTGCTTTGCAGGATCCATGTGGGATCAAATGAGACGATGGGTGGGTAAGAATTTTCAAACTCACACAGTAGCGTCCTGATTCAGGGAATCATTCTAAGTTATTTCCAGTCAATGAAGACAGCTGCAGTAAGTAACACTGCAAATTCTTCCTTAGCTACATGTCACATGACAAGGACTGCAGAGATGTTGTTTGACAGGGCAGCTAGTATGCATGCGGGAGAGAGACTGTGTCCTGATAATCAGTTAAACAGAAGGAAAAGAAACTTCAAATTAGAAAAAAAAAAAAAATTCAAAAATAGTGTTGTATTGCTGAGACAGGGCCAAGCTGGGAAACCTTTGGGATACTTTTGTTGCTCTTGAGAACTATTAGAAGGCTTGAAAATGAGAGCCAGGTGGAGGAAAAGAGAGAAAAGCCACAATAGATGAGCAGAGAGAAAAGAGGCACAAAATCACAAATTCAGGGAAAGCAAGCTTAACAATACAGAAAAGTATTTTTAAATCCATTCAAAAACTGACCAGAGATGCGAAGATATGACTGGATGTTTCTGCAAAACACAACAGCTGCTACATTCCATAGTCTACAAGAGAAAGAATGGAAACTTTCTTTTCTCTTTTCCAACAAGACAAAACAAAAGCAGAGCTGATGTAATTAATGAAAAAAAGATGGCTATTTGAAACAGTGAAGGCACCGAACAACAGAATGGAATGGAAATGAGGTTCACATTTAGCGACAATTCATTATTTATCCGCTGTACTTTTTATGCACACCACACTCTGCTAATATTCCTCTCTCCAGGGATAATACCAAACCAGGTCGGTAAGCTACGCAAGCGTGAGTAGTTAGAGGCTGCAATGTAAGGAGCCGGGTGCGTGGAGTTATTCCTTGAATATCAATTAGCATAGTCCATCCAACCTGAAGACTCTTACAATTGAATACTTCAACTTAATGGATCTGTTTTCAAATTCCTTTTAATGGCCCTTCTGTGACCATAATATCTACTTTTCCAGACATCCTAAGTAGAAACCATTATGGACAATGTATGGAGAATCCCCTAAGGATAGCATATGGAGGAGAGAATGTGGATTGCCAAATTTAGCAGCTCTGGCGAGAGTGTTTTTGAATTAAACTTGAGTCTACGGGGATTACCGTTCATTTATGACTGGCAAAACATATCTTCCCAATTCTGAAAGATAAATCCCACTGATATACATGTGGATTTCACAAGTGTTTGTCGAAAACCAGAAGACAAAAAAAAAAAAAAAAAAATCCACGAATACAAAAGTTCCATAACTATTTTGGAATTATGATGTCACAGGTTATTTTGGCAATGTTACTGCTAAATACGGAATTTTGTAAGTACTGTACCAACTCTGACCTGAGGAGACAGTTCAGAAGTTCCATCCCTGGGATGTAGGGTTCGATGACTTTTTTAAAAAATGTAAAGTGGAGGATGGGCAAGTCAATAACTACAGTCTTTGGTATCTTAAAGATAAATAACATTCCAGAAGTATGGGGAGGAAGGAACCATAGCATTGTAAATTGTTTTCTTTTTTTATTTTTATTCATTTTAATTGTATTTTATTTTATTTTCATAAAAAATAATAGGCAGTAAAGACACAGACCGTTTAAAGCACAGCTCTTTAAATTTAATACACTTAGTTCCATGAAAACTCATCTTGATTTATCTTAGTGCTCTAATTTCATTGTGGACCAGTGAAAATATTGTGGCAAACCAGAGCTGGTCTGCAGACCCGCAGTTGAAAACCACCAGCCTGATTCACTTCATTAACATGAGTTACTTCTCTACCCTTAGTCGTTAAAATCTTATTCAAAAACGTCCAACATCTAACTAGGAAGCAAACTCTTTTTTTAAATTTTTTTCATGTTTTTATTAATTTTTGAGACAGAGAGAGACAGAGCATGAGCAGGGGAGGGGCAGAAAGAGAGGGAGACACATAATCTGAAGCAGGCTCCCGGCTCTGAGCTGTCAGTACAGAGCCCAACGCGGGGCTCGAACTCACAGACCGTGAGATCATGACCTGAGCCGAAGTTGGACGCTTAACCGACAGAGCCACACAGGCACCCCTGAAGCAAACTTTTATAATTTAGGACAAATGACTAAATCTTCTGGTGAACGTTTACATTTGTTGAAGAATATTTTATTCTGTACCTATTCAATAAATTCTTTGGAATCCAATTTATTTTTTTAGCCCCATTTTCAAGTACCTGATATAGCTAGGATTTTACTCATCTTTGAATAGTTACTATCAAAACTATTACCGTATCTTGAAACATTAGAAAGCTTCTAATCTGCATGCTCAGAACACTCTTCATTCTGAGAGTGAACATTCTTGCTTCTTTCCTTTTTTTTTCATCCTGAACAAGACAGCTCTTTAATACTCATTCTTCATCACAGGTTAAATCAAACCATGAATTCCAAGAAACTTCCAAGATTGCTTGTTTTTTTTGTTTTTTTTTGTTTTTTTTGGCATTGTCTTGTGTTGAATATCTTAGTAATAGTTTGCAAAAGGAGAATTAAGAATGCTTATTTACTGTTCAGTGATTTTTGATGTTGTGATATTTTTAAATGAGATTTGGCCAACTATGATAAAATAATTTTATTAACTCTGGTGGGTGAAGTAGCTTTCCACTGAAAGTACAGATGAGTCTAAAAATCAAACCTGACCTTGTACTAAATTTTGAAAACCTACACGAGGGATACCTATATTCAAGCACATTTTTTTCCTTTCCTTATATGTTTGGAAATTAATATAATTAGCACTCTGACACTTTTAGAAAAAAGAGCTGGTTAAGTTCTCCCTCTAGCAAGACCAGTGGGCAATCTTGAGTATTAAATTCTTCAAGGGCATGGAAAGAGTGTCCTTTTTTTCCTCCTTACCCTGTTACTCTAAAAGTCAATGCATGCTTAAATTCCATCTACCCACACTTAGCCTAAAATTCCAAACCAAGTAATCCACACACTAAAAATAAATTTTTCCATGGTAGATTAATCCAGATCCTGGAAAGCAGGACTAGGCAAGGTACTGATGGAGAGACTCACTCTTTTTTACTGGTATCATTTTGGGAGTGTTGGAATTTGTTTTCTAAGATTGTGTTCCTTTTTTACTAAGTAAAATATAATATCAAGTATAAGCATATAAATAAAAATATATCAAGCTTTTTTTTTTCTTTTTAATCTGCAATGTGTGTTTTACTGACCCTCTCTGGCAACTGGGCTCTGATTCTCAGAAGATAAATAAAACACAGATGGGGAGTAGTAAAAACCCAACACACATTTCTTAAACTAAATAAATTATTGAATATAGAACTTGGAACTGTATTAAAACCAGCAGAGATCTTTTTATTAAACATTTGCTTTTTCATTCATGCTAGCAATTTTTCCTTTTGCATCGTAAAGTATGGCTACTGCTTACAGAATTTGTCAGTGACTTTGGCTACATTATCTGATAACCAGTAGAGGTCGCCATGTACCATATTCTAGCATTTTAGGGGAAGGAAAATATTGAATATTTGGTTAGTAAAAATGCACAAAGGGGTCAGAAGTTTTCAATATGAAGCTTTCCTCTTGGAAGCTTTGCATAATTGAACCAATATTCAAGTAAGAGAAAAAAAGTATAAATAAAAATAATGGATACAAGATGTTGGTGTTCTGGAACTTCAAAAAACAGAATTTCTTAGAAATTACATAAAAATTTTTCTAGTTGACTGAGTTAATACAAATCCTTCTTTATGTCAAAATGTTGACACAAAAACCTCAAAAAGTTATCAAATCCCAACATAGTAAAATCTGTATATTTGTGAAATGGCTCTGTGGTCTCTTTCTACCACTATGTTGGAAACCCTTAAAAAGCTCAGATGTTTGTTTTGCCCCGACTTGTTCTGTGACTTTCATTCTGTATATTACATTTTTTTTATGTCTTAGTTTTCTCAACTACACAATAAAAGTTAACCTGTCATACTGTTAGTGTAACTAGTAGACCTCACAGTTTATAAAGAACACTGAAGCTTTGAAATGTAATTACTGCTGCTGGGTTTCCCAAAGATAGGTTAAAGTTTATTTTCTTTAAAGCATGATTACACTGAAATAATAAAAGATATGCCTATTAGAAGAGGAAATAAGCTGAAACTTTGTAATTCTAGAACGGACAAATCGGTAGACATATAAGGATATGCAACTCAAAGTAGGGAAACTTTTACTATAAATACAATTTTCTTAAAGAGAAATGGTTGCTTCAGAAGTAAGCTTACCATCACTGGAAATATTCATATGGATTAGATACTTGGTGACAATGTGGTAGAGATTTAAATTCTCAGGTGTGGGTGAGAAGCTGTACTAAACTTCTAAGAAACACCAATTTTATTTCTTATTTTTTAAATTTTAAATTGATAATTGAGTTATATTAAATTCATGCCATATTAGGAAAATGCTAACTGATGTGACAAATAAGTCTAAAAATTTTAGTGGCTTAAATAACCATTATTTCAAACTCATGTACTGGTCCCATGCTGTTATTGATGGTTGATAGTGACTTTCCTCTATATGGAGACTCAGGAACTCAGCTTCTATCCATCTTGTGGCTCCATCACCTCCTAGGGCCTTGAAGTACTTTGCCTCCAGTCAAGGGATGGGAAAAGGAAAAACAGGGAATGCACACCTACTTTTTAACAAGCTTATCCTAGAAATGACACAAGTACTTCTGATCACATTCCACTGGAGAGAATGAGCCATATGCTCCCATATGGATTTAGGGGGAAAGAGAAGAACAACCTTTGATACACAGCTGTCTGTTCTACCATGCCCCAGAGGACTAAAAGTATTTGTGAATACTCCTCTTCTTATACATGAAACGAATTCCTTACCTCTTCAAGTAAGTCAACTCAGAGTTACATTCGGTAACTTCATCCAACTCAAAATCCAGAAAATCTGAGGGATGCATAATACTCCATCAGGTATAGATGTGACTTCTCCAGTGACCATGTTTGCTTCCTGAAGCAGATCGCATCGTTGGCCCAAATATTGACCACTCCTTGGATCCACATCCTTTACCATATAACTTTGCAGTGTTCACTCAATGTGGATGAAATGTTGTGCCCACCCTTTGACAACGAGCTCAGCTATGAGTTGCTTTGAGTAATAGGATAATAGTAGACAAAATGTAAGCAGAAGCTTGTCCTCTATCAACATGAGAACATGCTCAAGGCTAGTCTACACAAAAATGAAAGACACATGGAGCAGAGCCAGTTGCCCTAGTCAAGCATCCTAAATAAGTTGACAGCTAGCCAACTTCCAGATATATGAGTGAGCTAAGCCAAGACAGAAACACCTGGCTAAGCCCCAACTGATCCTAGACACTTGAGCAATAAATGCTTAATGCTATATGACACTTAGGTTTTTATAATTGTTTATTATGATAATAGATAACTGATACATTTCCTAAACCAGACTGTCAACTCTTAGTGAACACACACTTGTTTTGTTTTCTATAGTTTGCATAATAGCTAATAGTATGCCTTCCTAAATTGGAATTCAAATTTTATTGAGCTCAATTTCATATATAGCAAGACTTAGCTGAGAAAATGCTTTAAATAATGTCAAACATACGCATAAATCACTTTTTATATAGTTATAGCTCTCTTAACTTCTCAAATCACTTTCAGATCTCTCTTCCTTTGATTTTTGTAGCAACACTGATAGAAGGTGAAACAGATATTAACTCTATTCTAATGACTACCAACTTCAGTGACTGATTGACCTGCTCCAATTACAACTAGTTAATGACAGAAGTAGACAAAACACACTGAAGTCCATCACTCCTGACTACCAAAATCTGTTCCCATTGCTGAATAGGACTTGGTTAAAGAATTAAGGACTCAACTCTTTTTCCATTGCTATCTATGATAAAAATGATCATGACATTCTTAACTCAGTGCATATTTTTGAGTGTAAGCTTTCTTCAGAAATTTCTCATAGTTTCTCATGGTTTATGCCTCTTCTCTCCAATGGAACGCTTACACTAATATTTTATTCTTAGATGAGCTATAGAAGAACTGCTCAGTTGATAAGAATTGGATGTAAAGGAATTTTGGCCTAGAGCTGAGTTTCTCAACCTTGGGACTACTGACATTTTGGCCCAGGTGATTCTATGCTGGAGGGAGGAGGTGCTGCCATGTTCGTGTAGAATATTTAGCAACATCTCTGGCCTGTACCTACTATATGCCCCGTAGCATTTCCCAAGTCATGACAACGAGACGTGTCTCCAGATATTGTCAAATACCCCTCCCCAATAAAGAAACACTGGTCTACAGATGAAATGCAACGTGGATTTTGCAAGAGTGTCAGATTCCTGGAATATGAGAGCTGAAATCTAAGGAATGAGTTTGTACAACCTTTCCATTTTATAAGAGAAGAAACTGTACCTAAACAGTTATACAAGGCCATGAAGCTGGTTAATTCCATGTCTCTTGACACATAATTAAATCATTTTATATACTGTGTATCTGCTCCCCTTCACCTTGCAAGTGAGGGGATTTTGGATAGCCTATTTAATGTCTGATGCCTGCTCTGGGTAATGATGTATTAGCCCATCTTTGGATTTCTATAGTTGCCTGATCCTACCCAGATAAGACCAAGGTAAACCCTCAACTGACTTCTCTTCCTCCGTAAGGCAGCCACACACATGAACATGTTTGGTCATTCTCCCCCAGGCCAGGCCCTGGTGGCTGTCTTTTTTTTTTTTTTTTTTTTTTTTTTTTTTGGTCTCTTTTCAATCTTTAAGTTTAGGTTCAGCTCTCCAGCTGCCCCAAGACTCTCATTTTTTGACTGAACCAAGATGTAATCTTCTCTTTGTCCTTTTCCTCTTTTAGGTCTCCTTTGAAAATATTCTTTATCATTGCAAATTCCAAACCTTTGGATATCAACCATTTCAAAGCAAGACCTCCTTACTCAAGAGAGCTCATTTTCTATACAAAAATCTGCATATCACCTTTTAATTATCATCACCCTCCCAAATCCCCATTCAAATATTTTTGAGGCATATTTACACCTTAATAAACAAATTATCAGTTTGCTTGTAGAAGTTCCCACTGCTATCTCTTTAAAATGTCTCTGTGTTCTATTTCAGCACACCAGGATTTTTCCCTCACTCCCCACCTGAAGTACCCTGTCGTTTTCACCACTGCGTTAGGGGTATATTTTGCAATCGTGTCCCTTCTTTGAAACATGTAAGTGAACAAAACAAAATAGCTTTGTATGAAAATTGATTAACAAATTCAGCCCTTTGGGAAGGCTCTTCTATGAAATGGGTGGAAAATAATTATTTGATAAGGGTGCTAAACTACAATGAAAAGTCCATAATTAAAAAGCTTGCTATCATAGCATTCAAAGAGAAAAATGTCATCTATTTGTATTCAGGAAATTGACTCCTTTCATTATAGCCTATCAAGAATATAATCTGGTTTCAAATGATTATGTATTAACCTATTATAAAAAGTTGCCATAATGTAGAGTAATGAGAAAAAGTAGCAACCCATAGAGCATTCGGGTAGCAGACACTTGAAAGCTGCACACTCTTATCACTTCCTTAGGGGTGGTTATACCTTCCCTTTTAAAATTATCTGACTCATTTAAGAAAAAATGGAGGTAGGGAGAGACAAGAAAGGAAGAAACTCAAAATCTCTGAGATTTTAGTCAGGGCAATTAAAAACAGAAAAAATTATATGCAAGGGTGCCATTTGATTCTGCCATAGATAGAGGTGCTAAGCAACTTCTGCTCCAGAAGGAACCTAAAAAAAGAGCTGAGTCCAAGATATATGACAGTGATACAGAAGTCTATGGGCATGTTACTTAGTTACTTAGTTACTTGCCCCATCAGCGTGCAATATATATTAATAAATACCACCTGGAAAACGTGAAGTTTTCATTTTCAGCTCTGATTTCAAGCCATATACTGTTTGTTTTTGAGATTTTTTTTTTTTTTTAAATTTCAGGAAAAGTAATTTTCCTAGCTTAAAGAGATGCTTTTCACTTGTCTGGGTTGGATAGGAGCATTTTTATAGTTAGCATAAGAGCAAATCATTTTTAATGAAAGCCTCTTTTAAAAATTTGCTCACAGCTATATGTTTTTAAGATACCTACTAGCGAGTATTTTTATTTTAAGTGGACATTGTGTCTGGGTCTAGGAAGCCACAAAGTAGAGAGGAAAGTTAATGGTTATCAAGTCAATTCAGGTTGTGGTTGTATGTTTGCACAAGAAAGTTGGTCTCCTAAAATGTGTTGCTCTGGTTCACTGGTATTCCTCTTAATGCTTCATGAAAACATGATGGTCAAATAGTATAATTCAATCTCATTCCTTATTTATTTGTTGATATTGGCAAGAGGAAATACGGAAGAACCAGAGCAAGTCTCTGATTCCTGCCTCTGAGTGGAAGTTATATGGCAGAAAGCAAATCAGTTACCCTTGGCCATAATAATGCCGAACAAAAAAAAACGCAACACTTCAGAGGAACACATCTCAGTAAACATTTATTTTTACTTATGAGTACGTAGGTTGGCTGATGTAGTGCAGGTGTCAGCTGGGCTCTGCTAACCTGAACTGGGCTCGTGGATGCTTCGGCAGTCAGCTGAGGAGTGGCTAATGGCTGGCTGTTCTAGGATGGCCTCAGCAGGGACAATTCTGTTCAGCTCTAAGTTTTTCTCTCCTCTCATTACCAGGCTAATGGAACTTGTTCTCACTGTGCTGGCAGGAGATCAAGAGAGCAAGCAGCAGTGGACAAGGCCACCTGAATCCCAGGCTCAGAACTGGAATTCTGTGGCTTAGGCCACATAAAAATTATGGTTAAATCAAGTCACAAAACTAGCCCAGGGTGCAAGGCTAGAAAGCTTCAAGACCTCATGGAAGGAACTAGAGAATCAAAACTCAAGCAGGGTAGATGTAGAGAAGGATGGAAATTGGGATGATCCCGATAATTAATCCACAAGGGAAAAACAGGCCTGTTGAAGATGGGAATTAGAGGGTGTGGGAGCCACGTCTCAAACCTGCATTCTCCACAGCAACACCCTGCTTTTGTGTAGATTGTATCCTTATTATGAGAAGTGTGTTGCAATCTCTTTTTTGGTCACTATTTCTGCTGGCACTATTTTCTATCCAAAGCACAGGGGAAAAATCAGATAAGCCAGGTCAAGGTTTTGGTGTATTTAGTGACTCAGGACTTCATTTATCTAAGTTTTTCCGTGACCACTAACGTAATATTGTCAAGTCTTCCCTTCAATTTGTTCTGTGTACATAAAAGTGAGGGCTTTTTTTTTTTTTTAAGCTTTCCATGGATATTTTGACCTATGTCCTTCTTATACTTATTCCTATGTATGCACTTCCCCTATCACTAATCCCACCTTGGCGTGGAAATCTCTGCCTCTTTCTCTTTCTTCTCTTAAACCTACATTCCTCCTTCTTACAATAGCAGTACTTTGATTTTTCTTCAGGGAATTATCCCTCTTCCTTTCCATGAAGACTGGTTATGGCTATCAAGAGTTAGGAACATAACTTAAACTTGTCCATCAGCTCCTCTGCCAGGGAATTTTAATATTTGGTTTCTTGGCTTCTCCTTTAATTCTATGTATTATATCATATGCTTCCAAGAAATGTATTTGCAAGTTATCCAGAAGTGTTTTCTGTTCCTTATAATCAGAGGACACTAAGATGTTATCTCTTAAATTTTAATTTCTGTATATTTTACCTTACCTGAAAAAAATGTAGAGTGTATTGCTGTCACTTTAAGTTCTTACATAAGGAATAAAACTTAGGTATTTTTACTTTAAAAAAAAAAGCAGCAAGATATTGAATATTCGGATGGATGAGCAGGCATAAGAGGTGCTGGAGTATGTGGGACCAAAGGTAGAACAACATAGTAGTCATTCATATTTGTTGACAGCAAAAAGAAGCTAGAGACAGAAAGGGTGTGTGATCTTTGAAGTTAGATCAGGGTTCTAATTGCAGGCCAGATATGTACTCGATCTTGGGTACTAATCTTGGGTAACGCACTTAGTTTCTTAACCATTAAAATGTGATTTTAATGCATTATCATACCCATCCTAGTGAAAATTGGAGATAATATATAAAGTGCTTGCCACATTATAGATGTTCATGGATTTATAAATATTAGTATTATGCATACAAATAATGAAGAATAAATATCACCCATAAAAAGGCCTGGCCTTTGTCCCTGCTCCTGTCACGTAGCCTCTAAACCCTTGGAATTTCCCAACTTACAGGAACACCTTTGCTATGCATGGTGGCTCCCTCAGACCACAGCTGATATTTTATGGTAATGAGGTAACTTATGGTAGGCCCCTAGTTAGTTTATGGTAGCAAGGTGACTCAGGATGGAGACTGGCCACATCAAAAAGACCAACCATATGATGAGAAAATTGAGGCTTTGCACCATGTGTTATCAGTCTGACCTCCAGGGGTGAGGGGGTGGACATTAAGTTCAACCACAGGGACAGTGATTCAGTCAATGATGCCTACATAGTGAAATCTCAATAAAATCTCTGGAAACTGAGCTTCCTTTGCTGGAAATACTTTATGCACATATTGCCACATATTGCTACCAGAAGGGTAATGCATCCCTGAGGACACAGAAGCTTCACGTGGGGAGCCTTCCCAATCCCAGATTCTACTCTATGCATCTCTTCCTTTGGCTGGCTTTGATTTGTATCCTTTGGCTATAGTAAAAGTATAATCGTTAAATATAGCGCTTTCCTGAATTCTGTGAGTCATTCTAGTGACTTATCAAAACTGATGGTAGCTTTGGAAAACCCCCAAACTTGCAATTGGTGTCTGAAGTCTTGAGCTGAATTGGCAGTCTGGAGGACTGTGTCCTTAGCTTTGAGTTTGGCTGAGTCCAAGCAGCATATTATATCCAACCAAGTAAACCAGTTTCAGTATCCTTGAAACTGAGAAAAAATTCTTTTTTTTTCTTCTAGGCAGCTGGGAATGGTAATTAGAAATTAACTGTATTTAGAATGTGCAAATACAAGTATTATTCTCTTAATTTTGAGGATGTATTATAAATGCTATCATTGTTACTATATTTTGGCAAATGTAAAAAAAGCATTTTTAGGGATCTTCATATGTTCGTGTGTAATCTCCCAAGCCCCTCCCCTTTTTAAAATTAACATCTTATATTCTTAAATCCTTTAATTCTGCCAAAGAGATTTTCAGAAACACAGCCTTTGTATTTGGGAAAAGATATCTTTGCTGGTGTTATATACATATATATAGATAGATAGATATATAAAATCTTTCTAACCAAACTGGAAGACATTTATTGTCATTCTCTTTTTTAAGATGACAATTTTTTTTTGAAATCTAATTGATATACAATATCCTGTTAGTTTTAAGGGTGTATAATAGTGATCCAATATTTTTATATATTAAAAAATGGTCCCCACAAGAAGTCTAGTTAACCATCTGTGACCATACAAAGTTATTATAATATTGTTGACAATATTCCCTATGCTGTACATTACATTCCTATGACTTTTTAATTATAATGGTGAAGTTAGTACTTAATTCTTTTTACCTATTTTGCCTGCCCTCTAAACCCTCCACTCTCTGGTAACCAACAGCTGGTCTCCTATATCTATGAGTCTATCCTGTTTTGTTTTTTCATTTGTTTTGTTTTTTTGGAGTCCATATATAAGTAAAATCATATGGTGTTTGTCTTTCTCTCTCTGACTTATTTCACTTAGCATAATACCCTCTAAGTCTATCCATGTTGTTGCAAAATGGCAAGATTTTGTTTTTTATGACCGAGTAACATTCCATTGTAGATAATATACCACATCTTCTTTATCCATTCATCTATCAATGGACACTAGGTTGCTTCTCTATTTTGGCCATGTAAATAATGCTGCAGTGAACATGGGGATGCATAAATCCCTTAGAGTCAGTGTTTTGTTTTCTTCAGATAAATACCCAGAAGTAGAATTGCTTGATTGTATACTAGTTGTATTTTTAATTTTTTGAGGACTCTCCATAGTCTTTTCTATAGTAGGTGCACAAATTTCTATTGCCACGACAGTGCACAAGGTTTCCTTTCCTCCACATCCTCACCGATACTTATTATTTTAAGATGACAATTATGGACTCATAAGAAAAAACCATGTTAATCACACAAAGCAAAGTTTAGTAGACTTACTATAGTAAGACAGAATACTGCTTTGACATAGTCTTAGTACTACTTTAAAAGGGTGGAGAAGGGGTTTAGGGAAAGATATTAATAAGGTGTGGAGTCTGAGAGTAAGTGGTTTATCCTGGTCTTTCCTGGTAGGAAACTTACTGAGATTGGGCAGAGTTAGTGACATCATAGTTAAAAATTGGAGGACCCATCAAGGTGAAAGTTTTAAAGAAATCTTGATGGTAAACTTTCTGATAAGCAAATTGTTTACCCAGATAAGTACCACATTGTTCTGATAGAAAAACTCTTGGCCAGAATAAGCAATCTTTTTGCCCAGAAAAACTAGTTTGTAAGAATTTATGAAAGCAATAAGTAAAACTGTACATTAGTATACATTGTTATCTTGACGAAAATTACCTGAAATAAATAGTGAAGTCATATTGACATGGTTGTTCTCATTTCCCAAAAATGAGGAAATGTAGTGATTTTCCAAGGATGACACCTCGGACTGGGTAACTTCAAAGTCCTCACTTGTTCAGTAGCTCCAATATTTCTCTCCAAATATCTCTATCTATCCCTGAAAAATAAGACTGCATGTCATCACATTACTCCACTACCAAGACTAAGAACTATGAAAAGATGATTAAAGAAGACAATTTAGATGATACAAACAAACTTTAACACTTCATGAAGTGGACAGCCTCCATTTGGAAGACTGAATGGCAGGGGAGAAAGTGGTGAGCTTTTATAAGGGGAAAAAAGTAAAAACCAAGGAATAGAAAAATAGAGAATAAATAAAGAATGAGGAAATAAGTGCAAAGCAGAGTTGGCTTGGCATTTGGGTATTGGCTGAGTGGATATATTGTGCTTCTGGACAAGCGGAACGTTCCCAGGGACACGAACATTATCTGAATTTTATTTTGCTGACATGGCACTCCAGGCAAGAATGACTCCTTCTTGGGCCTAGAGAGTTATTTCAACAGAACTAATGTTGCCTACATCAGTATGACTTTACTGTTTGTTTTTTCCAGGAAGTTAAGGCTATAGACCAGCCTTTATAGGGGAAGAAAGTTAATTGTCTCTCCACCCTCCAAATTTTTGACTGAGAACCCTCTGCAATAGGAGACAGATTAACAGGAGCAGAACAAAATAAAACAATCACCTACATACAGGGCGCCCAGGTGGCTCAGTTGGTTAAGCATTTGACTCTTGATTTCGGCTCAGGTCATGATCTCACAGTTTGTGAGTTCAAGCCCCCCATCGGGCTCCACACTGCCAAAACAGAGCCTACTTGGGATTTTCTTTCTCTGTCCCTCCCCTGCTCTCTCTCTCTAAAAATAAATAAATAAACTTAAAAAACAAACAATTACCTACATACATTCTGGGAGCCCCACAAAAACATGTGATTCAAAAGGTAGCCAGATAACTTTATATACCACCCAAAAGAGGGAAAGCAATTCTCAAGCAGGAGGGTAAGAAGAGCAAATGTTTGGTAAACAAAAGTTGTCCTGCCATGCAGATAAGCTTCTCAGTAAAAAGGTTATCTCCGGTAATAACTCTCTTCTAGTACAGCGCACACACCCCCATATAAATTTCCTTTATTAATGTTGATTTTTCTTGCAAAAGGGTGACTTCTACTCTGTTTTCAGACCTTCTCCTATATCTGCAGCTTCTTAAAAATAATCCACCTCAAATAATTCTTATGCCAAAGAGGCACATTTTAGAGTGACACATTCTGCTACTCTTCAACTTACTTCCAGAAAATTCATTTGGAAAAATAAACCATTTGACCAGTGCCTTTCTCAAAACATTAGATTGCTCATCTGGGCAAGCTGCTTGCAGATGACATAACTATTTATTCATCAAGAATCACTTCAAGATTCTCACTTCCCTGGGACCACTAATCTTTAACTATTTATATCATGAACTTTCCCAATTCCAAACAGATCCTTGCCTTGAAAAACTAGGATTAAACCACTGGGGCCCAGATCTCAAAACCCTATAAATATATACCTCTGGCCTCCTTCAGGGACTCTATTAAGACTCTAACAAGGTCACTCTCTAACACTAAGTGTATAATATAGTATTAACAGTAGGTCATGACCCTCTATTCTGGTAGTTATCTAGGTCTTTGAGAGACTGGACTAAATGGGTAGCCAAAGAGAAATGCTACAGAAAGTAACATGCCAGTAATAATCTAGTGCATAAATATATCTCCTACTTACACTCTTGTCATAAGTATTTCCCTGTTAATCTCTGGGCTAGGATCTCTATGACAGTGACCACCTGCCCCTACAACAGAAGAACGTTTTGAAACTCTCTAGAGTCTTTGGGCAAGTAAAATAAGAATAGTAAAGAAGTGTTATAAAGGTTCCATGAGAAATGCACTTGGGGTTTTTAATACCATGCCTGGCACATAGTAAGTAGTCCATGTTGGCAGCTCTTAGTGTGATTCAATAGCCTTTGATTTCACTTTTCCTCTTTATCATTCCCAACTCCATATTCAAACTCATCAGTGAAATTCAGGATGGGATTTTGAATGCTAAACAGAATTTATAGGGCTTTAACTTGAATCTTAATGCAAAGAAATAATCAGATAACTTTCTTCTAAGAAAATGAATGATATTTATCAAATATTTATAAGATATATATTACAGTTCATTTTCACATTTCATGTTAGAGTGTATGTATTAAGAATACTTCCTAGATATACATGTTATCTGAATGCCTATATCATACCAAAACAAAGTTTTTTTTTATTATTTTGATCATTATTTTTTTTAATATGAAATTTATTGTCAAATTGGTTTCCATATAACACCCAGTGCTCATCCCAACAGATGCCCTCCTCAGTGCCCATCACCCATCCTGCCCTCCCTCCAACCCCCCATCAACCCTCAGTTTATTCTCAGTTTTTAAGAGTCTTTTACGGTTTGGCTCTCTCCCTCTCTAACTTTTTATATACCCAAGGGATACAGGAGTGCTGATGCATAGGGGCACTTGTACCCCTATGTTTATAGCAGCACTCTCAACAATAGCCAAATTATGGAAAGAGCCTAAATGTCCAATAATTGATGAATGGATAAAGAAATTGTGGTTTATATACACAATGGAGTACTGTGTGGCAATGAGAAAGAATGAAATATGGCCCTTTGTAGCAACGTGGATGGAACCGGAGAGTGTTATGCTAAGTGAAATAAGCCATACAGAGAAAGACAGATACCATATGTTTTCACTCTTATGTGGATCCTGAGAAACTTAACAGAAGACCATGAGGGGAAGAAAAAAAAAAACAAAAACAAAAACAAAGTTTTAAGTGTGATAGATTTTTATTTAAAAACAAAAGAAAGAAACCTCTTACCTGTATAATGCTTCTCCTTAAAACTGCTGGTTATAATCCACCAGGAGTCCAGGTGTCTGGTTGTTTACCAGGGCAGAATCCAGGTTCTCTTAGAAAATATCCATCCCCTTTGACTTAGGGCAAATAATCCTCCCAGACATGTCACCTACCTAGGACTGATTTCATTCTCTTGCTTGGAAGGACTGATAACATCTTGCAATTATGTTTGCTTGTTAGTACAGCCTTTTACGAAGAACTAAAGTGTGCCACTGAGTGTCATTTAGACTCAGGCTGGATTTATATGAAGTAGAATGTGTTGGAGAGAAGAATGGATTGATATTTTTAGATCTTTTTAAATTTAAAAAGCTTTACACCACCATTAGCACATTCATTGAAGTAGCATTCAATTATGAGATGGGTTTTTATGCATATATAATATATCAAATTAAGCAGAAGAAAATAACGTTAAGCCTTCTTATTTTAACTGCCTTTCCATTTCATCAGTTTTGGAAAAGTAATTCTTAATTTTTCAATTATTTTTTTATTAAGTGCTCACTGTAAGGATGGCAATTCACTGAGTACTTTGAGGAAAAACAACTAGAGATTAGCCAAAGTAGTGAAGATGTCCTATAGGGATTGTGGTTTTCTTATTCTACATGGAAAACAAGCCTGGATGCCCCCTTATTTTCATCCCTATTATCAACCACACTGTAGATCAAGAGAGTGAACTCAAAAGTCGAGACTGGACAGGTAAATAAACAAGGGCCATGTGCTGGGTGGAAGGCACCAGAGGTATGGACGCTATGAAAGGTGAAGCTAGTGTGATTCATCTCAGTATCACGGTTGTTATTTACCTCTAGCTAATTGGAATTGTAGGCCCAGGGCTAACAAAGCCTGCATATTTATTTTCAGGAAATTCTTTTCAATTTTTAAATGTTGGCAACTAATTCAAATTAAAGGGACGTGCTGTCAGTGCTGTGTCATAGCCCACCAGGTGCGACATTTGGCTTAGAGTGAAATGAAATTAGAAGACAGAATTGTTAGAAACAGCAAGCAACAAACAAACAAAAAAAGTGTAAGAACTTTGGTTGCAAGTGACAGAAAGTTCAACTCCAATTGGCTCTTCATTTTTATTTTATAAACTTTTTTATTTGAGTAGAATTGACTCCAATTGACTTTTTAAAGTGGGGGGAGGATATTTTGAGGGAAAAATCCAGATGTAAAAGTAGCTTCAGGCAGGGCTGGATCTAACAATTCAACGCTGTCAACATCATTTCTCTCCATTTCTTGCCTTGGCCTTCCAAGTTTTCTGCTTTATCCTCAAGTTCTCCATGGTGACCCTCAGTACATTCAGGCTTATTTATTAGAATTGAAAAGTAGCTGCCATGTTCAAGATGTCATATCTCCACACCATACGACTAAGAGAAAAAGAAGTTCTTTAGCTCCTACAGAAGATAAAGTAAATGTCTCTTTCCAAACGGAGGGGTGGGGGGGAAGTGTTTCTTTGTATGAAACTACTTCCTATGAGGTGTGGTTCCTACCTTGGACCACTATGACAAGGAGATGGAATTACCATATAACTTAAGCCATTTAGAGTTTCAGGGGCTCCCCTAGAACAGCCCTATCCAATAACACATAGCTAAGAATGACAAAGGGTTGTTTCAAGTATTTTCTTTAGGGATTACTGCTGTAGAGAAAGAGAAATGGACTCAGAATCACAAGCAATAGTTATCCATCAGATTGGGGGAAACTATTAAAGAAACTGAAAATAAAACACCGAATTAGTAAGGGGAAAAAAAGTAAGAAAAGAACACGCTAATAAATGTGAAATTTTCAATATAGAAGGTGTGGAGATCAAAGAGAATTGATGCAGGGACCTAAAATACAAGGACAAAAATATCCACTGTGAAAGTACTAGAAGAAAACATGGAAGGATTTTTATTTTTGTAATTTTAAAGTTAGCAAGTTCTTTCTAGTTAACATACAAAACCCAGAAGCCATAAAGGAGAAGTTAGATAAATTTGACTACCTGAAACCTTAAAATTCAACTTGTCTACAATACCATAATTTTATTAAAAATAAGCCAAATAACAAACTGGTAACCTATTTGCAACTCATCTTTGTGATGCACAAAGAAATAACATCATAAATGTTTTAAAGAGCTGTTACAAGGGCTCCTGGGTTGTTCAGTCAGTTAAGCATCTGACTCTTGGTTTTAGCTCAGGTCATGATCTCATGGTTTGTGAGTTCAAGACCTGCATCTGACTCTATGCTGGCAGTGCAGAGCCTGCTTGGAATTCTCTCTCTCTCCCTTTCTCTCTGCCCCTCCCCCACTCGCTCTGTCTCTTTCTCAAAATAAATTTTAAAAACTTAAAAAAAATATATAAAGAGCTCTTAAAAATCAAAAGATAAACCCAATAAGAAACTGAGCAAAAGTTATTAATAGGAAAAAATGGCTTAAAAATGAGAAAATGCACAACTTTAGTTGTAGTTAAATGTAAATCAAAAGAAGCAGACATTATTTTTCACATACTAGATTACCAAGGATCAAAAAAGTCGGTGTTATACAATATGGCAAAGCTGTGAAGAAACAGACCTTTTCTTGCATCTTTGATGGGAACATAAATTGGTGCAATCTTTTTGAAGGACAATTGGAAGGTATCACTCAAAATGAAAACATACTACCTCTTGGCTATGCCATTTGACTTCAAGGACTGTATCTGTCAATGTCCCTCAGTCAAAGAATACCAGGAATGCAACTATAGTTGAATTTGTTGGATTTATTACTCATCACATCAAGACAGAACACAGACCACAGAGAACCATGAGGTGCCTCAGTAAGAGGGTCTCATTTCTAACACCTTATTATGGGATTTGGGCTTTGATTGGATGATCTGGGGGAGAGTCCAAGGGTGTGGGACTTAGGTCTGGATTGGGTGCTGTCACAAATTCAGGACAATATATGATTGAGTGTCTCAATCGGTCTTATCTAGTGAGAGGTCAGACTAGAATGGGGCCAAAGCTATAGTTTACAAAAAACAAACAAACAAACCAAAACCAGCAGTCAATCTTATTAAATGGCAGAAGGGATGTTTGCTATTTTGAATGTTTGTATAGAGACCTTGTTTTGTCTGTGCTTGGACAAAATTATGAAGTGGTCTTGTGCTGACAAATTTTATTCTGTGAGTGATGTCAGGGGCTGCCCTTTTCTTTCTCACATCCTAATGATCTACTTCCAGTTATGCAAAGAGATTTATGTACAAAGATAGTCAATATAGCAATATTTATAGCAAAATATTCTAAAGATTCACCAGTGGCAGAAAGACTAAGTAAATTATGATTACAGTTGTACAATGGATTATTATGTCTCTGTGAAAAATGATGCAAACATGTGTTGACAGGAAGAATTCCAAAATATTATTAGGTGGGGCACCTAGCCGGCTCAGTCAGAAGAGCATGAGACTCTTGAACACTGGGCATGAGTTCAAGCCCCACGTTGGATGTAGAGAGTACATAAATACATACATACATACACATAGACATACTAAAAAAAAAAATACTATTAGATGATGAGAGCAAAGTGTAAATTGCATCTGTTCCCATTTGTGCTGAAAGTCATTAGTGCTGTTTCATAAATACTTCTGTTTCATCCTCCTCCGGTTGCAGGATAAGAATACATTTCCTGGCCCCTTTGTGTTTAGACAGGGCCACATTACTAGTTCTTGTAATGAGTTACCAATAAGACATGAGTCACTTTTGAATTCTAACAGTTAATTGTTGATCCAAGGTCCTCAGTAACTCTCTTTCCCTTTGTCATGGCTACTGGCAGTGATCCAGATGGCAGTCTGGATCCTAGAAGAAGAAAAGCATGAATCAGAGCCTCCAGGCCCCCTCTAATAGCATGAAAAAAAAAAAAAAAGCCTTATTGTTTAAAACCACGAAGGTTATAGGATTGTTCGTAATCAGGGCATAACCTAGTCTGCCCTGGCTAATGTGAAATTAGTACCAGAATTGGATGCTACAGTAAAGAATATTGGCTTTAGGTTAGGGGTAGGGTTGTGCTCAGAGAGAAAACTGTGGTCTGTGAGAAAGCTGTAAGAACAAGGATCCATATCGTATAGTAGCAAAACATACAGTAAAATTGTCACATCAAAAAAATGAAAAGGCAGCGAATGTACCTATTAGAATTGAAGCCTTCAGGGGAAGAAGTTGAAAGACAAAATGTTAGTCACAAGTGCTAGTTTCTATTGACTGCATTTGGCAAAGTATTACAAGAAATAGACTAGAATTAGCTGTTTCATAAGTGGGAATACAGTTGCTCTTTCAACATGTAGTTTCAAGCGATCTTTTGTTTCAGGAAAATTCTCTTGGTTTCTATTTTCCAGCATGCATTCTCATCCATGGCTTTAGTTTCTGTCCTTAGCATCTCCTTTTATGTATTTTTTGCATCTTCTTTGCCTGTAACTCTCACTGTCTCTCAAATACTTTTTTAACATTTTATTTCTTTTTGATTTTTTTACTTTTTCCTTTCTACTTATCCTAAGGCATTCATTATCTTTATTGATTCCCTTTTGTGTTCTTTCCAGTTTATTCTCCAATTCTAAAATGACTTTTTATTTTATTAATAATATTTTACATTCTATGGGCTCATATTCCAAATTTTCATATTCATTTCTCTCTTCTCCAATTTTTAGAATTTTTTAGAGTCAAGATTTCTGCTGTTTCATAGCTATGAATGTTTGCTTGAATAATTTTATCTCAATTTTTTAAAACATGGTCACAGTTTTCATATGTTTTTATATGTATATCATCCTGGCCACCATTATCTTTAAGGATATTATTTTGCTCCATTTTTTCTTTCTTATTATAAAAATCCTTTTCTGTTATGATTTTCATAAGTTACACATTTTCTGTGCTAGAAAGGGAGAAATCAGGAAAGTTTCCCTAGCTTCATGGCTCAAGATCTCCTTCTGTAATTTTCAAAATGTATTCAAAAAGAAAAATTGATATTTTCTTGAAATGTGCTAACTCTGGTTCTTTCTCCTCAATATCTTCTCTGAACATTTTCTTTCCTTTCTTCCTATTGGAGTTCTACTCCTGGTACTTTTTTACTTGTCGCAGGATTTGATACTGGAAGGGAATTGTACCTGATTACTGGCAAGTGTTTATGAAGCCCAGATCTTTCCAGCACCATCATGCACACCATGGGCCCACAGCTCACACTGTGAACTGAGGTCTGTCCATTTCCTTCCCAGTTTTAGCTGCTGGCCTCAAATTTTTCTGATGAGTTTACCAGTGAGTACTGGCTGGTAATTTGGGTATTTTTCAGCTCCGGGGCTATTAGAACCTTCTTTGTCTTTCCTGTGTTCTCTTTCACATTGTTGCTGACACCATGTGGTTCTCTTGGTGGTGGAGATGGTTGGTCTTCACCCGCTCTGTTTTAGGGCTTAAAGTTAATCCAGTTTTAGATTTTAATGGAAGAGGTTGCCCATGTGGTTAGCTTTTACTATCCTAGTTCTGGTACCTGATAATATGAGAAGATTTGCAGACATTAAAAATGTTTGAAAATCTTGGTTTTATGCTTTTATATATTTTTGTTCTTTCTTATGTATAAAATTTATCATATACAGTTGTATACATTCATATTATATGTGTGTGTGTCTGTGTGTGTGTCAGTACAGCTCTGTGACATCTTGAGCAGAAAAAAAAAAAAAAAAAAACAGTGTAAATTCATTCCAACTTTGTAACTATTGTAAGTGACCCAAATCTCATTACAATCTTCTAACATCCGTATTTGGGTTTATACTCTACATGCACATAGATGCGTGCCTGAGGATGAACACTCCTTTAAAGATAGATGATTCCAAATTTTAAGGCAGAAAAAAAATTTGTATGGGCCTAGTTTTATTTGTTGCTACTGATTTTATAGATGAGGAAATTGAACTCCAAAGAGTGTTGCTAGACACAAGCATACTTTCAAAAATGTCAGCAAAAGTGCTGAAATAAAGAGAGACAAATTATTTATATACATAAGAAAGAACCAAAAAGGGAAACAAATAAGGGTCCTTCTTCATCAAATTTATGCAGTTTGATTATTAAAATAAGATTAGTGATAACTATTATGATAATTATAAGACACTGAACAGACTTCATCTAAGAAAGTCTTTAAGTTAAATTCCTAATAATATACAAGGAATTTTTTTTTAATTACCAGGGTATTAAAATCCACAAGAAAAACAAATATAGTAGAATATGCTTACTATTTTATTGAATTAAATATATAGGAATTGTTAATATATAAATATGAAGAATTGTTAATATACAAAAGAATTAAATATGTCTATAAAATTGAGATATATACTCTGTTTGATCAACACAGAATACACAAGAAAGCCAAGTTATCCCAGCAAAAGTAGAGTCAGTAGCAAGAAAAGGAAGACCTGATCGGCAATATAATTAATCAGATTCAAAGGGTGTCCACAGCTAATCAGCTTCAGTGGTCACACACAATAATCAAGTAAAAGGAAGGTTCAACAGGGTGTTCTAAAATGATAAATTAACCAAATGTACAAAAGAATAAAGCGGACCATGCAGACACAGTCCCTCATCTCCTAGGAGCTGACAATTCTTGATGGTCCAACTAATTATAATAAAATGCTAATAAGAAATATATAAGATTTTAATAGTACTAACAAATACACGAATACATCAACATGACAGGGCAATGGATAGGATAAACGTTGAAAGAATTTCTTACTTCTTGGAAAGCTACCAAGTCTCCAAAAATTAAAACTTTTATAAAGAAAAAAATTAGAAGTCTCAAGTTGTAATAATTCAAATTTTACTATAAAAAGGAATTTACTATTGATTAAGCAGCCTAGAAATTACCTTACACTACTTAACTAGAGCCATGTCTCAACCAAGAATTAAACTTTTTATAACCCATATCCAAAACCTGGCTAGCCTGAAATGATTCTATTTCATTAAAGATCTGGCAGTATTACTGAAATGCCGTGAAAGGGGTTTAATGGAAACCTAGGAAGACAAGACAAGAAATAATAAAAATAAGGATAAAAATAATATAGGATACTTTTGTTCCTGCTTTTAGATTAAATGTATTCATTAATTTTGTAATCATTATAATAGAGTGTTGCCCATTTTCAAAGGTGTGTATTTTTTTAAATTTTTATTTTTTAAGACATTATTTTTGAGTTATCTCTACACCCAATGTGGGGCTTGAACTCACAGCCCTGAGATCAAGAGTCACATGCTCTACCAACTGAGTCAGCCAGGCACCCCTAAAGGGGCTTAAAGCATTGAAAGTAACCTAGAATATAAAGAATTTAGAAGGATTTTTTTGGTAAACAATATTTAAAAATTGGGGGAAATTTACTTTGCTAAACTCAAAAAAATTTGTTTTATTCATGTCTGTGATATTCAGAGGAATTTTAAAAAGTGGTTTTAATAAAATCATGAGATTAATAAATTGTTTAATAATAAAGTCAAATATTAGTGACTATTACTTTCCCACACTAAAGCCCATCATTCAATAAATGTTACTAATAAAATTCTAGCCAGAGGAAGGCAGAAATTTACAAAGTAAACAAGTAAATAAGCAAGAAAAGTTCAGGTAGTTTGAAAGAAGCAAGGTGGAGTGATGCAATAGAAATGTGTGGCTGCATTCATTTGGACTGAGTTTCAGGGAGTGTCGCTGAATCTGTGATGCTGGGGGTGAGATCTAAATGACAAGATCTGGGGCCGCAGAGTCCAGGCAAAAAACAGCAAGAACGAGTGTCTTACAGCATATGTGTTTTCCTGTACCCAAGACTTAGAAAGACTTTCTTGGCATGGCTGGACAATGATAGATGAGTTTACGAATGGCAGGAGAAAAGACCAGATCATGTAGGGCCTCGTTAGCCACAGGAAGAGGTGGGGGCTTTATTCCCAGCCAAATGAGGAGTCACTGGAGGGTTGGGCAGAAAGGAGTCAGGAAGCAGTGAACGTGTCAGCCACTGTTCCTGTTTGAAGAAGAGTTTGCTGTGGAGCAAGATTGCAAGATGGTTGTCTCTTTACGTGGATCCTGGTTCCAACACTCCCTTGTCCCACAAAGCCTTTATATTGGTCTCTTCTTTATATTGGTCACACTGTGTGCTACTGTTTTATGGCATTTTAGGAATCTGTTGTGTTTCATCTCCCCTCAAAAGTCTTAGGATAGAAGATCCTTCAGGGTCGGGATTCTATCTTGTATGTCTTTGCCTCTGTAACAGAGTGTAACTTGGTGGCCAATAAAAAATGAATATTGTATGAAGATGAAAGAATAAGAGTGTATTTTGCTCAGTGGCAATACGTAGAATCAATCCAGCTACCGTCCACAAAAGTGTTGAAAGAATTAAAAAAAATAAATGATTGTTGGTATTGATATTAGTGGAGTATAAAAAAGGTGGGAATAAAGGTTGTCCCAACTTTTTATTCAGGACCAACTCGATATCTATTCTGGATAAAATAAAATAGAACTGTTAAAAAATAATTTAAGGGGCATCTGGGTGGTTCAGGTGGTTGAGCGTCCAATTCTTGGTACCGGCTCAGGTCAAGATCTCACAGTTTGCGAGTTCGAGCCCTTCGTGAGGCGCTACCCTGACAGCGTGGAGACTGCTTGGGATTCTCTGTCTCCCTCTCTCTCTCTCTCTCTGCCCCTCCCCAACTCACTCTGTCTCTCTCAAAAATAAATAAATAAACATTAAAAAAAGTTAAGGGGTGCCTGGGTGGCTCAGTCAGTTAAGCTTCCGACTTCAGCTCAGGTCATGATTTCATGGTTCATGAGTTTGAGCCCCACATCAGGCTCTCTGCTGTCAGTGCAGAGACTGTTTCGGACCCTCTGTCCACCTCCCTCACTTCCCCTCCTCTGTTAGTTCTCTCTCTCTCTCTCTCTTAAAAATAAATACATAAACGTTACAAACATCTTAAAAAATTGTAAGAGTTTAATTAATCTGGGTGGGAAAAATAAGGTTCAAAATGTTGCTGTCAGTTTGACAGTTAAAAGTTCCTTAGTAAAAGAAATGAAGAAAGAAGCAGATAGTTTTCTTATCATTTATTAGTGAAAAAGAAATGAAGAAAGCACTTTGTGAACAGTATTAAAGGGACAGAATATCATGTATCAGAGAAGAATGGACTGCACAAAGGAAGGCCAGGATTCAGGATGTGTATTGGAGTCAGCACAGAAAGGTGGCCAGAGATGAGAAGGAAGAAAATTGCAGAGGTGGGTGGCAGAAGGTCTGCTCGTCCATTAACAACACTGTATAGAAGCAGGGGGGTGAATCAGGTCCATGAAACCATTAAGGTACACACTTGTTGGCATGGATTTACTTACCTGGAGAGAACCCACTGAAATTGAAAACCACAGTTTAAGGGCCAACAGAAACAAGAGAAGCATTGGTTATCATCTACCCAAGCTTTTGATTTTGTAGATGAGCAAACTGAACTCCAGAAAGATGAAATCACATTTTGAGGCCACACAGCTAAGGAACAGAAACACTGAAATTTGAATCCAGGTGTTCTAATTCCAGTTCATTGCCCCTGCCAAAATATTCTGCAAATTGGATGATGACAGTCCATTTCCCCTTATTTTGGTCGTAGTGTTCAAAATCCTTTTGGGGAAATTCACTCCTGCCAGTTGTCTGCAGTCTTGGGGGGGGGGGGGGCGGGAACTGGTGCTCAAGTTGTCTCCCAGCTAAGGCCTGAGCGTATGACCAAAAGCTAGACAAATGAGAGCTTCTCTCTCTGGGGCTTTGAATCCTGAATCTACTAATTCTAGGACAGGAAAAACGGATGGAGCTGAATCATCACAGCAGGCAAGCAGGCAAGTCTGTCAATTACATTCAGCTGCATGAATCCCCGGAGCCTCCTCACTCTTGCTCCTCGTGAGCCTGGTTTTTCGTGTTGTTGTTATTTCACTTTTCCTTCCATTTTTGAATTATCTCATGTTACACACACTTATTCATTTTGTTATTATATATATAATATATAATATAATATATATTATATTATATATTTTATATATATTAGATATTTTATATTTTTATATATTATATTATATATATTTTTATATATTTTTACATATATTTAATATATAATACATATATTTTTTTATCATTTTGCTTAACACAACAGAGCCCATTTCTTTTGCTTACATCCAAAAAACTTTAATGCCAGCTCTGCTTCTAAGAATACAAACATGTCAGAACATGAGATCAGAAATTAAAGAAACAGTTAAAAGAAGAAAGGAAATGACAGAACCGAAGTTTTACAAACAAGACTGAAGCGGAATTTCAGATTAGGGGTATACACCTATTCATCCATGTACCGATATAATGCATTTTTATTAGGTATCTATACTGTGTCAGGCAGGAGTGAGATAGCAGCCGGTGGGCATCCAAATGAATGGAAGAGAGCCCACAACACATGCCAGAGACCTAACAGGCAAGCTGGGCAGCCGGAAGCAGAGAAAGTAGCACCCAAGAGCAAGGACTAATAGATTGGGAGAGAAAGCTGTCAGAACATGATCTGCAAGAAGACTGAACTGTGTGCTCCCTGGAGCCACCTCATTCTTACTTCTGAGCCTGGTTCTTTCATTCTCCCTTCGGTTCTGGAAATTCTGAAATTGATCCCTGAATATAGGGCACAGCTGAGCCCACAGGTAGCACTAAGAACAGCAGGCACAATAAGACGACTCCACGGTCTTTCAATCTCTTACCTGGGCCTTGCAATTCTATTAAAATGTCACTGGGGGGAAATCAATGGTCAGGGAGAGGACACTGGGATTCTTGACATGATTTTGCATTTAGAAGCCCTGAGCCCGACAGTCCAACAGTCCTTCTCGCCGGGCCTCACTTTCCTCTTCTGCACAATGAAGAAACAACACCCGCTCAGCTTGCCTCCTGAGTCGTGAGAAACACATAAGAAAATGGATGCAATAGCTTAGTAAATTGAGAAAAAAGATCAAGAGAAAAATGTAACTTTCCCTGTGGCATTGTTTTCAGCCTTTGTTATGAACAGCCATTTCTCAGCCATGGCAGAGAGAGAAGTTAAAAAAAAAAAAAACAAAAAAACAGCTAAAGAAAAGGAGATTGTGGCTCTTCTACCAGCTTCAAAGGCCAGCCTCCGGGTTATGCAGCTCCTAGAAATAAGGACAGAACAGAGGCTCTGGGAAGAGTTTTGACAAAAATTAAAGTGTAGGAAAGGTATGCCATGACTGAGAAATTACGAGTATTTGTTCAGAAAATATATGGATTGCCATTGGAAATAATCTCTTTGAAAATGAGAATATATCCTTTATTTCTGAATCCATGCATTTAGCATCTGTCACAAATAAACGCTGTTGAATAAATGCATGAATGAAAATTACTCTTGCTTTGGCCCCAAATACATATACTTGCCCAGCGTGGTACTCACTGTTTCTAAAATTGTGACATCAGTCATGCTGCTTAGAATGACAAACTCAGTACAGAATTTGTCTATTGTCCCTCTGGAGCCCTCTAATTTTACATCGCTGATGAAAAATTACAGAAATGTAGAATGACAATGGGAATAAACCCATAGCAATAAAGGTAAGGTACCAATATTTTATTAGGAAGTTCAGTTCTATGAAAGCAAGAATGAAGGACAGAAGGAAGCAAAGTAAGGAAGGAGGAGTGGAAAATTAAAGTGGTACATCACTGAGCTGGGCAAAAATTTTTAACTTCAGCAACTGGTTTCTTGGCCATATGACCTACTATGTCCCAGAAACCGTCCATAACCAGGAAATAAAAGAATTATTCGGCTAGCCTCTTCCTGTTCCAGACCTGTCCCAGACCTCTTGTTAAAATTTACCCCACATCACAGCATCTCTAGATTGTGTTATCTCTCTTTCTGGGCAAGTTCTGAACCCTCTTCAGGTCCAGTAAAGCCATTCAGTCAGGCACATGGTCAGGTTCTTCTTGGCACTCGCGATATCTTGTTGGACTAAAAGCACAGAAGCTGTCCAAGACTGCTAGGGTCTCAGGAGCCAGGGTGTCTGGCTGGCTCATTTGGTTAAACATCCGAGTATTTTGGCTGAAGTCATGAGCCCACTGACATCACAGAGTCTGCTTGGGATTCTCTGTCTTCTCTCTCTGCCTCTTCCCTACTCACATGCTCTCTCTCTCTCTCTCTCTCAGAATAAATTAATAAACTTAAAAAAAAAAAAAGATCTCAGGAGTCAACTTGAGAAGTTCTCATTGGAGTAAAATGGAAAAATTAGCAGCAAAGATACTGACTACACTGTATAAAACAGATCAAATACTTTAAAATCCCTGAATTTTTCATAATACTAAAAAAAAACAAAAGCAACCACATTTGTTTGTTAGGGCACCATTCTATTGTTTTGAAAACCAATAAATAAAGGAAATACATTGAGCACATATCTTGCCTTTTCTATACAATCTATATTCAAGGTAACAAATAGCTAATATGGAAAAATTCTTTATAGTAGAATAGATCATTCAAAGATGTAGGAAAACTAAGAAAGTCAACATTTTGCAATCCTAGTGACATAGCAATCCAGTCAAAGATCATCAGTTGTTGCTAAAACCATTAGGTAAATGTTGGTGGGGAGCTTTGTGATAAATTGATTAGACTGACATTCTTTGAACCAACTGATTAATCTTCCTATCACTCAAAGTGGATCAAGCAGACCTGATGCCCCTTCTTCTGATGTGATGCTATAGGAAGTACATAGCCCCATTCAGGCCATATTATTGCAAAAGGAAAAGGTTTTTGAAAACAACAACAACATTAATTTAATTAAGCATCTAGTTCTAAGTACCAGTTTTATAGAAAGCATTTAAAGAAACACTCATTAACAGCATTATGACATGACTCACCTAATTCAGCTATTCCATATTTGTTTGTTTCTTCGTGTGAGGAAAAACCATTAGTCGGAACTACATGGACACTGTATAATTATTATTCTTAAAGATTACAAATACATTATCATTAAAGTCCAAAGTGATCTCAAGAAGGGTATCTGACCTTCATTAATTTACTTATTCAATCAAGATTTATTAGCCATCTACTGTAGGTCTAGCACCGCAGTAAGTGCTATTGATTCAGAGATGCACATTAGAGTCTCCTTCCTGGATTTGATCATCGTTCCCTCAAAAGCTCGGATTCCATTCTTTTTTTTTTTTTTTTTTAATGTTTGTTTATTTTTGAGAGAGAGAGAGAGAGAGAGAGAGAGACAGAGCGTAAGCGGGGGAGGGGCTGAGAGAGAGGGAGACACAGAATCTGAAGCAGGCTGCAGGCTCTGAGCTGTCAGCACAGAGCCTGATGTGGGGCTCGAACCCATGAACCATGAGATTATGACCTGAGCTGAAGTCAGATGCTTAACTGACTGAGCCACCCAGGCACCCCAGGATAAATTAACCGTGAAGAGGTATTTGGAAGGGAGTGGTAGGAAGAGCTCTGACCTAGTTATCTAAATATCTGATAGCAGTCAAGTAGATATTAGACATGATCCAAGGCCATGTTAATGAGAATGGTAAGAGTTTTAGTTTGGGAAATTAAAATATATATTTTTGGCATTGAATCATAAAGCATAAAGCATAAAAAATTGCTTTATTCTCAATTTGTTCATGGCTTCTTTGATCTGAAAGTCTAGTTTATATAGAATTGGTGCAATAAAAAATTCAAATAACATTTAGCATTTTAACATGAACTTTTTTAAAAAAAAATTAAGTTTATTTATTTTGAGAGAGAGAGGCAGGGAGGGGCAGAGAGAGAGGGAGAGAGAATGCAGATCCGGGGCTGGACTTCATGAACCATGAGACCACGACCTGAGCCGAAATCAAGAGTCAGATACTTAACTGAGGCACTCCTGAACATTTTTTACATTGGTTAGCAGGTACTTCACTTACAGACAAGTAAAAAAAAGAAAAAAAAAAAAAACAACAAAAAAAATTGTTTTGGTATGGAAGTCAACCAGAAGAACAATATATATAGTGTCATTAGTCACAAATGGACTTCTAAGAGAGTCAGCTGATTTTTAAAATTTGGAAAGAAGAAGAATGGAACCTCTGGAATTTCATCCTCATATGACAGAGTCCAACAAGGAGTCCTGCAGACTCCTTGTCAAGCAAAGATTATATGCAGGTTTGTCATGTAATTGGAATAATATATCACTTTTGTAGAGGGACTTTAGTTGCATCATTGTGTCCAGTAAGCATTTTTTAATCATCTTGGCTGGAAAGAAAGCTCAGGAGACTTCATAGTCTTTGAAATAATTTTGAAAAAGAACCCTTCATATTTCATAGAATACATTTTTCAACAAATTAACTAGAGTTATGAGAGTTTGGGAAAATAGGTCCTCTGAACTTCTTGAGGTCAATGAGAGTTTAACTTGCTTTCAAAAGTAATCTTTCTGTCTTATTGTCCCCTATGGGAAGCTTGAAAGACTCCTTCTTTACTTGTGTCAAAGTCCCACTTTCAGAGGAAGAGACCAGTTTAGCCAGTTGAGACTAGCAAAAGGACTCTTTAACTTGCATTGGGGACAGTGGCAAGAAGCTAGATTGAAGAGAAGACAATTAGGACACCAAGAAATGGACTTCCTGGAGATACCCTGAGCAACTATATGAGAGACTCTTTCAAAGGAGAGATCCGAATAGGGGATGTGACTGTGATAATACAGTGGATGATTCTGAGATTATCTCCCTCACATCCCTATTTAGAGAATTTCTTCTGATCTCAGTCCATCTCCTTGGTCCCCAAAGGAGCTATTGCAATAGTACTATCTTTGGGTGTTTTGCTTATAAATAGTGAATCTTAAGACCTCTGGATCCATGTTTCTTGCCACACATATGAAAGCACAGAGATAGCTGGTCAATAGGGAGAAAGGAATAATGAAGCAGAGGCACAAAATGATGAGAAAAAAAGACATGGGAAATAGAGTCCCAAACATTGGTATGCTAGGAGATGTTTAACAACTAGTACCCCATTAAAAAAATTTTTTTAAAGGCCTGATTGGGGCGCCTGGGTAGCTCAGTCAGTCAAGTGTCCAACTCTTGATCTTGGCTCAGGTCATGATCCCAGGGTCGTGAGATCAAGCCCTGTGTGGGGCTCCACACTGAGCATGGAGCCTGCTTAAGATTCTCTCTCTTTCTCCCTCTGCCCCTCTCCCTCGCTCACACTATCTCTTTCTCTAAAAAAGAAAAGTGAATAAATAATGATAATAAATAAAAATTTTAAAGGCCTACTTGTAGCATTTGCCAATGACCTTGGTGTAAATTCTCCTATTATAGCTGATTTCAAACTAATGGGATGTCACTGAATGTATATAGTATTATATAGTATTTCCAACACAGAGATACAATTAATGTGTATAATTTCAAGAGCACAGATGATAATAAAATATCAAATAGGTAATATTAAAACCAATAACAGCAAAAAAATATCAGGAAATAATGAGATCTGATTAAGTTTACTTAACTGTATTTTTTTTTCAATTTTTAATAATGGCTGTGTTTTACAATGAGCTTTAAAAAGTCCTGAATTTAATAATTGACCTGGTTAACTGGAAAGGCTGGTTCTCAGTGGGCCTGATGGTTTAAACATGCCTTGTTTCAGTTGTCTCTTAAACCAGCAATCCCTTTCTTGTCCTTGAATTACTTGAGATAACTCAGTGCTTTAAAAATTTTTTTTAAGCATTTATTTATTTTTGAGACAGGGAGAGATAGAGCATGAACAGGGGAGGATCAGAGAGAGGGAGACACAGAATCTGAAACAGGCTCCAGGCTCTGAGCTGTCAGCACAGAGCCCGACGTGGGGCTCGAGCTCACGGAGTGTGAGATCATGACTTGAGCCGAAGTCGGCCGCTTAACCGACTGAGCCACCCAGGCGCCTCTACTCAGTGCTTTTAAAGTAAGCCTCTCTCTCTCTCTCTCTCCCTCCCTCCCTCCCTTCCTCTTTCTTTCTCACTCCCTCTCTCTCTCTGTTACACATAAGCTGACTCATGTTGGATTTTGGCCATTTGTCACATGGGTAGGTGTTTTACTAGGGGTTGGTTCTCACTACAATTTTCAAGATAGTAGAAAAAGTATAATATATAAAAATCCTTAATAGTATTTCCTTTTTACTGATTCCTTGTGTAAAGTACTATGGTTAACACTCTGATACAAGCTAACTTCAGGTTTTTTCCCCTCATGATTGCTTATACCAATTATCCTTCCACCATCCAGGCAGCTACAAGAGCTTGGCTTATGAATGCCTTCAGGGCCAGTGAGAATATAACTGGGAAGAAGGCATTGTTCATCTTCAAGTTTCAAATTAGGCTTTTTAAAAAGTCTGTCGTATAAGCTATAGTCTTGAAAGCAAGTGTTTCTCTTATAGAAGCTAGGCTTTTTTGAGTAATAAAAGATTTTGATGATCTCTAAAGACTAAGATCCTTGCAGTTCTCAGAGCACAGTGTTCATGGGTAAATCAGAGGATGAGGAGGATATGTGACAATGTAAGAACAATTTCCTATCCCAAAAAGATAGAAAAATGAGACTAATGGGTAATAAGGGAAAATCAGTAAGGAAATGGCTAGAACTTAGAATGTGTTACCCTGAAAGATGCTCAAAGGTTCCACGTTGCTGGAATTGGGGGTAGTATATAGCAGCACAATGAAAACTGTGATAGAAGCCCAACCATACTTGAGAGTCTCCCACAACATAAAAGGCTACACATTTTTACAAGGTATTCCTGCAAGTTTCCAACATGGTCCCTAAGCAATAAAGCAGAATGACTGAGGAGGGTGTACCAGTGCATGGGTCTTGGACCCCCCCAAGAGAGGACATGCTGAGGCCCATGGACTGCAAGAAGCCTAATGGGGGGGGGGGGTGGGGAGGATGCAGGATTTACATTCATAACAATCAGAGGTTATTGCAGCACTGGGGCCTCTGGCAGTGAAAGCAACAAAGACCAGCTGCCTATTCCCAGACTTAGTGAATTACCCCCCAGCATAGGCCAGGGACAACAGAACATGGTAGTTGGATTAGAGGTTCCAACGTGCCAATACTGGCATGGCTCAGGCACTCATAGTGTCTCTACAGAGGTCAGGAGAAAGAGAACGGGATTAGAAAAAAAGTCTGAGTTCTCCTGAATTGGCAACATTTTATTACGTACCTTTAGCAGGCCCGGGCCTTATGAACAAAGTTCCATTATGTTGTATATAGACAAACATTAAGAGTTACCTTTTTCACACCTAAGATTTTTTTAAATAGTTTCTATAAATTCTTCCCACTAGAAATTTCTGGTTCAGTTTAGGATTAGGAGCAGGGATCATAGGATTTAAGATTTAGAGGCTAAGTATTCCTTGTCCCATTTTCTAGCCTGAGGTCTACTTACAAAAAAAAGTAGAGTCTGAGAATCACCAGAGTACATGGGTAATAAGTACTTTGTTTGTCTTTGGGATAAACTAGGTCCTATATTCTTTTAATATAAATATATAGGATCCATAAATACATGTCGGGACAACAGTTTTTGCCATATAATTTTGATATTTCCATTAGCACTTAAAGACTGGAATAGGTCCAAAGTGAAATTCAGCATTGTCCATTATAAGTATTTTTGTCTGAGTCCAAGATAAGTGCAGTTTGATAATAGATCAACAAATATTAGTCATTTTTTAAAAGAAAGAAATAAAGGAAAAAAGAAGAAATTCATCCTCAAATGATTCAGATTCTGATTCTGGCCTAGGTTGAGTCTTGGGAATGTTCGTATCAACAAGTAGCTTTCTCAGGTAGTAATCTTGCAATGAAAAGAACCATCTCTACACATCCAGGCACAAAAATGGTCTTAGATTTGACATAATTCATAGCATTCAACCATAAGTTGAAGGACCAGGCTTTGCAAAGAGGCATTAGGAAGCTCAGTTGATCTCAGTAACAGTAATTGGTAAACAGTTTCTCTTTTCAAGAGAGGAAGAGAGAAAGAAAGAAAGAAAGAAAGAAAGAAAGAAAGAAAGAAAGAAAGAAAAAGATGGAAGGAAAGAAAGAAAAGAAAAGAAAAAGAAAAAGAAAAAGAAAAGAAAAGAAAAGAAAAAGAAAAGAGAGAGAATTACACTCTTATTCAGTCTCTGCCTCGATTTTCTGAAGATTCAGACTCCAAGACAAGAGCATTTGATAGACTGAGTTTTGGTCTTATGTCCTCCAGTTGGCCAGAGGAAGCCAAGATACATTGATTGGCAGTTCCATTAAAGGGGAAAAGTAGATCCCCAAAATAAAAGTAGGGGCTATTACTAGAAGAAAGAAGACTTGATGATAGGAAGACAAAACCACAGTTGTTCATCACAGAACCCAGGTAACTCAGATGTGGTAATGAAAACCACATGTCTAGAAAGATTGCCATTGGCTAGTCCAAGTGAAGTGGTATTTACAATTAATTGACCACAGCCAGTTACAGAAAGCTTGCCGTTGGGGATTCTATGATGATATCTGTATTGGCTTCCCAGGGCTGCCATAACAAAAGACTACAAACTGAGTTGTTTAAAATAATGGAAAATTACCCTCTTACAATTCTGGAGACTAAAAGTCTGAAATCAAAATGTATGCTGAGCTCTACTTTCATAAAGGCTCTAGGGTAGGATCCTTCTTTGCCTCTTAGGACAGCTTCTAGTGGCTCCAGGCATTCCTTGGCTTGGGATACGTAACCCCAATCTCCGGCTCAATCTTCACATGGCCTTCTTTGTGTTTTGGTACATCTCTATTTCAAATCTCCTTTTGCTTTTCCCTTACAGGAACACTTGTTATTGGATCTAGGTAGGACAAACCCAATTCTGAAAATGATCTCATCTGAGATCCTTAACTTAATTATATTAGAAATCTCTTTCTCTAAATGAGGTGATATTCATGGGTCAGGGATTACAACATGGACTTACCTTTTTTCTTTTCTTTTTTCTTTTAAGTTTATTTATTTATTTTGAGAGAGAGAGAGAGAGAGAGAGAGAGAGAGAGAGAGAGAGAGATATCATGAGCTGGGGAGGGGCAGAGAGAAGAAAGAGATTGAATCCCAAGCAGGCTCCATGCTCCATGCTGAGTTGACAACTAGGGGCTCCATCCCTTGACAGTGAGATCGTGACCTGAGCCAAAATCAAGAGTCAGACATTTAACCAACTGAGCCACCCAGGTGCCCCAACATGGACTTATCTTTTGCAGGGAATGGGGGCCACCATTCAATTTACTACCCTATCCTTAAAGACTATTCAAGCTCTAGAGTAGATTCCAGGGATGATACAATATATAACTAAAAATCAAGGTCAATTGTGATAAGTTCCAAATAACATTTAAAAAAAGAAAGGGAAAAGGGGAACTTTGGTGACTCAGTTGAACATCCGATTTTGGCTCAGGTCATGATCTCGGGGTTTGTGAGTTTGAGCCCTGCATGGAGCTTGCTGCTGTCAGTACAGAGCCCACTTTGGATCCTCTGTCCCCCTCTCTCTTGACCCATCCCCCACTCATGCTCTCTTTCAAAAATAAAAAAAATAAGCATTTTAAAAAGTAAATAAACATTTTTTTAAAAAGGAAAAAGAAAAAAAATTCTGGGTCCAACATAAAGGGGTAAGCACACTTTCTGAGAAAATGAGAGAAGACCTATGGGCAAATAAATGGCATCTCCAGTAGACAGATATGATAAAGAGAGTGTTCTAGCCAGAAAAAAAAACTACGTGAACAAAGCTTTGGAAGCTGAAAAGAAGAAAATATGATTAATCCATTAGTTTAGTGTAGATTTTAAATTGAAAGCATCACAAACACTGAATAATTTGATCAGAAAATAAATTTTTTAGAGGATATTGAGTTCTTCACACAGTCTCCAGGAAAACTGAGAACCAGATTCAGAAACTAGGATGAACATCACACACAGAACTGATCTTATGAAGAAATCATGCCTTCCCCACCGCCCCCACCCCACATTTGGGCACAGGTTGTTATATGTTATACCAATGCTATCAATGACCAATGCTATCCAGATTCCTGCCACATTCCCCTCTTTACTGTAAAAAGAAAAGTAATGTTAGCAAGGATTGGCCCATGTAGTAGGCAGAATTCAATGATGGTACCCTATGATATCCCATCCTAATTTCCAGGATTGTGAATATGATGACATACCATGACTGTAATTATGTTAGATTACATGGCACAAGGGTTTATATAGATGCATTTAAGGCTACTACTGAGTTGACTATAGAGAGATTGTCTAGGTGGGCCTAATGTAATCAAAGAGGTTTTTTTTTGTTTTTTTTTGTTTTTTTTTTTGTTTTTTTACATAAAGACTTTATTCTAGTTGGTGGTGCTATGGGAGGTCAGAGACATTTGAAGCACAAGGATTTGGTGTGCTGTTTCTGGCTTTAAAGATGAAGGGGACCATATAGAAAGACAGGAGCGTGATCTCTGGCTAACATCCAGGAAAGAGATGGGGACCTCAGTCCTATTAATGCAAGGACCTGAATTCTGCCAATGATCTGAATGAGACTGGGAGCATGTTCTTCTCCAGAGCCTCCACATAAGAGTCCGTCCTGGCCCACACCTTGATTTTGACCCATGAGACCCTAAGCAGAGAACCCAGATAGGTCTACTCTGACTTCTGACCTACAGAACTGTGAGCTAATAAATGGGTGAAATTTTAAGCCTCTCTAACGTGGTGGCAATTCGTTATAGCAACAGTAGAAACCGAATATAGTCAGCTTCAAGGATGTTTTATTAGATCATGGAACCGAGCCCAGGGTCTTGTCGCTCAGCACTTTCTTTTGTGGGACTGTCTCCTCCTACAGATTGTGTGCGAGGTTCTAATTCTGCGGTTAAGGCCAAGTGCCCTCTCTCTGCTCCCACTTCGGACCTCTTCCTTCAGTTCCCTCTGACTGAGTCTCACCCACGTGCCTGACAAAAGAGGAATGGGACCAGAGCTTACTCCCTCCTAAAAAGTCCTGAGGTGGGTTGCCCAGACCTTGAAGACACTAGGCCTTGGGGCATATCCTCTTGCCCTTTTTCTTCCTGATAGCTGGAATGTGCAAAGATGTGAGTCTTCTTCTTGTCCACCCAAATTATGAACCTATTAAGAAGTGAAGTAAAGAATTGGCAGATAGCAAAAATATCCCCTTCGTTCAGGGGTCATATTCAAAATATTTAATACTTTCATGAGCACCTGGTTGGCTCAGTCAGTTGAGTCTGACTCTTGCTTTCAGCTCAGGTCATGATCTCACAGTTTTGGGAATTCAAGCCCCACGTTGGGCTCTGCACTGGCAGCACGAAGCTTGCTTGCGATTCTGTCTCTCTTCCTCTCTCTCTTCCCCTCCCCTCCTCATGCTGTCTCTGTCTCTCTCAAATAAATAAACTAAAAAATTACAAAATATTTAATACTCTCTATGCTAATATAAAGTAAAATACAGATTCAATATTTAAAATCTAGTTCCTTATTATCTAAATACAGAGTATGTTATAAAGTACACAATCATGATAACTTGCAATGCAAATATTGATCAAATAATTCTAACAATTAAGTCATTTGTTGATTTTTATAAATTGTTGATATAATCTTTTGTTTGACAAAGTTGTAAACAGCTAAGTAACATTCATATCAAAGTCACGACCTTGAACTGCATCAACGTTTTTGACTTCCCACTTAAAGTTATACCTGCTGGTGATATGTAACTTAATAAGTAGAGAATATCTCTTAATGTCTATTGTGTAGTTCATGGTACTACTCTCTCAGATTATACCTTTGTTTAAATAATACCAATTAAACATTTAAAAATATTAAGCTTTTCAATACAGTGAAAAATTTTAAGCAATCTGTACAGTAATACAAATTTATTTATAAACCAATGTTAAAATATATCCCCTTCATTACCTAAATTCTTCTGAAACTTTTATATATTCAATATTTCTATTATTGACTAAGTCACTAGATAATTTCTTGAAGTATTTATTTAATAGGCTTAATTTCATCGATTTTTTTTTCCTACTTCAGTGAACAAAGTTTTATAAGATTTTTAGACACTTTTCAGGATTCGATAAATTAGAGATCTTTTTTTTCTTGTTATCAAAACAACAATGATTTTCATATGCCAAACATGTTACTAATTTTTACTGACATAAAACTTTGTTTTATTTCAAATGATACAGTTTTTTGGCATGACTATAATGTCTTTTTTTTTTTTTACTTTCATAGTTTCCCTTAATTTTATGTTTCAACCATTCTCATTATTTGTTTATTGCTGTCAGGTTTTGTAACTGAGATGTGTTGTTTTCTTATACAGCTCAAGACCATACTGACTCTGTGCTAGACTCTCATTTATTAAAGCTAAATCTCTATAAATAGTTCATTTTACAAATACTTAAGTACCCCCATTTCACAATTTTTATTAAATGTAGTAATCAGGTTTTTGCAATTTGGGCACCATACACTATTAAAGTCCAAATAGTTTTCCAATTTTTGTTCTTTTACTCCAACAAGTTCTGTTTTTTGTTTTTTTTTTTTTTAATTCTTTCAGTGTTTATTTTTGAGAGAAAGGGAGAGAGACAGAGTGCGAGTGGAGGAGGGTCAGAGAGAGAGGGAGACACAGCATCCGAAGCAGGCTCCATGCTCTGAGCTGTCAGCAAAGAGCCTGATGTGGGGCTTGAACTCACGAACCATGAGATGGTTACCTGAGCTGAAGTCGGACGCTTAACTGACTGGCTGAGCCACCCAGGCGCCCCACACTCCAACATGTTCTGACATGTTGACTCTCTTCAAAGTTTATTTGGCTATATGGGAGTAAATCAAAGTTATTGAGAAAATATTTAAAGTGATTTACATCATCCAGTGATAAATGAGTACAGTGACTGATTTGGTGCATTAAAATATCTGGGAAATTTTCTTAAATTTTCTTCAGGACTCTCAACTTTCTTCCATAGCATTCCTCTAACATCTTCTGTGCAAAGTTCAATTGGGTTTTCACATAATTTATCTCATTGAAACTATTTTTCTCAAGCAATAAAATTAGATGTTATTTTGGCCATTGTTCTTTCTAGTTCTGGATAAACAAAAGTACTAACCTATATTTTAAATCATAAACTTCAGATTTTAAGTAAATTATTAAAACATTTTAATGTGAAACACTTGGTGCTTTGTTAATAACTTAAAATTTTGAAAATTTATTGCCTTGATATTTAAGATATCTGAAAAGTATTATCTCATTACTGTAGATAAATGTTTTGACCCAGAAGAACAATATATCCAGTGTACAATCTTTTGCACATATTGATATTATTCTTTTCTTTAAGTTCTATTAAATAATATGTATCTGAAAATGCTTGATTTTTCTAGCTATCAGATAGTGTTAAAATTTCTTATGGCACTTTTTAAAGATTTTTTTATTTGCTTATTGACACTCCTTTAAAAATTCTTGGCTGTAATTTGTTTTCCAATTCTCCAAATGTGTTACTATGCGAAACTGAGTTCTTTCCCATGTCGTCCTCATTGATAACCACAGGTTTTCCTTTCCTTTCTTTCTTTTTTTAATGTTTATTTATTTTTGAGAGAGGGAGAGAGACGGAGTGTGAGCAGGGGGCGGGGATGCAGAGAGAGAGGGAGACATAGAATCTGAAGCAGACTCCAGGCTCTGAGCTGTCAGCACAGAGTGTGATGCGGGGCTTGAACCCACGAGCTGTGAGATCATGACCTGAGCTGAAGTCAGACACTTAACTGACTGAGCCACCCAGGCGCCCTAGGTTTTCTTTATTAGAATCATGAGCTTTAACAAAACATGAGAGTAGTTCTTAATGTATTATGGAATACTTCTAACTGGAATAATACAAACTTGGGGACCATCTACATTACCATTTATGTCACTAACAAAAACCAAGATCAAGTTGTTTTTTTATTCCAATATACTCATTAATTCATTTGTTTGTACTACTTCTTACATAGTATCAATCATTCCAAGTTGTTTTGGTTGCTATAGTTTCAGGCTATGGTTTAATGTTAATATCATTTCGTCTTGATTACCCTACAGATTTAGAGGATTCAGGTTTATAATATCTGAAATTCACATTAAGAAAATTATCTAAACTTTGGAGTCCCTTCAATTTAGGAGCTGACTTTAATTATTTTATTGTAAATTCTTGAATGGCCAGAGTATACTTGGCCCTTTGATATTCTGAAATTTGTCAGCACAGTATACAATAACTCTAATGCCATTGTCTACTCAATAGTCTGTCCCAAATTTTGTCAAAATATGTTTTCTAATCAACTAACAAAGGTTCTACAATGAGATAAAGAGACAGCATAACATAAAATTGCTAACAACATAGAGATGACCAGAATTTCTATATAAACCTCTCCTATTAGGAATTTCCTGGGGTAAGATTAAGTTTCAAAATTTAATCCCACTGAAAGTTTTAGTCTAAAGACATAAATTCAGAAATCAAATCGTTTTGCCCTTGTGGGCTAAATTTTCAAAGAAATTATAAAGTACAAAAGCCATAAGTTAAAGTCCAAAGGAGTTAAAATTTAAAATGAAATGTTTTGTCCCTATGAATTAAAATTCAAATGAATTAAAGATGAGAGTCATCCTTCCCAGCTTCCTTTTCTACTCAATCTCAGCCAGTAAGGTTTCATTGTGATTGTTTAGCAGTCAAGGCTAATGTATTCTCTGACTAGAAATGAAAAAGTTCCTTCAGGGCCTCAGAAGAAAGAGTCCAAAAAAGTCAATAGGACACCAAATGATCCAATACTTCTTGATTCCCCAAATTTATAAAATAAGCCAATACTTAGTCTCGATGCAGTTCCCCAAATCCAGTCTTCAGTATTTTCAAAGACCATAGCAGAAACACAATGTCTTATGAGAGAGAACACCTTGTGACTTTCAGCCTCATAGGGGTGTTAGCCAGTCTATGGGCAGCTGTCCAGGGTCTACACACTAAGGTCCTTACCCATAGATGGAAGAAATTTCTCATCAAGAAATTAATTTTGGCACTACAAATATACCATAGCTGGCAGGAAAGATCCACCTGTACACATGGTTTTCTCTCTCAGACAGTGACATTTTTGACATCACTGCCTTTTACAAAGTTTAGAAATTTTTTTGTGGTAGGCAGCCCTAGTTATCAGGTATTAAATTGAGGTACCTTTTCTGCATGTTTAGTACTCCTTAATTTCCATTTGCTTATTGATTCTGGTGTGTCTGGCCCTCCAATACTGAAATGAGTATAAGCTATACCTACTGACATAGACTCCACTATATATTATGTTCCAGTATTTTCCATCATGCCACAGAAGCCTTTGACAATGCCTTTTGCTGTGGAATAGCTTAAGTCAAAGAAACCTGCCTTTTGGGAAAATTTCTCCTTTATTTCCACATTTGTCTCAGCAGAAAAGTCATCCTCAATACATTCAAACACTGAAGCTTCTTTTGAGGCTTCTTTAGTATGTACCTCTGGGGGTCTAGGCTAGACTAATACCCAGGCTATGTGCTCTTAAGACATGGAAATTTCTCACATTTTTAATGTGCTGGACACGAACAGCATTTCTCTTGTTATTATATCTCTTTCTGCCTCAACCATGTCTCAATTCTTTTCATAAAGTTAAATCTGCTTCTTAAATGGATCCTTTCCTTCTCTAACCAATGTAAAATTAGTACCATTTATAGAATCTCAAGGTCTTGTTTTCTTTCACTTTTACTTTGCTTTTTGGACAGACATTTATTTGTCTAACAATTTTTCATAATAAGAAATAGGAAATGAGTGAGCTCTGGACTTGCCAGAGCAACTATTTTTCAAATAAATCTTGGCTACCTCCATGTCTATGAATTGGATATTCTTACTCAGGAGGAATTCTCCCATCAGACCAACATCTGTCCAAGGTCTGAACTTGATCTATTATTCGCCAGCTCAGCTCTCCTTGAAGAACTTTGTTGCACCTTCTCGTGGAATCTCAATTACATAAATTTCTTAATCAGGGACCCCCAGGACACAGGCAATAGCTGTTGCTTCCCTGGTAAGAGCCTCATTTCACTTTGATCCTCTGTAATGCTTTGAATATTTTATGATGCTCCTCTGGTCTTCCTTTTGCAGACCAGTCCAATTTACTTTAACCACTTTTAATAGCTGTCACATTCTTTAAGGGGTAATTTCCACATAACTCTTACTATGGATGTTACTTGTAGCTCTGACAAAGTTTCCTTCTGTATTGTCTTTTCCTGGATCTCTATCCCTCTAGGGAAGTTTATTCCAGGAAGCTTTGTGAGACTTTGTCTCTCTCTCTCTACTAGATTCTTTTTTTTTTTTTTTTAAGTTTATTCATGTATTTTTGGGAGAAAGAGAGAGAACAGGGTCCTGGCAGAAGAGAGAGGGAGGGAGAATCCCAAGCAATGTCATCACAGAGCCCAATGCAGGGCTTGAACCTACACACCATGAGATCATGACCTGGGCAGAGAACAAGAGTCAGATGTTTAACCAACTGAGCCACCCAGGTGCCCCTCTGCTAGATTCTTTAAGAGCCCAGCACACTGGGCTCAAACAGTGAGTAAAATATCAGCCCCATTCTAAAACACATTTCAAGAACAGTTAGAAGCAGATTTATCTCCTTTATCCTTTTATCTTCCTCTATCCTAGCCTATCTGAACTCATTTCTCCATTCCTGTCTCTCTAGTCTCCCACTGAAATTTCAGCTTCCTCCTAAGGAAGGAGGAATTCTCCCTCTAGCTTATTTCTTTGTTCTTATCCTGCTGCTCCTCTTCTGACACTAAGACTGAAGGATGTATTTCAAACTACTCTGGTTTCTCGATTTCCTGAATGAAATGAATTCCTAGAACTAGAAATTTCCAGGCCCATGACGCTTTGTTGCATCAGTCATTTTATTCAGTTCTGTACCTCAACACAAGAAGATGACCTATCTCTTTCTGAGAGAAGCTGCTGTTCCCTTTTATTCATTCATAGAGTTAAGGACACAGAGTACCCCTCCCCATGTAAATTAACACTTTGCATCTCCAAAATCTAAGACTTGTGTCTCCGCATAACTGGAGAGACTCTTGAGTCTGCAAACAAATGGCTTGAATGCTAAGAATCGGCCCACCAAACTGAGGCTGGAATCGGGTTTTACAGGTTTAATGCTTAATATAATTTTCTGGGCCACCTTTTAAGAAAAAGAACACAAAATTTTGAATACAAAACTAGGTAAGAAAAATAGGTAGCTATATAGAATAAGGAAGAAAAATAGTAAATTACAAACTTTAAGATCTATAAACAGCAAATTCAAAGAGATAATGATATATTATATTAATTGTTTAAAACACCTTGGTAATAATTTTCTCTTGCATTTTTTCTATGCATTCTCTTTGATCACCTCTTGACACAAGGATTTTTTAATAGAGAATATAGGAATATAGAAAGGTATTTCAGCCTTTTCTTTAGGTTGACCGATTTTTTACTATTATTAATAGTCAGGGCCCATCAAATTTTTTACTTCACACACATAGATATATTTACTATTCATCATACAGCTATGGAGTTGTGGGCCACAAAGATGAATCTTGTTACAGTATTTTCTACCAGAACTCCAATGTATCTCCAAATCAGTTACCTTAAGCCAGATTCCAAAACAGCCTGGAGCCATTTGTTAAAAGAAACATTTCTTTAAGCAACTGTAGTGAAAATATCTTAATTCTTGGGGTACCCGGGTGGCTCAGCTAGTACAGCATCTGACTTCAGTTCAGGTTGATCTCACGATTCGTGGGCTTGAGCCCTGTGTCGGGCTCTGGGCTGACAGCTCAGAGCCTGGAGCCTTCTTCAGATTGTGTCTCCCTCTCTCTCTGCCCCTCCCCCCACTCACACTCTGTCTCTCTCTCTCTCTCAAAAATAAACATTAAAAAAAAAAGAAGAAGATATCTTAATTCTCACATTCCCTGATAACATAACCATGTGAGCAAATTGTAAGGACCCGTGCAAATGGAGGGCCCTAAAGCAAATACTTAATTAGCTTCAGGATAAATCTGCCTCTATCCTTTGTAATTTCCTTCCTGGGTCCTAAATACAGTTGAAAGCAGGAGAAAATGGCACAGAATCTAGGGCAGCACATTTTTTCTCTCTACCCAAGTCTGGCACAAATGCCTTGAAGCTGGAAGCTTACACAATAGAATTCTTGTAGTTCAGAGAAAATTTAGTTACTGTTTAAAGCTCTAGCCTACCTAATTTTTTAATAACATGGTTAAATAGAAAATATTTCTTTGGCCTCTGTTATCCAAAAGTTGTTCAAAAGTTCTTAATCGAAACTCTCAGGCCACACCAGCTTAGGAAAATCTGTACCTGCATATTTCAAGGTTAATCCAAAGTAGCCCAGAACTTGAGGGTGCTCCCTTAAGGCTTGGCCACTATCAAAAATGCCTTTGGTAATGGATAAAACGACCAAAGTTCAGTGATCGGTCAAGGTGGGAGAAAAATCCTCACCAAGATTCTCATTTTTGGTATTATTTTGATCCTCAAATTCCACTAAATTCTGTTTCTCGAGCTCCTTGGTTATCAGAAATGTTGTGGTGGAGGAAAGGCGTGCATAGTTCCTTCTCTGCTTTCCAGCTTCTCTCAGCCTCGGTGGCTTCCTAACAGAAGAGACTGAAATGTGGGCTTGCAGGTAGATAATTCATTTCTAGGAAGTGATTTCAGGGGATGGTGGTAAAGGATGGGAACTGAAACCATGGCAGAAAAAAAAGCTGCTGCTGCAGTCCATTTCTGAGACGTCTATGACTAAGCAAATGGGAGTTGATGTCAATGCGACCTTTTGCAGATCCAGGGCGTGCACACCCCGAAACTGTGCACTGGAGAGAAGCTCCTGTCCCCACACTGGTCAAGGAGTGACAATTCCCTTGCACTTCCAGGGTGTACGCACATGAGTGCCAGGAATACATGCAGGCTGCTCAAACTTGAGTGCTAGGGAAGTTTCCGTAGGCATCCAGAGCTATGGAGTCTGAGAAGCAACTGGGCAGGGAGTGAGAGATAAATCTAGCTGAGACGAACTGCTATTAGGGTGCACATATGGAAAACAGGCTGTTATATCACGGGTACAGTGAAAGGTAGACCAGAAGGACATGACGCTACCGCAAGAAGCAGCCAATCCACCATCAGATTTCTGAACCCAAAGGAAGATAAAGTGGCAAATGGCTAGGGCAGGGGGGTGGCGGGGGGGGCGGGAGAGAACACCACCTTATTAATATTAAAGGTGATATTGGAAAATATGGCTTAGGCGCATGGCAGCAATGTTCTTTCTTATGTTGAACCTCAGATTTGGACAGACTTAATTAAACACAGGCGAGGCTAGGCCACCACTGAACTTCCACTGGGCCCTGCCAGTACAAAACAGTCAACGTGGAGGAACGGATGGGGTATGTGCTTCCAGTAGGCCACTGGCTCCGAAAAAGGAAGAGTGAGAGGTAGTAGCTGACGGAGCTGTGCAAGGTCAATCCTTTGTCCCCAACCCCCTTGGGGAAGAGGGAGTTAAATGGTGGAGAGAGGAAGAAGGGTTCTGCCAGACACACTTTCTTTAGGAGTGGGGAAGAAATATCATCCTTATTCAGGACTTCCTCTACCATTTGATCAAGGCCAAAAGGAAGACAAGATTCACATAAGTGTTAGAAAAGAAGCAAAGGAGGCCCTACCTACACCCCTGGACTATGAAGAAGAGTCACCCACACGGCTCAGTTTAGGTCACCCCTTGGAACTGTGCTGTGGTTTAGGGCCAAAGCCTCAGAGTGGTAAGGGGCAGTCGTGAGCATGGCCTTGTCTTCTTGGTGACCTCAACAATGAGGGTGATGTGTGGAAAGACATAATGTGCTATTTAGACTCTCAGGTTCTTCCTATCCCTTTCTCTATCACCAATTTTAAAATAAGATACAAACATTTGATAATCAATGAGTAGTCAAAATTTCTGAATTAAGGAAATAAACTCAGAAAGAGGGGAGGAAAGTCACAATCATTTCCTGGTCTAATATGCTTCAAGAATAATATTAAGTGTTTCACGAGTTTCTCCTTTAACCCTTACAATTAAACTGTATACTATCAATTTTACAAACGCAGGAACTTACACCGGAAGATATTTTAAAGTTTAATAAGAGACAAAACAATGAATTGAAATTAATATTGACTCTAAAACCTATATTTCCAAAACTTTATTATATCTTACATAGGGACTTTAAACAGGTATTAATATGACTTTTTCCCTCCAAAAAAGAAGAAGAAGAAGAAGAAGAAGAAGAAGAAGAAGAAGTCGTCGTCCCAACTGGATTCATTACAAAGGAAAGCATCTTTTTCCTTTCTCCATCCTCAAATTGCAATATCAACTAAGCCTTTAACAAAGCTCAGACTCCCATTGCATGGGGTTGTTTCCATATGCAGGAGTCTGGGCTTAACACACTATATAATTATTTTCAGGTTCTAAAAATAATGCCACTCACTCATGCCAGTGAAGCACGTAAGGGACGTTTTCGGTCTTTAGAATGAACAAAGAGCCTGAGCACAGAAATGACATCTCCAAAATTCTTAATATTTTTAGACAACCAAAATCCTAGTTTATACAGCTCATTTCTAGCTGTCAAGCTTTCACACTGCCATTAACAAGAGGCAATGAATGCAAGATACTTTACTGAAAATGCTTTTATGTGTTAAGAATCACTTAAGAATTAATGTCATTGTATGACCTTGTGCTTTTCACGCCATAGAAAGAAAATAAATTGAATTCTAATGATAACCATAGCTACCTCTAGCTACATGATAAACTTGTTTGCCCTTGTGTAGGAAGTTTTCCAATTCAATTTTACTGAGTTGTTTAAGGAAGAACAAGAATTTTTGTGTGTGTGAGCAAATTGTAAAGTTTAAGCAGACTAACTTATTTTTGTAAGAAAAAAACAAGAGAAGAAGAAGAAATTATTGCTACTAACCTCTGTTCTCAGAAGGAACCCAAGGAGACGAAACACTGTGGCAAAGGCCTGAGTGGGAGGGGGACACTTTAAAAAAAAAAGCCTGGGAAAAAAGCCAAAAAGAAAAGTCAGGCACTGTTCTAAAAGCATGGTAGGAAGGCATATTTATCTCGCTGAAGAACAGAGAAAAGCAATAGTTCATCCAGCACCCTTTCCTTATTTTTTATTTTTCTGACCTGGAAACACGGAATCACACAAGTATCAAAAAACTCCTCCTTCTCTTCCAGTCCTCCCCTGAACTGCCTAAGCAGAAACCACGTCCCCATCCCCCTGTGGAAGTTACCTCTACAACCATCACAGACTCTCAAGGCCGTGGGCAGGCTTCTGTTTGGTGGTCCCACCCTACGATATATCCAGCATTGAAACACAGCCACATCCTGAAAACCTGGCATGATTTAATAATAGGTACCTTTCTGGGGCACCTACATATTGACAGGCACACTCAGAAGACTTTATGCCTATTTAATTGTCACAATGATCTTAAAAGTGTTATGATGACCCATATTCCCCCTACAGGGAAAAGTGATGAAATGAGTTGTCTAGGGTCACGAAACTAGTACATAATAGAATCAGGAGTTAAACCCAGGGCAAAACACATGAATTTATCCCTAAACAGTAGTAACATAAAAGTGTGTTCTCTAAGTATCGAGTAAAGATGTACTGATTTGGGTTTTGCAGTTGTGTTTTTGTATTTTGAAACTAGTGTATTTTTTTTCAAGTATCATAAAAAAAAAAAAGCACGTGATGCCTTTGTTCTGTTTCCATAGTGACCAATAAGTGAAAAACCACTACTTCCCTCATCTCATGCCCTTATTCTAATTTACTTCCGGGTCTCGGTCTCCCTTTCTAGACTGGCACAAGTTAAGTTGTAAAATGCCTTACACAAAGAGGCACTCTAACGAGCATCAAACAGTCCCACTGAAGGGTAGCAATAGAAAGGAAAAGACCTGCAGTCATTTGCTAAGGACAATGGCCCAGTTTATCTGAGATAACCTGGGGGCCCATTTTTGTAGGAGACAAGTGCGCTAGGGAAATGGTCAGTTAGCTCATCCTGCAGTAATAAGGAGTGGGGTTGCAGAGGCAATGGTGGGGACCTCATGCTCCAGTATCAGACTTGCAAATTCAAAGAGGGTTGTATTGAATAGTTTCTAGAGAACTTAAAAAAAAGGAAACAGATAATCCCAAAGGAGTTGACCAACAGGGAGATGATTATAGGGGGGGTCATGTATCCTTAATGTTTTATTGTCATGTGCCTTCAAATTTATATTGTTTGTAAAATACTGAGATTATACTCCATAATTATATCAATTATAAGTATTTCATTAAGCCCATAAAATATTATATATTAATTATAGTAGGTCGCTGTCTTTTCATTTATTGGAAACCATGTCTTATGTCTTTTGAATTCAAAAGACAATGTTAGAAATAATTTGGTTGCTTTGTTAAGGTAGCCACAGAGGTTTCATAATTAAAGTAATTCAAGAGGTATTTACTAAGCTTCAATTATGTGCTTATCATTGGCCCAAAAGTAGGAAAACAAACATTTCAACGAGAGAAAATATATATGCATGGCACTGGGTAAAATAATATTAAACAACATATTATTACTGCTTATATGAATGATATAGAAAACAAAAGCCATTGAGGATAGAGAATCAATGTAGACTGAAATTATCAAGAAAGATCTCCCGAGGCAGAGCAACACTTGGGAGTTTTTAAGCACGTGAGGTTTTGTTTGTTTTTTTCCCCCAATTAAATTTTATTAAAATTATTCAACCAAATGTCTAAAAATTAAGGTGGCTTCTATTTTTTGTTTTAATTCCAGTGTAGTTGACATACAGTGTTATAATAGTTTTAGGTGGATAATAGAGTGATTTAAGAATTCTATACATTACTCAATGCTCATCATGATAAGTGTAAGCTTAATCCCCTTCACCTATTTCACCCTCCCCCCCCCCACCCCCACCTCCCTTCTGGCAACCTCTGTTTGTCCTCATAGTTAAGAGTCTGGTTTTTTTTGGTTTGTTTCTTTTCTTTGCTCATTTGTTTTGTTTCGTGAATTCCACATATGAGTGAAATCATATGGTATTTGTTCTTCTCTGACTGACTGACTTCACTGAGCATTATACTCTCTAGATCCATCTAAGCATGTGAGTTTTAAAGCCAAAAAGACCTGGGATCAAATCAATTCCTACCAATTGTCTTTGTGACTTTGGACATGGTTCCGTATCTCATGTCTCAATTTTCTCACCCACAAAACAGAAGTAATAGTCCCTCATTGAGTTATGGTGAAGACTCAAATAAGACAGTTATTGCCAAGTGCTCATTACAGAGTCAGGCTCATCTAAGTCACTTACTAATGACGTTGAGGTAAGAGTAGAAGTAGTTGTTGTTGTAGTCATAGCCTTAGTAGTGGGAGTAGTAGTGAGAGGAGTTACAGCGGTCATAGTAGCACTGACAGTAGTCATAGGAGTAATTTCCCGAGCTGCCGTGTGGCTATCAGCAAAGAGAAGAGAGTTAGTTGTCCAACAGTAGCAACAGGATAGATAGACTGAGAATTAGGAAATGATGATGGGTATTTCTTTCTAGATCAGAGAGATTACCTGGTAAAAGTGTAAAATCGATTGGAGAGTAGTTAGAAATAAAACTGTACAAGGAAATTAAGGGTGGATTGTAACTTGTTAAGACCAGTTATTTTTTTTCTTTGTTGGGGGTGAGAATGGGTGGGGGAATCACCAATTTCCCCCAGTAATTTTCAGTCATCACTGTGATGCATATACCTGATTGAAGGATATGGAGAGTGAGCTATTATCTTCAATTGGAGGAAAAGAATACAGAGTACACTTTTGTGCTCTACCATTTAGTGGTCAAAGGAATAAGAAATAACCCAGAGGAAATTAGGCTGAGAATGCAGAGACACTGTCAACCATCTGGAAGAGTGTTGGTGGATATTTCCTATCATTTGTGTGATATTTCCAAATCTCTTTTGGGTCATAAAGGTTTCTAAGGAGGAAAATAATCTGTGAGGAAGTAAGACTTACAGGGAGCTGGAAGTCTCTAGTCCAGTTAACACATAACTTTATGCAAAATAACGTTCACACTGACAAGCAGCTTCAAAAGCAGTTGGCAGTGGTTGCCATGTTACCAAAAGTAAGCTTTATGCCTGTCTTCACTTATTTCTGCTTTGGGGTTGGTATTTTGTGTCATTTGTGCCTCAAGGAGGAGCGAGGCAGTCTAGGCTGGGCTGGGCTATTTGGTCCTCTGGGAAAAGAAGAAAGGAACAGATCACTGCCCAGGGGAGCCGTGCTCATTCGGAGGCAAAGGTGACAGGTGTTTGCTGTGTAAAAAGTCTAGTGGCTATGGAAAAACTCAGCTGTGGTGGGTTTCTAATACATAAAAGCTGTTAGGAAGGGAAGAGAGAAAAGACAGAGCAACTGAGAAGAGAAGACACAAACAGGGTGACTGGTCATCCTCATTTACCTGGGACAGATGCATTCGAGATGCTCACTCTAAGCACATGCTAAGATACATTTTTTTGCACTGTGTTAATTAGTATGTGTTCACGAGTTGTGGGGAATTCTGGGAGGTGAATTCTCCTTTTGTGATGCTCTTTCTCCCTTAATGCTTGGTTGAGCTTTGGGTGTGTTAGATTCAAAGTTCGGAGCCGGGTAGAGCTCAGGGTCTTCTGGGAACCAATCATATATTCCCCAGTAACCACAGACACTCACCAATGAGAAATCGAAACTCAAACAATGAGAATGTAAATCAGGTCACTGAAAACCATTTATTTGGTTTCCTTGGCATGAATATCTTGGCCACTTTTACTGATTAAAGTGGACTTATCTACAACATACATGCATGCTGCTCTCCTGAGCAGATAGTGTTATCCAGCAGGATTTCAAATTAAAGAGAAATTTATGTTTCAAGGATGTAGCATCAGATCTTTATGGGATTAAGTTTCCAGAGGCAGAAGGTCCCTAGAGGCTTGTTGCCAAGAGCAGAAACCTGATTCAGAAGTCAGAAGCCTCATGATGAGCCATGTTTTTTATTTGTAGACTAGAGGAATGTAATGGGAAGTGAAGAGGCCTTTGTGGGGGCAGTTTTAAGGCTGCCAAACAGGGGCCGGGTTGGAGGATAACTGGAAAGCAATAAATGTCTTTGGGAGTCCAGCCGAAAAGAACAACATATCTAAGTGAACCATGAACACGGAAGGTACTGTTGGCATATGTTAGGGATTTCCCTGCCTCCCTAGTTCTCATCATCTTTTTCTCCCAGAATCCTCCTTCATCATCTTCTTCTTGCTTCAGAAATTTGGATAATCAGGTGCAAAAGTGTATGTTCTATCAGGGTCGATTCCTTATAAATATCTGCAGTTGAGTTGAAAGGTTCCCTGTTGTCCAAAGGGTGTTGTAACTTTTTGAGCAGGTAACTGCCTTGCTAAAGGGGAGTCTCTGAAAAAAGAACAGAAGAATCTTACTTTTTCTGAGTAAACTAAGACATCATGGAGAAAAGTAAAAAAAGAAAAGAAAACTTTATATGCATACTATATATATATACATATATATATATATATACACATATATATATGCATTTTTATAATTATATGTATAGGAGTGACAGTATTCATTCAGAGCAGAGGCATACATTTGAGTGACATCCTAAATCACAGTTAGATATGACAATAACTAGGATTAATTAAGCATCACCAGTCAGAAAACACAGGAACTAAAATTTTTTTTTAAAAAATAAGATCATGCGTATCTTCTAGTTAATAAATTTCAGTGTAGTGCGTTATTTATTCCAATAGGCATCCAAGCATTTTCTTTGTTAAAATTCAAAGGAGTCAGCATTTAGAAATAATGTTTCCACAATGCAATGGCTCTTGACTGTGTGTAAATGATATGTGGTTGCTCCAAAAGACTCTCATACCAGGTGCAAATGACAGACACAACAGTCATGATGACAGAGAGTTCTTGTAAATAGCAACAGGAGGGTTAATTTATTAAGGGTTTCAGCATCCACAGCTGTTTCTCTTCAACTGACATGTCTGAGCTACTTTGTTAACAGACCTTATAATACCCTCTCTGATTATGTTACTTTGTTTCTTTGCTGCATTTTTGAATATCAGGTTGATAAAGCCCTGAAAAAGGACTTTGAAAGATTTTGATCAAACCCAGAAAGATTTTAAATTCAACAGCACTTGCTAGGTGCTGTGCTTTTCACTTTTGGTTGCTTTCATCTGAATGACTTTGCCCGATGAACATAAAAGTCTCGCAAGTGTTATTTTTTACTGTGGAGGGAATGAAATTATATTTGAGACTTGCAAAGAATATGCACAGTCTTTGTTCAGGGATTTGAATCAAGTCACTTTCATCAGACCAATTGTATTTATGACAGAGATTATTCGAGATTGTTCATGTTTCAATATTTGATATGATGCATGCTGATGCCTTCTCTAGGAGGGCTTTTGTATGGCCATAGAAACCTTGATCAACACTAACAATGGCTGACTCTGGGTGGTAGGGTTTGCTGATTCACCACAGGAGCTGGTGGAGGCTCTTCACAAACACATTTCAATCAATGAAAATACTAAAAAAGCTTCTTAAATTTAGGCTATTCTAGGATTAATTTCAGTAATCTGATTTCCAATGAAAGTTAAAATTTGAACATTAAGAAAATATCTGTTCAGTGGTGCCTGTAGGATGGCTAATTTGTTGAGACATGTGGGGAGTATCTATTTTTGATTATATAATTTTAATTGCTGGAATCATGCCCATAAAAACTAGGCTTAAGTGGATACTAAGCATCATATCAAAGTATACATTTAAAATTTTTAAGGGTCATAAGGAAATGTTGGACTTCAGCCTTAACCTAAGCTCAAAAAGAGGTAATTTCTGATAATTTGGCTTTAAGAAAGCATTTGACACACTATAGACATTTCCTAATACTTATGTCCTTTAAGGCTTCTGTAAATGTCTTTGTGAACAGCATGGTCCAAATCCACAGTAAGATGTTTTACTGGCTTCACAGACTCAACCTTTCAAAAGCAGGACTCATCATCTTCCTCTGAGTTCCCTAGCCTGGTAAAAGCTGTCCCAAGTCACAAACCTGGATGTTATCTCCAATCCCACTCTCCAGTTCCTCCCCCACTGACAACCCCCCATCAGGTGCTGTCAATTCTAACTTGTAAATATCTTTTCAGTCCACCCACTTCTTTAAACACCAATGCCCCTATACTAGGTCACCATCATGGGCCCTTGGATGATGGCCACGACCACTTAATGGATTTATTTGCTCCCTGCATTTATTTTATCTCTTCTCTTTTCCATACAAAAACCAAAGAAACTTTTATAAAACTCAATATGCCATTCTTCTGGTTAGATCCCTTCAACGAGTTCCCATTTTTCTAAACTCATAAAACAAAAGAGCTCCAGCACACCCTTCTACCTTGGCTCTTCTCACAGGCACTATGAATGTGAATTTTGGCCTGCAGATCCATACAGAAATAATCTCTCCCTTTAGCACGATTTCCACTTGTCTTTCAGTGGAAGGTATCAACTGTATTATTTTTCTAGGAATACATTTGCAACTCTTCCTCCAGTCCCAATTGTAGAGCATGTGTCCTTCCGTTATTGTATTTATAGCTTTCTGTGCTATTGTTCCCAAGACACTCTCTGTAGTAATTACCTGTTTATCTGTCTTTGGATACAATCTCTCTCTGAGAAACACTATCTCCTTCCCTTCATAGCTCCAGGACCTAGACATATCCTGTTCATGCTTTAATCAATATTTGTGAAATGAATTAATGGCATGAAAATTGAGTTGAAGCCATTTATAGTGTCTAATCATCTAAATAATTTTTTAAGGTCACTGTTAATGCATGACAGAGGAGAGTAACATAGATTCTTCGTACAAGGGACTTAGGAATGAATGATGTCTACCTCTAAAGGTATATATGCTAGGGGCACTTGTACTCCAATGTTTATAGCAGCACTCTCAACAATAGCCAAATTGTGGAAAAAGCCTAAATGTCCATCAACTGATGAATGGATAAAGAAATTGTGGTTTATATACACAATGGAGTACTACGTGGCAGTGAGAAAGAATGAAATATGGCCCTTTGTAGCAACGTGGATGGGACTGGAGAGTGTGATGCTAAGTGAAATAAGCCATACAGAGAAAGACAGATACCATATGTTTTCACTCTTATGTGGATCCTGAGAAACTTAACAGAAACCCATGGGGGAGGGGAAGGAAAAAGAAAAAAGAAAAAAAAGAGGTTAGAGTGGGAGAGAGAGCCAAAGCATAAGAGACTCTTAAAAACTAAGAACAAACTGAGGGTTGATGGGGGGTGGGAGGGAGGGGAGGGTAGGCGATGGGCACTAAAGATGGCATCTTTTGGGATGAGCACTGGGTGTTGTATGGAAACTAATTTGACAATAAATTTCATATAATAAAAATAAAGGTATATATGCTAAAGTGAAATCTAATTGCTAGGCATTCCAAAATTTTGTACATGATGACAGAGGCATCTATGAAAATGGAATTAAATATGTCTAACTAACAGCATGAAATCAAGAAGGGGGTCCAGAAGAATAATATACAGTTATTAGAACATAACACAATCAGAGCAACCTGAGTTCATGTCTGGGGCTCTGTAACTTACTAGGCATATGACCTTAAGCAAATTATTTAATCTCTCTATTAACAAGGATATTATGGTCCCTGCCTTGTGGATTATGGGTAGCATTAACATCCATAGTATGTATATAGTATTCCCAATGCCTGTCACATGCTTCCCAATACATGGTATTTATATTGTAGCTCTCCGATTTTTACCTCTAGAACTAACACATAATGGTACCCATTAAATCTTTGGATAAATATTAAGTAAAGATGACAGAGACAAAGTGTTGATTTGCAAAGAACCCTAAAATTGGTATAACATGACAAGATGGGGAGGAAATGAATTAACAATGTCCTTTTCAGATAAGGATGATCCTCTAGTCTGGCCATTGTGTTTTGACAAATGAGAGGGAAGCATTTTATCAGATATCCACAGAAAAAATTTCCAAAGAAAACTACAAGCATTCTTGCCATTTATACCAATGAGAATATTTAACATTCTTATTTTAAATGTTCTCCATTAATTTTCCAACAACCTTTATAATTCAAAACATTTGAAGCCATAGGAACTTTCCAATCCATGTACTGCCCTAATAATTCAGGAGTTGAAGAGTGAGAATAAACCTATTGGAAAGGCTAACCATATAATACAGAAACCTGTTATGAAAGAAATATATTCCTTCCTTAAAATGCATTAATTAAACACTTTTTGTCCTTCCATTTGGTGCCAGGCATTAAGAACACAAAATGCATCAGCATTAAGAACACAAAAATGAATACTGAACATTCTTGTTTGCAGGAGCTAATAGGTGACAGAGATGGACAGAAAAACTGAGAAACAATACAATATGATAAACCAACTGATAGAATAATACACAGCTAGAGTCGTGAGAGCAGTAAGAAAGGAGACTTCTCTTAGGGAATTTCTACTGAGGGAGTCGTAATGCTGTCCAGGGTTGGGGGGAGGCATGAGAGAGGCATTCTGGGCACAGGGGAGGTGAAAATAGTATGCATGTGTTTGTGCTACAAGTTGTATGATGATGGAGTGGCAAGAGATGAGACTGGAAAGAAGGTGAACCAAATCCTGGAACCCCTTAAGTGGCGTGCTGGGACTCTTGGACTTTATCCTGAAAACAATAGGGAACAGTGAAATGTTTTATGCAAGGGAGGCTGCCAAGGACATCCACTCATTTTAGATAGGGCATGTATTTTCTACACAAATGTAGAAGAGATTGGAAGCTTCCTTCTCTCTGCTTCAATGGAAATTTATACATAACTGTTATTTTATTGAAATGTTTTGTGAATCTATTTGCTTGTCTTACTTTCCTTAGACCAGTGGTTCTCGTACCTGTGTGTAGAACAGGATCACTCGGAGTTGTTAAAACACAAGTTGTTGGCTGATATTGGGGGTCTGGTTTTGCACTTCTAACAACTTCTGGGCTGAAGCCAACAGGTTGAAGCCAAAGCCTATGGTTGGCTGTACTGTGAACACCACTGTTTCAGAGTAAGATCTGGGCTTACTTATTATTTGCCTTTGTTTCCCAAGCATCTAGTCCAATGTCTGTTACTGAAGAGGTACTCGTTAACTATTTTCAAATAGAAGAATGAAAGAATGGAAACATTCCAAGGACAGGGGAAATAAATATATTAAGCAGAATGATTTTGTTTCTCCTCTTCATCAGAAATTACTCAAAATTATAAAGGTGCATGCATTAGTATAAATAGTAGAAGAAAAAACAGGGACAATAATAATGGTAGAAACGAGAGCTAAGTTAGGAATCTTAAGACTTCCATTTGCTTTCCAGTGCTTACATGAGTGGAGTGGCCTTGAGCAAACCATTTTACTTTCCACAGTACTATATCTGTGCCTTAGTTGGATGATTAAGTGGCCATTAGCAATACTTCATTGAATAGGCCCTTTGGAAAAAAAAAATCTCAGAAAGAATTTATTCATATAAAGCCTATTGAATTTAACTTTAATATAATGAATACTACAAATTGAATAAAAGTTCCAAATGTACTACGGCAAGTGTTCTCTTATATGATGTCTATAAATTCCTTTCTACTTGATAAATCGTCTTACAAAGAAACTCTGCATTCATTGTAGCACTATGCTGTGCTTTATATATAAATGCTTCAGTTACAGACTAATACTTCACATGGATGGGTTTGTTTTGATTCATAGGGTGAAGGACCCATGCTTGGAGTTTTTTTTCTCCAGGGCGGGTCATGTTTTTGTCAAGAAATCTTCACTTTCTCACCGTATACAGAGTGACTAAATTTTCAGGATGGCAGAAATGCTTCTTTGCTATTACATAATTGGGATTTTTGACTTGATTAAGGATGAAATCTGCTTGTTCCTTAGTATATCCCGACTAACTAGAATCAGTAAACAGAAATTCAGTGCAAACTCTCAGCTAAAATACCTGTAGTAAAAATTCAAATTTCCTATCGGTCATTGGTGTGAATTTTCCCACCATGTGAGAGAGTTCAGAAACTATCACATTCCTGAAATTTAATCTGACTCAGGATCTAGCCACCTGGATAATGGAAAGTCCAACTCAGTCTGTTTCCATAAGACAATGTCTTCTTCTCTTGGAATCATTAAAGAACATGAGGGCTTGTAAAATCCAGAAGAGGGAAGAGTTTTCATATTTTAGTCCACAATGATCACCACTGAGATTCTTTTCCAACCCACTGAAAAGCAGTTGAAAGCCATCTCCTCCCTTGATGGCATTCTTTCCTTGGGTACCATTAACCTCATCCACTGACCCCAAGCGTCTATGGAGCTATCCACAACCTGTCCCCACCCTGGGGTCCCAGCACCTCCTGTACTTCCCCACAAAACTGACCCAGGCCCCTGCCACATCTGTCAAGTCTTGGGAAATGCAGTCTACCTCTGAAGATTATATTATTCCCTTCTCTGCCACCTGAACGACGAACCTCTATCCTGCTCTCTTTCTAATAACTCCCAGTTGATTATTTGATGGGCCTAACCCTGGAACAGAGGCAACCTCGTCAGCTGGTTCACAATTTGTCTTTCTTAATCAAGACTCAGTTTCTCATCTATAATGAGCCAACTTCAACCTGGATCAGTGCTATGATCTCCTAAGATCTCTTCTTGCCCTAATCTCTGTTTATTCTATTGTCCCTTTTGTCTTTGCTTTAGGCAATCCAAAAATATAAAACTGATCAATTTGGAACAGGAGTCGGCATACTATGACCAGGTGCACAGGCCAAACCTGGCCTACCTCTTCTTTTTAACTAGAAAAAAAAAAAAATTTTTTTACCATCCTTAAGCTAAGAATAGTTTTTACACTTTTTCCATGGTTGAAAAAAATTAGGAATAACATTTTTTGAGATGTAAGAATTATATGAAATTCAAATTTCAGTGTTCGTAAATAGAGTTTGATTGGAATACAGCCATGCCCATTCATTTATGTATTGTCTATGGCTGTTTTCACACTACAGAGGCAGAGTAATTAGTAGAGACCATATGGCCTTCAAAACCTCATATATTTACCAACTGGCCCTCTACTGAAAAAGTTTCCCAACTCGTCTTAGGGCACTGTTTGAAACTTCAGTGAACCACTCAGTAAATGAAGTCTGAATTCATGATCTTTCCTATGACAGTACCCCCACCCCCTCCTTGCCTCTGTCTCTCACAGTGTCAACATCCAGTTCTACAGGCTAATACTCCTTACCATTCCCCAAAACTATCCTATTTTTTCCACTGCTGTAACTTTTTCTTTTTCCTCCATTTGTCTGACCAATTTCCATTTATCCTCAAGACTCAGCATAAATGTCACATTTCACCACGTTAGAAACCTCCTACTCTCTGATTTCACCCCTTGGCTCATTGTATTGAAATAATTGTTTGCGACAGGTGGCAAACATTTACTCGGTTACCTAAAGTCCATTCCTTCTTCTTATGACTTTAAGATAAGAGTTTTGGTTTGTCTAGTCTTCACTGCCTTGCCTCCTGTACTAATTCCACCACCTGTAAGCCCTAGAACCAGAGCACCTACTTTAGGCTAAGCCAATGGGTGCCTCTCATCCCCTTAGCCACAGTGATTGTTTCATGGATGAATATGCTCAAGCAAGGCAATCAGAGTCAATAATATTCAATTTTAGGACTTTTGTCCTTCTATGAGTTTATTTTATTTCTCTCAACCTCTCGCCTGTAGGACAAAGTAAAGGTAAACATAAGCCCAAAATTGCTGAGGGCTGAGTGTAGGGGGACATGTAGTAACGTTATTTGGGCCCCAGTCAAGCCATGCCTGAAACCACATAGCCACTGGAACATCTCAGTGACCTCAGTTAAGGTTTCAGTGTCACCTCTTTTTGCTTTAACCAGTTTGGATCAGGTATTCCATCACTTGAACTCAAGGAGTCCTAACTGACATACTATCTGCTTTTCCCTGTAAGACTTGTCTTTGTAACCCTGGCTTTGTGTCTCTTCCTGGCATATAGGATACACTCAATAGATGCTTTTGAAATTAATTAATTTTAATTTTCTTATGTTATTTACTGGCTTAGCAGTCAGATATAAAGGTCCCATCACCTCAAGTTACTTTCCCTCACTGCCTTCACTTCACCATGTATTTGCTTTCAGTGGTTTCGTGTGGTCTTAGTGAGCTGACCAGCTCCTAAATGCTCCCTTTGCTTGAATTTGATCTGTGGTAAGTTTAATCTTACTGACATAGGCTCTAGATGCTTTCTCCTTCAAACATTATTCTTTCATTTCTGGTTTCAATCTATATTCATATCAAAGCTATAAGATACCTGAACTATAAGAAGTGAGAGTGTGAACTTTGGAGTTGGGTAATCCAAGGCTGGAATCCTGAACTACACATCATATCCACAAGACCTTAGAGACCTAGATTCCTCTTGGTAAAGTGAAGAAAACTGTATCTCAGGATGTAACAATGAAGAGAAGATTATGCTACAGACCTTAGCATAATCTCGGGTGTATAGAAAGAACTCCAGTCATAGCTTTATTTGTTTTTAATAAGAAGAGAAAACCTTTCTTCTTTATGTTTTAGATGTAAAAAACTTATGGCATGCATTTAAATTTTTGTAAGGGATTGGGTTTCTTGTTTATTTTGAGAGGTGGATTTTTTAATTATTAAGAATGATTTGAAAAGAAAAGTCTGATTCATTTTAGCTTCATAGTATCTATTCACTCTAGGTCATTTTGACATTGAGGCTGATTAGTGTGCTTATGCATGTAAATTAATATTTCAGGTTCTTGTTTGAAATTTTAGGCTCTCAGATTCAAAATAAGTTTATAAAAATATAAGTAATATCGTAAATCTAACTCTCAATTATAGAGATCTATGCATTGGTGCCTTATGAAAATACCTAGAAAAATCCATTGTGTTGTATACATTTAATCACATTTATTCCTCTCTTTCTCTCCTGTCATCCCCTTCTTCCCTCTTCCTTCCTTTCTACAAAAGGTACAGTAAATATTAGTTAAATTGTTTAGAAATGTAATATACTTGAAGTAATATTACTAAAACTTATGCACTCTGCAGGACAGATTCCAGCAAAAATTGACTCTTGAAAATACTTCCCTGGTAGTTAGATTACCACTACTGATCTCGCCTACTCCTATATTTATAGAAGACCAAATCATTGATTCGACCCCACCTTTTCCTACTGTCACCATGACAGAGATGGAGTTGTGGATTTTCTTCTTATGCACACATCCAGCTATATGCAAATGATTAATATACAAATAATTCCAAAGCAAATATAAGATTTCCATAGAAACTCCATTTTAAAAGAGACCTCTTAAACATTTGTCTTTGAGAGTAATAAATCTTTAAACTTACCAAAGCTCTTCACCAGCATGCATTAAAGGCATTTTTGTTTTATTTTCATATATTACCCTTGCAATGTCTAAGACTTGAAATAAAAACTGGATTCCTACCAAGGATTGTAGGAAAGGGGATTGTGTGGGGCACATACAGGTAACAAGACAAAGAAGTGTTTGGGGTAAGGATGGCAGGGACTGGATAAGGGGAAACAATATATTGTTTACCAGAAAGGGATCTCTACCCCATCTCTGAGTTGTTGTTGTTGTTGTTGTTGTTGTTGTTGTTGTTGTTGTTGTTTCTGAGCCAGAAACAGGAAAAAAGAGAAATAGAAAAAAGAGTATATATGGTTTAAGATTCAAGTGATTCATAGCCACCCTCAAGTACAGAAATGCCAAAGCTGTCCAAAGTCAAAGTTAAATGCTATGTTCCATAAGATTAGCTGTGAAGATGATTTAGAAAATTGGGCAAATTACAGAGTTTGTACCCCTCATTTATTCACAGTAAGATTTATATTTCATTCTAAAACCAAATTATATTCCTTCTCACATCAGCTCATTGATGTCTAGACTCTCAAATAAGTGCTGACTTCAAAACCCCAAAGTTTAGCTTTTGATTCTAGAAGAGCTAAACTATCACAGAATGCCTTGAGTATCACACATTCCTAAAATTCCCTGTGATTTGTTTGATTTTGCTTTAGCTCAGTGACTGAATGTTGTTTTCCTACCTGAGATATAAACGAAGTAGACATGTGTTTTTTTTTTTTGTTGTTTTTGGGTTTTTTGGGGTTTTTTTGGTGGGAATAACTATAAATGTTATTTTTTTACATTCAATTGCTTTGATCCCCAGATAATTGTACTAAATGTGTCCAGGCTAGAGAGAATTAGCAAAGATTAAAGGATATAGGGATGATTAAATAGGAAAAATAGACTCTTGAAAGCCTAGAATATTTCCATTTTATCTATTTTTATTTTGGATAAGATTATAGAAATAGGACCCAGAATCACTCAAATGTTAGAGCCAAGATAAAGTTCATGAGATCTGACCTTAAGTCCTTTGGCCTATTAAAAAATCAACCTAAATTCAATTTCATAACAGGTTAGACTGAGCTTGTAAAAAAAAAAAAATCCCTGGGAAGCCAAAGGTGAACAGGCTTGAGGAAAGCAAAGGCTCTCCAGGACCTCACCTCACTTCCCTCAAGGTTTCTTATTGTCAGACAAACTTAGGTTTCATTCTTCTGTAAACTTTCCCCAATGCCCTTTCTTCCAAACAGAACTTTGTGTCTGCTCACCAGAGAGAAGGTTTGTGTTAGAGCACAAAAAGCAAAAGTTACTTACAGATAACCTGCTTTCTGGGCTTTAATGCTCTGAAGGGAAACATTGGAGGAAAGGAGAAGTGGAGAGTGTGTTTTGTATTGAGTGGGGAGAAGGAAGAGAGTAAAGATGGGCAGAGACAGCTAGAGGGAGAGTGGCAGTGGTGTCTGGAAGAAGTGAGTCCCCTGTGGGGAAGGGTTTAGGAGCCGACTTAGAGAAGCTGGAGCTTTAGCTCAGGCCAGTCAGCATCAGCAAACCCACCAGTGGTCACACTTAGCTTTGGAGCCACAGAGCTGCCTGCCATCAAAGGTCCAAGTGGGCCTGGATGGTGATATGTAGCTCATTGATTCTAGTGCCCAGAACGGTGCCTGTCCATTAGTAAGTTCTCAGTGTTTGGTGAATGAATGAATGAATGAATGAATGAATGACATTCAGTGAAGAACATTATGAACTGAAGTGGACCTTTTCATTTTGGAGGCACTATATAAGTTTCTTGAATTTTTGTGGGACTCTAGGAATGACAAGACCTACTCTCCCTCAAAAAAAAAAATTGATAGTGACATACTGCATTTCCTATCATTCTGGCAAGACAGAGGTTGAGTAAGATTTAATTTCATTTTTTTCACAGCTACAGGTTGGAAGTGGGACGCCTACCCATGCAAAACTAGATCTGTGGGAGACTAAATTGACCTGGTGTCCAGGAAAAGGTGATAGATGAAAGGGCTCTCTGCAGGAAGAGTCACCAGAGCCCCTTGATCTCCCTGGGAGCTCTGTTCCAGAGTTTTTATTTATATGATGCTTAGGAGCCTTAGGGTTGACCATCTAGTTAGAGAAAGATGTGAGATGGATCTTGAAGCTGCATTTACATAGTATTTCTCAGAAGATTAGGAAGCATCTATCATGCATATAAAAAATATAGAAATGAGGTTGATGGAAATGGGGAAGGGAAGCGAAGCTCTCTCACACCACCCTTGGTGCCATCAGTGCCTACATCAAGGAAAGGTACACATACATTCTCAAACACATAGTCACATTCACACTCCCACCCATGTATGCATATACAGTAGAGTATAAATACATTTATCCTGACTAATTTTTATTTTGCTATGTTGATAAAACCCTGCTGGTTTGGACTTATTAAGCTTAGGGCAGTGTAAATTGATTTAAGCCTACCTCAAAGATATTTTACCAGGCCTCAGTTGTGGTGGGATGGTGATAAAAAGAGTCCCTAAAATATACATAAATGACCATTTCTCAAATATTTGGAATGTTTATTCTATTAAATTTATGGAAAAATATCTCTCTGCCATTTACACAACATTTTTATTCTTAGGTAGCTCAAGTCATTGTCTTAATGACCACAAATTCTCAACCTCGAATATATAAATGAGTTTTCACTGATTGAATATGTTAAAACTAGTGTACACAATAGTAAACGAAGGACTGAGAATCAGTGGGGCCTTGAGTCAAATATAGTTATCTTCAATTTCTATCATGATGTCAAATTTCTCAAATATTTATTAGAAACATTTTTTTCTGCATATTTCATTCATGTCGTGAAACTCACACATTAACACACAATGGATACTGACTAATTCTAGAAATCCAGAACCACTGCAAGTATTTTTGTTGGGCTGTTTGGTAGTCTTATTAAAAATTACAATTTCAAAATAAAATAGGGTAGCATCAGAGAGAAAAAGCCAAGTTTACTGTTCCACAATCTCATAACCTCTTCTGATCTGTGGCTCTCTTTCCTATTAGGTAATAATCATCAGAGGACAATTCATTGACATACAAGTGTACAAGCAATAAAAAGATAGATACATTTTGTACACTTGGGCTCAAAGGCTAAAGGAAACCCAAAGCTATAATATAAAACTTGTCTTTATAAATATCAGTAACAAAAGTTCAAAAGGAACATGCAATGATGTACACTTAAAATATTAGCCAAATTTAGACATTATCTAGTAGATTATATATATTTTTCTTTTATATGATGTTTATTTTCATAAAAAGAAATCTGGAAATATATAAAAACAGGAAGAAGAAGATAGAAAAAGAGGATGTTTATAGCCCTGTCAATCTAAACACAGCCAAAGCTAACATTTAGATTAATTTCTTTGCCTTTATATTTAGTATTTTTAATATATATTGTAATTTATGTTACATCTTGTTTTTTAAATTTTCTATTATAATATAAGCATTTTTCACATTATCTATGCTGTTTGTTCTTTTTAAATGGTTGAATAATATTCTTTTTAGTTGATAGATCATAGACTGTTCAGCTAAACTATTCAAGTCTTCAACACCCCATAAGCTTTAAAAAGATAAGTTAGGGGGCGCCTGGGTGGCGCAGTCGGTTAAGCGTCCGACTTCAGCCAGGTCACGATCTCGCGGTCCGTGAGTTCGAGCCCCGCGTCAGGCTCTGGGCTGATGGCTCAGAGCTTGGAGCCTGTTTCCGATTCTGTGTCTCCCTCTCTCTCTGCCCCTCCCCCGTTCATGCTCTGTCTCTCTCTGTCCCAAAAATAAAATAAACGTTGAAAAAAAAATTTAAAAAGATAAGTTAGATATATTTCATGCTAAGGTTGTATTCTCTCTCTCTCTCGTTACTGGTATTAAGAATAGGATTTTGTACTCTTGTCTGCATTTCTTTTTTTTTTTTAAGTTTATTTATTTATTTTGAGAGAGACAGAGACAGTACAAGTGGGGGAGGGGCAGAGAGAGAGGGAAAGAAAGAGAATCCCAAGCAGGCTCTGCACTGCCAGCACACAGCCTGATGGCGGGGCTCAAACCCACGAAGCCATGAGATCATGACCTGAGCCCAAACCAAGAGTTGGACACTTAACCAACTGAGCCACCCAGGTGCCCTGATTGTCTGCATTTCTATTTTTTTATTTGTAAAATGTGAAGGGAAGGATGTGCCTCCTGAGACAGGACCTTAACAAACCTCAGCACATAGCATGAGTTCACTTAAGATTGTAGAGTAAGTAATTGAATGAATGAATGATAACAGGAAATTCCTAGTGGGTTTAATTGTTTGAATTAGGACATTAGGGGAAGAACAGCGTCTCCACACACACTGATTATTTCCATCTTGACTCCATCCCATCTCTAACTCCATCCCGTCACTTGTCTCCATCACTCCATCATCTTTGTACTCATTTCTGCCGTATAGCTTCGCTTGTGTTTTAGGGGTATCCAAGAGGAACGCTGCAGAGCTGCACATGCGCAGAAATGAAGTGAAATGAATGTTATCCATCCCTTTAAAGGAACCAGGTCATGTTTTTTTCTCTTCCTCCTCCCTGAAATCTAAATTCCATGACTTTCTTAAAATAAATAAATGATTAAAAAAAAAAAGTTTAAGGGGCGCCTGGATGGCTCAGTCGGTTAAGCGTCTGACTTCAGCTTGGGTCATGATCTCACAGCTGGTGAGTTTGAGCCCTGCGTTCGGCTGTGTGCTGACAGCTCGGAACCTGGAGCCTGCTTCGGATTCTGTGTCTCCCTCTCTCTCTTCCCCTCTCCCGCTCATGCTCTCTCTGTCTCTGTCTCTCAAAAATAAATAAATGTTAAAAAAAAAAAAAAGTTAAAATAAATTCTATGACTTTCTGGCTGCAGGGAATGTGCACAGCTCTCCATAGGTTGTTCTATGCTCCAAAAACTAAAATATCAAAGGTTCCCCTGATCCAGGTTACATTTCTTTCAGCTAGAGACATGGGACAGATGATCTGAGCAACTATTCTAAGTTCATAACAAATATTTCATCACAGTTGTAGCTTTCCCCCTTTTTACATTGGTAAGTTATAGCTCAGAGTCCCCAGCTTCCTATTATGAGTCAGGTATATCATAATAAGCTCCAGTATGTAAAATGTGCCATTATCTCTACTACTGCTTTATTACTTCTGGAAAATTCATGTGTAGGAATTTGGGCAATCCTTCAAGATGAATTTCCTTATTAGACTGTGGTTATAAAATGCAATCAGTTAGCAGAGTCTGCTGTCATCCAACCATTAAAATGTGATGCCTAAGGCTTTTAGCTTTGCTCATTATCATCTTTTGATTCCTTTGTAAATACAGTTTGCCATTTGAACTGCTTTGCTAATTATTGGGAACCATATCCCATTCCTGCAAACTGGTGAAACATATCATACTTCGCTGAAATGGAAATAAGAGTACATTTGACCTTTCAGAATCAGGATAAAATTGGTGGGAAAGATGACTCAGTGGGCCAGTTCCACTACATAGACTGTACAGACTGACAGATGCTATGCCTGTGCCTTCATATCGACCAAGTTCTAGAATCATAGGATGTTGTAATAATATACATTCAGAATCTCCAATACTGATCTGCTAAGTCAGGATTTTTTTTTTCGGGAACACAAAGGTTGAAGAATCATTGGTAAAGGATTATAAGTTTACAGGCTCTAAGACTTAAAAACAAAAACCAGCCTACAGGTTTCTCGTTTTCTGACACAGCTTTTTTATTAACGGTGTTTGAGGATCACAAACTGTCTTTTAGACTCATTTTATCCTCGACTCATTGATGATTTTACCAACCTAGAAGACAATTAATTATGCCATTCAACTGATATAAGTATTAATGAAATTTACGCACAAACATACCAATATTTTTTTAAAAATCTTCGAATAACCAAGAGAAGGAAAATACAATGCATTTCCTCCTACAACATATTTTCATGCTGTATGTCCTCAGCTGGGACCTCACAGCAGCTGAGAAATGTCTTCAGTCATTGAACGGATTACCTACCACGTCTCCACAGCTGTTTCTGCAGACCGTCCTCCATCTCTCCGAGCATCTGTTTCTCTCTCCTATGTGGCCGTGAAGATGGAAGATGTCCATATGAGCATTCCCAACCTCTTCCCCACATCAACGTTTCCCTGCATCATTGTACTGTCTCTGCACCTCACATGCAGGAAAAAGAAGTTCCTGAGGATAGTCCTGCCAAAATCCTAAAACTTCAAGATCTTTGTGATTTTAAAGAGATACTGACATATAGATTCCTGGAGGAAGAATGATTCCTGCTACCCGTGGGCAGATGGAGGCAAGACACAGATGCTAGAGAGGACTGGGAATGAATAACTGTTGGGTGTGAGGGCTGAGATATCAAAGGAGGACAGCTGGAGGGACAGGTGTGGATGACAGGATACCTAAAAACAAGGATCAATCTCAAAACCGAGGCTAGGCTTTGGGAGAACAAGAGAGGCATCAAACCTGAGGCCATGGAACGAGAACAGAGCTGCAGTAGCTGGATTTGCAGCCAAGTGAGAAGACATTAAAAATCAAGGATGGAAATGGATTTAGTCAGAGCAGCCACAGGGATCAAAGATCCCAAGTATAAATTGTGCTGAAAGCTTTTTTTGTCATTGGTGACCCAGAGGTTGTTGCTTCACCCTTTTTGATTTTTAAAAGTTCCTGTCCTTATTCCTAGTGTGACTGAGAAGTTGTTTAAGTCTTACAATTTTTTTTTTATCTAAACCTTGATCTCATCCTCTTCTGTCGCTTCCAGGATTCTATATCATGTGTGCTGTAAAATGTGAGGAGGATCCTTATATAGGGGATATCTTCTTTTTATCGTTTTGACATTGCATCCTAATTTTTCCTTGCATAATTCCCAACCCCTGATAGGTGTGGTCTGAACAAAATTGACTTCAGCTTCTGGTTTCTAGGATGAGCCCATAACTCAAGTCTGGCTGATCAAAGTACCATACGTATCCCTCTGGTCCAGTGATTGGTTCAAGGATGGTATATGACCCAAGTTGTGCGAATCAGAGAAGATAAGCTTCTGCCTCAGGACGTTTTGTTTGTTTGTTTGTTTGTTTTTGAGAGAGAGAGAGAGAGAGAAAGAGAGAGTATGCTCAGGGGAGAGGCAGAGAGAGAACCCCAAGCAGGCTCTGCACTGTCAGCACAGAGCCCGACACAGGGCTCAAACCCACCAATCGTGAGTTCATGACCCGAGCCAAAATCAAGAGTTGGACGCTTAACTGACTGAGCCACCTGGGCACCCCTGCTTAAGCAACTTTTAAATCAGTTAATTAAATTTAAAATAGAAAGTGATCCGACATTTAATAGAAATTAAAATGTGGTACAATTCTAGTGAACAATCATGTGTCTTCGCAAGCTGCACGCAGTCACAGCCACTCCAGACAGTATTGCGTTTCTGTGATTTTTCAGGGTTATAGAATGTTCAACCTTCTGTCATTCAGCCTGCTCTCTTTTGGATTAGAATGTTTCTTCTTTCCTCTGGTCATGCAACATCCGCATATGTGTTTTGATGCTATGCTATTCATGGGAGATTACCCAAACTGTATGCTTGTTCAGTGAACATTTTATTAATGCCCAATGTCTTCTTGTGGAATCATTCTTCCTTCATTTTTAGTCCAGTTGTTTTGAGTAGTACTGACTATACCCCAATTTCCAGGTATGTGGGACACATGACTCGAACCAAGTCACTTAGAGATTTCCCTGAGACTTTTACTAGAATTATCTGGAGAAAGGATCACTCTATTTTCTGGCATTGTTAATTATAAGTCTATGTAAGTCTAAAACTGCCAGTGACTATTTTTGGGTCACTCAGTGTCTTATGAGATTGAGGCCAACACAGAGAAAAGTAGAACTTAGAGATAGGTGGAGAAAGAGAGCAGTTTAATGAAGATGTATTTGAACTTGAATTTATCAATGCCTAAAGTCACAATTGCTTAAACTTTTCAGTTATAGGAGCCAACAAATCCCCCTTTCTCTGCCTTATTCTGGTTTAGGTTGGATTTTTGACACATGGAACCAAAATCTTGACTATACATTGATACCAAGATGTCAGTGCTTAGGGTTAATGTCAGCCGTCACAAAATTCCAAAAATTCATGAGAAAAACGTGAATCTTCTGAATCCCATGCCTCAGCATTTGCTGAGTGACTGGCTGACTTCTCTGAAAATATCCTTGGTTGTCATGGCAATGGAAGGGCACAGATACTCAGAGAGATTCTGAAACACTTTCGTATATAATCTGAACTGGGTGGGAGACGTATCTAACTCAGAGCTGAGTCCTATAAACATCACGGCATTGAGAGAACCTCCGAAGAGTCTCTGAGATACACTGGTCTTGGTTTCTTTATGTTGCTCAAGGACTCGAAAGGGGCAGCCTTCTCATAAAAGGGGTGACAGACAAATGTGACCTTGTGTCTGTGCTAATACTCAGTGATGGGTGTCAAACATTAGTATTGCCTCAACCCTTTAGTTTGCCACACGTAGTCTTCAGGGTTTTTTCCCTCCACTTTGTAACCATGACAAAGCATGATATGAAAGCAATAAGACCAGGCTATCAGGGTTTTTTCTTTCCCAAAATTTTGCTAGCTACAGAACTCTGATTTAAAAGACCAAAAGATAGATGCAATTTTATTCCATTTTCTAAAATTTTCCAAAAGTGATACCCTGAACTGTATATGAAATGTCATTTGTGAGAATGTTGAGTTTCTATAGGGTTTAGATGTTGCTAAATGTCTTAGAGCAACCTGACAGCTCATCTGTTTCATAAAAGATCACATCTAAGATAGTTTACTTCTTTGATAGTCACCTATTCAAATGCTAGTACTTAGAATGAAAACTATCATGATAAACTCTGAAATATCATACATTTGGCGGTACATGTTATGAGATTAAGATTTAGGGGTGTATTTTCATCATTTATCCTTTTTTAAATTTCCTTTAAAAAAAAGTTGACCTTTTATAAAACAGCAATTATATTAGTAGTTAAGGAACAAATTGTTGCCCTGGTTCTACCACTGGGTAAACCTGGATGAGGGACTTTATCTCTATAAGCCAGTGTTTTCAGATGTAAAATGCAGGATTTAGACAAGATGAAAATATGGGTCCTTTCCAAGTTTGGATCTACGCTTTTATGTAACGTAAGCAAGGAATTAGCAGATGATTAATAAAAAAAAAAAAAAAAAAAAACAACTTCCATATGCCACGGCGACAGGGATTCATTTCTAAAACTACAAGGCAATCAAGTTATTAAGGCAATTATTTTAACTAGAGAAAAGATGTGAGAGCAAGTCTAAATTTACTTGGCTGGATGTTATATAAGCTACTTCTGTGCAATGTTTTAATTCCTGGACTTGATAACAGTGCCAGAAGAACTGGTTTCTTGGCCACATTTCATCAAATAAAGACTAAAAACTCCCCCCCCCTGCTGTAGGGGGCGCAGAGGTGTGCTGCCCTGATGCCCCTGCAAGGAAGACCTTGCTGCCCTTCGCCTGGCTGCTGAAGGGAGTGAGATCAGCAGACAGCCTAAGCCCACCCGCTCCTTCAAGGACAAGCTGCGTGGAGACACCTTGCCAGTTCCACACTCTGCTGGGAGCAGTCTGCCTTCCCTGACCAAGTGGGTACACAAAGGTTCCACGTAAGAGCCTCCACAGGCCCGACTTGCCCTAGCACCCCCATTCCCCGCTGGGTTGGCCAGCCTGCATCATAGACTGACTTCTCCCTCTGCCCGGTGCTGCTTCCCTGCACCTGTGTTGATCTCTCATAGATATGTTGCTCCCCAAACTCCATTTTAGCATCTGATTCCAGGCACCCCAATCTCAGACACCTGTAATTAGAAATAATAAGTTCATGTGTTTATCTTGCTTGGTCACATACAAGGCATGAGAGGATTAATGTCCATTTCAATATTGTCTATTTTAATGTTAGTTGGATTTTTATTTTTTTTATTTTTTGAAGATTTTATTTTATTTTTTATAACTTTATTTTTTAAAGTTTACTTATTTATTTTGAGGGAGAGAGAGAGAGAGTGAGTGTGAGTGGGGAGGGCAGAAAGAGAGGGAGAGAGAATTCCAAGCAGGCTCTACACTGTAAGCACAGAGCTGGATGTGGGGCTCGATCTCACAAACTGTGAGATCATGACCTGAACCAAAATCAAGAGTCAGACACTCAACTGACTGAGCCACCCAGGTGCCTCAAGATTTTGTTTTTAAGTAATCTCTAACCCAACATGGGGCTTGAACTACAACCCCAAGATCAAGAGTTGCATGTTCCACTGACCGAGCCAGCCAGGGGCTCCAACAACTAGATAGTGAGATCTTTTTAAGTAGGCTCTCCACCCAACCTGGAGCCTGATGCGGTGATTGAACTCATGACCCTGAGACCAACACCTGAGCTGAGATAAAGAGTTGAACACTTAACCCACTAAGCCACCCAGGCACCTCGATAGTGAGATTGTTTTTAAACTTTTGTTTTGGACTTGTCCATATTGCTTCAATTTTTCCAAAAGGATGAATGAGCATAATGTTTACCAAAAATTGAAATCATCATAAAGCAAGAATAATAAACAAATACAGTATTGATAACGTAATGGGACAAGGGAGATAAGGGATGAATATATTTTAAAAATTAGCAATAGATTTGAAATCAGAATTCAGCTGTATTTATTTTTTATTGTTAGACAACTGGAAACTTCAATATGGTTGTAAGCTCTTCTCAATATTTTTTGCTCATGTTAGTTTCCCTGTAGAAATGAATAAATAAAGGTGCTTTGAAGAATTGCATATACTGAAACAATTTACCAAGGTATAAGATAATCATACAGTGTTGCCATGGATTTTTAAATTTTAAATTTTGACAAAGTACATCTTCTTTCTTCTATTTATAAATCAAATTTTGCCCATGCTTTGAGAGGACACAGGTTGATAAATGCATACATTCTACCAGTGTGCTTGGGAGTGTCTGTTATTTTGAACAGGCAATAATTTTTGAGACTCTACTTATATCCACATAGAATGGAAATAAATTGAACAGAAACAGATATCGGAATGATGTAATGTAATAGTTTTTCTCAGACAAATCTCAGATGTTTAAAGTTTTAATTAGGATCATAGGTGATAACTGATGGGTATAGGAACCTCAGGGCCATAATCATACCTTCCATAATTTCCTAGATTTCCAGAATTTTAGCCAGGTGCTCTAGTTTCAATCCCACCAGGACATCCTCAGGGTGACATCTTCTGAGTGCTTTCTTCACTGCTAAACTGAACATTGCCGTTGGCAAATAAAATCCTTTGGTCTTAGATAAGTGTAAGAAATAAAAATATCTCCTCAATTCTACTCATAGAGTGTTACTATTTTCCATCTATGATATCTACTTATTAATAGAAAAAAAAAAAAACTTTGTTTTCCAGGAGCTATGATACCAGAGCTCCAGCAACAGTTTAGTAAGCAACCACCATACAAATTTTCTTTCTCCCTACCTTCACAGACACAATAACCAATGTAAAATTTTTCCCTCTTTCACTCTTTCCAGAATGTCAAGTGCTAAGGATCAAATTCCCTTTACGATGAAAATTTCTGCTAAAATACACACACATACAGCTTTGAAGCAACATTTGATAAACAGACATTTCCACTGCAAAAAAGAATACAAACCTCTTTTTTTTTGTATTCATGGTTATGGGGATTTTAGATGCTTGTTAAAAAGAGGCCAAGTTCGAAATGAAAGAAGACAAAACTAATTGACGTGAATGGGCCCAGAGCAAGCATCCATGGTCAGAAACAGCTTTCCCAAAGGCAGGATTTGTTAATGTTTCACTGGAGCCACACTTACCAGGCTGCTGCATATATGGAATGGCTTCCCATCCTTACAAGAGTCAGAGTAAAGATGTGCCCAGTGGGGAAGGACGGCAATAACTCCAAGAAGTGGCATTCCAGAGTGCTAAAACGTATTTGAGATTTCAATTAAGAGTCCCTACCCACAGGTGGATTTCTTCCAAGCACTGCCCTTTGGGCCTTGCTTTTCACAAGCCAGGAAAACGACCCTCCATCTATAGGGCTTTGTTTTCCGGGGGTGTTGTGAGACAATGGAATAATGAATAGCAAACTCAGCTGGTGCCAGAGCTCTGTCACACAGGCCTGGCATCTGGGAGTCTGGTGTTTTTACTCATAGCAGCTGTGCAAGTTTGGAAAGACGTTCCATTTTGAAGATCCATTAACCCCTGCTAAGGGCCACAGTTTAGTACGAACATATTTTAAGGGATAAATAAGTGTTGAATCCTGTTGAACCCAAGCCCAGCTTGTGCTAAAAAAAAAAAAAAAAAAAATTGTGCTAAATAATCTCCGAGGTCTCGCAGACTCGTGTGCTTCGAAGCTCACATTTTGAGAGGTGTTGGCAGTTAACTTGATAATGTAGTTAGAATGGTTTCTTAATGCTGTGCTTTGTTCTGTGAAATGTTTGGGGAAGACATTTAAATAAGGCCCTTCACTTAGTGTGGGCCTGTTCCTTATATGAATGAGTAAATGGTTTTACAGTTCCTGTGAACTATGATAAGAAGACTGTGCCTTATTAATTCATTCAACAAATATTTATTGAGCATCTGCTATGCCAAGCACGTTATTAGGTACATCGGATTGGGTAGGCTACAAAACAAAATCCCCGCTACCATATTGTGGCGAATAAGCGAGAAGTGTCACTCATATACTAGTTTGAAGCCACGGGTATATGAAAACTCGGAACTGAGACTCTTAAAACATCACTTAAGCCCTTCAATTGGACCCAGCCTACTATTCCTGTTTTGTTCTAATATTCCAGGCAAACTAGACATTTCATTATAAATAGTAAATTTCTCATCTTTTTTTCTGCAGAATTTTGTATCTGTTCCTCCTTATTTCTGGAACATTGTGATCCCTGTACTTAAATTTTCAAGATCTACTCATCCATCAAGGTGTCATTCAATATTCCCTACTCTATGTCCACCATCCAGGTTCCTGAGACTAATGTGTATTCTTCCTCTAAGATCATATAGCCACTTGTTTAGACACTTTCTAAATAAGTTACCTTTGTTTATATACAGCCTATCACTCTTCTCTCCTTCCTATCCTCCCAAACATCCAACAAACCCCATGTATGCATGATCTTTGAGACTTAATAGGGGTGTCCCTTTTTTTTTTTTTTTTTGGTAGGTATATCATTATGTTTATATACCAGTTTAGATCCCGGATTACCTAATTATTCTACATAATTTTAATTAGATTGACATTTTGTACATTGTTTGAGCAAAAATTTGGGGCCATTTATAATGAATCTTTACCATTATTAATCAAGATTAGTCAGGAAAACAGAGCCTACATCAGATAGTTTAATAGTGCATATTGGGAGAGCTAAAAAATCTACAGGAGATAGAGAAGACAGAAAATAGCAATAACCTGAAACCCACGGCAGGAGATAGGGTAACAAGCCCAAGAGCCAGTGTCTCCTCATGAGAACCACACCTTGAGAGAGCCTCTCCTAGAGGAACCAGGAGTCCAGAGAAAACAGTTGTCTGGTGGATGTTAGACATATGGAGAAGATGCAGTTATTGTTGGAGACTTTACCTAGAGAGGAAAGAGAAAAAAATCCCCTGGCTCCTTTGCCCCATACTCCAGTCTCTAGCCAATGCCTCCCATTGGTTGAAAACAGCCAGAAACAGTTAAAAAGAGAGTCCAAGAAATACAGTTGGCAGAATTCAGTTACTTGCAATACAGAGCAAAAGAAAGGAATGGTGAATAATGCATCTGGGAACAAATTGTCAAATTATCAGCAATGCCTACTTAATAAAAAATTTACTGCATAAGTTATCTTCAAATGGTAGCTAATTGTTTAGTTTACAAATATTTGATCTTCAGTTAGAAGCTCAATTTGATTATAAGACCTTTGGAACATGAGCAACTTTTTTTTTTTGTTTTGTTTTGTTTAAGTAATCTCTATACCCAATGTGGGGCTTGAACTCACAATCCCAAGATCAAGGGTTGTATGCCTCTCTGACTGAGCCAGCCAGGCACCCCAAACTTGGACCATTTTTTGAGCTTTTTGTGAGCTAAGCTAGTCTCAAAGTATCGTGCAATATGCTATTGGTTATTTCTACTATTCTTCCATCATCTTTTTCAAGAAACAATTTGGTTTGCTCTCTCCTTTAGTTATGTTCTTGTCTGGGGTTACTTGCTGTGACAGCACATACAAGTATCTCATACTTTGGTCTGATTTCACAGTTTTCTTTCTCAATTCTCTATCAATCTCCATCTGAGAGCACTTGATAATCTAGTTGGTAGAAAAATATAAATAGTTAAATGTTGGTAGTGAGCGTCCTTGATGATCCCCAGTGAATCTCACCTACTAGGATTCACACTCTTGTGTAGTCCTTTGATGCAGAGCTCAAAGTGGAAGTGATTGTGTATGTGTGAATTCCAAGGTTAGATCATAAATGGCTATGCAACTTCATGGTGGTCTCTTGGATTGCTCACTATGGTGGATGCCAACTTGTCAAACTGTCAAGACACTCAAGCAGCCCCGTAGCCCATATGGAGAGGGGCAGAGGCCAACTGCCAGCACCAACTTGACAGCCATGGAATGAGTCACTTTGACAGTAAATTCTCCAGCCCCAGTCATGCTTTTGGATGACTGAAGAAGTTCCAGCAGAAGTCTGATTGCAATCATGAGAAATCATAAGCAAGAGGTGCCTGGGTGAGCCCTTTCCAAATTCCTGATCTTGAGATTTTATAAGAATACACAGTTTGGGAGTAAGTTGTTATGCAGCATTAGATAACTGGTGACAGTTGCTATTTTCATGATAGTTCTTCAAAGGGATGTTTGTAAAGCTGATGTTTTAATAATGCTGATATCCTCAGGGTGCCTGGGTGGCTCAGTTGGTTAAGCATCTGACTTTGGCTCAGGTCATATTCTCACAGTTTGTGGGCTCAAACCCCATGTCAGACTCTGCACTGTCAGCAGAATCTGCTTCAGATTCTGTCTCTCTCTCTGCCCCTCCCCTGCTCGCATTCTGTCTGTCTCTCAAAAATATGTAAACATTAATAATGCTGATATCCCGCTTCTCATAGTACTTTGCAAGTTCCACACTAAATGTCTTTGAAATAAATTATGTTCTTTCTTATAATAAACTTGGGAGTTAGGTGTGGCAGTACTTTTTTTTTTTTTTTTTCAATTAACTTTATCTTACATTTGAGGAAATCTGACACTCAGAATTTAACTTGCTCAGGTTTCTTCAGTTGGTTGGTTGCAGATCTTGGATCCAAGTCTATGTCTTCTAATCCAATCCCTTCTGTGTATATTGCTGGGGATTTTCAGCACTACGGTAAGGCAAAGATAAAGACTTGCTGGTGATCCTCAAATTTAGAATGTGTGCACCTGGCTAATGCACCTTTGCAAGTAAAGAATCAAAAGAGACAACACAACATGCAGCGGTGAAACTGACCTATGGTGGCTGGATAGGCAGGAGTGAGCTCCGGCTGTTACTACACATCACAACTCTTGTTCCTTCCCGTGTCTACTAATACTTTCCAGACCCCCAATTCTAGGCATCTTGAAAATCTAGTTGCAGCTTTTCCTTTCCAAGGATTTGGTCAAGATTATAGGCACATGTGCTTGGAACGTCCAGACTCTGTGTTACAATGTGTTTCTTATTTATGATTTTACTGAAGACTTCTAATATCTAGAACAGTCCCACAGACTCCAAGCCACTTAACACCAAGGCTGTCTGATAATAAAAACATTCTTTTCCTCTGACAGACCAAAATAAATGTGTACATCAAGACTTCTTGCTGGTTATTGATTTATTTCATAAAAATGAAAATTTGCAATCCCTGAAATACATTTTTATATTCTTTATCACTATCCAACATTAAATAACTTATGTTCTGATTTGTTCCAAGTTGGGCACCTTGGTCAAAGGTAGATTTCCCATTAGATTGCAAAGTCCAGTGTGAATGGCACACTTATACACTTCTGCCTCTTCTCCCAGTTTCCTGAACATGTTTACTTATAGGAAATCACATGAAAATAAATATCAAGGATAGAATTCAGAGGGGAAAGTCATGAAATGATAGTTTGAAAGTATTTTTAAAAGAACAAAGCTTGACCCCACCTCTTTGCTTAGGCTGGCTTCTATGCCTAGAACAGGGATTAACCACTTGACCTGCATATTCGCATCACCTGGGGAAGATAGTGCCAATCAATATCCTGGGGTTCTACCTCAGAGCAATTAAATTAATTCAGAATCTTTGGGATGGAGCTCAGGCATCAACATTTTTAACCAGTTCTCCAGGAATTTCCAACTACAGCCAAGTAAAGAACACCAGCCATAGTATTGTTTGGGGGCTGACTGAAGACAACAGAGCTTTCTTATTTTCTCCTACCGGCTTGCTTTCTGGCAAGAGGTACCAGAGTTAAAAATGATCAGGTCTGTCTCCTAGGCGTGCTTCGTGGTAGGGCCAGCACTGAGCAAGACACCAGAGGTTTATGTTTTCTACCTTCCCCTGACAAAGCTTGATCTTAAATTTCTGAACTATGTACAACTTTCAATGGCCTTCATTTACCTCCGGCTCTTGTGAGTAAAGTTACTGAGAAGACACGGTATACCTTATTTAATAGGCTGAGGACAATGACAATAATAGCCGTAGCCTGTGTTAGTAGTAGATTTTAGAAGTAGTTGTATTAAATGCTGCCCATGTTTTAATAATAGGCAGGATAACATTATACACAAAATTCACCGTTGCTTTAAAATGGCTCCCAAGTGCACACTCTTGACCTGTTCTATTTAATCCTCGCAGACACTTACATGCCCGTATAGATCACTTTCTTATAAAAACCCCACATTCTCATAAAGTTTCCTCTCCTGTGAGAAAGGCTTTAGGGCCTTTTTCTATTGTTGTGTATGTCATCAAAGGGTTCATAGATATGTCATCATCCCATTTGACTTTAAGCTCTGAACACAGTGATCTGGTTTTCATCTCTTCGTATTCAAGTGACTATATAGTAATCTACCCATAATGGATGTTTAACAGGTGCATAAAATAAATACATGCAAATGTCCTCTGCCTAATTTCCTCTTGTAGATGAGCAATTTTTCTCTGTTAGAAAAAAAGGAAAGTCTGGTTATAGAATGGCAAGACTATGTAACAGATCCTTTTCTGCATTATGTCATTTTCCAGAATTTAGAAGTAATGGACAGTATAAATCCTTGAACACTAGAATTATGTAAGTTTCAGCTTCTAAATAAGCCAAAAGCATAAGAATGACAGAACTTTAAACATAGCTGCCTTGGAAGTGCTTTATTTAAATGGAGGGCAGAAGTTGTTAACCTTGGTTTGCATGCCAGATTCCTAGGGCTAATTTAATCTTTTAGTGCCTACACTCGTTTTGTTTTCCCAATCATGTACACTGGAGACACATTAAAATTAGAAATTTAAATTGTAAATTAAAAAAAATAATAATGTTTATTTATTTTTTGAGAGACAGAGAGAGACAGACAGAGCATGAGCAGGGAAGGGGCAGAGAGAGAGGGAGACACGGAATCTGAAGCAGGCTCCAGGCTCTGAGCTGTCAGCACAGAGCCTGACATGGGGCTCGAACCTATGAACTGTGAGATCATGACTTGAGCCAAAATCAGATGCTTAACCCACTGAGCCACACAGGCGCCCCTAAATTATAAATATTTTTAAAGATGTTTGTCTCCTTTCTAAAAAATTACTTTAAAATTTTTAACATTTGAATCCACAAGTTTTGGGATGTTCAGGATAAAACAAGTACTAACAGAGATCAAGTTGTGATTTATTATCTTATTTGTAGTTTCACTTTAATATATTAAGTTGAACATCTCAGCAAATAATTCTCCATTGCTTTGTTTGCCATGCCCACTGCAATCTTACTCTACCTGTTTAACAAACATAATAGAAAATTGATTTCCCTCTCTTATATGAAAAAAGGATCAATAAAGATTAAGTACAGGCTAAATAGATTGATTAATGGGATTTAACTCAGAACGAATATTGACTGCTGGAAAAAGAAATATATAGAAAGTGGTATGATATGATAGCGTTGTCCCCAAATCTTTCTATAGTTTGACATTAATGATACTACCCTATGCTTGCATTTCCAGCTGGAAGAAAACAACTGATGAAAAACAGCTCTATAGTTATGCATTATGGTTAATGGATTTATTTGTGTGCCTGTTTAAGGAATGCTCTTTTTTTTTCTTTTGACAATAATCCTTTTAAACCAAATTCCTATAAAGAAATATCCATATTTATTTGCATTTCAAAAACCAGTAGAAAGAGGGCCTGACCTTAGAACTATGGTTCTAAGAAAAAGCTTTATAAAATAATCAATGGCTTCTCTTGTGCCTGGTTAAAAATCACATGAGGTAGTTTTTGTTTTAAAGAGATAACACACACCCCATTTAAAAATTTTCTTTCATTTATTCACACAAATTTATTGAGTCCTTACTGAGCCAGGGATTGGAGTCAATGAAAATACAAATGTGGTTCCTACTCATAAATACATGTTCTATCCAGAGGAGACAGAAACTAGCAAGTAATCAAATTTATCAGTGAGATATCACATGGTGGTGGGACTGGACTAAAATAAGGCATGAAATATTGGATAGAGGATGCTGTTTTGGATAAGGTGGAGAGGAGGAGACATTGGGGCAGAAACTAGAACGTCCAGAAGGAGCTGACCATGCCGAACTACAAAAGAACTTGCTTCAGGCAGGGGAACGGCGGATATAAGGGCCAACAGGGAGCTGGCTGGTTCCCCGCAAAAATGATTGTTTATGATGTCTGTTTGAATTCCATTTTGAATAAAAAGGGAAATGACTGCTATAATCTTCAAAGCCTGACTTGCCTACCAGGTCAGTTAGTACCTATCACGTCGCATTTAACTGACCACTTTAATTTTCAGACCCTTTAATTTGGCAGACAATTTGGAATTTTGTGTCCAGCAAAATCTCCCTATCAAATGGAGTGTACGGATGAGAGGAAGCTTCTGATTTATCATTCAAGTCATTCAGGATCCAAATCACAATCTTTTTCTTTTCCCCCCAGTAAAATAATATAACCAGTTCACTTCACTGGCTGAGGGCTTTTCGGGACTCGGTCTATCTTACAATTGCCCATTTCAACAAGATTTGGCCGTCCACCATCTGCAGTATGCATTTTGTCGGGAAAACAATGCCAATTCCGCAACATCAAACGACGTAACTGTGACAGTCACGGAAGGGAGACCATACTTCCAATAATTGCTATTAGATACTTCGCGCTGCTGTTAGAATTTTTCTTAAGAAAGATCACTTTCTAACATTAAAGCCGGAAACCATAACACATTAACAAGAATGAGAGACTCATTTGTTTTTAGTTAAAAATAAAATGAGAATGTGTTTCCAAAGAGCTAAAAATCTAAATTAGAAGGGGAGGGGGGAAATGCAAATAACAACAAAAACCTGCCTTCAAAAATTTTAGGCAAGCTGTCTCAGCAGGAAAAAGGAAAACAACAAAGAATGAAGACTCAAAGTCTTATTGCAGTTTCTGCTATTAACTCATTAATGTTTGTGCTTCTCATTCGACAGCATTATGAATGCTGCAAATTGTAGCATATTTCCTACAACATAGGTGTGTTGTGACACATAAATAATGAGAAGTAGAATGTTACTGAGCCACTTCCTAAAACATGAGAACATCTGCATTTACACCTCGATAACTCTGAATGGTTCAATTAATGAAAAGTAATTAAGGGATATCTGTAAAGACATAGATTTATTACTTTCAAGGGCACATTCTCACTTAATGTAATGAATAACAAAGTTCTGCCAAGCAGAGGTTATACAGGGACTATAATTTAGGAGTGTTTGTAATTAAGAGTATTGATTATGTGAAAAGTAGCAGAGTGCTTATAAAAATTTAATCTTCTTAAATGCATAAAATATTTCCTTTATAATCTTTTAACAAATCTAGTTTTGCATTTGGATACATTGACCATCCTATAAACATAAACTCCAATGCCCATGTTCTATAATTTTGAATCTCACCAATATGAGATTGTCAAACAACACCAATCTTTTGAGCGGCCATATTTCTAGAACTACAATTAGGACAAATATAAGAGTCATAAATATTCGAATTTTGAGGACCTTGAAAATAATTTTTAAGGAGAATAGGCCTGCCTATTGATCGAGACTATTCATCAAACCCCAGGACATGCGGTGGCCACACATATATTTTAGTTTGAGGGCTTTGACCTGCACATTGAACTTTCAGCCAGGTTGACCTAGCCTTTCATAAATTCCTACTTTCTATTTCCTGGTCCCACTCACTAATCTTCACCTTTAAACTCCTTCACTTGATAAGTTCCTCCTCATTCTTTAAGTCCTGACTTAAATAGCAGCAAATGATATACATGTTAAAATTGGCTCCTGTCTACCGAATGGCTACTAGGGGCCAGGTATGAAGCTAAGCACATTTCAAATATCACCTCATTTACTGTTTACAATAAATTTGTGATATTTCCCAGATAAGAAAATTCAATAAAGAGTTTAATGCAAGTTCCCTTAACCCGTCTGTGGTAAAAGACCATTTTATTTTTATTTCCAATCCTTTACTGACCCAAACTTTTATAACATATCATATAAATAACTAACTAAAAGTATGACATGAAAAAAGCTCTAAAAATACAAATGCCAATTATTATTAGATTGAATAGACATAAAATTGCTCTAGCAATCTGCTCTAAAAGTTGCTAATTCTACATTTCTGTGCTTTCTCATCACTAACTGATAACATACCCTTCTTGGACCAGCTCTGATGCAGACTGAACTTTGAACAACACTGTTCAGCAACTTGTTCCAAGTAGCAGATCAAGATTCTTTGGACTCCAACATTTTGTTCTGAACTTTGAAGCAAAAGACTTCCTTCCACACTTCAGGAATCTGGACCAAACTGCCAATAGGCCCCAGAGAGAAATGCTTTTCTCAGACATAATTTCACACTAAGCTTTGCCTCATTTCCTGTCCCCAGTCTAACCTTTGTGTGAAGGACACTGGAAACATTAATTACAGAATTATTAAGGACACTCCACCCTCAAGGGTATGGTCCTATGACTCAGCAGGACAAAATAGTCCACTGTCCCTGCAGTCAAGTGATTCAATCTTGGATACACCACAACTGAGGCATCAAATTTCTCTGTCAGAGTGTCCTCCAGAGTGAGCTCTGTGCCCGCTGGTGTTTCTAGCACTCCCTGTGATCTCAGTTACAGATTTCCTGTAAACAGTTGCCTGAAGGAGAACACCCACAACTCTTTGGGACTGAGCAATAATCTATAACACTGGGAAGTTTTTAAAAATTAACATTTCTCCCAGAGACAACCAAATCCACAGAGGCCACATTCTGCTAAAAGGTACTCAATTTACATTTCCAAACAGAACAAATGACTTCTCAGACCTGAAACATCTGCATTCAAGTAATTTCCCTGTCTTTCTTCAGGGTAATGTGCGGGATCTAGTTTTACAGTTTCATCACTAAAAAGCCCATTGTGGTGTGTGGTTTTTTTTTTCCCCCAAAAAATAAATGGGTGGTCTGCGTCAAAGGTAAATACAAGTGTCCGAAATTTAGAAGACAAAAATATGTAACACTGTCCACATTTTTTTCCTAATCTCACTCAGTTAAAAAAAAAAAAATCTTAAAGTCCTGTTTCAGCCAGAGTCATTTTAATTTGGAATTTAATAACACAATCTGTTTATTTCAGAATGTAATAACTTGCTATACATACGATCGTTCCCTTTCCTTGAAACAGCCCAAACCTAAAGTAAATATTAGAATATATTTCTGGTATATTTAACAGCATGGTGGAGAATTCACTGTAGTTTACACAACTGTGTATCTTCATAGAAGAAAAGGTAGGTGAACAGATTTGATGTGAGTTTTCTGACCTGGCATTTAATCCAGCCCTGAACACTTGTACAGGTAACTGTGCTCAGCTGTGTAATTCTGTCATCTGGCATGCAGACCTACATTTCAAATAGAAGACCAGCCTATGGCAGCAACTTCCTCAATCATGACATATTTGTAAGCAGTGATGGAAGGGGAAGTTTCATTCTGAAGTTGGCTTCAAAAACCTTATGTTGGCAACAAATTACGTTGGTAGTCTTTATAACTAAGTAACGTTTTAAAATGAGGTACCAAAGGGGCACCTGGGTGGCTCAGTCCATACGGCATTTGATTCTTGATTTCCACTCAGGTCATAATCTCACGGTTTGTAAGACTGAGTCCCATGGTGGGCTCTGTGCTGACGGCGTCGAGCCTGCTTGGGATTCTCTCTCCCTCTCTGTCTGCCTCTCCACCCTCTCCCACTCCCACCCCACAACTCATGCTCTCTCTCTCTCTCTCTCTCAAAATAGATAGGTAAACTTAAAAAATAAAATAAAAATGAAGTACCCTTTTCACTTATACAGACCATGGACATAATTCTGGAAGGTTCTAGAAAGTTCTTCATTGTTGTTTTAATTGCATGTTCCACTACCTGAGGTGGGGTTCAGGACATGCTACCCCAAAACATGGCACCCTGGCATATTGAAAATGTTAAGCTGAAAGTATTTGAAGAAACAAAAGAAGCAGGAAGGTCAGAGTGAAATAGGTCATAAAATCCTCATGTGAGAGGTATTCTCCCTATCTTCTGAGAAAAGAAACATCTTTATCTCTGAAGACAGAGGGACTCCGAGAAGAATCTGAACAGGCCCTGTGAAGTTTCCCCAGTTTACTATACCTACCTCTTACTCTTAGATCTATATTTCTTCATGACTCTGTACTCTTCATTAAATCTAGCACAAAAATACTCGGGTCTAACTGCTTCTTCAGGTCTTTTTTTTTTTTTTTTTTTAACATTTATTTATTTTTGAGAGACAGAGCGTGAGCAGGGGAGGGGAAGAGAGAGAGAGAGAGAGAGAGAGAGAGAGAGACAGAATCTGAAGCAGCCTCCAGGCTCTGAGCTGTTTGTTAGCACAGAGACTAGAAGAAGGGCTTGAACTCACAAACTGCAAGAGCATGACCTGAGCTGAAGTCGGGGGCTCAACTGACTGAGCCACCCAGGCGCCCCACTTCTTCAAGTCTTCATTTCTTATGAATGTTCCTGTGTCATGTAAAACTTATGTAAATGTATATGCTATTCTCTTGTTAGTCTGTGTTTGTCAGTTTCATTTTTAGGCGCAGTCAGGGACCCTAAGAAGATCAAGGAAAACTTTTTCCTCCTTATATCTGATTATGCCCAAAATGTTAGCCTCACCTTCTCCTTTTCTTTTCTTTCCTTTTCTTTCTTTTTTTTTTTTTTTTTTTTTTTGTCTCCAGACTATACCTCTCCAGACTAAATAATTCCCTCTGTCCATTATCAGTCATTTCTTGGTTACCTGAAATGGATTTCCCAAATTGAGAATTATCCATTCTTTTTATATTTTTCTTCTGCGTTGTGTCCTTTGTCACTTTAGTAATTCATTAATGCTTTTACAGATCTACAGGGAGGTGAGGGGAAAATGAATGTTGCTTATTAGGAATCCTTATAAAGTGAAAAGTGAAACCAATGGCTAAAGTAAGTTTCTGTGAAATGCCTCCACATCATTAACCTGAGGAATCAAGAGCTATCTGAACACTGATAAGCAGCCCAGAAGTTTAGAATTATCCTGAGGCAATTTCCCATTTTCTGGTTCCTTTCTAAGTAATTCTCTATTGATATGCTTATGCAGTTATCTATCTCCCATTCTTCCCCTCTTTCAGCAAAGTAGTTCTTCATTCTTGTGTAGCAAAGCTTTTTCGTATTTCTCTTAAACTTTTTACCAAGATCTCCAAAAAAAAAAAAAAAAATAATGGCATCTCTCTTATATTTGTTTGGACATTTTAGTTGTAAGAAACAAAACTCAGCTTGAGCTAATTAAGGTGCACAGGTTGATTTATTGAAAGAATATTGAAGAATTCCCCAAAATAAAAATAATTAAAACAAACAGGGTAGCTCCAGGGTCACTGGGGAGAAGAAATGAAGCCCCTCCAATAGCATGTCTCTCTTTTTGCTTTTTTCTGGATTTTGGCCTTTTAATTTCAGGCTTTCCCCCTAGAGAAAGGACATGAAAGCAACTTTGGGGTCACATCCTTCAGGTGCCATGAACAGAGAGGAAAAGAGACTTTTCCCATAAGACCCACTTAGAAAATCTTGGGAGGAACAGCTTTCTGTTCAGCCTGCATTGGCTTCTCATTTCTAGCCTTGTTACTAATCTGGTGTTACTGGGGCAGTTTCTTTTTGTCCTTATTATTTGTTCTTTTTTCAATATTTCTTTTCATTTCAATTTACTAATAGTTCCCTTTTCAATCAGAAATTAAATGATGATAATTTTAACTGTTGCAGTAAGTTTAATAATACGTTAGATCTAAATTTAGCAGAATGCTTACTATGTGCCAAGCTTTATGATCAGTGACATGCATGTAACTACTTTTAATCCTCAAACAACTGTGAGTTAAGTCTTAGAGTGAAGCTGGAAAGTAACTGGTTCCCATTGGTAATTGATTGTTAGACCATAGCTTGAATACTAAAACCTAAACTAATATTGTTGAAGTCTCAGAGTTGAACCAATGAGACGTGATTTTTGCATAGAGACAGTGCCAGGTTTTTAGCTTTTGTTACATGATGCATCAGGTGAAGATCTCTGGCTATACACCACTTCTGGTTTCTCTTTGTGGACTCACATGCAGCTAGACAACATTTCTGAGTATCCTTGCTGCAAAGTGTAGTTAAGTGATTGAGTTCTAAGCCATGGCAAAGGATATCTGCATCTTCCGGACCCTACCCACAAACCTTCCCCCCATGTGCTGCTCCAAGCTCTTTCAACTTCCAGTGGTTGAATGCAGACAGTGACAAGGGACTGGGGAAGGGAGACCAGACCAGAGAAGGACTGAACCCAGAGGAGAATTACTCTGACCACTCAAGCAGCAGTCTTGGACCAAAACACAAGATTTCAAAATCTATTTGTTACTACAGGCTACTCTACCTTAACTCATTAGAACACATTAGAGAATTACTTTATATTTTATAATTAATTTTATACACATATGCAGTATATATTCTCATTGCTAGCAATAGTTAATTAATTTTAAAAATTGGGTCATGTATGGCTGACTGATTGATTTAAAGCAGTTGAGCCCTACAAGTAGGGAAGAAATGTTTTAACTGACATCTCTGTAATTCAGCCAGCTAGGCTTTTAGAGAAATCTTCTGCACTAGAAATGAAGAAGTATTTTGGGGGAGCCTGGCTGGCTCAGGCTTCGGAGCATGTGACTCTTGATCTCGGGGTTGGGAGTTTGAACCCCACATTGGACATAGAGATTACTTAAAAACAAAATACTTTTTAAAAAAGAGGGAAGTGTCTTTACAAAGAAGTCTACCATTTCATCAGCTTCCATTCTTACCCTTAAATATTGGGGGGTGGGGGAGGTGGAGCTCAGTCATATTTTAAATTTTATCTCAATAGCAGTATTATTAGCCCAAATTTCACCAATGAAAAGACTATATTCGTTTTCTGTTGGTACTGAAAAAAAAAAAAATTGCCACCTACTTGGTGGCTTATGACAGCAGAAATTTCTGATCTTACAATTCTGTAGGTCTTAAGTCTGACCTGGGTTTCACCGGGCTAAACCGAGGTGTCTAAGGCCTGTGTTTCCTTCTAAGGGCTCTAGGAGAGAATCCGTTTCCTTTCCTTTTCCAGTTTCCAGAAGCTGCTCACATTCCTCGTCTTATCACTCTTTTTCTCCATTTTCAAAGCCAGTAAGAGCAGCTTTCAAGTCCTTCTCACACAGCTGTCACTCTGACCTGCTCTGCCTCCCTCTTCCATATCTAAAGAAGCTTGTGATTACATTGGACCCAAGCTGATAATCCAGGACAGTCTCTTCTATTCTGAGGTGTGCTGATTAGCAAATTTAATTCCATTTGAAAAATCAGTTCTCCTGGGCCATGCAACCTAATATATCTACAGGTTCCGAGGACTGGGACTTGGGCGTGTTTAGAGGGGCCATTATTCTGTCTACCACAGAAACTGAGGCTTACAGATAACAAGTTGGGAGTACCAGTTGGGAGTCATTCCATGACTATCTATGTGTCTTTGTTATCTATATTTTAGCTCTTCATTGCTGATTAAATTTGTTCTCGTATTTCTTACAGCTAAGATAAAGCTTTTATTTTTGGTGAAGACTTCACTTTTTTTTTAATTTGAGTTTTTATTACAACCTTTCTGTGTAGCTAACCCATCTTTGTGACCCATATTTGATTAGTGCACGGATGCTGTCAACAGGATTTCTCTAGACTTTTAGACTTTTAAACATCTCTTTTTCATAGTAAAATAAAAGTCTCCATCTCTAATGGAGATGCTTTCTCCCCCCTCCATGGCATAAATAGAAAATATTTGCCTGTGTCCATACTCTGCCACAGATTCACTCTCTTGTCTGTCATTCACTATTGGCACAAGAGGCTGACACCTGTGACAAATCCAGGCTTGCTTACATCTGGCTTCTGAATGGGATCAACCAATGGGAGACAAGGGCAAAAAGGGAGTGGGCATGGAGTATTTCTCCTTTACACCCTCCCTACTTTGACACTATATGGCTGAACAACATAGGTTTGAATTGCAAGGGTCCACTTGTATGCAGATTTTTTTTTTTTTGATAAATACCGTACTATAAATAAATTTGTTCTTCCTTATGTTTTTCTCAATACTTTTTCTCTAGCTTATTATAAGAATATAGTACATAATACATATAACATACAAACTTTGTGTTAATTGGCTGTTTATGTTATCAGTGAGGTTTCAGTCAACAGCAGGGTATTAGAAGTTAAGTTTGGGGGAAGTCAAAAGTTATACATGGATTTTTGACTATGTGGGATTCAGCAGCCCTAACCAATTGTTCAAGGGTCAACTATATTTACATAGGACCAATTCCACATTTCTCCTTCACCATAACTTCCACTGGGAGGTCCCTGGTCTAAAAACTCCAGCTCTCACTGAGCCTTGGTATCACTATTACCTCCCTTTTCCCCTTTGGTAGTAAGGGTAGTGATAGTTTCCCACTGATAGTGGTCTCTGGATCCTCATCATCCCTTGTATGTTCCTTTCATGGTCCCATATTTCTATAAGAAGATTTTCAGTAAGTTCCTTCGTTGGAAATGAATCCTGTTTTCTGCTGGAACTCTGACACAATATCCCCAAACAAATTATCCTAAAAGAACATTTGTATCTGATTTTAATGGTAAAACAAATAGATCTTCAGCTCGATGGAGCTAAACGTTCTCTTTGATGATATGTGAAAATGGCCAAGAAGAAATGAAAGAAAGTAACCAGTGGTCTTCCTTCACACTCTCTCTCTTTATGTGTCTCAGGACTTAACCTCATAATGTATACTTTCCTTATAGAGATCAAAACTACCATTCATTCATTATTCAACATTTACTTGGAACAAAAGAATGGTTTAATGACACTGATGTGAAAAAGAGACAATATTGGAGCTTATAGCAAAGGAGGGGAAGGTGGTTGGGGACAGTTCTCAAATAATCACACAAATATAAAATTACAAGTTGTCTTACCTGTAATAAAAGAAAAAAAATAGAAAGGACCATTGAGCAAGGAAGTAGGGGAGCTAACTCACCTGGTGAGAGTGGGGGAGCTTCCTCATAAGATGATGTGTATGCTGAGGTTTGAAGGAAGGGAGTGATAACTCAGAGAGGAAGTGGGGATAAGGAAAGCATGTAGTGTGGTTGTACAAAAATCTCAGATAAATCCCAGAAGGCACAAAGACCTCGAGCAGCCATAGAACTTGACAATTTTGCGAAATCTAGAAACCAGTGAAACTGGATTACGGAAAACAAGGCAGATGATAAAACAATACATGGGGCACAAGTCAATGGCCACCTTACTCAGAATTTTGCATCCATGTTAAACATTTTGCTTATCACCTTAAGAACTATTAGGGGCTATTTCATGGTCTTAAGCAGATGAGTGATGGCAAGACTTGTGTTTCTTAATAATAACTCTGGTTGCCACAGAGAGGACAGTTTGTAAAGAAGCAACAAGATATAGAGCTAGGAAGATGGAATATTTCTTACTCAGGCAAGTGATGAGTGTAGCCTGAACCAGGATGGAGAGACCAGAAATAGAGAAAGAGCTACCATTTTGAAAAATGTTTAAAATTGGTGAGAATTTGTAAAAAAAAAATACAGATGAGGATATGGGGAAGTGTCGAGTGGGTCCCCAAATTTCAGTTTGTGCAATTGGATGAGGCCTTTAATGAGACTGGAACCGCTGGAAGAAATCCAGATTTAGAGGGAAGAGTAGTGTATATTTAGTTTAGGACATACTGCTTTGATATTTTATTTTATTTTATTTTATTTTATTTTATTTTATTTTATTTTTTAATTGTGGTAAGGACACCGATTATGAGGTCGACATTCGATAAATTTTTAACTGTCCAATACAGTATTGTTAACTATATGCACTATGATGTACAGAAAAAAAAAAAAAATCCTAAAATTCACATGGAACTACAAAACACCATGAATAGCCAAAGCAGTCCTGAGAAAGAACAGAGCTGGAAGCATGAATCTTCCTGATCTCAAGATATGTTATAGTAATCAAAAATAGTAAGGTACTGGCATAAAAACAGATATATGGATCAATGGAACAGAATACAGAGCCCAGAAATAAACCCATGTATATATACTTGATTTTCAACAAGTGAGGCAAGAATGCATGTGGGGAAAGGACAGTGTCTCTGACAAATGGTGTGGGGGAAACTGGACATCCACTTGCAGAAGAATATGACCTTCAGACTAGACACCAAACCAAATGAATTGTGAAGTAGAGATGCGCACAGTTCTTGCCTCTCTGAAGAGAGATCTGTGAGGAAGAAATATGAGGACCATTAGAAGACAGATAGTGGTGGACGTCCTGAGTAAGGAAGAGAGAGAATAGAAAGAGAATAGAAGATAATTGTCAAGAAGTTTAGAAATTTTTTTTAATGTTTTTTATTTTTATTTTACTTTTTAAAAATTTTTTACTGTTTATTTTTGAAGGAGAGAGAGAAAGACAGACAGACAGACAGATAGAATCTGAAGCAGGCTCCAGGCTCTGAGCTGTCAGCTTAGAGTCCGATGTGGGGCTCCAGCTCACAAACCGTGAGATCATGACCTGAGCCAAAGTTGGACGCTTAACTGACTGAGCCATCCAGGTGCCCCGATGGTTTTTGTTTTTTTTTTTTTTATGTTTATTTACTTTTGAGAAAGAGACAGAGAGACAGAGGTGTGAATGGGGGAGGGGCAGAGAGAGAGAAGAAGACACAGAACCCAAAACAGGCTCCAGGCTCCTAGCTGTCAGTACAGAGCCCGACTCGTGGCTCAAACTCATAGATTGTGAGATCATGACCTCAGCTGAAGTCCAACGCTCAACTGACTGAGCCACCCAAGTGCCCAAGAAGTTTAGAATTTAGGAAAAGTGGGCACTGTGGTTAATCCAGGAGGGATTGGAAGAAATATGTCATATGCTTTATGAAAATTTACTGAAGGTTTAAGGATTCTTTGACTCTCTGCCTTTTATTCCTTTATCTAAATTGTAGCTATACTACCCTTTTCTAAGAAGCAATACTCTGTTTTTCTTCTTCTGTTCCTTGTTGAAAGAAAACAAGCCAAAAAATAAAACCCCGGATTTTTTTCATATTCTAAAGAAAATAAATATTTAAAATTTCCAGTATTTAACTATCATTTAGTAATTAAGATCAGATTTATATTTTTATTATTTTTTAAATGTTTATTTTTATTTTTGAGAGAGAAAGCGTGAGTGGGAGAGGGGCAGGGAGAGAAGGGGGGACAGAGGAGGATCCAAAGCAGGCTCCGTGCTGATAGCAGAGAGCCCAATGCAGGGCTTGAACTCAGGAACCGTGAAATCATGACCTGAGCCGAAGTCAAAACCTTAACCAACTGAGCCGCCCAGGCACCCCTAAATTTTTATTTTAAAAACTTTGCTTCCTTTGCAATGGGTCTTAATTTTGAGACCCCCGGAGAATCTGTTCAAATAATGGACCCTTGTCTGGGAAGAAGATGAATAAGCCCACATTTAAAATGTTGTCTTTAAATTCACGAGCCCCAAGGAACCCCTGAAGTCTGTCATCCAACCATAGACTCCCTAGAGACGGCAGATCAAATCCTCCTGCTCTAAAGGAACACAGAAAGAGTGTTTTGCTATTTTTATCTTAATTTTAATGATATAACAGACTGCTTTGATTTGGGATACATTAGGTATTTTTTAAGGACTTGAATTCCTGATATTTTACATATGTTTTGTTTCAGGACTCATGGCTTTTAATGATTACATATTTTGATACTTTTCATGACATTGAGCTTCTCCACACATGACAAAATGGAAGATCAAAGATGTTTTAAAGGAGAAAAAAAGCAAACCTTGATTTTACAAAAAACTGTCTCTAGAGAGTAGCTTTCAACCTGATAAGTTTTCCCTTTGGCAACCAAATTATTTTTTCCTTACACACAAACATATTTATTTGATTTTTCCTTATTATCTTCTCCTGGAGGAGTATACCAAAAATAAGCTGCACACAAAGTATGAGGAATCTTTTCTAGACCTTTATCTAAAACATAACAGATTATAAACACAGTAATATAAGACATGCAAAATTAATGTCTCTGCTTTTCCCATAATTTTTTAATAGCAATAATTCTTCCTTCTGACAGTCCCTTACTGAGACGGCAAAGCCACTGGTTTTTGTTGTGGGTTTTAGATTTTGGCATCCAATTTTATATATTATAAAATTATATTATAAAATATGCATATTTTTATTTAATGAATGTATGTTAGCTTTCTGGCTGCAATATTACTGTAGATGTAGAAGATTCTTCAAGATATGCATGTAGTCAGAATTGCTTTACTCAGAATTAGTCCTGTTCAGACCACTCATCCCAGGCCCTGACTGAGTAAAGGAGAATTCTATTACCATGACCCACACCTGGCACACAGCAAGCCTGCAGGAAGTCATCGCTGCCCCTAACCAAGCCAGATGTGACTTAGTGATGGTAGAAAATCTAACTCAGAATCATAGCCTCAGCTCTGTTCTCATGCAGTCTGAAGGGCAGCGCTCTGAAAAGCATCAGGTTGGTGAGACTGGCGTGCGTTGTAGAAACATCTCCTCAGAGAAATAGGCTTGTATTTGAAATGAAAATGAGGACTGCAATATTTACATGCCTCATCCTGTGCAAAGAGTAGGGCAGAGGCCATCAGAGTTGGCAAGCAGAGAGCTCATAACAACAGCAACGGAGATAGTGATTCACACAGAGGAGAAAACACGGTAAGCTGAGTTTTGTACTCTTGGCCACATGCAAAAAATGTGCCAGATTTTAAATTTGCCATCTAAATATGATAACCCCAAAGGAGGAAAAGGTAGAAGCTTATCAAATCTCTCCATACTTTCAGTTTTCCTTAAATATAAGTTTTTGGAATAATACAAGAGGAGCATAAACATTGTTTTAAACATTTTTAAAAATGTTTCATTTTTTTTAAAAGCCTTTGGATTTGTCATCAGGTGCAGTATTAATGCAAATACCTGTGGCGAGAATCCAATACAGATCCAGCAATGTTTGTCAGCGTGGTTAGATCTGAGGGCTATGGCAAGGTGGTACCAAGAAGTTGAATTCTGGGGAATTTTGAGACCAGCACAGGGTAGATTAAAGAATAGATATGCCAAGTCCCTGAAAAGCAGTCTCCTGCTTTGTGAGAGAGACATGGAGTGGTGGGAAAGAGGGAATGAGGGATATTTGCAGGGCATACTGACTTCTTTTTTTAGGCTTAAAACAACAGAAACTTATTTTCTCACAGTTCCAGAAGCCAGTTCAAATTCAAGGTGGGCAAGATTGGTTCCTTCTTGGGGGCGCAGAGGGAGACCCCATATCATACCTCTCTCCTAGCATCTGGTGGTTGCTGGTGATCCTTGGCATTCCTTGACTTACAGCTGCATAATTCCAATGTCTTTTCCCATTGTCACATGGCCATCTTTCTTTTGTGCCTCTGTCTTCACATGGCATTCTCCTCTCCGTGTCTGTGTCTCTTCTCATAAGGCAATGACCCTATTTCCAAATAAGGTCACATTCTGAGGTTTTGGGAAGGACATGAATTTTGGTGAGGACACTATTCAGCCCAGTACACCATTACAAATTCTCAATTTAAAGTAGGCTGCATTTGTGGAGCTATACCAATAAACATACTCACATGTTATTTATTACTACCCAAATGGTGAGCCAGACACTTCATTAGTTCACATTTCATGCATTGTACTCAATTCTGAATACATCATCCACAAGAGGAAATGGGATTGAACTAGGATGTGAATGGGGTTATGAGGATTTTAGAAATGGTATTCTATGGGGGCGCCTGGGTGGTTCAGTGGGTTAAGTATAAAACTTCGACTCAGGTCATGATCTCATGGTTTGTGAGTTTGAGCCCCACATTGGGCTCTGTGTTGACAGCTCAGAGCCTGGAGCCTGCTTTGGATTCTGTGTCTCCCTCTCTCTCTGTCCCTCTCCCTGCTAGCACTCTGTCTCTCTCTCTCAAAAATAAATAAAACATAAAAAAAAAAAAGAAGAAGAAGAAGAAGAAAAAAAAAAAAGAAAGAAAAAAAAGAAATGGTTTTCTATGGATAAGAACTGAGGTCATTCAGTTGGAGAAGATTTGGAAAGTCTGGATGGCCCTCTGCAGGAGGACTGTCCCTTCAGCGGAGAGGTAGTAAAGATGATCAGATTGTAAGTTACATAGATCACAGGTCTGTACGCCTGTAGGTAAGAAACATGGGTTTGCCTTTTTCGGGGGAGGGAGGGGTCTCTTTATCTTTTCACATTATACCAGATACCAGCCTGCATCTCTCAGAAGACAGGATAGTGACTTTATTTACTTTTTTTTTTTTTTTTTTTTTTTAACTTGGGAGACATTTATTTACTTTCCCACATCACCAATCATGGATACGAGTGGCTAAGTCTTATATTCCCTCAGGAAAACAGAGCGCTATCACATCCTAAAAGATCTGTGATATTTGGTCACAGCATCAAGCACTCCTGGTTTTGGTCCCACAAGCCTTCTTTGAAATGACCTAGGGTTAGTGATTTTAAATACTAACGTGACTCCAAAAGACAGGCAGGCTATGAAGCCATTGATCAGACTCGTAAGAACAGAAAAAGACAGAAACCTATAATTTTAACACCTTAATAGCTACCACATACTGAGAACTTAGTGTATCCAGCCAGGGTACTGTGTAGTCGATACATATCTATTTAAGTACCAATTATTCCTATATCATGGATGAGAAGACTGAGGCTTAAGGCAATTAAATAACTTTCCTGGGCACACAACCAGTTGGTATGGTATGAGTTCTAATCCAGACAGTGTGGCTCCAGGCCCATGCAGATACTAACAGGGCCTCCTGAGACAAGGAACAATGATATCCGACTGCAAGTGTTCTGTTTTTAATGCGCGCCCAGTGTTAGTGTGAGAGATGCATCAGACAGTCTCACCCTGGTGCCGCCAGTATATACTCCACTCTTCATTTTTTATTCACTTCTTTGTCCAATACTATTGACTATCCATTTTATGCAAAACTGTGCAAAGCATCAGGGTACAAAATCACAAGTAAAAACAGACACCATTCTTTCTATCACAGAGCTTATAAATATAAAATAGCAGCAGTGATAAACACTATGCTGGAGGCAAATGAGGCTATAAAATAGACCAAGGCTATTTGTCCGAGTCAATGAGGCCAGTGTGGGGTTCATTCAGGACATGCCATTTGAGCCAGGATTGAAAAGATGCACAGCAGCCAACTCCATGAAGGGATGGGTATTAAAGAGTGCTAGACAGAAGGAACATCAGATGCTAAACTGCCACGGGTAGGGGATGTGCAGCAATCCTGAGAGACTGAAGCACCAGTGTGGTTGGAGCTCTGGGGGCAGAGGGATGTGGAGGAAGTTGAAATTGAGAGGGCCACAGAGACCATGCAGAACCTGAAGAGGCATTAAAGAGATTTGTACTTATTTATCCTAATAGCAGTGGGAGGTCACTGCTAGTAAGGGCCAAGGGTAGGGGTAAATGTTTTAGATAAACCATAGTTACAATATGTAGCATAAACTGGAAAATGGAAACATGGAGATCAGTTGGAGGCTATTATAGTTGGCCAAGTGAGAGATGCGGGTAATTTGAACCCAATCTGTTGATGGTGATGGGTTGAAGTGTAGAGGTTGAAGTGTAGTGAGATGTTTTTTAGAAGCCAGAATCAATAGGATTTGGAAATGTATTTGTTTTGAGGGTGGTAAGGGAGAAGGTACTATCAAGATTGACTCTAGGGATTCTGTTTTATCCAGCCAGATGAATGCTGTGCCATTCACTAGGACAGAACAGTAGGACAGGGGAGCTCATGAGTTGGTTTGGGAGATAGGCTTATTTTGAGATGCCTTTGAGACGTTCAAGTGGAAATGTCAAGTAGCAAGTTAGTTATATGGATTGGAACTCAGAGAAGAGGTTGAGACCGGGAACTAGAGATTTGTGACTCATCTGCTTCTTCTCAGTGATGTCACTGTGTGTGGGCGAGACAGCCTGGAGAAAGGATATAGAGTGAAAAGTAAAGTGCCAGGGAGGAAAGCTGGAGAAGGTTCAGCATTTATTCCAAACCCCCATCTCTATGTCCTGCCTTCAAGAAACCATCAGATTAGAAGTGATGTGACTACAAGAAGAGTGGTCATCCCGGGGATGTCAAGTGTCCCCATTTTTGCACCTGCACTTTCACAAGATAAATTCACGGCTGTTTCTGATAATACTGTAGATTCTCATGTATAGGTGGGCACGAGGAGAGAATGTGCAGGTCATGTGAATTTTGTACTTTAATAATTGCCATTCTGCCGTCATCTCACCTCTGTGCATTTCAGAAATGGCGAGTCAGTCTCTCAGAACCCCCCAGGAGACAGTCTCAGAGCCTTTGTGACGTTCAGAGGGTACATCCAGCGAGAGTCCCTCTTACAGACCCACTTCCAGCCCCCATAGTACTTATTTTTATATCCCAACATTCAATCTCTGTGGAGCTAAAGCTAAGGTCCTGTTATGTAGAGATTCTGGAGACATCTAGACCTTAAGGAAGATAGAAATGGTTGGGAATAAGCATTATGCGAAATTCTAGGGTATCAACATGATCTGAGTTAATAACTGCCTGGCAGTGAAGACCCCACTTAAGGGAGAGATTCCAAACTTGTAAAACACCTGGACTGCACTGTTACATGACTTTTTTTTTTTTTTTTCAAAACCAAGAGGTCAAGCCTTAATTTCTTATTGTGTTCTCTCGATGTTCTTTTTGTGAGAAAAGCAGTTCACAGTTAAACACTTCACAGGGATTCATGTTTAGAATCGGGAAGTATGACTGGCAAATCTATTGTTTTGGGGGTTTATCCTTTTATTGTCAAAGGCATTTTGCTTCAAAAGGTTCTCCCCTAATTTTGGTCTTAAGTAAATGAATGTATGTTCACATCTCTATAATTATGTTCACATTTGACACATTTTACTTTTCAGACCTTTTGTTTAGCTGTCATGTAATCAAATTATGTCTTACAAATAAAAGTATAAATAGAAGCAAATGTAGACAAATTACTTAACCTCTTTGCACCCCGATTTTCTCATCTCTCAAACAAGGACAATAATACCTGCAGAATGGGGAAAACAATTTTCATATTCTCCTCACTTTTCTACCTCAAAATAGAAACTTCTGCCTTTTAGAGACATTGAATTAAAGATCTGCTCTTTTTCTTTTCACCCTCCTCACTGGCTGTCCCCACAGGATGAGTAGCAATTTATACAACTGGTAAAATGAAGACAGTGTCACATGTATTACTCCATGTTTCTCTACGGGGCCAAGATAATGTGTTAAAGCTTGGGGTATGCATATGACCTTTCTCTCTTTACACCTCTATTTAAGTTTGAGTAAGACTAAACACAACAACAAAGAGCCCTGAATATGTATTATGGCTCAGTTATAGTAAAGATTTGTCTCTCAGGTACAGTCTAAGTCATGTATTTCCTGGATGGTGAATGGCTTTTCTCCACCCATCATTCAGAGACTGAAATCATTTCATCTGTGGTTCTGCTGTCTCCTAGCTTGGAGTTATCTGCATCCCACTAGAAAAAGTCAAAGACAGTGTGTAGGGACAAAACCTATTTTTAAAAATCTTGTTTCCAAATGGCACTCATCAGGAGCCCCCGGGTGGCTCAGTCGGTTGACCATCCGACTCTTAATTTCGGTTCAGGTCATGATCTGTGGGATCGAGCCCCGCTTTGGGCTGAGCGTGGAGCCTGCTTAAGATTCTCTCTCTCCCTCTGCCCATCTCCCACATGTGCTCTCTCTCTAAAATAATAATAATAAAATGGCACATATCGAAGACTTGGGGGGAAATCTAGTAGTGTCTCTGGTTTTTGGCCTTTTGGTCTCTCTGTGCTTGACAGAGTTTGTGGCAGGCAAGAACCATTCCCCATATAATGTTCTGTAAGCTCAAGTTTATCAAGTTTGGATCTAGAGATCCGCATTGGGGCTGTTATATTAGGAGTCCTCTCTGGGTTCCGGGCTAAGTTAAATTTTCCAGTCTAGCTGCAGAGTGAACTGGTTGCCACATTCTGACGGTGGACTTACTACATGTCTTACTACATGTCTTACTACTTGTCTCTTACTTACTACATGTCTCTCTTCCATTAGGTTTCATTACCTTTCTCTGTTCATCTCCTTCTCTCTCTCTCTCTCTCTCTCTCTCTCTCTGTTTCCTCATCCATGAAATGAGGATATTAAAAGAGCATACCTTGGGACGCCTAGGTGGTTCAGTTGGTCAAGCGTCTGACTCCTGCTCAGGTCATGATCTCTCAGTCTGTGAGTTTGAGCCCTGAGTCGGACTCTGTGCTGACAGCTCAGAGCCTGGAGCCTACTTTCGATTCTGTGTCTCCCTCTCTCTCTGTCCTTCCTCCACTTGCACTTTGTCTCTCTCTCTCTCTCTCTCAAAAAGTAACATTAAAAAAAATCTTTTTAAATGAAAAAAGAAGAGCATACCTCAAAGCATTAATAGCAGATTAATTTAATTAATTCCTGTAAAGCACTTAGTAAATGCTCAATGAAAATGAACAATTCTTATTACTACTAAAAAAACCAATAAAACCTCTAACTAAACTAATAGTTTAGTCTATTTTTGACCTCTGTCTATAATTTCTCAATTGGACTGAATGCAAAAGAACTAGAGGCACATTAATGACCATCTAACACTTACCTTCAAGTGTACTGGCACTGTGCCTGGAGCATGCTAGAAATGATAAAAATTTAAAAAAAAATGTTATAGGTTTTCAAGTTATTTCCTCAATTTTGGGCCTTAATTTTTTGTTTGTGTTTTGTTTTGTCTTTAGCCATAGCACACACTTCCATTCTATTCTCATTTGTAGTCTATAACTGGCTCTGTCAAGATGCTTAGATTTCCAAATTTGAATTTAATGAACATAGGTTCTTCATAGATGCCTCTTCACTTGGTCTCTGTTTATTTATTAATTGACGTTCAGTCATGCTTAGAGACTGTCTCTTGCGTCTTTAGTAGCTGGGGATCACTAAATATCATTTTTTTTAAAAAATTTTTTAATGTTCATTTATTTTTGAGAAAGAGACAGAACACAAGCAGGAGAGGGGTAGAGAGAGAGGGCAACGCAGAATCCAAAGCAGGCTCCAGGCTCCGCGCTGTCAGCACAGAGCCCGACATGGGGCTTGAACTCACGAACCGTGAGATCATGACCTGAGCTAAAGTCGGATGTTTAACCGACTGAGCCACACAGGAGCCCCTGAATATGATTTTTAATGCTCTGCTCACTTTGCTAAGAATTAGCCTCAATTTTGATCTTCCAAGGGAGCCTATTACTTCCTTCTGTGTCAACCTAGTCTCTTCCCCACTTAGCATCAGATTCCTATTCTATATAAAGATTCTCCTTTACTGATTTCCTGGATATCTCAACATCTCACGGGCTAACTAATCACCACAACCACTGATCACCTTGGATGTGGACCTTTTGGAGCCATAATGTCATAGAATGCTCTAAGTATCTTATATCTGCACCGTGTTGCCATCTGGTTGATTGTCCATCATTTCATTTAATATCCAAGTATCAAGTAGCTCAATTTCTGGATAAGAAACAAGGGATCTAAGAGGCTGAGCAACTTTGTAAAGATCGCCCACTTTGTAGACCCTTGGGTGACACTGCAGGAGTTCTAGTCCCTCAGTGGACACTTCCCTCCATTTACACAACACTTCCCTTGAAACTGGCAAGCAGCACAAACTGTAGCTCTGGCATTGCATTTATCTTTTCTCCCCTTCAGTTTCTTCAACTCTCACATGGGATTAATAATATTGACCTCTTAGCATTTCTGTGAGGCTGGCCCCTAGCAAGCATTCAATTCTTGTGTTAAAAGAAAGAAAAAGAAACCAGAAGAAGCAGAGAGGTACGTTCTTAGAGAGAAACAAAATCATTATGAAATATTGTCTTACATTTTGTTTTTTATGATTTCCTATCCCCTCCCTAGATCTAAGAAGTTATCCAGGGCCTTTGGGCTCCCTTGCCCTAAGAGGAGCATAGTTCACCTTTCTGAAGATGACTACTCCTTATGGTCTAACTCATAGATTAAAATATGAGATTAAAAGTTCATGGGATTAGTGGGGATTCTCAGTCTTGTTCAACCCACTCGCTTGCAGTGCCTGAAGGAAGTGACAAGATCTTAAAAAAAAAAAAAAAAATGCTTGGCAGACCCTAGAAAACTGAACACTTGGCTCTGAGATTTTGGAACCAATGACATTCTTGGAGCCCCAAGCATGACAGGTTGCTGCCTTTCACGTACTTATTTGGGGTTAGGTAATGAGAATTATCTGCAGCAACCGTGATAGGCTGAGCACAAAGGAGTCCTCTTCCATTTTAGTCAACCACATAAACCACGAGATTCTCAGGAAAGCCTCAGGAAAGGGAGCGGTTGCTCACAAAACGACTGAGTCTGCGTCTCCAAACAACACAGGAAGATAAAAATCCAGTTAGGTATCTTGCTTAAATTAATTAAACGATGTGATGTTCCTTATTCACCTTATTTGGGGGACTAAGATTCAAATCCACTAAAACAGTGTGAGAGAGAGATGAGAGGGAAGAAAGATTTATGCCCAGTGTAATAAACTATTAGAATAGGAAAGAAGTCTGCATAGGAGAAGGGGAGAGAAGGCCAAAATATGACTAAAGAGTAAGAGGACCAAGAGGTTAAATGTCAAAGGGCAAAAGTCATGAATTTCTATTAACTTTGTTAACCCTCCGGAGGAGACTCACCGTAACTTCTGTGCCATAGTCACCTATCGTGCCTTTGTTCTTAGAAGCTTGGCTAAAGCTGTGCCATCCGTGGCAAAATACCTGAGGGGCAATGAGAGCCACCTCTTTTATGTGTTCCTGAATGATAGGAACTCTGCTACACCTTCCTTCTCTTTATACTCCCAGCATCTCATAAATATAGAAAACTCAACAAAACTTCCCTAAACACATGGGAGACTGAATCATCTAAAGAATTCCACTTTATACAAAAACTTTTGGATATCTCGGACAGATACTTCACTATACACTAAGCCGTGGTCTAACTATTTCCACCAAGATTTGTGGAACAGAGCTAAATGGGTTTAATCTCTCAACATCATTTTATATTGATGATAATCATACCTTTCTGCAGGTGCACCTTACTCATTCTAAGTGATCTTTGTTTAAGAATCAAAACTTAGAAAATAAAGAGTAACATTTATTTGCTTTAAAAGAGTCAGCAGGACAAGAACCACATAATTACTCTCCATCTGTTTCTTGAGGATCACATATGAAATAACAAATGTCCTCTTTGTGAGCAATACTTCCATTATATGCATCTGGTAGTAGAGAAAAAAAAAATGTGTTGCCCTCTGGTTTATGGTTCCATTTTAGGAACTGAAAAAAAAATATAAAAATAGGAACACTGTGTATAATAAGTAACTGTAGCATGTTTTTCTCTGGTGCTGGTACTCATCACTTTCTAATAGAGTTAACAATTCAACATAATATGCTATTAAGTTGGGCTTTATCATAAACCAAATTTCTTAATAAAAAAATCAGTGTTCAAACTGATATTTTATTTTAAATGGTCTCTTGCAGAGATAAATGCAGGGGAAAAAGGTGCAATAATTCAGCCCAGCAAATACTTACTATGCAACAACTGGGTGCCAGCACTATTTCAAGAATTTGCCTTTAACCATAACAAGAGGAGTAAAATTCTTTTTTTTTTTTTCAGTCTCTTTGGACATTTCCAGGCTGTTTGAATTTTTAAAAATATTTGTGCTCAATGTGGAAGTAAAAGAGAAGGTCAAACAATATGCTTAGCTTAACAGTGGGGAGAAGAAAATTCTTGTTTCTTCTCTGCCTAGAAATGGGACAAATAAATAGATCATCTTGTTATTTATTTTTTCCACTTTTAGATTTTTTTATTTTTTATTTTATTTTATTTTATTTTATTTTATTTTATTTTATTTTATTTATTTTGAGAGAGAGAGAGAGAGAGTCGGGGAGAAAGAGAGAGAATCCCAAGCAGACTCCACTCTGTCAGCACAGAGCCTGATGCCCAGGCTTCATCTCATTACCCTGGTATCATGACCTGAGCTGGAATGAAGCGTTGGACGCTTAACTGACTGAGCCACCCAGGCATTCCTCATCCTGTTATGTAAAGGAAAAAAGTAAAGACTGTTTCATAATCAAAATGCCTATTTGGGAGCAAGGTTTTTTTTTTTTTTTTTTTAACGTTTATTTATTTTTGGGACAGAGAGAGACAGAGCATGAACAGGGGAGGGGCAGAGAGAGAGGGAGACACAGAATCGGAAACAGGCTCCAGGCTCTGAGCCATCAGCCCAGAGCCCAACGCGGGGCTCGAACTCACAGACCGCGAGATCGTGACCTGGCTGAAGTCGGACGCTTAACTGACTGCGCCACCCAGGCGCCCCTGGGAGCAAGTTTTTGTGTGTTCCTAAGAGCAGGAGCCATGTATTCAGTAAAAGCATCATACTGACAAAGAGTCCACTGGATGACTGTGGAGGTGCTGTTTTTATTTACACAACACAACTGACTTAAGCAATCAGTCTTCAGTGCAATTAAGTATAACTAGGTTTTCTTTTCTTTCCTTTCCTTTCCTTTCCTTTCCTTTCCTTTCCTTTCCCTTCCCTTCCCTTCCCTTCCCTTCTTTTCCTTTCCTTTCCTTTCCTTTTCAAGAGTTTAAGTAATCTCAAGGGGCGCCTGGGTGGCTCAGTCTGTTGGGCGGCCGACTACAGCTCAGGTCATGATCTTGTGGTCTGTGAGTTCAAGCCCCGCATCGGGCTCTGTGCTGACAGTTCGGAGCCTGGAGCCTGCTTCCGATTCTGTGTCTCCCTCTCTCTCTGCCCCTTCCCTGCTTGCTCTCTGTCTCTCTGTCTCTCAAAAATAATAAACATTAAAAACAAAAATTTTTTTTTAAAGGTTAAAGTAATCTCTATACCCAACATGGGCTCGAATTTACAACCCTGAGATCAAGAGTCACATGCTCCACTGACTGAGGCAGCCAGGTGCCCCAGTCTTTTGAAAATTAATGAACAAGTTTGGTAGGCTGTAGGAATATATTAAAATAAATGAGGGGCCGTTGGGACAACTTCAAATAATGTGATTTCTTTGTGTGTGTGTTTGTTTGCTTGTTTGGTAACTCTGACTTCTACATAGGCAATGTCTAGGAAAACCTCTTTGCTCTCCTGATTACAGCTTCTCACACATCAGATGCAACAGCTGTTTTAACTGGCACGTCCACACAACCGTTCCTGACAGGAAGTGCGTTAGAACAGTGAATGCAATTGAAGCTGCCTAATTTAGGGAGGCAGCATACCCTTGACCAACTGGGAATGTGGCCAGAATATTGGAACTCACACTTCCTCTTAGAGAAAGGGACGTATCCCTGCACCCAGTCATACCATCGGCTCCACCGAAGTCCTTCTCTCCCCGTCTTTGGTCTCTCTTATAATGACTTGCCTTGGTGTAGGATTGTTCAAAAGTGCCCTGTATGATATATGAACACCATCTTCTGAAAATGTATGTTTTGCATATGCCCAATTTTTGTAGTTTATAACGCCAGATTTATACAGAATATGCAGGGAAAGGTAGATAACAGGAAGGGTATAATAGTTGGGTGATATGGTGACAGGACGAAATAAGGCATTTTTATCTTACAAATTTAAATTTTAAACCAGATCACTTAAGAATTGGACAACTTACAATCCTACTGGAGTGATGTGCGTTTATGGGGCAGGTGTTATGCAAAAGACTGGAGCTCGAAAGGAATGAAGCTGTCTTTCAACGTTTTTATCTCAAGGGAAATCTTACAGAACAAACGGCATGAATGGATACTGAGCCAACAGATGACAAGAGGACTTGCTCCATTCTCTGGAAAATATGATGATAAGAAACAGATTTCAGCTGTTCCTTCAGTTTTTTCTCTACTGGACAACAAAGCTGCCAAGAAATGAGGATACACAGATTATGACACACACATAACCCCTCCACCTGCATCACATCCTGACAAGTCACAGCGTTTCTTTGCTTCAAGGGTAGGAAACCTACCCATGAAGAGAAATCATCTTTTCCTACGAAATACTGTATTCTACAGAAAAATCAAGCAAAACAAATGAGTATTCCTGTGATATTGTTTAGAAAGCATTTGAAAATACCTCTAACATCAATATTCAGAGGCTCACATAAACACTTGTCCAGAAAGTAGAATCCCACTTTTACCTTCCCTGACACAAACAGACAAATAACAACAACTAAAATAAAGAAAAATTAGGGTCAGTGTTCTATTGCTCTGTTTAAGTACACGTTAGCTCTTCGGCCTATCCCTAACATTCTCAGAGCACAAGGCAAGAGCATAAATGGAAACCTACATACCATCTACTTTTTAAATCACACAAACAGTTCTTTCCTTCTATTCTGACAAATATACTTGCATAATAACAAAATCAGAAAATATGTGTATAGCTAGGTTTTTTCATAAAATTTAATTTGGCAAAAGATCAAAGCTGAATGAATTTAGTTACTATTGCACACGTTGGGTGTTCAGTTGATGGGCTAGTGATGTCCTTTTTTTTAATGTTTAATTATTTTAAATGAGAGAGAGAGAAAGAGCACGAGTGAGGGAAGGGCAGAGAGAGAGGAAGAGAGAAAATCCCAGCAGGCTCTGCACTGTCAGCACAGAGCCTGATGCAGGGCTCAAACTCACAAACCATGAGATCATGACCTGAGCCGAAATCAGGAGTTGGATGCTCAACTGACTGAGCCACCCAGGCACCCCAATGTCTCTCTCTCTCTCTCTCTCTCTCTCTCTCTCTCTATATATATATATATATATGTTTATTTATTTTTGAGAGGCAGTCAGAATACGAGTGAGGGAGGGGCAGAGAGAGAGGGAGACACAGAATCCCAAGCAGGCTCCAGGCTCTGAGCTGTCACCACAGAGCCCGATGCACAGCTCAAACTCACAAACTGGGAGATCATGACCTGAGCTGAAGTCAGATACTTAACCAACTGAGCCACCCAGATGCCACCCCCCAATGTCTTGATAAATCATAAAAAAATCATAGTACATACATTGTTATATGTTTTCTATAAAATTTATTAAAATTTTTTTTTTAATATTCATTTTTGAGAGAGAGGGAGAGACAGAGCGTGAACAGAGGAGGAGCAGAGAGATAGGGAGACAGAATCAGAAGCAGGCTCTAGGCTCTGAGCTGTCAGCACAGAGCCCGACGTAGGGCTCAAACTCACAAGCCATGAGATCATGACCTGAGCCGGAGTCGGATGCTTAACTGACTGAGCCATCCAGGCACCACTATAAAATTTATTTTCTTACATTCATCTCAGTAAGCTCCTTGATTATGTTTTCAAAATCAAGATTTTGTATATTTTTTTGATAACATCAATGATTTAAATAGTTAAGTATGTAATTATATCCAAAGTACAAAATTTGAATATATTTTCATCAAAAATATGAATTTATGTAAAAATCATGAACACAATTTATTTTGTTTTCAAACTAAATTATAATTGTTCCAAATTTTCATTATAAGGAAAAATACAAATTATAGTTTGTAAATAAACACACTTCAAATAAAAATTATTTAAATAAATCTTATTAAATAATTTCCTAACATTCAAGGTCCACATAGTTGCCAATGTAAAGAATCAGCATCACGTTTTAATACCAGATCTACAAATACACATTTAAAAGAAATAAATTGCTTAATATTCCACAATATTCTTCAGCTGCCATGTGCATCAGTTGAGAATACACACTAAATTTGTGAGTATTGATAGAATCACGAATGGGAACACATAAACAGGCAAGGTGCACTGGGACCTAAGTAGCACAAGCTTGAAGGTGGTGAAAGTGGTTACCGTGGAACAAAAAACTACCCCAGCTATTGGGCTATATCATGAGGGGACTCTGCTGTAGTCCAACTTACAGAGTCCAAAGACTTGGTCTTGATTCCAGTAGGTATGGCTATCTGAGGAGATTCAATCCGTTTGATGGGAACACAGCCAAAGGAGTCCACAGGAATCGGGCTATACTAGAAGTCAAGAGACGGATGGAACTGTAGGTTTCAAGTGATATATAGCAGAACCTTCTTGAGTAGCAGGAGGGCCCAGGTAACAGAGCTCAGGCTCCATTGACAAACCTGTCAAAACTAGGCAGGATGTCAGGGTCCCAGCCAAGTGGGCTTGGGTGCAGGGAAAAACTCTGTATCCAGATGGGTTTTGAAATGATGGGAGAAAACCAAAGCAGATGTCTGGATATAGACATAAATTCAGCCAGCACAACAGGGGTGAGGGAGAAACATTGATTCAGTAGGCAAATGGTGGGAGAGAAACAGAAAGCATGTGGATCCCAGGTCCCTTCTATTTGCTGATGGTGCAGATGTATTTTCTGCCATGGTGAGAATAGTTTCTGTTTGGGTTGAAGTTGAATCTCAGTGAAAAGGGTATTTGTGATTATAGTTGAGTGGAGCCAAGAAGAAGACAAAGGCTGAATAATTTTATGTATTTATTTTTTAATAATTTTTTAATGTTTGTTTTTGAGAGAGAGAGCACGAGCAGGGGAGGGACAGAGAGAGGGAGACACAGAATCCAAAGTAAGCTCTAGGGTCTGAGCTGTCCGCACAGAGCCTGACATGGGGCTCGAACTCATGAACTGCGAGATCACGACCTGAGCCGAAGACAGACACTTAACCAACTGAGCCACATAGGCGTCCATAAGTGATTTTAAAATAGTGTCATGGTATGGCATATTTTTAAAGTGCTTTTATGGGATTGTTGGGGAAATTATTTATTAAGGTTTTAATATATAGGTCCAGTATATTTGTGAGGTTTAATTTAACTTTATGATGACGTTTGACCTGATATTCATGGTAAATTTTGTATTAAAACATTATGCAAATTTTCATTATGTTCAGTGGGTTTATATATAAAATAAATTTTGGAAAACCTTTATTACATCTTAAGACTCTTGATACTGGTATTCCCTATGAGTCAACCTGGGGCCCTGAGACTCTGCACTTATCTTAAAATAGTTTTTGTGACAGTGCTGAATGGCTGAAATTGTGTACTGCATTTTAGTATCAAGTGTAAAAACAAGTCTCTATTAAGAGACAAAGCTGATTCATGATTCAGCTCTGTCCATGAAAATGCAAATTTCTGAATACAAGATCTTAGCAGGAAGACAAGGTATATTCTTTCCAGTCCTGAAAATCAATTCTAGATAACTTTTGCTTTCTAAAGATGGTTTTCAATGCTGTTAGGAATACTGACGTGGTATGAAATTTCAAAGAAAAAAGTTTTGGATTTGGAACTTGAGTTTCAAGGGACTGGCAAAGATGGGGTACTGGTTGCCTGTTCTTACTGGATTTTACATTCCAGAGACTTTGCCTTTATATGATACAGGAGAGGCATAATCAAGGAGCCAAGCAGCCACTTAGATTTCGAGACACTACAAGTTAATAATAAGTGGCAATCAGGAAGTGGAAATCATTTTTGTTGACTCTTTTCCTAAAAAGGTACTGTCTTTAATATTTTAGCTCCACTGACTGATCTGAACGGGGAAATGACTTCCCCTAAGAAAATGCTTTGGTGGTGGGGCGCCTGGGTGGCTTGGTCGGTTGAGCGTCCGACTTCGGCTCAGGTCATGATCTCACGGTCCGTGGGTTCGAGCCCCACGTCAGGCTCTGTGCTGACAGCTCAGAGCCTGGAGCCTGTTTCAGATTCTGTGTCTCCCTCTCTCTCTGCCCCTCCCCTGTTCATGCTCTGTCTCTCTCTGTCTCAAAAATAAAAATAAAAAAAAAAAAAAAAAAAAAAAAAGAAAATGCTTTGGTGCAAAATCTATTTTGTTAATATTCAGGCAAACGTTTTGATTTTAACTATTGTTTCCTATTATTTCCTGCTTCTATCCGTTAGAGAAATAGCCAGCAGATCAATCTTCCTCTAAATACATGCTCCTATTTTGCTGAGATTATTTCACTGACAGCTTACTGAAGTGTCTGTATTAGAGATACACTGTAGTGTGTGTTTCAAAAACATAGGTAGTAAGGTAACTTTAAAAAGACACATAAATGAATAATAATTCTTAATTTGAGTGATACCAGAAAGCCTGAAATGGCGTAAGGAAAGGTATTCTGCAAATATTAATTATCACTTAAAGGTGATTTCCCAGAATCGCTTTTTAAAAAAATTATGGTAAAAAACCACATAATATGAAATCACCCTCTTAACAATTTTTAAGTATACAGCAGAGTTTTGTTAACTCTATGTACATTCTTTTACAGCCAATCTCTAGAACATTTTCACCTTGTAGGACTGAAACTCTGTACTCACTGAACAGGCATTCCCTACCTACTCTTCCCCCAGCACCTGGCAATCACTCCCAGCATCACTTTTAATGAATAATCCTTTATTTAATATTATATAGTTCTAGAATTCTTCAAAAAGTATCCATACATATTATTAAGGAATTCTTGAGTTGTTTTTATTGAATAATTGTTTCCAGAATCTCTGAACGGCTTTCCAGGGTTGGATAGCCAATTTTTACTTCGTTGCTATCTGGTGTTTCTGTTATAAAACATGATTTTTAAAAGGTATTTTGAATACGATGAAGAGATAGGAAATGTCATTTGTATATCTTTGTGTATACATTGTATTCTTTTATCTCTACATCAGGCCTCAAGGTAAAAGGCTAATTTTTCTCTGTCTACAAAGTAGTTTTAAAAGGTATTCCTTGATGTCCATCTGTGCAGAGTGGCATCCCCTTGCTTGGCTCTCAATACTGGATTGGGGCATAAAATTTCCAACAGTGGGAATTAGTCCATTCCCCACCTGAATCGTAGCTTATTGGTGTTCTCTGCAGGAATTCACTAGCACTAGTGTTTCTATCTTTTATATTCCAAATTCTTTGTATCCTGCCAAAATTCAGTAGCCTTCTGGACTTTGCCTCCATTTTTGTGTATACAGAATCTAAACATGATTTTGTTTGTATGACCCATGAGTCTATCTCTTTTGATTCCATTATCTCACAAAAATCTCACCAGAGCAAAAAACCCCCAAAAAACAAAAAACAAAAAAACAAAAAACACACAAACAAAAATGACTTTGAAATCCTCCCAAAAGCTGTTCCTTCATCATTTTACGAAGGGCTTAAAGAAGGAGAGAATCTAAAAAAGTCACTTGATTCTGAAGTAAGTTCTCAATATCGTTAGTGAGATGGACACTGTATAAGATTTAACATAAGAGGCTTTTGGAACAAGACAGAAATGGTATAGAATCCTGGGTCGTCAGTTACTTGTTGTGCTATCCAGCACAAGTTACTTAATATTGTTGACCCTTAGTTTTGTCATTTGTGAAAAGATAGTAATAATATTCATTTGGCCAGACTATGTGTACTCAACATACCTGGCATAGTACCAGTTGGTACATAGCAAGTGCTCAACAAATGTAAACACCTTTTTTCCCCCCTGTCTCTACAACAGAAACTCTACTTATTTGGGTGTGGGTAAGAGAGACAGTAAGGGGGATGCAGAGGGGATTAGCAAAAACATTGTATTCAAACAAGGTACAGGCACACATGTGGGCAGCTATCATGCATGGCTTTTTTTTTTTTTTTTTTCCCAACGTTTATTTATTTTTGGGACAGAGAGAGACAGAGCATGAACGGGGGAGGGGCAGAGAGAGAGGGAGACACAGAATCGGAAACAGGCTCCAGGCTCCGAGCCATCAGCCCAGAGTCCCACGCGGGGCTCGAACTCACGGACCGCGAGATCATGACCTGGCTGAAGTCGGACGCTTAACCGACTGCGCCACCCAGGCGCCCCCATGCATGGCTTTTGGTAGAATTACTTGGGCAAAGGGCTGACTGCCACCTGTACCCAGAGCCAAGTTAAAGGATGGGTCAGCCAAGCAGTTGCCCCACATTCTTATTCACTGGGATTCTGAAATCATAACTGAACTAAATTGGAAATATAGTTCATATTTGGCTCCTTTCATAAATGTAAAGATGATTGATCCCTTGAATTGCAACTCAAAAGTCACTTTGGGTCAGAATCCACCTATCCCCACCGGGTATTTTTGTGGCATATTTCTGTAAGGAGGTGTCACGGTGCAGTAACCGACCAGGCCACTAACCTCGAGATTGAAGTCTGTACTTGCTGTCAGCTGAAATGTTAAAACTGACTACAGCACATGATATATGCTGTTTGCTGAGAGCCGGTGATTTACAACTAAAGTTTAAACACTGTAAGATATTTTCAAAGATGCTGTCATGTCCTGAAACATCACAAAACTAAAACTTATCATAGAACAGGAACCACAGAAGAATGAGAAATGTTTTACTGGCATGAATGCATGAAAGGGAGTGGGGATTGGGGGGGGGGGAGAGAAGAGAAATTGAAAATATCGGAAAGGAACTTGTAACTGTATTCATTAAAATCACTTATCTTTTGTGAATGTTAATGATTAGCGCTGTCCATGTGACAGTACAGATTTGGGTAATAATTCCAGCTAAGTTGAAGTGTTGTGTTACTTTCAACGCCTATAATTTTCTCATTTTGAACCTAAAGAGAAATACATGTTGAACAGATATTTTAAGGGTTTTGCTTAGAAGGGATGACACCTGCATACATTAATCCTATCCTACCCATGTTACTAACTAATATCTTAGGCCATAAATGTTCACTCTACTTCTCATACAGAGAACTCACTCAAAGAACAGACACATTTTTTGGATCTAAATGCCCACACACACATAATCACATATTAAATCACATATATTAAATCACATATAAATCTACCTAAGAAATAGATATATCTTAGAAATATATCCTATATATATATATATATATATATATGACATATATATGTGTATATATATATATATATAAGATATATATATATATATATATCTTAGATATATAAGAAATAGATATATCAAGAAGAGGTGAAAGAAAACAAGAGCCAAATGATAGAGGCTTATAATAGCAAGTGGAAAAAAATGTAATTAAATAGAGGTAGGGAACAACGTTGAAAAAGAAGAACCAATTTGTAAAAATTACAATACTCGATTTTAAGACTCATAAAGCTTCAGTATCAAGACAGTTTCATGTTGTCATAAAAATAGACAAAAGGATTGATGGACAGAATATATGTCCAGAAATAGATCTATGTATATATGTCAGTTGATAAAGATGCAAAGGCATTTCAGCAGAGAAAATAAACTTTTTTAGCAAATCATGGTGGAACAATTAAATATCCAAAGACAAAAAAAAGGAGAGAGGGAGAACTTTAAGCAATATTTTATCCCAAAAACAAAAACTAAATCCTCATGGGTTATATATCTAACTCTAAAATCCCAAAACTGTAACATGTGTAGAGAAAAGTAGGAGAAACTCTTTGTAACCTTGGATTAAGCAAACATGTCTTAGATACAACATCGAAAACATGATTAAAAGTAAAGATCAATTGGACTTACTCAAAATTAAGAAGATCTGCTCTTTGAAAGACACCATTAAGAGACTGAAAAGACAAGCCAAAGGCTGAGAGAAAATGTTTGCAAATTATATATCTAACAAAAGACTTGCATTTCGAATAAAGAACTCTCAAAATTTGATAAGAAGACAAAGAATGCAATTTTTTAAGATGTCTTTTTGACAGAGAAAGAGAGAGAGAGAGAGAGAGAATGAGTGGGGGAGAGGCAGAGAGAAAGGGGCACAGAAGTACGTTAAGTGCTGTCATTTCCTTCATTCCCATCAAGTGAGACCTTGAGCTGCCCAGATGAGCAATGCTGGACTTCTTTTTTTTTTTTTTTTTTTTTTTTTTTTAATTTTCAAAAAGTTTAGTTTTGAGAGAGAGAGAGAGAGAGAAGCATGATTTGGGAAGAGGCAGAGAGAGAGGAGACAGAGAATACCAAGCAGGCTACGCATTGTCAGCACAGAGCCTAATGCGGGCTCGAAAGAACTGGGAGATCATGACCTAAGTCAAAGTCCGACGCTCAACTGACTGAGCCACCTAGGTGCCCCAAAGGATGCAACTTTTTAAATGGACAAAAAATAGATTTGAAGCATGGAAAGGACTTGAAGCACTGTTGCTAATTTGCAAATGGAAGGAGAACTTGTGAGAAGGAAGGCAGGCAGCCTGTAAAATCTGAGGAGAACAAATGGGGACCTCAGTCCTATACCCACAAAGAACTGAGTTCTGCCAACACTTGAATGTGTTTGGAAGTGGATTCTTCTCCAGAGCCTCCACATAAGAGCCTAACTGCTCTAAGCCCTTCATTTGCATCAAGTGAGACCTTGAGCTGAGAACCCAGATGAGCCATGATGGACTTTTTTTTTTTAAGTTTATTTATTTTTGAGAGAGAGACAGAGACAGAGAGAGTGGGGGAGAGAGCACGAGTCGGGGGGAGGTAGAGAGAGGGACAGAGAATACCAAGCATGCTCCACATTGTCAGCACAGAGCCCGATAAGGGCTCGAACTCACAAACTGTCAGATCATGACCTGAGCGGAAGTCGAGTTGGGCCCTTAGCTGACTGAGCCATTCATGCATCCCTTTTTTAATTTTAGGAGGACTTTTTAAAGTTTATCTATTTATCGAGAGAGAGAGAGAGAGAGAGAGAGAGGGAGGGAGTGTGTGTGTGTGTGTGTGTGTGTGTGTGGGTACACATGGGGTGTGAGTGGGGAGGGGCAGGGAGTGAGGGAGAGAGAATCCCAAGCAGGTTCTGTGATGTCAGTGAGAGCTCAGCTCGGGGCTCAACTCGATCCCATGGACTGTGACATCATGACCTGAACTGAAACCAAGAGTGAAATGCTTAACTGATTGAGCCAGCCAGTCACCCCCATGCTGGATTTCTGATTGTAGAACTGAGAGCTATAAATTTGCTTTAAGCAGTTGTCTTTTGCCAACAAAGACATGGGGCAAATGATTTGAACAGACTTGTCACCAAAGATGTATGGGTTGAAAATAAGCATATGGAAAGATGCTCAACATCGTTAGTGTTAGGGGAATGACAAAAGTAAAATGTATTATTCCTTCACACCTGGTAGCATGTCTAAAATTGAAAAGACTGACTCTACAAGTGTTGGCAAGAATGTGGGGTAAGTGGAACTGTCATAAGCTGATTGCAGGAATGTAAAATGGTATAACCACTGTGGAAAACAGTTTGGCAGTTTCTTAAAATAGCAAACACTATGGGACTGAATGATTCAGCCATCCACTCCTAGGTATGGGATATGAAAGCACATATCCATGCAACGACTTCTCATGAATGTTCATAGCAGCTTTGTTTGCACTAGCCAAAAGCTGGAAAGAATTCAAATTCTCATCAACAGATACATGGATAAGGAAATTGTAGTACAGCCATACAAATAGAATATTACTCAGAGATAAAAATAAATGAACTATTAATATACACAGAAACATTGAAGAATCTCAAAATAATTATGCTGGGTGAAAGAAGCCCCCCTCATCAAAAAAAAAGAGTGTAATTTCCATTTATATAAAATTTTAGAAAATGCAAACTCATCTATAGTGACAGAAAGCAGATCAGTGCTTCCCTGTATCACATGTTTGCAATATAAATTATAGGTGACAATTGCCAAAAATCAGCTTGGAGGGGTGCCTAGGTGTGGGCGGCCCAGTGGGTTAAGCAGCCAACTCTTGATTTCAGCTGAGGTCATGATCTCACAGTCCTGAGGTCTAGCCCCACCCCCCACCCTGTGCTGGACATGGACCCTGCTTAGGATTCTCTCTCCCTCTCCCTTTGTCTCTTCCCCACTGGCGTGGGGGTGCTCTCTCTCTCTCTCTCTCTCTCTCAAAAAAAATTCAGCTTGGAATTCATGAATCTAATGTTTTCATTTATCCACTTCAATTAGGGACTGACTTTCCAACTGACTGCTAAAAACATAAATGTCTTAGCTTCAAATCTACCATTGCAGACAACCTGTTTTCTTAATAGCTGGTCTCTGTCAGCGCAGATTTTCATATGCATGAGGGTGGCTTTGTTGTTTTGTGCATTAAGATTTAAATGCTGGAAGCAAAAACAATATAAAAAAGGGAGGAGGACCAAACATAAGAGACTCTTAAATATAGAGAACAAACTGAGGGTTGCTGGTGGGTTGTTGGGTGGGGAGACGGGTTAAATGGGCAAGAGGCATTAAGGAGGACACTTGCTGGGACGAGCACTTGCTGGGATGAGCACTTATATGTAGGGGATGAATCACTGGATTCTACCAAAATCCTTCTTGCACTATATGTTAACTAACTTGGATGTAAATTAAAAAGTAAATTAAAGATAAATAAATAAATAAGATTTAAATGTTTTCATAGGAATAAAATATGCAAAAATATAAGAGACTCAAAAGGACAAAAAAGATGAAAGAAAGAGCATTGGGGGAAAAAAGTATAGGGTGGTGGAAATCTACATGCAAAGCTGTAAATGTATCATTCACTTGTAATTCTTAAATAATAGTATTACAAATTATAAGATATTTATTCATTTAAATGGACAACTTGATTAAATCTATTGCAAAAGTTTTAAATACAGTGACTTCCTGTCATTTATCATTAGATTAATAGACCAACTCTAAATATACTTTCTAGTCATTTCATAGCAATAATAAATGGATTAAATACGCTATGTGAGGTACAAATTTGTAGTGGGATTTTTAACATAATTATGTTAAATCAATTATAAATGCCTTATTTGGTTTTCCAAATTGTAATTTGCATTAATACTTTCATTATTTTGTTGGAGTTTGAGTTACATTACTTATCCTCGCTACTTTTGTAATATGTGATGTGGATTATGTTAGGAAAAATGCCTATACAGGATTTGAATACATCTATTTTAAAAAATATATGTGGGGTGTGTGTGTATTTTATAGAGGAGGGTTTCTAATATGTAATCTCTGGAGTCTTTGCAGGTTTTGATACGAGATTTGGGGGAAAAATCAGGTAAAAGTAGTTGACAAAGGAAGATAAGTATTTTATCCTTAATCATCTGAGTGAGGGGAGAGGAGGAAGAATATGAATTTAATCAAAACATCCTGGAAGTAGCCAGGAGTTCCTTCTCCTGAAGCAGATCCCAAAGGGGATGTGGTGTTTTGAATGGGAGAAGGAACAACAAGATTGGACTGAGTAGTGCTTAAAGCATAGACTTCTGGAGTTAAAAGACATAAATTCAAATGTCAGCTCCACCACCAGAAGTGGAAGACTATGAACAATTTACTGAACCTCTCCACGCCTCTGCATCCTTACCTGTAAAAGAGTGATAGTAATGGTACCTATCTCCCAGGGCACTTGTGAGGATTAAATGAGGTCATAAACATAACGTGCTCAGTGAAATGCCTAATTCCTAAAAGGTGTTCAATGGTTGGTGGCTGTTTTTTTTTTTTTTTTAAATGTCTAAGTTCTTTTTTTTTTAAATTTTTTTAATGTTCATTTATTTTGGAGAGAGAGAGAGAGAGACAGAGAGAGAGAGAGAGAGAGAGAGCAAGCAGGGGAAAGGCAGAGAGAGAGGGAGAAACAGAACCCGAAGCAGGCTCCAGGTTCTGAGCCGTCAGCAGAGAGCCAGACGTGGGGCTCGAACCCATGTGCCTTGAGATCACGACCTGAGCTGAAGCTGGTTGCTTAACAGCCTGAGCCACTCAGTGGCCCCAGCTGGTGGCTATTTTATAAAGGAGAAAAGCCACATGTGGGTGTGGAGCAGTCCAGTGCAAAAGGTTCAGAACTAAAGCTGTTACTGGTGGCCAGAGGAGACAATGGCTTTGATAAGTATCCTCTTGTAAGGCACAGCTGCGAGGGGGTCAGCTGCGAGGCCCTGAGAGCCTAAGCTGTGCTGTCCAATAGGGTAGCCACTAGCCAATGTCCTAATTTAAGTTAAAATTAAAATTCAGTTCCTCAGTCACACTCGCTATATTTTAAGTGCTTAGTAGCCACATTAGCTGACGGCGACTACATTGGACAGTGCAGCTCTTCAACTACCTTTGCAGAAATGTCTGTTGGACAATGCTGGCTTAAAGGGGTCACGTTGGGCTGAATCCCAGGGCAACATTCATGAATAACTGGTTTACTTAATGTCCTCATCAAATCTCATCTTCTCTCTCCTCCTTATCTTTTATTTTACAGAATCTGAGGCTTATCAAAACTGTGACCCAAGAGTCTGTGCAATTTTTCAAGCTGTAGGAATATTTCTAATCACTGTTTATATCAGTGCATGTGAATGCATTTGGAGAGATTCTGTGAAGGAGGTTGTCCTTGCTTTTCTTGATTGAGTTTGAATTCTATCATTAGCCTTAACATCTCTGCAATTACCCATATCTGGTTATTAACATGTTACTTCTACACTCCTCCTCCTCCTCCTCTCCTCCCCTACCCCCACATCCTCTGAATTGCAAGCTGGGAGACTGAGATTTTTAAAGTGATCATTATTTTAGTAGCAGCTGGTTCTTAACAGCCCCGGGTTTGTGACAGAGGTGACAGGATCTGTTTCTGTGGCTGTATTGTCCTAATTATATTCCTAATGGATCACAAGTTTTGGGACAAAGCGATGTTACATATTGCAGTGTCTGCAGGGCAGGATTTTATGGTGTGCTGGGAACATCTAAATGTAACATGTGTAGCCAATGCATTTACTGTCATTAGTTAACCAAGCAGCTAGTGTGCCTCTTTCAGCTCCCTGACCCACATTTCATCCACGCTCTGCTGTTTTTCTCCTGCAGGGTTATTTCCTGAGCAAAGCCCAGAGCTTATGAGTCCCCCAGCAGAGAGCTCTGTTCTGACCTCCCTAAACAGGCAGTTTCACCTGCTGGGCTAGTGTTTTTCTGCTTCCTAGTCAATCTGTTAAGATTTTAGCAGGAGATTCTTGGATACCTTTTCCACAAAACATATGGGAGATTGTAATTACTTTGGCCTGGTACAATTTTAGAATTGAGAGAGCAAGGAAGAGGTGCAAATCTTCTGTTCATAAATAACCAAATCTGTGGGCACTTTAAAAGGCATTCTGTGCAGCAGGAGAATTTATGTGCCACATTTCACCCTTGGCACACTCTCCAAATGAATTGTTCAAAGAGAAGTTATATTAGGACAAATAGAAATGAAGACCAAGTCCAGATGTGGATTTTTAGTTAATATTTATGCAACACCCAAAGGGAAGACGGTATTGCACAATAAACCAAAAATGTCTTAGGCAAATAAGGAAATCTTTACCCCCAGGACCTGGCACCACAAAGGTATGAATTATACAACAAAGGCCTGGGAATGCAGAACGAATGCAGGGTAGGTCGGGGCGACTATAAAAAAGAATTCATTGAGGAAGTGGTGAGGTAGCAGATGTGTGGAACCTACTTTGGGAAAATAAGGGCTTAGCACTTTTTTGGCCAGTCTTGTGTCTAAGGTAGAAAAGTCAAGCCAACCAGCCTAATTTCCTTCATCTGTGGAGAGCAACAGTAGCTTTAAATAGAATATGTATATCTATATATATATTCATTACCGAGGCAGCAATCTACAATGGGTAGGTATACCTTAATACATTGAAAAGCAATGTCTCCAGATGACATCTTTGAGACGATAACGCCCTCCCCGCGCCCCACCCCCACCCCCCAATTGGTGTTCAAGGAAGGTAGGAAATGCAGAAAGTGGCTGCTTCTCAGTCCTTGGAGAGTAGTCTGAATGCAACCAATGTTTCATGCGTTGGAAGAATGTTGAGACCTACATTAAATTAAAATAGGAAAATTTGTTAAAATCAGCACAGCTGTCTTGTCAGCCTTCCATTCATCAGGGACAGCAAAATGTGATTTCTCACCATCTCCCAGGCTCCCAATCCTCAGGAGTTGGGAGTAGGGAGAGGAGAAAAGAAGGAGGTGGAGGAGGAGTATAGAAAATATTTATTTAGAACTATTGGAGCCTTGAAGTGGAGACAGCTCTGGAAATGCTTACAAGCTTTCTGCACGCTGGACCCAAACCTCTTCACTACTTTCATGCCTCGGAGTCCTCTTAATTATTGAAGAGAGCTGTTTGTGTGTGACTTACCATAGGCTTTCCTGAAGAACTGATGCTTTCTTCAGAATTTTTAACCTACTTCCTCCCTCTCTCCTTTGTTAATTCTTCACTGTCTCTACCATGGACAACAATTCAGTTTACCTTATTCTCTCATGATGAACATTTGTGAATTTCCAGTTGCTATATTGTTTCTGCTAAGCACATTCATTTGTTCATTTGCTGTCAACATTTTGTGTTGTTTTGTTTTAGCTTCTTCTGCTTGTCCAGATGTTACAGGCTCTGGGTGTTATGTGGAAAACCGGGCTGTTAAGATCCTCGCCCTCTTGGAGCTGCTGGCATTCTAGTGGGCATTCCAGATACAACGCATGCTATCAAGAAAATCATTCGGGTGAAAATGGGACAAAGATGGCTGGGAGTGAGGGTACGGTATAGGGTGGGTGGGGGAATTCTCTCGGGTGGATGGATAACATTTGAACTAAGATTGGCATGCTGAGAAGGAGCTAGGGAAGGTCTGAGAAGGCATCCCAGGCAGAAAGAGGAGAGAGTGGTGTCAGAGGAGAAGGATGCCCGTGTGGCTGGAACACTTGAGCACAATGTGAGGGGAGGGAAGGGATCAGCGCCAAAGGAGTGCCTAGCTGGCCATGGTAAAAATCAAGAGTTTTATTCGATGTGTATCAGGAAGTCATTAAGCATTTTAAAGTAGAGACATTGTAAGTTTTCAAAAGAATCTTCTAATGCCTGAAGTAAGACTGTGGGGAAGGGGGAACTGCAGAAGTAGAAATAAGGGTACTGCTTAAGTCCATGCAGGAAATAAGGGAGTTAGAAATAGGGTTGGGGCCATGTGGATGCCATGATCTACATTTTGGAAGTATCTAGGTTTTAGTGAACAACTAAAAGGAAAGGAGAAAGTTGGAGATAATAATAATTATTATTATTAACACTTCTATTGCACTTAGGTGTTTCACACCTTAATTACTTTAATCTTCATAATAATAGTACCCACAGATATTATTTTCATCACTGCTGTATAGGTGAGACAAAAGGGGCACAAAGAGGTTGAGGGACTGGCCAAAGGTTTCTCATGTAATAATAGCACAGTGAGGACTTCAGTTCCTGGGTGCTCTTCATCCAGTGTGCTAGGATCCAATATCAACATGTAAATACAGTGGAGGGATACAGATATAGAGGAATTTGATGGGTCAATTAACAGGATTTTTTAAACTTTGCAACAGTGAACAGAGGTTACAGAGTTAAAAAAAAAAAAGTTAAAAGATCAGTGTCTGCCTTTAAAGATACAACTCCCTTTTTTGTATGTTTTACATACGTTTGTCTCAGGGAACAAAAATGGGTCCATCTTGCGTGGCAAAATAAATGTAATAAATGTTCACCATTTCATCCGTGTCTACACAGATTTTTTTGTGAAATCAGGAAAAGACGGAGTTTTGTTTTGCTGACACCCAAACCACAGTATTTACTTCTCAGGCCACGGCCAGACATCCAGAGGATTACATTTGTTGCCCTGGATTTGAGTCCTGGAAAGCTTGCTACTTAGGGGCTTCCCTTGGACGGCGGAGGGGAGGGGGGCGGGGTCAGTCAGCCCTCTCCGTGTCTGTTTTCCAAGCACTGTGGTTGTCATGCAGCAGGGGGCGCTGCAGTAGTGTTCATCTTGGTCCACGGGAGCCCATCGCCCAGCCAGAGAGGGGCCAAGCCAGGAGGAGGTGTGGCAGGCAGCCCACCGTCCTCTTTGGTCTTGCAACTTTAGTACCCAGAGCTCGTCTACACAGGCCATTCTTCTACACCATAATTTATCAGGTTGGACGCCTTCCATCCAGTCCTGCATCCGGGCGGAAAGGAAAGGGCATTAGCTTCCCGCCTTCCTAGGTTTTGAGGATAGCGGTGTACCGGGCTGCAGAGGCGTCTCTTCTCTGTATTTCCAGAGTCAGCCTGAAAGTCCCCCCTGAAACCACGAAAGGCCCCCGCAGCTGCGGTGTGTGCGTATGTGTTTCTTTCCTCTCCGGGGGTCCTTTCTTTTTAACCTGACTGCGGGAACATTCTCCTTCCCATGCGTCTTTCTACTGACATTCGGGACGACGGTAGGCTCGGAGCTGAAATCTCTCCCTCCTAAGATGCCCCCCAAGCTCTCCAACACCCCCTCCCATTTCGACTCATTCGCTGTGAGCGTGTATGAGAGGTCGCGTGAATGTTTGTGGCCACCGAGCTGCAGCCCTCGCCAAACCTGTTCTTCCTCTCTCGGTCCCCAGAAGTCCCTCCAGCTGACCGGACTTACGCCTGGCAGCGCTTGGCACAGTCAGCGCTGGGGCTGAGATCCAGTCGGTGCCAGGCACTGCCAGGCAGCAGCGGCGCGAGCGACCGGGTCCTCCTCGGTGTCGATTCTCTAACAGCTCCTACTCCCAGGGCGCACTCCAGCTACCCCTCTGGGCTGTCTTCCAGCAGTCCCCCTTGGGTCCCGGGGGCTTTCCGGAGTGAAATCGAAGGTGAAGGAAACAAGAGGAGGGCGGGAGGTGGGTGGGAGGAGCCCCGGGCCGTGGGGAGGTGGGAGGAGCCTCCAGCCAGGGGGTGGTGTGGGAGGAGCCTTAGGGGAGGATCTGGGTGGAGAAAGGGGCCGGGCAAAGCCGGGATGGAGGGTTGGCCACGCAGGCGCGGGGGGCCGCGCCGAGAACCCCACGCGGGAGCTTCTGGAGTCTCCAGCCACCGCTCCTCACTTCACCGGAGAAGGGGCTGAGGCTGGGAGGGAGCTAATAAAGAGTGAATGAGCGGCAGCCGCTGTGGCAGCCGGAGTCAGCCGGAGCAGCACCGGAGCCGTGCGCCCGGGAGGCGGCGAGGGGAGGCGGTTCGCCTCGTCCCTCCCACCCGCCCCTCTTTCTCTCTCTTCCTCCAGCTGGTCTCAGAGTCCGGCTGGGTCCGGTCCCTCTGTCCCCATCCCGCATTCTTCCACCTCCTCCGAGTCCCACTCCTCACCTAGGGCGCCCCGAACTGCCATGGGTTAGGGTGGGGGCCGCGAGCCGTGCGAAGGACCAGCCCTGTACATCCGCCGGGGGGCGCGGAACCCGAAAGCCGCCAGCCACTCGCGGGCGCCGGGCATGGGGAGCGTGGTGTGAGCCCGCACCCGAAGAGGACGCAGGGGCTGCGGAGACGGGCGCGAGGAGGAGGAGGAGGAGGAGGAGGAGAGCGGCGGATTGCAAGGACCCGAGGGAGGAAGGGAGGGACAGGAGGGTGGGGAGCTAGGAAAAAGTGAAGCTGGGAGGAGAAGGCGGCGGAAGGTGGGGATTGATGCTTCTGTTTTTTGTTGCCGCTGCTGCCCTCGCGCTGGGAGCCGAGCCGGAGGGAAGGCGGTGGAGAGATGATTGCAGAGTTGGTGAGCAGCGCTCTGGGGCTCGCCTTGTATCTCAACACCTTGAGTGCGGATTTCTGCTATGATGACAGGTAAGGGGTCGACGGGCTCCGTGGGGACTCCGCGGTGGCTCAGAAGCTTCCCGCACTTTAAGGCTTGAAGCGCGTCTTACAGGAACTGGTCCAGCACCTGAAGGTTTAAGAGAAGCGTAAACAACACCCAGAGCAAACACCCGGACGCGAGCGCGCTGGGCGGGCTGAAGGAGTTTGGGTTCCTAGTTTGCGGCAGGTTCTTTCTCTTGGTTCTTGGCTGTTGGCGAACGCTTAAGTATCCTAGCGGAAATCACAGCAATTTGGGAAACTGTTTAATCAAGGTATTAAATGGAAAAAAAAAAAAAAAAAACTCTTAGGTATTTCTTGGTGCACATTGAGCGATTTTAGGTCTGGGCTGGAAGGAAACCGCTCCCCTCCTCTGAATAGGTCTTCCCTGTGACGTTTCCTTTTATTGATGGGACACTTTTATTTCCCGAGGGGGGAAAAAAAAAAAAAAACAAAACACACCTTTGACAGTTACCAAAATAGTGGAAGGAGAGAATCGTCCTCTGCTCCAACTTTCCCATTTGACGTGTACGGTACTTTACTTTGAGCCAAGATAATGCTGCTGATGGACACTCCGACTCCCCCCTCCTCCCTCACCAATCGATGGAGTAGCACTTTTATAAAAGCCTGCGCTTTCATTTCTGTTTGGGAGTTTTACATTAGACGTTAGCGATTCTTTTGTGCTAATTGAGGAAGAAGACGCCCCTAGAGACTGAAGTTGTCTTCTGCATTTGGGCTAGTTTGGGTGGCTAATGAGACCTGAACTGTGTTGTCAGAGAAACTGCATCGATTTCTGGAAAATGTCACAGTTGTGCTGGTGTCTCTACCTATTTTTTAAACGTTGTTAGTGTTTAGAAACTGGTGAAAAGCTCCGATAGCCATTAGGGAAAATTCCAATTTGTGCCTTTCCGGTGACTTAATCTGATTACAATTAAAACAGATGCATAATTAAAATATATTAGGGAGAACAGCACGCCTGGCTAAACTTATTAACCGTCCTGGGGTGTTTCATGCTCCATTGAAATTAAACCATCCAAAAAGTGAGCACAGATTTACTTTGACAGCTTTTCAGCAGCCTCTCTGGGCTATGGAAAGTGAATGGATCCCCAGGGTCAGGGCAAGGCAGAGAGTGAAGTTAGAGTGGCTGATCGTGAAGGCAGAATCTTTTCTGGGTGGTAATTAGCCATCTCTGGTGTGCCCACTCTACGGGGAAAAGCATGTTCATGGATGTATGCTTGAAATCTGTGAATCTTGATTTACAGCCACATGTCTGCTACGAAATCAAGCAAACTCTTCTTAATGCATTTTATGTAGTTTCTATCAGAGACTGGTTGATAAGGAAGCCACTGTTAGACATAAACTTTTCCTCAACTTTTAAGCAATGTATATGTTTTAGCAATTATGCTACATGGTCTGAGAAATAAATATTCTTTGTGTAGGACTGGGTTGAGCTGCTTCTGTTCCTTCCAGTTTTTTGTTACCGTGCACCTGCTATTTCTAGGGTATTGGAAGAAAAAACTTTTGCTTCCAAAGATGGGTGACTTTTCACTAAAATGAGCTCAGGGATGAATCTGAGCAGTTCCTGTTTCTGTTGGGGACAGTTTGAAAAGTAATCACTTAAGCCAAGAATAAAGAGCTTGGAAAAAAAGCAACTTAACTGTAATATGCTAAGTATTGTAGAACGCTGTGATAAATCAAGCATTCTCAGTGTATGCTGTCCTTTATTCCTTTCCAGTTCTGTAAAAAATACATGTCAGAAGAACGTATCCTGTAAAGATGAAGGCTTGAACTAAACTAAACTTGCACATACATTTTTCTATAGATTTAATGCTTATTTTGTGTTCTTTAATCATCGGTCGGGAACATTAGGACTTTGTAACTTGGGGAGAATAGTGTGAAGGAGATGATAAATTAGTTGTGCTTTGATGGTGGGCAATCGTCGTAAGTTCTTTACATACTGTAGGTTGGGTGCAATGTCAAAATTCCTGACTTAGCTACGTAGATGAACATAATGTGATGAGTTGTCCATATCATCTAATTGATAGCTTGCTCAATATATGATACATAGATAGACATTATATACTGATATGATGTTGAGAGCCTGTAAATATAAATTATACTTTGCTATGATTTGGAAGTGTATTTTTAGTTCAGTTTTCTTAGTAGCAGAACTGCATATACAGTCCTATGCTCTTAAAAGAGCATGAAGTCTTAACAGAATCAAACTTGGTTTTAAAATGTATCCTAGAAATTCTGATACACTTGTTAATAGGAGTGTGGAACTTACTGGATGTCTGCATGGCATGTGCAGGTGATTCAGTGCCAGAGTGCTCTGTAAATTATGGCTTTTTGGATATAATTTGTATCTACCTTCTCTAACTCACAGCTCCATGTGGAACTGGGGGAGAGCTAAGGAGTCAAGTGGAAACTGTAGGATGATGATAATGTGTTTACTTCTAGTACTGCGTTTCAGACTACAGAGACTCAAGTTTAAAAAATTGTGTAAACTGCATGTGTGCATTCCACTACCCCCCAGGAACTTTGTGAAATACAGTTCTGGAAGGAGAGGCCAGTGCTGGGAGTTTGCGAGAAGGGAGATGGCTCTTACGCTTGACTTGCTTAACTAAATCAAGACTCTGCATTTTAGCTGAAGAATCTGGCATTTGCTAGAGGAGGGCTTTATATTGCTTCAGCTTAAACATTATTGCTGTGGTACTTCTCAAAGTTATCATTTCCTTTAAATATGGTGATCAAGTTTACTTTGTAAACTATATATGTAATTACTTTCACTGTTTGATGTAACTTGGTTGAGATTAAGTGGTAATCTGAAACTTTTTCATAGCAAAATCGATTTCCCTATGGTAAAACTTAATATTTTACAACTGTTTTAATGCTAAACTTAAGAATATGGCTGGGAAGAATAGAGTTCATCATATCTGATGAAAAAGCATATATAGTTTCAGCTTCACCGCCCCCCCCCCCACTCCCCCCCCCCACTCCATCCCCTTGCGTTCAGTCCAGCCATGATTGTATTGAATCTTAAATTGTGGTTAGAGTACAATTGGAATTATAAATGTGCAGTCTTGGCCAAATTTGAAGTCATGATGAATGATGACTTCTTGAAGGGCTCTCTCATTTTCTGGGGAAATTTGGTGTTTAGGTCACTGGAAAAAAACTTGCTGACCCCAAATTCTGTGCCCTCTTATATGTCTGTTGAGGATAACATTGCATCATTTTCACTATGTCCTCTTTAAAAATCCTATCTTAGGTTTTGCACAGAGATAACACTCAGAGAGGAGTCTGTGTCCTTCAAAGCAACAGAAGTATGCCAGAACTGTTGTTTTGTAGTCAGATTTCATGTTGCACGTATCATCTAATTGATAGCTAGCCCTTTATGATGTGTAACACGTAAACAAGAAGATAATGCACCTAATACGTATTTTTATTCTTGTGTGAATAAAATCATACATTACTTAAAAAAAAGGTAATTTGAGTATTTGGAAGTGGGAAGTGGGTTTGTGGTACTTTGAAATTTCTTTTCCTTGTTGTCCATTTTGCAGTTTGTTAAAACCAACCTTGATCGTCAACGTGACCGTTAGGTTTCTTAGCTATTCCATTGTGCAACAATCGTGTGAAACTTGGAAGAACAGCTCCACAACTGAAATTTCAACTTTTGAGTCAAAACTACCACAACTCTTAATAGCACTTTCCTGGTTTAGTATTCTTTCGGATGTGAATATAAATGTGTTTTTATAGAAACATGAGTTAATCTAAAGTCATAAAGATTTTGATTAACAGCATTTAATTTTTTTTTTTCCATGTTTATTTATTTTTGGGACAGAGAGAGACAGAGCATGAACGGGGGAGGGGCAGAGAGAGAGGGAGACACAGAATTGGAAACAGGCTCCAGGCTCTGAGCCATCAGCCCAGAGCCCGACGCGGGGCTCAAACTCACGGACTGCGAGATCGTGACCTGGCTGAAGTCGGACGCTTAACCGACTGCGCCACCCAGGCGCCCCGATTAACAGCATTTAAAATGAAGGAATGGAGGAATTAAGATATTACAACTTTTTTTTTAAATCTTTTTTTTTTTTTTTTTTCTAAGGGTATTCAACTATTCCTTCTGCTTGGCCCCTTTAAAGTTATTGTCCATTTGGGTTTTGACCTGGTATGATAAGAATCCCTTATGAAATGATCAGTCACTCTTTTAACTTCCCTCTAAAACATTCTAATAGGCTTGCAGGAGAACAGTCTGGGATTGTTACCTTAGGATTCTAGTATGTTCAACCATTGAAGTCGTGCTTGGTATTTAGTGAAAGCATGTTTAGGAAGAATTACTATATAATCAAAATATATAAGGAAGGAGTTTGCTTTGTATCAAAGTTGCCTACTCAGGTTTTTATTGGAAGAAGTCAGTGTGTACAGGGGTGTTACTGTACTCTGATTTTCTCTCCTGAGTTTATGATATACTGAAAAAAATGCAAGTGGATACAGTTTATAGTTTATGAACTATTTTAATGTATTTTATTTTCTAGCTAAGTTTAATCAAATGTATGCAGGACAGGTTCATTTTGCAGTTTGAACAAATACATCTCTTAATAGTAAATTAAAGTTAGGTGAAGCCAGTATGGACTACTTTACCTTACTTCCGATGAGCCTGTCACATGCGGTTTATCCTAGCAAATGACCCAAAGACAAGCACTGAATGGCCATGTATAAAGGCGATACGGAGAATTGCTGCTTGCCAGCCATGTGTCTCTTAGTTGTGTTTCTCTCTCTATATATTATAATAACAATATTATTATTGTGTGTGTGTGTGTGTGTGTGTGTGTGTGTGTGTGTGTGTGACGTGGGGGGCTATATTATTATATATTATTGTTTTACATTTTTTTGTCATCTGCATTTAGTTTTTTAGTACTAATGTGCCCCTAGGGGAACCCTTAATTCTCTGATGCTATAATTCTGAAACAACTAGAACCTTTTGGATTCCAGCTTGAGTTAGGAGCACAATTTGTCTTCCCAATCTCTCTATTGCTCTTCTGCATGCTAAAATCATTTCTTTAAAAATGCCCATGATGTTCCAGCTGTTCATCATAGGCAACGGGAGCATATCTTCTAAAACAGGCACCTTCATAATGTTAGGAAAGGGCATAGTTTACCCTTGTCACCCTGAAAAATGTGTGGCTGACAAACCTAATAACTTTATCATTCTCACTTACCATGCTTTTAATACAATAACATATACCTTTTAAGTTTTTTGATTATTTTCTTATAAGCTAAATATCACGTAGCTTTGGGTACCTACTTTAATGGCTTCACAAAGTGACATGTGTGGCAGCTTTGATGGAAAGGACAAATAGGTTGTTGAATGTAAACACCCCTCTTCTGTGAATAGCTGTTCTCATTTAGAGCCTGGTTGAAAAAAAGAGGAGAGACATATGACCAGGAACTGTGTACGTTCTGTTTTTCGTGAAGGCATCATACTTTGAATAATTGCAGGTGTAACTGTGCACAATGCTAGATGGTTTCTTTGAAGATTTTATTTGTATGTACTTTTGAAGTATAAATGACTGTGTTCAGCAATTCACTAACTATGAATACTCCTACACATAGGCTTCTCATATATATGATGCATAATACAAACAGCGGCTGTTCACCCTCGTCAGCAAACATCGTTACCTGTCTGTCCTTTCCTACTGTACTATAGCTGGTATTGTAAACTCTTTGAATCTGGGAGTCTGATGATAAACTTATAAAAATGCTGATAGATTGTACTTCAGCAGATTCACTTGCATTTAGTCATGTTTATTTTGATTGATACTCGAATTTTAAAACTTTTATTGGGACTCTGTTGGCTTCTTTCCCAGAACAGCTGTGCTGAGGGTCCATGGTAGGTGGTTTGAACTGGCCTTGTTGTTGGTCTGGTGCTCACTGGCACTGTATTCATACACGTAGAAGCTTTAGAATACCTCTCCCCAAATGTGTTTTTCCTGTTTGTCTGGATCAGTTGTTTTCCATGGAGGGAAACAGTGGTTGAATACTTTGAGTTAACTAGATTTGCCTCGACTGGTCATGGGGATTGAAGACTTTTGCCTCAAAGATTTTTTTTTTTTTTTTTTTTTTTTTTTTGGCTGTAGTTTCTAGGCAGATAATTCCATCAAGATGCAGCACTATCAAATTTCTATTGATCTCCTTTCCTCCTCTCTGACAGTTTAACTTTTCAATCATATTTGTCAGTTTCTCTGGTACTCAAGGTTTCTTGGAGCAAAATGTATAAATGTTTGTTTCAGTCTTTTAGAAACTCTTTGGGATTACAATTTTGGGTTCAACCATGACTTTTTTTTTTTTTTTTTTTTTTTTCCTTACAGGTAAATGGTAAAGAACTGAGTAAGCCTAACTACTCAGAAAAAATTTTGAAAAAGGCAGGAACACTGAAGTGATTGGTTTTCAAGATGCTACATTAAAAGTTGCTATTGTGTTTTTAGAGTAGTTTGTTTTCTTTAAGGGCATTTCATAAGATGGAGTTAATTTGAATGACCAGAATGATTATTTTAAAGATGAGATGAGCAGAGAAATTTTTATTGGCTTAGGTCTAAAAAATTAATATGGAAGAGAGATTAGAATTGAAAATTCTAAATTCACCTTTAGATTTCATTTTATTGTGGAATTAAATGAAATTATATGTACACTTATTTATTCTAAAAGTTCACCTTTAGATTCCATTTTATTGTGGAATTAAATGAAATTATATGTACATTTATTGATTATAAAGGTATGCACATGCCACATTGCTTGAGGGCAGTGCTGCAGTATCTGTTTTAAGAGTACCTTAGTATTTGGCAGAGGAGATGCTATTGAGCTTATGATAATTTGATGTAAGCTTTTGTTTCTTGTTTTCTTTGCTGGGGCATCTTGTGGTATCAGAGTGAGGCAGGATATGAGGCGTGGCCCAGCATGTAGTTATAGTTCAGGAGATTGACTAAATTACATGATTTGTCAAATGAAACGTACATTAGTGCCCTTCCAATAGCAGCTGTGTGTTAGGTGTTGGGAAAAATGAAATGGTTCTGTCCTATCCCTTTGCCTTTGATGATTGCCCTTCATTTCTGTGGCATTTATTATAATAAATGTGTCATTATTTCACTGAGACATCATGTTTAAAAAAAAAAACAAAACAAAACAAAACCCAGCAAGTTCACTACAGGCTTGTGATTATGATTTCATTAGCAAACAGTGTATAAAAATTATTGCCATAGGGTAAAAGGAATTTACTGACATTTGAAACTGAAAAATTTCCAAGTTTTGATAACAAACATGCTTTATTCCTAATTGTGATTCCAGATTATTGATTTCTTCAGAAGTAGAAAGTTTTGACTGTAGTCTCCTAGAAATTCTCCCTTGGCATCATTTAGGAGTATTTTAACTTCAAAGGATGTGTTATTTGCTGAAGAGTGGCCACTGGGGCGCAGTATGGCTCTTGACATTTTGAACAGTGTTAAATGATGATACTGAAGTATTTCAAACAGCCATGTTTCAGCATTGTTTAAAAATCCAGTGGGAAGAATGGCAATCCATATAACCCTGCATTCTTGGAATTCTTTGGTTATTAATTTTAAATGCAGTTCACAAGTTTGCATTTTATAAAATAAGTTTTTTTTAAAGATGAGTAAGTCTAGTAAAATTTTTTACAGCTGTGTCTTATGAAATTTTGTTTTCTTTTTTGAATTGCTTGTAAGTATTCTATTAAGAGACTGAAAGGATACAGACCATAGCCTTGTTTGTTTTTGCTTTAATCTCTTGGTCGGGTTCTATGTCTATGTTTAGAACATTGTTACAAAGCATATTATTATTAAATTTCTATTATAAACCCTAGATTATAAAACTAGTCTTGGAGAGAGGCAGATAAGTGAAAACACTTTGGGAAAAGTAAACATCTTGTTTTTGTTAATTTCCAATTTGTTCCACAATGAAGGCAGATCTACCCTGCTTTCTTTTCTGTTAGTGGCATCCCTTGGATTAATACTGAAAGTCAGTAGTTTAATTCATTACAATGTCGGTGCATGTTGAAGCGCTATCTCTGCAGATTGTGTCTGCAACAGGGGATAACATAGGTGGTGGCTTTACAGATTACATTGACAGGCTCGACCACTTTTAGTTTGGGGGAAGATGCTTGTCATTACAAAGCCATTTAAGGGAAGTGGTTCTTGAGGTAATGCTGGCAGCTGAAATACTCATCTGGGGACCTTTCTCATTGTTTTATAAACTGTCTTTTGGCTATTTCTGCCTTCTTATCTTTAGGTTTTAAAAGGTATTGCACATACTGAGCCTACTGCCTTGGATTATAAAAGATGTCTTAAGTCTTAAGGTAGAATACTTGGGTCCAAATATTTTGTCAAGTGTACTTCTTTTAGAAGAGGATGTTCCCCTCCTCCTCCAAATAATTAACTATAGGACTGCTCTCTGAAAGCAATTGAGAAGAGCTCATTTTGACAAAGCAGGCTTCTAATGACAAATTTTCCAACTACAAATTCGCAGAAGAAAAGTTCTCAGATGATGAAGAAGTTTAATCAGGCAAAAAGACATTTTTATTTGCAGAAATAGGCCCTTTAGAGGGAGGCAATTATTTATAGCTGATGTGAAAAACCGGTATACCTGAATTCATTTGGTAAACCTCATTTAAAATAGGAAGGTTATTCTATTGGAAAAAAAAAAAAATGGTGCTGAATTGTGTCACTGAATTTATATTAAAGAAATAAGGTTTTATACTTTAACCCATTCCCACAGGGTTATGTACTGATTTAACCAAAGAAAATGAATTTAAGATTTGAAGAAAATCTATGAAAGACACCGGTGTGTAGCCTGAAATTACCAAATATACTTTGCCACAAATATCTAGTCTTTCATTTAAAATATCCCATTAGAAAGCATCTCTAGGGTTGCTTCCTTCGCCTTTATATTTAAGAGTCTGCATTTTTTCTTTTAAAAGCAGTGGTGTTTTGGGCATTTGTTTCGCGTTGAACAGAAACTGAAATTTCACTGTTGGAAACCTGTATGTCATCAAGCCATTTCTATGAGAGAGTAGCTAGTAGCTCCTTTGGAACTCATGCCTGATAAGATTGAGCTGCCTGTGGCAGACAAGGGGGCTTTCGACCTTGTCCTCTCTCATCATTTGCTCCCTGCCTTCATCCTTTGACATGGATGATTGCCTTTTAGGAACTCTTTTAAAATGCACTTTAAATCTCTAGTTTCTTCAAATCAGAGGGATCCCTCCGCGCTTCTCCTAAAGATACATTTTTGAACTGGGCCTGGGCCTCTTGTTGGGTCTCTCTCTTTCTCTCTCTCTTTTTTTTAAGAGGGAGAATCCCAGACAGGGTCCATGCTCAGTGCCTGACCTGAGCTGAAATCAGGAGTTGGGCCCTCAGCTGACTGAGCCACCCAGGCACCCCCTGAATCTCTTTCCATCCAGGTATATATATATGTATTTTTAAATCAGTGCTTCCTAAACTTCCTTCTACCTGCAAATCACCTGGGGTGTTAAAATGTAGGTTCAGAGACAAATCAAGAAATAAACTCTTGGGGCGCCTGGGTGGCGCAGTCGGTTAAGCGTCCGACTTCAGCCAGGTCACGATCTCGCGGTCCGTGAGTTCGAGCCCCGCGTCGGGCTCTGGGCTGATGGCTCAGAGCCTGGAGCCTGTTTCTGATTCTGTGTCTCCCTCTCTCTCTCTCTCTGCCCCTCCCCTGTTCATGCTCTGTCTCTCTCTGTCCCAAAAATAAATAAACGTTGAAAAAAAAAAAAAGAAATAAACTCTTAACTATAGAGAACAAACTGATGGTTACCAGAGAGGAGGGAGGTGGGGGCATGGGTGAAACAGGTGCCAGAGATTGAGGAGGGCATGTGTCATGATGAGCACCGGGTGATGTATGGAAGTGTTGCATCACTATATTGTACACCTGAAACCGCTATAACACTATGTTAAACTATACTGGAATCGAAATAAAAACTTGAAGGAAAAAAGAAAGGAAAAATATATTTCAAAAATGCAGGTTCTGGCTGGAGTGGGGCTCAGAGTACATGTCTGTCTCTCACAGGTGCAACAGATGATGCTGGTTCATGGACCGCACCTTGAGTAATAAGGCTCTATTTCATTTAAATGTATTACATCAGCTCAGTCTGTTTCACAGACATTTGGAAAGATTGCTTAAATTCCTGAATTGAATAAGATTGAGGATAAGGTGCCTGTTCTCTGTGTAGCAGTTTGGCCATTTTGTTTCATCTTTATGTTTTGTTTTCACATTTGTTCAATCATGACATCTTTAAATTGATCAGATGGATTTGAGGTATTGTGTAGATTTTGAAAAGGTGGAGAGCCTGTTGAAATTCTGGGAGATGATCTCTACTGAAATATCTGTCACCATCTTGTATTACAATATCATCTCCTTTGTAACATTAGTGTGTAGACAGATGTTGGATTCTGATTTTGACAAATAAACTGATCTGCAATTGCCTTAGGCTTGGACTTGAAAAATACTGATGCTTACACTGAGTCTCTGTAGTCAGTGCCGTTTTTGGTTTGTGCCTCTTTTGAACAATTCCTTGTAAGGAAACTTGACTTACATTACGTGAAGACTTTACAGACTTTAGACAGGCACCACAAAATAGGTGTTTAGGCAGCTGAGAGTAGGAAAGATTTTTATATATTAATGATATTTAGGTGGGTGATGTGGTCATGTGAAGATACCTACACAGGATTAGAAATACTTGAACTCATGTAATTTTTTTAACCTGGCACCTTATGCCTTAGCCTTTGGGCATTTTGGGGGCTTTCTGAATAGATGAATGTCCTATATATCTGAAGTTTTAACTTCCTACTAATAGACATCTTTTTTTTTTTTAAGCTATTTATTGATTTTAAGAGAGACAGAGATAGCGTGGGTAGCAGAGAGGGAGAAAGAGAAGGGAGACAAAGAATCCCAAGAAGGCTCTGCACTGTCAGCTTGGAGCCTGATGCAGGGCTCGAACTCATGAAACCGTGAGATCATGACCTGGGCCGAAACCAAAAGTCAGACGCTTAACTGACTGAGCCACCCAGGTGCTCCCTAATAGACATCTTTTTAAAGAACTCAGTCTAAAATCAGTAATGATTATTCCTTTTTTTTTTTTTTTTTTTTTTAAATACTGTGCACTAGAGGCAGTATCATGAATGAACATTGAGCCAAGATCGAAGGCTGGCATTTAAGTCTTGCAATTACTACTGCATTGAGCTACTTTGCTCTCTAAAACTTTGCCTTATAATGGATCAGGAAGTGGAAATAATAATAACTGCTGACCACAGAGTGAGGATGAAGTGAAATAGTATGACAAATATTCTGTGTGTGTTTTACAAAGCTGCATGGGTATATACCCTTTGATGTAGAGGGTGTTGGACCTGAAGGTGACTCTCAGTTATCACTGCACATTAGCGTCTGAGAACAGAGCTGTGTCCCGTTGCAAGCTGTTGCTAACTTTTCCACTTCCAGTCAGTGGTTGAGCTCCTGCTGCCGCAGCTGTTGCGCCCCCCACACCCTATCTCTGCTTCTCATCTCTGTCCACCCTCTGTTGGTTAGCAGTCCTTAGTCTGACGGCAGAAGCGGTTTTTTGCTCGGCTGTATTTCTTTTCTGTTGCTTTCCCCATGCTTCTGGTCTCCGTGCACGAAGGCTTATTTTGAATAGACATTCTGGCCAATCTGAGCACTTTTTTTCCTTTTGCAGAGTAAAAGGACCAATTACAGTGCATCGGGTGTAAATAATCTTTGGTACTTTGGTTCTGCTTGGCAGGATGTATTATTACTGGGTACTCATGGTTTCCCTCTTCAATGACAGCCCTTTTTCTTTTGGGAATACATGCAGATTCAGATCAGTTCTGGAGGCTCGGTGATTAGGAAAGCTGTATGTCAGATGAGCCAAAGTTTTCCTGCGTTCAAATGTTTGTGTGAGTCAGTAATGTATTGAGACTTTGCAGTGAGTATGTTTAGTATATGTACTGGAGAGTAGCACCTAATATCTAAACCCGGTGATTCATTTTTATAACTAATTAGAAAATATTTCCTTCTTTAAACTTTCCAAACAACGGGGTGGCAATAAGACTATAAAAACTTCAAAGTCAGATAATCTAGGGATTTAATCCCAGAACTATTACTTGTTAATAGTATAATTTTGATTGTTACTTAAACTCTTTTAGCCTCTGCTCCCTGTTCTATAAAATTAGAGTGGTAATACCTCCTTGATAGAGTTGTGGGGAGAATTTAATGAAATAAGCTACATAATTAGTGCCTGGCACAGTGTCTGTTCTGTCTAGGATACTTAAATATTTCTCTTGAGAAATTATTCATTAACTATTGATTGCTGGTAGTTGAAAATCACTATATAATAACATCTGGAAATATTGTAGAGCATTTAGGGGCATTTCTTTCGAAAGCAAATATTAAACATTTAAACTTGTTTTAGTAATTTTTCACTTAGAATTTCATATAGATGTAGGATAACTGAAAGGGTTCAGTGAACTATATATTATATTAACTATGAATTTTGGAATGTAATTTTCATCTCGAGTTATAAGTTTGGAAAAATGATGCTGAAACAACCATTTTATATGCATGCATGCACACATGTAAATTTTGCCAATACAATATTTGTAGTGTATACTCAATTAAAAGTGCATATGAAGAACAGAACTAGGATTTCTGCCATCTTCTTTGTAATTGATACTCTTCTTTAAATTTGATGATACTGTGCATAGGAGTATATGCAAAATTATGATTTTTTTTAGCATCTTCTAAGAACTGTCCCACTCTATAATGTGCATCTTAGACAATGAAAAAGCTTAATGAAAATACACAATTGTTTTCGGTTTCATTGTGAAAGGTTATGTTAAGAGTTAGCCCGAATCCCAGAAATACTTATATATCTTTTGTTTTATAGTGAGCAAAACTGGACATAAAAGCTTATTATTTTTTGAAACCTTTTCTGGGAAGCTTGTTATGCTTTCTCTCATGAACTTACTCTCTTACCAGGACCTATAACATGCATTAATTTATTTACAGGTGGTTCTGCATTTAAGAATATTGACCTCTCTCCTGATTAAAATAGATCTTTCTTCACATTTGCTTAACATTTTTCTAGCGAATCCCTATATAAAGAGAACACATAATCTTATAACTAATATTTCTTGCTTTCCTTTTTTTTTTTTTTTTTTTTGCCTAGAAAAAGATTGCCCCCCTCTTCCCTGCCCCAAACCACGAGATAAGCTAAGTATATTGTTGAAGGTTTACCATATTGGTAACACAGCTTTCTTTTTAAAGTCAAGGTATGGCGGTAATGATTCCCCAGGTTCCCTTCCAGCTTAAAACAGGTCACAATTCTAGGGTTATGGATTTGGGTTCATTTGCCCAAGAAATATGCTTGAAATTGGCCATTTTGGGGTAATTAATAATATGTTAAGTAAAACGTTGGCCTTATTGTCACATATAGAGTGAAAAATCAGGCACGTTAATAAACAGACCGTATCAGCCAGAGATGTTTTTACCTCAGCCATAATCATCATTTATTTCCTATGTGTTACCTTATTCGCAGTTGGAATGTTTACTCTGTTCCTATTGATAACTAAATTCTAACAGCAAGTGGCAAGCTCCTAAAAAGGAGAACACTTTTGGTTCTTGTTGGATGGCAGCCTAGTTTTCTCTGGTGCACATCTGTTCCTTGGAACATTTTTAGAATATTCAGGTGAAAATTCACTTAGTATTTTAATAAACCAGATTCTGTTACTGATGGGTTAAAAAGAATCAGTCATACTGTTTTAATTTATTAAAGGAAAATAACAAATGGTTTTTGCAGAGTAGCCCTCAACTCTCTGGAATTAATTTAAAATTAGTACAAGAAACCAATAATTCAAGACCTTATTAAACATGCCTCAGCTGCTGATTTTTAGGACTAAACAAAGGACTAGCATTTGGATTTCTGCAGGGTGAGGGTTGGATGGGAAGGTGTGGGTACCTATTATAAGGGAGGATATTATCCTGTTTTGAAGTATGACATCCCTATGAATGAACTTCGGGGGAGCTGACAAAGTTGACTTGCAGAGGGTTTTGTCCTTTTCTTGCTTATGATACAGTGCTTTCCTTTATGGTATAGGGGTGGTGTCATTATGGGGAAGTGTGGGTGAACTTTGTTGGGTAAAAACAGAGACAAGAAAGATGGGTGGTTTTGATTCTGATCTTTGTGAATTGGAACCAGAGTGGCACATGATTGTCAGTTTCTTGAGGTGGAATCAAGACAAGTTGTTAGGAATGGAAATCCTCCAATTTAACTGTTTGTGGAAGTAGCCCCATGGTGTTTTCTAAAGATTATATGATATATTTTGATCGCATGCTGAATTTTTGGTGTGTGTTGTGAAATAGAAGCTAATTTATGGTTTTAAAATGCTATTGTTATAAATGAGAAATCTTTGTAAATACCTCATCTTTGTGTATTTGGAATTTGAATTCTGAGAATTTATTATGTGGGGAGGGAGGGAATTAGGTTTATTTTTCAAATGGAAGCCTGAAGGAATTAGTAGACTTACTGTTAAATTGGAAGGTTTACTTATATACCGCAAACCGTGTAGATTTAAGGTGGACCATGGATGATATTTAAAGGTTAAAATGGTTTTTAATACTAAGCATCATCTTAAGTTTAAATTTTTACTTTTATTTCTTTTTGTGTCATCATTGTTTATGAAAACTGGTTGAAAATGAAGTTCAATGATTTCTGGTACATCATAAGGTTTGACAAGAAACATTATTTATTCCAAACCTGAATATAAACTTAAACACAAACCAGAACTTAGCCTGAATGTTTTCTCTTGAAGCATCTTTGGAAGTCTATATAAAAATAGAGTAAATGCTTTGCATGCAGCTTACCTACTGCATTTGAAGAAAATCTTTTGTGTATGTCTGCAAGCTATTTGTGTGTTCAGGAAGAGTTTACCAGAACAGACTGAAATTGGTAGAAATAGGTCAGAGTAACACTGCAGCTATAATTCTATTGAAAACTGGAATGGTATTCTCTCTTAAACTCTTGAGTAAATGGAAGTTGATGAATGATTTCTTTTGTGAAATATTACTGGTTTTTTGTTCACTTAAAGAAAATTATTTGTATTTTGCTTTTGAAAATTATTTATATTTTAAGGATTGTTTTCCCCCCAGAAAATCATATTGGTTGCTAACTCTTGGTGCTCTTCACAAACTAACTTCTGTATCAGTGTTGATATCAGAAAAAGAGGGCGAGGAATGGGAATTAAGAAAGCAACAAAAAATGATAAGGAGATAATTGTCTTTGTACCGTAACAACCAAAAGACTTAAGGATGTTTAGTGATGCCTTTGTAAATTGTTTTGTTACATATTTGCTCATGCGCACTTAATCTCAGAGGCCAGAAATGGCTCTTGTTACTAGAAGTGAGGGAAAGAAAAGAACGGTAAGGGTATGTTTACCATTTAAGTACTCTGATTTCTGCAAATTATAGTGTAAAATTATGATAAGTGTATTCAAAATTTGGGAGAGAGATTTGAGTGTGGTTTATTTTCAATTCAGGAAATCAGCTCAAATAAGCATTGGCCTTTGATTTCAAAGTGTTTAGTCATTCTTATGTAGAAATATGTTGTCTCCCAAGAAAGCATCCTTGTGGGATGCTTTCAGCTTATGTCACCACCCTATTCCTTTAGCTAGTGTTTGTAAATGCCTCGCTGTGTCAGGAACCCTGTTAAATCTTGGGGCACCTACCGAGAAGAAGATGTAATCCATAATCTCCAGTTGCTTAGAGTTTGGTGGACAGACCAGATAAGTAGTTTCTCTCAAATAGAGGCATGCTTACTCTTCTAAGTGAGCACACAAGAGAAGTACTTGACCCAGGCTGCGAGGGAGTAACATGTCAGAACTGTCTGAGGAAGAACCAATCAAATTAGCTTGATAAAGATGATAGAGGGGGAGGACTATCTGGGGAAAAAAAATGTACAGGAAGAGAAAGGCACAGTGTCCAAAGAGAGGGCATAAAGCCAGAGGAGAGGGTAGGGAGAGAGAGGAATGGAAAATGAATTGGTGAGAGAGCCACGAGCTGGAACACTCGGGCCTTGAGTTCCATGATAGCATTTTTTTTTTTTAATTTTTTTTTCAACGTTTATTTATTTTTTTTGGGACAGAGAGAGACAGAACATGAACGGGGGAGGGGCAGAGAGAGAGGGAGACACAGAATCGGAAACAGGCTCCAGGCTCTGAGCCATCAGCCCAGAGCCTGACACGGGGCTCGAACTCCCGGACCGCGAGATCGTGACCTGGCTGAAGTCGGACGCTTAACCGACTGCGCCACCCAGGCGCCCCATGATAGCATTTTGAGACTTGTCGGAAGTAGGTGAGATTCAAAGCAGAGAGACCGGAATAGTGTCCGTTTATAGGATCATACAAGCTATTTAGGATTATATTAGAGAATTTCTGTTCCCAGTGATGCTGAGTGTTAAAATAAGCTGGGGACAGAGGTGAACAAGAAATGTGAGTGTATTAGAAATGGAAAGGTGAAGAGAAATTGGCCTCCCTTGGTGTGAGTAGCAGAATGTGGAGGGAGGGTGAGAGAATTTCTGTCCTGTGCAAGTGGGAAGAAAAGGAAACCCAGGTACATCAGCTTGGGGTGAAGGGAGGTGGAAAGATTAGCCTACTTTCCTCTGTGCATAAGAGGAGACATGAGATATCAGAACATCTCTGCTCGCAACATGTTACGGGTGTGGAGGTTTTGGAGTTTGGCAGGCCTGTATTGTGGCTTTGAACTGTTGCTAACACATTGTCACTGGGCCTTTGTTTTTGCTGGCGTATTATGTATTTCGGTAATAAGGACTTTTGGTTGTAAGTGACAAAATGTCTGATTCAGGGAGGGTAGATCCCTTTGCTTGTCTGAACCTGAGGCCTGTTGAAGTTATGAAGACTTATTTTTTTATCTCATGGTCTGGCCATCATGGTTATCGTGGCCAGTGGCAGCCTAACGTTCCTTCCTTAGCTCTCCCGGAAATGCTCCAGGGAGGACCTTACTTATCCTGACTTAGATTACAAGCTCATCCAGGAAACACAGTTACTAGCCAATTGGGGTGCTTTTGCCAGGTGTAGGCACCTGCCTGAACCTCTGGTCTGACATAAGAGTGCAGAGAAAGCTGGTTTTCCCGTCCCACACTACATGTAATAGGTTCACCACAGGAAAAGGGGCTCCATTAGAAGGAAGGGCAAGTTATTCTGGGGGCAGGGGGAGACCACAGACGTCCACTGAACCTGGGATGTCCACTTCCATTCTATCCTTACTGCCCTTTGGCACTCTTTTGTGCCAACTGGATGCTAAATGCAATCTCAGAAGTCATGTGGCTTACATAGGCATGAGATGGTCACTCATGGGGTAGAGCATTCATGGGGCTCTACATGTGCAGATTGGATTTGGATCACCACCTACATGAAGAGTGGGCAAGGCCTGTGGGCCAAATCCACCATATAGCATGTTTTTATAAACAGCCATACCCACTTGTGTAGGTATTATCTGTGGCTGCTTTCTCTTTACAGTGGCAGAGTTGAGTAGCTGTGACAGAGACCTTGGGCTTGCAAAGCGTAAAGTATTTACTATCTGGCCCTAAACTGAAAAAGTTTACCAACGCCCAATCTAAAGAGAAACACACATTTAAAATTCTTCTAGCAGTCTTCCTGATCCCCGAGAGTACAGCTGGGCACGCTCAGGGGTTCCCTGACATTAGTCAGGAAACCTAGCCCTAAGAATTGTTGGGAGTTACAGCTCAAGGTCAGACTCACAGATGTAAAATTTTGCCAACTTCTCCTCAGATGACACTAGGGTAAGCACTTTCAGGCGAGTGTTGGAGAACCGTGGCATGGACCCCACATCTCTACGATTGTTCCCATCTTTGCCTTAACCAGTGCCCTGATCCCGAGCGTGTTGCTGAGCAGTGGGTTTCTTGCAACAGTGGGTCTTTGTGTGCGGGTGCTGTGTGCCCCCGCCACGCGGCCCTGGCAGTCATGTTTGGCCTGCAGGAAGTGCCTGCTGCTTCCTCTCCGAGTGGAGGCCTCTGGGATGCTTGTGTAGCTGTTTGGAAACCTGGCCCCCCTGCATCTGTAGCCCCAAGCCTGTGTTTGCAAGCAGTTGTTGCCCAGCTGTCTGCTGCTTTGTTACATTGTTTCAGTCTCTGCTTCAATGTGCTCTCCAAGTGTTTTTGCTTGACCTCCCCCTGGGTATCTGCCTTGCTTTAGCTCATTGCCGAGCAGCTGTTTGGTATTCTTCTGGTATCCATTTTCCCATGTGGTCTGCCCACTGGTCCTGATTTTCTGTGATTGAGGTTTTGACACCTGCAAAGTGACTCTGCATCATTGCTTGGTTGTCGACAGCCTCATCTTGATGCTTTTTTCTTCTTTGGGCTCCCCAGGAGGCACCCTTGATAAAATGTGTTCAAGAATGCACTGCCGTGATAGGAGGTTTTTTTTTTTTTTTTCCTTATTGGCAAAGAAAAAGGCCGTATGTTTTTTTGCTTTGAACTGGATTGCCATCTTCCGCACTCTTTGAGAGTCCCCATTTGTAGGATGGTTTCAGTTTGGATATGGTTGTCCTCTGATAGAAAAATTGGTGTCAGGACCAGGATTGCCTACTACAGGATTGTGGCTGATTTCTTCTGCTTTTCAGGAGTATTGTTAACTTATGGGGTTAACTCACAGGGTTAAATGTGAGTTTTACAAAATAGTAGTCCCTGGATTTTCAAAATTTGTACCTCAAATTCATCTTTATTGAGTGGAAAATTCTGCCTTTGGTATTATTTTTAATAATGAATTTGAAAAACAACTAATTATATATGCATATGAGATGAAGTTATAAGGCCTGATAAATAACTGGAATACGTTTTAACCAACAACTATCTGTTCTACTTAAAAACAATGCCAAAAAAGCACATCTTATTTTGCTTTCCAATAAGAGCCTATTAAAAATTCTTAATTCATAAACCAGGTGGTAAACATTGTAAAAGCAGACGTTTAGGTAGAAAGGTTTTGACCCGGAGGTAATGTAATCAATTTACAAAAAATGAGCTAGAGGAGACACAGTAAATCAAACATATATTATAATACTTGTTTAAAAGGTATCATGATTATTCTGAGTTTGGGGAAAGTTCAATCCTAATGTTAAATTTTATGAGTAGGTATGTAATCTATATGCATTTACATGCAGTTCTCTGCTTGCCAGAAGCCAAAGAAGAAACAATCAATTTACAAATAACACAGAGGCAGTAAATTTGTTGGCGGCACTTCTGGGCCTGTTGTAATTCTGTAGTTCTTTCGATATGCAAGTTGTGAATTGCTGATGTTGCTGTGAGCCAAAGATATGGAGATATGTGAACGTGTCCAGGCAGCACTTACATTATGTAAGGCTTGGAGGTATTTTGATATCAGTGAAATAGTTTATGGGTGTAATAGGAAAACGTATACTGCTGAAATCATAGCCATAAAATCAGTGTTTATATTGAAGTTTCCATTCCAATTCACATTTTAGGTTTAAAGGTTTTGCTTGGTGCTGTGTGATCAATCGAGACACAGTTCGCCTCTGGCAGGGGTTCAGGTCTGAATCTACACATCTTATTGGCTCTGTTCTAATCACATTGATCACTTTGAACTGTCACCTAGGAAAACATGGCTTCCAACATGGATGCCCTGTTTTCTTCTACAGTGGGTCAAAGTACATGACAGTCTCCCTCTAGTTGCTCTCTTAGGTCTGGCTGTCATAGTTGATCTTTTTTGCTTAGTCCAGCGTGATTGCTATAAACGAGCTGAGGCCTGGGTTCTTGCTTCTGCAAGGATGCTTCTGTCTCTTCCAGGCAGCTCAGTATTTCCATCTCAAGTCACTTCCAGGTTACCTGTTGTGGACCTAAATCTCAATCTGAATAAATTATGATTATTATGAATGTGATAAATGAGTAATGAATTTAAAAACAGGAACATTTAGAAGGCATATATTTTATTTCTCCAGGGGAAATCAAGTAGGATGGATCATTGACTAATGGATGCCCTTGAGAATATTCTTTAAGTTTTCACTCTGGCCGTATTATAATGGGCCTATCAGTGACGCGTCTGAACCAGGGTTTGCTCACCTCTGAACAAGACTGTAATTCCTGATCTCATAGTGTTGTTATGAGCATGAAATCCACTTCAGCTTCATATGCATTGTTTGCTCTAATATGCCAGGCACTATGTGAGTGGAATGGCATGCAAATGATGAATCATATGTTCTCTGGTCTCAAGGACCTCAAAAACCTGGTCAGTCATCATATATTTTGGTTTCCTACATGAATGAACACTTTGCTGAGGTATGAGAATACCCAGTGGGGGCCTGTAAGAAGAATTAGATTACCTCTGGAGAGACTGGAAAAGGAGTCATGGAGGAAATGTCAGGTCGTTAGGATGGTGGAACTCACAACTGTGACTGCAGAGTTTTACATGTGTCCTCAGCATGGATGATGGTAGATTGAAAAAAAAAAATCAGGCTGCTCAGGATGACGATGCTTGGCTTAGCAGATAATGAGGGCAGGAGTGCGGAGAAATAGGTTCTGCTTACATAAATGGGTTAGAAAAAAGCTTAGGGTGAAAAGCTGCCACCACACTGAGATATTGTAATAGGATCATGAGTACTTTCCATCTGATGCCAATATACTATTGTACTTTGATCACAAACTCCATTTGCACTCCAGGCCCTTCTTACACGTACAGGTTAATGATTACTGTCTGTTTTCTCCATGTTCACGTGTGTAAGACCTTGTTTTCTTCATGTTTACCGTGTGGGTAATATCTTATGAGCTCAATAAATACAGAGACAAAACCCCTGTTTGGGGCTCTTGTCTCTTCTCGGACATTAGCCTCTCTCATATTGAATTCTGCATCTGCTCCCTTGCTGGACAAGAGAGAACCCCAGACTCCTAGTCTGTGACACAGGAGGAAGTGGTATGACTTAATTGTGGTGAGGTTCAGAGATGGACTTATTAGTGAGGTTTCTGATGCAGTACTTTGAAGATGGAAGCAAGAACCAGGGAGAGGCTGCTCTGGCTCCCAGCTCAGATCTTCCTGGGCCACGAGTTCATTTGAGAATAAAGTCCGTTCTGAGGAGTTTTAGAAAATGGTAAAGCTGTATGAAAATACAAATAGTATCGTGAAAAACTCCACAAAAATAATAATTAGGCATGCAGTAGATTGTTGTGTCCTTTTAATAATTATGTGCAAAATACAGTGAATTCTTTGTGTATTTATTTTCAGCTAATCCTCTCAACCTGGTAAAGCACTTACTTTGAATGAGGACATGGGCTCTGTGAGGTTAAGTAACTTGCCTTAAGGTCATTGAGCCATTAAATGATGAATTGGATTTGAACCCACACAAGTGTGTCTCTGGAGCTCAGGCTCCTGACCCCAGTCCATTAAAGTACCGGAATAGACGAGAGTTCAGGAGATCTGAGTTTGAATCCTGTGTTTTTCCTGGGAACTGTGTGAGCTTGCACCTTTACTTCAGCAAGTTATTACTTGTATTTCCCCATCTTGGTCATTGCAGCATAGACGAGATGAATCTGAGGCAGTTTTGCTTTTAAAGCAGCTTTCTTTGGGCCATGGATCCCTTTGGCCATCTGGGAAAACCAATGGACTTCTTCCCCCCAAATTGTCCTGAATGCATAAAACAGAACATAGAAGCCAAAAAAGTTGAGATATAATTATCAAAATACTAAAACCCCAGTTAATTGTAGTAATACACATTCTTCTTTATTAATCGATTTAATAACAGTCAAGTGGCCGATCCATTAGCTGCCATAATATCAAAGTAATGATGAGTGTAAATGATTTTTTTTTTTTTGAGAAATTTGCAACAACTGCACTGTGATAGAAAAGTGTCTGTGAATCTGCATGGTGTCACTGCATGTTTTGCCGCCTTTATTCATAATTAAAGGTAATCCTAAATTTCTTGAGGACTAGAAAACTAAGCTATACTTTTTTTCCCCATCTAAGTTCATGGGCTCCTTAAATTCTTTCTGTGCATCAGGATGAGAGTCCCTGGTAGGACAAGAAGGCATTTATTAAGATGCTACGAAGAAAGAAGGCAAAAAATAAAGGTCATTGGGAGTGTAGAGGTATAATATTTTTTGAACTTTTACCTCTCTAAACTGGAGGAGTTTGCCTGGGGTGAGTAGCTGGAAGCCTAGGAAGGGACATGGAAGTTCATAGTGAGAGTCCATCATTGACTTCTATTAATGGGGCGCCTGGGTGGCTTAGTCGGTTAAGTGTACGACTTTGGCTCAGGTCATGATCTCACGGTTCGTGGGTTCAAGCCCCGCATCGAGCTCTGTGCTGACAGCTCAGAGCCTGTCTCCCTCCCTCTCTGTTCCTCCCCTGCTCTCACTCTGTCTCTCTCTCACTCTCTCAAAAACACATAAAGATTAAAAAAAAATTAAAAAACAAAACAAAACCCTGGAGCTTATTCTTTTCCAGTACAGGATCATATAAGCTAACAAAATGTTGAGATTTTGTTTGTTTTGTCTTGGATTTTGATCAATAATTTTATAACCTCAAGGGTAGGACTGGGTAGTTTATGTTCAGAAAATCTGATTATTAGCTTTGACTTTTGATTAATAAAATGGGAAAATACATTGTGAAAAGACAAAGTTAGGCATAGCAACTTTTGGAAAGCTAGGCTTGGGTTGAGAACAGTGGATACACTTAAAGCGGTCTGTGGAGAAAATGTTGGAAACTGCCGATTTGGATAATCTCTAATACCTCTTTTAACTCTGATTCTTTCACCCAAATATCCTTGATATTTATGGCATACTGAAATAAGTCTCGTTTTCCATGGATTCTGATGAAAGAAAAGAAAAAAATGAAAACAGATGGAAAACCTGAAAAGTGACTCTTGGTTGATTGACAGTAAATGTGGAGAATGCTTTAGAAAGGAAATGAAATGTTGTCTCCAGCAGATGGAAGTGTGTAAATTTTTCCTCCACATTAGAGCTAGAATCACTGTGAGTGGTAGTGTTTCAGAGACAGAACAATAGAAAGAAAAATTATATGATTATCATCACAGGTAGAAGTAAAAGAAAGGGTTCACATTTTTATTAAAGGCTCATGCCCAAAAAGGAAAAGCCTTTCCTGCAAGATGTGGGTCCTACCCTTTCTTCCTCTTTATTTTTCATGCTTTGTCCTCAGAGAGCAGCCTTTATCTTCTTCCATTTTTCCTCTTCCCTTCCAGTCCTTTCAGATCCTGTCACTCCTTCCTCTCTGCCATTTCCACTCTCCCCTCTCTTCCCTCCCCAATTCAGGTGATGCTGAACATGGGCTCAAGAGGAGGCATCTCATTGAGCCTCACAGAGTTGATGGCACTTTGAGAGCTTTTTTTTGCATATTATCTCATTTAGCTCTGCATAGCAGAGGCACCTCTAAATTCTGCTAGGTGGCCCAGGTAATCTGCTAAATAGAGTGATACTCAAGCTACAATTTGGGAAAGGGGAATGGCAGTCGTGGAGATACTGTGGATTGACTCGCTTGCCGGAAGCCCGAAGACTGGCTCACACATTCAGAAAACTACAGGTTGTTCAGAATGACCAGTTTCAAGGATGTATTCTGGAGACCTGCCAGAGATGGAACTTACAGAAGCAAGGAGAAAGGAGTTTGTGATGGGCCCTGGGTGACAAGCTAAGGAGCTAAGCTGAAAGCTGGCAGGGAGCCCTTGAAGGAGAGAAATGATCAGGCTTGGATTTTAAGAGCGAATCCTCTGATGGAAATAGGATGGATAGACCAGAAGAGACAGTTGAAGGCAGAACAGGTAGGAAGCTTTCGAACTAAATAAGGGGAAACATTGAGAGTTGTAACTAAAGCTGAGGGGATTAGGAGAAGGAAGCAAATTTGAGGGAGTAAAGAAGATTCTAGAACATGAAGATTGGAGAGACAATGGGTGAGAAAGTTTAGGAATTTGTTGAAATTTCTGAGGATTGTGGATACTTTTAGTATTTCCTGTGTGAGGGGACATAGGAGGAAAGCAGTATTGAAGGGAAGGCTATAGAGTTTGGTTTGGGACGTGTTGAATTTGAGGGTCCACCGGCATAGGAACTGTGGAGGAGTTTCCAGAAAAGAGGGGTAGGGTCTTACCTACTTTACAATTAGTGTATTGTGCACTCAATGTGTGCCAGCCAGGGTTCTAAGCACTTCACATAGATGATCTCATTTATTCCTTAGAATAGCTCTGTGAGGTGTAGGTATGATTATTGTGAGAAAAATGAGTCATAGCAAAGTTCAGTGACTTCACTAACGTTACATATTTAGAAAGTGGTGGAGTATCCTGTAATTCCGTTTATATGAAATGCCCAGAAAAGGCAGATTGGTAGAGAAAAGAGAAAGGAGAATAGTGGTTTCCTGAGAGTGGGAATGGGGGTGGATGTAAATACACGTTAGAGATCTTATTAGGGTCATGAAAATACTCTAACACTGATTATGGTGATAGTTGTACCACTCAGTAAATTTACTAAGAATCATTGAATTGTGCACTTGAAACGGGTGAATTTTATGATATAAAACTCGATAAAGTTGTAAAAAATAGTGTTCGGGGTTGGGATCATTATAAATGTTTTATTTTAGCTGTTGTTTTCACTTGGGCTATAATAGAAAAATGCTTTTAAAGGTAGCAAGGCATGTTCAGGTGCTTCCTGGCACCCTGAAAATTGTGCCTGTAACTTAAAAAAAAAAAGTATTTGTTTTTTTTATGCCAATCTTTCAGTTTTTGCTTGATTACTACTGTCCGTGAAGCATTTTTCTGTTCCTGCTTGCACCTTGCTGGTTCAAAGCTCCTTTGGGATACAGGGCAAGATGACTAAGCTGTCTTCTGCCTGCTGCCTGCTCTCGTTTGCTCCTTCTCTTCCTTCTGCATTCAGAAACTGTGTTAGGGATGAGGAATTAAGCAACAACAACAAAAAGAAGATAATTAAAACATTCTCCTGTCACTGGCATTCTAAAATTAGATATTATAAATAACTCAGTGGGGCTCTGAGTCTTCCCTCATAGACACAAGGGAGGTTCTGTATAGGATTGCTCCTCTGCGTATTGCCTTGGTTTTACGTTTTGGTTCATGGGATCTGAATATAGGTCGGGTACAACCGTGTTTAGAAAGTTCCCATTTTGTTATAGGCCATGAAAAGGATTCCTTGTATCCGATACCTTTAGAAGCAGATAATGGCAACAGAACCCAAGTCCTTCCTCCTCTTTTCACCTCTTAGTTCTGTCACATTGTCATCATTTACTTTTATATTTTTCATTATGAAGTAGTATCTCAAATCATCCAATGTTATATAAAATGTAAAAGAAGAGAGATAATGGTGGTGTTTTGCTTCTTCTGCTTTGTTTTACAAACCTTGGTGTCTAAATCATTTTTTTTTTTTTTCTTTTGGTCAAGTAAATCCAATTTTGAATGCAACAAAGACTTTTCTGGTAAATCTTTGGCAAATCTGGTACGTGTTTGGGCAAAATGTCAACTTGATGTTTGAGTTTTCATACTGTGTTCTGAGGAACAAGCCTTTATTTCTAATCCTCTGTTCTTATTTGTGTCATCAAAGAATGGCACTGATTGCTGGTGGCAGATTAGAAATGATAATGATGCTGTTATCAGAATTAGTGGACACTTGTCAAGTATTAGTGGCACATTCATATTTGGATGCATTGGAATATTTGTAAATTGTTTCTGTGAGTGTCAGTTAAATGTGGGGACAGATGTGGGGTAGGTACCTGGATTTATCACCAAATCTAAGTAGAATGTCTTTAAGGCTGTGCACGATGGTACCATAGGCTGAATGGTTTATTAAATAGAAAACGATAAGGTTGACACATAAAACTGAAACTTTGTGATTGAAATGCCCATATGCCTTTTCTGCTTCTCACATACAAGCATTGCTTTTTACACGATTTGTTGAGGCAGGGTGGCAGAGGGAAGGAGATATATGTAGAGAGGAGATAGTATTTACCTGGCCCTGCAGAACAGAAATAAATATCTTCACATTTAAAGTCTCACGAATCTGAAGAGGAAGACCAGCGGGAGATTTAGACGGCTGGGCTGTTTGTGTTCATGAGGGAGAAGTGTATCACTTCCAGCCTGGAAGGTGAGGTCCTTCAAGCTGTTAGTGATGGAATTCTTCACCACATTGTGAACCTGCCTGCAAGACAAATTTATTATCTGTTTGCTGTTTTTACTTGCAAGAGTAACAAAGGATCATTTTTATATTGTGTGCTTTAAGAGGCTTATTATTTAGGCACCTAAATTGAACAAATAAAAATCAGCTCTTTAAAAAATTGGAAACAATTCGAAAATGCAAAGTAAGAAATGAGCTACACAAAATACTTTGAAATCTTCAGGGGACCTCTATTAATTATTCAGAGGGCATTCATTCAGTAAATTGTTTAGTACTGTCAATGTGTCAGGCATTTCGCTAGGTTTGAAGCTGTAAATCAGGTTTTTATTTATCCCGAATTGTGTTGCAAAAAAAAAAATACAAAGCAAAGGAAAACAGAATAAAACAGAAAACAGTTAGTTAGTAGCCAACAACCTAAAAATTAGGACACTTTATTCCCAGATTCATATTTGCAGCTTTCTTAATTTAAAACAAATTAAAAAGAATTTGACAACAGCAGGCTCATATTCCTGCATGGAACCAATTAGCAGGAGCAAAAGAGTGACTGCCCCCTCATTACCAGTTTTATAGATGAGACAACTTAAGAAACACAGTTAGGCAGTGTCCCCAAGGACGCAGACTGTATATTGTGGAGTTAGATTTCAAACTTCATCTCATCCAATTAAAAAACAAAAAAGTTCTTTCTGCTCTCTCATATTGTGGAGGTTGCAAAGCAAGATATAAACTAATATTTCCTACATTTGGCGATGCTTTGAATCTGTGAAACCTGAATTATACTGGTACACTCTAACAACCAACCTGTAAATCTAGGCAGGAGTTTAATTTCCTTTCAGAAAGGGAGCTGTTAGAGGCTCAGAGCATATCTGAAATCTACTAAGTGACAGTGTCCAGATTAGAACACAGGTCCCTGGCCTCAGGTGTTGGAGATTTTGGAATGCTGTGAAGATCACAGTTTGGCTAATAATCTGAATATTAAGCTCAAATTCAGAAAACGTGTTCTTCTTAGATGTAGGATGAACCATATAACAGTGCTGTTTTGGTCAAGAGTGGTCAGAGATCAGCGATTTCATGTGGTTTAGTGAGTATTTCTGAAGAGGTACACCCAGTCACCAGTATGCTTGCTACATTGTATTTAATGTTTATAGAGATTTAACCTTTCATAGGAAAATGGAAATTGGGAGTTTTGGAGTTTATTAAGCAATTTATTAATATCCAAATTGAAGTTGTGGATTCCAATGAGCAGATTAAGCTTGTAGATCTAGGATTTAGACTTGGCAAACACTATACTTTTTGTCCATTGTGGAGAGTTTAATTCTGTTGATTACAAATATGAAACAGCACCTTTCCACTGTAGCATATATATTCAGGATATTGAGTGCTAGTATATAGCAATTACTACACTTCTATGGCTTTTGTTGATTATATTATAAGTAAGTCTGAATTACAAAATATAATAACAAGGTAAATAAGCAAAGACTTAAAATGAACAAAATACTCACTGAAAAAATGTCAACATCCATCTCTTTACTTTGCGGATTGTAGACTTTCAGGGAATCTCTGTTTAAAGAATGAGTGAAAACCTCATGCAATACAGGTGCCACGACATTGGGTGAGTGCTTTTTCCTACCGTATACCCAAATTACTCATGTGGTAATTGCCGTTGGGCATGTGCCTGGTAGAGAAAATGTGATTCTGTCTCTTTATCACGATGTCATAATGTAGGGGAAAGAGCATAGCTTAGACTTCAGGTAAGCTTGGGTACGTGTTCTGGTTCCATTGGTTTTCTGTATGACCACAAGCAAGTTATGACTTGACCCTTATTTAACTGCATAATGGAAATGGACAATATCTGAAGGCCAGGGGAGTTTGAGATTCAGTGTGCAAAGTTCATGGTAAATAGTACAGGCTAGCTAAATGGTAGTTTTTATTGCTATTTTCGTTGTTTGTTGAAATGATGTTTTTAGTAACATTTTAAAGTGATTCCAATTTTATTTATTTATTTTTATTTATTTATTTATTTTTTTTTATAATTAACGTTTATTTATTTTTGGGACAGAGAGAGACAGAGCATGAACGGGGGAGGGGCAGAGAGAGAGGGAGACACAGAATCGGAAACAGGCTCCAGGCTCCGAGCCATCAGCCCAGAGCCCGACGCGGGGCTCGAACTCACGGGCCGTGAGATCGTGACCTGGCTGAAGTCGGACGCTTAACCGACTGCGCCACCCAGGCGCCCCATTAAAGTGATTCCAATTTTAAAATTTACTTGATGTCTAAAATTTCATCTTTTCTGCCCTTCTTGCTCCCCATTTTTTTTTCTTTCTTTCTTTCTTTTTTTGGTAATAGCTTTACTGAGATATACGATTCATCCCTATCATACAATTCACCCATTTAAACTTGTACAGTGTGCAGCTTTTTTCCATATGCTTATATATTTTTAATAAAGATTATATATATTTAAGTTGTACAACATGATTTGATATACAGTTGACCTTTGAACAACCCAGGAGCTGGAGGGTCAATTCCCTGCACAGTCAAAAATCCAAGTATAACTTTTGACTCTCCTAAAACTTAACTACTGATAGCCTGCTATTGATCAGAAGAAACCTTACTGATAAACAGTCTATTAGCACGTATATTTTATGTTATATGTATCACATACTGTATTCTTATAATAAAGTAAGCTAAAGAAAAAATGTTATTTGGAATCATAAGAGAAAATCCATTTACAATACTGTACTGTTTTTAAAAAATCTGCATATAAGTGGATCTGCACAGTTCAAACCCATGTTGCTCAAGGGCCAGCTGTACATATAAAGTGAAACGATTACTGTAGTTAGATTTCAAACTTCATCTCATCTCAGTTCATCTTCATCTCAGTTCAAACCCATGTTGCTCAAGGGCCAGCTGTACATATAAAGTGGAACGATTACTGTAGTCAAGCTAATTAACATATCCTCTCCTTACAGAGTTAACACTTTTTTGTGAGCTCACTTGAAATATGCTTTTAGCATGTTTCCAGTGTTCAGTACAGTATTAAGCACAGTCATCATACCTGTATATTTAATCTCGACTTATTTGTCCTGCATAACTGCAGCTCTGTGCCCTTTGACCAACATCTCCCCATTTCCTTCCCTATCCCCCGGTCGCTGCCATTTTACTTTCTCTTTCTGTCATCTGATTTTCTCCTTATTTTAGGTCCCACAAATAAGTGAGATCATACAGTATTTGTCTTTCTCTGTCTGGCTTATTCCACTTAGAATAATATCCTCAGGGTCCATCCGCGTCTTCACAAAAAGCAGGATTTCCTGCTTTCTCATGGCGGAATAATACTCCACTGTGTATCTTCTTTATCCATTTGTCTGTCAAAGGCACTTAGTTATTCTGAATCATACTGCAATAAACATGGGAGTGCAGAGATCTCTTTGAGATCCTGATTTGACTTCCTTTGAGTATCTATACACAGTAGTAGGTTTTTAATGTATTCACAGATCTGTACAAATGTCATCACAATGCTTAGAACATTTTAATAACTTCAGAAAGGAATTCCATATTCTTTTGCTATCATTCCCTATATACTCATTCCCTTCTGTGTGATGCAACCAGTGATCTTTCTTTTTTTATGTATATGTTTGCCAGTTTGGGACATATTCACATGCATGTAAATGGAATTATATGTAATGTTTTATGACTGGTTCTTTCACTTAGCAAAATGTTTTCAAGGTTCATCATATGTCATAGCATGCATTGGGACTTCATTCCTTCTTATTGCCAAATATTCCCTTGTATGAATATGCCACATTTTATTTAGGCATTCATCAGTCGATGGATATTTGGGTTTCTATCTTTTGGCTATTGTGAATAGCGCTGCTATGAACACTCCTATACAAGTTTCTGTTTGAGTCCCTACTTTTAGTTTTTTGGGTATATTCCTAAAAGTGGACTCGCTGGTTTTGTGGTAACACTATGTTTAAACAGTTGAGGGACTGCCAGACTGTTTTACAAAGTGGCTGCACCCATTTACATTCCCAGTAGCAATCTAGGAGTTTCCCATTTTCTCCACACCTCAACACTTGTTACTATCCTTTCCCTTGTCCTCCTAGTATGACAAGAAATGGTGTGTGTGATATGGTATCTCATTGTGGTTTTGATTTACATTTTCTTGACGGCTAGTACTGTCGAACATCTTTTGTATGTCTCCTTGTTATTTTATTGTGACTCTTGAATAAACCAAAAAGCTCTAACTTTTGTCTGATTTGTCTTGTCCAACTCCCAGTGGCCAGGGTTGGGGGGGGGGTGGGTGTTGAATGATGAATGTGCATCTAGAAAGCTCAGCAAAAGAAGATTTAATAAATGTTTCTTACTTCTGCTATATTTTAGCTATCAGATCAGGAAAGGAAAACAAGAGTAGAACTAATTGCTCATCAAGAGAGGAGTAACAAATATAAGTGGTTCCGATATGCATTTAAATTAGATTACATTTAATGAGAGGTTTTCTAAATGGAGTTAATTTGAAAGGACACATAAGTCATTGGGTTTAATCTGTGTACCTTTCAGTAAATAGCTACAATCCCTCCTCCCTCCTTAATTTCTGGTAAATAAAACTTACTCTTCAGAAGAGCATTTTACTTTCTTGTTCCCCATGATCTCTCTGAACAGCAGCTGCTGGGTGGGTTCACTAGTGTAATCCATCTGTTTAGAGGACAAAGTCACACTTTCCAGTTCCTTATGGACCAGAAAACATGGGCATTTTGACAAAGGAGCAGGGAAAGTAAAAAGGTTTTGTATTTGCTTTTTCTTGTAATAACTCAATTATGTTTTCATTTTGTTTTTTCTTTGCTGAAATAAATTCTACTTTGGTCACTTTCAATATTAAAATCAACAACAACAACAACAACTAGTCATCTTTAGTTAGCTTCCTGCTGGATAGGGACTAGATCTGCAATTGTGCATTGAACCTATTGTCTATAAAAAAGACCCTTGCATCCAACATTTGACTGTGAGATAATTTCTAAAAATAGTGGAGTAAGAGGATAACTGACCGATTTAGCACATGCTTTGAAAAAAATTCCAAGTTAATTTTGGTGAGAGAAGACAGAAATAGAGATTAAAATATTCAAGCTATTTAAACATTTATAGAAAAGTTAATGCCTTGCCCGGACAAAATTTCTAAGATTTCTGTAATGATATGTATGGCCATTTGTATAAAGATGTATTATTTTTTTCAGAGTGCTTTTCCATTCAGTATCGTGTTGACTTCTCACAAGAACTATGTGGTATAAATAGGGCAACAGTAATATCCTCACTTTAGAGCTGAAGAAATTGAGATCTTAAGATGGTAATGACCTATCCAAATCTGTCTTCTGGTTATTGATAGAGTGAGGATTTGAATCTGGGTCTACTGACATCATCAGCACTTTTTCTCCTGCACTCTGTGGCTGTTTCACTTTTGCTGGATTGCTTCTGGAAGAACTCTAAGGTTTTTTTCTTTGTATATTTTGCAAAATGTTCACCAGCTCTCCCACTCCTGCCATTATAAAGACTCTCCTAATGAATTATGCATCAGCGTTTGACTTAAAAAAGAAAAATCAAAGGACTTGGATTTAAGTAGTATTCTCACATGGAAACATACTACTTCTTACATGCTTTTCTTTTCCCCTAAAATTGTTTGTGAAAGAATGATTTAAATACTAATGTGAAGCCTCATATGATGTTGCCACCTCAAGAATATGTGATTTACTAAGCTGCGGAAAGTAGTTTTAAAGAAAAATTAGCTTCAGTGGCATTAAAAAATTCTTGTTCTTTTCCCCCCAATTTCATCGACTGTCAATAAAATCCATCTTAAGAAGCAAAGTGGATTTTGACAAGCAGTCCTCACTTTCTGCTGCAGGTTGTAATTGTCTGAATTTAACATGCTCCATCCGATTGATCTGTAAGACTGTAGAGTTTTCATGGCAGGTGTCTATTCATCGTGTCTTTGTGGTACCTGTTGTAGACTCTGACACATGGTAGGCACTCATCAAATATGTTCTCAATGAATGAATTAGGACTCGGTGGTTCATTATCTGATGTGAAGGAAGATCATAGTCACAGAATTAAAGAGAAATTTATAACTAATAATTATTAGACCTCAGGCCTTATAATTTGGTGCAGGAGAGGGTTTGAGGCTGAGACTAACTGGTGCAGGTAAGTTGCTCAGAGGCAGGGGTTCTCCTTGGCAGAGGAAGGCTGGAGGAGTGGAAGTTTCCATTTGTTTCTATTTAGAAATTCCCACTGCATCCTGAAACCAATATTGCACTCTATGTTAACTAAGTAGAATTTAAATAAAAACTTGGAAAAAAAATTCCCCCTGTAGTTTGCTGCTTTTGGTGAGCTGTGGTTGTGCAAGGTGTTCTGAGAGATGGGATCCATATGACCTTTTCAGCATTACCAAACCAACGTACAGGTTAGAGTATATTACAGAGCATCCTAGGATATCTGAAAACACATCTAGTCTGCTCTGTGCATTGAAAGGCAGAGTGTAGGCTTTCTCTAAGTAACCACATGAGTGTTGTCACTTACATCTTAGAGGCCCTGGATAAGTCACTTAATTTCTCTGAGTTCCAGCTTCCTTATCAGTCAAATGATACAAAGACCTTTGGATTTGTTATAAGAGTTTACTATTATTGTAATTTGTTATGAGAGTGAGTGATAATATAAAAAAAAATATTGTCCAGTTTCCTCCTGACATAACTCAGGTTTGAGTGTAGGGCATTGAGACTGTGCAAGGTAGACTGGAAATTCAGAAATAATCCTTTATTAATTTTGGAGTCTTAGAAAGTACCCTGGTGTCCTTTAAGAACCTATCATTACCTTAGGAGGACCGAAGGGAGATTGGCTGTTTAGTCAGAGCCTCTCACCTGTCAGGCTTAAATAGGAGTCACATAACAATATGCTATTTGTTAGACTTGAAGGACATAAAAATGTTGTATGGAAACTTGGAAGGAGACTGCTAATCAGTTGTCAAGGGTATATTCCGTCATAAATCTTTTAGCGATAGATTGGTATGACTCTCTAAGAACATATGGCCATTATTGTGTGATGTTATTATCTCATATTGTGTTTCTTGTAGATAGTAGCATCCATTTGTACTTCCCTGGGAAAAATAGTCAGTAACTTCATGACCTTTGACAATATTCATGTTCAGACAATAAACACCTCTGGGCTACTGGTGTCCAGGAGATGATACATGCAAACCATAGACCATCAGGAAGTTAGGGAAGATAAAGGCAGTTGTGAGATGATCACTTCACATTTTTGAGACCTCTTACTATTAATTATCCAGAATCTCAGAGTGTTCCTTTCCAGTAGGAGGAGAGCAGGAAGGGGAGATACAAACTAGATGTAGAGCAAGAGGCCTCTCCTTGTTCAAAAAAAAGTGTTAATAAAGAGTTGGTTGTTATTGTTGTTGTTTTTTAAGTCATCAGTAGAGAATATTTTTGGAAGGCATCCAGATTTGGAAGTGGGGTCAGGGGAGAATATTTTTTCAAAAGATCTTGCTAATCTGTATAATCAAAATAAGTTTTCTTTTCACCACTTTTCCACTTTTTTATTTTCTGTCATCTTTGTAATACCTGGAGGTGTCTCCATTAAGTGTGAATTTATTTGTACTGGATATTAACTTTCTTTTGAACAAGTAGCAATAGAAAATGGAAATTATGATTTATGGATTTTGGGACAAGTAGTTCACAAGATTCTTATTTAGATAACATGTCAAGAAAAATTGTTCTGGATGTCTCTGCTGTTGTTGACTGGAAGTGGTTCCCAGTTGTTAAAAGGGCACACAGATTGAGATGAAAAGCACAGGGGAGGCCCTAGATGACTGAAGATGTGCAGGAAGCATGCCTACCACATGGTAATGGGATGGTAGTGACACTTGTGGTTCTTTTACCTAGCAAAAACAAACGAACAAATGAACAACATTCCTTGAGTGTTTCCTAAGTGCCAGGTATAGACCTAGGCTCTTTATATACAATGCTCCTCATTTCCCAGTGACCCTGATAGGAAAGTTCTGTTGTTACCTGTATTTTACAGATAGAGAAAGTAAAGCTCCCGGATATTATGCAGTTTGCCCAGGTCACATAGTTAAAAAGTGACAAAGGCAGAGTTTGGGCTCAGTCAGTTATCCCATACTGCTGAAATGCTGTGTATCCTTGGGAAGCCTCTTTCCTTTCCTGATGTGCAATTGAGTGACCTGTTAAATAACGAAAGTCTGTTTTCTTTGTGTCTCTTCTAATTCTGATCTTTTGTGTTGGCTTTCCTCACAACACTTTGTGACATTTATTTTATTTCTCATTGTAGAAAATAGAAAATAGAAAATAAAATAGAGGAATTAAATTGTAATTCTAGCACCTCAAGCATATTATCAGTCTTAACCCTTTGTTCTATTTTCTTCTAATCCTTTTCAATGTATGTATTGATTTGTTTCTTCTGCTGAGACTAAACTACACTATTTATTTGAAGCCTTTGCATCCAACTCTTTGGGTCTTCAGATTTTCTATGTTATTCTCTTATATTGGTGTGACACAGTCTCCTCCAGAGATGCCTGGCATCTTATTCCCAAGACAGGGGATCCACAACTTAAAAAAAAAATGCTTTTTTTATTTTTTAAATTTTTTTAACGTTTATTTATTTTTGAGAGACAGAGATGGAGCACGAGTGGGGGAGGGATAGAGAGAAAGGGAGACACAGAATTTGAAGCAAGCTTCATGCTCTGAGCCGTCAGCACAGAGCCTGATGTGGGGGTCAAACCCACAAACCACGAGATCATGACCAGAGCTGAAGTTGGACACTTAACTGACTGAGCCACCCAGGTGCCTGTTAGAAAAAAAAAAAAACATGTATTTTTGGGGCACCTGGGTGGCTCAGTTCGTTAAGTGTCTGACTCGTGGTTTCGGCCCAGGTCGTGATCTCACAGTTCGTGGGTTCAAGCCCCACATCGGGCTCTGTGTTGACAGTGCAGAGCCTTCTTGGGATTCTTTCTCTCTCCCTCTCTCTCTGCCCCTCCACCCCACATCTCTCTCACTCTCAGAATAAACAAATCTTTAAAAAAATATGTGTGTTTTTAATTCAGGCTTCACCCAGAAACCTGAGAAGGAGGGCAAGAAATCACTCCCTAATGCAACTCCACGGTGTCAGGATAGCCAACAAATCAAACCAAACCAAACAAACAAACAAACAAACAAAACCCAAAAAGCACCGAAGTAGAAAGTAGAGAAAGAAAGGAAGAAAATGAAATGGCAGAATACTAAGCAGCTGAACAACTTGTAGCTGAGGGTTCGAGCTACAGGCCAAGAAGTTTGCACCTTCATAAGCGCAACCTTTTAACACTCTTGAGACAGAGCTCTGAGAGCCGTGTTTAAGGATCTGCTCTGGTCTTCATCACCTCATTGGCTGTTCCTCCACCGGTCCCTGATGGTCTCTAGCATTTGCAACAACACATTGGAGTAGCTGGCAATGGCAGGCCCTCCTGTGCTCCCGTGGCCCCCGGCATCACTTACCTCACTGGAGTGCCTGATTCTCTGCTGGCCTTCTGGTTGTGCGAGCATTGCTAATAGAGATGAAGTCCTATTCGGTTTTGTCTTTTGTGTACCCCCAGAGCTTATTATACAGTAGGAACTTCATTACTTAAAACTGGCTTGAGATTATTTAACTTTCTTAATTTTTAGGAAAAGTTTGTTTTGATTAAGATAATCCTTCTAATTTGAAAAGTCAAAAGTACTGCGAGGCTTTTAATAAAAAACAGACCCTCCTTCATTCACTCCCTGTTTTAGAGCTGCGTTTCCCCAAAACGGCCACTTTTCATCTCTTCGAGCTTTACTTCTGCTGTAAGTATCTGTGCGCAGGAATAATAAGAGGGTGGCCCTAAGGCCACTCGTCACTTAGGTGCCCTTCAAAAAGAATTGGTGATGGGTATGCAGCCAGCAACGCTCTGTCCGCTTTGAGCAGCGCTGACTTTAGGGGAGACAGATTTTCAGGTCTCCGGGAGATGCTTGCTACTATTGACCGTTCTCTTTAACCCATGTGCACAGAAATGAACACCCCTAACCCATTGTTTTGTACAGTTGTGTAGCACATGAATATTCTTCAGTGAAGGTGCTAGTTGAAGAGTGAGGTGGTTAAGTCATCTCAGAATCAGAAGCAGAGGAATGAGAAGATAAATTTAATGGAGCCATCCTGAAAAGAAAGCTGCCTATACATCAGTCCCCTTTGCATTACTGCAGGCAGCTTCTCTTTTAAAAGTCTAACGGGCACACTTTGCAAAGTGAGATCTACTTGGAAATTGTGGCTCACATTTTCTAGGGAGGTTAACGAAGAAGTGAGGCATAGAGATAACTATTTTGTCTTTTCAACTATATAAGTTATTCTGATTAATGTGTTGGCACATGGAAAACTGTTGCATTCAGAGTAGCTAGCGGCTTTTTCTAGTAGCTTGTGGAGAAGCAGACATCTTCAATAAGGTAATTATTTTAAGTGCATCTGTAGCTATGTAATGTGCACATGTGTTTGTAATTACAGTTGGCGAATTTAGAATCAAGTGCCAGATTTATCGGTGTTTATATATTCAGCAAATGAAAAAATCTATTTAATATTGGCTGCTACCTTTACAAATGTGCATTGTTTCAGAGTTTGCAAAGCACGCTCCTTGATAGTTGTCACCACTTAAATTTGCTGTGTAATATGTAGCACAGAAGATTGCGTCGGGTAACCTAACAAGCTTATCGCTGAACTGAGCAAATGTTACTTCGTAGGTTGCCAACATGGGGCTCCAGAGTGTCTAGCCGTGTGGTGGTAAGACTTGGCATGTAGGAGTTCAGGGTTTTTTCTCATCTTTTAAAGAAAGAAAATTATACGTTAGTGAGTACAGTAATATTTTCAGTAAGTAGAAATAACATGCTGTCAGGACATAATTTATGAGAAGTATTTAGTAGGCCATATACAAATTTTAGAACAGTGGGAATTTTTGGCTAGAAATTTATAGCAGTTTGCTCTTAACTAAACTCCAGGCATCAGAGGCCTGCATTTAAATACTTCATATGTACATTAATTTGTTTACTTATCAATTTGTTGAAGTTTTAGGCTTTCGTATAAATAACAGGCCCTTTTTTTGGGCAAAGTCAAGAAAAATAACATGTAGGATTTAGTGCAAGTAATGTCTTACATAAACAGTTTAGTTATGTGTGTGCGCACTGCAGTGAGATTGCTGTGTAATCAGGAACTGGTAAACCAAGGAAGTGTGTAGCTGGCGAGGTCCTATTTTGTAAGGAGTGGTTTATGTAATAAATGACTAAATGGCTCTGCTTTAGTTCTCGGATCACGCTAATATATGCAGAAACAACATAGAGCCAATTCTTGATTAATAGGAAGTTTACCTAATTTGTAAGTCATGAGGACTGCCCCTTTTTCTCCTTGTTCCTTGCCTCCTCTGCTTCCCCTCCTCATTTTCATAACTGCTTGGAAAAGGTTTGGGTGGGAGAATGATGAGGATTTATCTGGTCGTGATTTCGGCTGATGTTGTTGGAACCTAGGAATGGTTCAAGTGTCTTGCTGGTGTTAAACTTCAGAATTAGTCCTATATGTATTAAAAAAAAAAAATTGTTCAGCCTTCTTTACCAAAAACAATTTCAAATTGACTCTGGTTCTGGAAATTTAAAATTCTATATCAGGCTTTACTATCAATTTTTATACAGATTCTTCTCAGAGTAAATGTCTCAATGGGGCTTCTCCCCACCCCCCCCCCCCACCCCCACCCCAGGCTACTGTTTTCTGGAAGAACAGCTATCCTCCCTGCACTTTGGTTCTCATGATCTTTTAAGGCTCAATGAACAATGAACACAGTAGTTACACACAGACAGATGAGGACTAATTCAGATTTCCAGCTGTGTGGAAGCATGGGTTAGCTGTATTTCTGTAGGTCACACAATTAACTAATTTTATAGTTCTGATTTGGAATATTCCAGGACCAACGCAAAACACTGTTCGCTGGAGCTTAGAAACTGATAAAACGTAGTTTCCTCTTGGGTGCCATCTGAACAGGGTTAATTGCCCTAACAGGACCCTTTTGGAAGGAGTTCCAAAGCATGGATACTAATATCAGCATCACTGTGAGATGTCAGTGGGCTATATTCACATAATTAAAGCAATTAAAGGCATCGATTAATATATAAGAAAACTTTTAAGAATTTTTAAATTTTCATCATTTTTAGAAAGAATCTCTTTATTTTCTTCAAAATACTTTCCCTGTTCATTTTGCTTATATTTATACAGTTAAAGCAAGTTGAATAATGGAAATGATGCAATTAAGAAAGGATGGATATGGGATAAGATCATTTAAGTCTGTTGAATTGTAAGGAATTCCTTGCTGTGAGGTGAGGGTAGCATGTAGGTTTAAGGATACCAAAAGTCATCACAGATTTTAGTGCTATTTCAGTTCAGTAGACATGTATTGAGTACCTACTGTGTTACTAGGTAATAAAATTCTGATTAATGGGATTCACAGATGAATAAACACACCGTGTGCATGCCAGCTCCCTCCTTGTGCAGAGTTTAGGGTTGTGAAGTCCACAGTTAGCAGCTTGTTCAGTGATTTCAGTTTTCTTCGTGTGTGTGTGTGTGTGTGTGTGTGTGTGCGCGCGCGTGCGGTTAATATACCTTTCTAGGGAGTATTTACAGGCAGTCAGTCTAAGTGATTAGTCTTACTTGATATTTTTTCTTCTGGTAAATGACGTGCCTTTGAGTATACCCCTCTTAGAAGGTAGAAGTTGTTTTGAGGGAAGTTTTCTAAGAGATTATGATTTTGACTGTTATGCCAATAGCAAAGAAGAAGCTGGCAGACAGGGCAGTTGGAGTCCAGAGAAGTAAGAAACATGGTGACATGAAGGAGATTTTGTCTGCCTTCTTTGTGGAGGATATAATGCCAAAGGCATTCTGTGTGTAAACTTGTGTAGTTCTTTGTAGATTATACAGTGAGGCTGAGCATATATCCAAGGAAATATCTCAAGTTTACATAGTCATGGAACTGGTATTTAAAACTGTGTGTTCCTTCAGTTGCATACGAGGATATAAAATGGCAAATTTTAACCCACGAATGTTCCCTGAGGCCCAGGTCAGATGCAGGTTGCTTCCTCCTCGTCATTGCTGTCACTGTCTTACAATTTTATTAAAGAACTAGCGTGTGCACTCATTCAGTTCTTCAGTGTCAGCTGAGTGCGTAGAATGAGTCTGGCCTTGGGCAAGTCACACCAAGGTGTGTGGGTAAATCCCTAGTCTTTTGATAAGAAGGAGCTCAGATGAACAGATAATTGTGCTTTGTGATATTATGATGTTATGCAGTGGTTGATATATAAGTTTTCTATTGCCATGTAAACAGTTACCGTAAGTCTGAGCAGGCTTGGTTGTGTTCTCTGCTTGGGATCTAACAAGGATTAAGTCCAGGTATCAGCTAGGCTTTTACCTGAAGGCTTGGGGAGAGATGTGTTTCCAAGCACATTCAGGTTGTCAGCCGAATCCAGTTCCTTGTGGTTGTAGGTCAGAGGCTCTCATTTTCTTGCTGTCAGCTGGCGGTCGGTCACTCTCTGTTCCTAGAGGTCACCCACATTCCTTCAAATGAGGCTCCCTCCATCTTTAAATTTTTTTTTTTTTCAACGTTTATTTATTTTTGGGACAGAGAGAGACAGAGCATGAACGGGGGAGGGGCAGAGAGAGAGGGAAACACAGAATCGGAAACAGGCTCCAGGCTCTGAGCCATCGGCCCAGAGCCTGACGCGGGGCTCGAACTCACAGACCGCGAGATCGTGACCTGGCTGAAGTCGGACGCTTAACCGACTGCGCCACCCAGGCGCCCCCCTAAATGAGGCTCCCTCCATCTTTAAAGCCAGTAGTGGTGTGTCAAGTCCTCTGGTACTTTGAATCTTTCTGACATCCCTTCTATCATCAGCCAGAGAAAACTTCTTGCTTCTGAAGGGCTCATGTGATCAGGTCTACACCCTTTTGCCATAATCACAGGATTCTCCGGCGGCAGAGATCATGAGTGTCATCTTAGAATCGTGCTCACCAGAGTTGTTACTGGAAAATGAAGAGAGGCTTAAAAATGGCTTCTTGGAGTTGGTGATAACTGAGCTGGAGGGACATACAGTTGGGTTAAAGTCCAAGTCTCCACTTACTGGCTTTGTCATTATTATCCAACCAATATTTACTGGGGGCCTGTGTTAGGAGCAAGTCACTGCACTCTCAGAGACTCATTTTCCTCAGTCACAAATTGGGAGACCTATATTTACTTTGAAGGGTTCTTGAGAGAATTAGAGATAATATAATTAAATACCTGACAAAGAGGGGTGCTCATCCATGGAGCTATCAAGAGGGTATATTGCCTTGAGCACAAAATATTACGAGGTGGAGAAGGTTAGTGCCAAAAACTCAGTAGTAAGATAAATTACATGCTAGGCAATATTTTAAAAATAAAGTTAATGCAAAAAATCCATAATGAACCAAATATCAAAATAAATAACACTCCTTGTGCTGAGCCATACTGTGGTCTAAGGCAAAAGGAAGTCAGTGATACTGATCCTATCTTTATTTAAATATTATTTTGTTTTAACTTGGATTTTTAAAAATAGTGTGTTAATTTCTCTATCTTGATGCTGAGTTTTAAATTTTGCACTCAAGATGAAAGCCTTTGTCACCATACCCTAGCCCTGGCCTTGTTCACTTGGTAGAAGGTTTTTCTTTTCCCTTTTGGGACCTTGGAAATCGGCAATAGAGCATAGAAGTTACATAGATGGTACAAAAAATTTAGTCAGAGTCACACTTCACTTTGAAGATGGTTTTTGACTACATGTAAATATTATTTTAGGTTATCATCCTGTCATTGTTCTCAGTAGTTCTTCCATTTCTTCATGTATTAAAAGAATGACCAACAATTGTCAAGGTGATTAACTTATTTTTTTTTTAAATATGTACTATGTGGAAAGTACAGAATTCTTTTTTTATTTTGGAGTTGCTTTAAACATCTTTGAGTATCAATAAAGTCCCATTAGAGTGTTCCCATAATAACGGATCTGTCAGTTTTGACTTTTTTGTTTAATTCCTCTCTAATTTCAGTGGCTTTGTAATCGTTCTTTTTAGCTCTTGAGTTTTATTATGGGTGCTTTCCAGTAATGTAAGTGGTTAGGGCAACTGACACATAATATCAGAATGACTTTTTTATTGCAAATCTGTGCTCTATTGTGTTTTCCTTCCACAGCCTTGTCAGAAAAGGCTAATATTTTCTATGGTCTGGGCATTATTCCCATGGTGGATATTTAGTCCTGTGATCGCTGTATTATTGCTAGCATTTTAACATTTCTAAGAAGTACGAACCAAGATGCCGCTTGTTATTTTGAATGTATTCCAAACAATAGACTTTACCTAAGAATAGATAGTTGGAAAAGGAACACATTGCTTCTGACTAATACAAGCTCAAATGAAGTCTTTGACTTTAATGAAGGTTGCAGTTATACAGCTTTTATGACATGCTAGAAAAATTTATTAATCTCCCTTTTAGCTTACAAATGAACAAGTGCCCCACATTTACACACTCATACACCCATGATTTCAGACATTCTTAAATCCTGTAAAATGTGAGCAACCCAAAAGCAGTTGGAATTTATGACCATAAAATAAAATGGCCATCAGGGGAGGTCATATTAATTAATCTGAGGGAAATCTGATACTTCCATTTAAAAATTGTTCCGAATGGTTATAAGCATTAAGTGACTAATGCCATGAGTGCTTTCCTTAATAAAATTTTGACTAGAATTGTAAAGTTATGGTGTTGTTTAATCTCCATCCTTTTGAGAAACTTAAATCACACTGATGTCATGATAAATTTAAATAGCAGTCAATATAATACAATCGAGCCAAATTTCTTTCTATATTTTTGCAACTGAACAGTCTTAACACATGCTTTTTTTTTTTTGAATATCACATGTCACTAAAGAGAGTAATGTTAATAATTAAAATTGTTATGTGCAGCTTTGTTTAGAAATGAATTTGAACCTACACCCAAAACATCCACATTGTGGAACTAGAGGGTTCTGTTTACCGCTTTAAAGCAACCACTCTGTAGGGAACTTTTAAAAATAGCTACATTATTAATATATTTATTTAAAATGGCAGGCAGCTCTCTCTACCCCAGGAAGGGAGCAGGAAGTAGATGCCACTGTAAGCAACATAATAGGCTTGTTTCTTAGTTTTGTTTGTATACATATTGCAAATGGTTCAGGAAATATAAATGGATAAATAGTCGGAAGTGAAAGATGATAAACATGGAAATTTTCAACTACAGCTTTGACTGTAAAGAAATTTGACGTTGCTTTAAATCTGTGATGCTCAAGCTTGCCGATAGCAAGCCATGAACAACCTATTGAGCTATTTTGTATGCTTTTTAAAGGAATATTTTACCTTTCTAATGCCTAACTACCAGAGCCCAACAGGAGATAATTCCCTGATGTTTTTGTGAGGATCACATTCAACAGAAAGTGTCTTAGGCAATGATGTAGAATAATAAATATATGTTGGGAGAAAGGAAGAAGGCCCATTGGTGTGCAAAGCAAGCTTTAAATTCTTTCTCAACTTTGCCAGTAGTAATTTTCTAGGAGTCATCAGGTTACTGTGGTATTTTTATTTTTGCCTTTCTTAGAAATTTCTAATAGTTCCAGTTTAAACAAAGTAGTATAAATCGTTTGATCTAGTATAATTAGGTAATTTTTCTTTCTCTTCATTTTGCAAGTTTGAAAAGGACAAATGGCAGAAATTACTATGTTCTGTTAAAATAGCATCCCAAGGGACAAACCTGTATTGTATCTAGTAAACAAATGAAAATGGCTTCATTATTCATAAAACCACATGCCTTAGGGGAATTTATTTTTATCTTATGGTTTAACTACGTTATCAGAATTCTCTTTCTACCTTTCATTTAGTTTAGGAAAATATTTCTTTTGATTTTGAATAAGAAGACTGATCTGTTGCCTTTTAAATTTTGTAATCACATACTGAGGGACAGACATTTGCGTTCCAAATGAATGCACAGAATTGTTAATAGTTACTTGTTTTTCTTCTTAAATAGACAGAAACAACAAGTTGGCTCTTCTGTTTGTTTTAGTTTTATAGTGTTTTTCAAGTTTTAATGCTGTAAGATAAGTTTTAAGAACAGGGAACGTTTTCCTCTGAGTCACTTGGGATAAATTGTCTGTTGACCTAGTAGGAAAACATAATAGTTGAAAATGTGTTCATTCATATGAAGTGAGAATTCCAGATCATTTACCACCAAATATTTAAACACTCTGAGGCTATTATGGGAAAGAAGAACCAGTTATTATTGTTAATTATTTTAATGTTGGTGGTAGCTGTTTTGATCAGTGATGAAAAAAATTAGTAAAATGATCCTTAGTAAGTCTGCTCCTTAATTAAAAATGGTACATAGAATGGTGTTTGATAAATGCTTGTCCTGTGAATGATTAAGGCAGTGATTATAAGAATCAGAGTGGCCAGTGTGTTAAACAGTGCCAGATATATGCGTTGAACACTAGAATTTGAATAAGACATATTTCTGCCTTATAAGAGCTCAGATTCCCTAGCCTCTTGGTGGGTAGATGTGGCCATATGATTTAGTTTTGGATGTAAGTAGAAGAGATGTGTGTAACTCGATAGGCATCATTTTCTTTTCTCTTCCTGCTGGCTGGAATATAGGTGTGATGGTGGGATCAAGATGGCCCCAAAGCAGATACCATGAGTTGAATATAGCAGAGCAAGAAGATAGGAGGCTGTCTGGGTCCTAATGTCAGGGACCTGTATTTCTGGCACTGGACTCTGTATTTATGTAGATGGAATGAAATCCCATCTTGTTTATGCTACTGTTATTTTGGAATTTCTACTTATTTTTGCTGAACTTAATCCTATGTTAAGATCTAATGAGACAAATGTAATCATTGGTCAGGAAGCTAGGTAGGCTAAATGAATTGAGTAATGGATATAATTATTCCATCTGTTAGGAATAGGTGGGATATAATTAAGGCAAGAATCCAGGGTTATCCATCTTTATGTGGGTACAAGATGCTAGATAGGAATCCAGGAAGACTGACTTCGAAAACCTTAAAGGAAAACAGTATTGGAAAGAGTACTACAGTTGGCTTTACAAAACCTGTATCCTACAGCCAGGAATGCTGTTTACTATTTAGTGAGCCCTGGTTCCTCCAACTATGAAACATACTTTTGATGGTTAGAAGGATAAAATGGAACATGGATGGTGAATTGCTTTGTAAACCATATTCTGGGTAATTAGCACATTGAACGTGTACAGCTCATAGGATGAAATCATAATGCAAACTTGAATCGTGCTTCCTGCTATCCATTTAAAATATTCGGAGGGTAAAGTTTATTCCCTGTTATTAATGAAAATTCTAGCAAGTCCTTTGACTTTTGTGGTACTAGAAAGCCTTATAATTCCTTTAAATTGCAATTATCATCTTTTTTGGGAAATAAATCTTTGTCTCTGGTAGACATTGTAGAAGGGAATCTGCATTCTGGACGGGTAGATGTGATGGGCTTTTCATTCATTCATTGAACACCTACTATGTAGCAGGCATAGTTCTAGGCTTTGTGGAGTATAGCAAATGACAAGGCAGAAACTCCTGCTTCTTGGAACATACTTCTACTGGCTACTACTTTATTCCTTGCTAATTTTTTCTCCATTTACTGGCTGCTGTCATAGACTCTTCTGTGCTATAAGAACAGTATAAAGTGTCCACAGGAAAGTTCTAACTTTAGGTTATGTATTCACACTGGCTTTGCACACTCTGGATCCAGCAGATATCCAGAGCTAACTCATTTTCTTACGGGTGTGTCTGAATCCATCAGAGCCTCCCCTGCTGGGACCCTCTGACCAAAGCTCCCCTGGACTGTTTTGCTTTTCCCTGTGGCTGACATTTTCCCATCAGCCCTTGTTTTTTGGTGATCTGAGTCATTGTCTTTCTCTGTTGGTGACCCTACCTGAGAGCCTTGTTAGAAATGGTTCAGAATGGCTCCAAGCTGGCTCTTCCTTCTGCCAGACCCACGGCTATAATCCATGTCTTTGCCCATCTTTGACCTCCTTTTAGAAAGGGGAACCAGCCAGTGCTTCCCAGATACAGCATTCTTTTGTGTTGCAGCAGGCTGATATTTCTTAGGTTGGGGGCACCAGTAAATTGTGGCTTCCAACTATGGGACAATAAAATAAGCTTTCAAGGTGCCCTTGAGGTTTCTTTCTATTGAAGTGAAAGAGGTAGCACTCATTCCTATTCTCCTGTTACCTGATACTTTTGTACCCATTAAATCAGCAAGGGTGCCTACTTCAAAATTTGCATTTTAGTTTACACCTCCCTGTTTATCCGATATTTATCATCTGAGGCCTGAACTAAAACTCTTATTTTAATATCCACTTACACATACTTTTCAAATGTAAAAGTTGTTTATTTGTATTCTGTCTCAAGAGGGCTTTCCTAGGGGTAGCATTGCTGTTTTTGAATTTCAATGCTTGGCTAAATTACTTAATCTTGGCCCAGATGTACAGAGAAAATGGGAGCTTTTTTATTACTCTGTTAACTGATCAGGATTTCCTTGCTTCCTGGATAGTAGGAAAGGGACCACTACAAAGTCAAGGAGAAGAAACAGTGCAACACAATTAGATCGTATCTTTAGGTAAAATGAGGGAGGATCTGAGGTTTTTCTTCCTATCCTCTCTCCTTCAAGTGGTCATGCGAGTGGATGGGGTTGAAAGTGGGACATTGGGTAGAGGCGGAGTTGGGGTCCTTTGGTGCATAGAGCCCTATGAATTCTCATCAGTTCCTAATGGCTCTGTTAATGTGATCAGGATGAGTGATTACTGAGATGCAAGTAGTTCTGTCTTTCTAATGAGGAGAACCTGGACTAATCCCTTTTTTTTTTTTGATCCCAGTACTCTTCTTTCAATTTGTTTGTATTTCTTAGCGTTTATATTTCCCCTCCTGGGTCACATAAAATTGTGGGTTCACTGCGTACCTTATGGAGGCCATCATGAATGTAGTATGGCCAAAGATGATTGTCATTACTCCACATTTTGGGAGGGGATCCTTCTAAAGCATATGCCTTCCCCACTGAATGTAGGACCACTGTACTTGACTTTCATGAGCCCTTCTGTCTTCTGCATCCTTATGATAAAAATCCTGCAAGATAGACAGAGCCATGCTTTCATTTATTTCTTTTTGGAAACTTCTATGTTGTAGGATGCAAATGAAAAGAAGTAGGAATTTAGAAATGGCTGTCTTCTACAGAAGACAACTTTCTACTATATCCTCTACATTCTTCATTCCCTTTATCCAATTTATTTTCATTACCATCTCTTCATCATTGATACCCAGACCATCCGATCTCCTTGCCTCTAGTATTCACCTACTCTGGTGCATCGTGATTGCTTCATATGTAGACAGTTACCTTTCTATAACAATTTTGACTGTATCTACCCCTATTTGCTGTCTTTATTATGAAATTTCTCTTGTAGCTACAATAGTAGCCATGTGATTTTTGGCAGATGATTTATCTTCTGGGCTTTGGCTTACCTATTGGTAAAATAAGGGTAATAATACCTGCTTCATACAATTATCGCTAGGATAATATAAGAGCACCATGCCAGGCAAGGACTATCAGGCATTCAATGAATGGTAGTTTTTATTATTATTCCTTTTCTTAGTTTCCCAGCACAAGCCTTCCCTTTTAGCCAGGGTGTTGTCACTTTCCTAAACGTTTTACATTCACTTTTGATCTTGGTTCTCAAATTTGGCTTTTATGCTACAATTTTTTGTTGAGTACCCTTTCCCTCCACCTTGCCTGTTTAAGCCCTACCTATCCTTTAGGGTCCATTGCAAGTCTTATTTGTTTTATAGGTGCCTTTATGATAGCTTTATTTCCCATGAATCTGCCCTTTCTTTTAACATCCTTTACACCAATAGATAATACAATTCTCATAACACCTTACAAAACATGAAGCCGTAGTCACAATGCATTATAACTTACCTACTTCATGTATGGATTTTGTATTTTTTCTCATTGTTTCCTATTATTTTTCTGGTTTTTAAAATCATTTCCTTAGCTTCTTCCACTGGAGACTATGCTCTTGGAGAGAAAGTTTTGTTGTCTTTTTGACCTGTTTTTATAAGTAAACAATCATGTGCCAAGTGCTTGGTAACCAGTTATTACAAAATATAAAACTTTGACTACTGTTGACTAATAATAACTATTAAATTGTGTGCATTGGACTTCCATAACCTTTTAGTTATTGAATATCCATCCAATACCTCTCAAAAGTATTTATTGTTTGTGTCTTTGAAAGAAATACTAGTGACTATTTTGGTAAGCTTCTGAAATTTGAACTCTCATCAAAGAGAGTAAGAGTCAAGTACTATCTCAGTTTGAAGTGTTTTTGTTTGCAAATAACAGGAAACCTGTCTCTGAAGACTTTAAACAAATGAGAGTTTCTTTTTTTCAAATAACAAGAAGTTCGCAGGCTAGGAGTCTGTTGCTGCACAACATCACAGACTAGGGCCTTATCTTTTTCCTCCTCCATCTTTGACATACTGGCCTGGACCTTCACGCATGTCGCTTCATTCTTGCCTAGTGGCTGCTACTCTTGTAAGTGTCTGGTCCATCCATGTTCTGGGCAGAGAGAGTAGGGGAGGCAAAGCATAGGAAGGGCACATCTGCCAAGGCTTTAAAATAGTTTTTATTTATAGAAGCAACATAAAATTTTGCAGAACTCCCAATGGAAAACCTACTTACATCTCCTTGCATAGAAAAGTGCCACATGGTGACCCCTCTCTGCAAGTGGCTGGGAACAGGAGGCAGAGGAAGGTCGGGGCGGACACTGACAGTACCCCACACTAATAGTAAGCAACAGTTCAAATGGCTATTTACCCACCTGAGACTCAACTCTGAAAGTGCCCTCTACTGTATATCAGCAAAAAATCATGCTTCAGGCTAATGACACTAATAATTTAACTTTTCTGAAGGGAGAAGTTTATACTTATTTGAAGTGGATCCTGCTACTCATTGGCTTTTTTTGTTGTGAAAGACTGTATACAAAAAGATAGTATGGTTTCAGGTTCGGATTGAAGAAATACTCATACTATATATCTCGTTTTATTGCTGGAAGAAAAAAAAAAAGTCACCAGTGAGCATCTTGAAAGCCACAACAGGGATTTATTTTGCCTTCTGTTCATGTGTACGCCCTTTAATTTTTTCATTCTTCAAGCAGAGTTCAGGCAACCCCAAATTACAGCAGTTCATGGTGTGCGGCACGTGATGATTAAATCTTATCTGGCTGTTCTGGAGATAGACAGATAACAGTTGTCCTGGAAAACCTTTTATAGTAGCTGAAAAGACAACTGTCACAAAGAATGCTGTAACTCCCCCGTGTTACAAGATAAAGTTAAATTAGATCAGCTGAGGTCCTTTGCAGGTAGTGATCCCTTTAATAGTATTTGAAATGTGTTGACTGAACAGAAATAGTGTCCTAAGTGAAGTTTCATTATCCATGGGAGCCTGTTGTAAATAGCACAGTGTTGTGATGTATGTTTAGTTAATTTCATGTTCTTTTGAAGCTGCTCTTCAGTAGCTTAAAATGCTTATTACCACTAAGCATTGTACATTAGCACACAAGAGCCTGGAGAAAACACCACTTACCCTTTTGGTAACGGACAAATAGATAATAGCGGAAGATGGAATTAATTATCTTTATGCAGATGTCACATCAGCCTGCAAAAGAATGGGATTATTTATGCTTCGGAAAAAAAATACCATTTTGTTTTTATGAAGATGCAGAACAGGCAAATAGCTGCTGAAGAATAAATTATTTGAATTGATATTAACTCAGTGGCTTATTCAGAGCATCTAGGAATATAGTACACATTTTTTAAGCCTCCCTTCTCCCTTTTAAATTCAAGAAGTAACTGCAAAATGCTGCAGCCTTCTGAATTAGGAACTGTGGCAGAATGATTGGTTTCTTTTGTCCTGCTCTTTACATGGGCAGTCTGTTTGCTTGTCGGCACTATTCAAGGTGCTGATCCTAAATTGTAATACTTATTGGCCCTGGCTGTAGAGAGAGCATTGTTTGCCTGTCTTACTGTGCTCCCGAAAGCATTATGGAATATATATAAGAATTCTTAAATAAGGGTTTTTCATTTGTATTAGAAGTTTCTTCCAGTGATAAAGAAAGCTTTTGTAGTTGTTAGAAAAAGGTATGGGACATGAGCGTTTTGAAATAACTAAGAACCACATGTGCATTTTTAAAGTTCTTTTTCCTCACTTGCTCAATTATTCAGCTGTTGATTTGGCTCTGACATTTTTGTGTGGAAACAACTAACATTATCAACATTTTATCCGTCTGTTTAATAAATGCTTTGAGGTAGGTGCATTGCATTTCTATCTCATCTTGAGTTCTAGGACTTAATTGATAGCATTTGGTGCTGTATGTGTTTTTGTCTAATGGGTAGTGTTTTGTTGAATTGAGCAGATACTAGGGGACACATAATTTTTCAGCACTTAGGTGTGTAATGGGGATAGAAAAATGACTATGGCGTCTAGCTTTCCGAAGGGGAGAGAGACACACGCGCACGTGAACAGACACCGCGTGTCATAGGCAGACTTCTAAAGATGGCTTCCCTGGGTTTTCATCTCCTGGCTATTCAATCAAACATGAATGAAGGTATTATAGTGAAGGGATTTTGTAGGTGTAATTGAAGTCCCAAATCAGTTGACCTTAAGATACGGAGATTATCCAGATGGGCCAGATCCTAAATGTTGAGCCCTTTAAAAGCAGAGAATTTTCTTTGACAGTGGCAGAAAAGGAAATTAGAGAGCTTCAAAGCCTGGTAGGGACTCTCCGCACCTGACCATTGCTGGTTTGAAGATGGAAGGGACTACGTGAGAAGGATCGTGGAAGGTTCTAGAAACTGTAAGCAGCTCCTTGCTGACAGCCAGCAAGAACATGGTGACATCAATTTTACAGTAAGAAAATAGGATTATTCCAGCAACCTGAATGACCACGGAAGTGGATTCTTGCCTAGAACCTCTAGGTAAGAGGGCAGTGCAGCCATCACCTTGATTTTGGTTTTGTGTCAGACTCTAAGCAGAGAACCTACCAGATTCATGCTGAACTTCTGACCTACAGAACTGTGAGCTAAACGTTGTCTTGTTGCAGGCCTGTACATTTGCGGTAATTTATTTTGTAACAATAGAAAACTAATACACAAATACAGATAGGGTGGTCACTCTATGCTAAGAGAGGTTAAAGGCAGTTCATTAATACCAATTTAAGGACCTCCTTTCTTTCCCCCAGAAGGGGTCAGGATGACATTAACAGAATTTTAGATCACTATTTATGTCTTAATTGTATACTGACAAAATAGAAGTCCAGAAGGGTTAATATTTTTATCCAAGGTTTTGGAACTAGGTAGTGGAAGACAGAGCTGGGATAGGAGCTTGTACCCTGATTCAGGTTTCAGTGTTGTTTACATGTGTCTCACTATGGTGCTTAAGGAATTCTAGCTTTAAATTGGAAACAAAGTATAAAGCCAAACAATGGCAGTTTCTCTGTGATAATGCCAAATATCAGGGAAGAAAGGAATAGAAAAGAAAAGTAATTTCAAGAAAGCATTATGATTTTTTATCTAAAGATTCCAAAGCATGGAGTGCAGTGTGGTATATGTTGCCATGACTGTTTTGTTGCCAGTATAAAACCATGGCACGCTCAGTGGAGTGTTAGTCCGTTCAGAGTTGACCCATGGCTGAGTTCTGTCAGTGATTCTACTGTTATTTGGAGTATTATTAAAATGGCTTTTTTTTTTTTTTAACTTTAGACATCTGGAATTTTCTTTTGAGCATCCGTAGTGATAGCAGCTATTTGACCCACTTTATTTTATTTTATTATTTTGTTATTATTTTAATATTTTATTTTATTTTTAATTTATATCCAAGTTAGTTAGCATATAGTGCAATAATGATTTCAGGAGTAGAATCCAGTGATTCATCCCCTACATATAATACCCAGTGCTCATCCCAACAAGTGTCCTCCTTAATGCCCATTGCCCATTCAGCCTATCCCCCAACCTATGACCCCTCCAGCAACCCTCAGTTTGCTCTAAGAGTCTCTTATATTTTGTCCCCCTCCCTGTTTTTATATTATTTTTGCTTCCCTTCCCTTATGTTCATCTGTTTTATATCTTAACTTCCACAGATGAGTGAAGTCATATGATATTTGTCTTTCTCTGATTGGCTAATTTCACTTAGCATAATACACTCTAGTTCCATCCATGTAGTTGCAAATGGCAAGATTTCATTCTTTTTGATTGGCGAGTAATATTCCATTGTGTGTGTGTGTGTGTGTGTGTGTGTGTGTTCTTGATAGTGCTACCATAAACATTGGGGTGCATGTGCCCCTTTGAAACAGCACACCTGTATCCCTTGGATAAATACCTAGTAGTGCAATTGCTGGGTCATAGGGTAGTTCTATTTTTAATTTTTTGAAGAATCTCCATACTGTTTTCCAGAGTGGCTGCACCGGTTTGCATTGCCACCAGCAGTGCAAAAGAGATCCTCTTTCTCCACATCCTCACCAACATCTGTTGTTGCCGGAGTTGTTAATTTTACCCATTCTGACAGGTGTGAGGTAGTATCTTGTTGTGGCTTTGATTTGTATTTCCCTGATGAGGAGTGATGTTGAGCCTTTTTTCATGTGTCTATTAGCCATCTGGATGTCTTCTTTGGAAAACTGTCTATTCAAGACTTTTGCCCATGTTTCACTGGATTATTTATGTTTTCGGTGTTGAGTTTGATAAGTTCTTTATAGATTTTGGATACTAACCCTTTATCTGATATGTCATTTGCAAATATCTTCTCCCATTTGGTTGATTGCCTTTTAGTTTTTTTGATTGTTTCCTTCACTGTGCAGAAGCTTTTTTATCTTGATCCAGTCCCAATAGTTCATTGTTGCTTTTGTTTCCTTGCCTCCAGAGACATTTTGAGTAAGAAGTTGCTGTGGCCAAGGTCAAAGAGGTTGTTGCCTGCTTTCTCCTCTACTGTTTTGATGGCTTCCTGTCTTATGTTTAGGTCTTTTATCCATTTTGTGTTTATTTTTGTGTATGGTTAAGAAAGCGGTCCAGGTTCATTCTTCTGCATGTCGCTGTCCAGTTTCCCCAACACCATTTGCTGAAGAGACTTTTTTCCATTGGATATTCTTTCCTGCTTTGCCAAAGATTAGTTGGCCATTTGTTTGTGGGTCAATTACTAGGTTCTCTATTCTGTTCCATTGATCTGTGTGTTTGTTGTTGTGCCAGTACCATACTGACTTGATGATTACAGCTTTGTAGTAGAGACTAAAGTCCAGAATTGTGATGCCTCCGGCTTTGGTTTTCTTTTTCAGGATTGCTTTGGCTCTTTAGGGTGTTTTCTGGTTCCATACAAATTTTAAGATTGTTTTGGCTCTGTGAAGAATGCTGGTATTATTTTGATAGGGATTGCAATTTTTTTTTTTTAACATATAAACCTGGCATAGTTTGTTCTTAAGCATACTTTGTTTTTTTAAAATGTTATTTTTAGTGGTAGTTAACTGATGTGATGAATAAGGGTAGCTTCTTGTTTTATTTGTACCCAAGAAATAGGATTACCCAGTGAATTCCACTCTTTGCTTATTTCATAGTAATTCTGTGTAGCCTCTGTAGTGTTGGTCTGGAGTGTGTTGGCTGCGGAGGAGGTGAAGTGAGAGGTTCTCTATTTTCGTATCTTCTTTTCCTGCCCAGAGGTCTCGTGTTACCATGGAATCACTTTTGTTTTTCTTGAGTGTGCCAAAATCTTCTTCTGTTTTTTTTAATAGAGAGATAGATGACTTACAACAATGTGTAAGTTTAAGGTATATGACATATTGATTTGATGTATTTATGTTGCAGTATGATTGTCACTGTAGCATTAGCTGACACCTCCATCATATCACATAATTGTCATTTCTTCTAGTGTTGGGAATAATTGAGACTGGTCAGACTCTTTCATCTTGGACTTGGCTTCAACTTTAGAAACTATCATTCATTCGTGTTCACATAGTGAGAAAACAAAATCCTTGTCCTTCTTGACTTACATTCTAGTAAGAGACAGACAAGCAACTTTTTTTTTTTTAAAGCTTAGGACAGTCTACCTGCTTGGCTTCTCAGACATGAGACTAAAAATGTGGGTACAACTCTACCTTGTAGACTTGATGGTTTCTTTGCACAGCAGCTGAACTCCTGAATTTGAGTCCCAGCCTCAGCACAAAGAACCCAGTATCTCCATTCCTTTTGGTCCCAGGTGGGCTCCATTTCTCTTGATCTCATTCAGCCGGACTTGCTGTGCCTCTTGGAGCAGATATAAGCAGAAGCCAGTCTAGTGCCTCAGGAAAGAAGGTTAAGATTGTGTTAACACATCGAAACTTTATTTAAAGCAGTTTTTAAAGATGGACAGGGGAATGAATAGTTCTCACAAACAAAACTATAATAAGCCAATTCAGATATTTGTGTGATAGCACAACGTGCACTTAGTTTTTTCCCTTCCCTTCAATTGTATTTAGTTCAAATTATGAAGTGCTTCCTAAGTTTTATATCATTGAGCCCTAAAAGTGAAAACCATGTTAGAAACAAAGAATGACTGATGTTCGGTACCTCCTATAATGCTGACCAGTCAGGTGGGCTAACGCTGGAAACCATCATGCATGGTTGAGATGTAGGGGCGAGATGGGCTTTGATATCTTTTCCTCATTTTTGAGTGGTGACCTGAAACAGCATTGGGTTTACCATTTCCTAAAGGAGTTAAACTTTCTTGGCATTCTTCCCTCCGTTCTCCCCACCTACCACTACCAGTGAATAGGGATTGCATCAGAAATAGTCATAATATTAATTATCTTGTAATAATAGCTGATATATAGAGATTTTTTTAACCTAAGGCTAAGTGCTTTGTAAGAATTAGCTCATTTATTTCATACAACAATCCTGTGAGATAATCATAGGTGTTCATCTTCAGTCCTGTGAGATAATAACAATAACTATTATCAATCCTGTGTCTTTGAGTGGATTCTTGTTTCCAACACCTCAGAAAGTGCTTCATAAATAGTTTTTTCTAGTTCCTCACCAGGGCCTCCTGAGGTATTACTCTACCAGCATGTAATCTCTATGAGATCTGTGACTTTATTTATTTTCTTCTTCTGGATGAAATCCTAAGACAGCAGCTATTATAGCACTTGGTAGGTGCTTAGTAAATAGTTGATAATGAATGAACAAACTCCAAGTTTTCTGATGATGAGACTGTTAAACAAAAAGAAGTTAAATTTGCTCAAGGTCAAGTGGTGAAGTTGGAATTTTCACCAACGCAAGTGTGACATAAGAGCCTTTAATCAATCTTTCTTTCTTTCTTTCTTTCTTTCTTTCTTTCTTTCTTTCTTTCTTTCATTTAAAGTTTTTATATAAATTCTAGTTAGTTAACATACAGTGTAATATTAGTTTCAGGTGTAGAATTTAGTGATTTATCACTTAAATACAACACACAGTGCTCATCACAAGTGCCCTTCTTAGTTCCCATCACCCATTTAATCCACTCCCCTGCCCACCTCCCCTCCAGCAACCCTCAGTTTGTTCTCTATAGTAAGAGTCTGTTTTCTGGTTTGTCTCTCTCTGCCTCCCAGTGTTCATTTGTTTTGTTTCTTAAATTCCACACATGAGTGAAATCATATGGTATTTGCCTTTCTCTGACTTATTTCACTTAGCATATAATACACTTTAGCTCCATCCACATCATTGCAAATGGCAAGATTTCATTCTTTTTGATGGTTGTGTGATATTCAATTGTGTGTGTGTGTGTGTGTGTGTGTGTGTATACATACATGCCACATGGTCTTTATCCATTCATCAGTTGATGGACATACAGGTTCTCACCATAGTTTGGCTATTGTTGATAATGCTGCTATAAACATCGGGTGGCTGGACCCCTTTGGATCAGTATTTTTGTATCCTTTGGATAAATACCTAGTAGTGCAATTGCTGGGTCATTGGGGAGTTCTATTTTTAACTTTTTGAGGAACCTTCATATTTTTTCCAGAATAGCTGTACCAGTTTGCATTCCCACCAATATTGTAAGAGGATTCCCCTTTCTCTGCATCCTCACCAGCATCTGATATTTCCTGTGTTAATTTTAACCATTCTGACAGGTGTGAGGTGATGTCTCATTGTAGTTTTGATTTGCATTCCCCTGATGATGAGTGATGTTGAACATCTTTTCATATGTCTGCTAGCCACAGCCTGTAATTTCTACGTGTAAGCTATGAGAGTTATTTTTTTGTTGTTGTTATCAATTTCTGTAGTAATGTTGAATTTAGAGGCTGAATGATATATACTTGTAGGTTTCTGAAATAATAGGTATAAAGTTATTTTGGAAACTGTTCACAAAGTTATTTTGAAACTATTGTAAATCATCTCTTAGTGGAAAAGCTGTAGGTTAGAGTGGCTAGTCTTGAAGAAATCATGCATAATGTGAGTATTGATTGTTTATGGGAAAATATGAATGTACACAAATATATATGAATATATTCATATGAGTATATATGAATACATATGAATATATAAAATTCTGTGACACATTCCATCATATTTTTAGTTCTTTTAAAGAAGAAAAAGTTGAAAGTGTAATATTTAGCACATTTGCCAGTGTTTACTATTTTATAAACTATAATACATAATTAAAATATGGATTTCCAAAATGTATTGACACTAAGCTCGTACTGTCAATATTTTGTAACACTTTTCTCTTTCCCTTTTATAAAAAGTATCTGGAATTATGACCATGTATGTTGTATGGAGTCTGAACTGTGTTTTTGATACTTACATATTTAGGGCGTTTCTAGTGAAAGTTTTGTGTTAAAAGGGGTGAACAGAATTTCAAGTTATTTCAAAAATGATTGTACCAATTTCCATTATATCCAGAACATTTTGAACATGTGCTTTGTTCCAACCAATGTTATTGGCTATTAGTTTTCAAAGTTACTGTAATTTTTATAGGAGAAAAAGGGCATTCCATTTTAACTTGAAGTCTGTAGTTTTGGTAAAGTTAAACATTTTACAAGTTGGTATTAACTAAATACACTCCCCCATAAGTTACCCATTCATTTATTGGCAGTTTTTTGTTTGTTTGCTTCTTTTTATTTAGCAGTCTAGTTGGTTACAGGAATCTCATGACTGGTATTATCCTGAGTTACCAATATGCAAGCTGTTTATACTCTGAAGAGCATAAAATTGGGAGCAGCTAGGCATTCTTTGGGTATAGTGGTTTAAAGAATTCATAAAGGCTAACCACTACATCCCGCAAATTTTGAATTGGGAATATATGACTACATAATACCAACATATACCTTAGTAGACATTAGACAACATCCAGAATGTAGAACTTTAAAGAAAATTAAATGCTACAATAGGATTTTGCTTTAAATAGTAGCAATCAACTTTATGCATAATAATCTAAGACTTTCGGGGGTAGTACTAACAATATATTGAGACACATCTTCTCTGTCTCCTCTTTATTCCAACTCATGGCTATGCTGTGGTGGGGAGTAACTGGATCTGAAATCTCCCACGTCAGGTGTCACTGTCTTGCTGTCATTAGCCACCAGGCTCCAGTCACCTAGATCAATTGTTCCTGCTGTCCTTGAGGGCTGCTTCACTGAGAGTTTCTCTCTTTGGGTCTTTTCATCATCTTTTTGAATGAACACTGTTCTCTTAAGCCAACAAAATAGAAGCATACACCTGTTGACCTTGTGGCTTTTCTTTTCCAGTAAAGAAGCATTCAGGCAGATACCGGATATAGAATTGGTCCTATCTGCTGCTTATCTGGTCTACTCATCGCTCTTGCCCTCCTATACTCAGGAGCCAAATAACTCTTCATAGATTAACTGTGTAAAGTTTATTTAAAAACAACAGCAACAACAAACGTACAGGGAGGAAATCATTTGTTGCTTCAGTTTTGATATTGTCATGCCAGTTTGCTCGCTGAAAACAAAATAGCTTTTTTTTTTTTTAATTTTATGAAGGAAGTTTTGTAAAAACAAAAAGTTTGACCACATGTAAACATCCTTTCAATGATTTCTCATTTGTGGCTTTACTGTGTGGAGGACTGAAGTTTAAAATAAATACAATGTTATGATAATAAGGGTTTACAATGACTTTTTCAAATTGGCCAGTGTTTTATATATTAATTATGTGGCTTAATAATTTTGACTGGAGAAACCTGACTAGGAAAACAGTTATTCATTTCTGTTTGCCAAATTGAGAAGAATTCCTAAAAAAGAAAACTTCAGAAGCTCGTTCCTTTCAGAGAAGGTATGAAAACTTTATACATAACTTCTGAAATTTAGGTCTCTTTTGTGAAATAGCCAAAGGCATAATAAATTCTCTGGGAGACCCAATTGATTAATGTGTAAAGCTGCTTAAATTTTCAAAGATCTTCTAAAATGCATTTCTAGTTTTTTGATGCAAAAGTTAATTGATTTCAAATGTCAGCCCATGTCTTATGGTGATGAAAGTGGTTGGCCCTGTTAGGAAAATACAGGTAAAAATAAATGGTACTGTGTTAATTGGAAAAGCTTGATGGAGTTAGAGCCATCATTGAGCAAATTCTCCAGAGTCTTAGTAGGTCATATTTTGCCATGTATTGGGATGTTCTGGGATCCTAGTTACATCTATCAAGGGACAAATGGAGATGTCACCAGAATCAGGAGATTGAGATTTATGCCTGGGAGTCCACCTCTTTTTCTAGAAGGTACCCCAAGGAATGACATTTGCTCATACTTCCATTATTCTGCCTTTTGTTTATGAGAAATGAGTTGAGAGAAGCTGGAGAAGTTAAGGCATTTCATAGTGAATAATAATCAAGAGTAATTACACTTTTAAATGCACTCTGTTATTAGTGGCTTCTACAAACAAATATTCCATTATTGATTTTTCTCACTCAGTAGTTTAATTCACTGAGTTAAGAAAACAACAAAAGAACTCGGGATATTGGGCTGTAAGAAGTAGATTGCTCTTAGCTAAAATAATAGACAGGCTCTGCTAATTTATTGGTCGAACAAAACTTTGTAAGTTTAATGCTTAGATTATACTTTTGTAAAAGTTTGTTTATCTTGAGAGAGAGAGAGGGTGAGCGAGCACAAGTGGGGGAGGGTCAGAGATAGAGGGAGACAGAATGCCAAGCAGGCTCTGTGCAATCAGTGCAGAGCCCAGCGAGGGGCTCGAACCCACGAACTGTGAAATCATGACCTGAGTCGAGATCAAGAGTTGGACACTTAACTAGCTGAGTCACCTAGGCACCCCTAGATCATGTTTTTAAAAAGTACTGCAACAGTCAGTTCATGCAATAATGCTTCATTTTGAAATGTGGCAAAGCACTCCTGAATTTACATGGCCTGGAAATTGGGTTTTCTGAAATAAATTTGATATAAAAATCCAGGTCAACTGCACTCATGTCTTTGTGAAAAGGAATGTTTGAGGATAGGTTAAATGAGCTACAGAAAGATTCCTAACAAAGGTGTAATGCAAGCCATAATTATTTACCAAGTACTATTCTGTGAGCAGCTTTCACAAGTGAAAGCTTCCTTGAAATGGAGCCCACAGGGGCCACTGGGTGGCTCAGTCAGTTAAGCATCCGACTTCAGCTCAGGTCATGATCTCAAGGCTTGTGGGTTCGAGCCCCGCGTTGGGCTCTGTGCTGACAGCTCGGAGCCTGGAGCCTGCTTAGGATTCTGTGTTTCCTTCTCTCTCTGCCCCTCACTGCTCGTGCTCTGTCTCTCTCTCTCAAAAATAAATAAACATTAAAAAAAATTTAAAAACATTGAAATGGAGCCCACAGAGTTCATTGGTATACATACTATTGTTTTTGGAGTGCCTGTCAACATTCCAACTTGGCCATCCCTTTGAGTGAAAAATTCTTCAGATTCATCAGTGTTGTAGGCAAATGGCATTTAACTTCTGATTGCTGGGAACCTTATTACAGAGAAGGCACTGGGCAGGTGAGCTGAACTGCTCAGTGTGTCTGTTTTCCCTTTGTTCTTTTAAGGTATTGAGCAGTAGTTGATTGTTGTAGGTGTCTTGTTGGTTGTGCTTCTCTAGTATCATCTCCCCTTTTCTTCTCCGTATAGTATCTGGAATTTCATTTGAGAAACCTTTTCTCCTGTATTCTCAGACTGTGTAGTTCAAAAGGGGCTGCTGTAATGGGCAAGGGACCCATCTTCTGCCCACTCAGTAGAGGTCAAGTAACTGATACTGGTCAAATGAGACCAGTTATTCAATATTTTGTTGGAATTATTGGAAAAGGAGACTAACCTCCCCCCCTCACTATCCCTTCACCGGAATTTCTTGGCTAGTAGTAAGCAAGATGGCCTGATGTTGGTGGGAGCTCTCATCATTCCTGAGACCGAAGCCAAGCTTGAACTGGAAATATAGAATCCTGACAGCCTAGTTTGAATACATCATCATTTATATGAGGCAATGAATTCTCCTTTTTTGTGTAATGCAGTTTGAGTTGGTTTCTGTCACTTGTAACTTTAACAGACCTGATTGACATTCTGTTAATACTTTAATATTGGAAACACCTTCATCCTCAAAGCTAACTTTTGTGTGTGTACCATTGATTTTCTTGTCAGTTTAATTTTTCTTAAAAAATAGAGCATGTTTTTTTTACCCAATAAAAATGTACATACTAAATGTAAAATGATAAAATAGAGCAGAAAGACAGACTTTTACTTTTATGCTCATAAGCGACGTTAGGCAGCCCTTGTCTAGTTTGGGAGTCAAGGTTACAATAGCTCATAAAATGAGTTGCGGGAGCATGCGACATACACTTTAAATATCTTAGAATTTTATGGTTAATTATACCCCAATAGTGCTGAAATTTTTTAAAGAAATTAGTTGAGAGCATTTCCTGGTTTTTTTATTTTTTAATTCTGTGAAAGAATTTGTGTAAGATTAGAACTATCTGTTCTTTCAATGTATGGTGACATTATCTATAGAATGATCTAGTCAAAGACTGTTACTTCCTTATATTTTCTTTGGGCTTGTTTTGTTTTTCTCATGTCTTAGGTTAGATGCTTCAGTAACTCTAGCCCCCTAGTACTGCTCCCATATATAATGGTTTACAGTTTTCCTGAACAGGAACGTCAGGACTCTGAGGTATATGAAACACTTCCAAGGACAGATAAGTCCTTGATTAGCAGAATGGCCAGGTTATTAGAGTCAGTGTCAGAAAGTTAAGAAGAAAGCATGCATTTTCTTTATAAAAGAGAAGGTTGGGTGTGCTTGGGAGTAATCATCCTGCCAGTAAAGCTGCATGAGGATTTCACCTCACTGATGTGGCTTCGTGGCTTTGGCAGGTATTACTGCTTCCAGATTTGGTCACAGCATGGGACAAAGGAATATACAGACCTCCTTCCTGCCTTTGAATAATTAGCGTCAGCATAGTATCCTGAACAGTGATAGGATATAAACAAAGTAAGCAGATAGAGAACCTGGAGAGATTTGGCTTTGGGGAATTATTTAGCAATAATCACCAGCTCTGTTGAATGTGGAGGCATTTGTGGATTTTGACAGCATTTCCTTCGGCTCAGCAACATTTACCTTTTTTTCTTTTTCTTTTCTTTCTTTCTTTCTTTCTTTTTTTTTTTTAAAGGAATCTACCACATAGTAGAACTGAGTGAGGGCCCTGCTGGTTGTATACACAGATGGGCAACTACCAATCCAAATATCACACAGCTACAGGAGCATTCACCCAAATGGCTCTAACTGAGCCCTTTGCCTCGAGGGCCTTTTTCTTTCTGTGAAGAAAATTCAAATCAGTGCACTAGTGGTGATTATAAAAATACTACTATTTTAAAAGGACTTTCAACTTCTCGTCTTTTGTAGTCCAGCTTCTTTTCCTAAAACAAAAGCCTGATTTCCAGAGATAAAATTTAGAAAATACATGACAAACCCTGAATACTCTCAATGTGGGCATGGTTTATGTATGTAGTCTTAACTGTGTTTAATGTTCCTGTAAAGTTGAAAATGAGTGAATCCTATTTTCAGCATAGTTGAAGAACTTGCTGTTTACGTAATCCACTGGGACTCTATTAGGAAGCGAAGAAGAGCCCGTCCCACAAAACAAGTGATCTTTGGGACATGATTGGTGAAGTATTCCTTTATTATTTGTCATGATGTGCTGTGTTCATTTGGTTCTAAGTGGAAATAAATATTGCTTCATTTGTGTAATTGCTTTCTCTTGCAATTTGCTCATGAACAAAGTCTCTTTAAAATATTAACATTTGATTAAATGAACTTGAATGTTTACCAAGTTGTTCATACAAATGGCCTTACCTTCTGTGTTGCAGCCTCCAGTGGCCAGCTGCAGATTAATGTTCTCATCGGTCAGTTCATTGAAAAGCAATCTGAGGCTCTGTGTAGGTTAGGAAATGTACCTATTTTAGGAATCCAACTTGTACAGTGCTTATTATCACAATTCATGCAGTTATGAGGTTGCTCTCAAACACAAGAGAATATTTATTACTGATTTGTCCAATCAGTCCTTATTCATGTATCCCTCTCTGCTCAGTCCTACCGGCATCTCTACCCTTTGGCATCAGTTAGATAAGTCTTTGTCTTCTGGAACACATCTCCAAATCACATACAAATGCAGTACAAAAACCAGTCAAATTGGACATCTCGCAAAGGATGCAAGATTCCACGGAGTGAGTGCAAGTGGCTCAGTAAGATCTGAGTTAACACATAAACCTGTAGACAAATTGCATTGAATCAGGCAATTATCACCATGATAATGACAAGAGAGGCCCTTCAAAAGAGTATGATTGAAATATCAAAGGATTAGGTGAGACTCTTAGAAAGATCAAAATTTTTGACATTTTGACAGACATGGGTTGTTTTTTTTTAAAGATACTACTGTAATGTGCTGGCTTGTATGATGCCATTATCATTTTAAAATACACATTTTACATTATTTTCTACCTACAAAAGAATATTTGTAAAATATAATTATGTAAGTGCTCTTAAATCCTGTATTTCTGCTTTCACTGGGAAAAAAACATCTAGAATTTTGTGTTTATTTTTCCACTGTTTTTTTTTTTAAAGTAGTTTCACCGTATTTATCTATTTACATTTATCTGGCTTTGAACTTTATTGACCTGCATAAAGATTTTTGTTCTTTACTTTACAAAAACTCAATATAATATTTCAAAGTTTCTTCTTGTAATATGTAGCTTATCTTATTATTTATACTGCCGTATACTATTCTACAACACTACTGACATTTCCAAGATTTGATATAGATCCATGGAAATTCTTACATATTGAGAGTGTGAGTGGAACTCGGTATAAAACTTTGAAAAAGAGTTTGGCATTAACTTATAAAGCTATTTATATAGTTTCCTTCCTAGGCATAGACCCTAGATCTAGAATGATAGCTTAGAATTATAAATTTTATAAAATTGTCTATGACACAGTTTTTTAAGTGTAGTATAGAAGGTCAGATGCATGAAAGTAAATTTACCAATCTGAAAGTAAAGACATAGAATAATTATTTTCCGTTCAAACAGCAACTTAAACTCAAAGCTTGTGATTCCTTAGAGTAAGAATAGGTTTGAACAATATGAAAGCCCTGTATCAGATATCAGAAAGTAATTTGGCTTACTTTAGTATTATTTGGTGTAAGTGTATGTCCAGTAGAGCATCCCATTTCTTAAACATTTAACATGAACTTGAAAATCACTATATCAGACATCACTCGAGGAGGCAGCGTGGGCAAAAGGGAAGAGTCCTGGATTGGGTGTGAGATCTATACAATTAGTGCTCTGCCTCTTGAATCTTGTCTGGTCTTGACCTCTGAGTATCAGTTTCATCACTGGTAAAATAAGATTGATGGTGTTAACTTTGCTTCCATGGCGGTATGTCAATTGAGTGAAATAGAAAATGGGAACCTTCTTTGCAAGTATAAAGTACAGTATAAGCTGAATGTTCACTTTTATTGTTACCATCACTGCTGTTTGGAAGAATCCTGCTTTAATAGACAAATCCAGATCATATCTTTTAAACATTTATATCAAGAGAATATGTCTCATGCCCTGGTGTATATTAAAACAGCCTTTTAAAAGAATGCCTTGGGGACACCTGGGTAGCTCAGTTGGTTAAATGTTAGTGGTGATGCAGAGCCTGCTTGGGATTCTTTGTCTCCCCCCCCCCCCCCGCCCCTCCCCGCTCTATCTTTCTGTCTCAAAAATAAACTTTAAAAAAAAATAAAAAGAATGCCTTGAACCCTGCTGAATACCTCAACTTTTTATTTCGTTACATAAAATGACCAAGAGCTGTTCTAAGAATTTAAAGTAACTTTTCCTCCTTCAAATGGCTTGACCAAAATTTATCATTAAAGAGAGATAAGATTCTAATTGTAAATTTTGAATACTTCTTTTGCTCTTTATGGAAAAATTCCCAAGAATGATATAAAAGCACTTTTATGTGAAGAGGATAAACTGTAACATTGAGGTCTTGATCCTGTGTGGGTAGCTGTCTGATGTGATTACTGCGTAAGCACCAAATTCTAGCTCAAGTACTGACGAAATTCCAGTACTTGATAGATGTATGTTAAACTTTGTCAATAATTTGAAAACCTTGCTTTGTGAAAGCCTGGAAATGTAAAAAAGTTAAAAAAAAAAGTAATGGGCAATTTTTCTAAGTTCTGGTAACAAATAGAAGCCATGCCCTTTTAGAGATGACAGCCTAAAGGCTAGTTTGTAAACTGTTAATAATTTGTAAATATCATCTCAGATTAATGCTTGGATGAATTAATGCCTGGAGGTTAGACACCTGGGAGTTGATGTATAAAGTGATTTGGATAAATGCGAGTCTCTTTAAACCTTTGGAATTCTTCTAAGCTAAATGCAAAAACAAATTATCTTAACAGATTTTGGGTACTTCAATAACCTAAGTTTTAGAGAAGTATATCTAAAATAACTATGTGATGAATAGTGATGCCACTGGATTATTTTTCTGTATTTTTTTTCCTTTCCTCATTTTAATTTCATTATTTAAGTCATACTGTTTATTACTTTGTACAAAGTCAGGTCTCAGGATTAGCAAAGACAAATAACCAAGTAAATTTGGGAAGTAACTAATTTATTTGAAGAAAATAACTGGGTTGTTTCCTAATTCTTATTTTAAAATATGTAGTCAGCATTTTTGAGGAGCTCCCATTTAGTTGAATCTCTACAAGATATTGGTGGCATTATCTTAGCAAGATTTCTGATACAGTTATTTGGTCATTCCTTTCTAAATCAACCAGTTTAAAACAGAACAACAGCAACAACAACCTCCCCCCCCCCAAAAAAAAAAAAAAACAAACAAAAAAAACCAAACAAGACAAAACCAAATGTGTACATATTCTCAGATTTTCACTTGATGACTATATTTTCTTAGCTTTAGGAGAATATTAAGTCATCTAGTAAACCTGTTCTTTCTGAGTGTTAGCTCGTACTTTGGCTAAGGTTTCTTTGGGGAGCCTTCAGTGGCAAACTGGGAGTTAGATGCTAAGCATTCACCTATAGAACGAGATCTCTTGGCTTGAGGATGCAGTAGAGTGATCAGTGAGGGGCATGGGTTTTGTCTCAAGCAGATAAGTTCAGTGTTTATCTTTTCCATTCAGCAGCAGTGTGATCTTAATCAGGTTTGCTAACTTCTCTGAGTCTCCATTTTCATACCTCTTACAGAATGGAACATATTTCGTTGTACTAAATGTTTTACAGAATGGAGTGTATTGTCATCGTACTACATGTTAAAGAAAGGAGGTATTGATACAACGTGCTTACCTTTCTGCCTGGCATGTCATGTTGCTCAGTAACGGTTAATGGTTTGTGGTTAAAATGAGGCATGAGCTTGATCAAGTAGGAAAAATTGCAGAGTGATGAGGGTTGGGATGAGTATAGTGTTGCTTGAAATGGAGATGGCTCAACAGGGAGACACATGCATTCCAGGCTGTGGCCTCAGAGATTCCAATAAGTATTAGCTTGAATTCCTGTCCCACATGGCGGAATTCTCTGTGACCTTACTGTCTTTAGGGATTCATAGAAAACTCACGTTTCCCTAGGCACTGCCAGTTCTAATTTCTGCTTTTGCCAAGTTCTGGACGAATCTCTGTTACACAGTGGATGTGCTTGTGATATCTCTCTTCCACTCCCTGGGACTCTGCTTGGCTAAAGTGGTCTCTTTATTTACCAGAGCCCCACTGATGTTAGTGCTGTGTACCCAGATATTAATGGAGGTTTGATGTAAGCCAGAGGTTTGCAGCACAATACAGCAACAATGTAAAACAAACCCTTAGAAATCTCAGCCTTAAAAATCCCTTCAGTTATTATTGCTCTGGGGAGTATTTATTGATTGCTTGTTTTTGTCTCTACTCAGGTACCAGCCTGCTGCCCCACTGCTGGATATCTTTTCTCTCTTGTTTACCTCGCTCTTCCTCATTCTCCCAAATGCTTATGTAGTTCTGCAAGAGCTGTTAAAGTGTCTTGTCCTGAAGCATCCTGATCTTTACCCCACACATATCGCTAGCCTTACCTCCAACTTCTCTTCCTGACAGGAATGCTCTGGTCACTTAACCTCTTGTCCTCTGCTCTGTTCATCAAGGCATTATTTCCTTTGATAAGACTTGAGAGATTGAATGTAAGGGTGAAGAAAAGGGAATCAGTAAGGAGTCCAGGATTGCTAGACTGGGAAACTGGAAGAAGAGGATTGCCGGCAATGCAAATGGAGTGATTGGTGAAGGAAACGGACCTGGTGATATAGTGGACATTATCTGAATATTCGAGAGCTCTTTGCCATGTTTGACATTTTCATAAGACTAGTTTTAGGATAATTATCTTTTTAAGAAGTAGGTTAAAAAAATGCAACCGTGGAAGGGAAGATAGCCGCAAAACTCATTCCCTGTTAATTGTGGCTCCTCTAAGAAGGAGGAAGTGAAGTACAGGAACTAAGTTGAAACAATAAAACTAGTGATCAGTCACTGGGCAGATGTTTGTCCATTCTTCTGGGCTTAGAGAAGAATCCTCACAGGGGGAGGCACTGAATCAACATCATCTTTCTTTGGGGCATTTAGTTGATGGAAAACAGGAAATTGGGAGAGAGACAGTAACTCTGTTCATTGGGATTCTTCCCAGGAGTGGGAGAGTGTAGTCATAGATAAGGGTATACGTTTGTTAGGATGTTCCAGGAAGCCTACAGTGGATAGCATACAGCCCAAAGGCAGAAGGAGGTAGCCAGCTAAAATTGGAAGCATACTCAGCCTTGTGATGTTGGAAATAGGGAGAAGCCTGGAACATTTTTTCAGTATCAGCACTGAAAACCCAAACACAGAGAAACTTCTAAGACTTTATGATCCAAAGCAGCAAGAGGCTTTGAACTCTAAAGCTGTAACAGAGTTCTAGGCTAGCAGAGCCTGGGCCAGGACCTGAAGACCTGAAGCTGGCTTAGCTTGGCTTACAGTGCCAGTATGCATGCTAAGTAAGTCTCACCCCAAAGCATCCTTGTGTAGTGAGAGCTGAGCAATGTGGATGCACATTGAGTTTTTTTTTTTTTTTTTTAAGTTTATTTATTTTGAGAGGGGGAGTGGTGGGAGGCACAGAGAGAGAAGGAGAGAGAGAATCCCAGGCAGGCTCCATGCTGTCATCACAGAACCCGACTTGGGGCTCTCACAAACTAAGCTGAAATCAAGAGTTGGATATGTAAGCAACTGAGCCACCCAGGCACCCCTTGAGTTCTTGAATATTTGTATTTTCAATTAAAGATCTTGTTGAGAATCCATTCCTTTTTTTTTGGGTGCTCTCTTTTAATAAATAGATTCTTTCTTTTGTTGTCTTCTTTTCATTTTTTTTGACATACTTTTTGACCCCAAATAATCTGACCAGGGTGATGAGATGGTGAGTACAATGACAGGGAACCTATTTTAGGGAGCTAATAATCTTTCTGGGGGAAGAAGAGAAGTTTAGAATACCTAACATACTGACACAGACTAAATTTTAATACATATTTTTTGAATACTCAATTAAATACTGTGAAAAAGATGCTATGAGTATTCGGGCAAAGTGTGGGCTTTCAGAAAAGTGCCCTTGATTGTTTACACCCCTTGAAAAAAAATATTTTCACTGATGTTTCACTGGGGTTTTGTGAGAAAGCACAGGTAAATACATGTTTTCACTCTGCTGCCTTTAACGGACAGCCTCCGTTTAAAAAAAAATCTAGTTACTCATTTGTTTTTTGCCCTCATGTATTGATGGAAAGAATTACACTAATAATTTTCCTGTAACTAAATAAATATTACACCTGAGAATAAAACCAACATAAGTACAGGGTGATATATTAATATAGTGCTAGAGTCCATTTGCAAGTAGTTTATTTTTGTACTTATTTCATGATTGGGCTGTGGTTTTTGTTTTTTTTAAGCTGTATTTGTCATGATTATGCTAGCATCATAGAATCATTTGGGAAGGTTTTATGTTCTCTGAAACATTTTATATGACACGAGTATCTGTCCCTTGGGTTTGTATGACTTTATCTGTGTGACCACATTGTCCTGGCTCTCCTTAGAAGGTATTTCATTGACAGCTTTTTGTTGTGTTGTGGCTATTGATTGGTTCAGTTTTATTTTTCTTATTTAATCAATACTTTTTTTCTTTCTTTCTTTCTTTCTTTCTTTCTTTCTTTCTTTCTTTCTTTCTTTCTTTTTTTTTTTTTTTTTTTCCTGGAAAGTAATTTGTATCTCTGAGTGTTTAAAATGTTTTAGGATAAAGTGGTGAATAGTGTTTTCTTATAACTTCAAAAATCTGTGTCATGTTTTTGTGTCCCCTTTTTCTTACTGAGTTCTTTTATCTGTCTGCCTGTCTGTCTTTAATAGACTTGAGCTTGGTATAAAACATTTTTTCAGATTTTCAAAGTGTTGTCCTCAGGCCACAGACATACAGAACCACTGGGGTGCTGGTTTAAAGAGGATAGCCCTGGACATCTTTCTCTGCAGTTGAGTCAATATGTTTTTAGTAATTTCCCCAAGTAATCTGTAAGTGTAGTAAATTTTGAGTACTGAACCAGAGGGTTCTATTATTCACATACTTTTATTTCGTAACACTTGGATGTGTTAATTAGTTCTATAATGTTTTTTATGTCTTGTAATCAATTTCTGACTTGATCTTTATATCTTCATTTTTTTTCTTATATTTCTAACTTCTGTAGTTAAATGTTTACCTAAGTTTTTCTACTTTATAGTGCTTAGAAATGGAAGCATTTTATTATAAATTTGCCTTTCCTTACTATGCAACAAAGCATAGCTTTTAATTTTACTGTGATTCTCTAATGTTCTCTATTTCTGCTTCAACTTATTTTTATTGTTTGATGAGTTAATATTTAACTTGCAGATTTTTTATTTATACATTTAAAATTTATTGTTTCAGTTTGCTGTGATAAAAGAAAGGCTTCCTTTTAAAAATATGTTGAAGTTGTAAAAATATGCTCAAGGATTCATTCTCGAAGTACTCTTTAACAATGAAAGGTGTATCTTTTATGGAGTGTAGAACTTAATACATATTCATTAAAGCAACCGTATCAGTTGTAATATTCAAATTCTCTAAATATCCATTTGTTTTGTCCATTTAAATGGAAAAAGAATGAGAACAATATTTCCTACCCTGTTATGTTTCTACATTTCTTTTATTACATATATATATATATATATTTAGTACCTTATTTTTTGTTACATGAAACCTCCCTAATTTGCAATTTTTCATGTACAGTGTAGGGGTAACACCTATTTCACAGATTTTAGTAATGCTCAAATGTCATATAGAGACATTCTTTTCATAGTCCTTACCTTTGCTCATGGATTAGATTGTATATATGTGTGTCTCCCTTCCTCCTTCCTTTCTCCCTTATACTATACCCCTCACTATATTCTATCTCTGTTTGTGTGCAAGTGTATATGTATCTTTACTTGTATCTTATCTTTTCATTGTAAGACACCATCTTTAAATATTAGAGGGAGCACCTGGGTGGCTCAGTTTTGGTTCAGCATTGGGTTTTTGATTTCAGCTAAGGTCATGATCTCACAGTCATGAGATTGAGCCCCTCATCAGGCTCTGTGCTGAGTGTGGAGCCTGCTTGGGATTCTCTCACCCTCTTTCTCTGCTCCTCCCCTGCTTGTGCTCTCTCTCTCTCCTTCTCAAAAGAAATATAAATAAACATTAAAAAAATATTAGAGTTTAAGTCACACATACTGTGTTGACTGAAATATCACTTATATCTTTTTCTCTCAAGTTTGATGCTATTGATGGATTTTTTTTTAAGTTTTATGTATGTATGTATGTATTTTTGAGAGTGGGGGAGGAGGGTCAGAGAAAGGGAGAGAGAGAGTGTGGAGCCTAATGCAGTGCTCAAACCCACAAAACGTGAGATCATGACCTGAGCCCAAGTCAAGAGTTGGATGCTTAACCAATGTGCCACCCAGGTGCCCCTGATCAATTTGTTTTTAAGTGATTTCAAAGGAATACACCTTTTGGGTTCCAATAATATCTGACTTAAGGTTTTATAGAGCATAAACATATTTTCCTATTCCTTAATTTATTAATATAAGAAAAGATACACTGATGTCTTCTTTTAAAACTGACAATATTTACTCAGTTTTACTTCCTTTTACCATTTTTCTTCCCCTATTTCTTTTTGGCATATTACTATTGTTTTTAGGTTTTTATATGTTTATATTCTTTAGAAATTACTTCTGTTCTTTGCATTCTCTTTTATGGCAGCATTTACAATAGCTGTTTTTTTAATCTTTATATTGGCTCTGTATGTGTCTGAATGCTGCCTTTAGATACAAGTACAGAAGGACCCTTTCCTGTCTGTCCCTGGTCTCTGTTTTCAGGCACAAATGAACAATGTGTGAGACTATGTTATTCTTGTGTTGCAATATTGCATCCTTGGCTTCTGGGAAAGTTTCAAGCCAGTCTGATATTTTTCTCCTTTGTAGTTTTTACATTTTTCTGCCTTGATGCTTTTAGAATTTTTAAAAAATTCTTACACTTCAAAGATGATCTAGGCTATCATCTTTGACTTTGGTCAGTTTTCATTACTTTGCCTGGTACTGTGTTACCTTGTTCCTTCAGCTTTTCATCAGCCTGTGGAAGTTTCTTCTCCACAAATGTTTGGTATATTCTTCCTTGTCATTTTTTCAGTCCTTTTTAAGGACTTTCTGTTCCTTTCTACTTCATACCATGCTTTTCCTTCTTCATCTGATTTTTTTTTTTTTTTCCTTTTCCTTGGGATGGAAGAAGTTTGTTTCCTGCTGATTGATTCTGCGGTTTATTTTGTCTTCTGAGGATTTAAACTCTGCTATTGAATTTTCAGCTTTAGTCAGCTGTTTTCTGAAAGAAACGCAGCTACCTTTAAATCCTGCTCCTTCCTCAGCGAGTCCTTCCCTGCTCTTTACAGAATCTCATGCTGTTCTGTCAGATCTCTTATTTCATAGAGGCCATGTTTTCTCAAGTTGTATTAAGAACACAAAGGTGAGGTTAAGTATTTGTTTCCTGAAATCATTAAAAAAATAAGTTTTCTTCATATTTTTTATGTTTTAAAGTTTGTGTGTGTGCGTGCGCCTGCATTTATTTTTTCTGCTACATCATTTTTTAATGTTTATTTATTTTTTTAAAAATTAACATTTATTTTTGAGAGAGAGAGAGAGGGAGTGTGTGATGGGGGGAGGGGCAAAGAGGGAGACACAGAATCTGAAGCAGGCTCCAGGCTCTGAGCTGTCAGCACACAGAGCCCAGTGCGGGGCTTGAACTCATAAGCTGTGAGATCATGACCTGAGCTGAAGTCGGACGCTTAACCAACTGAGCCATACAGGTGCCCCGAATGTTTGTTTTTGAAAGAGTGTATGAGAGCAGGGGAGGGGCAAAGAGAGAGGGAGACAGAGGATCTGAAGTGGGCTCCACACTGACAGCAGAGATCCCCATGTGGGGCTTGAATTCACAAGCCTGGAGATCATGACCTGAAACGAAGTCGAGCGCTCAACCAGCTGAGCCACCCAGGTGCCCCCTTTGCTAAGTCATCTTTGCAAACAGAGAGGTCTGTTTAGAACTGGCATTTTTCTTGCAGGCTTGCAGGATTACCTTGAGGCCTCTTCTCTCAGAACTTGTGCTGGAGAGCTGGTTGATGAAATCAACACTGTAGGTGGAAGGTTCTAGAAGTTAGATGGAGAGGAAGCTGGAGTTCTACAAACTCTGTTAGACAAATTTTGTGTCTACTGCCTTCCCTTCTGCCATTTAATGAATCTGTAAGGACAGAATTCACACTTAGTTTCTGTGTTTTTGCTTTGATCCTGGAGCCAGGTTTGCACTCTGGCAGTGTCCACCCCCTTTCTGGTACTTCAGCATTCTACAGAAGGAAAAGACCCCAGCACACTTGTTATTTGCATGTTGTAATAGCTTTGTGACTGCTCGGCCTTCTAACACAGCTGCTCTGAGTTAAGCTAAATAGTGTGTGCCCAGTATCCCATGGCCTGTCCACACTTCCAGCTCCTAACTTTGCAAATTAAGATGTGTTAGTGGAATTCTGCCAAACATGCTTTGTTTACTTCCCACAACACTGGGTAGTTTTCTGGTGGTGTGGCTGGTCCTTAAGGCCCTTAATGTCTTTTTAATTACGTTCCATATGCAACATATCCAGGATAAATTCCCCAACATTTCTGGCATCTTGAGAGGGATGCTTCCTTAGTTTATAGTGTTGATGCAGGATTTTCTATAGTTGTACGTTTATTGGTCATGAGAGTTGAGATTCTGAGAGCCTATATGTAGTTTTTTGTCTAGCATCTGAACCAGTTGAGAGAGAGTAAGGAATCAAATGGAGATCATACTGCTGAATTACCAATAAAGCTGTTTTGAATGTGGCATAGAGTGTGACAGTTGGTAGTGCTGATACTTTTTTCCAGACAGATCTTCCTCACCCAGCCACAGGCAGAATGGGCCATCAGAGACCTTCTTTTCCAAGGACAGAGAGCGCCTAGCTGTTGTGTGGCGTAGAGAGTATATGAAAACACACAGTTTCGCAGGCAGGTATGTCCCAAAGAGTGCCAAGAAGGGACTGAGACACCATGTCCAGCCCAGTCCCCAGCTCACCATTCAGCAGGTCTCTCCTTTTCTCTCAGGACCAGTTGAGGGGTGTTAGAGTCTGGCAGTGTTACTTGAACAGCAGTGTGAGATGTAGGGGTAAGTGCAGCTACCGAACAATTATTACGATCTAGAATCTGCATGTGTTCAAGCCATCATCGTCTCTAGATGTTTTCTGGAGCATAAATGTGAAAAGGGATGTAAGAACACTTATTTTCATGGCCGAGTTTTGTCTTCTTTTAATATAGTTGTATGAAAATCTGAAGAACCAGGATGACTATATTCTGACTTTTTATTGAAACTATATGTTACTCTAAGTATAAAATTCTACTGCTAGAGTTTAATTTTGCATGTGGATGTGAATCCCATTAGATTTTAAGTGTTTTTGAGTAATTTATTATTATACTCTTAATAAAATGCATAATTGCAAGTCAAATTGTGACTTTTACTTGAGTTTGCCTAGGAAATAATAAACCTTCCAGTCTGTGAAATTTATCCCATTTAATATAATATGACTGTAGTAAATGATTAGGCAATTAAATTCCTTAAACATATGCATTTGATGAATTGATTTGCTTCTAGTAGCTCTTGGCTCATTGTTTATAAGGGTATCTGAAAGATTTAGGGTTTCAGATTTTCAGATACATTTTGCTCTATTACAGAATGTTTGAAGAACTGAATGCTCTGTTTTAGTTCAGCAGGATTTTCCATCTGTTTGAGGGTTCAGTGGTATACTTCCAGAGTCTAGCCTACAAAAGGGATGTGTTAATCCTCAGATCAAGGTAAATAAACACAACCACTGACCTCTAAAATAGCCTAGCTGAGCTTTCCCTTGAGGTAATTTTATCTTTCATTTATATAAGAAAAGCCAAGGGGGAGACTCATTTGCCCGAAGTACTTACTCTGAATGAGCCCATCACTCTCTAATTACTGTGTTCTACTTTAGATATAACCTTTATGATTATCTAAAATTACCTTATTAATTTGTTTTCTTGTTTATTATCTGCCTGCCTATCAAAACATAATTGTCCCAGAGCAAGTCACTTAGATGTCTTGTTCACCAAAGTATTCCCAGCTGAGTGCACAGTAAAGAGTTGTTGAATGCCAGAAAGTGAATTTGCGTAGAGCATTTTATCCTTAGGGCAGAGATCAGAAATCCATGGCCTGCCGGAACCATTTGTTTGATACAGTCAGTATCATTTTTTTTTAATTGAGTAAGTTAAACATTTATAAATTGAATTGCAAATAAACACCAAAGTTTCTGACTTCCCTTGAAAACTTGAAGGAGCTGATGACACTGGCCTCACATCATTATGTGTCATCACCAGCAGGAACTGGGCAATGTTTGTCACACATCAGACATGACACCTACCCACATCTATTTATTTGTTTGTTTATTTATTTACTGCTTGGCCACTGAAGACTTTTGAGTTTGGTACCTTTGCTTCCAAACCAGCCCTTAATTTTATTACAAATAAGAACAAATAATGGTGTCACTTAAATTCAGTGCTTTTTGCATTTGACAACAATACAAATTATATTGACATATGGGTAAGGCAAAAATAAATAATTGAGTAGGACAGAGAGGTTATGTATAAATAACTAATGAACAATAGAAACTGGTAAGTGCTATTTTAATGGAATTCCATTGTACCTACGCTTAATTTACATGAGTTGAAATATCTACGATAGTTGCAAAGAGATAGGGAGGTTGGAAGTGAAATAGGTAGTTGAAGAAGGAAAGTAGGTTAGCCAGAAAGACTGGAGCAGTGGCTAAGGGAAGAGAAAGGGGCTATAACATTTGTTCTGCTTGTACCACATTCATGTTTGCACCGGAATAAGTGTTACATGGGGCCAGCGAATCTTGTGTTCCCACTGATGGTTGCATTTACATTGTGCCTCTCTCTCTCTGCTGCTGTCTACTGGATATCTAGATGTGAATATTTCTTACATCATGGACCTTAAGTGCCAATCTACTACTACTATTGGTTGAACTGAACAAACAGGAATTTGCTTCTAACTTGGGAGACTTAATTTAGGGATTATGGTCTTCTTTATAAGGAATTCTTAAGAGTTATTTTGATTCAGTTATGTTTTTGTCTTATGTGCTGACCCAATTCCATGTAAACTTCTCTGTGTGTATTTAATTTTTTTTAAATGTTTTTGAGAGAGAGAGTGTGTGTGAGCAGGGGAGGGGCAGAGAGAGAGGAAGACACAGAATCCAAAGCAGATCCAGGCTCTGAGCTGTCAGCACAGAGCCCAGCGTGGGGCTCAAACTCACGGACCATGAGATCATGACCTGAGCCGAAGTCGGACGCTTAACCAACTGAGCCACCCAGGTGCCCTCTCTGTGTGTTTAAATTGTGGTGGTATACTAGAGGGAAGAGGTCAAACCTTCCAGATTGTAGGATGTAGAAGTGTTTCATAGAGGTGGTAGCATTTGACTGGAAACTCAAAAGGTGGTCGAAGTGGAGCACACCCTAGACCCATGTTATCCAACATGGTAGCCATTTGCTGCACATGACAATTAAAATTAATGAAAATAAAATCAATTGAGGAATTCAGTTTACACTTGCGCTAGTCACATTTGTAGAGCTCAGTAAACTCTTGAACTCTTGACTAATGGCTAGCAAGTGCAGAACATTTCCTTCATTGCAGAAAGTTCTACTGACAGTTCTGTCTACTGATGGTAGACATAGGAAGTAGTTTGCATCAATTACAGGAAGTAGAACAATTTTGACTTCTGTTACGGTGAACAGTAAATAGTTAACAGAACATTCCCTGTCTCCCCCACACCCAAATAAATTTAATTCTTTTCCCCTTAGAGTCAAAAGCTAAGCCAAATAATGCTAATTCCTCCCCAAGAAATTATGAAATTTTACAACTATTCTAATTCTGTCCTGGGTCCTTGTTTCTGTTATGATCTGTGGAATTATTCAGCTCTTGATATAAACTTGGAAGCAATGTTGGGGCAGGCAGAGATATCTCTTTCATATGTATAAAAGAAAGGTTAATTGCTAATTGCTTAGAAAAATGTCCTCATATTTTTTTATTGACAGGTTTGGAAGAAATTTTTTTTTTTTGGGTTTGTTTGCAAATGTGGTTTGGTATTTTGATGTATGTAGCTGATCGTTTTTCTTCACATAACTTATGTGCCATGTTGGTTTTTTGACGGGAAAATGGAGCCCAAGTGAAAATGTTATATGTTGTTTTGGTGCTTCTAAACTTTCTCCCACTTCTCCTCACAGTTACTCCTCAGTTAGTTATATTGGTTGTCACCGGAGACTACCAGCTTCTATGTCTTTTTGGCAGTTTTAGAGTCTTGTTTCAAATTATATACAGTCAAAAGCTTGGCAGTGATTTGTTACTGCTCAACCTAATGTTCTTTTGATTGTATTGCAGTTTGTGATAAAGTATCTGTTGATTTGTGATAAATAATTAATATTGTTCGGACTGTTGGAGTTTCCTAGGTAGTGGTTTATGTACCGAGGACTAAAGAAAATTTGTCTAGCAGGTAATTTATCCACAGCAAAATGAAGAGGGATATTTCTTTAGCCAGGATATTAATGCTTGAGCCCTAAAGTGGCCTCTTGAGGCCTTTTATTTTTTTCCATTTTCTTAAAGCAGATGTTATTTTTTTTTCTTGGCAGTTTCAGAGATGAGAATTGTAGGTAAGATTTTTTGTGTGTCAGAATGAAAAGAGTAATCCTTCGTTGTTTGGATGGTTTTTTAGAATTGATATTGCCCTGCCGATGGTTAGGAGGAATACCTTTTTCACCCAGGACATCTTTACCTTTTTTCTCTATTATTTTATCTAAGAGATGAAGAACAATGAAGAAACGAGAAGAAAAAAACCCTGAATAGCAGTGGCTTCAGTGGGAGGGAAGTACATTTTTCTCTCAAGTAAAAATTCCCATCTAGAGCTGATAGGGCTCCTTCAATCCGTCTTAAGGTGGCCTTTCATCTCAGGTGTTAGATGGCTGCCACGGCTTCCAGTATTGAGTCTTCATTTGGGCAGTACTGGGGAGGTGGAAGGGGATGGCACCCACTTTCCTTCAAGGGCAGGACCTGGAAGTTGTTCTTGTCACTTCCACCGCATCCCATTGGCTGGAATTTGGTTACATGGCCACAGCTAGCTGCCAGGGAGGCTGAGGAACAGTCGTGGAGTGTTCCCATCCTCAGCCCAGACCGAGTGTTCTGCTCTAAAGGAATAAGGGGGAAGTCTATCAGGGAATGAGATGTTGCTTCTGCCATGAACCAACTACTTAACATCCATTTAGCATTCAAATAAATTGTGAGCCTTGCCATTGGTAAGACAGACACTGAATAAACGGTGTGTTATTTTAGAGTTTATTTTGCTGCTAATTAAAAATCTTAATGACAAGGAAAAAATTAAAGCAGGGGCTGCCTATTTTCTAGGGCCTGCATGAAATGATAGAAACGGGATTGACCATCCTCAGGAGTCATGAAGGCCTATGAGAATATACCATGTGAGGGGTGTGTATAACAGGAACGTTACAAGAGGATGTTTAAAGTAATTATAGCTGATTTTAGGCCTCGTGAAGTTCACGGAGTTCTCGATGACTAATAATGGTCACTGAAATTTTTTGCAATCTCAAAAAGAAAAATATTTTTACTGGAGAATAAAAATGTTCTGCTTGAGGCCAGCCTTCATCTCTAGTAGCAATAAAAGCCTGTGATATATAATGATGCTCATATTTCTTCCTTTTTCAATAGCACTGTGGTAGGGAATGTAAATGTACCAAGTTGCATCTAGTGGATGGAGACAAAATTCAGCCCTTTTATGCTTGGTTTGATTTTCCTCTGACATATTTATAATCTTTTAGTTTCTTTAGCCTGTAATTGAGGGCTTGGCAAATTTTCATTCTTTGAGAGGATTGTGTTCTTTCCTTTTGAAAGGAAATATAATTTAGGAAAAAAACTGGAGATGGGTTGTCCGAGTGTGTTCAAAAAACCCAATTTCTTATTTTTCCAAGAAAATCAAGTATGTATATGAGAGTATCCCATTGAATTGAAATAACTTTTACTGAGTTTCCAGTGATATATACACAAATGCCAGTATTAGCTAATATATATTAAGAATGCCTTGGCTTATTTATGTTAGCATTTCCAAGAGTGTCTCTTTTAGGTTTAGGTTTTTTTTGTTTCTCAAACATGCTTATGCTAAACATAACATAGGATGGAGCCAAGAGATGAAAGGGACCGATGTGGGTCTTCCTCATGGTTCCTAGGGATGCCCAGGTGATATGTTTCTGTCACTGGCCCTCAGGGAGCGTCAGCACAGCACCTTGTTTCCACTCTGGGTGTGTGTTGGCTTTGGGGTCACCTGCATATTTTATTTCTTTTCATTTCCTGATGGGAAGGGGCTTAGTTTGGACACTAAACTCTACTGGACAAATGTGTGCCATGTTAAACAAACTGGAAAAAGTCTGCACTGAAGAAGGTAGGCGCCAGCCAACCCAGTTGATCTCAGTGGTCCCCTGTTCTGTGTTACGTAAGTCCAGGCGGTGCCATATTTTCATAGATTTCAGTGTAAACGGTGCCCCTTGACCATGAAGTCTCTAGTCACAGCTTGGATCCTGGTAGTCGTCATATGCCGTAGCTAGAATGACATTTTCACCTCTCATTGTCCAAGCCGGAATCTTTTTGAGAATAAAAGAGAACCTGAGTAATAACTACACCAGAGCAACACATGTGAACTCATGTTCTCCTGGCAAAAGGGACGTTTACGGTTCTTCTACTTATAGCAATCAGTATAGAACCTAGTTGGTAATTGAGGCAGGTTAAATAAGTTATTTCTCTTTAAAATAGTTTTATTGATAGCAAAGCAGTGAAACAAATGAATCAATCAAAATGAAGTACACTAAGAACGACCTCCGCTTTCTATACCATGGGTTTTCTAAAAGAAATCTTTAGAGGGGGCGCCTGGGTGGCGCAGTCGGTTAAGCGTCCGACTTCAGCCAGGTCACGATCTCGCGGTCCGTGAGTTCGAGCCCTGCGTCAGGCTCTGGGCTGATGGCTCAGAGCCTGGAGCCTGTTTCCGATTCTGTGTCTCCCTCTCTCTCTGCCCCTCCCCCGTTCATGCTCTGTCTCTCTCTGTCCCAAAAATAAATAAACGTTGAAAAAAAAAATTTAAAGAAATCTTTAGAGGATGACTTTATTTTTTGTATTGTAATAATCTTTACAGAGGATTCAGCATGTTCTCTCATATGTTTCTCCAACTGCTACAAACTGTTAAACTTACTTTGAATTGTGGTGAGGTTTTCCCAGTAAATGTTCTGGAGAGTATTATTTAAAAATGTCTTTGTAAAATTCTTTAAATCTGATGTTGCCTTGCTCACAAACTGCCAGTGGCAAACTTTTATATACTATCTCCTTCCAAATGCCTTGCTGGGTTTTGCATCTCTTTACATACCAGGTCTGTTTCCCACTCCCCAGCTGACTTTTTTGCTCTTGGGGATCCATCTCTTAAAAGGCTCCCAAGTACTGTTTCCATGGTTTTTCATCATGACTTGGCTGTTTTCTCTCCTTCTGCCTGTTCGGATCCTTCCCATTCTTCAAAGTGCGCGTCAAGGCTCCTTTCCTCTGCCTGCTTGTCTGTGGGGGTTGCACCATGTAGGAGAAAGTGATGATGAGTTACATTAGTGTCCTAGACTCATGCCCCAGATCCATCATTAGGAAGACTATGTAACCTTGTGACTCTGTTTTCAGTAAGTTGATGCTAGTATAAATCACTTTTTCACCCAGATATAAGGAATACATTTGATAAATATTACTTAGTTTTAAAAAGGAAGGAAATTCTGTTACATGCTACAACATGGAATAACCTTGAGGACATTATGCTAAAGAGAAATAAGCCAGACACAAAGAGACAAATACTGCATGATTCCACTTATAGAAGGTATCTAAAGTGGTCAAGTTCATAGAAACAGAAAGTAGAATGGTAGTTACCAGGAGCTGGGGGGAGGGGAGATGGGGAATTGTTAAATGAGTGGAGTTTCAGTCTTGCAAGATAAAAAAGTTCTAGAGATTTATTGCACAGTAATGTGAATAAACTTCATACTACTTGAACTGTATACTTACAAATGGTGAAGATGGTAAATTTTACGTGTTTTTTTTTTCACCATATTTAAAAATAAATTAAAAAAACTGGGGGAGGGGAGAAAAGAAAATATAAGTTGTAAAATACTATGTAAATCTTCATTATTATTCCAGTCTCTTGTATTTGGTCAAATTGTATTAATGTCTACTAATTATTTTACATACAATAGTCTTACTTCCTCACAACATTCTCCATAGCTTAAGAGCAGAGACAGTATCTTAGAATATTTCATTATTACCCAGCCATGCCTACAGAGTTGTGATGGGCACATTATTAAATATCGAGCATTGCAGGTCTGTTCAGAATTTTCTCTCTTCATCAGCTTCACCCTTCTGAAGAGGTTTGAAATAAGGCTTGCTAAGTGCTAAAATGGAGAGTTCCTTTTATTGTGGTTGTCAGTCAATTAAGAATTCTCCCACAGCCTGACACTTCCAAGGCTGAGTAGCATTCTGGGCAAAACAATGTGGCAGAGAAGGACGTTCCAGACAGAGAGTGTAACATGAACAAAAGCAAAGAATCTTAACATCATGGCAGAGTAGAAAGTATAAGAAAGTTTGAAATGGTCCCAGTGCAGGAGGTGGTGTTGGTAGTGATAGGATCCCTGGGGGGAAAGATTGACAAAGGTCAAATTCTGATGGGTTTTATAGTAACCATGCCCACAGGGAGATATAGAAGGATTTAGGCCAGGGGTATTAAGTATCAATTAGGATCTATTAAATAGATTATTCTACTGTGGTCTCTCATTGAAGATAGCAAATGAGAATGGTTTGTGTGATAAGCCTTTCAGTTTTAACTTACATTTATTATAATTTAGAAACTTGATATTCAAGGCGCAATTAAACATTATAAAACCTATCAGAATAAGCATATGATTAATGTCTTGGTATTCAGAAAGTATATACTAGTAGATATATATTGAACTGGGATCAGAAATAGTAAAGACCTAAAAAAAGAATAGTAAAGATGTAATAATAGATAATAGATGGATCCTTTTGTTATTTTTTCAATAGCTGGATCTTTTAGCAATTTCATTTAGCATAGCAGTTAAATAAAATAGCCACATTCTCGTGATGTTACATGTCATAGTTCTGTAGCATTAATGGAGTCTCAGTGGAGTCAGGGTTGTTCCTTTAAAGATGGATGTTTTTGGGGTGCCTGGGTGGCTCAGTTGGTTAAGCTTCTGATTCTTTTTTTTTTTTTTTTTTTTTTTTTTTTTTTTAAATTTTTTTTTTTCAACGTTTATTTATTTTTGGGACAGAGAGAGACAGAGCATGAACGGGGGAGGGGCAGAGAGAGAGGGAGACACAGAATCAGAAATAGGCTCCAGGCTCCGAGCCATCAGCCCAGAGCTGGACGCGGGGCTCGAACTCACAGACCGCGAGATCGTGACCTGGCTGAAGTCGGACGCTTAACCGACTGCGCCACCCAGGCGCCCCGTAAGCTTCTGATTCTTAATTTCACCTCAGGTCATCTCAGGTTCTGAGTTCGAGCCCTGCCTCTGGCTGTGCACTGACAGCACGGATCCTATTTGGGATTCTTTCTCTCTCTCACTCTCTGCCCCTCCTCCCCACACTCTCTCTCACTCACTCTCTCTCTCTCTCAAATAAATAAATAAATATTAAAAAAAAATAAAGATGGATGTTTTGTAAGTTCCTCTGTGTGTCATTTATTTGTAAATATTGCATTATGGGAAAAATTATTTTTATTGATTATCTGTTCTTCATCTTTTCTGTTTGCCTTTTAGCACATCCACACCCATTGTTAAGATTGTTGTTAATGAATTGAGCAAAACACAATATAAGCTTTTTGCCAATATTTGCTTTTTAAACCCTTACCTAAAGTATTTAATGCCAAAACTGTTACTTCCTTGTCTGCCTGGCATAATCTTAGAGTGAATGAGAACATTTAGCTCACTTTCATTAATCAAATGGGTTTAACTGGCCATTTTAATGTCTAAGAAGAAAAGTTTTCTCCAGCTTCAAAAAGTAATAATTTATTCCTTTTTTCCCTTTTGTGAGAAATATGGAATTAGGTGGATTTGAGATAATTTTCTGTGAAATATTGGACTCAGTGCTGATTTTTGACAGCAATCACCACCTCCTTTTGGAATGTTTATATTATATAGGTATTATTGAATACATGTTATAAATTCTGTGTATTGTATAGATCCTTGTGATACGAATATGTAAAAAGCCTCAGTAGCATCACATAAAACAACTTAAGAAGGTTAGCATACACAAATTAACCATCAAAAATGGAATGACCAAAATAATAAGGAAAGGCACTTTTAAAAAGTCTCTTAGAAACATAAACAGGAAAAATAATATTGTTGGCCCCATGAGAAATTGAATTAACACTTTCAGTTTTGTGGTAAAAATGTATTGGTATTTGCAGAGGTCAATGTTAAAAATGCATGGGACACAAAATATATTTGTGTATATAGATAAAAATGTTCTAACTTCCTTTTTTATTGATTTCTCAACATATCAGTGTATTTCTTCTTTTTCTTTTTTGTTTTTTAAGTAGAATTAATGGACTTTCTGGCTGCAAACCCTTGTGTCTAAGTCACAGTCTAGTGGAAGTAAGTTTCTTAATAGGGTTATGTTTCTGATCTGTTTTTGTTACAAAGACAATTTTCTGTTTTAGAAAATGGAGCTACGATAATGAATGTGAGATTTTATTTTGAGTTTTCTGAACTTCTGTTCCCTTTTGAGTTATCCTGGAAAAGTTTTGCCTTTGCGATTATAAATATTTTCTGACCTTAAATAACTTGATTGCTGATTTAAAGTCCATTCTCATTCAGAGTAGCTGAAACTTTTCTCGAGTTGAATCTGAACAAAAGTGGGATTTAAAACAAAAACAAAACCAAATCAGAACTGGGCAGCGGATGATGGTTGATGATCAGATCACGTTAATAGGGTTGACATTCAAAATGCTGAAAATATATCTCTCCAACTTTTCCAAATCAAATTTCTGCAGTTATCTTGCAGTAATTTGAAAAAAGAAGGGTTTTCATTGCTAGGAGAATGGAAAAACCAACAGTCCTATAGTACATTTTAAGAAAGGGGTTCTTTGTCACATTTGAATAGAGTATGTGTGTCCAGTTTGCTCTTTATTATTTTTTTCAATGGAAAAAAAATCAACAAGTTGGCACTTGGTTGTACAGATTTTTCTCTTTGTGGTGGAAATACTGGGATGTTGTGGGAGAAAACCGCTGCCCATCTTAACACAGATGCTAATTGTATTCTCTAATTCTTCCTGGTTGCCATTGCGATGTTCTTAGCTGCCTTTTATTCGTTGTGTCTCTAGGACAGAAGTGATTACTAATTATGGATCATGCTGCACTGTAGAAGTGGGCCATTTGGTTTTCTTTTCTTTCATTTTCTTTCTTTCTTGTTCCCCGTTTTCTTTTATTCTTTTAGGGAGAGGAAACTGAAAAGAGGTTTGGAGGTTTTCATGCTGCTGCTCATCCCCTACATGCCTGGGCCGCTTCCCTAATTTGCATGGGTACCTTGGGCATTGTCCTGTAGGACTGGGATAGCATGACCTCTTCTTTAGTTTAGTGACCCTTGTCATCTTGGTGTTCATTCCTGAGGCCTGTTTAATGCTAATTAGGGCTTCAACCGGTTGCTGTTTACAACTGTGTGCTTTAGAAAGCAGGGCCCTCTCCAAAGACCACACTGGTGGTCTTAAACTGAACTAGTAGTATTGAAGACCCTCGCCTCCCTCCCCAGCTCCAGAGAAAAGCCTCTTAACATTTCTGTTTATTTAGAAATATGTAGCGACCACATCGTTAACATAAACAAATAGTGGAGAACTGAATTTTTGGCCTCAATGCTTCTTAATGACAGGCCAAACACTCCTTAAGGGCTGCTCTAATCCCTAACTCCAGGGTCCCCCCAGAATAGATGTTCTCTGCCTCCCTTCTCACTGCGAACATTGGATAAAGGTATTTTGGAGGGCTGAAAAACAGAGGGCAGGTTCAATGACCCCAAGTTTAGGAATTATTTACAGTATGATTATCTATTTGATGACACTGCTTGAACCAAAAGAAACCATTTTGTGAACCTCATGCATGATGCATGTTTGACTTTGGTAAATAAAAGTTCCAGAATTTATTACAGGTCTTATCTGATAGACATTGTATCTGCATTTCAGCTGAGAGCTCTGCCTTCCTGGTGTTTAGCTAATGCAGATAGACTCTTTGACCAATAATGCTTTCTGACACTCTCATCTATGGAAGTTAATGGAAGCCAGTGTTAAGTCAAAGACCTCACCCTGATGATCACTTTGGAGAGCTGGTTACAAAGCCCCATTTTGAGACAGCAGCTCTGAGATCAGTGTTTGCCATAGTCACTGAACCACACTGTCCCTGAAAAGAGGACAATGGCAAGAAATCTGTGTCCTGTGGACATTTATACTCTCTGCCCTTAAACTAAGTGCAGTGTGATAGCTGTTTAAAGCATTGGGATTCAAGGCTTGTGTGACATACAACACCTTTACATTACTTCTGAGTAGCCTCTTTATTCCTAATTTTGATAATGTGACATATTTATTGCATTGAAGTTAACAAAAATTATTGAGTGTTCCTTTTTGCACAGAAAGGGTATGTGGAGTTTATTGGGGGGAAATGCTTTCATTTGGTCTTTCATGGGCATAATAAATCTCAATCTCATGTTGATAGGCTACTTGGCTTCATAAACTTGTTTATGCAGTTTCTTTTACAATGAAAATAGGGTACAGTAGAATTTTTGATTAGAAATTTTTCAATTAAAGGCAAATGAGCTTAGATGCTAAATGGATTTGAGTAACTTCCTGGATTTGGAGAAAATTAATAGGTGATAAAAAGCAAGTAATGCAGGTCATTTAAAAAAGATAAGCCTTTTTTTTCTTGTTGGTCAGGTAATTTTTAAGTAATTTTTTTGTAGCTCTTTCTATAAAAAGGTGTATGAGTGTGTGTGTGTGTGTGTGTGTGTGTGTGTGTGTGTGTATGTGTGTGTGTTAGAGAAACAGACAGACACTCTGAGTGGTTAAGGCCAACTTAGAGATCCTCCCTTGCCTCTTGTTCCTCAGCTTTGTTTCCTTCTCAGACACAAACAAGAGGACAATGGATGGAGGCAGACCTTCTCTTTCCTTGGCATCGATTTGACAGTAGGATATTTGTAGCCAAGGGAGTAGAACCTGTGTTTCACCTGTAGAATTCTGATTGTGTGTTTTTCCATAGTTATGTCAGTGATTTTTTTTTTTTTTTTATCTAGTAAATTTCATTCTTGTCAGTGGGGAACTGACACTTATGATTTCATCTAGGTTTTTAATCTGGCCAAAAGAGTAGTTATGTGGTGGTGAAAATCTGAGGGACAGGGGCTCACTACCAAATTGTCATTTCATGAAGAGTATATTTATATTGTACTGGTTTCCCAACACCTAAAGGATCCTCAAGGGGGTGATTTTTGTCTCAAGGATTTTTGTCTCAAGGATACAAGCCTCTGCAGCCAGTGAAGCAAAGGGTTTGAGGGAACAGGCTGGAGAGGAGGACTCAAGCAGCAGTCAACTTCAGATGGTTCTTTCTTGGTCTCCTCAACTTTCTTGGTCTCCTCAACTGTTAAAACATTGAGTTTGTACCACATTCTGCCTGCTCTATAGTAGGGTTGTGGTAGGTCAAGATGAGATGTTTGTAACAGGACTCTGCAAGTTGTAGAGTGGGATGCGCAAAGATGTGAAAATTCTGAGTACAGCCATATTTGCTATTAATTACCCTTAGCAGACATAACTATGTAGAGTAGGCCTCTCTATATGTGGGGGTAGTGCAATATACTCTTCATGAAATGACAGTTTGGTAGTGAGCCCCTGTCCCTCAGATTTTCACCACCACATAACCATTCTTTTGGCCAGATTCCCCCCCCCCCCGCCTTTTTTTTTCCAATTAACTCTAATCATTCCAAAAAAATTTGAGAACACATACTATACTATATAAATATATTAAAAAAATTTTTTTTAAATGTTTATGTTTGAGAGAGGCAGACAGACAGAGCATGAGTTGGGGAGGGGAAGAGAGAGAGGGAGACACAGAATCCAAAGCAGGCTCCTGGTTCTGAGCCATCAGCACAGAGCCTGATGCGGGGCTTGAGCCCTGGAACCATGAGATCATGACCTGAGCCAAAGCCGGACACTTACCCAACTGAGCCACCCATGTGCCCTTCACTATATAAATATTTTAAAAACATAATTAAAATATTTATGCATGTATACTTATACACATATAATACTGTGGTAATATATTTTGTATATTACAAGCCTGTAAAACTGGGAACCAAGATAGAAGATTCAGTATATTTCTTCCATACCCTGGTTGATTTTTTTTTTTTTTTTTTTTTTTTTATATCAACTCTCCTCCAATAGAGTGTGAAAAACCCCCTTAAAGGCATTGGCTGGGAGATTGTATCCTGGAGAAGATGGACTGTGTTGTCCGAAGATCTGTGTATTTAGAAAGTAGAAATGCTACATGACATTGACATAAGATGTATTGTTCAATATATGGCCTTGGTGGATGTGAATGTTAGATCTGATATAATAGCTATATTTGTATGGTGACAAAATTGGTGTTTTCTCCTACTCTATCAGAAATTAATAGAGGGTGACAATTTGATCCTGGGCCATGGTTTCCTGCTTTACTGGCAGGACCAGGCTGAATTTGTGGGCATTAAAAGCCCCTAGCCTCTATCTTTTTCACCCAATTTAAGGCCACCTCACTTCTTTTCTCCCTCTAGCTATAGATGAAGCCTGACTTCCTTTTCACTTCCATCTGGAAGTCCAGAAATGGTTAGGCAATGTGGAGTTAGCATTTTGTCAGGATAATTCCATGCTTCATTTTTTGGTTTTTGGTTTTTAATTTTCCTGGCATGTATTCAGCTGGAGTTAACAGCATATTAATTTCCTTAGTGGAGAACATCAGCTTTATTATAGAATTCTGCCCTAAAGCTTTCTGAGCAGCATTGATTTCTCTTCTGTGTGTGTGTGTGTGTGTGTGTGTGTGTAGCATAGATTATAATTTCTTCCTTTTTTTCTCCCCCCCAGTTTCCATTTGGGAATGCTAGAAGTGAATGATTGAAGGCTTTTACCTGGCACGGAAGGGAAGGGATTTGCCATACTTTCCTTGTGGTTTTGCTTCTCTTAAAGATACAATAATGTAGGATTCATTAAGATCCAGGGCACTGGGAAATGACTCAGTTTGACTTTGCAGGCTCTCCTTAGGGCTTGAAGCCACTGCGGAATTTGGGGAGCACTCAAACATTAGATGGGAAAGACAGAGGAAAGACTCCATTTTGCTTTGATTTTTATCAGAATTGGGAAATGCTACTGGAAAAGGAATTTCCTTATACTGTGCATAATGTTGAGCCCTCTAATTTTTTTTCTTGGTATCAGCTATTTTAATTTTAATTAAAAAAAAAAAACCCAAACGAAACCAAACCAGAATATATTCTTCCTGTACTGGCATATGAGAATTTAACTTTTTCTTTTCTTTGTGAATATTACTTGGTTTACCAAGTCATTGGCTGTAGAGCTCTTTGTTTTCAGGCAGAAAAATACATTTTGCCGAAAAAGACCATTTGGCTGTGAGTTCCCTCCTCCCCCAAAATTGAATTTCCCCATACTATTGAAAAATACTGTGAATTGAAGGAATCATTTTACTATTTTGAAATGTTACTACTTACATTTTATTAATCCCATTACTAATCAAATCTATGGAGTTTGTCTTTATCAATATCATTTCCTACATGGAAAGAAAATCTATTGAGTTTGTCCTTATCAATATCATTTCCTACATGGAATTTTGAAAACCAATTATTAATCTTGTCGATAAATTAGAACTGCAGAAAACTTATTAGTTATTTTTTTCATGGACAGAATTGTCAGTGGGATTGTTCCCTCTCACTATCTCTTTCTCCCCTATCTTCTTCACTCTCTTCAGTTAGAGGGAAGTTCTCAGATTCAGAATTTAAGTTTTTATAACAGATACACTTCTTGTGATATATATGTATGTATATGCATGTCTGTGTGTATACACATATACCTGTATCTCTGTCTATGCACTTATTGTTGGACTACGTAATTTAAGCAGACTTCACAAGAAAGAGGAGCAACTCAAGGAATGATTTCTTACCCAATTCATCATATGCCCTAAAGTCAATAGTGACCTTGAAGAAAAAAATGGCAGTCTCTCACCATTGAACCTGATTTGGCAGGCCTGAAGCTTGTCTTTCTTACTTTAGGTGTGGTCTTCATGATTCTCGACAGTAGGACTCAGCACTGACCCCTGACCGTTGGAGGATTTGGTTCATTTCTGCAGATACCAGTTAAACATCTGATAAGTAGAAGGCAGTTTGTAGGCGTTTCTGTCAGTTTAAGTACATATTAAAATTCTGAGTGAGGCTTTTTATATTACATCCTCTTGGATTTTTAGATTTCTTCCCAAGTTTTGGTCACTGCAGTGATTAGTGTTTTTAAGTGATTACTTAATTTTTTTTCTTTTTTCTTTTTGTCTGTAGAACAATACAGAAACTTAAGCTACCCAATAACCTGATGGCTGTTTTGCTGATATTTTTTTCTTTTTCTGATTTCTCTATGTTCTGTTTGGTGAAATTTTTGTTTTGTTTTGTTTTGTTTTGTTTTTTTAACTTTAAGAAGCAGTAATGAGGCAGTGATCAGCTCATCCAATATGTATATATATATACATATGTATTTAAGATGTATATAAGATATACAATGTATATTATACACACACGTACACACATCTTTTTTTATCCATTTATCTATTGATGGACAGGATACTTGTGCTGCTTCCATATCTTGGCCTTTGCAAACAATGCTGCAGTATACATAGGGGCACATATATCTTTTCAGTGTGGATTATTTTAGTCCTTTCATTGAAGTAATTTAACTCATGTTGATGCAGAGATCAATGGCACTGAATTACTTTCTTCCATTTTGTACTGTGAGAATTTTTTTTGCCAGTTGGTATTTCTGATAGGGAAATAGATCTCTGGTTGCATGTGGGGTGGGGGAAAATGAGCGTCTGACATTACTTTGAAATAGTGCTGATGAGTTAACCTTGAAATGTTGACTTTGCAAGCACTCATTTATTGGGAGTTTTTTGATTTAGAATATTACTTCCTACACTTCTCCCCTTTGTCTCCAGCAGTGACTTGGCCTGCCATCTTTGCGTAAAGTGTCTGAGGTCCTGAAGAGCTCTGAGAAGTTTTCCTCGGGCTTTGCGAGTACCTCAGAGTAAAAACAACCCCAATTCCAAGGGCTCTTGAAGATTTTTTTCTTTCTATAAGCATTTTTACTCTTCAGTTATGCTGTAGTTGCTTGGTGTATATAGCATTTAAAAATGAATTCTTGTTTTATTACAAACTAGAGAAAATGAAAAGTGCTCAATTTATGTTATCTTTCTCATACTGTGGAAGCCTGTATAACAATGTGGTTCGCATTGAGCCCCAACACTCTTTCCATTGCTCAGTGAGCTTCATCAGGCTTTCTTTCTAACAAATGTTTTAGTTGGGCAGTGGGCTTGTACATTTTAATTGTCGTACCAATTGAAAACTAGTAAAAGTCTTTTGCATGTTTATGTTTTCACTATCATTTAGACAGAGCACTTTATCATTTTCTTTCTGTGTGTTTTACATGGCGTGAGTAAAATGACATAGCAAAGGGATATTATTGATGAAATGTCATTGGAACTTATTTTCTGAAGTAAATTTTCATTTTACATGTATTAGCTTGTTTGTATTTTAACTTGCTGAATTGGAAAGGAGATACTATTAAGGAATTGTTTATAATGATGGTTTAGATTCTTACTCTTAAAAGGTTCAAATAATACAGAACCCATCTACATGTAAATGAATTTATGCTTTTCCCTGTAGTGTTAGTATTTGCTAAATCTTCCCAGACTATTGCTTGCTAGATTTGCTTCTTAAAATCTTTATTCCTTACAATTATCTTTGACCTAATTCATTTTATCGTATCAACACAGATTTGTGTTTATATAATTCTCTTCGGTGATTAAAAACAGATAACAGAAATTAAATGTCCTTAGACCAACAGTGGGCTAAAGTTTTCTTTCCTCACTCCATCCCGATAATGTATGTCCCATTGTAAGAAAGTAATGTATGCTTTCCAGAATGGCATTTTGGTGTGAGATAAGAATAGATTTTCCAGTGTCCCAATAGCATTTCAATGATTTCCTTACAAAAATTCTGTCATGGGTTTCCATAAAGTAAACTTATAAAAGTCAGATCTGTTTCTATATTTTAAATATAACTTGATTTAAAAAAAAAAAATCTATTCTTATATAACACTTTGGAAACATGCATTTTGGGTAAAGTGCTTTTTATTTTGGGGAGAGTTTATTATAGCAATAGTATTCAAGTGAAAAAGTGACATGACTGTATTTTTTCTGACCCTTTATATAGATATTTGGAATAAGGGAAATAAGTAGTTTCCCACAAATTCAATGGAAATATTCAGAATTCTTACATCATTGCAGCTACCAGTAACTACTGGCAAAATTGAGGTTGGGTGATACATATTTGTCAAGGACTCAGTTATCATGGTTACTTGATTTTTTTTTTTAAAGTTTTATTTTTGAGAGAGTGAGTGAGTACAAGTGGAGAAGGGACAGAGAGAGAGGGAGGGAGAGAATCCCAAGCAGGCTCCATGTTGCCAGTGCAGAGCCCGACGTGGGGCTAGATCTCATGAATGGTGAGATCGTGACCTGAGCCAAAATCAAGAGTTGGATGCTTAACCGACTGAGCCACACAGGAGCCCCTGCCTTTTTTTTTTTTTAAGCAACATTTGGTAGGCTAGGAACAGTAGTAATGTATGTAGCAGGGTTGTTTGGGTGGGAGGTTGTCAGTGCTGGGATTGTAAATCTGTCCCCTCTCCCTTTTGTGGCCCTCCCCCTCCCCCCATTTATCCCCCTTCTTACATGGTCCTTTGTGTTTTACATATGTGTCTTCACCATTTTATAATTTGTTTAGTTGCTATCTTCCTAGTGTGATGAGTAAAAAAAAAAAAAAGAGTTACTGACTTATTTTTCTTTGCATTCTTGCTCTGCCAGACCCCTTTTCATGTTCAAGAACTAATGTCCCCATCTTTTCCAGCTGGCACTTTAATGTCCATGGGAAATCATGTTATAATTATGTCCCTAACATCTTGTCGCACTCACCATAAGCACTTAACTGCTCTTGGGTGTGTGGCCTATTCTGTGTGTCCTTTTCCTAGTGCTCTGAAGTTCCAAACCCCCGCAGCTCTTCCCGTTCACTTTCTGAACCAGGAGTTCTGAATGGACTTTTACAGGAAAGCCTGGCCTGTATTTCTCTCACCAGATGTTCCTAACTCACTAAGGAATGTTCCTCCCAGGTAGTAAAGAGTTTCCTTTTGCCAGATGGCCTCTAAGAGTCTCCAGGTTCATTCCTTTTGTCTTTTTGAAACCAGCCACTGAAACCTGGACTAAACAAAGTAAAATGGGTGTTCAGATCCTGTGAGTGGCAGAGGTAGGAAGCGGGGCTTTGCTGAGCAATCAGGATCATCCAAAACAGTGTCAGGGAAAAAGAACTGCCACCTGTGAGCTATACTTGTGTGTATCCTGAATTCTAGAAGTTGTCAATAAAGAGGGAGAAGGAGTAGGTTTGAGTACACTTTCATGGTCAAGCTACATTTAAAATAAGTAATAAACAGGCACAAAGACTCTGTAAATACATGTATTTTTTAATGTTTATTTATTTTGAGAGAGAGAGAGTGTGTGTGAGCAGGGGTGATGCATAGAGAGAGAGGGAGACACAGAATCCAAAGCAGGCTCTAGGCTCTGAGCTGTCAGCATGGAGCCAGCCCTATGTGGGGCTTGAACTCATGAACTGCGAGATCATGACTTGAGCCGAAGTTGGATGCCTAACCGACTGAGCCACTCAGGTGCCCCAAGGACTCTGTTAATAAATATAACTATGATGAATAATGGCATTAGCAACATGAGCAACATACAGGTTCACTAAACAAACTTTGTCTTTCCATCTAGGATGAACCATGTTGACTTGAAATACAATGCCATGCTTGATTTAAAATTATGTAGTGATATTGACTGAGCCAGACTCTTTATTGGGATATGCAAACAACTCACGTTCTTGATGACCTCTGGAAAAACAACAGTGACAAATGATGCCAGGGGATCTAAAGAAATTTGTGCTGTTAATACTACAAAAAGAAACCTGACTAATGGGCATTTGATTCATCTTCTATTCTTTGAATGTAACCTTGAGTCTATTCTAAGAACATGATAGGAATACAAAGACTAAGAGTTTGGGATACCTTATGCTTTCAATTTGCTCTCTACATTCTATTGTATTTGCTTTTCACATTTAACTTGTGAAGCAGGTAAGGCAAGTATTATTAATATTATCCTACATTTTATGGAGGAAGAAACCGCTTGGACAAGATGAGTAAACTTCCCAAGGCCATGATGTCAGGTCCAGAGTCCCATGCTTTCTGCTGCTGAGCCCAGGGCTTTGTCACAATTGTGGAGGGATGGGTTGGGTCAATAGGAGTTGATTTTCTCTCTGGCGGCAGTATACTGTTCCTGTCCAAGAGACTCAAGTTGTGAAATTTCTCTAGTATCAGTAGTTTGTTTTGGTTTGGTTTGGAAATGCCATTTGATACCCTCCCCACCCCCTCCTTTTTTTTTTTTTTTCTCTTATGAATTCCCTTTAGAAGAAGGGGATGCTGACTTTGCTGGTGAGAGACAAATCTCTGGACTACATTTAATGTGTTTAAAAGATCCCCTCTTTTCCTTCCTTCTTTGCCTTTGCCTTTCTTTTGTAATATATTTTGAACAAAATATAGTGATTGCTAGGGTACTATCGTGCCACTTAACCCCTGTTCGGGAGAGCCAGTCGAATGAACCCATCCATACCAGTCCAATGACGTGGGTGAGATTGGGTATCATCTCTGGGTTTCTGTCTTATGGGACCAGATGCTTCTCTCTGAAGACTGTAAATTTAGCCAATAAACAAGTCATCTTGAGTATGTTATGCTTCTGTCCCGGAGATGGAAGGAAACTTACTCATATATTTTAACCTTCAGTAATATGGTAGTCTTCTTTCCCAGATTAGCATCCTTCAGTGACAGAGCTAACACATGATTAGATTTTTCTAATGAGAAAGCCCTTTCACTAGGAGACTTATGCCTCTGCTATGGACAGAGGCCATAGTCCTGGAAGTTATCCTGCATGAAGTTACTAAATCCTTCCCTTCGGAAGTTGGTGTTTATCAGGAAGAAAAGCTTTTCACCACTTTTCTTATGGTAAGGAGCATAGCTCCCACTTGCGTTAGTAGCATATCTGATTCTTATACCTGAGTGTAGGTGCCTGCCTTAATTTAATCATTTGCTTTGTAAGTTAGGCTAGAAAGCATGTCACATCTTTGTTCTTTATACATGAGTTGACCATTTCAATAAGAAGTCTGTTCCCATGTTATGTAATTCCAGTTCTTGAGCTTTTGAACTTTCCATGTTGCTAGGATGTTTTATTCTTTGCTAATATAGCCATATCTCTGGAGCATCTTTACTTGTGACCACTTTCATGGTTATCCCAATTGATGTTTTCATTATTTTTTTTCTTTGTTTCAGTAACTCTTGTCTGTTCTCTGCCAGTAATCTTACAGAAAATGTTGCACATATATTTATAAAATCAATTGCTCTCCTAATTAAAAACCTGTGATTATTCTATAGGCCAGAGGTTCTTAACTTATAGTCACTGGACCAGCAATATCGCCAGCCTTAGGGACTTGTTAGAAATGCAGATTCTCAGACCCCCACCCTAGTCCAAGTGAATCAGAAATCTGTCTTATGAAGCCTTCCAGTGATTCTCATACACCCTACAGTTTGAGAACTACTGTGTCAGCAGTGGGATAAAGTCCATCCTCCTTACCAGGCACATAGGGCCTTTGACAGGCTCATGCCTCAGTAGCTCCTGCTCCAAGCTTTGTCTTCATCACCTACCTGTCCCAACTGTCACTGTTCTAGACTTCTTGTCATTTTCACCACATGACATCTACTTCCATGTCCTGTACTTTGCTGAGCTATTCTGAGTTATCAAGAATGTTCTTTCCCTCCCCCAATCCTCATGCTTGGTGAATTCCCTCAAATGCAAAATATAGTGGAACGAATATGAACAGGCTTGATTTAAAATCTGTCTGCTGTCATTTACTAGATGTGTGTCCACTCTTAGCTTAGTTTTTCTGATCTAAAACTAGTGATATTAATATCTTAGCACAATTTAAGACTGAATGAGATGTTCTGTATAAAGCACCTATCAGATTCTTTCAGGGAGGTTCAGTATAATTTTGTTGAGGCAAAATTCACACTACATAAAATCAACCATTTGAAACTATTCAATTAGTGGCTTTCAGTCCCTTTCACAATGTTGAGCAATCACCACCTCTATCGGGTTCCCGAACATTTCAACACCCCCAGAGAAGACCCTGTAACCATTAAACAGTCTCTCCCTCTCCCCCTTCTGTCCTCAGTGTTACCTTTACATGTTCTTTTCACATGGTAGGTCAGGAGATGAATATTACCGTATGCATCTTTGATTTTCTCAATATACAGAGTGCTTACCATGTAGTATGTATACAATTTGCATTTTAATTATGATAAATTGAAATGTGCTGAGTAGCTAAATCAGACTTCAAAACATGGTTAATATATGTTATACAGTCATTCTAATTCTTATGTGATTTCCTAAGTGTCTGTATTGTTATCTTTATATTAGCAGAGCTCCTCTAACAGAATGGATACACACATGCAGCCATTTCAGTGTTTAATTACATAACAGCAATATGGTTAATTATTCTGAATAGTTTTTACCGTTTCTTCGTTATCTGGCTATTTATACAAACCTAACTGTTGTAATGCAATGATGGAACAGTATTACTTTCTTTTTTAGGCCCCCTCTCTTTCACCTTCCAGATCTTAGTTTTTAAACTCTCAAAATGATATTTAACCCTTGTCAAAGACTTTGCATTTTGTGTAGTTTTTGTTTATTTAATCTTTATCCCAAAATAAAACATAGTCCTTTTTTTTTGGGGGGGGGGGGTAACATTTAAACACATCTTCAGTTCTAAATTTTCCAAATTTACTTTGAAACTAATAACTTCTAAAAAGCATTATCTAATTAATGTTGCTTTCATTTTCCAGTGACATAAGTCCAATGTATCCTTAATATTTTACATGCAGAAGAACATGCTTTCATTCTAAATGACTAAATTAGTGTTACCACCTCAAATGACACTGGATTTCACTTTTGAAGTATTAACTCTCATAAGGAATTAACAGCCTGAGGATTTGAGGAATTTCTACACGTCTTTTTCCTGTGCCAGTTTAGAAATGACTTAGGAGTTAGTAATATGGTGTGGGGGTGGGAATGGGAGTTTTTCAAGTTGGAACCCTGGTGCTCATTAGCATCTTTCAAACTCTAATGCTTTTTGTTTCAGATAGATTTATTACACTGTCTTTCTCCCCAATTCACTGCAGTGTGTGAAGGCTCAGTTGGAACGAACAAAAGATATATAACCCTTGAACCAATTAGCATAGCTTACAATGTTCTTAATAGGCTTATCTACTGTATATGGGACTTGGGAAAATGACTTAACTTTTATGCTTCCTTGATCTCTAGGGAAGTTTTTCAGCATCAGCTGCTTTATACCCACAATGTAAACTTCACGTATTTGATTTTCAGCTTTCTGATAGAAAACCGTCTTTACAATTTGATGGCTCCAGGGTGCCATAGTCACTTGCTTGCAGCTATTCAGTTATTTGCGCAGGGTCTGTTGATGCGTGAGAAGAGGGCACATGTGACTTGGTCCTGGGGCGACTCGCGGCCCTCAGTCCGCGTGGGGGACAGGGCACAGGACTGCAATTTGTTCAGCTAGTGCCGACTCCTGGGGCGCGCCCCTTCTTTCTGACTCCTCCCTTTAGCCTTTGTCCTCGCTCTTTTTCCTGCCTGTCATTGAGCTTTGGTCCCTCTTTTGTCTCTGAGAGGTATAAATGATGCACATTTCCCCTCTTCCACCCCATCCACCCACTCACACACAGAAAGGGCTTGTGTCAGAGGAAATAAATTGCGTATATTGTTAGTGGCTTTTATTTCAGAGAACAGGGCAAACCCTGCCACACTCACCTAGAGAATGTTGATACCACAAATAGGTGGGGGGCTGTACCTCTTGTGAATTCTGCTTTTAAGATTTCAAGGAGAAGTATCTTACAGTTTTATTTTGTCTTAGGTCGAAAGAGGTGGTACTTTCGTACTTAGGTATGAAAGAGGTGTCTTAGGTCGAAAGAAATCACTGGTACTCCTTCCTTTTATAAAGGCTTTATTATCAAGACAGGAAAATGGTAATCCAATTACTGTATTATATGGTATTCCAATTTGATAAAGTAAATTTAACCACCTCTCAAAAGTATCTTTGTTAAGAGATTAGAGTGGGAAGCTGGAGAGACTTGCCTTGGTTATGGATTGTTGGACTTCAGGCATATTACTTACCTACTCCAAGTTTCAATTTCTCCATCTGCCAAAGAGACAGTAATCACAGGATCCTTGTGAATAGTCCTGCACAAGGCTACTGGTAACAGTCTCTACCTTGTAGAAAGCATTCAAGACAGGGAAGGTAGCAGCGATACTGATAGAAACCTTTTAGGAGATATAGAAAAGGAGCTTAGGATCCTAAGAAAGGATGCTCTTGAACCAGAAGAAATTGAGAAAATTGTATTTGGTAATTTCTTCCATACATTCCATATACTGTAGAAAACTCTCAGTGACATCTTTGATATCCTGATGCTGTATTAGTCTAGTATTTGTGTCTGAGGGGTAGAGATTGGGTTGCCTTAAATAAATAGTGGTTTTCAGGGCACCTGGGTGGTCTGGCCAACTTCGGCTCCTGTCATGATCTCACAGTTTGTGGGTTCGAGCCCCATGTCGGGCTCTGTGCTGGCAGCTGGAGCCTGGAGCCTGCTTCAGATTCTGTGTCTCTCTCTCTGCCCCTCCCCTGCTCATGCTCTGTCTCTCAAAAACAAATAAACATTAAAAAAATAAATAAATACTGGTTTTCACAGGTTTATAGTTGGAAGCATGATTAAATAATTTACCCTGTTTCCCCTTCTTACGTTGTAGATTTAGGTTTATGTATTATCAACCATTTTGGCCTTTCAGAGGTAATAAGGTGTGTTAGAATACGGGATGTGTTCTGAACACCAGAAACTTAAAATAGTGCTAACCACATAGAAGATACATGTGTGTCTATGAGGCGGATGAGAGCCTCCTTTTGAGTTGATTTTAGTGAGAGTGGAAGGGAAGTTTTGTTGGGAGGAGACTGTGTTTGTAGCCAAGGTGACTGTCCAGATTCTCTCAGCCCTGAATTTCAGTGAAGGCATTGAGAGCTATGGGGGTGGGGCGGGGGTGGGGAATAGAGCCCGTTACTAAGGTATCTTGAAACAAGGCTGAAGAATGATTTTATTTGCTGTAAAACATAAGTTTTATAATAGACTGACACCAGCTGAAGGCTCTGGTGCTAAATTGAACCCTTTGGCTTCTGGTTTTACTAGAGAAAAAATTTATAGGAAAGCTGGTAGGCTTTACCCTAACATATAATGCACATGTAATGACTAATTATTTCTGGTCCTTTACATGTATTTTAACTTACTCAACAGCCTCCTTTATCTTTTGGTAAAAGAATTGATAAAAATAGCTTCAGCCTACTCCAGCAGTTTAATTTTAGTTGGTCTAAGAATAGCTTCGTTAGGGTGGTGAGTTTAAGGGGAAAAAATACATTTGTGTGTACACACACATTCTGCATAACATATTTAATAAAGTACTACGTGGGAGATATGTTAAATTTAATGTGTTTTTCTAAAGTTAGGCATGATCCTATGTATCCAAAAAAATAATATCTTAAGAAGTTATGTTTGCAACCTTGCCACCACTGGAGAGTAGACTTTAAAAAAGTAGGTGGCAAAGACTTTTAGAAGAGTAGTATACATTTAGTTGATAAGGTAAACTTGATTTTGTGAGGAAAGGTGATGAATCTTCTATTTGTGTTTAATTTTGAGTATACATTAACCACATGATTTAGCTTTCATTCTTTCTTCTTTCTTTAAAGGACCATGTTGATGCAGATTATTGAATAATGCAGCATTGGTTGAAAAATATGCCCATTTCATGAGTTAGAGCCAAGGGGATGGGACAGTACATGGTATATTTGAAATCTCATAGTCTTCCAGAACTCTTTCTGGAAGTCCTGAAAAGTCACTGTGTTTCTATAGTATGGCCTAGTGGGGTAATGAAACCAAATAGGACTGGGTTTAGATCCTGTGCTTCTTAGTAGCCATGCAACCTTGACAAATGTGATTGACCTCTGAGAACTTCAGTGTTCTTATTTGTTAACTGTCCGTAACAGTCCCTGGCACAAAGAAATCACTGGTGAGTAAAGTTCCCTTTACTTCTCCTTTATTAGTGTATTTGAAAGCACTTTGCACAATATTTAGCATTTAGTGAGTGCTTAACAAATGTAGTTCTATAGATGTATATTGAATTTATTTAGTCTCTTACCTTTTCCTGTCAGTCCCTCCTCCCCATATATACCATTAATGTAGCCAAATACTTGCAACAGCCAAGAATATGCTTTTTATTTGATTGTCAAATATTTTGTTACCCAGAAATAGAAAACAGCTCGAAGGCGTGGAATGAATCCTACTCTTGTGGTCTTCTGCCCCGTGGTAGGGGTTCTGTGGCTGACCTCAGGATGATTCCTCCACCAAAATGATGTTGGGGCTGCATCAGGGGTGCCCAAGTCATGCCCAACCTAGATGGGCCACCAGTATCAATTTCAGCATTTCCTTCAAGGGCCTCTTCTGAGGTTGTAAGCATTCTCCTCAGCAGCTTTCTTGGCTGAACCTTGGTTGAAACTTGTGGCTGGCTACCTTTCTTCCCAGGCCGGTTCTGTGAAGAAGCCGAGCGGTCTAAAGACCAAGAGCAGGTCACCTTGGGAGTCTGGGATGTAAGTGCGGGGTCTGCACCTTAGCAGCCACCAGTTATGACCTTGAGCAAGTTATTTAACTCCTTGAAGCCTCAGTTTCTCACCTATAAAATGGGGATATGGAGGTTTCTGCCTCATGCTTTTGTGAAATGCTATTTCAGTTAATCATACGAGTAGATATGAGCAGCTCAAAATAACAGCTGTAATAATAAATATTTTTGAGGTCATGTCTGTGTAACACAAGGCTAAATGTTGGGTGGTTCATGCTATGATTTATGTCACTGGAGTACCCGGAATAGTAGTTTTTAGTCGTCTTTTGAACTTCTGCTGTTTATACTATAGTGTTCATACTTTATAGAATTCATTACTTTCCCTGCCTTGTTTTCAGCAACACTGATTGCCATTCTTATAACACCGTAGATGTTCTGCAAATGATTTTGGCTTTTTTATATCATTGGAAAATAATTTGATGAACTATTATTTTTTACATGGCCTAGTTGCTGCTGTAAGGTTATGTATTGCTAATTATAATTTCAATAAAAGGGTGGGAGGGCTATCCTCTCTTTCAGTTTTTTTAATTCACGAAGGCAATCCTTACACTTCTATGGTTTAATAAATCAGAGAGTCACTCTTATGTACTTCAGAAGAATAAGCCTTCTTGTTAAAGTGAATAGATTGGTTGAATTTCTCATAGAAATGACCCCATGGTATCCTGATTTATGGTCTCTTAGGAAACACTAACTATTTTCTTCAAGTGTCATATACTGGTTGCTGTATGAAATGAGGTCTAGGCAGATAAAAAAAAAGCAAAACAGAAGTCATGTCAAAAGCATATGTAAAAACATAGTTCAGTGCGTCTATTTTCCGCATTCTATGAATTGTATAGTAAATCAGTTCCTAAGATAATAGACTGTAGTTCATCAGCCTTTGAATTATCTGACAATGGTTGCTGGCTTATTCATATATTCATGGCATGTTTTTGAAGGGTTTTAGGTAGAACCAGGAAATATTAAGTCATTTTAGGCTCATGTGAGAAGATTGGATCATGTGATTTGTGTAAAAATGCTGTGAAGCTTATAATTCCTAGGTACCATGGATGTCTCTAAATTTTTGTCTGTAGAGCAGTTTTTTTTAAAAGTAGTTCTTTTTAATATAACTGATCTCATTTTTATTATAAAAGTTGTAAAAGCTTGCTACTTAGAGAAATTATGGCTAAGGAATAGCCAGAGGTAAAGAAAATATGCATTTGAAACAAATCCAAGCCATGACAATATTTGCAGGAAAAAAAAAATTGCTTTCAAGGGCAGTTGTCGTACTTGATGCATTCAGAAAAGCCCATGTTATATTTGTAACTCTGACCAAAAATATCATTCCTCCCTTTTACAAGGTAAGGTAAAGTTATTCCCTTCTGCCTGCCTGTGTATCACTGCAGCTGATATTCTAGTTTATAAACTATTTTCATGGGTGAATTACTACCAAAGAATTATCTGTAGTAGCTATCTACAGCTTTAAAACTTACCTAGAATTATTATACTTTCAATAACACTGATGAAACATATACTCTGTGATGGAAAATGCACTCCATCCTACAAACCAGAGGTCAGATGATTACAGACTGGTGGTACAAACGCCTTCTTTGATTGGGAATCACTTAGCTTTTTTACTCCCAGACTCCCTATTGCAGCAAGAAAGGCTGTGCCCTGCTATTTCCCAGAGATGAGAAGTGAGCTTTATATACTAAGAAGCATTTTCTAGGGAATACATGCAGAGGTAGGATATGGTAGAATAGAAATACTTGCTGCCGTGGCCACATGTCTTTTAAGTTTTTGGAAAGAGCTGTGTTAATTTGCTAGGGCTGCCATAACAAGTACCAGCAGCTTAGTGGTATAAAAGCAGAAATGTATTGCTTCCCGTTCTGGAGGTAGATGGCTGAAGTCAAGGTATCAGCAGAGTTGATTTCGTCTGAATGCCGAGGGGAAAGGATGTGTTCATCACTCTCCCCTGGCTTCTGGTGTTTGGGCAGCAGTCTGTGGCATTACTTGGCTTTAGAAACATCACCCTGATCTCCGCCTTCATTTTCCCATGGCATTCTTTTTCTGTGTGTGACGGTGTCCAATTTTCCCCTTTTTATAAGGAAACCAGTCACATTGGATCAAGGCCTACCATAGTGACCTCATTTGAACTTGATTATCTCTGTAAGGATCCTGTCTTCAAACAAGGTCACATTCGAGAGTACTGGGGATTAGGATACTACATATCTTGGGTGCCTGGGTGGCTCAGTCAGTTGAGCGTCCGACTTGGCTCAGGTCACGATCTCGCGGTCCGTGAGTTCGAGCCCCGCGTCAGGCTCTGTGCTGACAGCTCAGAGCCTGGAGCCTGCTTCGGATTCTGTGTCTCCTTCTCTCTCTGCCCAACCCCCATTTGTGCTCTGTCTCTGTCTCTCAAAAATAAATAAATAAATGCAAAAAAATTAAAAAAAAAAAAGGATACTACATATCTTTTATGAGAGAACACAGTTTTACCTGAACAAGGGTTTTGCTGCTAAACCCCTGAGAGCTGCTTGCTGGGACATTGTGCCAATGATGGATATCAAGAAGCGTCATGGTGAGTTTTAACCACCACACATGCCAGCTGTTAGGCTTGCAGTATTGTTAAGCGTCTTGGGCCCATAGGCATACACCTAACTATTCGACCTCGTTGATGAATCTACCAATTGTGATCAGCGCCATTGCTGTGGTTAATACTCAGAATAGCTCATTGTGCTCAAATGTCTTACTTTCTTGCTTTTATGAGGAAATAAGTGGAATACCTTTTTTTTTTTTTAAGTTTATTTATTTTGAGAGAGAGGGAGAGAACGCACGTGCACACGAGCAAGGGAAGGGGTGGAGAGAGAGGGAGAGAGAGAATTCCAAACAGGCTCTGTTCTGTCAGTGTGGAGCCCGACATGGGGCTCGGTCCCATGAACCATGAGGTCATGACCTGGGCCGAAATCAGGAGTCTGTCTCTCAACTGACTAAGCCACCCAGGCACCCCCTAGAATACCTTTTGAACAGTCACACGTCTGCACACAGAATCCCAGGTGAAGTCAAATGTCCTGGCCTTTTGTGAGACACAAATAGAAATAAGTAAGAAAATAATAGTGATGATAGAGCAAGTAAACAGAAATCAGTATATGTTTGTCAGCATAAAGCAGAGGGGTTAAGAATTTAACCTGGTTTCAAGGGGCACCTGGGTGGCTTAGTCAATTAAGCATCTGACTCTTGATTTTGGCTTAGATCACAATCTCATGGTTCATGCGTTTGAGCCCTGCATCGTGCTCTGTGCTGGCAGTGCGGAGCCTGCTTGGGATTCTCTCTCTGTCTCTCTCACCCCTCCCCTGCTTGTGTGCTCTTTCTCTCTTTGTCTCAAAATAAATAAGTAAACATTAAAATATATATATATAACCTGGTTTCAAACCCTGGCTCTACCAGCTGTGTGATATTGGGTAAACTGCTTAATCTCTTTAGCCTCAACTTCTAAATCTGTAACTGAAGGTGAAATTAATAACTTTCTCATAGAGGATTGCTTGCAGCTTAAATGAGATAATACCCCGAAGACTCTGAAGTTCGTTGCCTAACCCGTCGTACCAGCACACTAGCTGAAGGGGAATAAGAAAACCACCAAAAAGGCTGCCGATCCTGTGGACATTGGGAAGCAGGCACTTCCCAGAGCTTGGGGAGACAGCTGGTTCCTTACCTGGCAGTGCTTCTCGCCTGTGTCTGCTGTGGTCCCTGACCCTGTCAGGGTTTCTACTCCTTTCAGCTTTTGTGTCTGGGTACCAGGATACTTGATCTCCGCGCTTGGCACCCAGCTGGGCATCAAGCCTCTTTCTTCTCTTTTAAGTTTCATTCATTGTTTTTTTCAGAGCATTTTTGTCATGAGAGCAGATTACTGGAGGAAAAGGAGGAAAAAAGTATAAACAGAATTTACTTAAGTTCCTAAGTAGTAAATGCTAGTCAATAACCACCCCGCCACCAAAATTCTAGTAGTAGTTTTAGTGTTCTCACACCATGAACTTGGAAATGTATGATTTCTTCTCACTGATGAAATAATAAAAATGTCATGTCCATGCTTTTTGCAGGCGTAGGGAGAAACCAGGGTTTGTCCTTGCTGATTTTTAACTGGCAGAGTCCAATCTTCTACAGGCACATTTTTCCCGTTAGCATTTACTTGGAAATATGGAAATTGTTTGTGTGTGGCTTAGAGCTGTCCCCGTTGGTTGTAGATCATTTTTAAACAACAAAGAGGGGGTTAAATCAGAAACACACGCTGGCATGCTTAGAAGGAGTGTTAATGGAAGTTCAGGGTACCAGGCTGTATTTTTGTAACTTTTATGTATTTTTTTTATCAACTGTGTTTATTTTTAAACTTTTTAAAGGGGAGGCAGGGGTTTTCACAACTTCTAAAATATTTGACCATCATTTTTAAGACTCTTCTATGTATGAGGCCATATGCATGGGGCAGAGATAAGGAAAGCTTCCAATGTAATAAAGGACATAAGACAAGTAGACAGAAGTCATTTGAATGAAAAGAACTGATTCCCAACTGGAGAACTCAAGGAAACTTTTTAGTTTTCTTCCTTGAGGGATGAAACTGATTCTGACAAAGAAAACAGGATGAAGAGGAAGAAAATTCTGAGGAAAAGGCATGACATACACAAAGGTGAAGTGCTGGTCTGATGAATAAAGCTTAGGGATAATTTTGAAAAAGCAGAATGAGAATGGGTTGTAGAAGGTTAGAATTGGAGGACTAAGGGGTATAGATCCCGTGGTAAGGAAATAGGGAGCAACCACTTCGAGCAGGTGCTGTGGTGGGGAGGCTGGTCTGACAGTGTAGAATACCTTGAGAAGATGGTATGGTGATGGGGAGAGCCTTGAAGGAGCTCCTCTAGTATTCCTGGTTTATAGATGTGAGGGCCTGAATGTCGTTAATGAAGGCTGGAACGTGGAGAGAATGACAAGGGGTGTGAAATATTGTAAAAGTGTTGTCAATGAGATTTAATGCAGGTTAGATATGAGAGGGGATCAAAGGTGGCTCCAGTGGTGTGATCCAGAGTTTCTGGGAAAACTGGGTACCATTAGTAAATGTAAGGAATACAGGAAGAAGATGTTAAAATTTAGATGTGTTGAATATGAATGGGTACTATGAGATCATGACATTCAGTTGGATATAACTAACAAGGCAAGTGGAAATATGAGAGACTTAGTATTGTAGATATTGGACTCATTCTTGACAAGACAAGACAAGACAGTTGAGTTCCATGGGGTCGATGGTATTCTGAAGAAACCGTAGAGTTAAAAGCTTTCTGATGTAGAAGATGAAATGAAAACAGAAGAGAAGAGAAAATAAGCTTAGAGCAGAAAAGAGGAGTGCTGTGTCACAGAGAATGATACAGGGGAGAATTTTAAGAATGCAGGGGTGCCTGGGTGGCTCAGTCCGTTGAGTGTCTGACTCATGATTTTGGCTCAGGTCATGATCCTAGGGCCATGAGATTGAGCCCAAGTCAGGTTGAGCATGGAACCTGCTTAAGATTCTCTCTCTCCCTCTGCCCCCCTTCCTCCTTTCATATGTGCATGTGTGCTCTCTTTCTCTCTTTCTAAATAAATAAATAAATAAATAAATAAATAAATAAATAAAGGGTGCATTAGTTGACCGTCTTAAGTGTTCTTGTGAGATTAAGGAGGTTGGCCACCTTTCAGAAAGCACTTTGACTAAGAGCCAGGGGTTCCAGATCAAAGTATATGGAGCTAAGGAGCCTGTAAATGTTAAAAAGTTATAACTGCTACTTATAACGACCTTTTTTCTTGAAATTTTAAAAAATTTCTTTGTTTGAAACATCTTGGTAGATTATTTTTGTTGCTTGGAACTGAAGTTTCTGAAAGACAAATCTTGAATTTTATAATTAAGTAATGTTACTTTTTTGCCCCTGGAAACTTTATGAAGCATTGATAATTAAACTTTGGTTTTAATAATAAAGACAAGCTATGCTTGTGACATAATAGCTGCTTAATTAAATATTTACTTAAATTCCTCTTTTGCCCAGCCTTATCCCTACCTGAGTATAAAAGGGCTATTTACAGAGTAAGGTCTCATTAGATGCCTATTGATCAAATAATATCAAGTTTAAGTTGTAGTTTTAATTTGTGGAAGGAGTAAGTTATTCTGCTTTCCAGAAATTTCTTTAAGTGAAACTCCATATTTTTTATTAATTTTTTTTAATGTTTATTTATTTTGGGGAGAGAGAGAGAGACAGAGCATGAGCAGGGGAGGGGCAGAGAGAGAGAGGGAGACACAGAATCTGAAGCAGGCTCCAGGCTCTGAGCCATCAGCACAGAGCCCCCCTGTGGCTTGAACTCACGAGCTGTGAGATCATGACCTGAGCCAAAGTCGGGCACTTAACCAACTGAGCCACCCAGGTGCCTCAATTGGAGCTCCATTTTTATGAGATATCCTGCATTTGAAGACACTGGAAATTGGCATTCTTCAGAGCCATAGATATAGGACAGGTTAACCATAGATATAGAACAGGTTAACCATACAGAACTGGTTAACGAGATCTGTAACTTGACAGGGACCCTGTGTAAACACAGCAAGTTGCCCTTTTGCGTATTTGCTTTTCCACTTTTTTTTTAAAGCTCTGGTCTTTCATTGCTGCCATCAGTGATGCTACATGAGATTTAGAAAAAAAAAAAAAAAAAGTAACTCACCAACCCTTTACTGAGGGTCTGTATTGTGCTGCTTTGGGGACTGTAGAGATGAATGATACGGTTCTTATCCTTGAAGTATATGCAGTGTAGTAGGGGAGACAGTAGTAAACAGAGAAATTACAATTCAGCCATTATAGTGTATGAACAAAGTCTGGAGCAGGGGGTGTGGGCATGTAGAGGGAGGTGTAAAATCTAGAGAAATTGAAAGGGAGTCCTTAATTTTGTGCAGTTGAGTTAAAGATTGTCAGATAACAGCAACCTAAGCACTTCACAAATGATAAAGGTTTCAAAAGATTGTTTCCTTTACTATTTCTGCTTTTTTAAAGGAAAGAAGAAAGGACTCAATTAGTCACACAAATACAGTAACACTTAAAATTATTTAAGTCAAGGAGTTAGGAGTTAGGATGATTTTTCCATGGCAGCCAAAGTTAAATTTCTCCTCAACTTTCCTACAAGGGCCAAATAAATATTCAAATGATAGTATTTGGCATTTCTATTTATTTTATCCTTGGTGTTTGGGATTTCTATTTCTTTTCTTTCCCAGGGGGAGAAGAATATAGAATGTGGATATACATACACCATTCTTAAATATATGGATTGTGTACATGTCTTATCCACTCTTAGAAAATCTACCCATAAGTTTATGATACCTAGCACAGAATCTTGTTCAGTTCCTAACAGGAATTTAGTTTGTATGATTGATTGAGAGCTTGGCAAACAGGAAGGGGATGTAGATCCTCAGATTCTCAGTAATTAACAGAAATATTCAGAAATATTCTAGGATACAAATGTGCTGCCTCACTCCATATATGATTTGTAAACCTATGAAGTAGACAAATAAGGAGGTGATTGTATTCATAGCCAAATGATTTTTCTCTTTATGAAAGGATTCACCTAGGGTTCCTTTAATTAGGTAGTTTACCCAGTGCATTTAAGTGTTAGTTTCCAGACCATTAACTCTTTGACAGAAGAATGGAGGGGCAGAGAAGCTTAAACCAGAGTATTGGGAACAAGCTTCTAGATTGTATTGTTCATAATGGAGCAAAAAGAAGGATGAATGGTTTCCTTCAGTGTTGACTTCTGGGAAAATATAATTTCCTTTTCATATCATATGTGAGTACTATCTCTATAAGATACAGTTGATAGGGAAGTGTAGGTTTCATCTGAGACATAATGCATTAAATGTAGACTTAGGTGTTCCAGAATGGTAATCTTTGAGGCAAGGCATGTTTCTGTAGCTGATGTAAATAATATTCCATAAACCTGTTTTGGGATATTAGATAAATTATACATGGCCTCTGAATATGTGGCCAGATTGAATGCAGGTACATGGATGATGAGCATCGTATGAGGCCAAATCCACCTTCACTGAAATAACTACCAAATACAGAATATCCAGATTAATTTATTCTGGGACAGCATAATTAGATCAATAACAGAATATTGGTATAACAAGCGGTAGAGTCATCGTAACAAATACATTTATATTGAGACTTGGGCTAGAAAGCAATTGTCACCATATAAGTGGCTATATGAGGGAGTAAAATAAAACTATTTAAGATAAATATGGGTGATAAAAAACAGAATTATTCAATTTATATTTGTAACTATCTGAAAGTTATTAGCCCTTTCTTATAATGGGCTTTAAGAAATTTCAAGTCTCACTTGAGACTTGGATAAATTTTAATTGGATGTAGAAGCTGGCATCTCTAGAATCAATCTTTAAAAAATGGTTTATGGCTCTTTCTCTGGGGATTAAAAAGCAATACAAACTATTAATAGAAATTGAGCTAAAATGTCCTTAAAATTCAACACCACAGAAATTAAGTGACCTAAAAAGCGACATGAACTGTTTTTGAAATGTTTCAGAAGAAGTGGCCGAAGATATAATTAGTGTACTCGTATCCTTTCAAAAAAGAATTTCCCAGGGGCGCCTGGGTGTCTCAGTTGGTTAAGTGTCCAACTTCAGCTCAGGTCACGATCTCGCGGTTTGTGAGTTTGAGCCCCGCATTGGGCTCTGTGCTGACAGCTCGGAGCCTAGAGCCTGCTTTGGATTCTGTGTCCCCTCGCTCTCTGCTCCTTCCCCACTTTCTCTCTCTCTCTTTCTCTCTCAAAAATAAACATGAAAAAAAATTTCCCTGATTTTATTATAGTGCTTGCCTGAAAAGTGGTTGCCAATATAATTTTATTTTTATATATAAGATCATGTTAATCACAACAAAATGACTTGTGTTTACAATAAATTAATAATCAAGCATTATGCACTCTTCTTTCACTTGTCCATTTACTTGTTCAGACATTTACTGATCACGCTCTGTATACTGCTCTAGAGGAGACCCTCTGTAGTGGAGGCAAAACTTGTAGTAGATGTTACACTTTCCCATCCAGTGTTCTTCCTCACTGCTACTTGCTACGTCTGAAATTCAGTTCAAAATTATAATTTACGTAATCTTTTCTTGTCTATTTTGTTTAGATATTATAATAAGCCTTTTTACTAAGCCTGGTTTGGAGTTAGTGAGTTTTCAGTTTATTTTCTAACATGTATTTTTTCTTTCCTGTTGACATTTTAGTGTATGGGTTTTCCCTAATCAGCTTTTTTTAATTTTTTAAAATTTTTTAACATTTTATTTATTTTTGAGACAGAGAGAGAGAGAGAGAGAGAGCATGAACAGGGGAGGGTCAGAGAAAGAGGGAGACACAGAATCCGAAACAGGCTCCAGGCTCTGAGCTATCAGCACAGAGCCCGACGCGGGGCTCGAACCCACGGACCGCGAGATCATGACCTGAGCCGAAGTCGGACGCTCAACTGACTGAGCCACCCAGGCGCCCCCCTAATCAGCTTTTTTTAAAAGTGTAAATCTGTATGAGTTGAAAGTTTTGCCCATTAGTATATCAAGTTACACTTAAACTGCTACATCACCTCTCTTCTTGGTGTTAGCCACCACTTTCAAGATTTCTTACACTCTTTAATCCATTATGCACTGATTTTTTTCTAATGGAAAAAGAAAGAGCTCTCAATCGACTTTATACCCTGAGAGAAGATAATAAGACTCAGAAATTAATTATTTATAAATATACTAGTATTTAGATAGTAGGTGAAAGCATCTATTGTATGAAATAATATATATTACAGCTAGTCACCAGTAGTATACATTGGCATAAGGAAGAAAATTCCAAATCCAGCTCAATAAATTGCTTCTTGAGAGTGTACTGAGTATCATGCTGTGTACTTTATAAGATAAACAGAAAGCCTCAGATCTTGCTTTTCATATCATTGTAACCTGGTTGGGAAGAGAGTCATAGTACATTACATGGCAAACATTACAAGGAGGTGGGAAATAACTGCAATAAAATTCCTTGACTGCACAGAAGGCATCGTTGCTTAAAGAGAAGGTTGCATTGCAAGTCATTTAAGGGGTTGAGATCTCTGAGGAGGAAATGGACATTTTGAGATAGTTCCACATGATGAAGAAAAGCACAGAAATAGTATAAAAATGTAAGATATAGAAGTGGCTAGAAATAGGTTATTGTTTTTTATTTTTAAATTTTTTGTTTTTAATGTTTATTTTTGAGAGAGAAAGAGAGAGACAGAGACAGAGAGAGAGAGTGGGAGACACAGAATCTGAAGCAGGCTCTAGGCTCCGAGCTGTCAGCACAGAGCCCGATGTGGGGCTTGAACTCACAAACTGTGAGATCATGACCTGAGCCGAAGTCAGAGACTTAACTGGCTGAGCCACCGAGGGGCCCCAGAAATAGATTACTTTTAAAAGAGTTTTATTGTTTTTATTGCTTCTAGTTTTATGGTTTTACTAACACAAATAAGACGTGCACATAGGCTGTCTATTCATTTTCTTCACTGTACAGCTTGACGTTGGGATTGGTGACTCTGACGGCCACGTGGGCTGCCCTTTCCACAATACGTTGAGGTTCTTGGAGGAGATATCATGAGTAATCTCTGTACAGTGAGATTTGTTGCACGTTCGCAGCACTTCAGACTCCCTGACGTGGATTAGGGACTTCCGGGAGCCACTGGGCAGTACGTGTTTTGTTTTCATGTTGCTCCCGTAACCAACGTTGGGCATCAAGAGCTGGTGCTTGAATCGTGTGCACACCCTATTGTCAGTGCCTCTGGGTTTCTGCCACTTGCACTTAATCGTGACTTGTCGTCCACCTGGTGACCGATGAACTTCTTAGTCCTCTTTTTAATGATCTTGGGCTTCACCAGAGGTCTGAGGGTGGCTGTGATGCCAAGTGGGGGATGGCTGCCACCTCCACAGGCAGCGCCAAGGAGGAGGGGGCAAGTTTTTTTGCTTCTAGACATTTTCACAAATGATTATTTGCATTTTTTTCTTTGTTTTGAACCTGAAGTCTCTAGGTATAGATAAGGGTTGAAGGCAGGAGTAGATTCTGTGTGTGTAATCAGTCCTTGACAGTTGCCTGGAGCTTAGTGGTTTTGGGGCTGGAGTGTAAAGGTAAGTTGGGGATTCATGTCAGAGATGACTAACATGTAAGAAATAATCCTGTCTTTCAAATTTCCACTGAGAAGAGACATAAGACGACCATGCTAGGAATGCACAGTGTTTGCTGCAGCCATCTTTTGTATTAGATAGAAATACCTGGGGTAGGTGTTTGTATAATTTGAATATTCTCTAAATTAGGCCAGTCCTTGCCATGTATGTCTCCTTAATCTCTGTTCATTTTGGAAGAGCTAAAACTCTGAGAATTTATATACAGAGCCTTTTTCTGAAGAAACTGGCAATGTTTTGTTCCTTGTAATGATACTTAGTTTTGTTTTGGATAGGAAGAACAAATGCCACTCAGCCTAATGAGAGAGAAGACTAAGTATAATCAGTTGTTCTTACGTATTACTTCCTTTAAAAGCATAGTAAAACTGGGTGTTTTCCCCTCTGCTGTGGTCAAAGGAAGTTAGGCTGCTTGCTGTCAAATATTAGAAGATTATGATTTTTCTGGGGCGCCTGGGTGGCTTAGTCGGTTAAGCGTCTGACTTCGGCTCAGGTCACGATCTCACGGTTTGTGAGTTCGAGCCCTGCATCAGGCTCTGTGCTGACAGCTCAGAGCCAGGAGCCTGCTTCTGATTCTGTGTCTCCCTCTCTCTCTGCCCCTCCCTCGCTCATGTTCTGTCTCTCTCTCAAAAATAAATAAACATTAGGGGCGCCTGGGTGGCGCAGTCGGTTAAGCGTCCGACTTCAGCCAGGTCACGATCTCGCGGCCTGTGAGTTCGAGCCCTGCGTCAGGCTCTGGGCTGATGGCTCAGAGCCTGGAGCCTGTTTCCGATTCTGTGTCTCCCTCTCTCTCTGCCCCTTCCCCGTTCATGCTCTGTCTCTCTCTGTCCCAGAAATAAATAAACGTTGAAAAAAAAATAAATAAAAAAAAATAAACATTAAAAAAAATTAAAGAAAAAAGATTATGATTTTCTTTAAAGCATAGTGGATGAGATTTCAATTTGTCTTTCATATCAAAGGCAAGGGTGTCATGTTTATAAAGTTCCATATTTAAAGCTGTTTTAATTTTGAACAACATAGAAATTAATTATAACTTACACTAATAAAATAACTATTTAGAAAATAACACAAATACTATATACACAAAATATTGAATCTCAAATTGAGTCTATAAGATCCTCTTTCAAGCATGGAAAGTTTTATGTTTTTCAACAAGGTTTTTATGAAACAGAAATCAACTATTTCTTATTTATTTTATGCAGTAAATATTTATTGAGCACCATGTGCTAGGTTTTTCTAGACATGGGGGTGCAGAAAAACCTACTCTTGTAGAGATTACACTGTAATAAATTAATGAGGCTTTTCATTGTCTTATATTTCACAAGAATGGTATTAATTTGGTTGGTTATCATTTGATGTTACTTAAGCTAATATTCTGCACAAATTATAATCAGTGTTTTGCCAAAAAAATACAAAAAATCAGTGTAAATGTGTATGTTATGTGGAATATTTTAAGAGAAATTGTTTAGGGGCACCTGGGTGGCTCAGTCGGTTAAGCATCCAACTTCAGCTTCAGGTCATGATCTCATGGTTCGTGAGTTCGATCCCACATCGGGCTCTGTGCTGACAGCTCGAGCCTGGAGCCTGCTTCAGATTCTGTATCTGCCTCTCTCTCTCTCTCTCTCAAAAATAAACATTAAAAAAATTAAAGGAAATTGTTTAATTATTATTTTTAAACAAAGGACAGATATGAAATGTCATATATTTGCAAATTTTTTTAGAAGCCCAAAATATGATTCTTCAAATTATAGTGGTAAGAGCTTATATACATCTTTCTGAATGGAACCATTTATAATATGAAAAATATTATTTAATATTAGATTCTTGCTATAGGTAAAATTAGTGTACTTTTGAGGCTTATTTGAAGTTTTCTATACCATGCTCTGCTTTCTAAGATATTTTAACATATTTGCAATTCTAGAAGAACGTTAGTGCCTTATTTTTTCTTCTTCAGTAGCTTCTACCTCTTACTGACTGAAAGTAAGATCAGTTAGTTATCTTAGACTAGCTTGAGTTTTATTTCAACCACATCTCTCTATAATTGTGATTGTATGGAGAAAATTGATTCATGAATCCTTATGTTCCTTGGGAATTAAAAACAAATCCCATAGGAGGTAAGGAATTACTTTAAAGTAATGGAGCAACTGGAAATCTGCATGTAGTACAACTTGTCCATTTAATGGAAACAGACTTAACTAACTCTTTTGAATGAAAGGCGTATTTGAAATGACATGAAATCGATTTGAAATGTGGATAGAACTAAAATCAAGTGGTGTTTTATTAACTTGATCTATTGGTTGTTTTCTGTATCATATGGGACAGCTGTGTCAAAGGCAGTTAAGATAGAATTTTGGAGGCAGCCTTTTACATGTGATAAAAGGTTGTCCCTAGGCTTATTGACATCATTGGCCACATTAAATTATAAACCCTTGACTGGCTTGGTCTGTCTCCCTCTCCTTTCTCTCTTTCTTTCTTTCTTTCATTCTTCTTTTATAAATATTTTATAAATATTTCTTTTATAAATATTTTATATTTTATAAGCCACTAGAAAAATATCGAAATTAGGTTTTTCCTTTTATAAATATTTTATTTTATAAATTTTGTAATTTTTTATATTATATATTTTATATATTATATATATTATATACTTTTTATAATATTTATAAATTTTATAAATATTTTATAAGCCACTAGAAATATTTTATTTTATAAATTTTATAAATTTTTTATATAATATATTTTATATATTATATATATTTTATATATTGTAATTTTTAATAATATTTATAAATTTTATAAATATTTTATAAGCCACTAGAAAAATACCAAAATTAGGTTTTTTTCATATAAGAAATTTGACTGATATGAAGCGTGATTTTTTTATGATTAAAGACTGGTTTAAGAAACAGTGAAATCACTTCTAACCTCTGTCCCTAGAATATCAGTTTTCATTTTTGATTATTCGATTTAAGTAGTATATATAATTTGCTGATTGCAATCATACCATAGATCTAGTTGTTATCATTCTGTGGAAACTCGGTTTTTAACAAACCTATCAGACCAGTACATTCATATATTCCCTATTCACTTTAATAATGATTACAACCATCTCTTCCTTTCAGTGTGTGGGAACTCAGCTACTTAGTACTTAAGACAATATGTATGTTTAAAAATTTCTTAGTATCTATCTAGTTTCTGCTTGAATGTTTATGTTTATCGAGAACTCACTACTGTGTAACAGCAGCCTGATATATTCCTGGGCATCTTTAGTAGTTGCTCTGTTACATTGAGTCAAAATACTCTTTTCCTTATACTTTCCCTTATTAAGCCTTGTGAAACAACACAGAAGTCAGCTAATCTCTTTGCCCAGTGACAGCCTTTCAAATGTTTTAAGCCAATGGTTCTATCTACTCTTTAGCTTTTTTTCTTTTAGTTTGAACATCCCATTTCCTTTGTTCAGAAGTTTATGTGGCTTTATTTCTAAGTCCCTAACTATTCTGGTCACCTTTCTCTTGACATATTCCATTTAATCAGTGTCACATTTAATATCTAGCCCTATACTGAACACTACCATGAAACCACTACCTCCCTTGACCTATCAACTGTATTTCTGCAGTTTCATAAGCTTTTCTGGCAGCCAGTTTACACTACTGGGCTTGGTCAATTTTTTCCCCCATCCTTCCTCCTCTTTTAAGCTGTATTTCCTTCTGTTGTCTTTTCTATATGCAGTCATTGTTTTACCATAATTTTCAGACTTCAAGTTTTAAGTCTGCTTTATTGATTTTGTTGGTATAGATTCATTCATTTATGTGTGATTTTAACAAGTATTTATTGAGCTCCTATATGCCGGGTATTCTAGCGGGTGCCGATAGATCATAATGGTCAAGATGTAGTACCAAAATGTATTTCCTCCGGTGTCTTGTGACCCTGATTATGCCATTAGAGGGGAATGATAATAAAGAAGATGATGATGATGGTTATAGCCAACGATTATTAGGTGCTGCTATATCTAGCTCTAACGACAGTCCTTAAGGTGTAGGTGCTATTATTATTCCCATTGTACAGATGAAGAAACTACAGCTCATAGAGATAAAGTAACTTGTTGATGGCCAGCTGGTGGTTGGCAGAGCTCGCATCACAGTCCAGATGATGGCGTGCAAAGTCTGTTGTTTTAACCATTCTGCGAAGATAGGAACAAGGTAGAAGTTTAAGTAACGGAAAGACTTTGCTTTTCAGCATGAATGGCAAAGACTTCTTTGAAGAAATGGGATTTTGAGGGAGATGTTTCTAGCAGAGAAACTATCACTAGATGGGTGGGGGTGGGCACGAGGGTGGAAGAGTACAAAGCATTAAAGAGGAATCCCATTTGTTCAGTTTAGCTATACCATGAGATACATATAGGCATGCTGAAATGTAACAGGAAAAGGAACTAGAGACAGATTGTTGAGTACCCTATGTATCATGCCCATATAAGTGTGTTGTGTTGGTAAGAAGAAATCATGAATAGTTTTTGAGTGAGGGTGTTCCGTAGTCATATCATGCCTTAAAAATACGATCTTGTAACATTCAGGAAGGATTACAAAGGATGCATATAGATGATCAGACTGGGAACAAATTCAGGGCTTGAATAAGTAATCAAACTAAGAGGTAATGAGAGCCAGACTTACCAGTTATCAGTGGAGGGAACATAAAGAACAGGTATGAAAAAGACAGGACATTGCTTCAATTGTTTTGAGTTTGAAACCAAATGACTATTGGAAGAAGCAAGAAGTAATAAATGAAAATGAAGATGCTGCTAACGGAAACAGTCAGATCTGGTTGAGGATTTTTTTTAGGAAGATGAGGAGTAGTTGACCTTTAAAAAATGTTGAATTTGAAGTATTGCTGTGAAATCCAGATGGAATTATCTCACAGGCAATTTGAGAATCAGTGATATGGAAGAAAAGGTAAGAGTGGTAGATGGGAACCACTTTTAGATGTAAAGGGGTAGGTGTAAAACATGGTGCATGAGGGCAAGAGGGCACATTGCAAGTGCTACTTCTAGGCTTGGAGATGACTGAAGGGATTTTCTGAAAGTAGTCTGTGACAGATATCAGCTTGGCTGTTTTCATAAAGACTTTGTGTATAATTTCAACTTAAGCTCTTTGTTCATGCATTTCCTGATTTTTTTATGCTACATTCCATGAGTGGGTCAACCTCAAACACTTCATTACTAAGACCAGATGCTAATTCCACTATCTTGGCCAAAGTTTCAGATTTTCCTTTAAATTTAACAGCCAAATCCTTGCCTTATTTTCATTTCTTTCATCACTTGGCTTGAATTCTTCATAGTTCTCTCTTTGAACTCTTTTCTTTTGTAGTCTGCAATTCTGTCTCTTCTGATTGCATGTTCTTAAGTGTTTCTTACCCGGTTGGCATCTTGTGGCCCACCATCCTATGCATGCTTCATCACCAGGTAGGCTGCATCTTCTGATTTCATTGAGGTTTCTGTAAAGTATTGTAGTTTACCTGTGTTGCAAAATGTAGCTTAATTTATATTATTTGATAATCATTTCTTTGGGATTTCCTGTGTGGTCTTTAGAGTATTAAGAAACCAATGGCCTTCCATGCCTCTGGCAACCAATCAGCTTTGTACTGTTTAGTGGTAAGATTATTACATTTGAAAATATTTAGGGGCGCCTGGGTGGCTCAGTCGGTTAAGCGGCCGACTTCGGCCCAGGTCATGATATCGTGATCTGTGAGTTCGAGCCCCGCGTCAGGTTCTGTGCTGACAGCTCAGAGCCTGGAGCCTGTTTCAGATTCTGTGTCTCCCTCTCTCTGACCCTCCCCCGTTCATGCTTTGTCTCTCTCTGTCTCAAAAATAAATAAACGTTAAAAAAAATTAAAAAAAAATATTTAAAATCATCCTTTAAAAAAATTTTTTTTAATGTTTTTATTTATTTTTGAGACAGAGAGAGAGCATGAGCAGAGGAGGGGCCGAGAGAGAGGGAGACACAGAATCCGAAGCGGGCTCCAGGCTCTGAGCTGTCAGCACAGAGCCTGACGCGGGGCTGGAACCCATGGACTGTGAGATCATGACCTGAGCTGAAGTCGGATGCTTAACCTACTGAGCCACCCAAGTGCTCCAAAATCATCTTTTTTTTTTTTTTTTTTGTGGAATACTATCCTTTTAATTTTACAGATTTTAAAGAAACAAGAATTCTCTTGGGGCACATCTGACCTCATATTTAACTTTTGAAGGGAAAGTGTGGCTCCTCTGACAGTTAGGGTCAGGAATTGAATTCTCTATTATCCTTGAATTTTAAAGGGGTCATAACAGTCAATCCATTATGGGAAATCTCTCTTTAAGTTTTATTGATGTTGGCAACTGTTCTGCTGAAGATAAATATATTTTTGCTTACTCTGTCCTGGGAAGAAGCAGAAGTGAAAGGTTGTAGGCTAAAGATACTGAATTAACTGCACAGTGAAGGTGTGACCCAGTAAATTTAAGGAGCCCAATATGCTTCAGTTTGACATGTTGAATTCATCTGAAAGATAATGCTGCCCATTCCCAGGAGAGAGTAATGGGCTTCATTAATTCCCATTATATAGGATGATTCTTTACAGGTGCATGGGCTGAGGTTTAGTGAGTGTGGTTTATTGGAAAAAGTCTATTTCTCCCTCTACTTCTGGAGGATTCTAATAGACCTATGTTAGCTTCACACCTCTCCCCTTTATAAGCAGACTCCTCATCTTTGCATTTCCACAACTGAATGTACAAAATTTATATAAAAGGAAGTTTGCTCACTTAAAATTTTTTGTTGAGTTGAATGTGTTAGCTATTCTTTTTCTAATTCTTCACTTTAGAAGTGAGCACTGAAATATCCATTTAGAGAACATTTTACTTGCTATAAAATGTATGAACCTCAGGACATTAGGAAAACCTAAATCATTTCAAATGACCAAACAGCAGTAGCTAATTTCCTTTTAGTGAAGTTAAGCTTCACTTGTAAAGACTTCATTTAAAGTTGAAAGGCACATATGGAGTGCCTTGTTCTCTATTACCATCACCCTAGAATCAGGGGCTACTTTAATATTCGTTAATTTCTTGAGGGCCGCAGAGTTTTTAAGGGATTGCCAAAAAATTTCCAAAAAACTCATGAATAGATGGTACCTTGGTGACGATTTTAAAAGGTTGTGGTCTCTGAAACCTAGTGTGAGTATGTGATAAGATAGAAAGCAGGGCCAATAAAATAGACTTCCATTATCTTCCGGTGCATGTATCGAGAATAGCTCTATTACCTCAAAGGACCACCAAAAATCTGTTTTTTTTTTACTTCAAATAACATTAGGCTGAGTTAAGGTTTGTTAAAAAGGGATTAAAGAAGAAAATTGAGGTGATACAACCAAACTTTCATCCTTCATGAACTGGGATAGTTAGAACTACAAAATAAAGCTGATGGCAGGTAGCTTTCATAAGATTAACAATAAAGAACAAAGGAGGAGAAAAATAGGAAATCTATGATTGGCTGGGGCCACCTAGTCAACCTTGTTTGGGGTCAGAAGGTCCAAATTGGTTTAGCTTTGGGAATTGGCTACCTTGAGAGATGGAGCTTCTACTCATGCTGGGACATTTACAGGAACACATGGGTTATCTAAATTTAAGCTTGCTAATGTGGTATCCTAGGTAGGAACAGCTCACTCTTGGGCCCAGAAATTTATTTCAAGAGATGAGCAGACTTTTTGACTATAGTTGTTTCTCACAATAAAAAGGGCAGGTTTGTAAATTAGTAAACTTCCAGTGACTAGAAATGTTTAGTAGAGATTGGAAAAATTAGAGAAGATTCTAACTGGAATCTTTTCTGAGAAGAAAGATTGGATAAGGTTTGCTTAGGCAAATAAAATTTTTCTTCTGCTTTTTCCAGTCCACACTCTAGAAATAGTTCAGGTTGAATTGTTGAAGCAGAGGTGGCACGGTGTATATGAACATGGGAATAAAAGTCAGAGGAGCCAAGAATTTTCCTTCTATAAAACTCTATTTTGTACATTTACCTGGTAGCTAAGACATTTTCTACTTTTCCTAAAACCACTTTTGTGTTTATTTTACTGTTATATAATATTCTTTTAGGAATTGAGCCTATGGTTCAGTAGTTCTGTATAATGCTATTTGGCCCGTATCATGTAATAATTCTTGAATATGAGTCTTTGTAAGTGGAATGAAAAAAGGCCATTTGTGCTGTAAAAATCTATTGCCTTTGACAAAGGAAAAAAGAATCACTTTCTGTGTGTCAGTGTTTACTACCGGTGACTTGTTTGCATCAAATTCTTCACCGTTGTTCATCAGATCAATTACGTCCTTAGTCATTATACTTTGTTTCACTCCTCAATGAGAGTAAGCACAGGAGGCCATAAAAGAGGAAATTGACACATCAGTTACTCCATAGTATGGACTTCTCTACTTCCTTAAGAACCCAAGTTGATTAGCTGACCCTGATAACTGTTATCTTCTAAAACTCTGGATCAGTTGCCTTTTGTTGTCTGCCATAGACAAGATAGAAATTAGAGTCTAAAATTTTCCATTATCCCAAAGGTCAGCCGGCACATTCGAGAACCACTGATGTGTGCCACCAAGTTTGAGCCTGCCGGTGAGAACCTGCAGAGAGGCAAAAGGCAACTGATCCGGAGTTTTAAAAGATGACAGTTATCAGGGTCATCCAATCAATTCAGTTCATTTGGGAGTAGGGAAGGCCACATTATGGAGTAATTCAAGTTCCAGCTTCTTCTTTTATTCACTTGTAAGCTCAAGCTTGGCGGCACATGCTAGTTATTCTTCAGTGTGTAGGTTGACCTTTGTGATAATGGAACATTTCAGGCTCTTATTTTATCTTCTGTGTCTTTGGTAGCATTTTTTGTATTGTGTCCAGCAACATGCTTTACTTACATTTACACCTTAGAGGAAGAAGGGAGCTGGAGTGATGATATTAAGGAGGGAGTCAAATCGCCTATTTTTCCCTGTGTCTTATCATTCAATGTTTGTATCTCCCATTTTCTTCATGGAAATAGTTTAGCATTTCTTAGACATGGAGCTTAATTTCTGGACTTCTCGGACCTATGTTTTATTTTTTGCTTTATGCTAGTATTGCCATAGAACTGCTGACTTGCCATGTTTTAGTTTTATATTGTAAGTTAATCAATGAGAAAAATACAATTTCAAATACTTCCAGATGATGTATATTATAAAAAAGTAATTTCTTTTGTCCTTGTTCCTGTTGTGGTCTTTTCCCTCAATATAAGTTTTCCATAGTAAGTCTTTGCAGAATAAAAATTGTTTCTTACTTATGGGAGGTCTAAAAAAAATGATGGATGGCTTAACTTTAATGCTTCCATCTTTTCAAACAAACATAACAAAATTTTGCCTAACTCTTCCCATGTGCATGGTCACGTGCTATAGACCATGATCCAATAGAAAAGTTAATTATGAGGTTCTCTAGGTCATTGGTAACAGTGAGCATGGTTGTAGGTGAAGTATTTGTGTTTATTTCTTGTGTAAATATATGCAGAGAATGACATCCCTTGCTTTGATTGTCAGCATTTTTAGGGCTCTGTGAATCTCTGTAATACTTAGTACGATCGTGCCTGCTAAGAGTCATTTAACAAATACTCTGTGATGTTAAATAGTGTTCTAGCATGTTCAGCCATCATTTATTTACTCTCTCATATTCAGCCTATTAGAATTTTAGGATGGAATGGGGCTTTTCCTGAAAAGAGATCTGTTTGAACCTCATGAACTACAAGCTAATTAATATGAAAATAAAAAAACTGCATTATTGGTGATTAAATATGCATCTATAAACTTCATCTCCAATCTAAAATAGTTGCAGTGGGTAAACTTTCTTACCATTATCATGTATTTTTATTATTTTTAATCGTGCTGTGTAAAGATAAATTCACAGTAGGCATAAAGTTAAGATCTAACCTTTTCTAAATAATTCCTAAGAATTAGTATAATTGGCACTCTACAGTGTTTCACGTAGTTTTTAGGATTATTTATATTTCATCCTAGATGTGAGGAAAATGTTTAAATTACAGCATTTACAATATTGCTTAGAAATGACCATCCAGCTACTGGTGTAATGCTTTCTTTTCAAGGAAGACTGCTGCTTTAGTAGAGCGCCTAGCTAGCTCAGTCAGTGGAGTGTGCGACTCTTGATCTCGGGGTCATGAGTTCAAGGCCCATGTTGTTAAAAAATAAAATCTTAAAAAAAAAGTTTCAAAAAAAAAAAGACTAGTGATTAGGACACATTTTTTTCCATTCCTAAATAACTCTAATGATTGGAAATTTTTTATTTTAATTAAAAGTTAATTTTCTTATCACTTTCAACATTAATGGCTCTTTTGTCAGACTTGACATCTCTTATTTTCTAACCATTTAGATAACATGGTTCCTAGATCCTTCATTCTTTTGGTATTCTTGTGGATATTCTCCAGTTTATCATGGTTCCTTTTGAAGTGGGGTATTCTGAACTAGACACTGCTGATGACCTCATATTGCTTTCTAAGGAAACTGTATATGTTTATTAACTTACCTTATGTTTGTATTAATTATTCTTGCATACAACTTATAATATTGATTCTTAATGGCCTTATGAATAATTAAAACACTCATTTTGTCTGCTATTAAGCCACAGTTCTCTCATCCTTTACTGGTACAATTGATTTATAGACTTGGAGTCTAGGTTTTTATATTCAAGTATGCTAAATGTAATTTTTCTTGTTTCTTTTTTTTTTTGTCTCTTGGAAATGTTTTGAATATTGACACAGTAAATGGAAGAGTGACTGTGTCCTTAAATTTTGTGCCTCACTCTAGTTCTGGCCCTGCTCTCTTCCTTCCTTACCATTTTTATTTTCTTGGAACTAAAGGATTCATAGCCTCAACTTGAAAATATTGTTTTAATTAAATAAATTCATAGTAATAGTGATGATAACAGCTCTCTTTTAAAAGAGGGAGAAGTAAGCCTCGTTTTACAAGTGAGGGGAATTAAACTTTAAGTAACTTCATTTGCATGTTGATTTATTCAATAATATATTCATTCAACAAGTCACTTATTGGATACCTGCTATGTGATAGGAACCTGGGAGTTTGTTAAAAAATAGATGTAGCTTCTGCCTTATACCTCTTACAAACTGCTTTATAATTTTCATCAAAAGTACTTTTAATACAATGGGTTATTATTCAGAACTAAAAGGAAATGAGCTGTTGGGGAGACTCTCTGGCACAGTTGGTAGAACATGCAACTCTTGATCTTGGGTTGTGAGTTCAAGCCCTAAGTTGGGGGTAGAGTTTAGACAAAAAAAAAAAACCAAAAAAAAACAAAACACAAAACCCAAAATGAGCTGTCAAGCCATGAAAGGACATGAGGGAATCTCCAAAGCATATTACTCACTGAAAGAAACCAATCTGGAAAGGCTCCACACTGTATGATTCCAACAATATGACATTCTGGAAAAGGCAAAACTATAGAGACAATAAAAAGCCTAGTGGTTGCCAGGGGTTAGGGAAGAGGATGGGGCGAGTAGGCAGGGCACAAGGAATTTTTAGGGCACTGAAACTATTCTGTATAGCATAATGGTAGCTACATGTCATTTAACATTTGTCAACAACATAGAATGTACACCACTAAGAGTGAACTCTAATGTAAAGCATGGTTGTGGGTGATAATGATGTGTCAGTGTAGGTTTATTGATCTTAACAAATGTATCTCTGGTGTGGGATATCGATGGTGGGGGAGTTTGTAGGGGGGCAGTGGGAACTGCTGAGTTTTGCTATGAACCTGAAACTGCTTTAAAAACAAGTTCTATTTTAAAAAGTATGCTTATATAGCCTATTTTTTCTCCCCCTTTTTGGGGAGATGGGGGAGGGTTTATAATATCAGGTTTCAGAAGTACCAAACTAAAACTCAGATGTGTTCCTTGGTTATACCCTGGGTATATAGACTATCCCCTGGGTTAGAAGCCATTAATGTTGTTAGCTTATGATACCAAGTAAAATGTTTCTGGGTGATTTTGTGGTAAATTGATTTCCAGTTGAGCATCTCTTCCAAATTCCCAGTAGCAAATGGAGAATTTGACAATATTATCAAACATGGGTGTATTTTTTCTGAAACAGTTTTAGAGTTTTATAAAAATGCTTGTGACTATCCTACTGTGGTAGAGTTATTTTGTCCTTAGTACAGCTGAGTACATTGCAGTAGGTGGTGTTTTCCATTTTCTATGTGGTGGTCTGGCCATGACCAAATAAATTATCCTCATAATCCTTACATAGCCTGGGACAGATCCACAGTCTGAATCCAGGTGTGGGAGAAAATGCTAAAAAAAAGACGAGAAGGAGGGTGGAGGGGGCATCTTAAAATCCTTCTTTGAAATGATGCTAGAAGGAAACTAGAGTGTTCTGAAGAGTTTTAACTTTAGTGTTCTTTTATGGAACTGAAATTAACCTGTGGTAATACCTCTTCTATCATTGTTTCTGGAAAATGACATGTTCTATAAATTAATTCTTATATTAGCATTTTATATTCTGAAACATTTCCCTTAAAAGTTGGTGGAAAATCTTTCTAAAATGTATTTCATATTTGCTTTCCTGAACATTCATCTTTTTACATGACTCAGTACTATCATTATGATTATTAATTTTTTTTTTCCTGTAACATGTAGCCATATTCAGGAACTCATCATACATATAGGAAATGTTTTTCCCACACAAAATGGCCACAGGCTTACGGTTTTATTTTTGTATTTTAAGAAAATATCTTTAATATTTTTTCCTTCATAATTATGCTGCCAGGTGTTACTTTTGCTTTTCATGAGCACTGTAACAGGCTTTCCACATTTCCTGATTTGTTAAATCCAATTTGCTATGGAATAAAAAATAAGCGTATTTAGCTTGTTAGTATTTCTAAGTGTGAGTGGACAACTATTAGCGTAGATATTTTCCTTGGCTTAGAGAAAGATAAGTAAAAATCTACAGTTGGGGAACATACAATTGTTTTAGGATTTGGACCTTTTGGTAGTTTTTCATATTGACTCTCATTCTTTATTTCTACAGGGAAACCCCAAGTATTCCTGTTTCTGGAAGGAGCTAAGTAGATTTTCCTTTTTTAAAATTTTTTGCTTTTTTTTTTAAAGTTTATTTATTGAGAGAGAGAGGGAGCACATGTATGTGTGCGAGAGAGAAAGAGAGAGAGAGAGAGAGAGAGAGAGAGAGAGAGAGAGAGAGAAAGTGTGTGCATGCACACGCATGGGGGCGGGGGGCAGAGAGAGAGTAAGGGAGAGAATCCCTAGTAGGCTCTGTATGGTCAGCACAGAGCTAGATGCAGGGCTAGATCTTACAAACCCTGAGATCATATCCCAGTGGAAATCAAGAGTCAGACGCTTAACCAACTGAGCCACCCAGGCGCCCCTCTTTTTTTGCTCTTACGTTCTCTAGTTCTATCTCTGGTGCTGAAAGACAAGGTAGATATTTCTTATCTTGATCTGTGTTCTAGTCCTGAATCTCTTCTTATACTTTCCTTTAATCCTTTCCAGTATTTCTCTCTTCCCCCTACCTCCCCTTACAAAAATAGAAGAAGAGTAATGTGTAAATATTAAATCCTGGTGCTAGTTGTTATTCAGTCTCTTAGACAACAGGTATTGTATCTAAATCTTATAATTTATATTGAAGGGACTGGATCTTTAAGGAGAGACTATGTAATAATTTATGCAACAGGCAGAGTCTATTAGCAGAACCCAGAGCCCTCCTTGCCTGATAAGGTTTGTTGACCAGATTGGGTCACCATGTGACTTTGATATATTAATAAAAGTGAACACTATTAATTATAATGATTTGGATCAGGATAGTTCTAGAATTCACTTATCAAAGTGTGTAGCACAGAGCAGGCATTCAATACAGATGTGTTGAATGAAGAGAAATAAAATGCTAGTTAGATGTTTGGATAAAAATTAATATATATAACATGTATCAGTGTGTGCAGAGAGGAGTGATGCCAATATTTTATGTAAGGAAAAGATAGAGAATAGATTAAAATAGTAGGAATTTTATGTCTGTAAAAGTTTAGTAAAATTAAATGGCCTGGAAAGTTGTTGTTCACTAGGATTTTAGAAATGGAAGCCTCGAAAGAGCGTGCAACTCTGGATCTCGGTGTCATAAGTGTGACCCCCATGTTGGGTGTAGATATTACTTAAATAAATAAAACTTTAAAGAAAGAAATGAGTGCCATGATTCTGTGATTTATGATTATTGAAATTTGCATTCGAATGTTAAGCTTTCTAGTTAAATAAGGGGGAAGGTCATTATGGATGAGATTTTCAGGAAATAATCTATTAAAAATAGACATAAGTAGTTTAGAAGCCACTGTATATGTTTATTATGATTTAGCTTCTCCTTTGACAGAAGAGGTAGGGAACTAAGAGGACTTTCTTAAATTGATTGAGCGTCGACAATCTCAAGTGAGTTTATTTGAAAGTTTTTTGAGCTCTCAATAGTACTGGAAACAGAAGGTGTTTATAATGGGTCAAAAAGAGTTGGAGATGTGAGGAGGGATGTTCTTATTTCTTATTTTCCTGCTGACCCTGATGGGAAGGGCACACAGGGCTCCCAGATTCAGTCAGCCAGAAGAGTAGAGAGCCAGTCAGGGTTGAACCCAGAGACGAGGTGAACGGTGCTGATGTTTTTAAAGTAACTTCAATTTCTCAGTTGAAAAAATGTTTCCAGTTCTTCGCCAATAGTTTCTGTTGTCACTTCTGCTTTCTTCTCTGCTTTTCATGCATTTTATGAAAAAGTTCCTTCCTTAATCACTTCTCTTCCAGTTATGTTACATACACATAATTACTCAAATGATTAAATGGGATACTGTGTGGAAGATTTAACTTTAAGGAAAGGAAATTTTCCTATGAGGAGAAACTTTGCTTATGCTGTTTATGTAAGGTATTATATATGTATTTTAAAGTTTATTTATTTATTTTGCGAAAGAGAGCGAGCATGAGCCTGTGCATGTATGAGTGGGGAAGGGGCAAGGAGAGAGAGAGAATCCCCAGCAGGTTCCATGCTGTCAGTACAGAGCTGGGCGAAGAGCTCTATCTCAGCAACCTTGAGATCATGACCTGACCCGAAATCAAGAGTTGGACGCTTAACTGACTGAGCCACCCAGATGCCCCAGCTTTTATATTTTTGTGACTTTTCCTTAATATGTCTTTACAATTTGTTCCTTCTGTAATAGGAAAACACAAAACAAAACAAAAAACTCCAGGTTGGTGGAGAGTGGCTAAGTTTCTTCATATCAATAAGTGAGAAAGTCCCCATAAATAATTAATAACTAATTGAAACTTTTACCACAGCTTGAACAGCACTTACTTCAGAGTGCTGGCTTTGGTAAATTGAGGACAAATGGCAGATGATCCTGGATTTGGATAAATTTACACATATCAAGTTGATATACAAACTTCACTTTTAAAAACAAATGTTTAAATAAATTCATTAGTCAATTGTATATTCTACTTCAATATCTTGTCATTGAGTGAAGGAAATTGGTAAATGAGCATGTAATTCATTGTGGTTTGGGCTTTGATGAAAGTACTGTATATCCCGTGTTCATCCTGTGTAGATTACAATAATAATAAGTATAAGAGAAGCATATGTTTGAGCACAGGGATGTGCATTCTGTTTTCATGCATTAAAACCGTAGAATACTCATGCTAATGTTACCTCAATAATGGCTGCACTAAATATGTAATCTTCTGGCGTTTAGCTTTGTGCTACCTTTTCATCATTTTACTCCACGCCTCTGAAGATTTTTCTTGTTCCCTGGTAAGTTTTAGAGTTTAAAGTATAATTTTAATGGTCTGCTTAAAAAGATATTTTTAATTTTGCATTCCATTTCGAATCATTTACTCACATAAAAGGACTTGCAGAGATGGAGAGCCTCAATTATGTTCATATGTAATTATGCAGCAACATTTGCTTCAAATCACTGCACATCTTTGGTGGTAGTAGAGAGTATTTTTTAATTACTGGATGTACTGATTTTTTTCCTCTGGTTGAATGTACGTGGCCTTCCTGATGAGCTATTTGAAATTCTGACGTGGCCACAGAACATGCACTCTTGCCTACTGGGGGTTGGAATATCTTTTTGGTGACCAAATCTGTGTGATGCTTTCAAGCCTAATGCTTGGAGCTCTGTCCACATTTGCGAAGTATTAGTGTCTGCAATTTTGTTTCCCTTTCTCTGTAAACTTGCTTACATGATCGACATATTTCGTCTTAAATTTTATGTATCTATTTTAGAGCTCAAGATTTTATTTTTTTTTATTTTTTTTTTCAACGTTTATTTATTTTTGGGACAGAGAGAGACAGAGCATGAACGGGGAAGGAGCATAGAGAGAGGGAGACACAGAATCGGAAACAGGCTCCAGGCTCCGAGCCATCAGCCCAGAGCCCGACGCAGGGCTCGAACTCACGGACCGCGAGATCGTGACCTGGCTGAAGTCGGACGCTTAGCCGACTGCGCCACCCAGGCGCCCCTAGAGCTCAAGATTTTAAAGGGCTCTAATTCCCTTGTTTTTCGGATGCCAAAGATTGGAGTGTAATAATGTTAAGTAATTTGCATAAAGTAATTCTCAATTGCTGACATTATGACATGAATCCAGCACTCTGTACTTTTAGTATGCAGTGAAATTATAATCTGCTTAATATAAATACATGATGAAAAGGTATATTAGCAGTAAAATGTAAAACATCAAAAACATTGAAATTTAGCTAACCATGGTATCTTAATTCATAACTATAGTAAGCTGGTTTTGTTTGGTGAAGAGTTAAAACCTTTAAAAATGCAATACTTACTTCTTTTCTCTCTCAGATAAGGAGGAGAGCAGGAGGAAAGTGAGTCACATGACTTAAATACCTACCCCCTGACAAGCAGTTGAGGAAAACGAGGCTCAAAGATATTAAAGATATAGCCCAAGTTTACTCAATTAGTACGGGATCAAGCTGGGAGAAGTCTCATTCAATGTATGTTGTTCTTTGCATCAAATGATTCTAGCTTTAAATACAAGAGAGAAGTATCTTGGGGTGCATGGGTGGCTCAGTCGGTTAAGCGTCCGACTTCGGCTCAGGTCATGATCTCACACTCCGCGAGTTCGAGCCCTGCGTCGGGCTCTGTGCTGACAGCTCAGAGCCTGGAGCTTGCTTCAGATTCTGTGTCTCCCTCTCTATGACCCTCCCCCGTTCATGCTCTGTCTCTCTCTATCTCAAAAATAAAGAAACATTAAAAATAAATAAATAAATACAAGAGAGAAGAATCTCTGCAACTGCTGTGAATTTTGAACATAGGATGTAGTTTGAATAACCCAGGTTAAATTTTATCCTATTGTATTATGGAAGAACAGATCAGAGATCTAGAGTTTTATGAGAGGGCAAAGAAGTTTGTTATGGGCAGGGCCAACTAGTAACCATGTCTGTGCTCAGTACAGTGCAGGGATGAACATCTGAAATGCTTCCAATTTTGTAGGGCCTTGATAAACTCTAGGGAGAAATATTCTTTGTAAAATATCAAATATTTAAGCTTTCACTATGAGTGATAGACTTTGCTAGGTAGTTTAGAGGAAAAAGGAAACATCATCAAGGATTTCTGGCTTCCTAATGTTTGTAATTTATTTGGGGTTCACTATTAGCACCCATAAAATCCTTAGACCCTATCATAGTGTCCAAATAACTGCTAAATTGGCTAACAGTGCAGTGATATGCATTTCAACTTAAGGCAAAAAAAACTAGGCATTAAGATAGAATAAGAGACTGAAAGAATTTCAGAAAGTTCTTATTTATAGGGGCAAAAATTTAAGAAGTTACATACTATCTAATATAGTGATTCAACTACCTGCAGAAGTATTATCATTTATTGAAAAGCAGTAGTGTTCTTAGTAATCTTCAGGAAAACTTAAAAAAAATGGTAAAAGTAATTAGATACTGTAGCAGAACCAAATTATAACGTTGTGAACACATTGACAAAGTGTGGACCAAGAGTTGTATTATTTTGACAGTGATGTTTTTTCCTATGTGGATTCAGTGTTGTCCACTTTAGGCACTAGGCTTTAAGTAATTTTAATTTCCTGACTATGCTATGGTTTTATCAACCCTCTTTAGTTTTTGTTGTTTTGTTTTGAGGAACCAGAGACATAATTGATTCAGAAAGCTTTCTGGGTACTCACATAAATTCACAGTGAGAACCAAATCTATTTGCTCCTGATTGAGTTCCTTTCATGGTAATATTGTGGAAACATGGAATGCTAGAGTTTGAAGGAGAATCAAAATCTGTTGTCCTAATCCCTCCTTTATAGATGAGAAAAGCTACTCAGCTTGTGAGTAGCAAATCAGGGATTATCTGCTAAGATTTTGTTTGTATGATTTTGGTTTTTAGAGTGGCTTTTTGTTTTCATTTAAAAGAGAATTTACACCATCCAAGTTTTTGTTTTTTGTGAGTACTTTTTAAAATATTTTACAAGTAAAGAGATCATTGACTTTAAAAGCCATGAACACAATTCGAGTTTGATGACAGAAATTAGTGTAATAAACATGCCATCAGCTAATTTTGACAAATGTCACCCCTAATTGATGATTTTACTTGAAAAAAAAGGTGTAGATAGACAACTTAATACTGTTTTCATATAGTTATTTTTGCTTTTTTGGTTTAACCTCTTCAACTTTAAGAGGATTACAAGAGTTCATATTTATAAAGTTCTTAGAACAGCGCCTGGCACACGCTGAGGGCTATAAAAGTCTTTGTTAAATAAATAAGTAAAGAAATATTAAGTATATAAGAGAGAGTGATGCATGATCTATGCTTTCTGGTACTTTAAGGACAGGAAATATGAGAAAAGATTTTAAATCTCAGTGTTCTGATTTGCCAACTTGAACAGTGTAATTTATAAATATTAAATGGTTGATCTTTTATAATGTGGTTACCATTAACCTTTATTCTTTATTTTAATTCAACTGATGTCATTTGAAAATAGAGTAAAAGTAAATGTCAATGGAAATACAGACTAAGCACATATTAGGACAGAATAATTATAAAGCATTCAGGACTGTGAACGATAGTATTTGTAAGAGTCATTTTATTTCATGATGACGGTCATAAAGTTATGTTCATGTTTCTGAGGAAGGAAAGACCAAAATGTGTTTTGCCGTATGTGTACTTTATAGAGGTGCCAATCCTCCATTTGGATTTAAAACTGTCTCCTATTTGGTGTTTGGTGTTACTTGAGATTTGTTTATTCAGCCAGCATTTATGGAGAGTACTGTGTGTGAAAACCTAGGACAGTTTGCTTTGCAGCATGTTTATTGGTTTTGAGAAGTTATTTGAGCACCAAATATGTTTCAGGCACTCTTCCAGGATCTAGGAATATAGTGGTAGAAAAACAAAACATGATCCCTGCCCCTCAGTCCTTGTAATCTAGTGGAGGAGACAATTATTAAGCAAATAATTATCATGGGGGTGAGTTTTATAAAGGTAAAACAAGGAGGCTTCATTACGCAGAAATGTTAGAAGGTTTCTAAAGTCAACTTTGAGGCTGAACTTTGAGGGATGAGAGGGAGTTAGCAAGGTAGACGGGGATGAGGTTGAGACGGGAGGGAAAGCTTTGGAAGGTCTTTACAAAGATACTGAAGACATTAAGAGCTCCATAAAAGAAAGGATAAAAATCAGACGTGGCTGAAGGTTTGATATTCAATGAGAACCAGCCTCAGATGTCGCTGAGAAGGTAAGCAGTGTCATCTAAGCCTGAACTCTGTAGAAAGTATTAAAGGTTTTCTTTTTTGTCTCACGAGCAATGGGATGCACTTTCAGGAATGGAGTTACAAATGAAGTTTGCACGTGCGCTGATCAGCTTGGTTTCTAAACGTTGAGTGCAAAATTGAAAGGTTTGAAACAGCATTTTCACAAATGAAACTGCATTGTCTCAAATTGAATTCTATTATGTTTTTATAATTATACCTTTGTGTCTCCGCTCAGCACAGTGGCCTTAAAGTGTTTATTGATCTACTTTTCCCTTGGCCAATGTAAGTGTTTCCGTGGTGTAGGTGAACTAGCTGGGTAGTGCCCCACTGATGCACATTATATCTTGCCCTTTAGTGTTCAGAATAGCTTGTTGGTGATACAACGATTTACAAATAGGCGGAGATGAGATTAGTAGAACATTTGGTAACGATTCTTTCCTAAAGAATAGTGCGTCCTGGAAGCCATTTTTTCTTGCTGTGCTTTCTTACTATGCCCTAATGGTCCCCCAAATGTACTATGTGTCCTCAATTGTAATTTTTTATTATTTAGTGCATACTTTATTTTATTTATTTTTTTATTTTTTTAAGTTTATTTTGAGAGAGAGAAAGAGAGAGAGAGAGAGAGAGCAAGTCAGAGAAGGGCAGAGATACAGGGAGACAGAATCCCAAGCAGGTTCCACGCTGTCAACACAGAGCCTGAGGCAGGGGTCAAACTCACGAACTGTGAGATCATGACCTGAGCCAAAGTCAAGAGTGGGACGCTTAATCTACTGATCCACCCAGACACCCCTAGTGTGTAATTTAAACATTAAGCAGTGGCTTTTATTTTATGTGTTAAAGAAATACATGTCAAAAAAGAAATTGGAAATGACCTAAATGTCTATCAGTATATCCCCGAGTGGTGGAATACTGTAATACTCTGTGGTAGTTGCAAGAAAAAAGGTGTATAAATATGGACCAGTCTCAGTCACCTGTTAGATGAAAATGTAAATTGCAGAATGAAACTTAGCTTATATTGTATTTCAGTAAGTTTTAAATATACACAGAGCAATACTATATATTTTACATGGAAAAATATTTAAATAGTACAAATATAAGAACACAGGGTGAAGAATCATACTAACTTCAAGATGGTAGTAACTTCGGAAAGGTAAGGGATAGAATTAGGGATAGGTTTAACTTTAATATTATAGCTTTTGTTTCTGAAAGAAAAACATAGTTGAAATAAATCATACAAAAATTGAATATTCATTCTGGATGGCGAGTGATATGTGTGAGATATCGGGTAAATAAGGTTATGGTCATTTGCTTCGATTTTGGTGGCAAGTAACAGCTGAGTAGAAGTGGCTTAAACTATAATATGTTTATATTTAGTTGATTTGATAAATTTGATTTAATAAAATTTCTGGAGGAAGGCGGTCTCAGGATTGGTTTGGTGACTTAAGCATGACGCTAGGGACTTGTGGTCTGTCCAGCCCCGTTTGTCAGCAGTTTCTTCCATCTTTGTGAGGTGGCTGTATCTCTGTGCCTCACGTTCTCATAGGAAGCCGCTGAAGTGGGATCCAGAAGGGATGAGGAGTTCTTCCCTCTCGTAATGAGAAAATATTTCACCGAAGAGTCTCATTAACCAGAGCCTGAACTAAGTCCTGTCATAGTATGGTGCCTAGCGGACTGTAGGTGGTTAATAAATGGTTGTTGGAAAGATGTATTTTCAGTAAAGGGGAATGGGATTGTCACAATTATTCTGTGAGGTTTGACTTTCTGAGTGATCTTTGCCTTCAGGCCAAACTCTTTATTGATGATGCACTTTTACTGAAATGTGAAGTGTAGAAGTTTCCACAGTATCATTTATTTTTATTTATTACTGTTGTTTTGAATAAACCAAAAGGGAGCTGCAGATCATGGGTCTCAATCTCTTAATTTTTCCCAGATGAGGAAGCAGATATCCACACAGGTGTGGCAGTGCTGACAGAGGAATTCCAAGCCCTTGATTTCTGCTCTGGTGTTCATTCTCGGTACATTCAAATTGTGTAATCAGTACTGTGAATCTCCTGAAGGATTCTATTAAGGACTTTTGCTGAGGCTGAAAAATGCGTTAAGTTTTTGAGGGACGCCTGTGTGGCTCAGTCAGTTAAGTGTCTGACTTCAGCTCAGGTCATGATCTCATGGTTTGTGGGTTTGAGCCCCACATTGGGCTCTGTGCTGATAGCTCAGACCTGGAGCCTGCTTCAGATTCGGTGTCTCCCTCTCTCTCTCTCCGCCCCACTCCTTCTTGCCCTTGCTCTTTCTCTCTCTCTGTCTCTCTCTCTCCCTCTCTCTCTCTCTCTCTCTGTCTCTCTCTCACACACACACACACACACACACACACACACACACACACACAAATAAATATTAAAAAAAAAAGTTTTTGAAACCTATAGAGAAGTCCTCTTGCATCACTATTATTATGCCAGCACTGGACTAAAATTGATATAGCTCTATGTTGCCTTTGTAATTGATTGGAAATGGATTGTATAGAAAATTGTATCTGTGAAGTAGCCGACCGTTATCATTTCGAACTGTCTGGGTGAGGTTTTCAGGCTGGATAACCAGGCTAATAACCACTCCTTTTCCTGGAACTAAACATACTTGGGGTCTTTATTTTCTTACATAGGCTATCTAGCCGAATTCATTTGACTATGTAGTTTAAAAGAAAAAAAAATGAAAATATAACTTGGCAAGCAAGTGGTTATGTAGGAGAATTAATTTCTTGCTAACCTTGCTTCATCATTCCCCCTTCCTTACCATGACCAAACTTGATGTACATTTTATTTGAGAAGCAGTTGCTGTTTTTAATTATGTGTGCAACTCTTTTATAAGTGGAACGTGTACTACAAATTTTCAGGCTGAATAAATAATATACTACTGTGGACCGATCGGTTATTTGTATTGTAATTGTTATCTTGGTAAGAGGTATTAAAGTACCTCTCTATATTTTGTCCTGGGTGATAATGTGTCCTACATTAATACCTGGGGTGTATCTTCTATAATCCCAGCAAAATTTCTTTTGCAAAAGCACTGGTGAAATTTTATTAAACTCTGATGAATTATAAGGCTTAGCCCCCCTGCCCCACCTCCACCCGGAATCTACTGAAAGGCCTAAGTCTTCACTACAAAGAAATAGCGTGCCAGTGGCAGCTACTAATTCAAAGCAGCTCTTGAATCCAAGCAGAAAGTTTTAAAATTCTCTGGATTATAGCTTTAACTTAATTTCAGCCAAAGAAATGAGACAATTTCTTTAAAAGGAGGAATGAGGGACAGAGGACAGAAGATGTAATAGATCAGTCTTTTCCCAAGAAAAGCAAACGTTTTAGTTCCAGATTAGCAGTCCCAGTTCCTTGCTGCTCCCACCCACCATGGAAATTGAATGTAAAGCTTGGGCTGTGGTCAAGACACCCTCCAAGAGATTTAGTACTATCCAAGGACTATCCAAGATGGCTTCAGTTGAGTACAAATTGTGCCTAATTATAGCTAGACCTGGCTGCTTTCTCTTAGTGGAGGATTTTCTCCTCCTTGTTCATTTTTGTCTTCATTTCGACATATCAATAAACTTTATGGAGTAGAACACATAATGTTGCCATATTTTCTAGAGTGTTTTTCAATGACAAATTTGTTTATGTTTTTAAGGTAGCAAATGGAAAATATTTTGTTTCACCATGGCATAATAAACCAATAAAAACAGCTGGACAAACATTTATCAACTAAAGTAGGTGCTAAAGTCCTCTGTGAAGCTCGATCATGCGTTAAGAGCCTTGTTTCAGTTTATGGCTGATGTTTTCAGAATTACTAGTGAGGCTGCAAAGCAGTGTCAACTAAAAGTCAGCTAAGAGCTTCTGTGTTTTAGAATTTCAGTAGTTTGGGCTCTGAGAAGTCTCTGCTCTTTGTTGAGATTCTTTCTTGAGGAAGTTGTGGGAGAAAAGCAAGAGACACATCTATTTCTTTTTCCTCTAAACGCTCCTTTATTCATTCAGTTGTTTTACTCTCAAAATGTATGGTTTATTGCCAAATAAGTCTGTAAGGAAAATGGAGATCCCAAACAAATATGCCAAATATACAGCTGTTAATCTGTTAGCTAATTGGACTATTGACAAATTCAATAATGTACTCAAGATTTTTGAGCTCAACTTTAAGAAACGTTAATTTTAACCAGGGCTCTATCTTGACACTTAAGGCTGTTACCCATTATATGAATAATTGGTTTCCAAAACGTGAGGCAAATATAGCCAAGTAAGTAGGAGGCCTGCAGAATGTTGTTCTACTGTCCTCTTTCAAACAAAACAAACACAGCAGCAATACTGGAACTGTGCCAAAATAGAATAATTACCCACCAGGTCTCTTAAAGGTGATTTTCAAAGCTTAGATATTTGAGGAAAAATATCTAATTAAAAAAATTTGTATACTTACTTTTGTAACTGAAAAGTTAAAACAGGGTATTTAAAGTGTGGTATGTGTGCTACTTATCTTAAAGGGTATACACATAAACATTTTAATATTTATTTTAAGGGTTATTATTAAAAAAAGGTAATTAGCATGTCAGATAGTCCATGGGTCATATTATTAAAAACAAGGCAAAATGTAATAAGGAAAACAAGATTGAGGCATTTAAAATATATATATATATATATATATATATATATATATATATATATATATATAATTTTAAATGTATAATTATTTTTGAGAGAGAGAGAGAGCATGCGTGTGCGCAACCAGGAGAGAGGCAGAGAGAGGGGGAGACACAGAATCCAAAGCAGGCTCCAGGCTCTGAGCCATCAGCATGGAGCCTGACATGGAGCTCAAACCCATGAACCCCCATGAACCATGAGATCATGACCTGAGCCAAAGTCGGATGATTAACCCAACTGAACCATCCAGGCGCCTCCAAAATTGAGGCATTTTAAAGGTAGATATTAAGTAATTAGTACAATGAGAACATGTGTGGCAAAACTTATGGAAGTTCTGTATGAATGACTAGTGTGTGGGAAACACTGGGTTCTTAGTATCTGTTTTAGCAGTGGTATCCCACAGAGAAACAGAATCATTGAATCCCAAGATTTGGAATGCCCTTGAAATTTACCTAGTGTAGACTTCATCTAATACATATATATATTTTGAGAGACAGAGTGAGAGAGCGAGACTGACAGTGTGAGAGTGTGCAAGCAGGAGGAGGGCAGAGAGAAAGGGAGAGAGAGAATCCCAAGCCAGCTCAGCACTGGTCGGGCTCCAAGCTGTGTGGGGCTGGAACTCACAAACCACAAGACCATGACCTGAGCCTAAACCAAAAGTCAGACCCTCAACCGACTGAGCCACCCAGGCATCCCTTTTATCTACTATTTTATCATGACGATCTATCCTATTTTTGGACTTCCAGTGATGGAGAACCACTAACCCCTGAGGTGACATTTTCCATCATTAGATACATGTAACAGTTAAAGTTCTTCTGTATGATAGCTCATCATCCAGCTGTTACTAATTCCATGATCTCAGTCTGTCTTCATGTTAAGTATAGAACAAGTCTAATCCTTCTTTCTTATGATGCAGTTTCAACAATTTGAGGAAATTTGTTATTCTTTTTCTCCTAAATCACTTTTCACTGGATAAATAAACCTCTTTTTCTTCAGTAGTCCACAAAGTGACATGGCTCCAAGATCCCCATGCCATGTTGGTTTCTGCTTTGAATGCTTTCTGGTTTTAAGATATCTTCCCAAAGGGTTTCCTATAGTTGGGTGACTTCATATAATTTAGATAATCATCCTGAAAAGAGGGTATTAATTTAAATGAAGTGGAATCGTGCATAGAATTCTTCTATTACAGAGTTTATCATATGAACCAATAGATATGTGTCATCAGCATTTTTATTACTTGTATGTATAGTAATAGTGATAGTATATAACACACAATAATATTGAGAAAATGTTCCAGTTTATTATATCCTTATGGTAAACACTGTAGGTTTTTAATTATGTATTATGCTTGTTTGTATTGCAGTCTAATGTTACATGTTTCCACTTGATTTTTTTTTTTTTTTTTTTTGGTGGCTATATCATACTGACTCATTGAGTCTTACTTTTTTCTAAAATCTCCCCAAGTATTTTTCCATGCATATGTTGCTGATTCACATCTTCCCATCCTTTAGCCTCTGGCGTTGGACCTAATTTTCGGTCTTAGGATCTAATCCTTATCCCTATTAAACTTAACTTTGTTTACTTCAGTTGGTCATTCCATTCTGTCAAGATCTATTTGGATATTGTGCTCTGCTAATGAAAACGTTCTTCCCTGCTTAGAATGGCATCAGCACTTCTCCCCCACCCCCCAAATTAGGCATTCTTTGCAATCTAACTTTATTTCCCTGATTGGGAATGTGATGTATACCCACTGCACAGTTGTTGGCCACCTGTGCTAGTTGTGTGGGGACACTAATATTTTACCAGTTTCTCACTGGTATGACCATTGCAGTTGGTAAATAGCTATCGTCTTTTCCTCTCCTGGGGCTTTCTTCTTCCTTGACCGTCCTGTGCCCTTACCTGAGATCACCTGGAGCTCCCCAACGTCCAGCTACTTAAAGTTTAATGCTGAAGGTAGCATAGGTCCTATAAAACCTTGCTCCAGTAATGTGGCCAGTACCCATTCTGTATCAGTTATTAATATTTTGAATATCACCCCTGGGTATAGCATAATATGTATGAAATCCATAGCCACGGAACTGACCACTTACCTTAATTACAAGTTTTCTAGTTCTTCAGATGTATTTGAGGCCCCGGAGAGATTTTAGAGGAAGTTTTGAGTGATGAAAGTTGCACGGAGGATATCTGCTATGAAAATTGTCTCTGTCCTTCAAGTCAGGAAAAGCTTCAGGATCTTCTTTGTTCTTCTCATGAAGTTATTCTTCATTTTATTTTGTCTTATCTATGTGCTGCTCCAGTCTTTTGTGTCATGTTTTCCTTTGGTAATTTAGTAGAAAATAAGACATGATGGTAATTTTTATTCATTTGTAGGCACATATAAACTGTTAGCACTTGCTTCTACATGCCTGTGGACATGAAGCACCTTGTATACTTTAGTGAGGAAATGATTGTGATAACCTTATTAATACACTTGGTGAAGCCTAGCTAAGTGCAACACTGCAGTGGGCAAAGAGGCCCAAAGATAGTCACCCCCTAATCCTCAGCACCTGGTGAATATACTACCTTTCATAGCATCAGGAACTTTGCTGGTGTGATTAAAGATTTTTGAGAGAGAGAGAGAGAGAGAGAGAGAGAGAGAGACACACACACACACAAAAAGCATGAGTAGGAGAGGGGCAGAGAGAGAGGGAGACACAGAATCCAAAGCAGGCTCCAGGCTCTGTACTGAGAGCAGAGAGCCTGATATGGGGCTCAATCTCTGAACCATGAGATCATGACCTGAGCTGAAGCTGGACGCTTAACCGGCTGAGCCACCCAGGTGTCCTATCTAACACTTATTCTTGAAGTCTTCCCCTTGAGATGTGACTTGGAAATATGTTGTCTGCTTGTCATAGCAGCAGCTTTATATATTTTTTTAAAAGTTTATTTTATTTTGAGAGACAGGAGAGGGGCAGAGAGAGTGAGGGGGAGAGAGAATCCCAATTAGGCACCCCCCCACTGTCAACACAGAGCCTGACTCAGGGCTCAGAAAAAAGAAAGGGAAAGAAGATCCGAAGTGGACTCTACTGACAGTAGAGAGCCTGATATGGAGCTCAAACTCTGAACCGTGAGATAATGACCTGTGTGGAAGTCAGATGCTTAACCAACTAAGCTAGCCAGGTGCCCCCTTATCCCATGAACCATGAGATCAGGACCTGAGCTGAAATTAAGAGTGGATGCTCAACTGACTGAGCCACCTAGCCGCCCCACAGCTTTATTCTTAATATGAGTTATAGTGGAACTTGACTTGCCTCTGGATTAACCATCTACTGAGGTCTGCTTGATGCAAAATATGTACTAAAACTGAAGCTCAGGAAATAAGGCTGGGTTTAAAAATTAAATGACTGAAGAAATAACAATGGTGACTTCTCAGTAGAGTTAGGAAAATTCAGTTTTAATCGAGTTGAATTCTGGAAGTGGAACAACTGTAAAAAAATTGGCATTATTCTAATTGTCTGTTTTTGACGTTGTTGTTTAGAGACTGTAAGGCTTTTGGTCAATAGAAAACTCAATAAATGCAGAACACTCCTTGGTGAAATCCCTTCCGCTCCAGACAGCTTTCCAGTATGTTGTACTAATTTAGCATCATTTAGACTATTTAGTCAGTGCTGTTAGTTGCAAACGAAATGGTGTGGCCAGAGGGAATTGACCAAAACAGTTATGCTCTTTTATTCTTATTCTGGAATAACACAAGTCAATCCCTTCCCAAATTATAAGTGGGAGGGGGCAAAGGGCCTCTGCAGTATAGAGATAACAGGGCTGGGAGCAGTGTGGTGTAGAATTAGCATTGGAACACGAGTCCAAAGATCTGTTTTTTTCTAATTTTTCTTCTTACTCACTATATGATCTGGATGACAGTCTTTATTGTCTTCACTAAAAAGATAGGAAAAGCATTTGTGACATTGCATGGTGCCTATAAAAATATTTTGAAAACTAGAAAGTTCTGTACATACATTAAGTAATCATGGTTATTATATAAACTTCCCCATCGTTCTTCTCACTTCCTTTCACCACTCTGGGAATCCAGATGGAATCACGAGATAAAATAGGCTGGTGCAACCAGTGCTGACTTTATGGTGGTGACAGCATTGGTGTCGTGATGTCATCACCTCGTGACAACTGTAGCTTTGTTGTTCTTTGTTGTGTTACTCTCCTGCTATCCTTTCCCTCCCTCAAAATAACTAATGCTCCATAATCAGTGTGCAAACAGTGTTAGTCCCAGAGTAGTTGTTTGTGAGCATAGTGTAGATAATGAAACTCTTGTTTTGTTTGAGAGTTAAGCTTTTGGTTGAGGGCACTTCCTACCATGATGATCATTTTCAGCATGTGGAGCCCATTAAGCAGTGTTCGAGCTGGATTCACAGTTTAATGTGCTAACACTGCATCTGTTTCTACCCTGATGATAACACCTGGATCAGTTTAGAACTTATGTAGAAGTTTAAGATGTGGTGTAGTTAATTTCTAAAACAACTGTTGATCTTTATATGTGTGAACCCCATGGTCTTTCACATTCCAGATGAATTCACTGCCATTTGAACATGCTTGTACCTGTGTGTGCTTTCAGAATGGGAAATAAAAAACACGTGCCTTCCCCTCTAGGAGGCTTATTTGCACTTAAATTCTGATGGGTGACAATGATGAGATTATTACTAATTTTTTTTCCTTTTGGGATGGATAGGAAGATGCTTTTATGTTGTATTTCTTCTAACCTTTATCAAATGTTCATCTAAAATGAATAGTTGATGGGTGGTTTTCCTACCTACTTTATCAAAACATATGAATACACAAAGTCCAACCCATTTAAGATGCCATGAGTAAGTCTTTGACTCCTCTTGGGAGCACTGAAATGGACAAGCATTAAAAATTAAAGAAAGGCAGTTCTGTTACTGAGACTTCACACTTTATCTCTGTGGCTGGCTAAAAGCAGAGTGCCAGTTTGCTGGAGCTTTGAGAAATGACTTTTCCCAATGACCCACTGCCTTTTAAAGACAGCAGAGCTTGGAGTTCCTTTTTAAAGTGCTAAATGCCCTTGGAGAGTTGCAGTACAGTTATATTCCCATTAGAAAGATTGAACTTCTCTCCAGGATGCCCTCAAAAAAGAAACCATTAGAAGACAGGACCAATAGAGCATTTGGGATGCCTATTCTGTTATCCTCACCAAGGCAACTTTTAATGTTCGTTTTTCAGTGTGAAAATCCATCTACTCTGAGTGGAGTGACCATGATAGAGAGTGCCCTTGCTCTTTTTCATGAGGTGATCACATTTCTGATCTTCTAGATTATAGAGTATAAACTCCTCAAGATTGTATTCCAGGCTGTCATAAATTATAGCCTGTTCGCTGCCCACCCGCATAGGATGGGCTTATATGAAGACCTATAAAGAGAACATTTTCAAGTATTACGTTCACTTTTTTCTTATTGGCAAAGATACAAGAAGTTTAATACATATTGTCCCGCTTTTTAGAAGTCCGTCTTGGAAAGCAAGGAGTTTGTGTGTGATTGGAAATGGTGGCAGTAATTCTTTTCCTACTTTGTGCAAGAAAAAATAGGGGTAGCTTACAAAAGAATAGTTTGCAGATCACATTACAATTGTTTTGTTAGAATTGGTGATCTTCAGTCCAAAAGAAATACCAAGCCCAGCTTCTTCGGTGGTATGCAACTGTTATTCTTCCAGTGAGGCTCCTTCCCAGAATATTCTAATTAGGCTGTGCACTATGACATAAGCCCTGTGACTGTTTCTTCTTTCTGTTACGCTTGTTGATCCTGTCACTTAACTTTGCTGTTATCCATCCTCCCTGATGAGTTAGACTGCTACGAACATCTTTCTTGTGTTTTTAGATGGGCAAATGGGGTTAACTTATCATTCATACAGGCAAAATTTCATATTGGGGCGGTAGAGGGGAAAGGAAGAAAGGCCTGGAGAATATGCTAAGAGAAAAGATAAACAGCACCAGTAACTGAGTGCTAGATACTGACCAACATCTTAGGAAAACAAAGTGCTCTTTTATGAAGTCCAGAAAGGCAAGGGAGGTGATTTATTATAGTAACAGTCCTTTGTTAAGCACCTACTATATGTCAGGAATTAACCCCTTATCTTAATTTTTATTTTCTTTTATCTTTACCAGAATCAGTAGGTTATAGATGAGAAAACTGAATCACTCAGCCATTAAGTTTAAGCAGAAGAATTTGAATCAAGATTAGGCTAACTCTGGTGTGTGTGTGTGTGTGTGTGTGTGTGTGTGTGTGTGTGTGTGTTCAACACATAACATGGATTTTATGAGTTGCCTCAGATAAAAGATGAATGCAGATTTTTAAAAAAGTTTTATAGTTTGAAGTGAAAAATTAGATCCCTTGTGCTTAGATTCCTTTGATTGAATACTGTCTTCCATTCTTTTTTTTAATAGTTCATGTCTTTATTTACTGTTTAATTTTTTTTTTTTTTTTTTTTGAGAGAGAGAGAGAGTGTGTGAGTAGGGGAGAGGGGCAGAGGCAGAGCGAGAGAGAGAGCACTCGCGGGGCTTGATCCCACGATCTTGGGATCATGACCTGAACTGAAATCAAGAGTCAGATGCTCAATTGACTGAGCCACCCAGGCAACCCCCATCTTCCATTTTTATACCTCGGTCTGCTTGTTCATTTCCGCCTTGTGCATTTATTAGCCTGGTTACTTGCATGTTGAAAAAAAATTGTTTTATTGGAAGCAGCCAGTGTCAGAAATTATGTTTAGTGAAGGCAGTGATGGTCACAGTGGAATAAAAATGATCCTGTGGTCTGGTTTTGGGGTTTCGGACTTAATGGAGGCTAGCTGAGTTAGCAGTCATAGATAATGGAGTGCTAAAGAAGATGTTCCTAATATCCAGCTCTTTCACATCTGGCAATTTGGGCATTGGCAAAAGGATAAAACATACCGTACTTAAGATTCTTAAAGAGACATGCTGGTGCTTCATAACACGTGTTCATAACACGAGACCTGAAAGATCTGATAGCTTTCATTTAACATGCAGCAAGTGTATTTTAAGTGCCTACCATGTAATTTATTTAAAGAGCTACAGAGCAAAAAAGTGTCAGGGCTTCCAGAAAACTTCCTTAATTTATTTCTTGATTATTAGAGTTTGGTCGATGAATGACATCTATGTTAGAGAGCACTGTATATTGAATGTCAATAAATTTTAATGGTGGAGCTAATATCTCCTTCTCTCCTCATTCTTGGATGAAATATCTCATGCCTTCCATGACAAATTAGAGAGTTGCTAGAGGTTTGTGGACCAAATGTTTGGGTACTTTGTGTAGGCTCATCTGTGTTAGTTTTAAATTAGAGTGTTTTCCTCCTTGCCTATCTGTTTTTCATCAGGGATCATATATTCTTGTGTCCAAAAAGACTCTCCGATTTAGCTGTGAGGCTGATTTTATTGTAAGGACGTCTGTGTATCCTGTCATCACAGGCAACCTTGGTGAAACTTCCCATGTTGTGTGTGTATGTTGCTGCAATATGTTCAAAGTCTGATCTTTCTCAGATGTATGTGTGTGCGTAACTATTTTATAGCTGAAAAGGGGTGCAGGCTGCAAAATCTCTGCCAGAATATGTTTTCTATTATATTTTGTAATATGAAATTATAGGTTAGTTTTTGGCTTTCATAAAGCTGCCTTTTTCACCCGTCACTGGAAGACAACTAACACCTTCCTTTGACTCACGTTTTCCAAGACTCCTTAGTGTTAAAAGAAGACTTTCTTTTTGAAATGCAGAAATTAAAAGAATATGGTACAAAAGCATTTTTTATAGCTTTATTGAGTCTTGAGGGCAGATATATGGATTCCAGACAAAATGCAATAATAGACTAGGATTTTACTTTCAAATCGTCTTAGAAACACTTCTCGTTGGAGATTTATTGTACATGTGGAGGAACAGAGCTGCTTTGAAGGTTAAATGGAATAGTTTGGAGAACAGTGTTCAAGGTCTTTCTCTGCCTGGTATTAAGTGTGTGTTCTTTAACTAACTTAACCCGTCCAGCTTCAGTTTCCTCCTTTCTTGCAGTATTATGAGGGTAAGATGGGTTAGCGTATGTGTGCTTTGTAAGCTTTGTCAATCTCAGGGTAAATATGAAACGGCGGTAGTATTTTATTATGTGTGTTTAGTTAACGTTAATGCCCCATTGGCATGATCAGGAAATGCCCCCCCGCGGTAGAGAGCATAGACAAATCCTGGCAGAACTAAGAATGAGATACCTCTTAAAGTCCTATTTATACTCACAAAGCAGTTCAACCCCTGTCATCAAAAACACAGCACCAGGCATAGTGTTGGAGAAATAAGACTTTTGTGTGGAATCTAGTTTCTCTGAAACTCTGCAGGATAAACAGGATAGTGTATGTAATTATATACGACGGTCTCTATGATATAGTTGGTTGTTTTCTTCTGTAAGGGCTGCTGGAACAAAATCCCACAGACAAGATGGCTTAAACAACGGAAACTTATTTTCTCTTGGTTCTAGGAGGGAAAAGTCTGAGATCAAGGTGTAGGCAGGTTTGGTTTCTCTTGAGGCTTTTTCTTGGCTTGCAGATGGCCACCTTTTTGCTGTGGTCTCATATGGTCTCCCCCCCCCCCCCCCCCAAATGTGCATTTCTAATGTCTTTTTAAATGTCCTTTTCTGATAAGGGCACCAGTTAGATTGCATTAGGACCCACCATAATGGGCTCATTTTAACTTAATTACCCTTTTAAAGGCTTTATCTCCAAACATACTCACATTCTGAAGTACTGAGGCTAGGGATTCAACATACGAATTTTTTGGTGTGGGGGGGTGGGGAGCACAATTTACCCCATAACGCAGGGAGAGCAGTGGATGAGGAATTGAGATTTGGATTCCCTTGTGGGCGGCTCTGATCTCTACTTATGCCATTGCCCCAGGCAAGACTCTTAACTTCTCACGTCCATATCTGTCCACATCCATTTACTTCCAGGGTGGTGACAAGGATTCAAGATCATCATGAACCTGAGCACATTTTGTGAAGTGTAAAAGCATGATACAAATGCAAGGTGGTATTATTCCATGAACACCTGTGAAGGATACATTGGCAATATGTGGAAATTTTTAGGTAGGAAAGACAAAGGATCATTGCATTTTGCTAAAAGAAGTGTTTTTTTTGGCTATTGTCTTTGGGTACAGGAGAAGCATGGATAAAGGAAGGTGATATGGTTAAGACTTAATTCAGAGAAGACAGGGGTTAGGATAACAGATAGGCCAAGCATCTGGACATTGCAGCACAATATGTCATTCCTCCCCCAGTGCCTGTTTTCCTAGAGTCTATTAGTTTCTTGGTTTAAACTCCGCCCCCACACACACACACAACTTCCATGGCCTGTCAGTACTCAGGCTGAGAGCTCTTGGTGGGTTCACAGGCAGTGAACTTTTCACTTTTCCTGTTTACCTAAATGAAGGTTATAGCTTCTCCTTAAGGATGTGATTTTTTTACCCAAGGTAATACTTGAGTAGTTGGGAGAACTACCATGCCCTTTAGTATGTGTTCTGAAATTTGTAATTTTTACATACAAAAGCATGTGTTTTAACTGAAGAGGTGTATTCTCAGCTTGCCATCCCTACCTATTTAGAGTGCATTTGGATAATCTAATCCTTAAACACAAAGATTACATCTTCTTTTATTCTGTAAAAGCAGAGAGAATAAGGCCATGCACAAAAAAAGATGTTCTTGACATCTTCATGGTTATACTTGTATTTGTTTTTGGAATCTGGGACCCAATAGAGACCATTCATTTTCTGATGCTTTAAACTTCATTAAAAAAGTTATAATCTGACATTTATTTCTTCTCTTAAGAAATAGTGAAACATTTGTAATTTTTTGTAAATAAAAAAATTATAAGGAGCCAGCCATCCTTTAAAACATCACTGATGCTCAAGACCCCATTGTAAGGAAGCAGTATGATATTTTAAAAAGGAAAAAAAATAATAATCATCTTTTTATAGACCTATGGATTTATGAAAACATATGAAACCAAAATTCATAAATGATACAATGTAGTATACTAAAGTGGTTCATATACTTGAATTAACTTTTTGGAACAAAACAGCTTCATAGTACCCCTTCTGGTACTAATTTCAAGTCTGGAAAAATAGAAATAAGGATATTTTCGTTAAGCTTTTAAGTTGAGGCTCTGATTCAATTTAGTACAGTGTAAAGGAGGGGAGTTGTGACTATAATATTTTATTATGTCAGGATGGCATGATATGGACACAGTGAACAAATCATTGTATAGAAAAATATTAATATTTTCGTCATGCAAATTGCAAGGCACTGAAACTATTTTAAGGTGTTAAGCTAATATTAAAGTAGAGGATTCTTTTAATCAGTGAAATTAAATGCTTGGAGTGTGGTGTTCCTGGTAATTTCAGGCTGTTAGTTTTGGCTCTAATCTCGCAAAGTGCTTTTCATATAAATACTTTAAAAAACATCTTTAGGCATCTGACTATTTAATTTTGAAATGAACATGTTTCTGGGGTGTCTAGGTGGCTCAGTTGATTAAGTGTCCACCTCTTGATATCTGTTCAGGTCATGCTCTCACCATTGTGAGGTCAGGCCCCGGGTCCAGCTCCACGCTGAAGGCAGAACCTGCTTGGGATTCTCAGTCTCCCTCTCTCTGCCGCTCCCCTGATCATGCTCGCATCCTCTGTCTCTCTGTCTCTCTATCTCCCACTCTCAAAACAAACATTTTTTGAAAAAGAAATGAGCATTTTTCCTTTCAATGAATTATTAATTAGTTTTCAGGGGCAAAGTTTTTTCTTGGCTATTTCCTATAGAAATTCTGAAAATGACAGCATTGATTTATTTGAGGAACTATAGATACTTGGAAAATATTTAACCAAGGTTCCTTCTCTGCATTTTCTCCCAGTAAGAGAAGGCAGGTGTCTGGGCAAACTCTAGACTTGGGTGAGGAAGAACCTGCCTCATCTGAGGACGCTCCAGGAGACTGAATCTCTAGCAGCTCTGGGCTTAGGTTACCTTCAGCCAGGACTGCTTTTAATTAGAAACTTCTTTTTTTCTTTTCTTTTCTTTTCTTTTCTTTTCTTTTCTTTTCTTTTCTTTTCTTTTCTTTTCTTTTCTTTTCTTCTCTTTCCTTTCCTTTTCTTTCCTTTTCTTCTCTTTTCTTTTTTTTCTTTCTTTTTTTTTTTTTTGCTGTGGAGACCATGGTGGGAAGGGCTGGGGAGCGTTGCTGTGTTAGATGAAGTTCGTAAAACTCCTTTATTGCTCATAGGAAAAACTCCTAAAGGGATGTAAGAGGGGTCCACGAAGAATGTTCCTTTAGTAACAAGGCTGAGCATTCTTAGACTTCCTTTGCACAAAGCAAGCAATTACTGGTGGCCCTGTCCCCTGGATGTCTGACAACAGCCGTTTTTTATTCCAGCAGCCTCTTTTCATTCAATGTCTACAGGGTGGCAATTAAAAAAAAAAAAAAGAAAAGAAAAAAAATTGAAGTGCCAGTTGTTTAGCACGTCACCATCTCTTCCACTGAAGGGTTTACAATCTTAGTGGGGCGGCGGCGGGGGGATGGGGTGGACACCAAGATAGAAACAAGCCACTTTAGTAATGTGTTACATGTGAAATGATAAATTCATTCTAGAGCTTAGTGCCTTCTATTTCTGCTGGGACCTAGAGACCTAAGTATGCTTTTACCAGTCCAGCACCCAACACTGAAATTTACTTGCCTACCTTAAATTTCTCAAGGAATCTGAAATACATTGCTTATCCCCAAACTAAGAAGGACTGCAGATGTTATAGTATTTCTCATTCCCCATCCTGTCAGCCAAGTATTTGCATATTAACTGGAGCTTTCTAAATATAATGGCTTATCCCTAAAGGACTCTAATGAAGGGATTATAGGTTAAGTGGCAAATGAATGCCAAAGACATTTGGGTAAGCCAATTAACCTGATGGTTTTTCACAGTTAATTATCATTGAATGAGCAGAGGTTAGTGCCCAGAGTGAGTGAACTACTTTTAGATGAAATTGATAATTTCCTATATACTTGAAACAATGAAGAATTTTTAAAAGCACTTTTCCAGAAGGTGAGTGCAGTTTATTGGTACCAGTCATTTCTAGTTAGACTTCATCAGAAATATATCGAATGCCTACTATGTGCTAGGCTCCAAAGGATAAATTAGATGCCTTTCTACTTCTTAAAAGTTGACAGTGCATTGGGGGAATAACAGTGCATTGGGAGGTTCTGACAAGACAATAGTCAATCAAACCTGAAGACCGTTGGGAGATTGATATCCAGCTCAATTCCCCTCCATTCATGAAGGACATTAGTACAAGGCAGAGTAATGCCAGTGCTTCCTGTTGCTCTATTCCTCAAACTTGGCCCTAGCAAACTAACCTATTGTCTTTATTCAGCTCCCAAGCTCACCGCTTTCTGACCCGACTCATGGTCTGTGAGAATATTGACCATCAGCCTGGCAATGTCTTTGCACCTCCCTTACTCCTTCATGTAACTCCTTCCATGCTTTTCTCTAGGAAGCTTTGGATCGTCTAACACTGTTGGGAGTCTGTTTTGTTCTCCTATAGCGGTAGGGATTTCATGGTAAAGTAGTGTTTTTCGTAGTACAGTGAAATTGTCTGTACGCTTACTTGCCTCTTCTACTAGGCTGTTTCTCAAAGTTGATGGATCTATTTTGCTCACCATTCTATCTGCAGTGCCCTTTATGTAAGTGTCTAGTCTATCACTGAATAAATGAATATATATATGGGTGAGCAAATAATTCTCTCTCTCTCTCTCTTTTTAGTAAATAATTTTCTTATGACAAAATTCCTTTTTTTGGGGGGGGGCAGTGATTTTCAGTTGGGGATGGAAAAGGGAATATCAGAATTCCTTGTGCCCCATTTTCAACATGTTGATTTCCTCCTGCTCCTTCTGAAATATCTTCCACATATCATCCAATTTAGGAACCCTGTTAATTGTATTAAGAAGTCAGAGTTATTAATGGGAATGTGTTAGTACTCAATGTCAAAATTAAGCATATTTGCAACAATAGCTGTGAGCGATGTTGGGGGAGACTGTGGCCCACAAATGAGCATGGGGGATTGTAGCATACTTGGACGTATGTAACTGAACAGCAGCCCTGGCAGAGGAAGGAAAGGAATGACTTGAGCAAAGGCCTAGAGGCTGGGAAGTTAGGATGACATTGAGATGTGTATGGAGAAGTAATGGGAGATTGGCCTAGAAGGCGTAATGGGGATGGCTATGAATGCTGGGCTGTGAAGGATGTTTATTATGGTAAGAAATAGGGCATGATGAGGGATTTTTGTGGAGTAGAGTAGTGGTGTTAGACTTATATATCAGGAAGTTTTTCTCTCTCCACAGCATGTGTATAGTGGATCAGAGTGGGAAAGAAAGCAGTCAGGGATAACTATTTAGTTCAGTTTAACAAATATTTATTATGGGCCTAATATGCGTTGGGCACTGGGAGAAAACATAGGGCCTGATTCCTTCCATGAGGGGACTTGACAGCCTAATGAAGGAAAGAAAAATGAACAGGCAGTTTTAGTAAGCATGTTAAGATGTACAGGCAGGACGTAATGAAAGCCCGAATGAGACTAGAACAGAGAAGTTAAAGGTAGATTCAGCGGAGACTTGCATGTTGGGTTTTCTCTGAGGTTCTGAACAGTGTTAAAATATTCTTAACCAATTTAAAAATGGATGTAGGAGCAAAGGGAGAAGGAGCCCTCATGCACAACCTTGATAACAGTGTTGGAGGAATGATGGTACTTAATGAGGGACTTGTATGAAAAAGCAGGTAGATGGTGGGGAAAAGTACTGGGATTTGGTCTCACCAAGTTAAGATGCTAAAAGGGCAACTAACAATATCGGTAAGTCCAACATCCTGTTTTGTTTAGCACCCTCTTGGTTGTAGATGTCCAAATGACCATTCAAAGTGACTCATGAATAAGGAGCATTTACTGGTTTATTTAACAGTGTTATTAGCTTCAGGCATGATGGGATCCAGCTGCAGTAGGAATGGTCTCTTTGTCTCCTAGATCTGGGTTCTTTGGTGTTGGCTTCATTCCTAGGCAGACTCTGTTTTCAGGGAATTCTCTAGCAGCCCAGTATTTCACCTCATTCTCAAAAGAAGATGTTCTTTCACAGTAGACTCTTGGGGTTGTATTTGACTCTGATTGAACTGGCTGGCTGCTAAATCAGTTGTTGTGGCCAGGAATGAGGATGGGGGACTGTAGTACATTAGTTGGCCAAATCATCGATGACCTTTCATCAGGAGGTAAGGGCAGCCTCACCCTATCCATATGGACTAAAAGTCAATGTGGGTTATTCTCAAAAGAAAAGCAAAATAGGACACTGTTAACTAGAAGGGGCCCCAAACCACAGCAAGTATCCATTACACAGGCTCTGTAATTTTCAAACATTTAAAGTTTGAAATTAAAGTTAACATTGCTTCGTTTGATCTTCAACATAACAGTTTGTGGGAAGTGCTATTATCTGACAACCATAGGTAAGGACACTTAGTTTTTGAGAGACTAACTGGCCAAAGGTAGTACTCGCGGGTAGTAAAGGAACCAGGATGTCATCACTCTTCCTTCCATTCAGGTGTGGAGATCAAGTGGGCATTTGGAAGTGGTGGCTCATGAACAGCACCCAGACTGGAGACACAGCTGGAGAAGGCAACTCTTGAGTTGGAGATGTTGGAGACGATTGACCATAGAGGTGGAAAGTGTAGAGAGAAAGGTCAGGGAACAGAACCAGGAGAAACATCCATATTTGGGAGAAAAATGCGAAGGAGATGCTAGTCAAGGAGAGTTAGAAAGAGGTAGCCTAAAAGGGAGGAGGAAATTCAGGAGACTAATGTGTTAAAGACCAAAGGTAAGACTTCATAGATGTGTATTATCTTGGGAGTGTCATTAAAGCTTAAAGGAATTTTAAGTGAGATAGATACTCATGACCATGATCCGGAGATTTTGAAGGCTATAAACATAATGAAGGCTAGCAGCACTTGCTTGGTGTTGATGGTAATACTAATACTAATAATGATAGCAGCTAACATATAACATATATGATGTTATATATACACATTATATTACATGTAACAATGTACTTTCTGCTTACTGATTTGCTCCTCACAATGACCCTGTAAGACATGTATATTTATTATCCTTATTTTACAGATGAGAAAACTGAGGCACCCTGGACTCTAGTTTCATTGGCTCTGGAGTCAATTTTTTTAACTTCTGCAGTTCACTGTCCTTCCAGGGCATGGACAGGCATCCTTGGGTAGCACTGAAATAGGGCAGGTTAACAAAGGTCATTCTTTTTCTTCTCTCTCTTCTAGAGCCAATTTCAACCCATCATTTGAATTTTTTTTTTCTTTTTTAATTAAAAGTTTGTCCTCTACTTACCTTTCAGTAGAACAATTGAAAACACTTTTGGAAGAGGCTGCAGTTTGATATTTGAAGAATGGAAGCATCATTTCTGTTCTGATGGACTCATGGTCATTTATGTGGGTGTTTGTGACTGAAAAGGTCAACGGACAGAAAAAATAGCAGTGAGAGAAACACACACAAGGACAGTTAGGATGGCAGTGTCACACCATTCATCAGTTTTACAATAGTGTTGGCCTTTGTCAACATTTCCTAAAGGAAAAATCATAAGGCAGCAAAAACAAAGAGCCACAAATGAGCAAAACTGGAACAGGTTAAGACCTCCTTGAAGACTTGAGGGACTGGATGTTTTTGCTTCAAAAGACAGTCTCTCAGTCATGTGTTCTCTGGAGAATTCTGCCTGCAACTGTTTCTTTTTCACATCTGCTGCTCCGATGTTCTTCACCTTTCCCGGAGTGGAAAATTTCCTAATTCCTTAGTGTCTTTCTGAATTTTCAACACCAATTCATAGCAGTAACCTAAGAAATTGTATCAGTCTGAAATTTTGTTTTGAGTTAAGGTTTTTCATTAGCTGAGAAAGAGCAGAAGTAGTTTTGCCATTTCCATTTTGGACTCTTGTAAGAAAATGCAAATGGGTGAAAATCTATTATGCTTCATGTTGAATGATTACCTTTACTTCACATTTTGCTGGCAGACTATTTAGATTCTATTAAAGCCCTTTTGGTTCATATTTTTCTTAATATGATGTGAGGGATGCGTAATACATCCCTTATCACTGACTTGCATGTGTGACATGACTTATACACTAAAGCCCGTCTTTATTGCCATAATATTCATTGGCTAACTAAAAACCTGCCTAAGCAGATAATACCCATCAGAGAATTTTATCATATTAAAGTCTCCCTTAGTGTAACATGTTTTGCACATGGGTAAAGTGTTCCTTTGCCTTTCAATTTTGTTCCATTAAAACCGTCCCCTAAATTTTTTTCTACGGTATAAATTTAGGGCTGTGTCTCAGCAAAGTTTCCTCTTGTGGCAAAACTATGAGATTTGTGAATTTTGTTTTTTGTCTTGAAACCCTTGTTTTGTGAGAGTTAGATATACAGTATATCTTGTCGGCTTCCACAGAGGACTAGATTTATTGCTATAAATATAAGAAATTCTGGCAACTTTGTATAGCTTTTTTAAAGAATACATGCTTCCCCCCCCGCCCCCCCCCCCCCCGAAAGTCTTTGTTGAGTTGGTTATGGAGCTGAACTAATAGCATGTAGAAAATCTGGTTTGAAGAACCTGATTCTCTATCCTATATGGATCCGCCATGAAAGGGTGAAGTATGGTCCTGAACAAAATGTGCTTTCCAGCTTTCCTCACTGCATTAGCAAAGCCTTCTCCCAGAATGCTTTGCCATCGAGCTTTCTACTGCCCTGACTTCAATGGCAAGAGTGTTTCTGCATTGATATTACATAAATTCACATCAATATCTAGGTTAATGTTTAGTAGAGGCCAGTTGGCTTTTCATTCTGAATTGTTTGAAATCAGCTCTGACAACGCTGTTTGGCAATCTGGCAGTTTTTCATATTTCTTTTAAATTTTAATTATAACCCATCAAGTCTTAAGCAGTTACTTCTGGGTTAGACTCTTGATGAATGTCATAGCAGGGTGTTTTAATTTAATGGATCCAGAGTAACATCTGTTTCTAATATTTTAAAAGCCAATTTATATGGAAATTCGTTTAATACACAGTCAATACACGGAGACTTGTAAAAATAAAAATAAATATGGAAAATCAAACCCCTATGATATAGTAGGTCTTCTGTTAACAAAGGATTTCACTGATGGCGAGGTTCAGCTGCTACTACCTAACACCCAAGATATCACAGCTTAAACAAGATAGCGATTTATTTCTCATACTCACAAAATGGTGAGGCAGTTAGCTTAAAGCTGGTATGGTCTACCATAATAGGGACTCAGTTTTCTTCAGTCTTATTGCTGTGCTCTGTGGAGCATGACTTCTATTCCTAAGGATTCCCTATGGCCCAAGATGGCTGCTGGAAGTCTAGCTATTACATCTGTGCTTCAGCAAGAGCAAGGAGTGGGGGAGGGAGGGTATAATGCTAAGCTTTTTGCTTTTAAGGACACTTTCCAGAAGTAGCGTGTAGCATTCTGCTTATGTTGCACTGGCCAAAAAATAGTCACATGATCGTATTTAACAGCAAGGGAAGATAGGAAAAGAAATAATTTTTTTAGATGACTATCTACCCAGCTAAAAACTAAAAGATCTATGAGTACGGGAAAAGGGGAGAACAGACATTGGAGAACAACAATCTGTGCCACACTAAATATTTTTTAAGACATGATTTTAATAGACCTTCAGCCTTTTATTGAGCATCTAGAAAAGTCCAACGAGTTCTCATGAATAAATAATATATGTAGAAGGACTAGCATGATGTTTGGCTCAAACAAGATAATCATGACTACTGTTGATAGGTTTTAATTCTAACCCCCACTTGCATCTAATTTCAGAGACTGTGAGTCAAGCTGACTTTAATAAGGGAGTTTTTGAACACCGTACCCCAGTCTTTATAGAATAGTAGCAACAACAGCTCACAGAGCCCAGATGTCATTGGCGCTCGGTCTCCAGAACACTCGTACTGGCAAAGCAGTGTTCTTTGCTTCTCTATATAGAAGATAAATACACAGTTGCGAGTGTTTGTTAGCTGTTTTCAAGGTGAAACTATTATTGTTACAGAAACTAAAGCTCAGAGAGGCTAATTGGGAAGCGAGTTAAAGAAGCAGTTGAAAATGAGCATTGCCCCATCATTTGACCCCAACTGGAGTACTAACTGTTATTTCCTCTGGCTGTGTCACCTTGGATGGGTTTCTCAATCTGTTGGGATCTGTTGCGTTTTCCTGTTTTTGAAGACGCTCAGGTAAATTACGGAGCATGTTTCTCCTCAGTCCAGGGCTTTTCCAACCTCGTTTTGGTAATAATCGTGTGGAGATTCCTGTGATCATGCCTGCCTCACAGTGAAAAGCTGAACCGATGGGGGCTGGAGGTGAAAGTCATCAGGTGGCTTTCTATCACATATTCTTCAGCTGTACAAATGCCCACAGCCTTCAAAAGCCCTGACATCACACCAGGCAAGAGGCTTCTAATAATGGAGGCCTCTAATAATGTCTTGACCTCTCTCCGTCCTTCTAGCTCACGTGCCTCTATTGTGTTCTGTAAGTATGGAGATGGACTAGGGGTACAGACATTCAAGATGCCACCTTGATCTCTGGAAGATATAATGGCATAGAGCAGGGATCCTTCAAACTGAACCATTTACAGGCCAACATTTGTACCTTGTCTGCATATACCAGTACTGTGGGTTCCTTAATATTTGTCTTTACGTTGAGTTTTTAATTTTTAACAGCTTCATTCTGAGCAAACATCTGTGAAATCCAGCTCCGATTTGATAATTAAATTTCCTTTCAAGTACACATTAAAATAAATATATCCATTCAAATTTTTACCAGGTTTGCCTGTGTATCTTCTAAAATACTTGCGGTGGTAGGTAGATCATCACATTTTGAGAACTGCAACAGAGTGGAAAGAGCGCGAGCCATGAAACTCTACCCTGCTGATTCCAGCTGTGTGACTTTGCTACTATTATCGATTGATCATTCTTAACCATAATTTGTTCACTTGAGAGATGTAGATAATATGTACCTCATCATTTACTCTAAGGATTAAACAAGATACAGCCAAGGAGACTGTTACAGTGCTTGGCGGATAGCAAGTCCTCAGCGAATTACTAGGTCATCCTTCCTTAAAGTCTGTTTGCAGATACCAGGCATGCAGGCCTGTAACTGCTAGTTCTCAGAAGCAGGACACAAGGCACTTGGTATGGATGATTGCAAGTCCTGTGAAAACTCAGAGGGAGAAAGGCTGAAGCTTTCTAGAATGAAGGAGAAAAGGGAGACATTTGGATGAGGGAAGAGGCATTCTTCCTAGCCTCTCCGGCTCTCCCTTGGCTACTCAAAGTGTGGCCCAAGGACCAGTAGCAACAGCATCACCCAGGAGCTTGTTAAAACTGTGGCATCTCCGGCTCCTCCCCAGACCTACTGACTCAGGACCTGCCTGTTAGCAAGATCCCCCAGTGATTTGTGTGTGTGCATGAGAAGCAGTGCTCTGGGCACAGATATTCTGTCTAAGGTATATTTCATTTCTAGTAGGGAGTTAGCCCTTGCTCTCAGCAGATCTCTGCACCAGGATCACCTGCATGGGGATCACTAGTAACACCTGCACTGCGCTTTATAGAAGATGCAGATTCTCAGACCTCACATCAACCTGCACCTGTCATCTGCATCTTTAGCCCATACATTCCATGATTTTTTAAGGCCGCTGTTTGACAACTGCTGTAGTAAGTCTTAAACCACCTATAGAAACTGCATTTGTTCTTCAAACATATTTGCATTTGAACAAACAAGAAGACTTTTGAGAAAGAGAGATACAGTCCTAATTGTAGTGTCAGTAAGCATTAAGGGGAGGATCTGAATTCAATCTATATGTAAAGGCTTCTGTAAGGCTCATTTGCATTAATCCTGCATACCTGGAATCCCATCATACACAGGATAACAGCTTCCCAGAAGGCAGTGTCTTAGCAATGTCATATACAGTTGACACTCGAACAACATAGGTTTGAATTGCATGGGTCCACTTATACACAGATTTTTTTCAACAAATACAGCACTGTAAATGCACTTTCTCTTATGATTTTTTTAAATAATGTTTTCTCTAGCTTACCTTATTGTAAGACTGCACTATATAATACGTATACAGAATAGGTGTTCATCAACTGTTCATGTTATTGGTTAGACTTCTGGTCGACAGTAGACTTAAATTTTAGGGGAGTCAGAAGTTATGCTTGGATTTTCAACTGCATGAGGGTCGGCACCCCGACCCCCATGTAGGACAAGAGTCAACTGTATTTTCCTCTTTTCCGAAATTTTATATTTGACTTTCTGTAAACATTTTGTTTTTTAGCCGTGCTATCAAGACTAATCAAGACCTTCTCCCAGAAACTCCCTGGACACACATTTTCTACAATGATTTTTGGGGGACTCTTCTAACCCACAGTGGCAGCCACAAATCCTACCGGCCACTCTGCACTCTTTCTTTTCGCCTGAACCATGCCATCGGAGGGCTGAATCCCTGGAGCTATCACCTCGTCAATGTCCTGCTGCATGCAGCAGTCACCGGTGTCTTCACGAGCTTCTCCAAGATCCTCCTCGGGGACGGATACTGGACCTTCATGGCTGGCTTGATGTTTGCCTCTCACCCCATCCACACGGAGGCCGTGGCAGGAATCGTGGGACGGGCCGATGTTGGGGCCAGTCTCTTCTTCCTGCTCTCCTTGCTGTGCTACATCAAACACTGTTCTACAAGAGGCTCCTCGGCCAGGACTTGGGGCTGGTTCCTGGGGACAGGACTGTGCGCAGGATGCAGCATGCTGTGGAAGGAACAAGGAGTGACCGTGCTGGCTGTGTCGGCAGTTTATGATGTCTTTGTCTTTCACAGGCTGAAAATAAAACAGATCTTACCTACCATTTACAAAGTAAGTGATTGTGGGCGCTGGAGCATTGGGTTACTGAGCAGCCTGGTCCTTTTCCCCCATTTAAAAAGCAAATTTGTCCCTCTTCAAAGAGAATTTAAAGTAAGCTGTGTTTTGATCTTCAGTAAGTGGAAGTGTCCTTTTTGACCTTTCCCTACTAACATGGGTTTCATTCCTTGATTGTTTTATGTCTTGGGTTTCTTATTTTCATGATTTCAAAGGGTTCTGGTAGCTGGACAGTTTTGCCTTGTAAAGATTATGCACCTTTAGTATTTATTTTTATTCATTTTTTATTTCGGCCCCAATTCTCTGTAATCCAGTAAATTGCTTATAATGTGTATTTATAAAAGTATCAGAGCTGATAATAGAGCCAGATGCTAAACTCTGTAGAGGGGAAATCCTCTGCCATTTGTTAATAGTACTTTTCCTGATCTGACTTTGGAAAACAGCCCTTCTCTGCAGTGCACTGGGAACTCAAATTCTTAAACAATGAATCATCTTCACCTTTTCCTTGTTGTAGTGAATAAGAATAGAAGAGTCAAAACAGAAAGAGGTTATTATAAATTTTGCCCTGAGGCCAATTAAGGCCTTTGCCTCAGGGCTTAATATTTGCTCTTCTGTATTCCCTCAGTGCTTTCAAATGCACTGTGGTTTAAAGGTCACAGAAGCACTTTCAGATCTCTTCCACCTAAGAGGACCAGTTTTTGGCTAGTGTGTTAGCGGAAGGCATTGGACAGACAAAGCTATCTTGAGAAACTGCCTCTTTCCCATCTCCCCATTATCTCATTCATACTAAACTTACCCTTGCTTTGCCTTTTAGTTATAAAAGATGCACTTGGCCAGTGCTGGCAAATCTTGGTCCTGTTCTAGGCCAGTTCCCCCTTCCTTTTGGACACTTAAGTGAGGAGCTGTGATTTTGGATACTTACCTTGAGAAAGCAGTCAACTTTTCTCATTTTGGCAGTTCTTCCCCCTCAGCCCGTCAATTCTCGATGTTACTTAAAATCAAATTGGGAAGAAATTGAAGTGAAGGAAAAATTAAGGGAAATAGAAACATTTATTTATTTTTTAATGACTTTTTTTTTTTTCTTCACTTAGTAGGCAGAGTCATTACTGCTGCTCTCTGTGCTCTGTGGGGAAGCATAACCTTTTCAGTTAGAACTCAAGTATCAAGTGCTTAATGAAGTTCTTTTGTGATTTCGATTATATGCTGAAACTTTAATTTTTTTTTTTCAACGTTTTTATTTATTTTTGGTACAGAGAGAGACAGAGCATGAACGGGGGAGGGGCAGCGAGAGAGGGAGACACAGAATCGGAAACAGGCTCCAGGCTCTGAGCCATCAGCCCAGAGCCCGACGCGGGGCTCGAACTCACGGACCGTGAGATCGTGACCTGGCTGAAGTCGGACGCTTAACCGACTGCGCCACCCAGGCGCCCCTATATGCTGAAACTTTAAAAGAAAACTCTGGTTAGGTTGAGTTTGACGCCTAAAAACAATAGTTTGAAAGTCAAATTCTTAATTTCAAATCAATTTTAATTATTCTTTCTTGGAGATTTAGGGAGAGAATTCTTTTTTTCTTTTGTTTTAAAACCACATCAACAACAAAACAAGCTTTCTTGTTTTATTGGAAAGACAGATAGAATACATATAAATCGTGGTCTTTGTCCTGTGGAGACTATTTGAGGACTTTGTATCGATAGCCTGTGAAACATTGTGGTTGGACATTTTACAGAATTTCCATTTTACCGTCTCCTGGAATACGAAATGATTTTGATATACCAGTTCAGGACTTGATTTTAGGACCTTTTAAAGTTCTAAGACATTTTCAGTTTTCTAAGCATATTTTCAAGGACAGAGTTGCTGATAGAGACCCTTATAATAATTGTGTCCCCTACAATTATTTGGGGCATACCTATAATAAGAAATTATTCTTTATCTTAAGTTTACTTAAAAAAAATAATGTTTATTTTTGAAAGAGACAGAGCATGAGTAGGGGAGGAGCAGAGAGTGAGAGGGATGCAGAATCCGAAGCAGGCTCCAGGCTCTGAACTGTCAGCACAGAGCCCGACACAGGGCTTGAACCCAGAAACTGTGAGATCATGACCTGAGCCGAAGTCAGATGCTTAATCGACTGAGCCACCCCCAGGGACCCCGGAAGTTAAATTAAAAAAAAAAAATTAAGTTTATTTATTTATTTTGAGCAAGAGAGGTAGCAAACTGGGGAAGGGCAGAGAGAGAGGGAAAGAGAGAATCCCAAGCAGGCTCTGCACTGTCAGCAAGAGCTGGATGCGGGGCTTGAACTACAAACCTTGGTACGTACCACTGTGAGATCATGACCTGAGCCGAAGTGAAGAGTCGGACTCTTAACTGACTGAGCCAACCAGGCACCCCTATCTGAAGTTAAATTGCCCTGAGCATCCTGCTTAAGAAAATAAGAAATGTCGCTAGCACAGGAACTCCTAGCAGCAGAGAGTGTGAAACACCCCTCTCCCCACCCCCCATGTCATGGGAAAGGACTTAATACTTTGAAGATTCGGTGTCCTGAGAAGTTTCCAAATGGAAAGTTGCCTAGACTGTCTGGCAGCCATTGCTTGTGGGCAAGGGAAGTAGTTGAAGCAGCAAAACAATCTGAGAGTCGCTATCTCCACTCTGCTTTTTCTTTCATTCTCACATTTTGGGCCAATGGGCTTCATGAGAACGTTTCAGTAACAGATTGTATAGATTTGCAAGGGACCATAGAGACCTTCTATGCCAGTCCCTTTATTTCCAGCAAAGGTATAGAACACCAGAGGTGTGAAGGTCACCTAGAAAGTGGTAGAATCACTGGAACTGGGATACATATTTGCGTGTGTTTAGCGATCATTTTACTATATTGTGAAGATGTGAAGATGAATGAACAAATGTAAATAAAGTCAGATGACTTGCCTGGAAGAGAAGAAAATAAAATGGAATCAAATATTCACTCACACTGGCTATGTAACCTTAGGCTAGTTCAATGACCTGTTTTTTTATCTGGAAATGGAGACGGTTCATGTTCTGTCTTAGAGATGTTGTGAAGAGTGTAATTGTGGGGTGTTCAGTGTGAGCTGAGTGCCCAATGTTTGGAAGGCACCTGATGATACTAGTTGAAGAGAAAGAAGAAATATCAGTGGAAATTGTAATTCTTTATTTTAAGGAAGAGAAGGCCAAAAGATGAGCTTCTACTAGTCTTTAAACATACAGTGGTTTTGAAAGCATATGACTTAGGAATCAACTAAGGCTGAAGCATGAATATTTAGGCAGAAACTTTCATTTAGAATTTTATGACTATGGGGCTTGTAAACACTGGCATAGATTACATATGGAAGTTATAGAAAATTCCATATTCTGTCTTTATAATATATAGATTTCTATGCCTGGGGTGAGTTAGAAGAGACTCTGAAGGAAGTGAATTAAAAGACTTTAGAAGGTCCTTTTCAACCTTAAAAGAATAAATCATCTTAAATATCTTGCCAATTAACTCCACATCATGGTTTGCCAGATGAAATAAACTTCCCTGCCCTATTAAAACATAACTTTTATATAAACAGAAAGCTCCAGTGCACAAATGTTTAACTCTGTTATGCAAACCAGTGAACCAGCCAAGTACTCAAAACCCAAAATGGCGGACCTCTTAAAGCTGGAAATTATTAGGACCAGAGGGGCAAGGCTCTCTGTTTTGATAGTTTCATCAGTAATGTTTTTCTCATAACGGTCACACTCAACTTCTTTCTTCACAGTGTTGGTTTCAGTTCTGCACCTTTTAAAAGATTTTGGGTCTTTTAAATGTGCACCAGGGCCAGGCAGAAGGGACTGGTGGAAGCAAGATTCTGCCCACCTCTAGGACCCCTCTTCATCCAGTATTACAATAAGAAAATATAGGTTTGGGTTGGGTAGAGTTTGAGATTTTTCCCTTTGCTTTTCAAGCGAGAGAGAGAGAGAGAGAGAGAAAATGAGAGACAGTGCATGCAGGTGAGCTGGGGAGGGGCAGAGGGAATGGGAGAGAATCTTAAGTAGGCTCCTCACCCAGTGTGGAGTTTGACGCAGGGCTGGATCTCACGGCTGTGAGATCATGACCTGAGTGGAAACCAAGAGTGGGACACTTAACTGACTGAGCTACCCAGGTGCCCCAAGTTTGAGATTTTTCTAAGAAGACAGACTTCTGGATTTTTCTATGACATTTCTTATTATTTAAAATCAATTACTAGTTTAAAAACAGATAAACCCTGTTTGGGCCCAACAAAATCCTTTGGATGACTGAATTTGGCCAGAATTCTTGGCTGCCAGTTTTTGGCTTCTAAGGCTCATGCAGATGATGCACATATCTATATTGTATAAAAGACGTTTGCAGTTCTGCAAAGGAAATATGAAAGTTTTCTTTCTTTGAAGTATGTGAAAAATAGTAAGGACCTGGCATATTGTAGATACTTTATTTAGCATTTAATAAATACATAATCTATGTGTGCTAGGCACTATCCTGAGTGTGCTAAAACATAAACACATTTAACTTATATAATAAGTGCTTATTGAGAGAATATGACTTATGAACTAATGTGGTTGAATATGACATGAAATAATATAATCATACGGTTGTCAATAGTTAAGATTTGTTTTTTGTTTTTGTTTTTAATGTTTACTTATTTTTTGAGAGACAGAGACAGAGTGGGAGCGGGGGAGGGGCAGAGAGGGCGACACAGAATCCGAAGCAGGCTCCAGGCTCTGAGCTGTCAGCACAGAGTCCGACCTGGGGCTGGAACTCATGAACTGTGAGACCACGCTCTGAGCCGAAGTTGGACGCCGACTGAGCCACCCAGGCACCCCTTGTGTTTGTTTGTAATAGTTAGCAAGATTTGTAATCTATTTTTTTTTTTTTCAACGTTTATTTATTTTTGGGACAGAGAGAGACAGAGCATGAATGGGGGAGGGACAGAGAGAGAGGGAGACACAGAATCGGAAACAGGCTCCAGGCTCTGAGCCATCAGCCCAGAGCCTGACGCGGGGCTCGAACTCACGGGCCGCGAGATCGTGACCTGGCTGAAGTCGGACGCTTAACCGACTGCGCCACCCAGGCGCCCCAAGTTAGCAAGATTTGTAAGAAGACACCAAATATAAAATCTTCAGAAGTGTGTTTGAACAAAATGTGTGTTCATAAACACCTTAAGTTTTTTTAAATGATCCTCTTAGCTTCAGCATTCTATTTATGGTGTTTCCCACATTGTCCTTGGCATCTGGTGCACCATCTGACACATAGTAGGTACTCAGTAAATTATTGAATTCACACTTGTTTCAGTTTGCCTTTAAAAAATGTGTGCCTGGAATGTTAAAGTGAAATCCAATCCTCTTCCCTTTATACAAATGAGGATTTCATTCCTGGTTAGTGGGGTCCAGAAGGTACAATTGGAAGAAATGCATGTCAGAAAAATGTTGAAAAGTAAGTTTTCTTGACTTCTCATCAAATGATTATTTTAGCCTTTCTTAGATGACTTTCACTTACTTTAGTTTTATGTGGTCAAAAAGTAAAAGTGGGGGGGGGGGCTGGCCCTTGAAACACACTTAAACTAGCCTTGCAAATAAAGGTTTCACTTTTATCTGCCCACAAATTTTTTTACAAGTCTCCCATGACCCCAGGAGGTACATGGGTAATAAAATCAGCAAAAGCAACATTTTTCTTACTTACCAAACATCAGTCATTGCTTGCCTAGTGGCCATTTTCTGTGCTTATTTAACATCTGTTAACTGTTTTAATGTGGAAACATCTTTTTTCCCTTTATTAGCCTCATAATCACTTATTCAGTTACAGGTGGAAAAAAAAATTAAAGAAAAGGAAATCTGAAAACCAGTGTAACAATTCTAATAATAGCCCAAATTGATTTGGAAAAATAGCCCTTTTAGTTTTTGCTCTTTTAAGAATTTCTGTAAAGATGACTATCTTCACTTTGCTATAGTTGCTTCCAAGATGTACCCTATCTGGACAACTTCCTTTTCTTAAAATTAAATTTTGTAGCTCTATTTCATGTAAATAAAATGATGAGACTACATTATGAGAGAGGAAATGGGGAGGCAGTGCCGCTTTTGGAAAAGGAGGCATCTCTGTCTAGAAATAACTTTTTCATTTTAATGCTGAGCAGGATGTGAATGGTGGAGGTTGCCTATGGTGAAAAAGTTTATCTTGGATGTTAGGTAAGCTTGGTTCTACATCAAGATGCAGTGATCAGACACAAAGTAACAAATAATCATCTGTTTTCAAACTATTTACAGGGTTTACCTTGAGAATGTTTCCTGAGGGCAGGGGCTTACGTTCTGTTGAAGGTTTGGGGTTTGTCACTATTGGAACACTGAGGATCTTAGATGTGGTGCTTCTGTACATCTATTTTGTGTGACTCCCCCTGTACAGAAGAGCATGGAAAGAGAGGCACATAGCCTACAGGTATTTGCACATTGAATCCACATGTGCTTTTTTATTTGATTAGCTGCTGGGGATGGCATTGGCCCAACATGTTAACGTTTACAGCTTTGTCCCTTTGCTTTCTAGACTAGGTTGTGGTTTTACTCAAGATGTGACTCTCATATCGATTGCGCTGAATGAAATATGTATTTGCTGTTTCTGATTTTCTTCAGTCCACATCTGTGCCATTCCACTTCGAGTAGTGTTCCCACTTTCTTACGATTTTCTTTCCCTTCATTTGCCTTACACTTGACTTTGTGAGAATCCAGATATAGCAAGACACTCTGATTCTGATCACAGTATTTCCTAGCATTATTGAAACTGGAGGGCTGACTATTTGTCATGTACTTACAAATGAATTTGGATTTCATCCCAGTAAACTTGTTGTAGCATTTAATATTCATGACCTATAGAACTTTGAAACTTTGAATAGATGCCAGCAGTGCTAACCAGATAATACCACAAATAAAGGTGAGGTTCAAAAATATTTTACAACTCGGAAAGTCAAAGATTAATATTAATAAGGTATTTTATTTCTGCGGGTTGCCTTCATTGCTCAGCTGATTTAAGATGATTCTGTATTCTGGTTACAGTTTAAGTGCAAGTTGAGTAATTGAAATTTGGAAGCTGACTACCCTTGCCAGTTCATGTAATGCTTGTGTTAGAGTGTTAATACCTGGAAGGGTGATCTATTTGCAGATTATCTTTTTTTTTTTTTTTTTTTTTTTTTTAAAGATTCACCTTTGTGCAAGACGCTGTATTAGGGGTTGTGGGGATTCAAAGATGAGTGCACAAAATTCTACCCCTAAGGACATTTTAGAGTAGGCTAGAAAGTTGTGAATAGCACATGCAAATGTAGAACTGAAATTCAAGCTGGAAAGTGGGGAGGCTGTAAGGGAGGCACTGGGAGTGCAGGACAGCTTCGAGGAAGGGGGGTGTACTTTCTGCGGAGGGGATCAGGAAGCACTTTCAGGAGCAGAGACATTTGAGCAGGGCCCCGAATGGTGGTTCAGATATAGACATTTATAATTGGAGAGGTGAGGGAGAGTGGAAGGTGGAGCCTGAGAACTGCACAGAGGGAAACTCCTAGGAAGTTCCGGGGGACCACTGGGCAGTGGTTTTGGCAGATACAGTGCCTGAAATGAAACAGGAAAATGAATGAGGAAAGGTAGATTGAGGCAGCTAGTATGTATAATGATGTAGGGAGCTTTTAAGATATGTTGTGGCCCCAGCAATGTTGGGAGACAATGCATAATTTTAAAATGTGCTTGTTCTTCGACTGGTCCATGGGAGAAGCTTGGGAATGTCCAGGCTAGCGCCATTTTGCCACTTGGGAGGCTTTCTTCTGTGTCCTTACTTGGGGACAGACTTGAGAGAGGATCCCTTTGATGATGAGACAGATTCAGGAGGTTTATCTCATTCAGTGAGTGTGTTTCCTGCCATCTCATTCTTTAGCATCAAAAAAAAAAAAAGGCAGTTATTTTTCGAAGTTAGATTATTTTACTTTTTACTCTATAGTATCTAGCATATTATTATATACTCCTAATGAGGAAAACAGGGAGTCCTTCAGGGCTTTCTCCTGTGTCCGTTCTTCCAGCATTGCTGAACGGTGTTCAAATGTTACAGTGAGTGGCCACAAGTACAAAATCCCTCTTTGTTTTGCACTCCTTACAGGAAGACAGAAACATTTTTCAAAATGGTCCTTTTTACAATACAGAATAAAATATTCTATCAGCACTGAATTTCAACCAGTTAACTCCGTATACCATCAGTGAAAATGACACGCAAATTGGACCTTGTGATGAATAAATAATGAGTCTCATTGAAATCATCTCTGCTGTTCTCATAATACTGTCTGGGATACGTATTACATCACTCGGCTCAATTTTCGATAACCTGCTGTCTCAGAGGAATCAGATCGACTGAAGGGGATCTCATGATTATCTGGTTACTCATATTCAACTGGGTACCTTCAGTTTCACAGAAAAAAGAAAAAATACCCAATGTGGTTTGCACAAATTTCAGATCATTGTCATTGCCTGTCTTAAATGCTGGGAACGGTGGAAATGCTAATTCAGTGTTGACCTCTCAAGTGAAATTTAAGCTATAGAAAGGCACACTCCAGGAGTGCATTAGAGATTCCTGAAAAGGCATGATCAGGTAGGAGGTGGGGTGGATAAAACTGAGTATTAAATCAAATTTATTGATAGTTAAAATAGTTATGAAATGTGATAGTGCAGTAAGGTTGCATGGTGTGGCATGTTTTAATGTTCACACCGGGTTCTTACCTACTGACCACAGTGTTCCTTTTTTCAAAAAGAATGGCAAGAAACCAAAAGGGGAAGGGAGGCAGCCAAAGTGTGCGGTGGTTTGGTGCTAGGAAGGTCAACGTGCCCTTGCTCCCTGGGTTTGTCTTTACAACTCTGCGGCACCCAGATGGCTGCTGCATGCTCTGTTGGTCTGATTATAACTCTTGCATCAAGTGAAATAGCATGAATTCGGAATTTAATACATGTTTCCTCAGTAATTATGGCCTTGATCAGTGAAGTCAGTGTTTCAGTTCCAAAGGACACTTTCTTTCTCTCTCCACATGTTTACTCATTTAATTTCAGGAGATGAAATAAACTGCAAAGATTTCTTTGGTATGATAAGAGAATCTACAGTGCCTGTACCTGGTATGTGGTTGTCATTTCGCTCATAATTCATGTAAGATTCAAAGCAAACAGCAGGGACAACATGAGAAAAATGAAGGACATTTAACAACAAGTAAATGACTTGGTTTTTAGTAAGAGAAGAAATGGAAAATACATTTAGAATTTCCATTAAAATATTGCTTAACGTAACTAAGTGCCAAGAACATTTAATAGAGTTCCTGATTATATGCAATATCAGTTGTATTTAAAAATAGTTTATGTATTTAAAAACTGAAAAAAAGAAAAAAAATCTTAATATTTTAATTTTGTGCATTTTGTGCATCTTAAACTCTTAGTTTTCAATGTGTTAACTCTGTCCCCTCCCCTTTAAAAGGGTTTATGTGTGTGTGTTGTGTTATGTGTCCTATTAGAATAAATTGCATAAAGACATGCTTATATACTAGAGTCAGATTATACCAAAGTGATACATGAATGATTTGAGTGTATTTCCATAACTTCTATGAAATGGAAAACTCCAAATTGCATAGAATTAATCTTTCTTCTAACTTGAAGTTGGGCAAAAATTTGCCAGTTTCGGTGTTCCACGGAATGTAGCTTCTTTCTTCTTAAGATCTTGTGACGTGTGATGAAAAGTTAAATATATCTAATAGTATAAAAACCACTGCCGTTTACTTCGAATAACCGTTGGGCGTTTGGCTGCTCTCTTGCACAGGTGCTAGTAAGGCTATTGTGGAAAAGCCATAGGATTGGAGCATCTAGATTTCGATGCAAATTGCTGTGACCTTGGATAAATTACTGACCGGCTTGCACATCAGTTATGTGGTCTGTAAAATAGGAATACAATATTTGCCTTGCAGGGTTGTTAGGTATGAATATCGTCAATGTACACTCTTCCGCCAAGTTCCTTTCCTGTAGAAATATCATGGTCATCGGCGTTTCACAGTGTTTCCACATTTCAATAGTAACGAACTTTTTACCTGTCATTTTGTAGAGCACTCAGCGTAGTTGTTGCTTTTCTCACGGGGATGCAGGGTGAAGCATCAATCAGAAAAAAAATGGAGTTTTTGCTATCCTGTTCACCGGTGCTGACAATGTAAAGAATATTGAGAAAACAAACAAACTTTTTTCAAGGATAATTCTTCTGAACCACACAATTTGATCATTTCTCTTTTTGTTTGATCTATTGAAAACAAATATATTTAAGTCATCCCTTAATTTTTCGTCACTGTTTGTATCAAAGCATCAACTAGAAATTTTGTAGCCTGATTTTTTCCCCTTCTGGCTCAGGATGGTGCTGTTGCTTATACATCTGAAAATGGAGTCCCCTCCTGTTCTCCCCAGCACCCTGTTGCCTGTATATCCCCTTTAGCCAGGTTTAGAGTAAGGAGGATTAGTTCAGTAGCTGCAATAGCTTGCAGCATTCAAGTCTCATTCTTTGAAGAAAGGGGAAGCATTGTTATCACCTAAAGGTGAATGTTAATCTCTTTCTTTCCCCTATTCTTTCACAAACCTGGCAGGCAATATTGTTACAGCTGATTCCAGAATCTGTTATGAGAAACCTTTTCAGGGAAACATTGAGGCTGCTTTTTATTGGTGGTGGTGATGCTCAGCCGTTTATTTCCCCACCTCCTAGGGAGATAATAGAGAGCGAAAAGTTTTATTTTTAAAGGAATACTACATCTGGCTGCCAAAATTTTTATGAAATATTTTGGATGCCTTAATAATATTCAGACCAAATTATTTTTACAGCAGCCTAAATCCTGGTAACGGTGGCTTGTTGAGACAAGTCTATAATACGTAAAATTGGTTTTGATTTTAGAAAATCCAGCACTTTAAAAGTCTGATCTAATCTTCAGATGATACAGGCGGTAGGTGGGGGTTGGTGACTGCTTCAAGATTTTAGGATTCATTTCATCATGTGTTTCCTTCGAATAGTCCAAACTGGGATGATCATCAGTGTCTCACGGGGAGACTTTTAAACCAGAGATTGCAGCCCAAGACTGGAAGCTACTGAATAAGAATCTTTCCGTCTGCTTACATTTTGTTTCTGAGGCATTGACAGGGAGCTGGTGGAGAGGCAGCAGGAGAGAAACTACTTTTTAAAAGCTCTCCCTCTGATTTTGATGATACAGCTAGGTTTGGGACCCGCTCATGTACATTGATATACCTCCATACAGTATCATGAAAGGTCAAAAATATTTTGTGGCTAGAGAGAGGTATTAGAAACTATGTATCTACATGTTGCCCCTTCTCTCTCCACAAATGTGAGGTCTGCAGAAATTAGGCACAGGCTTGGTTGAGAGCAGAGCCTCCTCCCCCAGGTCTACTGCTCTGTCACTTTCCCTCCCTGACTTCAGTTTGTAGAAACCTGTTACTGTGGAATTAATTTTCCATTTGTCAGTTAAGACTGCCTGGTGTTAATGGACCTGTGTACCATCCCTCAAGTTCATCATTAATTAAGATTCAATCCTTCTTATTTTACCCTGGGTTCTCTTTGCAATGTTACTAATTCTAGAATACTTTTTGAAAATGAATTGTTTTGTTTTTGTTTCCATCCTCCCAGGCCCCTCCTTTTCCTGTCCACCCGCCCCCCCCCCCACCTCATTCAGTTAAGTGCTTAAGTTTTTGCACGTTGTCTTCCTAGTCTAGCCTGATTTAAGTCTGCATTCAAACGGAGTATTTACTTTTGTAGCTACCAGAAACTTAACACAAAGACACTAAAACCACAGTGTGTTTTTCTTCCTAATTTGGTTAATTGCCTTTACTAACAGTGTATTACTGTTTGAGGTAGGTTACTCTTCAGTGGAAGGATTTTCTCTTTGATGATGTGGAGCCTGAGATTGGTCTAGAAGAGCATTAAAAAAAATATTGGGGCAGCTCTTTGTCGCTACCTGCTTCCAACTCACCAAGGCACCATGCACTAACTCAGAAGCAGGGGAAATTTTTGGCATTAGCAGTTGACCCATCAGCTGGGTAAATGCCACCAGGGGTGCCTGCATGGCTCAGTTGGTTTAAGCCTTGGACTGAGTCTTTGATTTCTGTTCAGGTCATGATCTCAGGGTTTGTGAGATGGAGCCCTGCCTGGGGCTCTGCACTGTTAGTGCAGAGCCTGCTTGGGATTCTCTTTCCCTCTCCCTCTGTGCCTCCCCTGCTCCTCTGTGTGCCTTCCCCCTGCACTCCCCCCCCCCAAAAATAAATAAACATTAAAAAAAAATGCCACCAGTAGTATCTTAAAGATGTTCAGAGTTTCTTTTGACTACAATGTGAGTTTAGTGTCTCACTGTTGGGTGAATATTTGAATCAGTGACAACCTTAATGTCAAAAATGAGGATAACTCTAAAATGAACGTATTTCAGAGATGAAATAGCAAGAATGGAGAAAATGTAGAGGTGCCAATTGAAAAATGGGCTGGCTGAGTGAGAAAAGGACTGAATTTAAGTTGTCAAAGCAGCAGCCTGAAGTTTCTGGTTTTGGGACAGGATAATTTGTAGTCTTTGATTCTCCTGCATTCTGCAGTATAATCTTCTCCAGGGCTGTGCCGACTTCCATATTGTTCAAAGAGGAAGAGAAATCACTCATTTGAATCCATTAGCTTTCATTTGCATATACACAGAGCTGGCAGTAATAATGATAACAACCATTTATCGTGCCTTACTGTGTGCTTGGTAGAGTGTCTTCTGTACATTATTTTGTTCACTCTATGTGAGTGGGTATTATTAATCTCATTTACAGTTAAGGAAACTGAGGTTTATGGAGGTGAAGTAATTTTGCCCAAGGATTCACAGATAGCCTACAGTGAAGGGGTCTCATTCCAAGTATCTGACTCCAAGGTGCATGGTCTTCCCATAATACTGTTTTTATACAAGTTTAGCTAAAGTGGAAGATCCAAATAATATTTTTAAAAATATTTATATATTTATTTTGAAAGAAAGAGTAGGGGGAGGGGTAGTGAGCGATGAAGAGAGAGAAATCCCAAGCAGGCTTCACACTGTCAGTGCAGAGCCCCATATGGCGCTCGATCTCACCAACTGAGACATCAAGACCTGAGACAAAATGGAGAGTCAGATGCTTAAGGGACTGAGCCACCCAGGCATGCCCCGCCCCCTCCCCAGATAGTATTATGAAGGAAATAACCATTCTTACATTACTTGGCCTTGGGACCGAAGCTACTTACTTACAATGGCTTTAAATACAAATTATCTGCTCGTCCATATGCAACAGTTAGTTTTATGGTTGCTAAAAAATACGTAGATGGATAATATATTATCCCAGCCCCTAGGAAGTACAAAACATGTATACAATAATTACATCACTCTGCACTAAATGCTAATAGAATTCCATAGAAAGTGTCAGAGAAGCACATGTGTCTGACAAACTAATTCAGCCTTGTTGAGGAAGAGTCTGAGAGAGTGGCAGAGAAATAGTGACATCTAAATAGCTTGGTTTATCCAGGATTTTGTTTTGTTTTATATTTTTTTAAAATAATTTAAAATCATTTCATGCTTGTGCATTTCATTTAGGTTCAGAGTCAACTTCCTTATATCCCCCCTCATGCCTGTCGTGTGACAAGAAATTTGCTAGATGCTTTTTAATTTTTTAATTTTTTTTCCATTTTTTTTTGATAAATAGGTACTAAGTGCCATCTAGGTATGAGCACTATTCTAGATGTTAAGGATAAAGTAAGGAAGAAAACAGATGAAATTCCTATTCTTTTGGAATTTACAGTTTCTAATTTAGCAGCTGCAGTTACCCTGTGAGGTCACTCTGTACTTTTTACAAGAGGTTGTTGAGTGAACTCCCCTGAATTGACCAGCGTGCAGTGAGACAGGGTTTCAAAGGTAATGCTAATTCTGAATCCAGATCCTTTCCAGTGCAGGTCATTGTCTCTCAATAGAGTTTCCTCAACTAACGAGTGGCCTAATTATTTATGGTATTAGTTAAGTAGTAATGATTGTGTGTGTATGTGTGTGTGTAATTGGTTTAGAACCTCCTTGAGACTGAGGACTGGATCCTTTTTTTTTTTTTTTTTTTTTTTTTTCCTTTGGCATCCCTTTTCCCAGAGATCTTGACATTGTGATCTTGGTATTTGGAACTTGATCCTCAAAATCACATTGGCCTGCAAGGGCATATCCTGTCTGCCATGGGCCTGCCCTACATTGAGCAGATTTAAAGGAGGTACATTGTACATGTATATCTTTTGAGGTTGGATTTGCATCTGAAACTCCTGTCAGCTTCTGCTACCTGCTCTGAAATGCATGGTGTTTCTCAGAACCGTGCAAAAAAAAAGAATTATTTGGAGCCAGTTCACATTGAAATATTTGGTTTGGCTCTGAATTTCATATTGTATTGTTGCTAATCAACCATATTAACTTATTTATGTGTCCTTGACAGGCAGTACATTTCTAACGGCTTTATAAGGGAAAAGATGAGTCTGTGCCACAGAGGTTGCTTTATAATTCAGATAAAAACACTTTTTCCTGCATTTCATTAAAAATATAAAACAGCTTAGATTAGCTAACAATGTGATGCCAACGGTTCCCATGTGTCTTAGTGGGTCCTAAATTGCACAGGATGTCATGTCTCCTTTGATGTGCATTGTAAAGACTTTTTTCAGAATTTGAGCTTTCCTCTCTCTGTCTCTGTCTCTGTCTCTCTCTCTCTCTGTCTCTCTCTCTAGGCTATATCTATATATAGATATATATATATATACACATATAGGCTACAAGTTCCCTGATTCAGTGCCTAAAGTGCTTGAGGCCCGATGTAATTCAGATTTGTTTTAATTATTCAAAAGTGATAGGGTGCGTAAATTCTGTATTATGTACCGAGGTGGCATTTTGAAGTCAGAAACATTTAGTATTTCTGAAGGGAAATATGTGAATATTTACAATAAATGGAAGAGATAAAGACTACAACTAGCCTCCTGTCAGTTTAAATCAGGGGCTTTTATTTCTTTCAAACATTTTTACTGAGATATAGTTCACATATCATAAAATTGAGCCACTTAAAGTCTATAGTTTATTGTTTTTGAGTGTGTTCACCGAGCTTTTGCAATTCTCATCCTAATCTGAATTACGTATTTTGAAATTAAGGATAAAGGGCTTTGGACCTGTAGTTGCTGTTTTGTTTTGTTTTATTTTGTTTTGCTTTTTTAAAGATGTAGATGTTATTTTTTACTTTTTAAGTTTAACAAGATCTTTAGAAAGAAGTTATGACATGAATCCATGTATATCAATAAACCAGGTTAAGGTCTTACTGAGACCCTTGAATGTTTTTGCTGTGTGTTTAATATTGTTTGCCTGTCTTATTTGCTGCTTAACAAATTGGTAATAAGTTTGGGTAATCAAGGTATCTTCTTTGGGGTTATGTTTGGGTCAGAATGCTTGGATCCTTATTTTGTTTTTTTAAACTATGATAAATCATGGACCCCTACATAAATGCAATTTTCCGGAGTAAGAATCTGATGTCAGAATACTTGGTCCTTGTTTTGATTTTTTTTTTTTTAAAACTGTGATAAATCATGGATCCCTGCATAAATGCAGTCTTCTGGAGTAAGAATCTGACGTCAATATTTGAGTGCTTGTGGGCTGTGTATTTGGTGCGTGCAATATTTGATTCTCGAATGAGGAACAGTGGTTTATGGTATAAACAGGAACCTGGATACTTCTTATTCTTTCCCATGTATTTGCCTCTCAGTGTGGTTACCCATGTCTGACACATGCAGCCGTTGTTTTTAAAAACATAGAATTGACTTGTTTTTAGCTTTGACCAGGAATTTTATCAAAGTGTAAAGGTGCTTGTCAAATCTAGAATAAACCCAATTTCCATTTCCTTACTTTTTTGGGGGAAAAAAAAAGGAAGGAGAGAAAAGAAAACGTATTTTTAGACAAACTGAACATATTTAAAGATGGAAGTGAATTGAGAGGTTTTTTTTTTTTTTTTTACCCCTTTAAAGTAATGGCCATCCTAAAATGTGTCCCAGCTTGCTTCCTAGAGGCAAATTTGCTTCTGAGCAATTTTAAAAGAGCAATAACATAAACTTAATTATGGGAGAACGATTCTATAAAAATTTAATACGCCATTAAGACATTTGCTGATTTACATCAGATTTATATAAAGGTTGTTTGAACCTACACCTTTGCATCCAGCTGGTAGCCTTTTTCTAAGTTAATTACATGAAAGGCTCTGAAAAATGTTAGACATCTGAGAGAAGTTGTGATTCCAGAGATAAAGGGAGCATGCTGTGAAAAGTATGGCCATATGGCATAATGACATAAATCCTGCAGTTCTAATCAGGAGGCCTGGGTTCTCACGCCGTTTCTGCCACTAGCTAGTTGTGTAATTGTGGACAAGTCATTTAGCCTTTCCAGCGGTTATTTTCCTAATATGGGAGATCTTGGGGATGCTTCAAGAACCAAATTACATTGTACTATGTTTGATCATAATTAAAAAAAAATAATTTTAGTGCTATTTTTTTTTTTTTTTTTAATTTTAGCCTTGTCTTTGAAATAATCTGACTGGAAAGATGGATTAATTGTGCAAATACTAAGTTCTTCATTTATTCCCAGGAACAAAAGATTAGATCCCAAAGTACTTATAATAATGTTTTTTTTGAAGGCCAGGTATTTACTGCAAACTGAGTGGGCCGTGTGTTGTATTTCACTTTTCAGAGGAATCTGTCTGTGTTAAAATACCTCCATATCTCCCTTATATCGCAAGGGTATGAATTGATCTTTTTCATTATCTTGTAAACTTAAATACAGTTAACACTTGAATTTCTGAAATGGATTTTTCTCAGCAGTAAATCATACTGTCTAATTCTTAATTCCTTGCTCTAGTCTACATAATTATTTCCTTATATCATTTTATATTAGCTGTGCTATCATTTTATGCATAAATTAAAAATGGACTCTGATCCTATTTTCTATGCAAGGAAAACAGCATGGTTTCCTTAAATACCACAATGAATTTGCCATTCTCTATAAGGAAATTTAAAAAAAAAAGAAAAACTACAGAAATAATATTATAAAGTATCAAACAGTGATCGGAACTGAGAACTCATCATACTTTATGCCCAATCTCAAAGATTGGCAAACAATGAATGTAAAAGGCAAGATAGTTAATTTTTTTCTGCTTTTGAAGGCCATAGGGACTCCGTGACAACTATTCAGCTCTGCTGGCCTACTGCAAACAAATGGGTGTAGCTGTGTTCTAATAAAACTTTATCTAAAATCAGCCAGGCACCAGATTTGGCCTACAGGCTGTAGTTTGCTGAATCTGTCTGGTAACTTAGTTGATAAACTCATGTACGTTAAGTCATATAGGATCTCCAAAGAGATTAGGACAATATATTTATATTAGTATGAATCATTAAATTTCATACAACTTGCATTCATTTTACAAAGCCTTTTATATTCATTTTTATTTTTACCTAGATCTTTAATACTTCTCTCAAGAGGATATTAACTTTTTTTTTTTACAGTTGAGGAAGCCTAGAGTTGTACAATTTCCTGAGGTGACCCTAAGAGTACAAGATTTTTACTGTATTTCCCTGCTTTATATTTTATCAGAGTATTAGTGAACTCATCAAGCAGATATCTCCAATCTTGCTTTGTGTTACTCGGATATCATTTACTCTAGAATTTTGAAAGTAAATTCAAGTTCAAATCTAACACCATGACTATTCTCAGGATACCGAATTCATTCAAAATAATCATACAAAGTAAACTTTGGTAACAATTCCCCCTAAAGGAAGCCCAAGTAAGCAGAAGGTGGTTTCCAAGAATAACCAGCTCTAGAAGTTCACAGCAGCTGTCAAAATATATCTTCAGTTGAAATTTAGCTTGTGATATAAGGGTACTTGAAATTTGCTTTGTCCTCATCTTCCTTGATTTTTTTTTTTTTTTTTTTTTGCAAGTGACTTAAATCCAGTAAAGGTACCTGTTGATTGCTCTCCATAAAAAGCTGAGCACTTTTATCATGAAGAAGGGCTGTCACTGGAAAAAAGTTGAAAAGTAAATAATACTATAGAATTATTATTCTATAGTATTAATTAATTAATTAATTAATTAAATTTGTTTTGGCCAGGGTTGTTGGTGCTGGAATGATGGTATGTTTCTTTTTCTTTTTTTTCTTTTTTTTCTTTTTTTTTCCCCTGTGGGTCCTGGACACAAGGATGGTATGTTTCTTACTGTGTTTAACTCCTGAGTAGATAATGAGGTAGTGTTGGCTTTGGCAGTGATTTTTTTTTTTTTTTTTTTTTTTTTTTTTTTTTTTTATATCTTGGTGATCAGTGCATTGGTGGTTGTGGCATAGTTCAGTTGTGTAGGAGCAGAAAGTTTGACAATGTTATACTATTTACTATGTTGTAGCTCTTTAAAATCAGCTGTTTTGCTTTCTCTGAATGAGGAGCAGTTCAGGTAGTCACAGAATAATCATTAGAATTATTGGTTCAGAATGATAAAAGCCAAGATAAAAAATCTGCAAGTCAGTGTGGATTTTGCATATATTTTCCATTTTCCCTTAAACTCATCAAGCCAAAATCTCAAATCTCGAATTTTTTTTAAAATATATTCTGTAATATTGTTTAATTTAAGTACTGTTTAATTATTCCTTTTCAGTGCGACTTTCATTTGGCCCTTTTCAAAGTTATTTCATTCTTTTTTTATGGTCATTCGTAGTATTTTCTTTCCTTTCTTAATTAGGCAGCTGATTGCATGAGGAAATATGCCTGCTGCTTTAGTAGCAACATGGCCTGGGAATCCTGATATTACCTCTTTAAACTTAACTCCATACATCTCAAATCTAGGATTTTTGAAGATTAAATGAATGTGAATACATGGAAATCTCTGAGTGCCTAGCACATAGTAATTGCTCAATTAGTGTGAGCCATTTATTTTTTTTACCTATTTTAAGATGGCAGTTTTCTCTGCAAGTGGGCTAATTTTAAAATATGTACCACAGGGGCACCTGGGTAGCTCAGTTAAGCCTCAGACTCTTGATTTTGGCTTGGATCATGATCTCACAGTTGTGAGATCGAGCCCCACGTTCCTGCTTTGGACTCTGTGCTCAGTATGGAGCCTGCTTAAGATTCTCTCTCTCCCTCTCTCTGTCCCTCCCCTGCTGGCACATGTAACTGTGTATGTGCTCTTCCTCTAAAAAAACAAAACAAACAAACAACCCCCCCCCCCAACCATAAAGATCATCTGTTTAGATATTTCTTCTAGAAGAGTCCATTAGAGGAATTAGAGTAAATGTGAATACTCAGATACTATTTTGAAATATCGCAAGGATATTAATTCATTTGTATATTCATCAATCATTATGTTTTTTTCTTCACTGCAACACTAAACTAGGAAGTGGCTGTATTTTTAACTGGGTTATTTAGGAATGAGATAAAGATAGCTTCCTCTCTGGGACCACATTCTCCATTCACTGGAAGTATGCAATTATGTACAAGTTTCTCAGATCCCACAATAGCATCCTTTTGAAGGAACTGACATTGTAGGTTCAAGTATATCCTATCTCTCATATCCTCATCTCTTACATTTGTCTAGTGGTGTATTGTTTAGAAATCTTTCCAATGCCTCATATGACCTCTTAAACACCTCAGGAAGTATTTTAAGACTCTTCGGTAAGGGCTGAGAATGCCCAGAGGTATTACATAATTTGATTACTGTCCTCTTGTTACGGAGAACTTGCAAGTCTAATCATTACGAGTCTTGTCTTCCTGATTCCTTTTCTTCCTTCCTCCTCTTTGTGTCTTCATCCTTTTCTTCTCTTCCTTAAGACACTGTATTCTCCTATTTTTTATTAGTTAAAAATAGCCCTAAGGATTAGGAACTTGACTGGGCTTCATAGTGCAGGTATATTTAGTTTATTTATCTGTTTGTTTGTTGAGAGAGAGAGCGCACGCATGCATGAGTGGGGAAGGAGAAGAGAGAGAGGTAGAGAGAGAATTTCAAGCAGGCTCTGTGCTGTCAGTGCAGAGCCCGATTTGGGGCTTGAACTCATGAAACGCAAAATCACGATCTGAGATGAAATAAAGAGTCAGACGCTTCACCATCTGAGACACCCAGGCATCCCTTAGTGCAGGTATATTTAAAACACACATGAAACTTTTTTCCAGTATAGAACAGGTTTTTTTTTTTTTGTTTTGTTTTGTTTTGTTTTGTTTTTGCCACAGGGGCTTTAAATGCTTTACCATTGTTTTAACTCCCAAATCAGTGAAGTGCCCACCAAGAAAAAAAAAAGCAAAAAAACAACTGTTGAAGAAATTATGGACACCAGCACAAATCTGTATGTCAAAGAACTGAGCTTCTGGTATCACCTAGCCATGTAGACTTCAAAAAGTCCCAGGAAAAGGAACCCTCTCTGTGTATTGTCTTATGTAGGTACATGGACTAGAGAGATCAGATTGGACTATTGATCACTGTATCAAGATTCTGGTGTATCTATCTAGAACTACCCTCATATACTGCTCTCCAGCTTCCTTCTGGACTACTGTCTTGGTTCATTGTTCTTTTGTTCATTCAGTCATCTACTCAGTCATTCATGTACTCATTTCCCCATCTAGTACTGAGTGCCTGTTCTGTGGCAGGTGCTGGTACAGTTGCTGTGGATAATATACTTCATGATCAAAATAAATTCCTGCCATCTAGGAGCTTGTGTTTGTGTAGCAGAGCAGTGAAACTCATTTCTGAAGAGTGTGATCATTATTAAGATTATTAATGCTTAGGGTCACTTTGGGCCTTAACAACTTCAGACTTGACCTTTACAATATATGATTTCTTTCATATGGTGTAAGATTGGACAACTTTGAGAAGGCAGGTATTGGTGTAGCCTGGAGGAATCAGAGAAGACGTGTGGAAGAACTGGAATTTAAGCTGGAGGTGAGGAAGAACATTTGGTTGTTGGATGTGACATTAGGTTGATGGATGTGAATTCGGTTTATATCTAGAATCATGATGAGACCAATACCACTGAGGGGATTTTGAGGTTTCAAGCAATAAAGTATCAGTATCACTAGGGGATTTTGGAATGTAGATAGTAAAGATGGGCCAGATTTTGGACAGCTTTGAATACTAGGCCGAGGATATTGGATCTAATTCTTGTTTTACATTGTCAGTTATTGAGAATTATTGTAGATATTTGATGAAGAGTAGTGATTAAAAGGACAAACAAAAGGGTAAGATACTATTCCATGAGCACAGAGGAAGATGAAATTTGTGTTTCTGAATGCCACAAAATAGCTCTGTGTTTTGAGGGAATATGTTGAAGCTTTAAGGACGTCAGTTTCCTCATTGCAGAATAAACGTTGAGGAGATGCTCTCCAAAGTTCTGGGATTTTACAAATAGAAATTTCTGATCTAGATCTCTTTAGCACTTACTCATCTGTGGCTTTGTGAGCTTTTCTTGTAGAAGTTCATGGTCTTTCATGGCAGATGCCACCTTAAGGTTGGAGAGGGTGAGATCAAGTTGAGGAAGCTGGTTGGTGAAGAACTACAGGTGGTGGTTACAAAGTGGGTACTTATGTGGTTTTGGGTGGGTTAGGGGAATGGAACCTTGGACTGAGAATCAAAAAGGTAGCTTTGAGTCCTGGTCCTTCTCATTAGCTGTGAGATTCTGAGCAACATTCTTCACATCTTCACATCTCTCTGTCTCACTGTCCTTTTATAAAATCCGAATTTACAAAGTTTGCAAACATCATAGGGTTTTAGAACGAATTACTTGAGAATACACACACACACACACACACACACACACATTCTGTAAAATGTTTAATAAACATTCCTAATTAGCGTTACTACTGCTATTACATGACTTCCCCCATAGTTGAATATAATGACAGAATAGAATGTTTTCTAGGCACTGCTGTCCTCACTAGATGCCAGGACCCCATCTGGGAGGTATAAAATGACTTAACAGGTGTTGGAATTCATTAGGCAATTATACACGATTCTCTCTTTCCTTGTAATATCTGGTCTCTCATGGAAAAAGACAATGGACCTTAATTTGTTCTCACTTTAGCATATCATTCGGGTGACCTGCACTTGTTTAGATTGTTGAAACAGCAAGACATGTGTGTTGATTGGAGATATAGTGCAGAATAGAAAAAAGTAGATTTATAACGAAATATGATTCGCACTGTAAAATTTCTGGAGTTTAGTTTAAGAGTTATTATGGAACCTTCTCAAGAATGCAATTTCCTGGTGTTACTTAAAAGGGAATATCTGAGCTACAGAGGCTAAATGAAGACTGACACATCCTATAATTGTTAGTGTTATTGAAATGTATATTGCAGTGTTGAGCTATTTCATCTTTTGGTTTGATTAATGTTTGACTTGCCCACAGTATGGGCTGCATGAGTTTTCTACACTGTGAGTGTTGCTGGTGGTCACTGCTAAATTGAGGTGGGGAACAGGGTACAGCACGAGGGGACAAGGATTACCAGTGCATTTGAACAAGGTTGCAGTAAGTCGGGAGCAAGAAACCAGAGCCTTCTAGTAAGGTATGTTAACCAATCCACTCCACTTCCCCTTTGCTTAGTCCAAGCTTACTGAATGCCAGTCATGTACCTGGAAAAAACTTCTTGCTTGTCTCCCAGCAGGGATGTCAGGGCCAGGAGCCAGTCAAAGAAAATGATTGACAGTTTAGTCAGAGAGCATCCACTAAATCACAACTGTTAAAGCAGACAGAATTCCCATTAGACGAATGCCTTTTTGGACCTAATCCAATGATAATAATCTATTAAAACAAGTTGTCTAATCTTATGAGTCAACTTGAAAAGAGAAGGGGATGCAGGGTGATTTGCAAAATGTTTGCACGTGTAAGTTCAATTTATTTAATTTTAAATAATTAGGGCATGGCAATGATTAGTGCTAATTGGAGCTATGTCGGGCTGAAAGAATTATCCAGATATGTATGTTTTGAAGAATCATGAGAGATCTTTGCAGTAAATCGTACTTAAAACTCTGTGTGTGTGTGTGTGTGTGTGTGTGTGTGTGTGTGTGTGTGTGTTAATGCTAAAAATCAAAGATACACATCTTAATGAAAAAAAAATACCAGATTTTAACCCGGTCTGAAATGATTTGAAAACCAGTACTTTAATGATAACTACAAAGGGTGGATGTGCTTAAAAAGGAAGATTAATGGGGAGAGTTTTAATGGCCCTCCAAATAGGGATTTAATAAATGCAGAATTCTTTTTCTAACCAATTTGAAGCAAGATCAAACTTTTGGGTTGTATTGAAGTCTTAATTCAAGTGGAGGACAAATACTGCTGTGGATTTCACAATTTTCAAATTCCTTCTTGTTTCAGAATCTTCTTGTGAAGTTGCCTATGACCTTATTGAATACCTCCATTCCCATATGTATCTTTAAAAAGTTAGTATATAATTTAATTTCAAAACTCATAATAAAAGAGGAAAAGAAAAAAATGTGGTAGGTTACATTTACACAACGATTTCATCTGTTTAGGTTGGTAGCCACCTCCAGTAGGTTCCAAAAATTGCTTTTGCCAAGTTGCTTCTGGCAGGAAGAGATTCTTGGAGAGGCTATCAGAACAGTTCTGAACTGAAAAACTTTAGTATTTTTGTTTGTTCCCAAACATCTGGCTTATGGCCACTTGGCAGCTATATCAATCATTTCTCTGTCTGCATAACATGAAACATGCAACTAGTTTATTATTCCTAAAGTAGGTATAATTTAAAGGTTGTTCTTGATGATTAATTCCAGCTAATAAAGGTATGCATTTAAAAATGCTTATTTGGTGATACAAACATTAATTGATGCTCTTGGAAAAATTGTCCCATGTATAATAAATATTGCCGTCTATGTTACTATTTTATTTTTAAAAAAGAAATTCACTTTCAGAGTAATAAGATGTATAGGTGTGAAAGATGGCTCTTCTTTTCATGAAAACTAAAATTATACTTTTTGTTTCCCATGTCACTCTTGTCTAGACTCAATTTTTGTTTTTAAAGTATTTTCAGGCTCACCTGGGTGGCTCAGTCAGTTAAACTGATTTAGATTTCCGCTCAGCTCATGATCTCATGGTTCCTGAGATTGAGCCCTGGGTTCCTGAGATTGAGCACTGTCAGTGCAGAGCATGCTTGGGATTCTCTCTCTCTCTCTCTCTCTCTCTCTCTCTCTCTCTCTCTCTCCCCCTCTCTCTTCCTCTCCCTCTCTCTGCCCCTACCCCCAGTGTCTGTGGGGGCTCTCTCTCTCTCTCCCTCTCTCTGCCCTTACCCCTAGTGTGTGTGTGTGGGGGGGGGGCGCTCGCTCTCTCTCTCTCTCTCTCTCTCTCTGTAAAAATAAACAAACAAACAAACAAACATTAAAGTAATTTCAAATCACTGGCTCTAGGTTACTGCTTTTAGCTCCAATTTGCTGCTTTTTACATCTCTTCCTATATTAAAGGGAATTAACCAAATAGTCCACTCAACAAAGATTTGGATGTGGAGTTATTTTTTTCTGTAACAGATTCTAATAACTGTAACTCCCTTTACTGCTCTGATGTACATGAAAATTTGGCATGGTTGTTTATTTACACTTTTATCTTTTAGGAGAAGTAAGGGGGGAGAATAGGTAATGACCCCTTTGCTTGCCTAGTAAACCCAGAATTTGCTACTCAGCTGATCTTGTGAGGATTCCAGTTCTGTTTGATTCTGCTCTGAATGACTAATAATTATAATGCCTGAATGCGTGCCACAGTGTTGTCTGGGAATTTCTGAATAGTTGTAATTACCAGATATTGAATTACAAAATTCAGTTACAGAATTACAAAATTGATGGATGTTTTCTCAAGTGAACAATTTTCTTTCAAAACACCAATTACTCTGCCTCAGTTTCCCAATAAAAGAAACAAGTGTTATTTTATAAACCAGTGTGGCGTTTTGAGAATAAGGACAAAATCGACATGAAAAATGTTTAGATAAAGGGCTACATTTTTATCTGTGAGTAAAAGAAAATAATCATGTGTCTACTTTGACATTGAATTTACTCTATATTTAGCAGAAGACACAAATAATTATAGAGGGAGAGCATATTTCCATTTCAAAATAATAAGCATTGAAATGATGTTTATTAACGGATACCTACCCATACGATGTATATATTAAGTTTTATTTGTCTGCGTGAAGTCTTCCTTTTTTTATTGGTGTCTATTGTATCTTCATAGGAAAGTCCCACACTCATTAAATAGCTGGCTATTATGATATCTTTGAGAGAAGAAGGCTATGTCTAGGCCTTCCCACTGAGTGAAGTCTCATTATAATTTGTCTCTTTAGGTTTCCAAAATGCTGGGCTCACATGCTTAACTCATTAATGAGACTGGAACACATCTCATAATGGCTGGTTTGTCGCACTAAAGCCACACAGAGTTAAAAGAATGTTACAGTTTAATCCATTGGCGCAGGAAATGCATTTGCAATGCAGTTGCCCACTTGAGGAAAGATGGATAGAAAGGAGTTCCTTTCCCAAATTCAACTAATGTTGCGCTCTTTTATTTTGATTCCCCCCATTAGGTGTATTCTTAAAGCGCAAGGAAAGGAATCTAATAAAAACCAAAAGTGGTTTGATAGTCAAAAAGAGGTGTCTTCTTTTGTTTCAAGTATTTTTTGTTTCTTAGGTGACAAAAGGATATTTTCTTCACATATTTTCTTCATAAAGGCTGGATTGTTTCGTGGCTAACCCGATTTGACCATAGTGCACTGCCTGGTGGGAAGTGTTAAACCTCTTATTTTAAGCTAAACAAGATTACTCTGAAGGCTGGCATTCAGGGGCTTGCTTTTAGTGTAATGGGTTAGGGGCTGTGGCACACCCCTTACAGTTCCAGTAATTGAACTCTTTGGGTACTTCAGTTCCTAATAGTTAGCTCTAGAAGGAGCCTGCCATGGGTATGCAAGAAATTGCTAACTGCTTGATTTCCCCATGTTAGCTTAATGAGGAAGAATGGGTCACCATGCCAACAAACACACCATAGTAATGGGCTTAGAAAAATCCTTCCCTTGATGTTTGTTTCTCATTTGGGTATTTATAGTATCCTACAATTAATGTAGAGTGTCCGACAAAAACCAAACAGGATTTGAAATTAATGTTATCTCTCATACAATACGTGTGAGTTACTGTGCTCATTTAACCTGAGTTCTAGTTCCTTCTGTTGTTCTGTCTTATTAGATCAACTTTGAAAGCAGTTAAAATGTTAATACGCACTTAATGTTCATTTTTTTTTTTTTTTTTACTTTTTGCTGTTTTTTTTTTCTAATATTTTTGAGAGAGAGAGGACAGAGACCAAGTGTGAGTGGGGGAGGGTGAAAGAGAGAGGGAGACACAGAATCTGAAGCAGGCTCCAGGCTCTGAGCTGTCGGCACAGAGCCCAACATGGGGCTCGAACTCACAAACCAGGAGATCATGCCCTGAGTCAAAATCGGACGCTTAACCCACTGAGCCACTGGGGCGCACCCCTGATGTTCATTTTCAATTGATATTTCTTCATTCACAGCTTTTAGATATTGATTTATCAAAGCCCATCTAATTTCATTTGGTTTCTAAAGGCTTTTATTCTAGTTACAACTATTCTTTAAATAGTCTTTGTTGTTTAGAACAGTTTTAGGGTTACAGAAAAATTGGATAGAACAAAGTCCCCATGTGGGTCACACTCAGTTCCACCTATTACTGATATCACACGCAAGTATAATATATATGTTACAATTAATTAACCAGTGCTGATACATTATTATCAACTAATGTTCATACTTAGATTTCCTTCATTTTTACCTAATGTCCTTTTTCTGTTCCAGAATGCCATCTAGGATAGCACATTACATTTATTTGTCACGAGTCCTAGGCTTCTCCTGGTTGTGATTTTTCTCAGACTTTGTTTTTGATAACCTTGACAGTTTTGAGGATTCCTAGTCAGATATTTTGTATAACGTTCTCCACTGGAATTTGCCTGATGGTTTTCTCATGATTCAACTGGGTTTATGGATTTAAACAGGAAGAACACCAGTAAAGTGACATTTTCATCACATATCATCAAGGGATTAAGGGTACATGCTGTCAACATGACTTAGCACTATTAAGGTTGACCTTAATCACCTGGCAGAGATAGTGTTTTTCAGGTTTATGCACTGCAAAGTTATTCTTTGGAAGAAGAGAACTTTCTCTTTGGAAGAAGGCACTATGCACAACCTGTATTTATGGGGTGAGGATTATGCTCTCTCTCCTTGGATGTGGACTGTGTGTGTGTGTGTGTGTGTGTGTGTGTGTGTGTGTGTGTGTAATATTATTTGACATTCATCTGAAAGGGAGATTTGTCTTACTCTCCTTTATCTATCTATCTATCTATCTATTTATCTATCTATCTATCAATCTATCTATTTATCTTTTACTTATCAGTATGGATTCATGGATATTTATGTTTAAGTGAAAGAATAGATGGTCATCTTAGGTTTCTTCTCTTCATGTTACATTTTAAAAATATTCTAAAATGCCCATTTTTAACCGATGTTAGCTAGTGTCATATGGAGGAATAAAGATTATGAGGAATTTAAAATAGGCTAATACTTGTGATTATAATTAAAATGAAAAAAACCCTATTTTCTTTGGTGACCTTTTACTACAAAATCAACCCAATGATATTTGGTCTTGAATTTTGGATAAGTATCTTGTCATTCATTAAATCAAATTACATGAAATATGCTTTGATACTCTTTAGATTTTTATATAAGCATAGTCTCCCTGATGACAACCTTGTTTGGTAAATTATAATTTGGTCTAAAAGATGTCTAAGTTTTCATCAGTGGATTTCAATCTGTAACTGATATATTAAGCTACTATATGTTTATCTGGATAGGTACAACTAAATACTTTTTGATGGATGTTTGAAGTCAGTGGAAAGTATTATGCTCTAGTATAAAGTTAGCTTGAATAAACAAAAGAACTCCTTATAATCTAAAGTGCTGAATATCTCACTAACATATTTTTTTATGCCCTTAATCTTCAAATTCTTTCTCCACAAAGACTGGATATACCCATCTGTTGAACCGCGTCATATCTTTTAAAAATGCTAACCATTAAAATTCTTTTATTTTGTCTGTTAGTTGGTACAGGAAAAAAAAAGTTTCAGTCTTGTATATAGGGTAATTTTTAATAAGGAAGCCCATTTTTTTTCTTTTAGGGGAAACACATACCCTGACAACTTGGTGATGGCAGAAATTTGATAAATCATATGAATATGTTCTAGAAACAATTTCTAATTATACCTTTAACCATGCATCCCTTCTTGTCACATTTTCAGAAAAGTATGCTTTTATATTCATGTTTTGGGGTGAGTCTCCAATGAGAACTATTTTAGAAGGAGGGAAGCTAGGAGAAATCCTATATTATTGATATAAGGAAAGTTTATGACTTCAATGATGAATAGTGGATACAAAGTAAAGGATGCTAAATTTTTGTTATGTCTGGATAGCCTTTTCTCTCAGTTATTCTTATAACTTTCAGATACTGATTTTTATCTGCTTTATTATTACAACTCTACTATCATTGCCAAGGGCTTAATTTGGAATTAAATGAGCCTTATGCTTAAGTAATTTATTTTCATTAGTTTGCCAAAAATGAGTCTCATGATGGTTTTAATACTCTAAGGCAGAATGTTTACATTTTTCTTTCATTGAGTATAAAATATTCCTTTTCAGTTTCCTTTATGTCCCACAGAATCTGAGATCAGAAGGCAATATTGAAGCTGCCACTGTGAACGGCAGTTTTCCTTGAATAGTAGAGAGGGGAGCTGTTCTAGTTGATTTTTGCTCTTCTCTTGTGCTATTTCTTTAGGCAAAGACTCTCATAGAAGAAAATAACGCACTACAGAGCTTGTATAAAGGCATCACCACTAGTTAATATGACAAGTTCTTCTGATCAGCTTTGCCTTCATATTTCAGGTGATGTGTGAGAAAGATTTTGATGTTTTATGATAAGTTTCACATTATTTGCTCATTATAGCTTTTATTCTATTAGTGTTTCCAAAGACTAGAGATAAAAATGTCAACCATGAACTTGATATCCTTATTTGATTTTCATTCTACAATTTTCTATATCTGACAGTTCAGAAAAATCCCTCTAAAATTTTGAAATTAGAAATATATATCTATTTTTTTAATAAAATGGAGACTTATGCTGATTTCCCTTTTAATGTTAAAGAACTTTTTAAGAGGTTAACTTAAAAAAAATTGAACTTTTACAAAGCTGACTTACTTAATTTTATAAATGAATAGTGATTTAAAACATGAAGCGTGGCTCACACGGTTAAGCATCCCTCCCACTCTCGGTTTGGGCTCAGGTCATGATCTCACAACTCATGAGTTTGAGCCCAGCATCAGGTTGTGTACTGACAGCATAGAGCCTGTTTGGGATTCTCAATCTCTCTCTCTCTCTCTCTCCCTCCCTCCCTCTCTCTCTCCCTCTCTCTCTGCCCCTCTCCCGCTCTCTCTCTCTCTGTCTCTCTCAAAAATAAGCAAACATTTAAAAAATAAAAGTAAGACATGAAGGAATCCTGTCCATTCAGTAATTGACATAGAATGTATCTGATAACGATTCTTCTTAGGGATGTAATCATTTTCCCATTTCTAATTCTACTTTTGGCATGAAGTTGTACTCAGGAACATGGCTCTCCAGAACATGTCATTGCTTTTATGTGTATTTTCCATGGAGAGATATGGAGTCAAGCAGAAAAGTTGTGATATGAAGGTGCAAGGCCAGGTTTCTCTGTATGATGACAACCGAGTTGGCTTTGGAGTTGTCCATTATTATTTCATTTAATTCTTTGTGTGGGGGATTGGGAGAGAGGATTTACCATAACAGGATTTAAAATGTGTGAGATAATGACAAAAAACTGACTTTTGGTTTGAGGGTCAGTGTTTTTAAGAATCATTTATTTGAATGCCTACAAATGTTAGGCTCTGTATTGATCTCTGGGGATTCAAAGATGTGCCAATTGTTATATCCTAGATCTAAAAGAACATTTTTAGGTAGTAGTTTTATAATTTTCTATCTCAATTTGGATTCATTGTATTTTTATCTAATTTTCTTGGGTAATTAAGAAATGTTCTATCAAAATTAAGGTAAGGATTACAAAATCATTGTAGATAGACTGAATTAGGATATAGAAAAGTATTTTTTAAGGTTGAGAAACTTATTATAAAATAATAGCTACAGTAAATACTCAATATGCAAAGTATATGAACTAACACATAGACACTTACGTGTCCATAACCAGAGTTTAGATTTGTTAATATTATTTGTTTGTATTTTTGTTTCAAAAAATTGTTTTAACCCAAGAAATGTCAGTTTAGATATATCAGATTGTCAAAACTTTTTTTTTCTGCTACATTTTTTGGGGGGCCGTGAATAAATGGCAACTACTCACAAATTTGAAGCCATCTTTGTCTTTTCATCCATCCATCCATCTTCCTTCCATGCCCTGCCCTAGAGATTTCATCATCTCATGTTTGGTGCAATTATTTCTATGCGTGAGGGGGGCGGGGGAAGACTCTACATATATATTGTATGCATTTCTGAAAAATAAGAGATTTTTTTCCTGAATGGCCTATATAATTTTATAATATACATTTTTTGCAACCTGAGTTTTCATGAGTCATATTACTATCTAATGATTTGGTTCATTTATTTAATTGCTCTACAGTATTTTTCATGTTGGTATATATGCATACATATATGTGTCTATATACTATATGTTGTTGATATATAAATATATGTGTCTATATACTATATGTTGTTGATATGTGTAGTTTATTCGTTTTGAAAGAGAGAGAGAGAGACAGAGAGAGAGAGAACATGCGTGCATATGTACAAGCGGGAGAGGGAGAGAGAGAATATTAATCAGGCTCTGCACCCAGTGCGGAGCCCAGTGCAGGTTATGATCCAGCAAACCACGAGATCATGACCTGAGCCTAACTCAAGAGGTGGATGCTTAACCAACTGAGCCACCCAGGCACCCTTGGTCTATTCCTTTTAGTTGCCTTATAGAGTCAGAGCCATATTGATATCCCATGATGTACTTCCATACTTTTGAAATTTTTAGCTATTTCCTTATTTTTGCTTTTATAATCAATGCTGCATTAGAAACCTTTGTATTTAGATCTAAGAGGCTTTGTTAGAGAGTAACTAAATCTAGGTTACCAAATACTAGTGCCCGAACGGCTCAGTCAGTTAAGTTTCCAACTTTGGCTCAGGTCATGATCTCATGGCTCAGGAGTTTGAGACCAGCATTGGGCTCTGTGCTGACATCTCAGAGCCTGGATCCTGCTTCAGATTCTGTGTCTTCCTCTCTCCCGACCCCTACCTCGCTCCCACTCTATCTAGCTCTCTCTCTCTCTCTCTCTGTCTCTCTCAAAAATAAAAAATAAACATTAAAAAAATTAGGTTACCAAATAATAGATTACAAAAATTATTAATTATCTTAATACTTCCAAATTTCTTACCAAACTAATTTATATTTTCCCAATTTGTAATGATTCTTGTTTCAACACAATTTTAGTGACTTTTATACTTTTATAGCCAATTCTTTTTTTTCCGATTTTTTTTTTCACTTAGATTCTTTGAAATATGGTCTTTTTACTTTATTTTTCATTTTTATTGGAAATGAGTTATAATTGTTTATTATAATAATTGTATTTTCTCTGAATTTCCTGTCTGTATTTTTTAATCTATTTTTTTCTGTTGTATTATTTGCCTTTTGTGATTCACATTTAGGAGCCTGTTCCCCCCCAACCCCCACCCCCCGGGGCAAAAAAAAAATTTTTTTTTCTTCTGTATATTGCAACAAGACTCGAATATTTCAGCTCTGAATTATACTTATTACAGAGATCTCAATTCCTTTGTAACCTGACCTTCATGATACTCATTTATTATACTAAGAATCCAATTTGTCCCAGAGCCTGGGAGAAAGCATTATTTATGTTTCATTATGATTTATTCACTTAGAATGAGAAAAATATGCCTTAAAACTTTGTGAAATGAAAGCCAGAATCCCACAGTATTTTCAGTGTCAGTGCTAAGATTTAGACTTGTACAAATAGGTAACAATTCTCAGCTTTGGCTGCATTAGGATCTCCTATGGAGTTATTAGTCAGACAAGGGCATCGGTATTTTTAGAAGTTCACAATTAATATTGATGGTTCTTTAGATTTGAAAGCTTTCTTTTAAGGCATTGTGATTCTTCTCCTCCTCAAGTGTTTTTCTAGACAGAATAGAACAAAATAGAATAGAACTTTTCTAGACAGAATAAACTCTATAAGCTTGGGGTCTATGTCTGTCTTCTCACGGGTATGTATCCAGTGTGCGGTAGGATAGTGCCTGCCCCAGCCAGCAGTCTTAATGGTATGCTCAAGAATTCATTATGTTTTCACTATTGAACTGCAAACACTTCCCAATGCCACCATCAAAGATTATACTCAGATCACGTTCCCCTTCCTGGACTTAGACTTCTCATCTTCGGAGTGTGGATTTTTAGTAGTTTTAACTTTCAAGTCTGTGGTGGCAATTCATAAGAACTCTCATACCTTATCTTACAAATAACTGAGTTGAATCGATTTGATAAACTAAGCCAAGAATAACAATAACAACAACAAAATGCTGAGGCTCATTGTCTGTCTTAATTCCTTATTGTAGCTCAATAAAAAGGGACTTTTTCTGGGTTTGTGAAAGTTATTTTTAGATGGTAATGAGTCTGAACCTTTTCATTTTTCCAGAATGACCTGAAAGTGAAATATTGGTGATGACTGAACATATTACTCCCCTTACCATTAAAAATTCCATAAATCATTATATGAAATACTGTTTTTTAAGTTTTTTTTTTTTATTTTGAGAGAGAGAGAGAGAAAGCAAGAGCGAGCGAGCATGCATGAACAGGGGAGGGGAGAGAGAGAGAGAGAGAGAGAGAGAGAGAGAGAATGAGAATGAATCCCAAGCAGGCACTGTGCTCTCATAGTGCAGTGTGGGGCAGGAATTCATGAACTGAGAGGTCATGACTTGAGCCGAAATCAAGAGTCAGATGCTTAATTGACTGAGCCACCCAGGCACCCCAAATACTTTTGAACTGAAGTTTGCCACAGATGTTTTAAAACACTGAGGCAGTTAATTCTGTGAATTTATCATTACTGTGATCTGATATTTAACAATACCATCTCTTAAAATTCTCATAATTTCCAACTGTTTGCTGTTTCTCATTTTCCTTATTTTGAATTTTTAACTTCTAACCTCCTCATTTCTTTTATACCTAGAAGTACCCCTTCTTTAAATATTTAAAATAGTTTTCAAAATAATTTTCACACTTAAAAGTAATACATCTGTCTCTCTGTCATTCTCTGTCTCTCTCTGTCTCTCTGTCTCTCTGTCTCTCTGTCTCTCTCTCTCTCTCTCTCTTTCACACACACACACACACACACACACACACACACGGACACACAACTCTGAATTAGAAACTTTTTTTGGAAGTGATAATTTCCAAGGTCTTAGAGGAAGATCCCTTTCATGATTTTAAAAGTTGGGAACAATGTAATCTATGTTAAAAAGTGCTGGGTCACCAGTTACAAAGAGACTTATCGTGCTAATTCAAGAGAGGGCATTTGAGAATCAAATGATGACAGAAGGGATGGTGAGAAATGGACAGATTTGGCATGTATTCTGAAGTGACAGACTACTTGGTAATGGATCGAATGTGGACGGAAGGAGAAAGGCTGGAAAGAAGAAACTGGTTACATAGTTTTACCACCTTCTGTGGTGGTGATTGGAAGAGGAACTATTTAGTGTTCGGAAGGTACAGAGTTCTATGTTGGGCATTTTGAATTTGAAGTACCTAAGTGAATGTGCCCAACAGGCAACTGAATAAATGACTGTGGAGATGAAGGAAGGTTAAGGTGGAATCATTAGCATATATTAATATTTTTTAAAATTACGGACCTTTGCTAAGATCATTAGGTTAACAACAGAGATGGAGTGGATGGTCCATGACCAGTTCTGTGGCTTCCAGCAGTTGAAGGTGGGGTGAACGAGAAAGAGTCTGAGGAAGAGAATCCAATGGCAGTTGCATATAATACACAAAGACTGTTTTATTTTTATTTTTATTTTTTTTAATTTTTTTTTTCAACGTTTATTTATTTTTGGGACAGAGAGAGACACAGCATGAATGGGGGAGGGGCAGAGAGAGAGGGAGACACAGAATCGGAAACAGGCTCCAGGCTCCGAGCCATCAGCCCAGAGCCCGACGCGGGGCTCGAACTCACGGACCGCGAGATCGTGACCTGGCTGAAGTCGGACACTTAACCGACTGCGCCACCCAGGCGCCCCACAAAGACTGTTTTAATAGAGGTTGTACATGCGTAAGATATATTGCTCTTTGTGGACTTTTTAAAATGGAGGTATAATTGACGTTTAACATTGTATCAGTTTTACATGTACAACATATGATTTGGTGTATGTATATAATGCACATGATCACCACAGTATGTTAATATCTGTTACCACACACACATTTTTTTCTTGTGATAACAACTTTTAAGATCTGCTCTCTTAGCACCTTTCAAATATGCAATACAGTTTTGTTAACTGTAGACACCATGATGTACATGACCTCTCCAGAGCTTATTTATCTTATAACTAGAAGTTTGTACCTTTGACCACCTTCACCCCTTCATCCATTTTGACAAGCCTTTCATCCCTGTCTCTGGCAACCACCAATCTGTTTTCTTTCTCTGTGACTTTGGGGTTTTTGTTTTTTTAAGGTTAAGTGTTTGTCTTTCTCCAGCTGACTTATTTCACTTAGCATAATGTCCTCAGTATCCATCCAGGTTGTTGCAAATGGCAAGATTTCCTCCTCTGTCGTCATCGTCTTCTTCTTCTTCTTCTTCTTCTTCTTCTTCTTCTTCTTTTTAATCTTATTTATTTATTTTGGGAGAAAGAGAGAGAGCAAGTGAGTGAGCGTGACCTGGGGAGGGGCAGAGAGAGGGAGAGAGAGAGAATCCCAAACAGGTTCACTGCTCTCAGCTCAGAGCCTGATGCAGGGCTCGATCACATGAACGGAGAGATCATGACCTGAGTTGAAATCAAGAGTCAGACACTCAGTGACTAAACACCCAGGCTCCCCTCCTTCTTTTTTTGTGGGCAAATAATACTCCATCGAATATATATAGCATGCTTGTTATTTTTCATCTGTCTATTGACACCTATGTTGTTTCCATGTCTTGGCTCTTATAAATAATGCTGCGATAAATGTAGGGGAACAGATATTTTTTTTTTTTTTTTAAGATAGTGATGTTGTTTTCTTTGTAAAAATACCTGAAGTGGAATTTCTGGATCATATGGTAGTTCTATTTTCAATTTTTGAGCAACCTCCATACTGTTTTCCATAGTTGCTGCACTAATTTACATTCCTACCAGCTCTGCAAAAGTGTTTTTTTTTTCTTTCTCTACATCCTTGCCAACACTTACTATTTCTTGTCATTTTGAGAATAGCCATTCTAACAGGTGTGAGGTGATATCACACTGTAGTTTTGGTTTAAATTTCCCTGGTGATCAGTGAATGTTAAGTACCTTTTCATGTATCTGTTGACTATCTCTTTGTCTTCCCTGGAAAAATGTCCATTTCGATCCTATGTCAACTTTTAATCAGATTAATTTTTTTTTTCTTTTGAGTTGTATGAGTTATTTGTATGTTTTGGATATTAACCCCTTATCAGACATGATTTGAAAATATTTAGATTGCCTTTTTGTTGTGTTGATAGTTTCCTTTGCTCTACAGAAGTGGTTTTTTGGGTTTTTGTTGTTGTTTGTGTGTGTGTGTGTGTGTGTGTGTGTGTGTGTGTTTTGGTTTGATGTAGTCCCATTTATATTTGTGCTATTGTTGCCTTTTGTGGGTTGTTTAAATTTTTTTTTAATGTTTATTTATTTTTGAGAGAAAGAGAGAGAGAGAGTGGGGACGGGCAGAGAAAGAGGGAGACACAGAATCCTAAGCAGGCTCCAGGCTCTGAGCTGTCAGCACAGCTGACACTCAACTCAAAGCTCAACTCAGAGCTCAAACTCATGACCTGAGTTGAAGATAAGATGCTTAACCGACTGAGCCACCTAGGGGCCCCTCTGGGTTGTTTTTTAAACTAAATATTTGTCATATCCTTAAGTTTCCAAGCACCATTCTGGTTGTCATTAATGTATAATTATATACAGTGTCAATGTGAGCAGTAAGATATCGCATTACCAAGGAATCATTAAAATTGGGATATACTATCCATCCCTCCCCCTTTCCATTGCCTCTTCAGGACTTAGATTGTTTGAGGTCACTAAATTCTCACTCAGGTTGAAAGACTTTGCCAGAAAATTCTCATTAGCAAGAATGCCCTTTGGTCTTCCTCTTGTAATTTTCCATCTTTCTCTTGAAATAAGGAAGTACATTATTGAAGTCATTTTATTTTTAGAAAGTTGTCATCGGTGTGGGAAATTTGGGATTCATGAAGAGTGTTATTAAATGTTTGATGTCACTGATGTCAGTGACAGCATGGGGTAGCAGATGAAAGCCTGGTTTATAAATTCTGCAAGAAAATTCAAGACAGTGAAATGAGGACTGGCATAGACAGAGCTAAATGCTGTTATTCCCTTGAGCCAAGCAGAATCTTGTCATACTCCATATTTTGGGGCATGCCTGCTCTTGGTTTTCCCTAGAATCTAAACCCCAAGGTGAAAGAAGATCGTTATCAGATGTCTTCTGTATCCCATGCACAGTACTAAGTACTTTTACACCGTGGTCCCAATTTAACCTGACACAGTTCTGAGAGGGAAATACATTCAATCCATTTTATAGAGGTCAAGAAAGTGAAGTTTCGGTTATTGGTATTTTAGAACAAGAAGAAAAAATAAAAAATGCTCATCAAAAGTCACGTACAAAGTAGGCTTCCAGAGTCCATTGTTTTTCAGGTTAAATTTCCCCCTAAACTTGTTTAAAAGGAGATGGAAATAAAGTCATGTATTTAAGACCTAATGTGGTTTGAACTGTCCACTTCAGAATGTCTTTTTGTCTCTAAATGTCGTGTTCCCATGCTGTATTGCCGATGGTCTTAATTTTTTCCCCTTCTCTTTTGGTTTCAGAGGAAGAACTTGTCTCTTTTCCTCAGCATTAGTTTGTTAACTTTCTGGGGGACTTCGCTTTTGGGTGCCCGATTATACTGGATGGGAAACAAGCCACCAAGCTTTTCCAACTCTGACAACCCAGCTGCTGATTCGGATAGCCTTTTGGCTCGGACGCTTACTTTCTTCTACTTGCCAACCAAGAACCTTTGGCTGTTGCTATGCCCAGATACACTCAGTTTTGATTGGTCAATGGATGCTGTGCCTCTGCTGAAAACAATTTGTGATTGGAGAAACCTACACACTGTGGCCTTCTATGTCGGACTCCTCCTCCTTGCCTACTATGGCTTGAAGAGCCCAGGCGTGGAAAGAGAATGCAATGGGAAATTTGTAACAAATGGCAAGCAGAATGCAAATGGACATAGCTGCCATTCAGATGTGGAGTACCGGAACTCAGAGATTAAGCCCAGCTTTGCATCCAAAGTAGAAAATGGCATTAAAAATAATGTATCACAGAGAACACAACTTCCTTCTACCGAGAACATTGTTGTTCTTTCTTTATCTTTGTTAATAATACCATTTGTTCCTGCCACGAACCTGTTTTTCTATGTGGGCTTTGTAATTGCAGAGCGAGTATTGTATATTCCTAGTATGGGCTTCTGCCTCCTTGTTACAGTGGGTGCCAGAGCCCTTTATGTCAAAGTCCAAAAGCGGTTTCTCAAGAGCTTGATTTTTTATGCTACAGCTACATTAATTGTTTTCTATGGACTCAAGACTGCAATCAGGAATGGAGACTGGCAGAATGAGGAAATGCTGTATAGGTCAGGGATAAAAGTAAACCCAGCTAAAGGTAATATTTTATTTTATACTTTTGCCTGGACAGTTTACTCACTGTGCCTTTTTATGTCCTTGCTTCTTGCCTAAAAACAGTATTGAGGAAAAGGTCCTTTTACACAATACCTCTATCTCTCTTTTATTTCATTTTTTGAAGAGATGAGCAGTGCAGCCAATTAAAGACGTATCCAGAATTTCGTATTTGGAATAGGCAGGTATTTTCTTACGTTCTGGACTGCATTTGTCCAGAGGAATTAGAATGCGTGTGTAAAAGTATTGACTGTCGTAAGAATTGAGAAAAATGCTAGGTTTCTATATTTTAAATACTTAAATAGACATCATCTCTTTCATCATGTAATGAAAGTCAGGCTGTCCCTCTTGAGTATATGTTAACTTTCCTGTTTTCCAAACATTGCCTGAGGAAATAGCATACGACTTGCATTGACATCTTTAAAAGATTTGGAGGTAAGGCTACCTCTGAATCTTGGAATTGTGTCTCTAGGTGTCAGTGTGCGCGCATACAAGTGTGAGTCACCCTTAGCTTTGCCGAGAGGCTAAATAACCTGGATGTTGCCAGGCAGCTAGCACATTCTTACTTAAGAGTTCTTAAGTCACTTAGGGAAATAAACTTCACTATACGATAAGATTGATCATATATTTCATTATTGTTTTTGATTTAGAAAACTATTTTAGCAAATCACAGACTCTTTAGCCAGAATAGAAAGTCTCCCTTAAAGCATAAATGAGTAGTCAAAGCTGTTACAGTGATTTCCCTGGTTTAGGCAATGAAATAATGATAGAAGCCAGAGAGCAGTTAAATGAAAACAAGTGCACCTCTAAGTGCAGAAATATATCATGGTAAATAGTGCTAACTAGTTCTGTTCTTCATAAACCATTTTTAAAGTTATTTATCTTTTACATTATGGTAGCTGAATAGCATTTGAACTGGACTTTTTCTACTTTTTCTAACACAGTTCTGAACCAGTATTCAAATACAAAAAGTGTAAAACTGTTCCAAATGTATGGAGTGACATACTGATGGGTCTTGGAATATATATGCAAAGATCTAGATACCCCAGAAGCAACTCTGTTATCCTTATCTGATTGCCAATTAAGAGTTCAGCGAGCAGCTACTCATTTCTTTAAGCCAAGGAGGTAATTGTTAGTACTTGCAATACTTAATAGATTGCAGGGATTTTAATGGGAGTAGAAACATTAAAATTGAGCTAGTGCATAGCAGAGAATTCCTCACTTGTGTGGAAACAAATCTTTACCATGTGGCTTTTGTAGGTAGTGAATGCCGCACAGTTTAGTGAATGCATAAACCCAATTCTTGCTGTAAAAAATGTTGCAATCAGTTCTCGCAGAATGCTTTTCAGCTGGTTTTTCTTCACTGGTAGATGGAAGTATATAAAGCAAGGCTATGTTGCCAGTTTATTTTCCTGCTGTTTAAAACCAGATACATTGTAAAGAATGAAAAATAAAAAAAAGCCAGCGTGTTAATTTCATCACAGGGTCATTCTGCAGATTTATTAAATTCATTGGTTAAGTTTCAGGTTAACCTACTGTAAGAAGGAGCCAAGATAACAGTGGCTTAACTAAGATAGAAGCTTTATTCTTTCATGTAACAATCTAAGTATATGCAGCCCAGAGCTGATAAGATGGCGCCATGGGTTTTCAGGATTCAGGCTCCTTCTCTTTTGTTCCCTTGCCATCTCGGTAGTGTCACCCTGTCTACATGGTCCAAGATGGCTCATTATCACATCAGCACTTCAGCTAACAGGAAGAGAGAAAAAAGTGCAAGTGGTGGGTGTACCCATTCTCTTTAAGAGTGTATCACGGAAATTGCACACACCATGTGTGCTCACTGACTATTGGCCACACCTAGCTGCAAGGAAGGCTGGAAAATGTTATCTTATTTCTGAGAAGCCAAGTATCCAGCCAAATTTCATTGCTCTTGAAGAAGTGTGTGGGGGATGGGGGGGAGGGGGAGGGAGGAGCAGATATTCAGATGCTAGAGTATGTTGTCCCTGTCCCAGCATAGGTGGAAAAGCATTTTGTAAACTCCTAGGTACTTTCCAGATACATTTCTAGATATATTTGGCTAATATACTTTTAACAGTTATAATTCCAGTTTTGATTAAGTTATTTTGGTGACATGGTTAAAATGTTTGATTCTTCATCCATTCACTCAGTAAAACAATTATTAAGCATTTCCTTGGTTTCCAATATATTTTCCTGTCTCCTTCCTAGTACTTGAGAAGTGCTAAAGTAATATTTAGGTGCTCTAAGTATTATTAGGTAAGTGAATATATCACTGACTAGTATTATGAGTCCTTTGAAACCTCAAAAATTGAATTCCTGGGGAGTGCCTGGGTGGCTTTAGTTGGTTAAGCATCTGACTCTTGATTTCAGCTCAGGTCATGATCTCACCATGGTGAGATTGAGCCCTGTGTCTGGCTTTGTGCTGGGCGTGAAGCCTGCTTAAGATTCTCTCTCTACCTCTGCCCCTTTCGCCCACTTGCTCTCTCTCTCTCAAAAAAAAAATTGAATTCCTGAACGCTGTACCCCTCCCCTCTTCCCGCCCTGCAACCCCATCACCATCACCTGTACCCCTGTTTTACTTACAGCTTTGACCATCTCAGTTGATGGTAACTCCATTTTCCCAGCAACTCTGACCACTATTTTAGAGTCATCCATAACTCTTCTTTTTCTTTAACACTGACATCCGCTTCATCAGCAACTCCTCTTGGCTCTGTCTTTAAAAATATGTCCAGAACTTGGCTACTTTTTATCACCTCCACTACTACCACTATGGCCCAAGCCGCCATCATCTTTCATGGGATTACTACTAAAAGCCTCTCACTTGACCTCCCTGCTTCTGTTTTCTTGCCTGTTAGAGAAGGCATTCTGTAATGAATATATTGAATAATAAATGTGAAAGTCATAGTCTTTCTCCCTGAAGAATTTATAATCAGTTTTAGAGATACGATGTATATGCATTGAAGAAGATGAAAGTGTTAAATATTATGCTGTTGATAGATAAGGAACTGAGATATACTTCATAATAAGAGGGATAGAATAGGAAATGGAGGTAGTTTGGGATTCCATGAGTCCCTTCCGTGCCATATGCTTCCATTTTGATACAAGGCAAAACTAGGTTCTTTATTTTTTTCTATTTATAACATGCTAATAATAATGCTGGCTATGATTACTTCCTTAGGAATTATGAGACTGGTAGTGATCTTCCTTTAGGTAGTTTGTTTTTTTTTTTTTTTTTTTTTTTAGTCTCCTGTTATTTGAGTCTAGCAAAAGATTAGAAACCCTTTAAAGTCAGTCCTTTTTAAGGTTGTCAGAGATTACAGTTATTTCATTGAGTTATTTTTTCCCCCTCCTTTGAAAGCTTTTGCAAATTTTAGAGCACTTCAGTCTACCGTGTGCTTTAACAGAATATGATTTGAAGCCTCATGAAGCATTATACATTAAAGCTGTTGCCTTCAGTAATGGGTCCTGTAGACAGCTGCCAGTCATTAACTGATTGGATGCAAATGATGATGGGTGAAGCCTGTCGTAGTGACTGTGCTGCTAATTTATGGTTTAAATCTGGATGGTGGAGAAATGATAGCTGATTTGGACTATGTAAACCACAAGTCCTGTCTCATTATGTGGTTGATAATGTCAGGAAAATACTAGACATAGTTGATTACTGTAGTTTGCTGATTTCACAATGACTCTTTGCATTTTTGTGCTTAGGAAAGAGGAAATTTTCTCTGATGACTGCTTTAAGGAGCAACACACATAATATTTGAAAGTGTTTGTATGCGGGCGTGTATGTGTGTGGTTAAAACAACATGTTTTGGAAACCATATTGATTAGTATCTGCTTGAAAAAAACCATTTTTTAATTCATTAAAAGTGGTTACATGTATGATCACACTTCTTCGTGGCCTCTGGCTTTCTCTAAATCCCCATATGTTTGGCTCTCTGGAGAATTGGGTGCCATCGATCTGCTACTGTGGCTTTTTTGAAGGCACTACCCAATTTTCATTTTCTTTCTCTCATTTTCCACAGCTCTTTCTTCTATAGGATGGCCTCTTTCCTAAATTGATTCATTCTCAAGGTTCTGTCCAAAGATTGCCTTTATTTTCCTTTTTGTATAGATTCTAGAACACTTCCTGGTGTATATAGTAGGGGGTTGGTAAATGTGTAATTGAATTTCTAAATTATTTTCCTCATGACCTCTTATCCACGTGGAACTTTTCCACTTGGATGTTTTGCCAGTACCTCAAGCTCATCACCATCTTCCTTAAAACCAACTACTTGCCCACTTCCTTATTCATTAAGGTCATAAGCACAGACTAGCAAAGTTATTATACAGAAACAGATCAGTGAACACATAAACTTAACAAAGAATGATAGCATATAGGTGGCATATCTGGTATCCCAAAGGCATTTAATTTTTTTTAAGTTACATATTAGAAAAATCAAGTAATTTCCTTAGAAGAGTTTGTTTATTAACTATCAGTTTGCTTTAAACAACATGACTATGATTTTTAATTGTTTGAAAATAATTTCTTGAAAAATAGGAGCAATTAAACAGGGTTAATCCAAGGAAAACTTGTCCAAAAGCTAAAGTTTATTTTAATGTCTGTTTCTAATGTAAATATGTGAAATGATATAAGTGATGTATATTTAATGACACACATGTTTAAAACTCTAAAGGTGATTACCCAAGGGTTCTATATTCAGTTCCTCTTTATGCACATGACAAACACTGCCCGTTTTGATATTGAAAAGGATAGAAAATAGTTGTTGCAGCCATATGGAGCTTGACAATTTTTCTTTCTTCCCGGGATTATGTAAAACTGATAGTGCTGTTTCAACCCCATGTAGTTTCTGATTTCAAGCAGCAAGTGTGTTGAGGGAATAGCATTTTACGTAGGAAACAACTCATAATTTAAGTGAAATCTAAACCTTCAAGTCATGTGAAACTTGACTAATTCATTGTAGATTTTATGGTCTGAGTTTTTGTTTACCTCTAGTTGAGTGTCTTCTTTAATTGTGGTGAACTGCTAGCATTTAAACAGCTAACACTGAAATTGTATAGTAAATGTTCCCGTATTTCTTCGGTAATTTATTTTGTTATTTCTGAAGTAAGATGGAAATATTTTAAAAGGGGTTTAAATTTTTATAAAAAATAAAATTTAGCAGTAAAGTCAGGAAGGGCAATGAGTGTAGCATTTTACTTAAGACCAGCTGGCCTGGGTTAAAAAGCTGTAAAATACAGATTTTCACTTTTAACAGAGAGATGTGATAGGAGAGAGCTAGCAAAAAGCACCAGGAAAGGCTGATTGCGAGAAAAATACTACAAAGTTAATTCAGGCTTCCACAGAGTAGAGAAATTCTATGTGGCTTCACCTCAATCCATCTCTTCTCTCTTGAGTAGAAAATTAAAATATAAAATAATGGGAGTGGCAAGAATAAAATGAAAATGTCTCATTAGCTCAACCAAAGTATTTTAAAAAATAAATATGTTAAATTGTTAAAAAATAAGGCCAGTTTAAAACATTTGAGTTTTGAAGGGATCAGTGGTTGCTTTTTAGTTGGGATGGGGTAGCTACAGACGTTCCAAAGCATCAGGTTTCCTTGCCTTTAACAACGGAAGTGACATATAAATCTTTTCTTTAGTTTCAGCTCTCATGACCCCAAGTACAGTCGTATGGGGGAAAAAAAAATACTGGACCACAATATGTAGCAGGTGACACACTACTTACCCTGTCTTTAAAATTATCCATAACAAAACTTTTAGAATCTTTATGGGCTTTTGAAAACTCTAAAACCTAAAATTAACATTGCCTTAGATTGAATACATTTTACCAGTGGCTATATTTCAAAGGAATTCAAACTAGCATATTATTAAAACAAATATGAAGTTAAATTATTCTGATTTCCATACTAGTTTTTGTGATTGATACTTAAAATGCAAACATTTTTGCTTTTCCTAAATACATCTGAAAAGATGAGAAATGTGTATACATACTGTTTAAAGAATACTACCAAAACAAGTAGCCATTTCACAGCTTAAGAACACATTAGACCAGTATCTTTGAAGACCTTCCCCCATTCGTCTTTTTTCAGTTTTGTTTCTTTTGATTAATTTCTTTTATTTTATGCTAGAACCTCCATTACAATGTTAAACAGAAGTGACGACAGCAAATTTTTTGTCTCACTCTTGTTCAAAAAAGGATGTTTTTAGTATTTCACCATTAATTATGGGCATTTTGCAGGTTTTTCTGTAGATGATTTTATCTGTAGAGTTTTCTTCTTATTTCTAGTTTAAGATTTGTTTTTAGGAATTAAATATTGATAATGTCACAGATTTCCCCCCACTCAATCTGTTAATTTGATGATTTATATTAATAGATTTTCTAATGAATGTACTTTGCATTCGTGGAGTAAACCCAAGAATTATAATGTGTTATCATTTTTATATTCTTCTAAATTTGTTTTTTACCCATGTTCCTGAATGAGATTGGCAATTCGGATCTTGTGCTATCGTATTCTGGTTTTAGAATCAATTAATCTTTCAGAATCAGTTTGGGAGTATTACTTCTTTTGTGTTTGCTGAAAGATTTTGAGTAAAACTAGAGTTACCTTTTTCTTTGTAATTGGCAGAATGTACCTGCAAACCTGGTTGAGCCTGAGGTTTTGTTTACAGGTGGACATAATTTATTCTACTTCATTTCTTCCATGATTTTGAAAACATTTAAGATTGACTTTTGGATCGATTTCAGGATTTGTTTTTTCTTCCTGGATCTTGTTCAGTTTAACTAGTTTCAAATTTATTTGCACAAAGCTATACATAATGTTCTCGCACTATCTTTTTGGAAATCTCTGTTGCAAGATTAGTTTAAAACATATTTTTACTTTGAGAGGATTTGAACAACAGATGTTGTGTTGCCCCAAACTTTGTGAAGGTGGATTTATGCATAGGAATTCCCAGGGAATTTTTTTATTCTTTTTTTTCTGTTTGTCCAGATATTTTTGACAGAGAATGCATTTGCCTTCTCCTCTGAGGTTTGTTTTTGTTTGTTTTTTTTTTTTTGCTCGTTTGTTTGATTTTGTCTAGTTCATCTCTTTAGGCTGTTTGCTTTCAGGGGCTTGAGTTTATGTGGTTTCTGCAATCTGAACTCTCACTTAAAGCTGATTAAAGCCCAAGGCCTCGTTCATCATAACGTCACATATGCAGAATGAATGACATCCTCAGAGCTGTTTACCCTTATGGATTCCTGCTTGCAAGCAGTTTCTAGACCTAGGGATTCCCCTTAACTTTCCTACCAACTAATACATCCCTTAACAAATATTTTTATTTTTTGATCTAGCATTTTTATGCATTCTGTACAAGGAGGGGATGTCTGGACATTGCGTTCCACCTGCTGCCAGGATGGGGAGGCTGAGAAAGGATTTCAAATCTGGCATCTATTAAGAAATGGTTAGCTGTATTACAAGTTATTTTTGAGCATAGAGTCATTTGTTTAGTCTTAAACTAGTATTTTTGAAATTTTAAATTCTCTTTTAACAAAAGAGAACCAAGCTACTAAAGTAAGCTGACAAGTATATCAGAGCACTATCTAATACAAAATGAAATTAGAGGTATTTAACTGTTATAAATCACAGAGGGTAAAATATATTTGTTTCCTGGTGTAATAAGAAGTTACAGATAATGTCGCAGATACTGCAGGTTTTTAAGAAAACAAACAGAACATGTTTTTTAGTTTAGCCTTTATTACGCATATACCCCTATCCACCCATCACTGGTGATCATGGATTTAAAAGATTTCAGTTAAGTCTCACGGGATTATGGAAAAATCTGAGATGTTCCAACTCTTATGATAATTTTTGAAAAAGGGTTAGTTGTAGGAGAATGTTTATATATCATTCTATTGGGAAGATGGCCAAGACAAAGTGTGAGCCCTATTTTTACATACAGGTATTAAATTAAAAATCTCATCTTTTTAGCTTTGCATGTTAGTATTAAACTTGTATGTTATTTTGGAATATGAATATTACCAGCCAGGGGGATCTAGCAGGAATATACATATTAACTAGCGTACTAAAAATTAAATAAGGATAAAACATATTAAAAGTTTTGATTTAAAAGATAATAATATTGTTTTCCAAGTAAGAAACCATAATCCAATTTGATTAAATAGTAGAGAGAAATTAAAAAAAAAAAGACCATCTGGAAGGCAGAGCTATATTAGAGGCTTTATTGTGTCATACGTTTAGGAGTTTAGGATTCTAATTCCCAATAATACTAGCTGCCACTCTGAACATTCATTCAGTCATCTTAAACAGCATAATTCAATTCTTTTATGTAAAACGCCGCAGGATATTATATTAAAATATCAACATTAATATCTTTTATGGGAGGAGTGTAGACATACATGTTAATTAGGAAACTTTCTAGGGATTTTAAATTTAGAGAGAAGGAACTGGATGAGATATTTAGTAAAACAGCTGAGAGTTACATTTTGACAAAAACAGGGATTACTGAGATGTCAATGCACTGTTTCTGTGAGTGCAGTTCTTCTGGATGGGAGAGGAAGCTCACAGTTCTATAATGTTTGGGGCTCTGTGTATTGCAACTGGGAGCTTCTAAAATAAATGCGAGAAGTTGTTTTTCTTCTTTCTTCTCTTCTCTTGGGGAAAGGGAGTAAATTTCTTCAATTATATATCATGAGGCGACCAGCAAAGACCAGAAGGTCTCTGATACATTGATAGATTATCTGTTTTTACTTCATCAGTTGGCTTACTCTCTGAGTCTTACAAATACACTTTGGTGGTGTGCAATACTGATATACAATACCTCATTTCTCTACTTAACTCTGTTTTTAATAATCTGAATATTTTCCAAGGCTGGCTTCAAGTCATGTTCACCCTAGTGGTTAAGATTGAATAGTGTTGTCTGTATTTGTATGAGTGTTGAAACAGTTTTAAAGTAGAAGTGAGTTTCTGGGCTTATGTAATGAAAATATGAGCATATTAATGACATTGTACAAATCTTTGTATTCTGTATTTTCTTATCTTCAGTCTAAATGATATATTTGAGGGGCGCTTGGGTGGCTCAGTCGGTTAAGCTTCCGACTTCGGCTCAGGTCATGATCTCACAGTTTATGGGTTCGAGCCCCGCGTTGGGCTCTGTGCTGACAGCTCGGATTCTGTGTCTCCCTCTTTCTCTGCAACTCCACCACTTGTGCGCTTGTCTGCTCTCTCTCTCTCTTTCAAATATAAATAAACATTAAAAAATTAAAAAAAAATAAATGATATATTTGAGACTACTTTTGATTTTGAAACTCTATTATTTGGAAGCAGTGATACGGGATTTTAAAGTATCTTTTGTTGTTCCACATTAGGATAATGATTTTTAGATCATTTTTGAGGGCAGGCGATACCATCCCTAAAGTCCTTCCTGTGCCATGCCTCTTTGCTCTAGGATGTGATTCTAGAAGTAAGAGGTTATGTGGTGTGATAGTAAGAGGCCTATCATGCTTTGGTTGTGGCTACTGGTTCTCATTCCCAAATTGAACCTAGAGTAGATACTTACTTTTGAGGTTTTAACTTAAAAAGTTGGATTTTAAAAAGTGTATCCTAACCTCAGTTCTGATTATTTGATAGGAAAATACAGCTTCTCTGGGCACTTGTGTGTCAATTGGTTAAGTGTCCGGCTCTTGATCTCAGCTCAGGTCATGCTCTCACAGTTCATGAGTTCGAGCCCCACATGCTGCAGAGCCTGCTTGGGATTCTGTCTCTCCTTCTCACTGCTCCTCCCCGACTTGTGCACGTGCATGCTTTCTCTCTCCTCTCAAAATAAACTTAAAACAAATATTTAAAAATTTTAAAAAATATAGCTTCTCTATGGGTTTTAATCAACTTGACGTGTAATTAGTTTGCATGTCAATATTACTTTAAGACTCATGGATAAAATAATACAGATTTATGTCCCCCAAACCACATAATCTAATCATCTCATATAGGTCGTAATGTTCATTAATCACTCATATGTGCCCAGTGGATGTGTTTGTTGCAAAAGGTCCTGTAATAGCCTCTGAGAATCCCCTGCTGTGATGCCAGCTAGTTAAGATTAGAACTTCCGGAGACTAAACCAGCCCTTCTCTTTCTTATATACGTCACTTGATGTGATAATGTCATTTAGTGCATTGACCCTTCGGATTCTTCCTATTTATTTTACCCTTGTGTGTAATAGATTGCTTTCACTGTTTGGAAGTACAGTGTTCTGGATTGTACATTTAAGTCTGTTAAACAAGAAATAGCATTCTTCGTTTCAATATCATGTTTTTCAAGTGATGCAAAAATGCCTGAAGTATTTGCTGTGTAGCCTTTTTAAAGAACCTTTATCTCATGAACTGTACAGAAAAAAAGGCAAAGACAATTAACCTCCCTCTATTCTGTTGTTATAGTCAGCTGAAAGTACAGGAAAATACTTTAAAATGATAGTTGCCCAAGATTTGTGCATATAGCAAAGGTAATTAGTGTTTTTAGAAATTTCATATTCAATAGATAATTGTTCTTTTTTTCTTATTAGCATGCATAAATATTTTTTACTCACATGGGTTATTGAAATTTGTATTTTTACTAATTATATTTTTAAAGCCCCTTTTCCCTAGTATTAACTCTACTTTTGCAATGTTCAGTACTAGCTGCTGAGTTGATAAAAGTGACTGTCAAAAATTAATATAGAGAGGCTAATGTAAGGTATGAAATAGTGTCCTGATACACTATATTTGAGATGTACTATGTTTTTATTTAGAAGCAGATTTTTTTGGATAACATATGAACTTGACGATTTTCAAAACTTTGAGTTTTGTTTTTGTTGGCCTGGATTTACTTGGCAATATAGTTCTCAATGGCACACTCAGAGATCCTGAATATAGGAGACGTCCTATAAAAGTGTATATCTAATTGGTTATGTTTCTAATAGATGATAATGAAATACCATTCCTTTTCCATAATAATGTACTTTTCAGAATATATATCTCTTATCTTATTTCATCATCTCAGTCATGCTGGAGTTTAACTTGGGCAAGCATCTTTACACCTGTTTCACAGATGAAAAATTGAGAGGCAGAATGCTTAAGGAGAAATAGCATGGCAAAAAGTGCAGATTTTGCAGTAAGGTAGGTGTGCGACCTAATCTTAACCCAGGCTCTTAATAGCTGTTTTCATTATTCTTATAGTGTTATCACAACCCCTCTGAAACTCAAGTTGCTGATCTGTATAGTGAGTGTGCAGTACCACACAGGGTGTGTGTAGCATATCCAGGCCAGGGTGTGGCCCACAATTCAAGCTTGCTAAATTACAGCTTTTACTATTGCTAATAAGAAATGGAAGATTCGAGTAATTTACTTGAGTATACCCAGATCTAATTGGTAACAGGACTCTACTAAAACTTTGGTTTCGGGTATTTTGTTTTACATTTCCACATCAAAATTCCTTTTAGTGACCATTAGTAGGAAACTAACCTGGGCCATTTGATGGCATCATCATTCAATGATGACAGGATTCACTAGGAGATAAAGCAGATTATGAGATTCGATTTTAAGAGAACAAAGGAGGGATGCGTTTGTGGCTCAGTTGGTTAAGCAACTGACTTCAGCTCAGGTCATGATCTCAAGGCTCTTGGATTCGAGCCCATCTTGGGCTCTGTGCTGACAGCTCCGAGCCTGGATGGAACCTGCTTTGGAGTCTGTGTCTCCTTCTCTCTCTGCCCCACCCCCGCTACTGTTCTCTCTCTCTCTCTCAAAAATAAATGAACATTTAAAAAAACTTTAAAAAAGGAGAACAAAAGATCCCCTTCTAAATAAATAAAAGGATTCTCTTTCTCCCCCCCTGGAGTTGTTTAGGATTCTTGATATAGTTGTTTAAAAACTCTTGGCTTTCCTAAGCATTTTTCATCTTTCAGACCTGAGCCGGACTCAGACAATGGCACCCATGATAGAAGCAAGGGATTCTTTGGGACATTTCTCTTTCTGATTCAAAATCAGAAGCAACTCAGCCACTCTTTATAATCAGTCTAAAGGTGCCCATTGAACAACTTCACAGTCTCAGTCTGACTTCATGAGAGATCAGTCAGATTTGAGGAATTTCTAAAAAGCCTGCACCGAATCAGTAGCCTGTTATGTAAACAGGGTCACTGTATGTGGTGTGCCGGATTATATATTCACCAAGTGTTTTTGTTGTCTACTTTTAACAGTGTGACAGGCTCAAAAGGGTCTGTTTTTAAGATCTGAGGAGAAACTCAAGGTTTAGGTGCTTCCAAATTCATTACACTTCTAAATGCAGTTGTATTTACTATGATATTATTATAGTACTGTGGGTTAGTTATTCTGAAACTTTGCAGACAGCACGTTGCCATTAGAAAGGGATATAGAGCAGATTTTTTGTTTTGTTTTAATGGAGAGTCCATGGGAAAACTTCTGACCACAGATGAGAGAAGTTCATGAATAAAGGCAGGCACAGGGGAGACACCCAGCAGCGCAGATCACGAGTGGAACTGGTAACAGACACTGGGCTATAGATATGGGGGTGGCCCATCATCAGTGTCAGGAATGTGGTAGAGATGACAGATGCTAAGATGCTAAGGAACAACTCTAAATGTGTTGAAACGCAAAAACCTGCTCTGAATTTTATATGTGGATATTGTACTATGCACATAGATATTATAGTGACTAACAATGTTTTCAGGACAGTGTTAACATGTTATTGGGCTACTAAATTTTACCATGTCACTGTTAATACTTGTTTTTTTCTTTATAGGAATAAATTTAGTTTCAGGTTCATCCGAAGTAACTAAAGATACAGAACTACGAGGAAATAATTGCGTATTATAAAATTGCTATAATTAGAATTACATAAAAGTATATGGTATGAATTCTGGTATCCTATGAATCGTAGTCTTTACATTATGTCTGCTTTTTCACTTTACATCTTAACTAGACAGTTTCTTTTCTTTTACCCACTTAATATGTTCTTTCTTGTAATAATTCAAGGTTTCGTTACTATAGGAAAAATAAGTTCTTGTTGTCTTATAAGGACTTTTATTTCCCTGGAGTGACTATCAGTAATTAGTAAAAAGCCCAGGCTACAAATGTTGACTCCCTTATGGTCTTTACTAATGGAAGGAGTGTAGTTTAAAAAAAAAAAAAAAAAAAAAAAAAATATATATATATATATATATATATAGCATATATATATATATATATATACATTGCAATATATATATATATACATATAATATTATATATATATTGCATTTATTGCAAGTTCCATGCAGTTACATGGCTCTTTGTAATTCTCCTTTGGCAGTTTTCTTTCCCCCTCTTTAAAGTGAGAAAGTTTAACATAATTAACCTTTATAACTTAAAATGATACTTAAGTTATGTCTTTGGTAATCCCATTTTGGGGAATTTACCTAAAGACCTGTGTTCCATAGTGATTATAAGCAAGGGCTTTGGAATGAGACAGACATAACTTTTACCTTTATTAGTTTATACAGGTCACTTGACTTCCCTGAGACTCAGTTTCCTCATCTAGGATTAACTGATGATAATCTTCTTTATTATACGGATTAAGAGTTAATATATACACAACATTTAGGCCTGTCATCTGAATGGACATAATTCTTACCAGACACATTAGGCACTACTCTATTTTATTTTGCACCTGGTCCGGCTTTGATAACTGGCAAGATTTCAATTTTTTAACTCTTTTTGGTGGTAGCATTCTGATTTCAAACAGGTAACTCATATTGGAGGAAACAATTGAGGATTTATTACCTTATTTTTTGTAGTTAAATGTTTCAACTCTGCCAGATCTTTACATAGAACTCAAGTTTTGAGATAGAGTCTAAAGACCTATATTAAAGTTCTAAGGTAAAAATAAGTTAGAGGAGGGCAGAAGTCCAAAGTGAGTGTCCTTAATGATTTTGGTGACCCTGATCATTGCACCAGTGAAATGAAAATGCTGATATGATCACTCTCAGGCATGATTGCTTCTGTAGACCTGAATGGTAAGTAACTTAAATCTAAATCATAATATTAAGGGAGTCGTTCATCTTAGCTAATTTTTTGAAGAGTGCTGTATGCCAAAGTCATAAGAAAATTATTTTAACCTTTATGATAAGTAAGTATACATGTCTTCAGACTTTTAGTATAAAGTGAAAATATCCTTGAAAAAATTGCTCAAATCTTCCTCCATGGATTTTGTGAAATCTGTCAAGAGATAGGAAATTGCAATAGTGTAAGTTTGAAGTTAGTCTGTGAACTTAGAAATACCATGTATTTGAATGAGGGTTTTGAAAAAAAAAATTGGAGGTATTTATTGCTGTAGATCACTTAGCATTTCTAGAGGGAGCTCACATTTGATTTTCTCTTTAGAACAGCTTTAGCAAGATGGGAATATTTAATTGTTCTTCTGCCTTTCAAGGAACATAAAATAAACTGTGGCAGATTGTGGACTAAGTACAAGAGGAGCTTTCATTGTGAATTAAGGTCAAGTTTCTTCGTAAGTGGATACCTTTTAGATGCAGTTGAATATCAATGTGAAGGGCCCTTGAGATGTTAAGAGTTATTCTAACTACTTCACTTCCTGATATTTCAACAGAAAAAATTTGTTTTCTTTTCGAAAATAGGATAACTTCATAGATCAGATTTTCTAAAGCTGATTCTCTTATACTGAGAAGTAGCTGTTTGCTTTCCCTTCATGTAATCATCCTGTATGCTTAGTCCTGGGGAATAAATCATGTGCTTGTTAAAACAATGCTTTTTATATGTCTGTTCCGTGCAAGGCATCTTCAGGGCACTTACAAGATCTTGATAAATGTACCTGAGTCCCCAGCATCTTTGAGCAACAACCTTTTGTTTACAGAGTATGTTCTATTGCCAATAAGTTAACTGGAAAATGTGACATTTAAAATTATATTCCCAAAGAAATGTAAAACACTTAATATATTGTTTGGCATTAATTTTTCTGTGGTATGAAAAATACATTATGAAATATGGGTACAGGATAGCTTTATTTTGTTGTTCCTGGAGGATTTTTTTTGCTCCTAGTGGTTCTGAGGGCTGATGACTCATTTGAATAATTTATTTTGTTTTCATGTTATACTCCAGTCCCTCAATTAAATATGTAAAAATATTGAGTATTATAATAGGTTATTCTACTTTATATTCAAACTCAATATTGACAGTGTGAGACAGCTTTATCTCTAAGTAGATTCTGATGCATGGAAATATCTGGATCTGCCTTGTCAATAACTTTTTGCTACTTAGGGAGTTAAACTCCTGTTTTCTCATCAATGAAATGGGTGTAGTAATATACCTCAGAGGTTTTTATTGGGTTAAGTTCTGGACACTGTCAAAGCATATAGTAAGCTTTAAATAATGGAAGTACTCTTATTATCTTTATTATCATAATCTATTTTAAAATTTCTTCTCTCCTTCCTCTTCCCTCCACTTTTTCCTCTGCATAGGCTCAGAGTACTACAGGGTAAGGCCATGAGATGAGACAGCAGTTCTCTCAAATGAAAGCAGTTTCTTATAACACTCATTTTGTAAAATAACAAAAATAAGATGAATACTCTGAATATTTTGAGATGCTATTGGGAAGAACTTTTAAAAACTACATAGAGATTTTAGAAATAACTAATTAACATTTTTTGAACTTCAAAGAAGAGCTTTATTATATTATCTTCAGAGTTTAAAGTGTGAATTAGATTTCATGTGTGTACCGTGTCTATTAAAGTATGGACTTTAAAAGCAATGAGATATTTTTTTAGGCTTCATCATAATTTCTTGGATGAATTTCAGAGATTTTATTTCAATAAAACTGTACTTTAAAAAAAGTACATTTATGAAATGAGTGCATCACTAAAATATATGGACCTAAAAATGTAAAAAAAATGTAAGTGACATTAAATATTAATGAAAATGTAAGATCTTTTAGTTCTGTTGGGCCAAAGTGTAATTACCAAGTGAAAATTTGAAGATAATCCCAGACATCTGTTTCTGATTGTCTTAGTACAAGAAAAAGTTTAGTGAATGTTAAAACTCTTTATTCCTTAAGTAGGATATAGGATAACCCTGTCTCTATTTTAAAAGAATGTGGGACCTTAATTTTTCTTCTCTCTCTCCCTTCCTTTCCTTCCCTCCCCTCCATTTCCCCTGTGTCCCCTCTCTACCTAACCCAGTTGTAGACAGTTAGATTAATTATATTCCTAGGTTCATGGCCAGTTTGATCATGACCAGGATAATCCCTTCAGGTTTCCTCTGTTTTATTCATGTGTTTATTCCCATTAACTCTTCCTAACTTCATCTTCCCTTTGCACCATAGACAACTGCTCTAATGTACTTGATTTTCATCCTTAGATTTGTAGTATGCCTTTGCAAAATGTGTAGTGATATTTTGGGTGAAATGAATTTTTAACATTTATAGCTAGTGTTGTGACACAGAATGCACCTGATATTTTGATTCTTTGTTGGCTTTTTAAGGTCCATTCAGTGTCAGTGTTTATATGGCGTTTGTTGATCCTCACCTGTGCATAGTAATACATGAAGTTTATTTCCCACGTGGTACTCCCATGATGGACATGTTGATTGCTTTCCACTACCAGCCAACACTAAGAGGCTTGCATTAAACACCCTTTTACGTGTTCTCTTCGATGAACATTTCTTTGGCCATGGGATTGCTGGTTAGGGCTTATCCTGGATTTGGTGAATCTTGTTGATTTGACTGAGTTCTGTCAAATGGCCCAACAGGACGGCTGTCTCAGGCTTACACTGCCACCAGATAGTACACTGGGCCTTCCCCCACAATCCCACTAGTACTTGGTTTTATCCGGTTTTCTAAATATTGCCAGTCTGAAATCTCATTGTTCTCATTTGTGTTTCTCTAGATTGCTAAGGAATTTGGATATTAGTTAAAATGCTTTAACTTACTTATTTTGTTTGAATTTATGTTCATTTCCTTTGCCCATCTTTTTCCCCTCTCTGTTGGATTTATCTTTTTCTGGTTGCTTTGTTAGGAGTTTTTTCTTCTTTTTATTTAAATGTTTGAAATATCTTATCCTAATGTATTAATGCATGTTTAACTTTGTCCCTGTTATACCTCAATAATTAGAAGTCTTTAATTTTGAGATACTCAAATTCATCATTTTTTAAGCCTTTTGAGTTATATTTGAAGGTCTTTCTAAGAAATCTCTTTTCCTTCCACAAGATATTCTCTTACATATCCTTGTTAGCTTTATCTTTTCACATTTAACTTTTAAAGCTATCTGGAATTTACCTTTGCATATGATAAATATGGTATAAAACTCAAGTTTTATATTTCTCCTAGATTGTGGTTAGAATACATTTTCTGAGTATACTAATAAACAATGCAAAAATATTGATTGAAGTTACTTAGAATTTATAGATTAATTTTGGGAAAATTAATGTTAATTAATTTTTATATTAATCGTGTTAAATTGTCCTACCCATGAACCTTAGAATATTTCTCCATATTTTTCAAGTTTGGATAGTTTGGGTAGTTTCAATTACTCAGACTAGCTACATTTAAAAATTGATCTGATATAAAAAAAAGTTGACTTGGTTGATATGATCAAATTTAAGTAAAAAAAAAAATAACAAGAAAACCATGGCTACTCTGATTAAGTCTTTAGGATAATTATATAGCTGTGAAATCATGATGTTAGCCCTCCTAAAATATACTTTTTATAGTTCACTTCAATGTGTTTTCTTCTAAACCATATCTGTGATAGCTAAATTTTAAATGTTTTTTTTTAATTCATTGATTTTTTAAAAATTTTTTATTGAAATACGATAAATGATCACTTTTATGAAAAGAATTACTATTTAGTTGACCCCAGTGGAATTTTTAAATTTTAGGTCATGTTCTATAAGACAGTTTTATGTATTTAGAAGTGATCTTTATGTTAGCATTGAGGGTTTTTTTCTTTAATTTTTTTTTAACGTTTATTTGTTTTTGAGAGACAGAGATGGAGTGTGAGCAGGGGAGGGGCAGAGAGAGATAGGGAATCCGAAGCAGGCTCCAGGCTCCCAGCTGTCAGCACAGAAGCCAATGCAGGACACAAACTCACAAACCATGAGATCATGATCTAAGCCAAAATTGGACACTCAACCGACTGAGCCGCCCAGGCGCCCCAGCATTGAGTTTTTGTAGCAGTGATGCAATAATTAATCATATTTAGATTTGAATGTGTGGAAATAGTGACAGCAGTTTTTACACCAAAAAACAAACAAACAAACAAACAAACACCCAAAACCTAAAATGTATTTTGGTAAACACAGTACTGAAGAACAGTTATTTAAGAAAAAAGGGATTTTGATGCCTTAAACTTATGAGTAAGGAAAATAATGATTTGGGGGACACCCGAATGCTCACTGCTAATTTGAGACAAATATTTGAGCTGGTAGTTTGCCCTAAGGTGACCTGCCCACTTTGCAGGAAGCCAGGTAGTGGTGATCTGCCCATTCTTCTTTAACACTGAAAGAGGAGACTGGTATGCAGGTAATAAATAAATGAGCTTGAGGGAAAAAAAAAAGGGGGAGTGGATTTTGAAAAGGAATTGTTTTCATATTTGAGTGTGATGCCTTTCAGCCTAAGACCATCAGGAACACAGTGATAGTGAGGAATTTGGCTTAATTACTACTTGCACTGAGGGAACGCCACATCATGGGCATCCTGAGGTTGTGTCATAGAATTTGAATATTGGTTGGGTGATTTGGGAGAGCGTCTAAAGAAGCAGGGTGTTCTCTAGATTGGATGCTGAATCAATTCTGTGACTGGATAAAGAGGCCATTCATTTAGGAAGAGAGAGGGATGTTTTTGGTGTTTCTTGGGTTGTACACTGGCCTTTTTCTTTTTTCTGTTTAGTAAAATTATGAAGTAATCTTGCTTTGTCTCATTTATCATGGATTGAAAGTAATCTTGTCTCAAGTTGGTATTCTGTAAGAATGTGTAATATATAATAGAAAAAAATAGCCTGGTGGTGAGAGTCTGATGAGTTCAGGACATCAAAGTCTACCCTCCCCCTCCCCCACTATTTTCCTTCCTTCCTCTTTGTTCCATAAGTAGGTAAAATTATTTTAAAAGTAGGGGCACCTGGGTGGCTCAGTCGGTTGAGCGTCCGACTTCAGCTCAGGTCACGATCTCACAGTCCATGAGTTCGAGCCCCGTGTCAGGCTCTGGGCCGATGGCTCAGAGCCTGGAGCCTGCTTCCGGTTCTGTGTCTCCCTCTCTCTCTGCCCCTCCCCCGTTCATGCTCTGTCTCTCTCTGTCTCAAAAATAAATAAATGTTAAAAAAAAATTAAAAGTATATGCTTGGGGTGCCTGGGTGGCTTGGTCGGTTAAGCGTCCGACTTCGGCTCAGGTCACGATCTCACGGTCCGTGAGTTCGAGCCCCACGTCGGGCTCTATGCTGACAGCTCAGAACCTGGAGCCTGTTTCAGATTCTGTGTCTCCCTCTCTCTCTGCCCCTCCCCTGTTCATGCTCTGTCTCTCTCTGTCTCAAAAATAAATAAATGTTAAAAAAAAAATAAATAAATAAATACAAGTATATGCTTGATTTGGGAATTTTCTTTTTCTTGTCCCAGTCACCTAGGGCAATGACTGAATCATAAAGATGTGAGAGGCTTCCATCTGGACAAAGAACAAGAAACATGGTATTACATTGTGGCTTTGCCACAGATAACCTTGCTGGTGGTTTTTAATTCTGAGTTGTATTCTCACTTTGAAATAACCATCTCTTTTGCTGCCTGTCCCAGTGGAAGCCACCCTGGATCCTTTGCTTTTACTCTTCCCCTTATCTGGCATCACCAATCTTTGTAAGGCTGAGCTCCTTATCTTTTAGTCCTTAGATATCACATACATTTCCCCGTGTCTAAGATTATCTGTTTAAATTGGCCTCATTCAGTCTACCTAGCTTTGTTTTATTTTGTTTGTAGCACTTAGCATTATCTGAAGTTAACCCATTTATTCTCTGGTGTGGTCCTCCTTCCCCACTCCTCTTCACATAAGCTTCTTCACATAAGCCACTTCAAGCATAAGCTCCACGTGGGTGAGAACTTGTATGTATGTATGGGTCTGTGCACCCAGCCCCTAATAAAGTTCCGGGCACCGACTAGGTGCTAGCAAATATTTGTTTAATAATTAGATACGTACATAAATGAATAAATGACCAACTCAGTAAACATATTCTGAGCATAACTCTATGTCTGTTGACTATTAAAAAGAGAAACACTTGTTAGTTTATTATTTAATTGAGATGTAAGTTCCTGAAAAAAAAAATGCCTTAAAATATTCAAATCAGTTATTTGCTATTGGTTTTTTGTTCAGCGTCTGTGTTCCAAGAGTATGGGTTGGATGAGATAGTATTATGATGGTGCTTTCCTGATGCTTAAATTAATACTTGGAGGCATTTCTGTGGAGTGATTCCAATGTAAATATACTTTCATTCACTAATGCCACAATCAAAGCAGAACTTTGAGAGAAGTGAAGTGGGTTGAAAACAACCTGGCTATTAGAAGTTTCCATAGATCCATACTTTATTAATTTGGTAATGGTGATGGTGGGAGAAGCAGGACTGGATATAAAATACATGTGACATTATACCTATTAAGTTTGAAGATAATTATAACTTACTTTACTCTATGCTTTTCCTGCTACTTTATATTTCCTGTTACTGAACTTAGTATTGGAATTTTATTCCAATATTATATTATTGGATATTATAAAGTAATTTGACAATATTATAAACTTATAAACTAATTCAATATTATAAACTGTCAATATTATAAACTAATTCGACAATATTTTTTTTTTTTTTTAAACGTTTATTTATTTTTGGGACAGAGAGAGACAGAGCATGAATGGGGGAGGGGCAGAGAGAGAGGGAGACACAGAATCGGAAGCAGGCTCCAGGCTCCGAGCCAACAGCCCAGAGCCCGACGCGGGGCTCGAACTCATGAACCGCGAGATCGTGACCTGAGCCGAAGTCGGACACCCAACCGACTGAGCCACCCAGGCGCCCCGACAATATTTTAAAACTAAGTTTTATCTTTCAGCTTAAGGATTCAATTTTTCATGGATTCATAATGCCAAGGTCTGATTTGTAGTGTGTGAAAGTTGGTTTGCAGTGAAAGATGAAATGTGGTATGAAAATCTTAGGTGAATGGTGGAAAAAGTTTGGAAGCCACCACTCTTGGATTGGAATTCCTGCTCTAATGCTTTTGTTTTAACTTTGCAAGTTTTTTAGTGTCTCTGAGTCTGTTTCCTCACTCACAGAGTAGATGGGGTATTTATGTACAGGTCGGTGTTGAGAGCTCAGTGAGAGGATCCATTTCAAGGGTGTGGTGTGGTATGTGACATTATTAAGTGATGAGTAATTGTAAGTGCAGTGCTTTCCCTCTGCTTTCCATCAGAGGAAAAAGGAGTTATGTGAGTTTCCAAATATGGAAGATTATTATTCTCTGTAGATAACATAATGGCATATAATGCATTATATTTGACATTGTTTCTAAATTTTTTTTTTTTCAACGTTTATTTATTTTTGGGACAGAGAGAGACAGAGCATGAACGGGGGAGGGGCAGAGAGAGAGGGAGACACAGAATCGGAAACAGGCTCCAGGCTCCGAGCCATCAGCCCAGAGCCCGACTCGGGGCTCGAACTCACGGACCGTGAGATCGTGACCTGAGCTGAAGTCGGACGTTTAACCGACTGAGCCACCCAGGCGCCCCTTGACATTGTTTCTATAAGCAATGCTTGACATGGTAAATTGCAAAAAAGCACCAATCACAATAATATTAATGATAATGGCAAATATTTGTTAAGTGTTTGCCACGTGTCTTAACACCTTTAATCCTTATCACAAGACTCATGAAATACTAATTATTTTTCCTGTGTTACAGACGAGTAAATTAAGGCACAGTGTTAAATTAGCAGGGCACACAGGCAACTTCATTACTGAAAGATTCTACACTTTTTTATTCATTAAAAATTGATACGCCAAACCCCTTTCCTTCTTCAGATAAAGTCAGTAATTATCCAAATAAGTATATTCTCGATACACAAAAGCCTTCTCATCCCTGCCCTCTGCCTGGGAAGGACTCTGGTTTTAGGACTCAATACTGCCTCTCCTTTCAGTAAAGAAGAAAGGCAGCAGAAGCATCCAGGCTTGAGTCCTAAGTCTGCAGACTGTACGGACAGTTGTTAATAGTGTAGGTTTGGTCTTTTGAATGTTGAAACATCATGATTACTTGGGGTGAAAAAGAAAGCATACAGAAAACACATATTTTTTTATTTTTTATTTTTTTTAAGTGTACTTCTTTATTTTGAGACAGAGACAGCATGAGCAGGACAGAGGCAGAGAGAGAGAGAGAAAAAAATCCCAAGCAGGGCTCCGTGCTGCCAGCACAGAGCCTGATGCGGGGCTCATACTCACAAAACTGTGAGATCATGACCTGAGCCGGAACCAGAAGTCAGACGCTTAACCAACTGAACCACCCAGGCACCCCAAAACACAGATTTTTTTTAAAGTATTATGTGTGAAAATACTGAGACACTGGCTTTCCTACAAATAAATTTATTAACAAGAAGCATATAAAAGAACATTATATCTGAATAAACCATATATGTTTAACTGTTTTAAGAAGTGTCATGTTTCTGATGATTAAGCCTCTTTATAGCTTTGATCTTAGTTATCTTGCTTTATATGCTGTTCTCTTATGTCATTTTTCAGTTTTATCGTATTTGAATGGAAATCTTTATTTATTTTAAGATGATTTCTTACAGTTCTGGTTCAGTAAGTTTACAATAATTTCAGGCCATGCAGACCCCTACTGAAATTTGAAAGAGCCTGAAGTCTTTGTAGATGATCTTAAGATAACATTGTTCTTGGCCTTATGATGAACTGCATATGTATATCAGCTTTGAGACATAATAATTACTTTAATTTTTTTAAGACTTCGATTGTATTTAATCTCCTGGTTTGATGAAATGTTGGATTATAAAGGAAATAAATTTTTCCTTCTTAAGAATGCTTTATGGAGGTTTTCTCTCCCTGTGGTACTTCCTGACGCCCTGATATTATGTCGTGTATAATTGGATTGACGCTCAGCCTGAATACTTCTTTCTCTTCTTGGCAGCATGGGGTAACCTTGGAAATGTTCTGAAGAGTCAGAGCAAAATTTCTGAAGCTGAAAGCGCCTATAGAAATGCTTTGTACTACCGTAGCAACATGGCTGACATGCTTTATAATTTGTGAGTATGCGTTACTTTCTCTGGTTTGCTTCATCTTTGAAACCTGTGGTGAGAGACTATTGATTTAACTGCTGGAAATGGAAATGATGATAGCTGTTTTTCTGAAACAGTCTTTTCATTAATCATGCCTGTGAGACTAGTAGGTGCTTAGTATTTGTGATTTCTTTGTTTTGGGCCTATGCATTGGCCCAAATATTCGTGTCTGTTGATGTAGTATGGTTGAATTTTCTTGAAGTACTATGGTACTTCATATATAACCTAAAAATTGGTTTAAATGCTTTCAGTTTTGTTTGTTTGTTTGTTTGAAGTTTGTTCCATTAACACTTAGTTGGGATCAGGAAATAAGGTTGCTATGTATGATACTTCATATAATCAATGTTTTCATTATTCTCAAAGAATTGTTTGTGTCAAAGTATGTATAGAACGTGTAGTAAATCTGGGGAGTTGTCAAATAAGAAAATGTGGTTTAACAGCCCTCCCCCTGCAAAGGTACTGGTAATTAAGTCAGAGTATCTGTCTATGTCAGGTTAGAAGAATCCCTCGGGGAAAAATTTGCTGTTTTTCCCTGGAAAGAGGATGCAGTAAGATATTAATGGATACATGCAAAACCCAAATACCTTCTTTGTCTCTTACATTTATGACACGTTTTTGTTTGCAAGTAATAGAAACTTGGTCTAAATTTGCTTAAACACAAAAGAGAATTTATTAATTCCTATAATTGAAAATTTCTGGAGTTGATTAAACGTAGGCACAATTAGATCCAGGTGCTTTACCTTTCAGAAATTTGTCTCCATTTTCTGTATCCAGTTTCCTTTGGGTTCATTCCTCTCCCTGTGGGGCTCTGTCAGTTGCAAAGACAACTTGTACACCTTTATAGACATAATGTCATGACCCTTTTCAATCTCAGAAGGGGTTGCCTTGGTGTCTCTGTTAATCCTGGTAGAGATCTTTGAGTGACCCTTCTGGGGTCGTGTGTCCCCTCTTGAGTGAACCATGGGGCAGAGTGGCAGGGGCAGTAGGACACCTCCTTTGGGAGGGCTTCCATGGTTAGAATGGTTGGGAGGAGGACCAAGTCCCTGTAGGAAGGGACCAGACATAGTAAGATGTCTACTGCTTATCTTTAATGGATGAAGTAATACTGATAGTATCAAACTAACTTGGCAACTTAATTTTTAATATGTGTTTATATTCTGGTTATATCTAAATCTTTTGTACTGGCTAAATCTAAGTGAACAGACAGAAAAAATAGAAATTGAATAGAAATAAACAAAAAAAAAATCTAGATTTTTAAGAAAAAGTAGACAAGGTGAGCTCGGTTTAACTTCCTGTTCCTACATCTACCTTGTATTCAAACTCCCAGACTTTAACACCAGGATCTCAGCCTCCTATGGCCTATGGTCTAAATTAGGCCAGCATGCGTTTTATGTTGACGTGAATAGTGTTCAGTTTTCTGTTTTTACCTGGAATGCACTTAGATGGGGCACACCCTCTCCAGTTTGTACTCTCCCTGATACTTGCTTTCTACTGTTTCTTGCTTCACCCTGTATATTACTGTAATTTTTCATGAAATATGTATTTCCATCTTTTTTTTTTTTACTTGAATGAGTATACCTAGATATGCCTACAAAGGTTTTCCCCATGTCCACCTCATCTAAATTTTGTGATGTTACTTTATTAGTGATTAGCAGTATTTTTATTTCATGAAAAAAGAACCTTATCAGTTTAATACATGTATACCAATGTTTTTTGGTTTTTTTTTGTTTTTTTTTTGTTTTTTTTTTGTTTTTTTGCATCTGAAAATAACTTTGTCACAGGGACCCCTTGTCTTGTAATAAGGGATCCAGTTTTCTTCTGGTGCCCATTCCCCACAGATTTTCAGAGGACAGAGTAAACTGAACAACCAGAACCTCCTCACTGAGCTTGTCTTTCTTTTTCTTAAAGAACCTACAGCCAGTAGTTTCAGGTTACCTACCTCCTGGCGATATCTGGCATGGCTTGAAAGAAGAAGGAAGTGTACCTATCTAGGCTTACTCTTTGCTGAGAAGAGAAATTTATTCAATTAGACACATACCCTTTACATGTAATTTAAAACCTGCATCTTGTAACTTCCTCTGTGGCTGTATATTTGAACTATTACAGAATGGATAGACCTCCCAAATCCAAATGAAAAATCCTTGCTGGAAAAGTGGTTATTAACAAAACGTTTTTTTCCCCCCTTACTTATAAGTGAGATGTAGCATAAATGCCATATATAGTTCCAAAATATTTTTTATTAATATGGCAGGTTTTTTAAACTACACTTAACTGTTAGGTCAAATGGGGAGGCTTAAATTCCATAAGAAATGTTACCAATCATTTTAAAGTATTGGATTATAAAGCCCACATGTTTGATAGAATTCTGATGCTAAATAACTATATTTCAAAAGAAGTGAATTCTTCATTGATTTATTTTTATTTTTTTTATTTAAAAAACTTTTAAATTTATTTTGTGAGAGAGTGCAAGTGGGGGAGGGGCAGAGAGAGAGGGAAAGAGAGAATCCCAATCAGGCTCCACGATGTCAGCTCAGAGCCTGATGTGGGGCTTAATCTCACAAATCGTGAGATCATGACCTGAGCCAAAACCACGAGTAGGACACTTAGTTGACTGAGCTACCCATTGATTTTTGATCATTCATTAATAAAATGCACCAAGATAAATATCTTACCACCTGTAATATTATAAATGTGTCTGGTATTATATGTCCTTACGAGCAAACTTTTGTTTTTGGTTTTGTTTTTTCTGTTTATTTACATAGTTTGGAAAAAAGCCACGTTTTCTCATGGACCATTTAGAGACTATTTGACAATACAGTTTTTCTTTTAAGGTATATATGCTATTTTTATTCTGTAATTTTCTCTGATATACAGGAATTTCTTCTTGTTCTGTTTCAGTTTTGAAAGAAAAGAAATGTCCTTTGCTCAGTTTTATCAGTTAACGTAACCTATATCACTCCTTCGTGGTAGTAGCAGTTATTAATCACATTTCATATCCTCAGTTACAGTTATATCTCTTAAAGATGTTTATGACCAAAGCCTGAAATAACGAACCTAGTATATCATTGGCACGAAATGCCCATTTTTATTAATTAATTTTAGAAGCTTTTGGGAATCATGTAAGCTCCTGTTAGGTCCTGTACTTAACTTTTTTTTTTTTTTTTAATTTTTTTTAACGTTTATTCATTTTTGGGACAGAGAGAGACAGAGCATGAACGGGGGAGGGGCAGAGAGAGAGGGAGACACAGAATCGGAAACAGGCTCCAGGCTCTGAGCCATCAGCCCAGAGCCTGACGCGGGGCTCGAACTCACGGACCGCGAGATCGTGACCTGGTTGAAGTCGGACGCTCAACCGACTGCGCCACCCAGGCGCCCCTGTACTTAACTTTTAATCAGTAACCTAGATTTATCTATTTTTTTCTTTTCTTTTTTTCTTTTCTTTCTCTCTTTCCTTCTTTCTTTCTTTCTTTTCTTTTCTTTTCTTTTCTTTTCTTTTCTTTTCTTTTCTTTTCTTTTCTTTTCTTTTCTTTTCTTTTCTTTTCTTTTCTTTCTTCTTTTTAACACCTTCAATGTTTATAAATCTACCTGCTTTGGAAACTACTGAAAAAACTGCACGGTGTTAGGAATTTTTATTAGGAAAATGGTCTGTAGACATACATTATTATGTAACTTCAGAACACTGATTACCAAAGTGAGGTCCACCACCACTGGCCAGATACAAGATGATTCTAGGAGGTCAGAGATAATCTTTAATCCCTATAATTTTTTTTTTCTGTTTATAGTTTAAAGATATAACTAGCTCATCTAAATGTTCTGGGTGGGGATAGAAGGAAGAAAAGATGATTTGGAAAAACATCAAGTAAGTAATAATACAAATGATAGGTGGTTATAGCTGAAGTTTAGGGAACATTGCATTAAAAGATTTTAAAACTTTGAGGATGTTTTTCTCTGTTAATAATTACCTGAATTACTTCTATGTGCCAAGCACTCTTAGTTCTTTACATATGTTATAACAGCTTGTCTTCAAATGAGGCCTACAAAATAAAGAAAATGAAACTCAGGTAATTTGTGTTGGTCACACAAATGAAAGAAAAGCCAGTATTTGAACTTAAGATGTTCTGACTCTATACCCATGCAGTCATAGTATTTCTTCTCAAGCTGCCAGAGATGAACCAAGGGTGTGGGAAAAAAAAAAAATAACCTCAGTATATTTCTTTTAAACCTAGAAGAAAAAACTTAATTCTAACTACTTTTACATATATAAATAAAATACTTGTAATTACATCTTAAAAAAAATTTTTTTTTAATGTTTAAGAGAGAGAGACAGAGAGACAGAGACAGAGTGCAAGCAGGGGAGGGGCAGAGATTCAGGGAGACACAGAATCCAAAGCAGGCTCCAGGCTCTGAGCTGTCAGCACAGAACCCAACGTGGGGCTCGAACCCACAAATCATAAGATCATGACCTGAGCTGAAGTCGGACGCCTAACCGACTGAGCCACCCAGGCACCCCTACACAACTGTAATTCATCTAATAGAGGTATCAGTTATTATTATTTTTTAATGACAGTTACTAAGTTTACTGAACTTTTACTGTAGAATTTTGTTAGAAGGATCATGAGTTCGCACAACTGAGCTAAAAGTTGCTTTCAAGAAGAAAGTACTGCAGAAATTGTTTTAAATTGCCTAAATCCATTAATTATAAGGTTTTGATATCACTTCAATCCATGCTTACAGATAATAAGCATATAATGTGAAATTTGAAACAGTACATAATTCTACTTTAAAAAATTGAGATGTAATTGAAATACAACATTAGTTTCAGGTGTACCTCATGATTCAATATGTGTATGTATTGAACCAATCACCACAATAAGACTAGTTAGCTGTCACTAAACATGTTCACAATTTTTTTTTGTCTTGTGATGAGAGCTTCTACTTAGCAAATAAGACTAGTTAGCTGTCACTAAACATGTTCACAATTTTTTTTTGTCTTGTGATGAGAGCTTCTACTTAGCAAATAAGACTAGTTAGCTGTCACTAAACATGTTCACAATTTTTTTTTGTCTTGTGATGAGAGCTTCTACTTAGCAAATAAGACTAGTTAGCTGTCACTAAACATGTTCACAATTTTTTTTTTGTCTTGTGATGAGAGCTTCTACTTAGCAAATAAGACTAGTTAGCTGTCACTAAACATGTTCACAATTTTTTTTTTTGTCTTGTGATGAGAGCTTCTACTTAGCAAATAAGACTAGTAAGCTGTCACTAAACATAGTTACACTTTTTTTTTCTGGTGATGAGAGCTTCTACTTAGAAAATTTCTCTTTGCAACTTTCAAATATGTAACACATTGTTATTAGCTATAGTGACCATGCTGTACAATGGATCCCCATGACAAATATATTTTATAAGCAGAAGTTTGTACCTTTTGACCCCCTTCACCAGTTTCACCAGACCCCCATTCTCCTCTTAAGAGTGACAGATGTGGTGCATTGAAAGCATAGCCTTCTATTCAGCCTTTTATTCATATTGCTATATTTATTAAAATCCATTACTTCACACAAGTAATTTTAAGACCAGTGTAACAGATCTGTATTATGATGTTGGTTTCTCTTTTCATGTATAATAAATTTCAGGGATAAAGCAGATAGACCATTGCTCAATGATTTATACTGTCAAATTTTATAAATTTATAGTCGACTTTCAACCTTCTAGCAACACTACTCACTGTCTCTGAAATATAATTGATTTCTAGCCTGAAAAATACTCATTGTTCTTTCATTGTTGTTATAGATTTGCCCTAGCAGTCTGTTCCAAATGATATTTAAACAAGTAATTCAATAGAACATTGAATATTTCATTAGGTATTAAATTTCAGGGTGCAGATAATAAATTTAATGTGGTTTAATCAATTCTTGATTATCTTACATAACAGAGGGGATCATTTCTGTGGATAATAGATTTTGCCACCATAAGTTAGTTGCCAGTTTTATTCTATGTTGTAAGAACCTAAGTAATCATCTAATATGAGAAGCCAGGAGAGGAGCAATAAAATAATTTAAGGAAACAAAAAGAAAATGTTAATGAAGTAGACTATGGTGAAACATTGGGAAGTAATGAGTAAGTGTAAGAGAATGTTCTTTAAAAGATCAACAGTTTTGGGCAAGCGTAGTATATGACCAAATAGAAAATCTCAAGTATATAAAAGAGAATGAGAAAGAGGCTACAACCAGATGTATGGAAGCTTAAAATAACAAAACATTAGTTATATATATATGAAAATATTAGTGACATGAATGCTTTTTTGCGAAAATATAAATGATCAATATTAACCCAAGAAGCAGGCAATTGGAATCAAAAACCTTAAAAAATTTTAAAAGCCATATGAAAGAGTTTTCTCCAAAGGAACAAAGTTAAGGCATTTGACAAATGTGTACTATCAAATCTTCAATCAATGAAGTTATTTCTTGTACCAGTTACACTTCTCATTTATTTTTGTGAAGCTATATAAACTGATGGCAAAAGGTCTGACTATATTTAACACCAAAAAACAAAGGAGAATAATGAAAATAATAACAGCAAACATCAAAACCCCCCAAAAAACAAAAAACAAACCCACACACCAAAAGCAAACAAACAACAAAATAACAGGACTACCAGTTATACTTATGAATATAAATGTAGACATACCCTAAGATTAATAGAGTGAATATAGTAGCATATTAAAGATTAAAACATCGCTATCAGGTGGGGTTTATTCTAAGATTTATAATGGCATGTTCCATATTACAATTCAATTATTATACTCTTTCAATTTAAAAATTCAGAAGAGGAAAAAATTATGATCATCTCTAGAAATTCCAGGAAGGTTTTTGGTCAACATGTGTTTCATAAATAATAAACAAACTTAGACTTATAATAACCTAGGAATAAAGACATACTTCTATTATATAAAGAATATTGGTCTAAAGTTAATAGCAACACCATATTTAATATTAAAGTACAGCAGTCATTTCCATTTACATTCAGTTTCTTGAAATAGTGGCAATTTCTTATTGATCATTGTATCTCTTCTTACACAGTTCTAATTGTACTTGTTGATTTTATAAATGAATTATGAAATCAATATCAGAGCAAGGAAGATCTCGTTTATCAATATGTGATAAGATTAGTAATGGGTATTAGATAATCACATTCTTGGAATTGTATAAGTGTATTTTAATCATCATCATGAAATGATTCCAGGTTACAAGGAACCTTCTTGAATTAGATGTCTGGAGTTGCATTTTCTTGCAATTTCAGAAGCAAACACATTTACATTCAATTCGTTTCTGTATTAGTTTCTTTTTTTATTTAAAACAAATTTTTAAACATTTATTATATTATTGAAAGAGAGTGAGAGAGAGACAGAGACAGAGACAGAGCATGAGTGCAGGAGGCACAGAGAAAGAGGGAGGGAGACACAGATTCTGAAGCAGGCTCCAGGCTCTGAGCTGTCAGCACAGAGCCCGACATGGGGCTTAAACTCACAAACCGGGATATCATGACCTGAGCCAAAGTCAGACGCTCAACCGACTGAGCCACCCAGGTGTCCCATTGTGTATTAATTTCTTAGGGCTGCTATAACAAAGCACCACAAACTGGGTAGCTAAAAACAATAGAAATTGATTTTATCACAGTTCTGGAGGCTAGCAGTCTGAAATCAAGGTATCCACAGGACGATTTCCCCCTGAAACCTGTAGGGGAGTCCTTCCTTACTTCTCTCTTATGGCTTGCTGACATGTTTGGGAGTTTCTTGGCTTGCATCTGCAGAACTCTAGTCTCTGTGTTTATCATCACATGACCTTCTCCCTGTGCACTCTCTAGTAAGGTTACCAGTCATACTGGATTCGGGGCCCAAACTTGTTAAATTAACAAGTTACATCTGCAGTGTCCCTGTCTCCAAATAAGGTCATATTCTGAAGTGTTGGAGGTTAGGACTTCAACATACATTTTTTTTTGGGGAGGGGGGGGAGAGATATAATTCAACCAATAACAACTGCCTATTGAAAGCTTCAGTTTGAGAGAGACCAGACAGTAGTTTTTCATGGAGGAGCAGATCAAGTAAAAGACTTCTTGATGAAGCCAAATCTTTGCATAGAATTTAAGTGGGTTTATGTATCTCACACTGTAAAGAACCTTTAGGAGGAAGTAATTTAAGAGGCTATAGCAGTGAGGGAAATGTGGGTACAGAGTTGTCACAGGTCTGCTTCTAGTGAGATGTTCATTTGTTCATTTAGGGGCAGGTTTTGAGGACTCTTGAGAGGTAAGAAAAATCAGAGATTATAGAATAGAAGTGATGTGACTATCTGACATGGGGCTGAGCCATTCTTAAGCTCCATGGCCCAACAAGGTATGAGAAGCCCAGGGAATGAAAACTGGTGGAAATAAGGGGAAAGGAAGCTTTGGCCAAATGGCTAGAGTTCAGGACAGGGTTTCCTGCCAAGTTCCATGGATGTGTGTGTGTGTGTGTGTGTGTGTGTGTGTGTGTGTGTGTTAAGGATGGAGGGAGCTGTCCTGGGGATACTAGGTAAGCAGGCTGGTCTCCTAAAATAGAGAATTCAGGAGACACAATCCATCAGGAGTGCCTGGAGGTGCTTGTCGTGTGTGAAGTAAACGTACTTGAGAGATTTTTGGTAAAATTCCATTGGCTTGAGAACACTAGGACTCTGGATACACAGTTCATTTGGCTCTTGACTGATTCCTGCAATGAGGTGGGACAGACTACCAGTACCTACTTGTTCTCATGGCAAAAGCAAGGCCTGCCACTTATTACATACTTTGTTTTAATTGATAATTTTCACCAATCAATACACAAATATAATCTTGTTGTAAAACACTGAAATAGTACTGAAGAAAATAGAGTAAAACATAAAAGTTTCTAATTATTGCATTTCTTTTTTTTTTAAGTTTATTTAAACTTAATGGAGAAAGAGCACGTGAGTGAGGGAGGGGCAGAGAGAAAGCATAGAGAGAGAATCCCAAGCAGACTCTCCACTGCCAGCATGCAGCCTGATGCAGGGCCCGAACTCACGAACTGTGAGACCATGACCTGAGTCAAAAACAAGAGTTGGAAGCCTAACCGACTGAGCCACCCAGGTGCCCCTAATTATTGCATTTCTTAACCCCCTTTTGCCTACCCTACGATATATCTCCTCAGATTTTCACAAGTATGTATATGTGCATTTATACATGCAGTTATGCATACATATTTTAATACTTCTCTCCTGCATATATGTGTCACCACTGATTTTTAAATTTGTGTGTGTGCAGATGTGTCAAAATGTGCACGACCCTCTCCATTTTGGTTTACAAAATGGTTTTTACTGGCATATCCAATAGAATGGTTTAAAAACTATGCTGCTTCATTCTTCATCTCTCTAACAGATGGAGGTAAACAATTTTTTTTATTGGTTCTTTGTAATTTTACTAGGAGCTAATTGTTCATATTTCTTGCCTAGTTTTATAAGTGACATTTTTTTCTTGTTTTGAGGGGTTTAAAATAACATGCCCCCATGCACTTATATGCGTATACACAAAAATCAGTTTTGCAAATTATTTTCTCCTAGTTTTTACTTGTCTTTTAACTTTTCTTATAGTGTTTATTGTACATAACTTGAATTTATACACTTTTGCATATATACACATACATACATACATATATACATATGTCTCTATGAAGACCATTCACAGGCTAATATTCAAAAAATTGTATATTTTTAAAATATATTTAGAATTATTTTTGTGGGGTTTTTTTTGGGGGGTCCTTAGTCTACCCAGGGCATACTATTTTTGTATTAAGGCATAATTTTTTTTCTAATGAATATTAATATCACCCTAATAACTTAGGAGTTTTCACGTAGACTAAATTCCTGTGACAACCTAGAATCATTGTTGTGGACTTTATTCTGGTCTTGTGGCAACCCACAGCAAAAACAAACTTTTATTTGCTATAACTTATACTAAACTTCGTATTTTAAAAGGCAGATGTCCCATTCTTGTTTTTCATATTCTAACACTTCTTGATTATTCTTGTGTATTTTCTGTTTTGATCATAGCCTTGTTAAATTGCATTAGAAGTCGAGTAGCGGGGTGGTTGTGTAGCTCAGTTGGTTGAGCATCTGACTCTTGAGCTCAGATCATGGTCTCAGGGTCATAAGATCTAGCCCCGCATCTAGCTCAGGGAGTCTCCTTGGAATTCTCTCTCCCTTGGTCCCTCCTCTGTGTGCACTCTCTCTCTCTCTTAAATAAATAAATGAATAAATAAATAATAAGTAAATAAAGTGAGTCCAGTTGGGCTTTGACTGGTTATGCACTGACTATATATCAAAGTGAGGAGGACTAATATTGTCACACTTTAAAGTTTCCCTTCCAGATGCATATGTTGCTACACTTATAACAATTTAAAATTTTCCCTTTATTAACATTTTATATTTTTTTCACAAAGGTCTCCGTTATTTGAAGTTGATTTTTTCTTAATTTTTTTCTTAATACTGCAAATGTGTTTACTTCTTTTTTTTTTTATTATTCAAGTATAGTTAACATACAGTGTTATATTAGTTTCAGGAGTACAATATAATGATTCAACAATTCTGTTAATCAATTAACATTAATTAATTCAACATTAATTAATCAATTCAACATTAATCAGTGCCCCTCAAATCAAGTGTACTCTTTTTGTTTTGTTTTGTTTTGTTTTATATTTTACTTTTTATTTTTTAAAATTTATATCCAAATTAGTTAGCCTATAGTGCAACAATGATTTCAGGAGTAGATTCCTTAGTGCTCCTTACCCATTTAGCCCATCCCCCCTCCCACACCCCCTCCAGTAACCCTCAGTTTCTTCTCCATATTTATGAGTCTCTTCTGTTTTGTCCCCCTCCCTGTTATTATATTATTTTTGTTTCCCTTCCCTTATATTCATCTGTTTTGTCTCTTAAAGTCCTCATATAGGTGAAGTCATATGATATTTGTCTTTCTCTGACTGACTAATGTCACTTAGCATAATACCCTCCAGTTCCATCCACGTAGTTGCAGATGGCAAGATTTCATTCTTTTTGATTGCCGAGTAATACTCCATTGTGTATATATACCACATCTTCTTTATCCATTCATCCATCGATGGACATTTGGGCTCTTTCCATACTTTGACTATGGTTGATATTGCTGCTATAAACAAGGGGGTGCATGTGTCCCTTCAAAACAGCACACCTGTATCCCTTGGATAAATGCCTAGTAGTGCAGTTGCTGGGTCGTAGAGTAGTTCTATTTTTAGTTTTATGAGGAACCTCCATACTGTTTTCCAGAGTGGCCGCAGCAGCTTGCATTGCTACCAGCAATGCAAAAGAGATCCTCTTTCTCCACATCCTCGCCAACATTTGTTGCCTGAGTTGTTAATGTTAGCCATTCTGACAGGTGTAAGGTGATATCTCATTGTGGTTTGATTTGTATTTCCCAGATTATGAGTGATGTTAAGCATTTTTTCATGTGTTGGTTAGTCATCTGGATGTCTTCTTTGGGGAAGTGTCTATTCATGTCTTTTGCCCATTTCTTCACTGGATTATTTGTTTTTTGGGTGTTGAGTTTGATAAGTTCTTTATAGATTTTGGATACTAACCCTTTATCTGATATGTCATTTGCAAATATCTTCTCCCATTCTGTCAGTTGCCTTTTAGTTTTGCTGATTGTTTCCTTCACTGTGCAGAAGCTTTTTATTTTGATGAGGTCCCAGTAGTTTATTTTGGCTTTTGTTTCCCTTGCCTCTGGAGATGTGTTGAATAAGAAGTTGCTGCAGACAAGATCAAAGAGGTTTTTGCCTGCTTTCTCCTTGAGGATTTTGATGGCTTCCTGTCTTACATTGAGGTCATTCATCCATTTTGAGTTTATTTTTGTGTATGGTGTAAGAAAGTGGTCCAGGTTCATTCTTCTGCATATCACTGTCCAATTTTCCCAGCACCACTTGCTGAAGAGACTGTCTTTATTCCATTGGATATTCTTTTCTGCCTTGTCAAAGATTAGTTGGCCATACGTTTGTGGGTCCATTTCTGGGTTCTCTATTCTGTTCCATTGGTCTGAGTGTCTGTTCTTGTGCTAGTACCATACTGTCTTGATGATTACAGTTTTGTAGTATAGCTTGAAGTCTGGCCCACCAGACTTCATGAATCAATTCTAGCAGTGTTTTGGTGGAATCTTTTGGTTTTCCATATAGAGTATCATGTCATCTGTGCAGAGTGAAAGTTTGACCTCCTCCTGGCTGATTTGGATGCCTTTTATTTCTTTGTGTTGTCTGATTGAGATAAGTGTACTCTTAATCTCCTTCATTTCACCCATTCTATACTTTATTTCGCTCCTTTATTTTACCATACCCACTTCCTCTCTGGCAACAATCTGTTCCTTGTCTGTGTTTAAGAGCCATTTGGTTTTTTTAATTCTTTTTTTGTTTGTTTGTTTGTTTGTTTTTGTCTCCTTTTTTTAAAAAAAAAAACTTGTTTGTTCCTTTGTTTTGTTCTTGAATTCCATGCATTAGTGAAATCATATGAGATTTGTGTTTCCCTGAATTATTTTATTTAACAGGTCCATCCATGTTGTTGCAAATGGCAAGATTTCATTCTTTTTTATGGCTGAGTCATATTCCATTGTATCTATGTACTACATCTTCTTTATCTGTTCATCTGTTAGTGGCACTTGGGTTGAACCCATATCTTGGCTATAATGCCTCAGTAAACATAGGGTGCATATATCTTTTTGAATTAGTGTTTTCATTTTCTTTGGGTAAATACCCAATAGTGGAATTACTGCATCATATGGTAATTCTATTTTTAATTTTTTGAGAAATGTCCATACTGTTTCCCACAGTGGCTGCTCCGATTTGCATTTCCATCAACAGTATACAAGGACCCCTTTTTCTCCATATGCTCACCAACACTTGTTATTTCTTGTGTTGTTGATTTTTATACATCTGACAGGTGTCAGGGAATATTTCATTGTGGTTTTGAGTGATGTTGACCATCTTTTCTTGTGTCTGTTGGCCATTTGCATGTCTTTGGAACAATGTCTATTCAGATCCTCTCCCTGTTTTTTATTTGGAATATTTGTGGATTTTTGTTGTTGAGTTGTACAAGTTCTTTATCTCTTTTGGACATTAGCCCCAATATCAGATATTTCATTTGTAAGTATCTTCTCCCATTAAGTCAGTTACCTTTTTGTTTTGTTCATGGTTTCCTTTTCTGTGCAAAAGCTTTTTATTTTGGTATGGTCTCAATAGTTTAAAATACTTTTGTTTCCCTTGCCATAGGAGACGTAGCTAGAAAAATGTTTCTCCAGTTGATGTCAAAAGAAGTTACTGCCTGTGTTTTCTTCTAGGACTTTTATGGTTTCAGGTCTCATATTTAGGTCCTTATTCCATTTTGAGTTTATTTTTGTGTATGGCATTAGAAAGTGCTCCAGTTTCATTCTTCCGCATGTAGCTATCCAGTTTTCCCAACATCATTTGTGGAAGAGACTTTTTCCCGTTAGATAGTCTTGACTTCTTTGTTGTAGATTGATTGGCCTTCATGGCAGTGTGGATTTACTTGTGGACTCCATTCTGTTCCCCTGAGCTGTGCATCCATTTTTTCTAGTACCATACTGGTTTGATTACTATAACTTTTAATATATCTTGAAATCTGGGGTTATGATACCTCCAGCTTCTTCTTTTTCAATATTGATCCAGGGTCTTTTGTGGCTCCATACAAATTTTAGGATTATCTGTTCTAGTTCTATGAAAAATGTTGTTGGCATTTTGATAGCAATTGCATTAAATGTGTAAGTTGCTTTGGGTTGTATGGACATTTTTAACAGTATTGATTCTTCCAACCCATGAACATGGAATATCTTTCCATTTGTTGGTGTCACCTTTGCTTTCTTTCATTAATGTTTTCTAGTTTTTGGAGTACAGATCTTTCACCTACTTTGTTATGTTTATTTCTAGATATCTTACCTTTTGAGTGCAATTATAAATGGTATTCTGCTACTCATTGTTGTATAGAAATGCAACAGATATATGTATATTAATTGTGTGTCCTACAACTTTATTGGATTCATTTATCAGATCTAATAGTTTCTTGGTGGAGTCTTTATGATTTTCTATATATAGTATCATGTCATCTGCAAATAATAAAAGTTTTACTTCTGCCTTCCCAATTTATATTTCTATATATATATACATATTTATAATATATATTCCTTAATATTATTAAAACTTATTTTTGTTAATGTGAATTAAATTTTTCCCCTACATTACATTTTAAATTGACTGTTCTGATTATTTACATTTTATTTTTTTCCAAATATGCCTGATTCCAAGTTTTTCTTATTTTAGCTTAATCATATATCTTAATTTTAGTTGAAGGTTCTTTCTTGCATTTTCCCAAATATGTGATTGATTGGTATATATATCAATTGAGATATATATATGTTTTTTGTTTGTTTGTTTGTTTGTTAGTTTTTTTTGCTAAGAGGCTTCTTGCATACTATTTCTTTTTCCATATAACATTTTTCACCGTTTCTCCCCTTCTGACTTCTTTACCTCCTACTTTCCATTCTTTTTACCTGGCTGATAAACTATGTATTATTTCTGTCTCAGCATAAGTGACACTACCTGGGAAAATTTCTTGATACCTTTTGTATTTTCAGAGTTGGAAAATAAGTACCCTTCCCAAATCTCACCATAGCAACTAATACATGGCCCTTTTTAGTGTGGATCATATTTACATTTGTGATGTGTTACCCGTAATTACAGTGTAATTTCTTTAAGGGTCAGGGGTTGCTTAGATACCATTCTATCCCTGATGCCAAGTATAATGACAGGCATATGGGCTTTAAATTATGTATATGTTGCATTAATAAGCTAATAAATGAGTTAAACTATTGATATGTTAGTTAATAAGCCAATGAATGAATGCATACAGTAATAAGCAAGTTGATTAATGAATATACTGCTGAATGAAAATAAATCAGCTAAGTTCAGTTTTGTTGGACAACACTCCTGTGTCATGCTCATTGTACCTAGCTGATCCACTTTCCCAGCTAGTTTTACTAGTGCCCCTATCACTTATCTGACTCTTCATATTGATGTATTCCACAACTTTTAAAATTTATATTTATCTATGTATCTATATATCTATTTCTGTGAAAAGAGTCACTGTCCAAAAAACATGAGAGTAGTAAAACTCCCTCACAGAGACCATTGTTACTGCATACAGTATATGTACATACTCATGTGGGATAGAGATCTGGAATATATCGTCTAATGTCAAGATTTGAGTTTTCTTTCCTTTTCTCCCACAAAACTCTGAAAATATTTTCTTTATTACAGACATGTTGAAAATAAACTATTTTTCAAAATCAGTAAGAGAAAATATGATACTATCTTACTTAACTGAATAACCAGCAAATTCTGCTATTTCAACAAAAGAAATCCTGATATTTTCATTTGCTAATTAGAAAAAAAAAAGCAAATAATCAAGTGTGTACTTACATTCTGATTTGTTTAAAATGCAGTGATGTTTCATGGTGCAGAAAATATTAAGAGTCATTTTAAAATTCTGCTTGAGAGGGGCCACTGGGTGGCTCTGTCACTTAAGCGTTGGATTCTTGATTTCAGCTCGGGTCATGATCTCAGTGTTGTGAGATCGAGTCCTGAGTCAGGGTCCATGATGAGCATGCAGCCTGCTTAAGATCTTCACTCTCTCCCTCTCCCCACACATCTGCTCTCTCTCTGTCTTAAAAAAAAATAAATAAATAAATAAAATAAAATAAAATAAAATAAAATAAAATAAAAAAATAAAATCCTATTTGAGATATAAGCACCTTTACAAACTGGTTTTTGTTAATAGGAATGCAGTATTTAAATTTGTCTTTTAGTAATTTCAGTCCTAATGTGTAGGCTTACTGTAATATTAACCATTTCTGCAAGACAAATAGATCATCTAGGAATATAATCGTAGCCTTTATTGGAATATTTTTGAAAGTGAAAATTAGTGATTATTTGGTACAAGGGCAAATTGACCATGCCCAGTGATTTCACCAACCCTGTATGCATTTTTGTATGCAAATTCTTGATAATATTTTAGCATTAAACTATCCATTCTTGAGTTTTGGTCATGATATACTGTAATGAAGGACTTTGGCTACATCTGTCTTATCAGATGCCAGGATAGATTAAGACAAGAGAATTACTATATAAAGACCTAAACATCTGCAGGATAGTAAAAGAGGAAGTCAGGAATGATTTTATGGCATAGCTATAATTAAAACACATCGTCAATGAAAAAAAGAAAAAAAAAGATGAAACATTTTGTTTGTAGGTTTTATGGTAAAGCATCATATGTGATTATTAGTTAAAGTTATAAATTGTATATAACCTGAAAACTCATATTACAGCATTCAGTAGTACTCAGTAAATTCCGCTAAGTGGTCTGAGGAAGAAACTGGATCATCTGTTCAAGTGCCTGGTGCAGTCCCAGTGAGCCCTACTTATCTAACCAAAACTCGCAAAAAGGATGAGGAAAGTTCCTGTGTGCTAGTGTTTTCATGGGATTTCCTCCACCATATTGTTACAGATACTAGAAGGCTCAGAGTCCAGTTAAATTTGTATGGGTTTCATAAATTAGTTTGGTGAGCATATCTATCCACAGGTTGGAAACATTCAGTTTATAAAAGCATTCGGCTGAGGAATATTAGATGAATTCTTGTATTAATTCTTAGACATTAGTCTAAGATAGCCTATGCTATGAAACTAGCTGAAGTTCCTCCTTCCTGGAAAGCGCCAGAATAAGTGTCACTGACATTTACCTGCACATTTATACATGAGCACATTTGCAAATTCATGTGTTGGAAATAAAGATTCATTAATTGATTTGACAAATATTGAGTGACCTCAGAGTGACAAACGTTGTATTAAATGGTGAGGATAAGCTGACAGAGTGTGTAGTTTCTGCTGTCAAGGAGCTTATAGTCTGGACTTAAAAATAAGTAATAAAGTAGCATCTTTTCTGAGAGATAAGCTGATATTATTATGAGAAGACAGAGACCTCACTCAGCCTGGACAAAAAGAAAAAAATAATAAAGACAAGACAAGAAAAGAAGAGTCATACTAGGAAGAGAAATTAATAAGATGTTTGGAGTGAAAATCATTCAGTTGTGACTAAGTTTCAGATGACTATCAGGCATCCCCTAGGAGCTAGAATGTGCTTTTACATCTCATGAGAGAATTCTGAGTTAGAGCCTGTAGGTGTTAGAGTTGTAATTATGTAAGTATGTAAGTTGAAACTTTCACTTGTGTGTGTGTGATATGTATAAGGATAAACGAAAAGAAAGACTGTGGATGAAATCTTGGGGAATACCAGTATTTGAAGAGCTTGGTAGAGAAAGAGGAACCATAAACTGTGTTGAAGATGAAGGAAGGAAGACTGGGGTTGTTTGATGTCATTGATGCTGATGAATAGTACAGCAAGAAGGGAGAAAAGGGCCAAAGAGCGTGTACTATTAGGAAGTTAAGTATTTGTGTGGGGTTTTTATGTCCCCACACGGGGGAAAAATAGTGACATCTATCATGGGTCTAGAAACTTGCATATATTATTCACTTCTCTTAATGTAGTAGTGCATTTTGCCATCGTGAAGCTACAGGATATCCCAGAGAATAATTTTATCCTATGAATTGCAGGGACACAATGACCAAAGAACCGTACTTCACAAGAGAAGCCCCTTGGTTGCTGGGGGGTGTAAATCACTTATGTCGTTGTTTCTAGCGCAGAGTGAAGTCCCAACACCTCCTTGGTACTCAACGCATGCTTTTGAATAGATTTATTCAAACCACTTACTATTTCACACTCATTTCTTTTATAGCAATGAAAACTACACATTGTAGTATTGGTGTCTAGGATTGCCTGTGGGAACAAACTGTTAAACCTTGCCCTCCCCACTATAATCCAAAGTAAAATTGGGGGAAATCAGAATCCTTTAAGAAATTGGAGTCTGGCAAGAAAAAGAAGGAGATTGAATCATTCCTATGCCCATTTGTATTACAGGTTTTCTATTACAAGTGTAATTTTAAAATGGCATTGTGTGGGTCATGCTTTTCCATGTAGAAATCTATATTCAAGAGTAATTGTGTAGAGAGAGTTAAACTATTTTCCATGTTGGAAAAATGATGAAAGGCATTTTTCTGAAATCTCATTAAAATGGCCTTTAATTTTGTAATCATTTTCATCCAGGGTTCTGTAGGTAAATTTGAGGACATGTATTAGTCCATGAAATAGGTTTATAAAGAAGTTCATAATCACATCCTGTTTGAATGCCTTTTGTTTGGTTTAACTTTAAAACTGATTGAAAGTTGTTTAAAAAAATTTTTTTTCAACGTTTATTTATTTTTGGGACAGAGAGAGACAGAGCATGAACAGGGGAGGGGCAGAGAGAGGGAGACACAGAATCGGAAACAGGCTCCAGGCTCTGAGCCATCAGCCCAGAGCCCGACGCGGGGCTCGAACTCACGGACCGCGAGATGGTGACCTGGCTGAAGTCGGACGCTTAACCGACTGCGCCACCCAGGCGCCCCTTGAAAGTTGTTTAAATGGCCAGAAGATTTTTTTTTGCATGCCTTATTTGTCCTAAAATTATGCTCATGTGAAAAGTGGAGGCTGATATGCAGCAGAATTTCAGGTAAATTAATTTGTTTTCTCAGAGTGAGGTTTTGCATTATGAAAAAAAAAAGTATCTTTTTCCCCCTGTTCATGAAGAAAAATGAACAGATGTAAATTTGTTATGTGTGTAGTTCCAGTCAGTCCTCTGCAGATTTCCAATTACTATGACTTCGGAATTATTTCCTAGACACACTAGGAAACATAGTAATATTATCTTCTATTTAATTTATTTTTTCTCTTACACAACACCTAACTGTGGTTTTGCCTAAATGATACAGAAGTTGCTTAAAGTATAATTGAAGTTTGAGGCCATCTGGATATTAAGATGTTAATGAATTTTAAAAATTAGTATCTTGTCATCTGCTGTTTATTTTTCTCTTATGTTATTCATATAAATAATATTATTTGTGTGGCCAAATTTTATCTCCTGTCACTCACTTCTTTCAATTATTTGTTTCAAAGACTTGCAGGAGGGCTCCTCGCTGAGCCTATGTAAACTGTAGGCTGTCTACCACTCACACTAGTTCCCCTTTCCTGCATTCCTTTTTATTTTAACATTAGATTTATGACCTTGTAGTGAACTATATAATTTCCTGTTTAATTACATACAGTGAGATGAGAATAAATAAAATTTAGAATGTATTTTGTGTATTGCTAACATGTAAAGCCACGAAGGCATTATTTTTGTACATATCCTAAGTGCCTAGCATAGTGCTTAGCTCACAGTACAAGCACAATAAATATTTGCTGAATGTACGTTTGTACAATGTGCCCGTGATTTACGCACATTTTCCTTAGACTTCATATGTGCAGGGTGCATTAAATAACAAAAAACTCAACTGAGAAAATTTATTTTTTTATTGAAAAAATTTTTTAATGTTCTTATTTACTTTTGAGAGAGAGACAGAGTAGGAGAGGGGCAGAGAGAGAGAGAGAGAGAGAGAGAGAATCCGAAGCAGGCTCCAGTCTCTGAGCTGTCAGCCCAGAGCCTGACATGGTCTCGAACTCACGAGCTGTGAGATCATGATCTGAGCTGAAGTCGGATGCTCAACCCACTGAGCCACCCAGGCGTCTCTCAACTAAGTAAATTAAAAAAAAATCTTATTGGCTTTATTAAAAGATTGATAAATTGGGGAGAGCATCTCATCTAGCCAATAGAGGAGTATTCTGTGGAGCTACATGAAAGGGAGGCTTCATAGAAGGAGGATGGGGCAAGAAGGTTATTAGCAAAAGAAAAAGATTGTTTTAGGCCAGGTGGTTTTCCTTTGGGGGAAAAAAGAAAGGGATCTTATCATATAGATTACCTCATCTTTCTTTGGGGATGGAGAAGTCCTGTGTGGCTGACTCATTGGTGCTGATTAAAAAATTTCTGATTGACTGCATTTCTGGGGAAGGCTGAAACTGCAATTAAATTAGGTATCAAGCTCCACTTTGGGAATCTGGTCTAAACGACACCATTTGGGTCTATGGTTTTCTTTTGAATAGGTGCATCATGGATTATTTAAAAAACTTTACTTCCCGCTTTTTCTTTCTTCCTCTGTCCCTGCTTACCTCTGCAGAATCAAAAAGCACCTAAGGATGCCCTTTTTGCTTTACTCTTCTATTGCTTTTAATTATACTGCCCCCAAATTGACTTTGTCCCTAAGGACTCTTCATGTTGGAGATGACTAGATTGGGGGTGGCTGAAAGGCACGAGGAAGGAGTGATCTCATCTTACTGTTCTGACTATGAGAGCAGTGTGAGAAAATGCTCATCAGTCATCTAGAAAAGGAAAACCAATTCCAGCCTGGTCAGTATAAGCACATCTTACTCAGAGAATAACAGGCAGGTACTTTCTTAGAGAATAGAAATTACAGGTTAGGAGAATAATCTGAATTGTCTTGAATTCTGAAGGTAGACTAACTTTTAACACCATTTATATTTTATGAATATCCTTTTGATGTTTTAATGGTGGGTGTGTGTGTGTGTGTGCGTGTGCACGTGTGTGTGTTTTCTGTAAATTTGCCTGTTTGAAGTAAAAATCTTTAAAAAAAATTCTCTAAATCTTCAAAGACCAGATTCAGGGGTGGGTACAAATCTGGGGTGCAAAATGTATACTCCAGTCTCCAAACATTTGGGTTTAGAAAAGATAATGCAACTTTAATCAAAAGCAATAAGCACTGATAGCAAGGAAAAACAAACGCAGTTTGGCCAATTTCTAGGTACTGGTCTTAAAAAAATGTAATGGGAAGCATTCGGAGATGAGAAATTTCTCTGGGCCAATGCCATTATCTTTATAAAACATGAGGGTAGAAGAGTAGAGTGAATAGAAAAGACAAGAAAGGAGAAGCACGTGCTGCTGAAAGTATTCACCAATTTTCTCTTCAGTTAGCACTTTAGTCCCAATCTTCCAACATTCCATTGTTGTCTGGCTCCCTGCCAGTTCTTTTTCCGTGTCCAGCCTTAGACACCAGCGTGCCTTCTGCTCCCATACTGGGGCCTGAAATGATGGGTACTGCCACGAAGAGATCTTTCTTCTCTTTGACCCCTGATTGGGGGGAAAGGATATCCCTTTTTGGCACCAAAAGTAAACCTGCAAAGGCAGTTTTAGGAACATTGTTATACCTGGTGCTTTCTTTCAAACTTTTTGAGTACTGCAGGATAAGCTGGTGAGTTGTTTTTATGTTGCAAAATCTATTCCGAGCAAAAAAAAAAAAAAAAAAAAAAAAAGATAAACTCAGACTTTTATTTTTGGAACTCATCTTGCTTGTTCTTAAGTTAGAAATTGCTTGTATGACCTAACACCTATTCCTGCTGGTCTGTGAGATACATGATACCTTTTCCCCTTTCATAATTTATTGCTTCAACAGCAGACTTTTGTTAGAGCACTGCTGTTAAGGGACAAAGAAAACACCCACTTTGTTGAACATTTATGTTTAAAGTGAGTACATTGTGCTAAATCACTGTGTGCCCATGGGAACATCTCTAACCCAAATTATAACCATATCTATAGAAGGAATCAGGCACTGAAGCTTGCTTGCTTTCTTTCTTTCTTTTCTTTCTTTTTTGTTTTTGTTTTTGTTTGCTGATATTTTTTTTTGAGTGTGGTGATGCCTGTGGAATTCACAATTGTTCATTTTTCTTTCCTCCACTGCCTGAACAAACTAGTTTCAATTAAGTTTTCTTGCTGTGGACTTCCATAGCATATCACACAATATCATAGTACCCTACAGACAATTTTGTTACTGCTTTTTAAATTATCTCTTTTCTACCAGTCATTAAATCTCTCTAATGGCCCCATGGGATACATTTTCAATGAATGCCTGAATGAACGGATCAACAGTCTACATACTTTGACTTTTACGGAGTACGGCCCATGCCCGTAACCCAGCTTACAGGTTCCCCCAACAGTGATTGCATACCATCCAACTGATAAATTTTTCTTTTTTAAGAAATTACATAATAATTAATCATCCATGTTGTATAGCTCCTGTAAATAGTAAAGAATAAATAGCAAACCTGTACATAGGTTTAAAGTTAAATCATTGCTAGGTAGTGCTTTAATTTGTGTTAGGTGCTTTTTAGTTCTTAATTATGTTTGTTTTAAATCACAAAATTCTCTGGGAGGATGAGAGAATCTTTGAAAGATATTTGACTGTGATCCCAGCATATATAGATAGAATATATAGAATAGTAGGAATGGAGTGGGAAAAGGGAAAAGTTTCCATTTTAAAAAATTTAACTCTGTGCCACCTTTGCACCATGCAGTCAGGTTCATGAAATAGTTACTAGCATGAACTTTGGCATTAAGCAGATTTAGATTCAAATTTCCCGTTTATTGGTCCCATGGTTGCCTTAGTCAAATTGCATGATCCTTATTCCTCGTCAGCAAAATTGGGTTATGGCATCTCCTTGTACTGCAGCAAGGAATAAATAAAATGCCTGGAAACTTGATACAATTATATAATAATTAAAGCTAAAGAATTTGTTAGCTGTTAATTGATTTTGCTTCTAACTGTTCATGGCTATGCCTCTGTGGGGGTATACCTGTATTTACTGATGAACATGTCTACGAAGAGGAGTAGATCCTCAGCATAAGGATAACTCAAGGAAACCTCTTTATAAGTTGTATTAGGCAGGGATCTCCAGAGAAACAAAACCAATAGTATATGTATATAATAAATAAGTTTATTATAAGGTGCTGGCTCATGCAATCATGAAGGTTAGAAGTCCCAGGATTGGCTCTTTGCGAGCTGGAGATCCAAGGAGACAGTGGTGTAGTTCAGAGCCTTGAGAGCCTTTGTAAATAACAGTCTGAATTTGAAGCCTTGAGAACCAGGAGGTCTGAAGACAGAAGGTCAATGCCCCAGTTCAGGCAGAGAGACAGCAAATCTTCCCATTTTCTTTTTTTGTTCTGTTCAGGCCTTAACAGATCAGATGATGCCCACCCACACTGGGAAAGGTAATCTGTTTTTTATACAGTCTGTGAATAAAATGTTGATCTCTTCTGGAAACATTCTCACAGATGTACTCAGAAATAGCATTTAACCAGATATCTGGGCACCCTATGATCCAATGAAGCTGACACATGAAATTAGCTGTCATACAAGCATGTTTGTTCTTGGTAAGGCTGATAGGCATAGGAGGCTTTAGTTTATCCACATTTGAAGCAAATTAAAAACATGTTTCCATTGGTATGGACATACATAAACACAGAAAGAGGGGAAAGATATATGTTGATACAGACAGTGAGGAAGCACTGGATATATGAGCCAGCAGATGGTAATTATTAATGCTTATACTGAGAACAGGCACTTCTTCCCAATGGACCAATGTGGGGTAATGGGATTTGAAGCCGAGCAGCTCTGAATTTGAGTCTTATTCTGAACCTTTCTAGTTGTGTTATCTTGGGTAAGTTATTTAACTTCTCTCCCTGATGTTTTCACATGTCTAAAGTGAAAAGAGTAATATCTTATATTACTAATTTTAAGGATGAAAAGAAATAATATGTAAAACATTATCATAAAACCATCCAGTATGAATTCTCTTTCTTGATTCCTATTAAACACTGTTTTTTAACTAGAGATGTATATTCATACCTATTATTATTTTATGACATGTAGAGGAAAATATAGCCTTAATTATATATTCAGAAGACAGTTATAAAGCAAAGTAGGCATATATTAATAGTTACGTGAATCCCAGATCCAACAATAAATTAGCTACATGGATTTTTTTAAGTTGAGTACCCATTCTGATTTGGGGGCTCCTCTTTGTAAAATGGGGACTATGTCTCTATGGGCTTATTGAAAGAATTATGAAAGGTAATAATCATGAGGCATCTTTTTCGGGACCTGTCACAGATACAAATGGGCTTTCATAGGACATAAAAACTTGTTAAGATGCCATCGTCTCAGTTCTTGCTCAGGAGAAGTACCTTTTTAATGAATGCTCCATTTAATTGAGACCTCACATATTTTTAAGACGTAGTGAACATATGTTTCTCCTTCTTTAGACCCTAAGCAAAAACTAATTTTAAAAGGAAAAAAGGAAAAAAAGCTACAACTTCTTCATTTCTCCCCTAATATTTATTGATAAGGTTTTTGGTAATGCATTTGATACATAACAACAACAAAATTAATTTGATTGGATGCCTGCTGTTCCACATTTGACAGGTTAGAATGGAAAAAAAATCTTCTTTATGAAATAAGATGTCAGTATGGTACTTTATTTGTCAAAGTTAAACAAAATTCAATTTAGAACAAATAAACAGGTCTGTGTCAAAAGAAAGATGCCAGAGAGGAAGCTTAACTGTATTTTCTGAAATCTAGTTGGCAGTTATGTGACACTTGGAAGTGACATCCGATGAAATAGGATTTAGCTTGGGGAGCTATGTAATAGAATCAGGTGTGCACATCTGTCTAATTCATGTCACATGGCTGGTGTCTTTTTCTCCATCTCTGTTTCCATTCTTTTTCATGCATTTTAAGTACAGAGTCAGGAAACAACTTGCTCATTACCCTTTCCAGTGGAATTTAACCTTTTCAAGAAGGGACATCTTTTCTGTTTTGCCCATAGTACATAATGGTATATAATAATCATGTATAATAACTTAGCAATAGTTTAAAATAAGTATCCAATTAAGTCATGCTTTTTGTAGCATACATATTATATATTGTTTTCACAAGTTGAGTTTATGTGTTTTAGGTAAAAATGTGAACAATTTATATCCACTTCCTTATTATTGCTTTTATACCCAAAGTCATCTTTGTAAAAATGCCATTTTTACTTCTTAAATTGAAATAGTTTAATTAAAATAGACTGGGAGAAAGAGAGAGTTGAGTATATGATTTGAGAAAAAAGATAAGAGTAGAGAGAATTAGTATGTTTGGTCCTCAGATACAAGGTTTATTATCCTACGGCGACCTGAAAGCTATTGATGTGCAGTGTGAGACCAGAAAATATAACTTTATGGTATCTCCTTTGGAGCTCAAATTCAATCAGTTATATCTCACTGAATCTTTTTTTTTTTTTTTATGAGATGAAAATCCTACCTATTTCATTTCACTTGATAATTCCTGTGAGTTTCCTTCTTTCTAGTTATTTGGGGATTGAGAAGATTAATTAAAATGCTTTTATTAAAAAAAATGCTACTAATGTCATTACTGTTTTTGAGTGAAGAGTGATAACTCTGACCACTCTGATGTCTAGGAGCTTAATTTAAGCGTTCCAATTTCATGCACCCATTACGCTCTTAAGTTATATAACTTTAATTAAATATAAATTGCTATTTTTATACTTGGCAATTGCCTAGTCTGGTTATCACTAAAAACCAGACAACTCATTTTTTGTATTCATTCAAATATAATTAGAAGTTTTCCTTAAAATACTCTACCAGAGCCATAGTTGATATTACATATTTTATGGTCTTACATGGTTTAAAAACAAGCAAAACAAAACAAATAGACAACAAAATGATGCATGTGGCATTTTATCAGTTGGGAAGAGGTTGGTTTGCAAATAGTAAGAAACCCAAATTAACATTAGCTTCAACGGGTTAAAATTGTATTTGCTATCTTACAAAAAGAAGTCCAGAGATGTGTAGCCCCAAGAGGTCATAGAAGAGTTTCATGAAGGGCTGTTTCCTGGGCTCCTTTAAGTTTTTTCTAACAGTTTTCAGAAGAGGACTTGTACCTTACAGTCAGCAGGACAGAGGAAAGATAAGGAAGAACATGGTTTCTCTTTTTTCAGGGACCTTTCCTAAGAGGTACACAGTGTGCTTTCATCGGATTGAACAGCACCTACCCACGTGACCAAGCCTGGCTTTCTGGTTGGTCATGGTTCTTTTTATATGGTCAGTGGCTAGTACCTATTAGATACCTAATTTCCAAGCTCTGTGTCAGCCTAACCCTTGGAATTACTGCCATTGATTCAAGTAGTAATTACTCATTTTATTTACCAGGTTTGTTTTTGCAGTCTATCATTTCTATTGATTATTTTCTTAAAGACAAAAGTGCAATGGAATTTCCTAAAAATTAAAAAAGAGAAAGCTTGCCTGCCCCACTTTTGTCATTACATCTGAGCAAGTTGTCAGTAGCTCTTATAATAATAGATTCCATTTATTGCTGGTATAGTCACTTGAAATTTTTGCCTGGTACCTATTTTATCAAGCAAGATTCAGAAGCATTTGTGTGTATGAGTGTGACATGCTATTGTCACTTCTGTTTGATATTAGAAAGATTTATTTTTCCAAGTGTCCTATTATAAACATAGCCTAAAACTAAGCATAAATCTTGGAAAAAAAAAAAAAAACAGAACAAGTTCAACTGTAATGCCATTTCACAGTTAAATTATATGAAATGTCATTATTACAGTCATTAGTTAAATTAGTCAATTTTATTAGGAAATTTGGATGTATGCAAAGTTTAAATATGTCTCCAAACCAGTGCTAATTAATTTCATTTGGGAAATTTCCAATGCATAAATACCTCAGAATAAAATTGAACGTCTAAACTTTATAATATTTTATCTAAAGAAAAGCATCCTAGTTTCAAAGTGCCATGTGTTAAAAGACACTCGAATGCAATAAAATTCAGATAAATATCTCAATTTAAATGAACATATTTTATTATTATAATAGCCCCAGTGGGGGACTTATCTGTGAGGGATGTGTTCCGAGACCCCCAGTGGGATGCCTGAAGCTATGGGTAGTACCAGACCCTATTTCTTATTTCTGTATTTTTTCTGATATATACATCCCTATGTAAAGTTTAATTTATAAGTTAGGCACAGTAAGAAATTAACAACAAAATTAATACAATACAATAATTATAACAAGATACTGTAACAAAAGTTATGTGAATGTGGTCTCTCTTTTTCTCTCGAAATATCTTACCGTACCATGCTCCCTCTCCTTGTGATGACGTGAGATGATGAAGTAGCTACCTGATGAAATGAGGCGAATGATATAGGCATTGTGAGGTAGTGTTAGGCTGCTGTGGACCGTCTGATGATTCATCAGAAGGAAGATTGTCTTTCAACCACAGATGACCATGGATGACTGACACTATGGAAAGCAAACTCGCGGATAAGGGAGGACTACTGTACTTGGGCTGTAGAGATTACAATTGTTTTGTGAACCATTGCCTGTGAACAGTAAGTTATACGATTTATTCTGATTGCTAAGTATGTTTACCCAGGGAGTAGCCAAACTATTGACTGTGAAATATTCCTCATAATATAATCTTAATTTTAAGTTGTCTTAGTGCATGACTCTGTGTAAACTGCATCCTGTTTCACCCACATTCTTGTGTGTAAACATCAGCTTACTCACTGTCCCATATATTCTTCAAAAGTATATGTTTTTCTGCTGATGTGCTTCATTAATACCAACTTTGGGGGCACCTGGGTGGCTCAGTCTGTTAAGTATCCGATTTAGGCTCAGGTCATGATCTCGCTGTTCCTGGGTTCAAGCCCCACGTTGGGCTTTGTGCCGACAGCTCAGAGGCTGGAGTCTGGAGTCTGCTTTGATTCTGTGTACTCCCTTTCTCTCTGCCCCTCTCTCACTCACACTTTCTCTCTCTCTCTCTCTCTCTCTCTCTCTCTCTCAAAAATAAATAAACTTAAAAAAAATACCAACTATTTCAACTATTTTGAAAGACCTCTGTTAGAACCTGAGGCAAAAGAAAGCTTTGCTTGAAGATCTGTATGTTTCTATAGTTATGTATAGAGGGCAATCTTATTACAAAGAGCCACTGACTATTTGCTTAGATGTACTGCTAGAGGTAGGACAGGCATGCTTTTTCTTTTTAATTTTTAGAAAATCCCATTTCTAATTCCTTTTTTTAATGAAAAAAGTAGAAATGATAGATTAGATTTTTATTGAAAAATAATGTAATCCCCATAGTCTGATTTCTTATTTTCCATATTCTTTGCATAGTTCATGTATGTGAATGAAGGGACATGGAGGCCTAATAAAGTCTTCTTCAGAAAATATTCTGAAGAAATGTGTTGCAGTTAGTACATATGAAATGCAAAATGTGATATCTTAACTTCAGCATTATTTGTATTTGGGGCCAGATAATTCTTTGATTTGGGGGGCTGTCTTGTGTTAACATGTTTACATATTTAGTGGCATCACTGGCCTCTACCCACTAGATACCAGTAGAATCCACCCAGACATGACGGTATAAATGTCTATTGCCCGGTGTTCCCTGGGGGACAGGCCAGATGGGGGGATATGACAAAAGTCATCCCTGGTTGAGAAACACTGTGCTAAATAAATGTTCCCCTTCTGTCTCTGTCAATGTTTGGAGTCAGCTAGGGATTTGTATGCCTATTTACACTTAATATTTGCATTTAACTCTGTCCAATCCACTGTTATCGTGGGTCTGATTGGTTTTCATTTATCAAGTGTCTAGATTATTGTGATTCTTTAAAAATGGGATTTTAGACAAAGACAGCGTTGTTAGGGAGATTGGCATAAAGCTAGACAAAACTTTCACAGGGGAAAGAATATTTTACATGCTCAGTGGTAATTCCTAAACCATATGGTCAAAACAAGATTAAAAATAGCCGAGGGGCACCTGGGTGGCTCAGTTGGTTAAGCGTCTGACTTTAGTTCAGGTCATGATTTCACAGTCCGTGGGTTTGAGCCCCGCGTTGGGCTTTGTGCTGACAGCTCAGAGCCTGGAGCCTGCTTTGGATTCTGCATGTGTGTGTGTCTCTCTCTGCACCCCCCCTCCCCACTTGCGCTGTCTCTCTCTCTCTCTCTCTCTCTCAAAAATAAACAAATATTAAAAAAATTGTTTTAAAGAATAGCCAATAAGATTTAAGGGAGGTCATTTTGTTGTTTGTGGGTTTTTGTTTGTTTGTTTTTGTTAAATAAAGTGTTTTTCTAAAATTTAATTGTTAGAGTGAACATTACTTTATAGATCCAGATGTGCTTGCTTTCTTTGACTAAAACAATATTTATTTTCTGTTTCCCCAGTTTGTATTCTTCTTCCCTCAGTGCTTAATTTCATTGTTTTTCTGAAAGATAAATCACTGGGGAAGAAATATGAGAAGTAAAATATTTTCTTCTATTAGAAAATACTATAGCGGTTCCTGGGGGGCGGGGGAGGCTCCGTCGGTTAAGCCTCAACTTCAGCTCAAGACATGATCTCACGGATCATGGGTTTGAGCCCTGCATTGGGCTCTATGCTGATAGCTCAGAGTCTGGAGCCTGCTTCAGATTCTGTGTCTCCCTCTCTCTCTGCCCCTCCCCTACTCTAGCTTTGTCTCTCAAAAATAAATAAACAATAAAATTTTTAAAATTAAAAAAAGAAAATAACATATCCACCTACACCCATACATATGTAAAAGTGACCCAACCACTTATCATTCAGAGATCAGTAACTTTTTTTTCAATTTCTTTCTCAAAAGACTTTAACTTTACATTAATGTATAGCATGAACTATTTCCTTGATTATAAAGCACCTTCATGTAATATGAATAAATTTATTTCTCATTAGATTCTGGCTTGGTGGTATATTAAAATGTGTTTTTATTTTTAATATACAGGGCATCCAGAATATTTTGTTGACATCAGTGTGTAAACAAACCACGTCATCAATTTTAAACAATTCTGGAAAAGCCTTTGGTATAAATGTTTTATGACAATACAGATCCTTCTTTATTATCAGATTGCTGGGCTTCAACTATAGCATCCTTCTTAGTAGTTGTGTGACCTTTGGTGTGTGTTGCTTAACTTTTTCTTGTCTGAAGTTCATGTTCTGTAAAATGGGGCTAGTAATAATAGCTTACCTCGTAAGATTATTGTTGAAAATAAATGTGAATTTTATGTCAAGTGCTTGACACACTGTAAGTGTCGAATAAGTTTAGTTATTATTATCACCATAAATATTACTATGTGAAGCGTTTCTATTCCTCTGTCATCTCTTCAGTAAATAAAAAACAGGTTTGGTAAATGTGGAAAACAGCAGTAATAGAAGCTTGGTTGTTACAGTGCTACAACTAACCCAAATTCATCCTGAACCGCCAAAACTGTCAGATTCCTTTTCAGAGCATTGATGCAAGTTAGTGTTTTACCAAATCTGGAGGGTGCTTGAACAAAAGGCGACCTAAGCTAGTATCCAGGCACTTCGAATTGAAGTATTTTTCGCTTTCCTCTTCTTTTCTTCTGGAAAGAACGTGGGATTTATTATCAGAGAAACTGTGTTCCAGATCCTGGCTTTGCCTCTTCTTAATCATAAAACCTAGACTTAGTTGGTAAATTTTCTGAACCTCTTTTCTTCCTGTGCAACATGGAGCTCATAACATTTTTTACTGTTGCCTAAGTGCTGCCTATTACACACCTCTGTCAGTGTCCCTTTGACTCTGAACCTTCACCTGTCCACTCCTGAGCTGGACCAGTGTTGGTCCTCCATGCACTAGCAGAGTAGTTTCCCACACCATTTATTTTATTTATCTCCCTCAGTAGATTGTTCATCCACAGGCGAGTGGATCTCTGTCTTGTTCACATTTACAGCATGTACACTATGGCGTAGTTGATTCTTAGTTAAAATCTTTAGCCACGAGAAATCAGTCACAATAGCCACCTCATGCCATTGGACTCACTCCTCTGCTACCTTTATTCAGATAAAGTAGGGAATGATACTTCACAGATTCATTATACGTATTCCTGGACATTTGCCTGCTGTAGCACCCCATGGGACTATGTTCCTCCAAAGAATAGAGCAGGCTGGACAGGGTTGTCTAGGTGTGGTGATCATGATATGTGTCATTTTCTCCTCTGTACATTTTTTGAATTGGGAAATGATTGGAATTTAATACATCAGTGTTGGGGAGGCTGAATTCATCAGATTGCAAGGTTTATGGCCTTTAGGCACATTGTGCCTCATCCCCTCATGTTAATTCTGTCTGGCCTAACAGCATATTCGCCCTTCAGAAATGTAATTATGTGGAGACTAATTAATGGGCTGTTGCAGTTATTTAGGTGACAGTGAAGATACAGAGGGCTTTAACAGAGCCATGAAGATAAACCTTGAGAGACAGAGTAAAGAGTTAGAAAATAAGAGTTTGTGGGTTTTGGAGACTTTATAAAACATGGAATTGTGAGTATGAGTAAAAAGTCAAGAATGATAACCAGGTTTCTGATTTTGTTTTGTTTTTTTTTGTTTTTTTTTTTAATTATTTTTTTTTCAACGTTTTTTTTGGGACAGAGACAGAGCATGAACGGGGGAGGGGCAGAGAGAGAGGGAGACACAGAATCGGAAACAGGCTCCAGGCTCTGAGCCATCAGCCCAGAGCCCGACGTGGGGCTCGAACTCACGGACCGCGAGATCGTGACCTGGCTGAAGTCGGACGCTTAACCGACTGCGCCACCCAAGCGCCCCAGGTTTCTGATTTTGTAAATGTAGTGAATGACAGTGCTGATTGCCAAGGATATATTTTTCTTCTTTTATTTATTTCATGTGTTTATCTTTTTAGTTATTCTTTTTCTTAATGTTTATTTATTTTTGAGAGAGAGAGACAGAGACAGAGAGACAAAGTGTGAATGGGAAAAGGGGCAGAGAGAGAGAGGGAGACACAGAATCCAAAGCAGGCTCCAGGCTCTGAGCTACTGACACAGAACCAGACGTGGGGCTCTAACTCATGAATTGTGAGATCATGACCTGAGCTGAAGTCGACGCTTAACCAACTGAGCCACCCAGGCACCCATCTTTTTATGATTGTTGAACAGGAGATGCTGTTCTCAAGTTTTGGATGTGTTGATTTTGAAATTCCAGCGAGCACCTAGATTGATGTAGTTCAGTAAGCTGTCAAAAATAAATCTGGATGTCAGGAGACCAATCACTACTTCAGAATTGAGAACAGTCAGTATATACATGAACTACACGTAAGCATGATGTCATGTGGAGACAGTATTTATGAAGAAAAGAGAAGAAAGACAAAGTCTTTTAAAGTACCAGTCGTTCAAAGTAATGTAGGAATGTTCTTCAAGAGACACTTTTCTTTATTCTCTGTAGGATGGTACCAGGTCAAGAGAACTAGGGGAGCCTGGTCTCCAGGAAACAGGGGAAATAGTTTCAGGAAGGAAGAGGAGTTTCACAGTCACAAATACTACAGTTGTGTGGGCAATTCATATAAGCACACTATTTGGAGGGGATTGGGGGTTGATAATTAGAACCTAAACTGGATTTAGGGTTAAATGGTATTTGAGTCGTTCGACATTTACACACTATAGACCATTCTGAAAGGAGGAGGAGGAGAGCAATAAGAGGTAGAGGAGGATGCAGGAATGACTAAAGGTTGTAGGAGTTTTTCTTCCTCTCTGCTAAGAGACACAAACTTTTTTTTTTTTTTTTTTTGTAATTTTAAAGCAAAGGAAACTGTAGTGGACCAAAATATTGAAGATTTTAGATAAAGAGGGGCTCTTGGAAGCATTTTGATTCCTAACGAAGGTAGAAAAAATAGAATTGAATATCTGAAAGTCATTTCTCCTCTGGTGCCATCAGCCTTGTGTCAGAGGGGTAGGACCTTGTTATCTGAGTCTCAAAGGAAAGTGATAAAGGTAATTAAGGTTGTAGATAAGTTTCTGAAATGAGATTGTGTATATGAGCTTAATTAACTGGAAATCCAGCATTTTGTCAATAAAATTATAGTTAGAAAGAAAATTATTCCTTTTTTGAAAAGCATGTGAATGTTCTTTCTCTTTAACAGTTTTATCCTTTTTATTTATTTATTTATTTATTTTAAAGAGAATCAGGTCTTTACAAAGAGTATTTCATCCCTTTGTTAAAATTATTATTTATTTTAATTGAAGTGTAGTTGATGTACCATGTTATATTAGTTTTAGGTATATACCTACTTTTAAAGACCGTTGAACAGGGGTGCCTGGGTGGCTCAGTTGGTTAAGAGTCTGACTGTTGATTTAGACTCAGGTCATGATCTCACTGTTATGAGATCAAGCCCCTCGTCCTGCTCAGCATTGAGCATGGAGCCTGCTTAAGATTCTCTCCCTCCTTCTCCCTCTGCCCCTCCCCCACTTGTACTTGCTCTCTCTCTCTCTCTCTCTCTCTCTCAAAAATAAATAAATAAATAAATAAATAAATAAATAAATAAATAAAAGCATTTGAACATTGTCTCAAACTCTTGGATACTTCAGGAAACTTTGTTTCTAGCAACTGAAAAGTATACTCAACTGCAAAGCATATCAATTTCCTGATCAAATTAATTGTTGCTCAGTGACCCCTGGTGGCTCAAGTCGGTTGAGCGTTGACTTCAGCTCAGGTCATGATCTTATGGTTGGTGGGTTCAAGCCCCGTGTAGGGCTTTGTGCTGGCAGCTCAGAGCCTGGAGCCTGCTTCGGATTCTGTCTCCCTGTCTCTCTGTCCCTCCCCTGCACACACACTCTCTCTCCCTCTGTCTCAAAAATAAACATTAAAAAATTAATTGTTGCTCAAACCTTTTTATTTATTTTTATTTTTAATACACTTTATTGTCACATTGGCTTCCATACAACACCCAGTGCTCATCCCAACAAGTGCCCTCCTCAGTGCCCATCACCCACTTTCTCCTCTCCCCCACCCCCCTATCAACCCTCAGTTTGTTCTCTGTATTTAAGAGTCTCCCTCCCTCGCTGTTTATAACTTTTATCCCCCCCCTTCCCCTCTCCTATGAAGTCTTCTGTTAAGTTTCTCAAGGTCGACATGAGTGAAAACATATGGTGTCTGTCTCTGACTGACTTATTTCACTTAGCATAATACCCTCCATTTCCATCCACATTGCTGCACATGGCCCGATTTCATTTCTTTATTGTTGCCAAGTAGTATTCCATTGTATATATAAACCACATCTTCTTTAACCATTCATCAGTTGATGGGCACTTAGGCTCTTTCCATAATTTGGCTGTTGTTAAAAGTGCTGCTATAGACATTGGGGTACATGTGCCCCTGTGCATCAGCACTCCTGTATTCCCTGGGTAAATTCCTAGCAGTGCTATTGCTGGGTCCTAGGGTAGTTCTATTTTTAATTTTTTGAGGAACCTCCACACTGTTTTCCAGAGTAGCTGCACCAGTTTGCATTCCCACCAGCAGTGCAAGAGGGTTCCCGTTTCTCCACATCCTCTCCAGCATCTATAGTCTCCTGATTTTCAAACCTTTTTATAGAAATGTGCATTTATGGGGGCTCCTGCGTAGCTCAGTCAGTTGAGCGTCCAACTTCGGCTCAGGTCATGATCTCACAGCTCGTGAGTTCGAGCCCTGCATCGGGCTCTGTGCTGACAGCTCAGAGCCTGGAGCCTGCTTTGGATTCTGTGTCTTCCTCTCTCTCTGCCCCTAACCCACTCGCATTCTGTCTCTGTCTCTCTCAAAAATAAAAAAAAAAATAAAAAAAAAATAAAAGAAATGTGCATTTATGTATCTATGTACGTGATGTTAATGTGCTTTGGAATGGTTTGATCTATTCCGATGACTTTTAAACAAATATTAGAAATAGTAAGGTTAATATTTGCTAATGATACAAGTGAGCAGACTTTAAGTTTGAAATGATCTTCTTCAGATATTTTTTCAGTGATTCCCATTACATAGTAAGCTGAACATTTTAAAAACATTCTACAAAATGATGTGTTTTTATCGGTAGCCTTCTCATTTTGCAAAGGCCTTAGCAGCTGCAAGAGGTCTCTGCAGTTTGTGGTTGATAACAGCAGTACTCGGGCCCAATAAAGGTGCCGAATGTCTGTAAGATACTCGCTGATTACAAGAGAATAAGGCATAGGCCAAGAAGCTTCTGAGAGAGCTTTTTGTACAATTCCCTGACATTGTATTTTAATTTTTTAAAACTGTTTATTCATTTTGACAGAAAGAGAGAGAGAGAGAGAGAGAGAGAGATCCCAAGTGGAGAAGGAGCAGAGGGAGAGGGAGACACAGAATCCGATGCAGGCTCCAGGCTCTGAGCTGTCAGCACAGAGCCCGACGCGGGGCTTGAACCCATGAACCACGAGATCATGACCTGAGCTAAAGAGGAGGCTTAACTGACTAAGCCACCCAGGTGCCCCCTGACACTGTATTTTTATAGATATGATTATAATTGATTCTCATTTAGGTCATGAGGGTGGAGTCTGGAATGACATATAATCCATGTGGCCACTGCCTTAGAAGCTTCTGCAGGAGACCCGTGGGGTTGAGGGGTCTGTAGACAAAAGCATGTCATGTCTCACAACAGCAAAGTGAAATTTTCCCAGTGTTCTGAAATTCAGACTTATTTAACCAAATCCAGAAAATAAGGAAATAACAATGTGGGTAACCGTCAGTCTTTTTCTCTGTTCCTGTATAGTATCTGATTAAATTCTCTCTTTTTCCTGTTGACCCATATTACCTTTTGTTTCTCAGGCAGTCGCGGACCAATATTTCCCCAGTAATATGGCTAGTCAGAGAGGCATCTCATGTTCTTGTGTGTGTGTGTGTGTGTGTGTGTGTGTGTGTGTGTGTGTGTTGCCTTAGACAAGTTTCCTTTCTGAAGTGATGAAAAATTGTGCATGCTCCAAGAAGAAATCCAGGTGGTGGGTCATTCCAATGGGAGAGGAAAACTGCTGGAAAGGGAAAAGTTCACTGGGAGTAAAGGGCTTTTTGAAAATACTTCTTAATACTTTCTAATGCAACATAAATGTAGCTGATACCTCTCCAGTATTTTCTCTCCTGAGGAATCATTTCCTTCTACTTAGAATTTATTTTTATACTACCAGGTCAGCATTTGTATAGCCCCTCTAACCATTTTTATTTTTGAAATATAAAATACAGATTTGTGGTTTTAGGTATAGTAATGCAGTCCTCCAAATTTCTATTTTCCTCCTGCAGAGGGTTACTTCTACAGGAGAACAGCAGGTTTGCGGAAGCATTGCATTATTACAAATTGGCGATCGGAAGCAGGCCTACGCTGGCTTGTAAGTAACATTCAAGTTGTTTTAAAACACCTCTTTCTTTCCTTCTGTATCCATGAAAATTATCTTGATGAGTTACAGCCTCAGAGAGAAAAAAACATGCTATTTCCATTTCTGAATATTTACCAGTTGGATTATAAGCCTCTCACAAATAGATCTCTCTCAATTGAATCATGTTTGATATCCATTTATCATTTTTAATGTATTAAGATGAATACAACTTTTAGTCCTCTAGCGTTTAAGCTCAAAATATTTTGAGCTCTATGAGGGCAATGACTATTCATAGTTTCTTCACTGACACCTGCACTCATTATTGCATTATTTTTATGTATATGTTTGTTCCCTAAGTATTTATCTTGGTTTTCTTTTCTTTTTTTTTTTTTTTTTTTTTTTAATTTTTTTTTTCAACGTTTATTTATTTTTGGGACAGAGAGAGACAGAGCATGAACGGGGGAGGGGCAGAGAGAGAGGGAGACACAGAATCGGAAACAGGCTCCAGGCTCTGAGCCATCAGCCCAGAGCCTGACGCGGGGCTCGAACTCCCGGACTGTGAGATCGTGACCTGGCTGAAGTCGGACGCTTAACCGACTGCGCCACCCAGGCGCCCCTTGGTTTTCTTATAAAATCAGAAATAATCCATAGAAACTGGGTGGCAGTAAAGATAACTTTATTGTAGTCACAGAGTGCATCATCTTGTCACGTTTGTATTTCCCTTTTTTTTCCCTCAGCTGCATATTTAAACACCGGTATTATTCTTATGAATCAAGGAAAGACAGAAGAAGCCCGACGCACGTTCCTAAAGTGCTCCGAGATCCCTGATGAAAATCTAAAGGACCCTCATGCACATAAGAGCTCAGTTACCAGCTGTCTGTACAACCTGGGAAAACTCTATCATGAACAGGGACATTATGAGGTCAGGCCAAAACCTCTGCCTTTTTCCTTCCCCCTTGTGCTTGACCTAGTCTCCATGTTTTCTAGCGTAAGATCTCATTGCAGGGACACTATGATCATTTAAGAAGTTAATATGAGTTTTTATTAAAAGAATTGTGGAATTCAGTTGGAAAAGAATGTCTGCTACACAACACTTAAGATTTCTTTACTGTGAATTTCTCGGAGCAATTGTGACTCCTCTAGAAAGAGAAATAACATAGTTTCTTAAGCTTATTTGCCTGTCTTCTCTTTGATTTTATGCTCCAAGACACATTGTTATTGTTATCTCCACTGTTTGATGTTAAAAAAAAAAACATTGCTTGTGCTCTGAGTATTAAGGAAGGGATTTGATGTTAATCCTACCCACTTATTTCTTTTTATAATAGGACTAAGATGAAAATTAATTTTATATTTTTAATTGGGATGAGAGGAAAAGCAATGGAGACAGGACATTGTACAGGAAGCTGGGAGGTGTGTGTACCCTTAATTTTCCATGAAGCATGCCTGTCTGGGTTTCTTCTCTCACATTTACTATCACTCCTCCTTCCCTTTCGCTCTCTCAAATCCATACTCTTATACCATGTATTAAGACTGCAGTATAAGGATGAAGATACAACTTTTTAAATAAATGCATTTTATAAACTCAGTGGATCTCAGTAGCCAGAAGATTTGTTAGTCACTATTTTGTTTAGATCCTACCTGGTTGCTTGACTTGAAGTAACTACAGATTTTAGATGATTATGGGTAATTTCCAAATGTGAATTTTACTATTTTTAACTGAATAATCTGCGTGAACTGGAGAACCTACCTTAAGATGATAGAGCATTGATAACATTGACTTCTCATTAAATTACATTTTTATATGGCCTATCTCTACTAACTGGGTTGAATATTTTCATTCATGGAATTAAGGTAGTTATGCTACCAAAAGACAGCTCAATCATTTTCCTCTAATGAAACTTTTAGAAATAGCAGTGGAAGGTTTTGATTTTGGAGGATGTTATTATTTTATTTGTAGTGCATATCACTGTACTTTGTCTCTTTTTTGTTTCCTAAATTAGGATGCCCTTAGTGTATACAAGGAAGCAATTCAGAAAATGCCAAGGCAGTTTGCCCCACAGAGCTTGTACAACATGATGGGTGAGTAAAATGTTAATATTGTAACTGATATTTCAGGGACCTGTGGAGAAATTAAAATTTGTGCTTCTATTAAACAGAAGTCTAGTAAATTAGATTATTACTCCTTACACACAAAAAACTTATTCACAGCTGTGTGATACATTCAAATTTTCACAAAACACCCTTCTTCTTCTTCTTCTTTTTTCTTTTTTCTTTTTTTTTTTTTTTTTTAAGTAAAGTCTACCCCCAATGTGGGGCTCGAACTCATGACCTAGAGATCAAGAGTCGCATGCTCTTATTGACTGAGGCAGCCAGACATCCCGACAAAGCACACTTACTCTAACAAGAGCAAATAAATACATTAACATAGTGATTCTTAACAAATTGGCCAGATACCATAGTTGTTGCAAGAGACTCACAAACCCATTGGATGTGAGTGTTAGCTAGACTCTAGAGATTGAAATGGTGAATGAAGATTTATATTTTAATGATTTATCAAATTCATGATAATTTTTGATCATGTTACTTTCTTAATCAGAAAATTCCTACAAATAAACACGGTATGGAAGAGAGAGTAATGGTTTTGATGCTTATAAAAAATGAGAATAACTGAACCAACTTTATAGTTTTCACTGATAAGGTTTTGGATCAAAATAGGTTTTTTTCAGAGTATTATTTTAGAGTAAAGTGCAAGAGGTCAAGCACTAGAATTTCTAATAAAATAATCTAGCTATCGTCTGTGATTGATCTCTGACTGCCTTAAATTGTTACCATACCTGTTTGATAGTAGACACAACTGAAAACTACGTATTCAGTATGTGTTTCTTGGAAAAAAAAATCCCTACAGTTTAAGATACTCTGCCGATTAACTTTGCTATTTCCAGATAAAGGAGGGAAGAAAAAAGGTTACTTTTTTTCTTTAAATTGCATATTTTTCTCCAAAGCACAAATCATAAACTCAGATTTTCCTTTCTCATTAAACTTGGTTAAATTGTTTAATATTTCTAGGCATATAAAATAATCTTTAGGATTATTTTATGCTTCTGTAGTCTTTGATTTGAGAAATTTGATACTGGCTGTATGGCTTGAGCACACACAACAAATCCCAAACCTTCCCAAACTAGAAAATATATAGCTAGCAAAGACACTCACTTCTTCTAATTTCTAAATGAGAAAAAAAAAATTAGAAATAGTTTAGAGATAGAATGAGGCACAGGTCAGTAAATAGAAAAATAGTAATTTGGAAGGGGTCAATGTTTTCATCCCATGTCTCTGGAGATCCCACCCCAAGTTGGCCTGTGCAGCAGTGGAGAGATTTCATGATTAGGTGAAAAAGGACACTGGGATATTTTTAGTTGTGGTTTCTTTTTCTCTTTGGTATAATTACTGAAAGCTAAAAATCTAGCTTCATTAAATGTACTTTGGGTACATTTAGTACATTAAAACAGTGCTTTTTACTACCCAGCATGTTATCACCAATCTGTCTACCTAGCACATGTATCTAACCTGTATATGTGTCCATAAAGGGTGTGCCTTAGTATGTATAGATTTGTCAGTTGAATTAACTTTTCTGTATTAATGCTGGATGGTTATTCATGTCAAAATCAATATTAAAAGGATTGTTTTCTCTAGCTTTCTCAAGAAGGCACGGTGGTTTTAGTTCATGATTTTATTTTTTTATTTAAAAAAATTTTTTTAATGTTTGTTCATTTTGAGGGAGGAGAGGCAAAGAGTGGGAAAGAGAGAGAGAGAGCGGGGGAGGGTCAGAGACAGAGGGAGAGAGAGAGAATTCCAAGCAGGCTCCACACTGTCTGCACAGAGCCTGATGTGGGGCTCGAACTCGCGAACTGCAAGATCATGACCCGAGCTGAAACCAAGAGTGAGACGCTTCACTGACTGAACCACCCAGGCCCCCCTTAGTTTATGATTTTATTTTTAACACTAATGCTCGGGAACCCTTGTTCCCATTTTTCCTGAGTTTTCACATATGATGTCTTTCTTTAAATGAGGAAAGGACTCAGCTCCTTGGCAACAGACTGCATATGGCATCTTTATTGCTAATAGGAAGTGTGGTATTCACTATAGTGATTTCAGAAAATTCATTCAATTATTTTATGCAAATAAATTTGATTGAAAAGTCAGCTGCTACCTTGGGATCTGTCTCTCATATGGTTACACAGATGCTGAGCACACACAGGCAGCAAACGATAAGTGTGTCCCTGGGGTTATTGCTTGGTCCTTTGTCTTATTTTTCATTATAGAAAGAGGTCATTTCGCTCAAACTCTGAGAAGGCTTTGTGATGGGAGAATCCCAATATGATTTAACATTCCATATTTCTTCCATAATTATGGTGGCTGCCTTCTGTGTAATTTTAGGTGAGGGTCTTTCAGCTGAGCGGGTTTTGTAGTTTCAATTGTTCACGAAACTATAATTTTCTCAGGGTGAGTTCACCTCCTAATCAAATGGGTGAAATCCTCCGAGTATTTGCTTTAACTCCTAATACATTTTGATTAGCCTCCATTTGACAAGAGAAAAAATGGCCCAGGAGATAAGCTGCCCTATCAGTTCATCAGTTTCATTAGTCTGTCAGCATGTGCTGATTATCCTATCAAGTTTATCAACAGCCTTGAATGTGTTTTCTAATTCACACATTTACATATTATTAGTGCCCTTTAGGGATCAGTGATGGATTATAATGTCAGGCCACATTTAGCCTGTAAGTATTCATTTTTTCTCGGGGCTCATTCATTGACACTCTCACAACCACTACCCCCAAGCACTTGTGTTTATACATACAAACATTATCTTTTTTTCCATCTTATTTTGACATTTATTTGGAGGTTAAAATAAAGGAGTATGTAAAAACAAATACAACCATATTTGAATGTTATTTTTAGTTTAATAACTCAATCCATTGCAGTTGATTTTTGAAACAACAAAACTCTCTAATTCTTTTCATTTTCCCCTTGCTTTGAACATTTTATGAGAAATTTCTATTCTGTACACTACATGCCAATAGTTTACTTATCCTGAAAACTGAGCATATTTTTCCCTCTTGTGTATTAACAGAAAATAAGTTAGATTAATTTTCTTCTCCACTTAATTTGTTCTGTATTTTATCCTGACTGTTAATTTATTTTTTGCAACAGTTCATAAGGTAACTTAAAAAAAAACTATTTAAAATATACTTTCATTATTCTCTTGGATTTCATAGGACCAAGATGATTGAATAACAAACTGTTGAGTAACAAGCTATCCAAAATTATGTGAATAGCCAACATCCAATGATATAAAGCAGATACTAAATATTAGTTGATAAATAAGTAAACTTTCACCTAGCTGGCTTTTGTAATTAGCAAGGTGTTTGAATATATGAAATATAAAGAGACCGTATCACAAAATAACTGTTAAAACTGCTCCTGGCCAGTTGTATGATTCTATTTCTGTGGGCCTCAATTTCCTCTTGAGAGGAAGTATGACTGTAGTCATATGTATAGTATTCATAGTATGAAGTCACATAACCCCCACTCAAACTATGGCTTTGACACTTACTAAGTGACTTTGAGCAAAATACCTACTTGAATCTTGTTTTCCCATCAATAAGATGTCTGTAATAGTAGCATCAGTTTGAGGATTGACTGAGATCATGAAGGTAAAGCCTATTGGACCAAATGCCTAGCCTAGCAAATGTTTCATAATATTACCTTCTATTGTAATCACTGTCCTCTCTGAGGGACTGTAAGCTCCAATAGTCTTTGGTTGTATTCTGTCAGTTCTTTTGTTTTAATTCATTGTAGTAGGATTTTTCTTATAGATAATAAGATTTTGTCCTATTTAGTTCTGTCCTGTTTACAATTTCTGTGTTTTCTCTTGAAGGCAACCACACTCAGAATCCTTCTTTTATCATTAACTGTGTTAACCAAAAGAGAAACAGCATACTAAGTTACTGCCCAATTAACTTAATTCTGTTAATAGAGTACACCCTCTAAATTAAAATTGTCATATTTAGGTTAGATTTTCTTCTCCCTTTCCTGTCATATCATATTTTCCCCCTAGACTTAGTCACAATTTTTCTTTATTCTGACATCTATTGTAGGCCTTTACTGAATCTCAATTTCTCCCCAAATATAGTTGTATTTTAGGATCATAGAATGTTAGAGATGGAAGATGCCTATCTTAAAAATCCCTCCTAATACATAATCTCTTTTATTTTGCAAAGTAGAAATTAATACCCAAAGAGTTGAGTTGGTCTTTTCAAGATTACAGTTTGTGTTAGAACCAGAAAGATAGTTTCCTGATTTAGATTCAAATCCTTTGTCTTTGTAGCCTTTGTCTGTTACTGGAACTGGTATGTTCTACATTATGTCAAGAGAGCTTTTATTTACCTATTTAAAAACCAGCAAAATATCTGTAGATATAGATGTAGATATAGATGTGTGTATCTCATTCCTTGTCCAAAGATATATTAAAAACTTCTTTATTTTACTAAAAGTTATAAAACACCTGCAAAAATGAAATGTGCAGGATATTAAACAACTTTAATGTAGGATAATTTTTACACCTTCAATTTTTCCCTTTTTCCTCTATAATTGTTTGTTTCCTTTATTATGTATCCTGAAGGGTGGCTTTTGAATATTTCTAAGAGATTATGGAAAACTATATTAGGCTGTAACTTTCAATTACTTTTATCAGTTTGAGCCCTTCTAATCCCAAAGGTCATTTTAAGCCTATTTACTATTTAAAATAAAATCACTCGGCTTTCTCCATGCAAAGTAATTGTTGGGTTAATTATTTAAGCACTTTCAGCCATTTCATGTTGGTAATATATCTTGAGAACAAAAAGGCATAATGTGTTGCCTGGAGTAAGAGGGAATCTGGAGTTACTGCCTTGTCACTGCAGTGTATAATCACTGTGTTTAGAATAACCTCTGTGTGCCAAAAAAAATTTTTTTTTTTTTAAGTCACAAGTGCTGGGTAGGGGGTACAAAGGTGGTGGTGGTAGTATGAAATGAAAATAACCCCTATGATTCCTGCTTTCATGGAACTTTCTAGGTGATTTCATAGTTAGCCTGGAGCTCTTCACTACTTTTCCTTAATATGTAAATGTCTATAAATAAGATGGAAAATTGTATTACTCTAGCCTCAAAAATATTTTGTCTATAACTGTGTCCGCTGTGCTGTGTTGTCTGGACCAAAGAAATCAAACCAACCAAACAGGAAAAATCCCTTTTTTATTTCTAATGTGACAGTAGTTGTCACAATTTGCATACATATTCGTATTTTCCTGTTCTGTAAAAAAAAATATGTGTTTACAATGGGTAACATGCCTTTTATGTGAGGCAGAGATTGTATTTTTCTTCCAGGGGGAATTGCATGATAATGATCCGTTGCTGTTTATTGCCTTATTTGCCTTTATTTTGTTCTTACCATCTTGATTGTCTTATTCCTGATAATTTCTAGGTTTTCTTTTTTTTTAGGTTTATTTATTTTTAGAGAGAGAGAATGGGTGGACACAAGTGCTGGAAGGGCAGAGATAGGGAGAGAGAGAATCCCAAGCAGGCTCCAAGCCCTCAGCAGAGAGCCCAAAGTGAGGCTTGATCCTAGGTACCTGAGATCATGACCTGAGCCAAAATCAAGAGTCAGCTGCTTAACCAACTGAGCCACCCAGGTGCCCCATAGGGTTTTATTGTTGTTGTTTGATTTTTTATTTACTTATATTTTTTAACATTTATCTTTGAGAGAGAGAGAAAGAGTCAGAATGCGAGTGGGGAGGGGCAGAGAGAGAGGGAGACACAGAATCTGAAGCAGGCTCCAGGCTCTGAGCTGTCAGCACAGGGCCTGACATGGGGCTTGAACCCGTGGGTGGTGAGATCAGGACCTGAGCTGAAGTTGGATGCTCAACTGACTAAGGCACCCAGGCGCCCCAAGAATCTTTTCATTTAATTTTCAGTTTTGTTTTTAAAACCTCAGCTCTTTAATTATGAGAGATTTCCTCAAATTCATTGAACTAGTCGGAGAGAATGGAGAAAGAAACAATGAATAGGAAACACAATGAATTTATTAGAGTAATTTTTGGAGTAAAAAGCTTGTCCTAATTTTGGAATTGTATTTTTAAGAAAGACTTGTGGGGCTGCCTGGGTGGCTCAGTTAAGTGTCTCACTCACTCTTGGTTTCAGCTCAGGTCACGATATCACAGTTTGTGGGTTCCATCCCCACTTGTCTGGGATTCTCTCTCTCTCTTTCTTTCTCTCTGCCCTTCCTCTGCTCATGCTCTCTCTCACTCTCTCTCTCTCTCAAAATAAATAAATAAACTTAAAAAAAAAAAAAGAAGCTTGTGGAATAAAAGAGTCAAGGGTCATAAATGGCTACCAGTGGTCTTTAGATTCCTTACTCTTATTTAGGTAAAAACTGACACACAGGATATCAATTACACCTCCTGAAAACAAAATGCAAAAATTCTTTCTTGTAAATTTATCCTGACTCTTCTTGAAGTCATGTACATGATATGCTGAAATCAGTTAGTAAAATGGCTCTAAGTAGTCTGTTTTTCTTTCAGCCTTCTGTATGGCTGGGGTCTTTTTGGCCGAATCATTTATTTTTGCTGGATTTTTCTAGCGTGTGTGTGTGTGTACACCTCACCTTCTTTTAGAATACATTTAGAATCAAGATATTCAGAATACATTTTTGACATGATCGTTCACATGCTTAATGTTCTCTTCTATGACTGGATGTTCTTAAGTGGATTGCTGAAGGCATTTAGCATGCCGACTGTGAAAGAGATGGTTTTCAACTGTGTGAGATTTGAACTTCACATCCTTCAAGTGTGGAAGCATTAACACTCTGGTAGTGTTAAGCTTTTTATACCATCTGCTTCCTCTGTTTTGAGTTCTGGTGATTTTCCAATGATTGCTTCCCCTGCACTCTTGAAAATTAGTGAGTCAGCCCTACAAATATGGGTATGACCATGTAATTGGATTAACCATTGATCTATGTACCGCCAAAAAGATTATTGAGTTCTAATTTTTAAGATAAATTATTTATTGCATTTTGATTTTTTTTCAAAAAGAACAAGACCAGGAGACCATGTTAGGTGTATAGTCTACCAATCCGGAAAAGTGAAATGTAAATTTGAGGGATTTTCAAAGTTCGCTTTGTAAGATATGGAGCCAACAAGATAAGGAAATCAAGAAATTTTGGCTGTATATCAAAAAGAGTAAATATATAAATTGATGTAGAAAATCTATAAATTTTTTTCCTCCAGGTTCATTTTACATTATAAAACTGCAGTGCTTTAATTTTCTTCTTTTTTACCGTTCACTCTTGGTACAAATTCCACTTTATGTACTATAGTTACAGACATTCATTTGCCAGGCGTTAGTCTATACACTACAGAGGCCAGCATCTAGTTCAGCTGCATTAAATAGGTAATATATTTTGTTTAAAGTTTCAATTAAACCCCGGACCAGAAGATATATGGTCCCTGTGGGGAGTTTGAATACTTTCATGCCAATAGTAGGGTTGCTAAGAATCATGCTTGGTCTAGATGTCACTTGCTTTCCTGGAAATACGATATGAGACAGTTGATTATATTTCATTGCTATTAAAACCACATGAGCCCACCTGTTACATTAATTCATACTTTTGCCAGTTTAGTGGTAAAGGAAAAGATTGAAGTACAAAAAGTTTATTTTTGAATTGAGTTATAAGGAAATGAATATACTCAAATTAATACCTAATTATATCCTTGTTCTCTGATTTCCAGAGTTTCACTCTTTCTGCTTGAAAAAAATCATGTTTTACCCTTTTATTGGGCAATATTCAGGAAGTGAATCTTTTACTCAGTAGTAAATATGGATTGGATTATTCTTGAAAAAATTGAGGTAATGTTATGTGATACTGCGAAATTAACAAGATTTCAAAATTTGCCTTCTTAACAGATGTCAATTTTGGTAACATTGAGATGAAATGAATATAATCATGAGTAAGAAGAAAATATTGTTCTAATGGATAAAACTTCAAAAATCAATGTCAAGGAAACTATACATTGCATACATTTAGCATAGTTCAGTAATATAGATAAAGGTAAAAATTAAACACATTACTTGGGGTGCTTGACTGGCTCAGTCATAAGAGTGCATGACCGCATGTCAGGGTCATGAATTTGAGCCCCACATTGGGTGTAGAGATTACTTAAGAAAGAAATAAACAGGGTGCCCAAGTGGCTCAGTTGGTTGAGCATCTGACTCTTGGTTTTGTCTCATTCAGGTCCTGATCCCAGGGTCATGGGATCGAGCCAGGGTCAGCGTTGGGGTCTGCTAGGGATTCTCTCTCTCTCTCTGTCTCTCTCTCTCCCCCTCCCTCTGCCCTTCACCCCACCCCCCGCCAACACACGCTCTGTTACTCTCTCTCCAAAATAAATAAAATTAAAAAAACAAAAGAATACGTTACTAATTGTATATACTTTGCTGTGTATGTATTTGTATCTGTTTTTCCTAATAAGTAGGGAAAGAGTTTTGTACATAAAAATCTCATTTAACTTCCAAAATGAGCTGTTTTTTGGTTTTAATTTTATCTACACTGATAGAAGCTATTGTAATACTCAAACTGAATAAGGGATTCAAAAAGAACATGCAAAGTTTTCTTCCAGAATGCAAGTCATTTTTGCCAAAATGTTAATTATGGGCATGGAGTGTTTAAACTGTTGTAGAATCTTATTTTCAAGTATTCATTAAAAACAGGATTAATTTTTAAATACCTGGTCTGTCTTAGCAAGTAATAGTCATATAAGAATTATAGTATAAATTAAATTATTCATTACATGTTATAGAAACATATTACATGATCCAGGAATACATATTAAATATATCCCCAAGAAGATATGTATAAAACTGAAAATTCTTTCATTATACTTTCTGACATCTTCCTGCAATATTCAAGTCTTATTTCTTCGAATACTATTATTTTCATTAATTCTTTACAGGTTAGTATAACATTTATTCTTTTTTCTTTTCTCTGGTGTAAAGTTTGGTTTTTAAAACCCAATTTAGTACTTCTTTGCATATTTCTAGTGTTCCCTAATTATTTCAGTTATATTAAGCCATTTTATTTACTTCATTGTAATTCTCTTGAGGACAGTATTTACGTTGGGGGAGAGAATCATCACCTCATCCCACATACACGTGAACATACACACAGTCTCAATTTCTGTTTTTTTTGGAAAATTCTGAGCATTTAAAAGGGCTGGCTCCAATATTTATTGATTAATTATTTTTAGTGATTTATTTCCTTGAAAACATAAAAGGAATTGATTAGCCTGAACAACTCCAGGATACTAGTTGCATGTAGAGAAATATTGACACAGGTTCCTGGCTTTTTTCCAAGTTAAATTTTGATGGCACATAAGATGTTTCCTGTATATAACCTTACACTAGAAATTAGGAGCCTTTTGAATTTGCTCTGAGGTTTAAACTCTTTCTTGATGATTAGTTTTTTACTTAATAAGATACATATTCAGTTTTTTTTCCCCTGCATTTCTTCCTTTTGTTTTAAAACTACCCTTTCAGGCTTACGGGTTTCTTCTTAAGTTTGATGCTATAGGACTTGGTGAAACATTAACATATTGAACATTTTCATAACCCTCCTTAATTTAAGACTTGTATTTCATTTTACTTCTAAACCCTCCACACCAAGGAAACTTTTTAACAGCAAGAATTGTTAAGAAGTCTGTTGTGAGATACAGAATAGCTTCTAATTTCTGTAATCATTTTACTTTTTTTTCTTTATCTTTTCCTGCTCTGTATAGTAGCTACTGAGCATTTCCAATCAGAACTAATGTATCTAGGTCAACTAGACTGTGTTATTTTACAAGGATAAGATCGGGCTGAGGAAAAGATTAGGATGGAAATATAAGAGATTCACAGCCTACAGATACAGCAAATTTAGGATATAAATAAATGTAAAAAGCCAGACCCCCTAAGGTTTCTGTGTTAATGCCAACAGAGTGAAGTAAAAAGAGAGAATTAAAATCACAGCAAGTTAAATTAAACTCTTGATATAATAGGCTCCTGATATCATATGGTTGTGTCAGAATGTAGATTCTAGAAAAATAAATTACTTGAAAATTTCAGTGACATACGTGGTAAAAATAGAACATCTAAATCTATGTTGATACGTACTGTGATCAAATAGTTATCAGATATGTATCAAGACTCTTGGGAGCTAGAGGCTTCTGAACTTGGGTTAGAGGACAGAAAAATACAGGGTTTTGTGCCTGGCTCCACACATCTCACAGTCCATTTTGAGATCAGGAGTATTATATTGGTGAGATAAGTACATAAAAAAGAGGAAAGGGGCTTGAGTACATGAAGAACTGAGTACTAATCTTGAATAGGGGAACTCAGTTTTCTAAAAATTTCCCTGTTAAATTGAATCATAAATTATATTTGAATAGCAATAAACATGTCAGAAAGAATTTTATAAGAAAATTGACAAAATGACTTTAAAATTTATCTGGAAAATAGAGCCAAGAAGGTTTAGAGAAAAACAATGGGTGAGACATGCCGTACTCAAATATTAAATATTAGAAAAGCCTACAGTAGTTAGAGCAGTGTTGTTTTGGTATAAGAACTGAAAAACAGATCAGTAGGACTGAATGGAAAGAGCCTATACATACATCAGAATTTGTAATGTCTTTATGCAGATAATAAATGTGAAATTAAATATTGGTGAGGAAAGGGAGTTCTTATAAAAGGTAAATCAGGAAAAATTGATTAAATGATGTTTGGAAAAAATAAAATTAGACATGTGTCTCACATCATATAGTAGATGTATTTCATATGGAATGAGTAGCTCATTTTAATGATGAAACTATATAATTAGAAGAGAATGTATGTCCCTATGATAAGGAATTTTTGTATGCATAAAAGACAGTGACAAAGCTACAAAGGAAAAGTCAACTTAATTTGCATATATAAAAGTTAAAGTAGTCTGACAAGAAAAAACAGTTTGACCATCTTTTGCATATTATAAAGGAAAGATAAATATCTTAATTGAAAAATGGCTTAAAACCATCAAGCAATGACCTGCAACTAAAAAATATTCACGGTTAAAAATTTGTGAAAAAATTTTGTAGGAATATATGAATTTTCATTAAGAATTAAAGTAGGAAAATTGAAATAATAGCACTTTTTTTTTCAAATGTACATTTAAAAAATGTATTCGAATCTGAGTTTGATGAGGGCTTAGAAAAGTTACTCTCCTTACATAGTACTTGTGGAAGTGAAATTGGTACAGTATTTTGGTAGGCTAATTTGGTTCTCCGTATCCTCAACGTTAAATTTGCTAATGCCTTTCAGTTCAGGAATTCCACTGCTATGTATGTAGTCTAATTAGCAGATATATGAAAATAAATAAGATAATTACAAAACAAGATGATAATTGCTGAAGTAGGTGCAGTGCCTGCATAAAAAGTTGGGAAAGAAATTTGAATAAACAGAAAGCTGAATATTGATCTTAAATAAGAAAATTTAGTTTTAGAAAAAATAGTATTTTTGCTTAATATAGTAAAACACTAGAAGGAACTCAAATACTTAAAAGTAACAAGAAAATTTACTTATTATATGACTGATTTATTTTCAGTATATATTTATTTTCAACTTTTTTTTAATGTTTATTTATTTTTGAGAGAGAGACAGAGTCAGAGCACAAGCAGGGGAGGGACAGAGAGAGAGGGAGACACAGAATCTGAAGCTGGCTCCAGGCTCTGAGCTGTCAGCATAGAGACCGATGAAGGGCTCGAACCCACGAGGTTTTGAGTCATGAGATCATGATCTGAGCCACCCAGGTGCCCCTGTTTTCAGTATTTAAAATAAATTCTGGAAAAACAGCAAAATTTTACCACTCTCCATGAGTGATGGAATTTACTTGATCTAATAAAATTATGATCTTTAAGAGTTTATAATAAGCAGATATACTGTTTATCATTAGATAGTATATAAATGTTAAACATTTTAAAAAGGAATAATCAGATTTGATCTTGATGTAGTCTTAAATAGATCATCTAGAAAATCCATGAATATGGCAGTTCCTATATAACTAGGATATTGTCACAGGTTTATGAAATGACTGTGTATAAAATACTAGACATTGGTGAATCCACAAATGATTATCTGTATCATTTTGGAAATTACGGAATTATTTATTTTTAGCCCCTCATTTTGTAGGTGATAAATCTAAGGCCCTGTCAAAAAACTTACTTGTCCACAACCATGCAACTATATAATGGCAAAGTAATAATTAGAAACACAGCTATCTAGCTACTGTTTTGGTATATATATAACTCGTCATAATTCAGTGCTACATCATAAATGTAAGTAAGTTCAACAGGTAAATGAAACAACCAAATTAATCAGTTAATTAATTAAAATGCGTTTATTTTATTTTAAAATTATGTGGCAAAATTATTCCTCAAGGCAATAATTAAAGAACATAAAAAGGAAATCATCATAATAAATGTGAAAATTGGTAAAATGCCCCTTGAAAGAAAAGTGACCAGCACATAACACTAAGTATCAAAAACACCCCAAAAAATCTAATGTCTTACATGGAGAATAATAATTTCCTAAAATGGAATGATCACCTTGGTGACCAGCCAAGTCCTCAAACTTGGAAAGCTTAGAAATTAGTGTGGAATTAAATGCCTGGTCTTCAGGCAAAGTATTCCAAAATTCGGAGTATTGTCAACGACATGATTTCACTGGATTGGCAGCAGGAAGCCTGCTAGAAAGACCGTGTGGCCGATAGGAGTGTTCCCATTCTTTAAAGCTGTGAGCCTTTTACAAAACTAGATTTTCTCCCCCGTGTGCTGGTGGAGCAGTTTTTGTTTTACAAACAACTCTAAAACTTTTTCCTCAAATGATAGCTGGGTTTGCATAATTCTGTGTGCTCCACACTTCATTTGTATTCCTCTGTTGTGATTTTGCTCACAGCCACTGTCTGTATTATTATTTATTTGGTATTTTTCTACCTTCTAAACCGTGATATCTATGAAATGACACTTTGTTTTAATGTTTATCTATTTTGAGAGAGAGAGATACAGGGCAAGCAGGGCAGGGGTAAAGAGAGAGAGGGAAACAGAGAATCCCACACAGACTCCGTGCTGTCAACACAGAGACCAGTGTGGGGCTTGAACCCACAAACTGTGAGATCATGACCTGAGGTGAAATCAAGAGTCAGATGCTTAACCTACTGAGCCACCCAGGAGCCCATATGAAATTACATTTTTAAACACAGATTAAATAAAGGATAAGTATTAAAAAGTTTTGTGTCATGTGCATCTAAATATCAAACTTCGGAAAATACTCATAAATATATTTGTCACTTGACTATAAGTTCCATGAAGGTAAAAATGAAGAATATTTCATTAACCTTTATGTTTACCGTCATTATATTATCCTTTTGCTTAACCTAAATTGGTATGAAAGAGAGTATTCGAGAATAAAAAAAGGAAACATTTGACAATTATTCAATTATTATAAAAGTTGAGTAAGGGGTGATCACTTTTGGTAAAGCTGGTCACAAAGTTGTTGGTTTTTTGTTTTGTTTTAGTTTTTAAAATAGGGAATTCAGAGATGGGAGAATTGGATGAAGGCAGTCAAAAGGTGCGGACTTTCAGTATGAGATACATAAATTCTGGGAATATGATGTACAACGTGATGACTACAGTTAATGCATCTGTATGGCATATTTGAAAGTTGCTAAGCAAGCAGATCCTAAAAGTTCTTATCACAGGGAAAAAAAAATAAAACATTGTTTTTCTTTATAAAATTTATGTATCTATGTCAGATGATGAATGTTAACTGAACTCGTTGTGGCCATCATTTCACAGTATATGTAATCAAGTCATTATGCTGTACACCTTAAACTTACACAGGGTTATATGTTAATTATATCTCAGTAAAATGGAAACAAAACGTAAGGAAGCTATGAATCTTCACATAGCTATATACTGTCGAGCAAGGGCAGGAGAAACAAAAGGTAACTCTAGCAAGTATGGGTAGTATGTCCCATTACGTACTCTATTCTTTATCTGCAAGCCAGAGCTGTCCAGTAACTTGAAACATGAGAATCAGTGAGATCTGGGCTATTACATCATCAATAATCCAGCATTCTTTCCTTTAAGGAGTTAGCCTTTGCCTGCGTTATTTAGACCCAGGGCTTTTTAGGGAGGAAGAGTGACACTATTTGTTCTACATCTGAAACTGGTTTATATCTGCTTGAAGCCAGCCTGGAGACATCCAAATCCCTTTTGTCTGTGAGTGAATCGGAAATAAATCTGGGTGATGAACCTGACCACTACATCATCACAGCAAATCTTCTCATTCTTATGAAAGTGGCTCTATTTTATTTATTCATTTTTTTTTTTTTTTTTTTTTTGCAAGATGAGAAGGAAACATAGTCATCATTGCTTCTTTCCTCCTGGGTGCTATAAACATTTTTTTTCTATTACTGTAAGTTAAGAAGAATTACAGTACCAGAGAAGATGGCTTAACTTAACCCTCCCCTCTCCACCCTATTCCTGAACAAGTATTTTCATTTCCTTCCTCACTGAATGTAAAATTTTCTTGTCTTGTAGCCATTTCCTTCATGGAATTTTTATGATTTTAATATTTTAATGAAGCTTAAAGGATTACATATATCTCATGCTCCCCCAAAACTGAATCCACTGATGGCACTTTTTTTGCGGTTATTTTATCCCCTCTCTAATTACTTTTTTATAGTATTTGGACAGAATGGTATGGTGAAAGAGCCAGAGAGAACTCTAATCTGAATCCTGAATCTGGGATTTGCTCGGTTTTAAACATTGAACAAGATGCTTAATCTCAGTGAGCCACAGTCTCTTCATTGTACAATGAGACTGATGTTAATTACAATGTAGGCATAATGTACAAGTATAAAGATAATATATTTAAGACATTAGGAAGTATTTGATAAATAATAAACTTTATATGGTAGGCATTTCGATGCAGTAGAGAAAAGCATAAGCTTTACAGCCATTTGAACTTTAGAATAGGATTATTAACTGTACTTGTGCAAGTCACTTTCCATTCCTGAGCCTTCCTCCTCATCCATAAAATGAGTATTCTAATTCCTAGTATGAATTAGGCATGAGAAATGTGAAGTTCCTATGTTGTCAGTGCCAGGGTTTTATCCAGTACTTGCCTGTATATTGTTTGTTGCCTACATCTTTACTGAGTCACTTTTTAAATTTTTTTTTTCAACGTTTATTTATTTTTGGGACAGAGAGAGACAGAGCATGAACGGGGGAGGGGCAGAGAAAGAGGGAGACACAGAATCGGAAACAGGCTCCAGGCTCTGAGCCATCAGCCCAGAGCCTGACGCGGGGTTCGAACTCACGGATCACGAGATCATGACCTGGCTGAAGTCGGACGCTTAACCGACCAAGCCACCCAGGCGCCCCCTGAGTCACTTTTTAAACACATTTAAATTCATCCATTATCTTTTTCTTGCATTTTAGGTTTTACATCTTGATTTTATTACCATTTTTATAGGCTGTTTTTGTGTTAAGATTAACCATAGTCTGAAGTGCATCTTGTATGATACATATTCCCCTCTTAAGAGCTGAATAACATATGCAGCAGAAGCATTTTTAAAGGTCAACTATAGATTATTATTGTTCTTCCTTATTCCCTTAATTCGGTAGATAAGCCCCAGGCAAAGTGAAATGATCTTGATGGCCAATGTATCACAAAGCTAGAAAACAATTTTCCAGGAGTGAGAAAGAGTATAATTTTCACCTGAGCTGGAGAGTTGAAAAGTTTGTGATTATTCACTACCCGTAGGTCAAAGCGGTGTGCTTTGAGGTCAAGTTGTCCTGGGTTTGAAATGCAGCCTTACCACTTTCCTCATTTATGGTTTTGTGTGTTTTATTTACTGCTCTGCTTCTCAGTGTTCTCATCTGTGAAATATAGGTAAAGATATTCCTTAATAAAAAAATGAGATGCATATATAAACAACTAATACAGAGATTGAAAATCTTCTGTTTCATCTTGCAAACCTAACCTGAACAGTTAGTTGGTAGCAATTGAAGGACGGTAATGTGTGAAGGCTCATCATGGGGCTAAGGGAGAAAACATTCTACATGCCCAGCGATATGGAATAAGAGGAATAAGTGTACATAAGTCAAACATGTGCCCTCTATGGCTTGCTCCTCTAATTCATAATAAATATTCAATACAAATGGTTGCCAGTGTTATTATTGAGGTACAGTGAAAGGTTGCCTGAAGTTTTTCTGAGTGGGAATGAGTAGTACCTAAGTAGGCTTGTCATTTACATTTTCATATACTTGCCAAGATGCATTATTACATTATATTTCTTGTAGTCCTTTTATATTTCTCCATCTCACAAGGTTTTCAAATTATTAAATTACTTGTGAGTTATTATTGAAGAAAATGGGCCAGCCACTAATTATTTAGCAAGTTAATATTTCATTGCAAAATAACTTTTAGTAATAGATTTATGACTTGAAAAAATAGAACACTTTGTGCAATGATTTTCAGACAACTTAAATGCAATACAGATCTCCATCTCAAAATTGCTATGGAATTGGGGTTCTCTCACATTCTTTTTATTTTGAACATAAAACCCACTGTTTACATTCTACAAATTAGCTGAATTTTTTATTTTAGTTACTTTTTTATTTTTTTAATTTTATTTATTTCGAGAGAGACAGCACGAGTGGGGGAGGGGCAGAGAGAGAGGGAGAGAGACAGAATCCCGAGCAGGCTTGCACTGTCAGCCTGGAGCCTGACGCAGGGCTCAAACTCACGATACTGCAAGACCATGACCTGAGACTATACCAAGAGTTGGACGTTTAACCGACTGAGCCACCCAGATGCCCCATTAGTTAATTTTTTTTTTATATAAATGAAAAGTAGAAGTTATATTAAAAGCAATGATGGTTCAGTTTCTGAAAGCTGACCTATGAGGCCTTGAAGACCCAAAGAAGTGCAGGTTGTTTCCAAACAGATTCTGGCCCATCTTTTTCTTCCAACTCTGAAGTTAGTGTATGTTTTCTACTGTCTTTGGAATCCACTTTAGATATAGATATTTGGATATAATTTGTCATTAGTTGCTTTAAACTTATCAATATTTAGATATCGTCACATTCTTTCTGTTACATAAATCATATCTAGTATCATTTTAGTATGAAGAAATGGTTCACTTGCCCTAGAAAAACTTACTGTTTGCTTTCCTGGGAAACATTTGTTAGCTCAACATGACAAAAAGAAAAATAAATCTGTCTGACAATGTTTCATGTTTATAGAGATATTATAACAATACAATATTATAGAAATGTGAAATTACAAAAATTATGCCTAATCCTCCTGCTAATAACGGTGAGCATTTTGTTTATTTAATTTCAGTCTTTGCTTCAGTATTTCTTGCATTCCCCCTGAGCATTCTATTTAATCTAACTAAATTCTTCTTAAATGCAAACACATTTTAAGTTTTAGATTAAAAGAAAAAATTTTCCACTATCATTTTTATGACAGTATAGTTTAAGAACTATTCTGAGAACCAGAAACGCATAGATGTGTGTGAGTGGTGTATACATTTTTGTTCATATTACATATTTGTCACTAGTATTTTTTTACTAACCAGCTGAACAAAGGGAACTCAAAAGGTGAGGAGACTTAATTCAATTCTTCAAACATATTTGTATTGACAGCACTGGGCTAATATAAAGGGAATATGATTAAAGTAAAAGGAAGCTAGTTCTTCCTTTGAAGCAAAGACGTATAGCCAGTGTGGAAGGAAAAGCCTCTGATTATGCCTTAAAATGGAAAAAGCTATCGTAGTTCTGATTAGTTAAGCTCCAATGGTCTGCCTGAAAAATAATTCCAGTTACCAGTCTATTACCTGGTCTTAGAAATTGAATAGCTTCTATATTTGCAGTGCTTATTAAAACTATAATACTTAAATATACAGATCAGCTTAAAATATAATATTCCCATCAGGTAAAAATTCTTCCATACTGTAAGCAAATAAAGGAGGGGGATGGTAATAAGTAAGGAACTGATATACGTTTGGTTTTACTTCCAGTTTTTGGGGTTTTTGTTTTTTGTTTTCATTCTCTTGCTTGGCTGTTAGTGAAATGCTCTTTGGCAGGTAAAATTTGCTTAACTTGAAAGTAATAACTGATGGCTGAAACTCTTCACACTAGTTCTGTACATGGTACTGGGTGTGCTAAATAATTATCATATATTCACGGAATTTTGCAAGTGATATTCATAAATTTTATTTATTTATTAAAATATAAAATGCAAATAACTTGTGAAAAAAATCTAGCACCACTACTTAATCCAAAATAGTTTTGACTCCTTCAACTGATCTTATTTTCTCAACAATGTTGTAAATCTTGGAAGGACCTTAAACTTCTTTGTCCAAGTCCTCATAATTCTCTTTACTTAGTAGTTATTCTATAAATGCTTGAATTTCTAAAGGAATAAATGAATGTGAATAAAACAGAACAATTGACTGTACATAAGAAAGAACAAACTTATCTTTAAGAAAAAGAAAAAGACAAAGGGTGTATGCTTATGGGTTCGAGGTTATTAGGTTAAAAAATCAAAGCTTTATTAGTTAGTAAAGTTTTGAATTTAACCGTTTCACTTAATTTCTCCATATACAAGTTTTCATATATGTGAAATGGAAATTATGGTGACTTTGGGGGAATCCAATGAGATAATGGGTGAATGTACTTGCCACAGCATCTGAAGTTTCATAGAGTATAAATACGATGATGTGCTACTATTGCATTGTTGGAAAGCTGTGTCCTCAGGTTGATCTTTATGACTTTCTTCCCAGGTGAAGCATACATGCGATTAAGCAAACTCCCTGAAGCAGAGCATTGGTATATGGAATCATTGAGATCCAAGACTGACCACATCCCTGCTCATCTGACCTATGGGAAACTGCTGGCTCTAACAGTAAGTAACATCTTCCTTCCTCACCCTTTAGAAGCTGGTTTTCTCCATGCAGACTGAGGTAGAGTTTAAGGTATTGGTTCTTAGCTGATTGACTCATACTGTTAGGAGGTAGTGATGGTAACACTGAGTTAGAACTCTGTATAGAACCTATAGACAAATGTATTTGCTTGGCTGTAGGGTTTGCCATAGCTAAAGTGTGGTATGTCGTGATCTTTGATGTAACTTAATGGAAAAATATAGATGGTGAATCCCATATATGGATCACATAATGGATTTCTCATAATAACAATATTTGTATGAAGATTATGTTCTACAAACCACTGTTAGCCCCCCATTGGCTACACTGTAGAACTCAGTCTGATTCTTTCCCAATAGCTAGCATTATGTAATGCTTTGCATGTGTGTGAATTAGTGTCACCTGGAATTTCTACTAATTGGAAATCATTCCAGAAGAGAAGTGGAGCCATCATTTGGCCACCCACTATGTGACAAGCAGTCTCGGAGGCCACATTCTCATGAAAGTGGTGTTAGTTTGAAGCATAAGAAATGGCTGGAATTCTACCATGGTGATTTATAAAAATCATAATTTCATGTGTTTCAAAGTAATGTTGACGTCTTATTTTACACTGTAGAGGGTTGTTCAAGATAAGTAAATGTTCTGAGCTTATCCAGTTAAGAATAAGCAGTCGGACCAACCTTTGATCCCTATCCCAACCTATTGTCTGTGTTGTTTTAGTTATACCACCTAATCTCTCTTCAATATTAATAAAAATAAATGACTCCTAGAAAAGCATAGGACAGATGGTCAGGAAAGTAATTTCTAAGTGAATTCATAGAAAGGTAGCTTATAATTATTTAAAAGTAATAATATTTTATTTTCTACAGAAGATGGTAGACTAAACACTTAAATGATACAGGCAGACTAAGTACCAGAAAATACCCCACTAAAATATATCTAGGTGTCCTTAAGAAAGCAGATAACTCTCAATGCGTAGCTGATTCAAAAAGTAGTGAGAGAATTTCCTAAGGGCGAGAAGTGAGGGGTAACTGAATGCCAGAACAGTAAAACCGTTGGCTGATCTGGTAGCTAATCTGGTATAGTTTACCAGTTGTGGCAACTGGAGGGAAAGGGCTTTTTGTTTGTTTTCATTCTTGCTGGAGTAAGAGACAAAGCTTTGGACCAGTGAATGGCCAGGGATTAGATACCTAAATGAAGCAGCAAAATTCATACCCTCTGTGAAAGGATAATCTGGAGTAAATTTGCATACTGCTATAAGAAGGCAGCATGAAGGTTTGCCTATCTCAGCATGGGATTTGGATGGAGAAGGAATGAATTTTTACTACTGCCCTCCTTATGTCTGGCTTTGAGTTTTGAATTTGCTTTACTTGCATGGTCATGAAATTCCTAGGCCAAGAAATTAAATTAAAACCAGGCCACTAGAAACTCTTGCTGAAGAAATTACTGAAGATGTCCTTCAAAAGAACACAATTAAATCTAGAAGGAGTTGCTGATTACGTTGCAAAAAGAATGTGAACAAAGAAATGTGATCATGTGGGTAAACAAAGAATAATAATCCTAAATATTATACTAAATATTTATAATACTGAATAAAATATTGAGAAGGAATAACCTCACAGGAACAATCAAAAGGGGGAGATGAAATTTAAGATGATTTTTGGAAGTCAGAAAGTAGAAAGAGGTATTACAACTGATTTGTCAGAACAGAATCCACCAGGGGCGGCTGGGTGTCTCAGTGAGTTAGGCATCCAACTTCAACTCAGGTCACGATCTCACCGTTTGTGAGTTTGAACCCTATGTCGGGCTCTGTGCTGACAGCCCAAGCCTGGAGCCTGTTTCAGATTCTGTGTCTCCCTCTCTCTCTGCCCTTCCCCTGCTCACACTCTGTCTCTCTCAAAAATAAATAAACATAAAAAAAAATTGGAAGGAAAGAAAGGAAGAAAGAGAGAGAGACAGAAAGAAAGAGAATAGAGGCCAACATCTGAAGAGGCTTTGGGATGGGGTAACAATGAAAAGAAATCTTACATACTCAAAAAGAAACCCAGAGAGACTCAAGACTTGGAGGGAGCTGGCATAGAAGAGAGTGTTAAGGAGCCTTTATTAAATGGGGTAATCAGTTGTAAACTGTCTGAAACCATCAGGTCTCTCCCCCAGTGCGCAATGCCAGCATCCAGGCAGTCACTTCCAAGGCAGGGAGAAGAAGGTTTATAGTGGAGCAGCTGAGTAAGACAGGTTCATGAAGCAGGAATAGCTTGTACAGTCGAAGGTGAAATGCAGAGAGGACTGAAAAGATTGACTCAGTATCTTCCATTGAAGTACGCAGATTGTTAGTACCCCTCCCCAACCACATGCAGAATACCAGCAACACAGAGTTATAGTTGTCCAGCACTGCAACGCATACACGTGTGCACATGCACACACACACACACACACACACACACACACACCTGTCCCACACCTGAGAAATTGTAGAATTCTTACCTGGAGAAAGTGGCACACTGTGGGGAACAGAAATCCACATACCTACATTTGGAGGTCACCCGTAAATGACTAGCTCCCAAACCAGATACACAAAGGTGAATCTTCTCGGTCTATGAAGCACACTGATGCCTAAGGAATTCCATTCAGCTTTTATTAAGTAACTTTCGAATAACAGTGGGCAACCAAAAACATCACTCATATTTAGGAAACCTTGAATGTAAGCGATTGGAACTGAAGCAAATTATTAGGAGAAGGAAGATGGAGGAAACAGAAGAAAAATTTTTTAAAAAAATCCTTAGAAAGAGATAGTAACATAGCATTTTATAAAAGCAAGATGCTATAAAAACATAAATAATGAAGAAAAAAATAAAACAAGAGCTTTTAGAAATTAAAGATAGGAGGACAAACAACTTTCATTTAAAGGATAGGAGACTACAGGCACCTGGCTGGCTCAGTCAGTAGAACATGGGAATTGATTTCGGGGTCATAAGTTCGAACCCCACATGGGCGTAGAGATTGCAAAAAGAAGGAAGGAAGGAAGGAAGGAAGGAAGGAAGGAAGGAAGGGAGGGAGGGAGGGAAGGAGGGAGAAGAAAAGGAAGCAAAGAAGGAAGGAAGGAATGGAGAATAAAGATAAGGAAATCTTTTCATATACAAACAAAGATGAAGAAATAAAAAAATGTGGAAGAAGAAATTATGAAAGAAATAGTAAGGCCCAATGGAGAAAGGACAGAGAAAGGAAAAGGAGAACATATCTCAGAGTTGGAGAGTATAATTTGCTATTTCTGATGTTTACAGGATCATAACATGTCGAGTTTAATCATTTGGTAATTTTTTTTTAAGCTGGTAAAAACCTTTTTATTTCCTATTCTTAAGGGTGGTAATTCACACAGTTCCTCATGAGAACAAATCATGTATACCTCTTGCCACAACTACTGTCTTTGAGATGTTCTTATGGAATTCAGATGGAAACATCTTTAATTAAATTGATAAAGGATTACCTTCAAAAAATACCTAAAAAGTTTAAGATGCCCGATTTTTTAAAAAAGTCATTTAGTAAAGAGAAAAAAGGTGAAAGCTCAAATGTACTTAATTCTGAATATACCTAGACCGTAACACTGCTTTGGATATAGAAACCATGTGTTCTTTTTTTCTTCTTCTTTTCAAGCATGAGTATATTTTAAGTTTCCTGTACCAAAAATATGATTTTACAGGCTGCTTTATTTTTTAGAAGGCATTTTTTTTATAAAAACAAGATTTAGAAGTTTTAATTTACTGAAACATATGGAAGGGAAGGAAAGACTCGTGTATTACAATCCAAATTTTAATTCCCCCCCACCAACAAAATTTTTATAGTTTCCGACTAGCTGATTAGATGAAATACAAGCCTTATTATGGAAAGGCTTAAAAATCACAGTGCCAAAAATCCCACAACCATCTTTAACAGCTTCTTTTTGAATTATGAGATTTGGCAAATTTCTTATCCCAATGGATGGTCTTTGTCTAATTTAGGGTTTTTTAGCCTGGTTATATGCCATTGACTTAACATGGAGTTTGCAAAGTGGAAAATGCCACACATTTGACTTCTGAATGCTTTAAATATAAGATATTATAAAATGGAATTGGCTATTAGTCTCAAGAGAAGAGAAAAAAATAAGGTGGGTGGTGTTTTTACTGTTTGGTCAAAACTGACCACAAGCAAAATATGTAAAAATGACACACAGCTAAATCAGACTTAGACCATACAGTGAGATTTTATATAAGATTTATATTTTTATAAGAGAAATCAGAAAAAAATTATTTACGGTGGTTTTATTACCACCAGTATGTTTTTTCATACAAACGTTTAAGAATGTGTAGTATTTGTGGTATTTAGGAAAGTTCAAAGTGATTTTGAGTTTCCCAGAATGCTTTGACAAATTCCATAGATCAAATCCTTTTTTGTTCCCCTGGAAAATGTCCTTTGTCTCTCCTCTCCACTTAAATATTACTTCTTATATGAAGTCTTTCCTGAGTCTTTCAAACAGTTAATTTTTTTCTTTCTTCGTATTTTCATAGCACTGGTTTCAGTATCTCTTATAGTAGCATCTCCCAGATTGAAAAGCAGACATAAATCTTGGTCTTTTGACCTTATACATGGAGGAGGAACTAAGTTTTCACTTACCTTCTTGATCTCTTCAGTAGATGGCATTTCATATCTTGGTAACTATCCCTGTACATTTCAGTTTTTAAGTTATTTAAGGGCTGGGTGCATGACTTTTTTTTTTTTAATGTTTTTATTTAGTTTTGAGAGAGAGAGAGACAAAGTGAGTGGGAGAGGAGCAGAGAGAGAGAGGGAGATACAGAATGCTAAGCAAGCTCCAGGCTCTGAGCTGTCAGCACAGAGCCCGACGCGGGCTCAAACTCATGAGCTGTGAGATCATGACCTGAGACAAAGTCGGATGCTCAATCCACTGAGCCACCCAGGCACCCCTGGGTGCATGACTTTTTAATATTTCTGCTTTCTTGCTCTGATCCTTGTTTCCTCATTAATCCCTTCATTTAGTCAGCAAATGTATCGAAACTTACTACTCCATGCTAGGCATCACTATGACTCCATTGACATGTACTGAATAAATGAATGAGCAATAGCATGATTATACGGTGGACACAATGCAATCTTTCAAGAGCCCAGAAGGGGAGGTGGGCACAAGAGGGGTGTATATCTCTTGAGTGCCTGTGATTGGCGTGTTATTTTGTGAAGCTTTATAATGATTATTATCCTCTTTTTATCAATGAGATAACTGAGCTTCAAAGAATTAAGCAACATCTTCAAGAAAAACTTAGCTACTAGATAGTAGAATTGGGTACAACCTTAAGGTTTTCTGAATTAAACATCATTAATTTTCACTTTGTATTAAATAATTTTAAAAGTGGAAGTTTTGTTTAATTTAGCTTGTTATACCTGATTGGATATTCTAAAACTCAGTCAGTACTTTATCTCTCCCACTTTTTATAACTTATTCTTAGACATCACCTTAAATACATTTTTATTACTAGGCATCATAAGTCATGAACTTAAGACTTCTGTTTTTGGCTATTGGCACTTTAGGTCCTACGTGAAAACTAGAATACAAATTTTCCAGCATACCCTATGGAATAGTTCTGCCTTAGGGTCACTGGTACCCTCTGTGTTTAAATATAGTTGGGTCCGGGTGACATTCTCTTTAAAATATATGGAACTTTCATACCAATGTCATGTCCAATTAAAATACTAAACACGAGCTCTCTTTAAAATTTTGATTTATTCCTTGTTTGAACTTTGTTACCTAGGGCTAATGCCATGAATTTAAAATTGGGCATGCATTAAGAGAGGAAAGGAAGGAATAACATTTCCATTATTTGGGTATTTCAGATGATTTTATAGTTGTTTCTAAAGCTGTGTGTTCTCTATTTGTGTGCACATCCTCACTTTAATGTTTCTTTGGTCTTCCTCTCTTCTTGTCCTGTTCAATTTATTTAAGGCAAATATTTTGCGGTTTTTGTGAGCCAGTAAAATTAATATTGACTTAAATTGTAGTAAAAGTTCCTTGGCTGTTAGCTTATTTTCCAGGTTTGGGTAAGTAAGAGAGAAGGAAGGATATGGGAGACTGACAGTAATTCTTGATACAGAAAACCTTTATTTTGGCTACTGCATGGAAGCCCTGAGCCAGACTTCTGTGTCTAGCCAGAGTTAATTGGGCTACATAAAACTCCAGTTGTGAAAGTACTTGAGGTTCCATTGTAAAGTTCCAACCCCAGGCTAAGGTGGTGTCGATGTAGTCTGTGTGGAAGTACAGTGCTGTATGTTTCCCTGTAATAATTATTGCTGTTTAGACCCAAGATTATTTTTTTTCATTTGGTCCTCTTTGCAAAGTTCTTCCCATTTTGTATATTAACTAGCATTCGGGTGCTTCATTACAGTCACTGCACGGCCATGTTTAGACCGGAGGGAGAGGGGGACAAAAATTCCCTGTAACTCTGACCGAATAATTATTATGGGTATGTTCAAGTTGCAAAATTTATCCTATGAAAAGAGAAGGCATGATATCACATGTACCATGCATCCGAGATATTGAATGAAATGTAGAAGAAAGTTTAATTCAGTACAGGGTTCAGCTAAGTATTTTATATGAAGTTACTTCACTGAAACGTGCTTTAGAATTCTGGAAATAATACAGGTATTGTGTTATTTTTACTCTGAAGCATAATGAATCTGGTTGTTTTTTTAGAAACCACCCACTCACTTCAAGATACACATTTTGTTATCTACAATCAATCTTATAATTACTTATTGTGACTGACACAGGAATCCAGGGCATCTCCAGATATTCTAGGCTTTTATTTTGCTCTTGTATGTCAGTTAGTAGAAGTCATTGTTAGATTTTCATTGGCCACATTGTCTTAGGAATCTTAAAAATTAAAATGATCAAGTCCTCAGGCATTATAGGTCACATGAAATAAGTCCAGCTGCTTTATATTTACATATACATGCTGCTGTGTTTGAAAAAAAAAACAGCTTTTTATTTAGGGGTAAGTAAGGTTATATTGCTTTTAAACCAACTTACATTTCATTGTGATTTTGTTGATTTGGTTTCTGTGTTTTGTCTATAGTTATCATCTAGTGCGATTTCAATAACCCAGCAGGCATAGACCTCATAATCCCCCGGTACTCTGGTATGCCACATTATTGGAGTGATGGAGATGTGGAAGTGGTATTTCCCTTAAATATAGCTTGGCTTTCTTGCAGGAGTCTAAAAAAATCCTTTATAAAAACCTGCATTTAACACTCATTTTCTGAGGCTGAACTTCATTTCATGCTCTATAGTAAACATTGGGGATACAGCGACCAGCAGGGCACTTCCTTCACCTCAGGAAGGTCTCAGTGAGAATTCTTTCAATGAATTCTCAAGAAATTCATAATAATGCCACTGACAGGTACTTTAGCTATGGGCTACCATGCTTATGGCTTTTGTCATGGCTTTTGTTTCAGAAGGGACAGTGAGGTAGGTACCTTAATCTTACTCGCTTACTCCTTCATTTTTATTATAGGAATGGGATTCCACACAACTTGGTAGGTATTATTCTTCCATTTTACAGTTCTTTAATTTTTTAAATGAGCCCCATTGATGTATTATACTACACATATTCTACTTAATGACTATCAATTTGTTATTCTTTGACGCTCTCTTCCCTTATGTAATAAGGCATGAAAACATTTTAATGTGAGTTAAACCCTTTCTGTTTTATGTTTTATATTTTCATCACTTGATTTCTTTTTCTAATAGAAATTTGAGTATCTTTCCTTGTTAAAAAACATATCTTGGTGTAAGCCTATATTTACCTTTAGGAAAGGTGGTCCACACAACATGTATTTTTCAAAAGCAAGTGTCTTTTCTCCTAAGTAGTTGAATCAATACTTTTATAAAAGGAGATTGCCTTTTTCTTTTCTCTATGGCATCTGGATATGGACGTATATATTCACACACATACACACATATAAAGGAGGCCACATCTGTTCTCAAATGTGAAAGTTTTCATTTTTGCAGCCTCCTAAGTAGGTTCAAACCAGCCTCACTAGGAACATGTTCACAAATCTGTATCGTTTTTGTCATTTTCCCTTATATTTATCCATATTACACTCAAGGAATGCATCCTGCAATTATTGATATTTATTGATACTCGTTATCATGCAATGAACTAGACATTTTGTATATGCTATTCCAATACTTCCTCATGCAATCCCATATCTAGATACCCACTATGTAGAATGAGGAAGCTGACATTCACAGAAGCTAAATCAAGATCAGTGTCCAAACTCTATTGGATTATACCACCCCTAGGTTTTTCTGAGGGCTGTTCTATTTAAATTGCTCTTGAGCCTTTGTTTATTATGATAAAACTTGCATATTACAGTGCCTCAAGTGCATAAATGTCTAACTTCCAAATGCACAAAAAATTATTCTTAAAACAAACCTCCACTCAGTTTTTAGGTTTTCTTGTAATGCAGCTCTGAAGTGAAAAGGTAATCTCTCTGTATATTGTTAAATTAAAAAAAAAAGAGTTTTAACAGGGGTAATTGTGAAATGGATTTAGGTATCTATGTAAAGTAAAAGGGAAACAGTGGTAGTGAGGTTTAACATTTTAATTTGAATAGGGTATATATGATGTATGGCATGCCATACATGGTATATAGTTTCATGTTTTAGGTTGTGAACAAGGAAACACTGCGTGGCCAACTGAAAGGGAGGACAGTGTGGGACACTTGAGTATAGTAGACTGCTGACCTTTACCTGGTAGAACATTGAGCTGGAGCCAGAACACCTGAGATTTACCTACCTAGGAATTTATTTCTTCTCTTAGTGGAAAGCATAATTCTTTCCAAAGGCTTAACATTGCAGGACTCTCATTTCTGAGGTATAATTGAGGCTCTTGGTCAAAAGTGACAAGGTACATTCTTGAGGGCTCACTGTAATTCATGTTCATTGTAATAATGGTACCATAGGTGGACGACCTCAACATGCAGGATTCATGCATAAATAGGACCCTTTGGTAAGTTGGATATTAACCATGTGGCAGTGGATTTAAGATGGGCACGGACCGTGCATTATATGTATTATGATGTCAGGTAATGGAGAAATAGGTAGTGTAGTTGTCAGATATAATGGTCTGCCCGGAAAATTTATCCCTGGGAAATAGAACCTGAAGACATTATATAGTACATAGTTTGTTCTAGTTTATGTCTTGAGATGAAACAGCAATAGTTAGTGGGAAAGTTCCAGAAATCAGGATGGAGGTGCCACCAAGGTCAGCATTTTGGAAGTAAAAGTTTATTCATACTGGGCTAGGACTACTCTAAAAATAGCCCTGTGTCTAAATTAATTTAAATCCATAATAAGTTGAACTACAGTTGATAATGTTATAATGTGATGAGGATGTGTATGGCCTCTCCAGAATGCAGGTAGAACAAAATAACTTTGTTTTTATGCTCACTAAATTTCAGCTATTATTTTGAAAGAGGAAATTCACTTTATTAATTTGCAACTAGATATAAATTACTTTTAATTGTTTTTATTTCTGAAATAGAAATAGCAATTGATCATGGCAGTTTTTAAGGTCTTTTCCTGTAATACCTGTACTAAAAGCTTATACTTATATCCTCTAAAGAGTAGTCCATCAGAGGCAATAGTTACGATTTTGCTTGAGTTTTTTCTTTGCCTGGAATATTCTCATCCTCTTATTTAGCAGTTTGAATCATAACAAGTATTTTAAAAGATTTTTATCTTATGAATTCGCTGTTGTTACAAACTGTTCAGAGCATATAGGAAAAGAGAATGTTTTAACAAATACCTATGTATTTTCAAGTCAAATAAACCAAAGGCTAAAATTTTGTAGCTTTTACATAGATTTTTAAGAAATTAATTTTTAAGTAAACACTTTTAGAATAGTTTTAGATTACAGAATTATTGTGAGGTTAGTACAGAGAGTTCCAGTATGTGCTTGAACCAACTTTCTCTGTTAACATTGTGTATTAGTATGACACATTTATCACGATTAATGAGCCAGTATTCATATGTGATTATTAAATAAAGTTTATATTTTTTTCAGGTATGTTCACTTTTTCTTTGCTGTTCTTTTGCTATTCCAAGATCCCACATTTCATTTCGTTGCCTTGTCTCCTTAGCTCCATCTGACCAAGTTTCTCAGTCTTAACTTGTTTTTGAGGAGTAATGGTCATACATTTTGTAGAATGTTCCTCAGTGGGTCTTTGGCAGATGTTTTGTTATTAGACTGGAGTGACTGGTTTTGAGGAGGAAGACCACAGAAATAAAGTGTCCTTCTCATCATATCAAGTCAAGGTTATTTATGTATTATCAGTAAGACTTATCACTGTTTATATTAACTTTGATAACCTGGCTTGAGCATTGGATTATAACACAATACTACTTTATTTTGTTGCTCAGATTAGTTCTGTTGCCCAGCTTTGACCAATGGGAGCTCTTTCATAGGCTGATATATCCCCTTGACATACCTCCATCATTGTATGGGTATGGGTGTGTGTGTCTCTTTACCTTTGGGAACTTTCTTATTTTCTGTCACTAAAACATGCTCCGGGTTCATCTTCTATATTTACTATTGAAGTCTGAGAGTCAGACATTTTTCCAAGGAGCCCTTGGAAGGAGCGTTCTCTTTATTGGAGAATGGTTTAGAAACCATGAACTAGATTCTTAGGTGTACTTATTGCTTGCTACTGGGGTGCTGTTACATGTGGGCTCTCTCAGGGGTGGAACTAAGGTTTCTCTTTGTTGGAATAGGAAGTTGCAAATAAAGAAGAGGAGGAGACTAGAGTTATGATTAGAGGTAAAGGCATAAGTATGGACTTGCATTTATTTTAATACAGATACAGTTATATATAGAATATGTATTATAGATATGTGTAACTTCACATTCCAACAAAGAGAAATCTGGCTTCCACCATGCACCATACATTTTCTTAACTGTTCATAGTCTGCTATTCATGTATAGTTGTTTTAGAATTGTTCACCTGTACTGCCATGGGAAAAAGCTTTGACACCTAGAGGACTGTTCTTATGTATAATTTCTTTCGCCTTCTGTTTTATACACTTAAATAATTTCCAAACTTAACATAGATTAGCACTTTGGTTCCTCACCCTATTCAATGAGATTAGTTCATGTATTTTTCATATATTATGATTCTTCTGTCACATTCTGTATTCCATCCTGGTATCCCCTGACCTCCTAATTAAGCCCCTCTTTACGTGTAATAATTTTCCTTATTCTGAGGTCTTCTTTGTCTGAAAGTAATATTCGAACTTTATTTGATTAGTGTTAGTATGTTTTTTCTTTATTTGTCCCTTTGCTTTACTTATCAGTCTTTATATTTAAAGTGGGTTTTTTATAGACAATGTATAGTTGGGCTCTTTTTATTATTATTATTATTATTATTATTATTATTATTATTATTTACTTTCAGTCTCTATTTTTTAATTGGTATATCTAGACCATTCACACTTTGAGTGATTATTGATATGTTTGAATTAATGTTAGCCATGTTTGTTACAGTTTTTTATTTGTTGTCAGAGGCTTCTTTTTCTTCCTTCTCTACTTTTTTTCCACCGTGTGTTTTTTGTTTGTTTTTGTGGTTTAAAAATCCCCATAACAGGGACTCCTGAGTGGCTCAGTTGGTTGAGTGTCCAACTTTGGCTCAGGTTATGATCTTATGGTTTGTGAGTTTGAGCCTTGCATCAGGCTTCCTGCTGTCAGCACAGAGCCTGCTTCGGATCCTCTGTCCCCCTCTCTCTGCCCCTCCTCTGCTCATGCTCCCCCTCACACTAAATGAATAACTAAACAAACAAACAAGAAAAAAAAATCTTAAAAAAACACATAACATAAAATTACCATCATAAACATTAAACGTTAAAAAAAAATTAAAAAAAAAAAACACAAACATAATTGTCCCCAACGGTCAACCATTTTGTAGCATATGACAGGATTTCCTTCCTTTTTAAGGCTGGATACTGTTGCATTGTGTGTATATACCACGTTTTCTGTGGTTTCTATTCATCTTCCAGTAGTCACTCAGGTTACTTCCGCCATGTAGCTGCTTCGAGTATTGCTGCAATGAACATGGGTGTGGACATAGCATTTCAAGATCCTGTTTCTGGGGCACCTGATTGGCTGGCTCTATTGGTTGAGTGTCCAGCTTCAGTTCAGGCCATGATCTCCTGGTTCCTGAGTTCAAGCCTCACATTGGGCTCACTGCTATCAGCACAGAGCCTGCTTTGGATCCTCTGTCCCCCTCTTTCTGCCCCTCTACTGCTTGCTCTCTTTCTCTCAAAAATAAACAAACATTAAAAAAAAGATCCTATTTTCAATGTTTTTGGATATAAAGCCACAAGTGAGATTGCTGGATCATGTGATAATTCTATTTTTGAGGAACCTCTGTAACTGTTTTCCATAGCAGCTGTACCATTTTGCATTCCCACTAAGAGTATACAAGGCTTCCAGCTTCTCTACATTCTCATTAACACTTGTTATTTTCTGTTTTGTTTTGTTTTGTTTTGTTTTGTTTTGTTTTGTTTTGTTTTCTATAGTGGCCAACCTAATAGGTGTGAAGTAACATCTTACTGAGGTTATGATTGGCATTTCTGTAATGATTAGTGATGTTGGGCGTCTTTTTATATGCTTGTTGGATATTTGTTTACCTTCCTTAGAGCAATGTCTATCCAAGTCCTTTGCCCATTTTTAATCAGATTGTTTTTGGCTGTTGGTGTTGATGACTTAGAGGAGTTATTTATATATTCTTGATATTATCCCCTTATCGGATACATGGTTTGCAGATATTTTCTCCCATTTCATAGGATGCCTTTTCATTTTGTTAATTTTTTCTTTAGCCACACAGAAGTTGTTTAAATTTGATATGGTCCCGTTTGTCTATTTTTACTTTTGTTGCCTGTTCTTTTCGTGTCATATCCAAGAAATTATTGCCAAATCCACTGTCATAAAGCTTTTCTCTTAAGTTTTATTCTACAAATTTTATAGTTTCAAGTATTATGTTTAGGTTTTTAATCCATTTTGAGTTAATTTTTGTATATGGTATGTATGGAAGGTAAGAATCTAAATTCTTTGTTTTGCACATGGATATCCAGTTCCCCCCACCCCCACCATTTGTTGAAGAGAATATCCTTTCTTTGATTGCATAGCTTTGGCCATATACATCAGGGTTTATTTCTGGGCTCTCATTTTTGTTCCACTGTCTATAGGCCTATCTTTATGCCCATGCCCACAGTTTTTATTATTGTAGCTTTTTAATATATTTTAAAATCAGGAAGTCTGAGGTCTGTAGCTTTGTTTGTCTATGTCAAGATTGTTTTGCCTATTTGGGGATCTTTGAGATTTCAAATAAATTTTAGGAAGTTTTTTTTTTTCTCCCTGCCCTCCCCTCAAAAAAAGTGCCATTTGGGTTTTGATTGGGGTTGCATTGAATCTGAAGATTGTGTTGGGTAGTATGAACATTTTAATAAGATCAACAGTATTAAGTGTTCTAAGCCATGGACACAAAATGGCTTTCCTTTATTTCTGTTTTCTTTAATTAATTTCACCAATATTTTGTAGTGTTTAGTGTCCAAGGCTTTTCCTTCCTAGGTGAAGTTTATTCCTGAGTGTTCTTTTAGATGCTGTTGTAAATGGGATTGTGTTCTTAGTTTTATTTCGGGGTTATTTCTCATTAGCATATAAAAAGACACCTGGGGCACCAGGGTCGTTCAGCCAGCGATCCAGCCTTACCTTGGGCTCTGTGCCAAGCAAGGAGCCTGCCTAAGATTCTCCTTCTCCCTCTCCCTCTGACCTTCCCCTGCTTGTGCTCACACATTCTCTCCCTCTCTCAAAATAAAATGAAAAAGCAATAAAAAAATTAAAATAATAAAAGATACCTGATTTTTGCATGTTAATTTTGTATCCTGCAACTTACCTGAATGTGTTAGTTCTCACAGTTTTTGTTGGAGTCTAGTGTTTCCTGCGTATAAAATCATGTAATTTGCTAACACAGATAGTTTACCTTTTTCTTTCCATTTTGGATTCCTGTTTTTGTTTGTTGTTGTTGTTGTTGCTTTGTTTTTAATTTTTCTTACCTAATTGTTCTGGCAAAGGCTTCCAATTCAACTACTATGTTGAGTAAAAATGGTCAGAGTGGGCATCCTTGTCTTTTCCCTGATCTTGGAGGAAAAGCTCTGTTTTTCACTGTTGAGGGTGATGTTAGCTATGAATGTTTCACATATGACCATTATCTTGATGTATTTTTTTCATAGTAGTTTTTTGAGTATTTTTATAATGAAAGGGTATTGAATTTTGTGAAATGCTTTTCCTATATCAATTTAGATGAGCATGTGAATTCCTTTGGGTTTTGCCTAGAAGGTATTTCTACTTCACTTTATAAGGATAATTTTATGGAATATAAAATTCTAGGTTTGTGGTTTCTTTTTCTCTCAACATTTTGAATATTTCACTCTATTCTTACTTGATGGTTTCTGATGAGAAGGCCGATGTAATTCTTAATTTAGTTTCTCCATATGTAAAGTGTTTATGTGTGTGTTTTCTTCCCTGACTTCTTTCAAGATTTTCTCTTTGTCTTCGGTTTTCCACAGTTTGGATGTAATGTACCAACACTTATTAATTTTGAATTCGTCTTGCTCAGTATTCTCTGAGTTTTCTGAATCTGTGGTTTGGTGTCTGTCATTAATTTTGGAAAGTTCTCCATCATTATTATTTTCAATATTTCTTCAGCTCTGTTCTCTTTCTTCCCCTTTTGATATTGCTGTTACTCATATGTTACATATTTCGAAGTTTTCCCACAGTCCTTGTATACTTTTCATCCATTTTCATGCAGTGATGCATTTCAGTTTCAGAGGTTTATGTTGACCTATCCTCGAACTAATTGATTCTTTCCTTGGCTGTGCTGACTGATCTCAAATGTATTCTCCATTTCTGTTATGATTTCTAGCATCTCCTTTTAATTCTTTCTTACAATTTCTTTCTCTTTGCTTACGTTATGCATCTGTTCTTGCATGTTGTCTACTTTTTCCATTAGAGTTGTTAACATATTAATCATAGTTATTTTAAGTTCCCTTTCTGACAATTCCATCTGTTTCATATTCTAACATCTGAGTCTGGTTCTGACGCTTGCTTTGTCTTTTCGGACTGTGTTTTTCTTTCCTTTTGGCATGCCTTGTCATTTTTTTTTTTGTTGTTGAATGCCAGACATGTTGAATTTGTAATGGGAATTCAAATTAATAGGCCTCTAATGTGAGGATTTATGTTAATCTAGCTAGTAGTTCAGCATAGTTTAGTATTTTCTTAGCTGTTGGAACTGGAGGCTTTAAATTTTTCTCAGGTCCTTGCTTTTTTTATCTTTTCTATTGGTGTTAGGCTATCTTTAGTACCATTTCTATGACAGACTCTGTGCCTTGCAGCATTTCACGCATAATCCAGTGTTATTGTACTAGAGCCCTTTTGTGATGGTGGTAAGGTAAGATGCGGGGGCGGTGTTATGTAATCATTCAATTAAATCTCAGTCTTTCATTTGGCCCATGTCTCTGTCCCGTGACCTTCACAAGCTTCTCTGCTTATGTAGCTACTCCCCTTTCACCACTTCCCATGAAACAAAAAGTGGGGAAGAATATGAATAAGAAGAGTGCCCTTCCTCCACAGCTCTTGGAAAAGGCTCTGGTAAAATCTCTCACTCTGGACAGGAAGGCTTTTGTTAATGAGAAGGCTCTGGGTGTATTTCACACGGATTACTCTCCTTCCCCTGCCCTCACAGGAGAGGATCTTTTTTGGTTCTTCAGTATGCAAACTGCATCGGGTTCCTGGAGTTAAAGACCATGAAAGGTTGGGAGCCCATCAAGGACTGTGACCTTTGGGAATCTCTCACTTGCAAGCTAGTTCGCACTCAGCCTCCAGTAAGTCTTCAAAATTAAGTGTGCCTACCAGTTTATGGTTCCAGGGGCTTCTGTGTCTGATAAGCAGATCTCAGCTAAGACTCTCTCTGTTTCTGTTCTGTTTCTTTATCTCATTCTGAGTCCATATCTATATCTATGTGTGAGTATATTGGGAATCACAGGTTGTTATGGGATGTGTTATATATTTTTGTTTTCCTATGGTATATTGTATGTAGCAAATACTCAGTAGATATTTTCTTAATATTTCAAAATTATAGAAACAGATATTTAGAAAAATTTATTTGAAGATGAAGCTTGCCTCTCTTCTCTGTTACCACTCCATCACATTAGAGCGGATGCACTTCTATGAATACTGACTCTGGATCACGTGGAGTATTCTACCACTTACTAGTTCTGTGATCTTGGTCAAGTTATTTAACTTCTTGGTATCTCATTCTACTTATATGTATAATGAAAGCAAAAAGATTTCCTTGTTGAGAGGTTGGTCAGAAGTTAAATGAGTCTATGGGGCGCCTGGGTGGCTCAGTCGGTTAAGCGTCCGACTTCAGCTCACACCATGATCTCGCGGTTTGTGAGTTCGAGCCCCGCGTCGGGCTCTGTGCTGACAGCTCAGAGCCTGGAGCCTGCTTCGGATTCTGTGTCTCCCTCTCTCTCTGCCCCTCCCCAGCTCGTGCTCTGTCTCTCTCTGTCTGTTAAAAATAAATAAACAAAAAAAAAATTTTAAAAAGTTAAATAAGTCTATATGAATATATAAAAGCATTTAGAACACTGACTCTCATGCATATTATAAGGACTCAGTAAATGGTAACCATTAGCAGAAAGAACAATAGAATGACTCTTATTCAGTAAAATCTTTATGTCTTTGTGTGACATAGAACATTGTTTATTATTTGGCTGCTGCCTTTCTTGTTGGGCCTCATCAGCCATTACCCCTACAATATTAAACTTCTGATAACTCCTTAAGTGTGTTACATCTGTTCATTCTTTGTCTTTCCCAAATACACTGCTGCTGTAGCCTGGGATATCTTTTTCCTGTCTCCAGTTGGCAAAGTCCTACCCATCCATCCAGTCTCGCCTTTAACACTGCCTTTCATAAAATAGAATCTTCCAGACAGCCTTTAGTGGTTCTCTTCCAGAGTTTTTATTGCATGAGGACATGAATATCTAATAAATACTGATATATTACTATTATTTGTTTTGTTTGTTTTTTAGGCAGTCAGAGTAGGGACTCTGTCTCTTCATTACTCTTACTGGCTTGGTGTTTAGCATATGGTTATTCAATAAATACTTATTGAATGAATGTAAATAAAATGACTCTGAAACAGGGTTCACACACACGTTCTGTCAGGGCAAAGCACTGACTGCACGTTACGACCCTTTCCTATCAACTCAATTCTTCTGTTAGCTGTGCTCCCATGATAGTAGGTCCATCACCTTCTATTCTTGTTAACTACTTTCCTGTCTGTCTTCCCCACTAGAACGACAGCTACATTAGGGCATCAGCTCAGGCTTTCTTATTTTTTAAGATGCTAAGGGAGGATTTTGTATAGCAATAACTGTTGAATAAATAAGTTTTTTCAGTGTTGCATGGTGGAAGAAAAGGCAAAAGAAGGAAGAATAAAAATTTGAAAGGATAAATTGCAACAGTGTGGTTTATATAAGTAATTATAAAAGAAAAACTTGATGGTTGAAGTAGGTTAAAGTAAGTAAAAAGTATGAGAATTTATATTTTTTGTTTCATTCTGTTGCTTAAAAATGTCAAAGATCCTCAACATTAAAAAGGGATTAAAGAGTGAATTTAAAGGGTCAAATAGATGGAAAACAATCTTTTGTCATATGAAATAATTTTTCTTCCTTTTGTCTCAGTAAAAACACTACAGTATTCCTATGAATATAGAAATCTTGATCATTATTGAAAGATGGGAATGAAAAAATGCAAAATTTAATATATTCTTTTTGTTCCATTTGATAACATAGTGGAATGTGATCTTCTGGATACATATTTTGCTCTGATAGCCTTAAAATCTAATCTCAGCTAAGTGCTTATATATCACTCATTTCAGAGGGAACTTGTAGAATTTCGTGAACAGTGTAGTGATGATAATGAATATGTGTTCTTCTGACAGGTGTAACAGAATACAGATAATCCTCTGTTATTTTTTTTTTTTTTAAGTACAATGTATGGCAGCCAGGAATAGTATTATCTTTTATAGAAATTATCATAATATTTATATATTTTACTTGAAGAATCAGCTTGACATATCAGTTTGATAGGATGGTGAACAATATGAACAATTCCCTACTGAAAGTGATTAAATTGAATTTACACTAATGGCGATTATAGGAGAAGCAAGCTTTTCTTTTTATGCTTTTGCTATAGTTTTGCTGAAGTTCATTTTTTTCCTGTTTTTTTTTTTAAATTTTATTTTTTATTTTTTTAAATATACATCAAATTAGTATGTAGTGCAACAGTGATTTCAGGGGTAGATCCCTTAGTGCTCCTTAATTTAGCCCATCCCCCCTCCTACAACCCCTCCAATAACCCTCAGTTTGTTCATTTATTTAAAAAAAATTTTTTTTTAATGTTTATTACTGAGAGAGACAGAGAGAACAAGTGCTGAGGAGGGGCAGAGTGAGGGGGAGACACAGAATCCGAAGCAGGCTCCAGGCTCCGAGCTGTCAGCACAGAGCCCGACATGAGGCTCGAACTCACAAACTGGGAGATCGTGACCTGAGCCGAAGTCCGAGGCTTAACCGACTGAGCCACCCAGGCGCCTCATGAAGTTCATTTGTGATCTTAGAAAGTAATAGCTTCCAATTAACATAATCTCACTCAATTTGGAACAAATATTAAAATAACTACTGTATTAAATGTCTTATTTGAGAAATCTTTATTTAGGGGGCTCCTAGGTGAGCATCCAACTTTGGCTCAGGTCATGATCTCATGGTTTGAGAGTTCGAGTGTCAGGCTCTCTGCTGTTTGCGGTGTAAAACCTCCCCCTCCCTCTCTCTCAGCCCCTCATCTTCTCATGTGCACACGTGCTCTCTCTCAAAAATAATTAAACATTTAAAAACTTTTAAAAGTTAATCTTTATTTAGAACTCTAAGGGCTTAATTTTTTTTTTTTTTAATGTTTGCTTATTTTTGAGAGAGAGAGAGAGGAGGGAGAGAGAGAAAGTGAGCAGGCGAGGGGCAAAGAGAGAAGCTGACAGAGAATCTGAAGCAGGCTCCACACTGTCAGCGCAAAGCCCAATGTAGGACTTGAACTCATGAACCATGCAATAGATCATGACCTGACCTGAACTTAGAAGTTCAACCAGCTAAGCCACCCAGGTGCCTCATGAGGAATTTTTAAAAATGTTATTGTAGGTATCCAAATATCTGTAAAATGAATGGATTTGTATTATTCTTATAAGCCACCAACATTGAAAATAGTCACTATCCCTGAAAAAAAATATGTCCTGTCATATAAAACATTAAAGATAATGTGATTTATTGTAAGTGCCCCTTGTATAGGCACATAGTTTATAGTTTTCCTGCTCCTCTAACTTCGTTTGATCATTAATCTCGTTAGTCTAACAACAACCCGAACTACCTTTTCTACTCTGTTCCTTGCTTATCCTTCAGGACCAAAGCTATCTGCTGAAAATAATGTCTTTTATGGGTATTTTCTGTACTTCCTATTACTTTCCTATCCATTGCCTATCCAGGACGTCTTATTTCATTGCTTGTTTAAAATTTTTTTTTAATGTTTATTTATTTTTGAGAGAGAGAGAGAGAGAGAGAGAGAGAATGAACAGGGGAGTGGCAGAATGAGAGGGAGACACAGAATCCGAAGCAGGCTCCAGGCTCCGAGCTGTCAGCACAGAGCCCAACGCGGGACTTGAACTCACAAACCACAAAATCATGACCTGAGCCGAAGTCGGACGCTCAACCGACTGAGCCACCCAGGTTCCCCTCATTGCTTGTTTTTAAAAACAAAGAAATATTGGGGTGCCTGGGTGGCTCAGTCAGTTGAGCGTATGACTTGGGCTCAGATCATGATCTCACAGTTCATAGGTTCGAGCCCCATGTCGGGTTCTGTGCTGACAGCTCAGAGCCTGGAGCCTGCTTTGGATTCTGTGTCTCCCTCTCTCTGCCTCTCCCCTGCTCATGCTCTGTCTCAAAAATAAATAAACATAAAAAAAGTGAAATATTAACATGGAAATCTATAGCCATTTACTTTGAAAAAGTAGTGTGAAGTAATAGGACAGGTATGAATAGAATTGTATTTTGATCAACTAAAATTTTGCTACCATCAGATACCAGGTATCTGAATATTGAAATCGTAAGATTCAATTACAATTCTCCTACTATCTTATTATTATTCTAACGTTGGTAGCAGATTGAACCACGCCAAATACCAACCTGAGCTTGTCAAGTCATGCCAGGATTTCAAAGAGAAAGTGGACTTTCTAGAAAATACTTATTTCTGGATGAGGGGAAATGTAGTCTTAAACTGTCACCAGTATTTATATGGGTTTCCCAGTTTTATCAAAAGTGGTCATAAGTTATTTTTACTTCAGTTTTGAGCTTTGGTATTCTCCCTGTTTTGTCTTTTCTTCAAATTCTCTGAACTCAAAAGGTAAATTTTGCCTATGGCATTCTAAGACATTTCAGAACAAGGAACAATTTGGTTGATAACAGTATTTTGAATCACAGAGTTCTTCATGTGGGTGTGTTACCAGAATACTATTTAAAATACTTGGAAAAGAATCATCTACTTCCATGACTTACCTTTGAACCAAAAAAAGTTCTAGTTAAGAAGAGAACCAAGTTTTTCTTTGCGTGCTTATGATGTGTTGCTGTGCTATGCTTTTTAAAATAGATTTTAGTTCACTTAATCCTTTTAAGATATTGAACAGTAGCTACTGCTGTTTCTATTACACAACATCATAATAGCTAACATGTGTTGATCACTTACTATGTACCATGCACTGTTTTAAGAGCTTTGCGTGATCTGTCTCAGTTATAGACCTTATCAGGAGGTATCATTGTTAATCCTGCGAGGTAATGAATTTCTGGACACTTTAAACAACTTGTCCAAATAGCCCAGCTACTCAGGGATTACTCTTGAGGTGTTCACACTCAGATCTATGTGATTTCCAAGCCTGTATCCTTCTTTCTATGCTTCTCTCTCTCTCTCTCTTTTTTTAAAAATTTTTTTAACTTTTATTTATTTTTGAGACAGAGAGAGACAGAGCATGAACGGGGGAGGGTCAGAGAGAGGGAGACACGGAATCCGAAACAGGCTCCAGGCTCCGAGCTGTCAGCACAGAGCCCGACGCGGGGCTCGAACTCACGGACCGCGAGATCGTGACCTGAGCCGAAGTCGGCCGCTCAACCGACTGAGCCACCCAGGCGCCCCACTCTCTCTCTCTTTTTAAGTAAGCTCCATGCCCAGTGTGGGGCTTGAACTCATCACCCCAAGATCAGGAGTCACATGCTCTACCAACTGAGCCAGCCAGGTACCTATTATATAACACATCTATGCTTATTTTAAAATAAAAATAGCTTATATTTTTCCCCAGCTCTTCAAAGTACCATGTTTGTGTTTTCGTGACAAGGCACCCATACCCCCAAAGTGCACATGTATTCCATTTTGAACATTTGAGCAGGTCAGTGTGTTTCTTCCAAAGCCACCTATGTGTGTGTGGCAGTTGTACAAGGAATGGTGTCAAGCTGAATACACTGCCCTCGTGTATACCTTTGCGTTGCTTTGTCAAAAATGCCCTTAGGATGGGGTGTGTCAAATCAGTCCCTCTTGGGTCTCGCAGATAAACTTGCCAACTCAAATGTTAACCTTCAGAACGTGATGAAGACAATTCAGGAGGTTGATGCTTAATGAGCTCTGTGCAGCCTTCATCACACATTTTTCCTACCCAAGTCAAGAGGGTCTGAGATGTTGACAGTGATAATTGAGCCTCGAGCCGAACTACTATTAAATTGTCTATCTGGAGGCAAAGAAATTCAGACGTTCTGTTCTCCATCTCCGTGTCACCTCTGTAGTCAAGTTTTCCTATTAGTGGCCCATATTTTCTTGTGATTTTACACATTTTCTCTGACTGTAAGAGAGAAAGAGAATTTTATTTTGTAATAATGCCAAAACCCATGTGTGTATGTGTCAGCACACTGGACTGCTAGGACTTGGGAACGAGCCAGTTCGGCGATATGCTTGTCATGCGCATTTATACATACAAACTCGTTCTGCTGGTAATGTGCCAGCCTCTGACCATTTGCTGCGTGTGTGTGTGTGTGTGTGTGCGCGCACACACGTGTATTTTCCCCTTTCCACCTAGTTTAAAGATTCCTGTAATCTTATATGTACTACCTCTGGCTACTTCACACTCTAGAAGTTCAAGTGAATGAGTGTTGCTTACTAAATGATGCTGTTTTCGTGATGTCATTTTTTGTAAGTCACAGAAAATTATTACTCAGGAGTTGGCTCAAGAATCGTTAGGCTGCCAGAAAGTAGATATTTGCTAAGTTTTGTTGTTGAATAACCTTATTTTACCATACAGATGTGTTCTGAGTTGGTTGATATCAACTTAACCTTTGTAAGTTGCAGGTCCTTTGATGGTAGAGTAAGGAGAAAATTCTCCATTAGGCTGACTTTCTAAATAATTTTCTTAATTTGGATCTTGTAAAGAGAACTTTTAAGCCACCAACACTTGGACTGAGCAGATAGTTGTCTTGGTGCCTGGCCAGCCTTCCCTCCATCTGTGAGCCAGCTGAAGTATGCCACCTCCTTTCTGAGACCTCCCCTGACTCACGCGGGCAGAATAGATGTCTTGGTTTCTGTTTTCTCCTTATGTACCAAGCATATGTCTAACAAGAGCCCTTTTAAGTATTATCTTGCAATTGATGAGGACCTGCTTCCAGAGTCACCACGGTATTACTCAGTTTCTAAAAGCAGGAGTGATCATTTATCTTCACGTTTCCAGTGCCTGGCACAATGCCAGGGATATGGTAGGCACTCTGTAAATACGTGATGAGGAAGGGATGGATGGGTGGACAGCTACTCTGTAGAGCTCATCTTTAAGCAGCATCATGATTCTTGGTGGTAAACTTCGGGACCAAGATTATAATATAATGACACAAACTTTGCAGCCAGATTGTCTCTGTTTGAACCCCAGCCCTGACAAATGTAGCGTTTGCACCTTGGGCAAGGTACTTAACCTCTCTGTGCCTCAGTTTCTTATTTTATAAAACAGATAATAATAGTATCTCAGATGTAGTTTGGCAATACACAGAAAGTGCTTGGCATGGTGCCTGGCACATAGTGAGCCGCTCTGTAATGTTTCTGTTCTTATTGTCTAACCTCTAAGAGTAGAATTGTTATGTGCTGATACAACTGACTACTTGAAAAATGTGTTTTGGGAAGCAGAGATGAATGGAAACTTAATTATGCTTGACAAATAGCCCATGGTCTTGTGCTGTGGAAGGATATCTTTATTAATGCCCTCTTTGTTAGGAGTGCGTTGAGGGATGGAAAGCTGAGGTCACAGTGAGACCTCACTGATGCTGCTAATGGAGCCTGGAAGTTTCATCTGGTGGGTCATGGCAGTGCTAGAAAAGCCATAGTTTGACTCTTCTAATTTAGGTGAACACTTGTGAGAGGTAACCAAGAATGAGGTTATTAACTACAGAATATTTCTCCAAACCAGGAAGGGGGGTGCTTTTATTTTTATTCTGGAACAGTGGGCATAGACAGGGTAGTTTCAGGCAAACCAGAGTTCTTTACTCATACAGCATACACTTCCAGTATACATGTGGCCTGGATGGTGTAGGAATCTTTCTAGTATATTCTACCTTTGAGAGGCATCTTTACCTTGAAAGTACTCTCAGATGAAGATAAATGGATCGTTTATCCCAACTCCATTGATTTTCATTGATTTAGTGCGTAAAATAAACTACAGTTGATTTAAGGTCTCAGCTGCTATCAACAATCTCAGTGTCAGCTCACTGGCTCTGGGGGAGAACGGTCTATAATACCTCTTCCCTGTCATAGATTGAAAGTGGTGGAAGCAAAAGAGGATGGCTTGAATTAAGAATTTGGTGGTTCTTGGGGCACCTGGGCAGCTCAGTCGGTTAAGCATCCAGCTCTTGGTTTTGGCTCAGGTCATGATCTCACGGTTCGTGACAGCACAGATCCTGCTTGGGCTTCTCTCTCTCCCTCTCCCTCTTCTTCTTCCTGTCCCCCTCCCACTCCCCCTCTCCCTCCCCCTCCCACCCTCCTTCCCTCCCTTCCTCTCTCTGCCCCTTCCCTGTTCTCTCTCTCAAAATGAATAAATAAACTCAAAAAAAAAATTTAGCTGTCCTTTAATCTAAATTTTTAACCAATGATTACATTCCTGCATCAAATTTCATTTTTTAAGTGGGGAACTGTAACCAATAGAGCTCTGTTAACCCAGGTGCTTTGACTGACTGACAACAGAGGGAAATGAACCTGTTTTGGTCAGCACCCCACTTAAATCATCCAAGAATTTTGCCTCTAAATAAATTAAATAACTCTCTATATCTTTTACTGCTGAAGCTTTATACAAAAAAAAAAAAAGTATAAAATTAGGGAGTTATTTACATCTGGCTTTATCCTCTTGTGAGAGCATGTGGATTTGAGAGCCAGTGGCACCCTGCCAGTGACAAATGGAGGCACAGAGATTGCCTTCCCATCATCCGCTACCTTTTATGGTGTCGAGGGATTTCTTGCTCTCCTTTGTGACCCAGCTGCAAAGCAGCTGTTGTTGAGGCTCCTGCCTTTCCACTCTCACAGCGCAGCGTTCCTAACCATCCCCATGGGATTTAAGCTTCTGCAGCAAGTGTGTCTACTCAGCTGCGTGAGCCAAGGCCTGCTGGGGGGTGGGGGGGGGGTGGGGGGAGACCATCCGCAGAGCCGCTTCTCATGCTGTTGCTCAATAGTTTGGGATGGAGTGATCCGGCCAACTCATGAAACTGGTCATGACAAACAAGAAGCACTCACTGAACAAACAGCGCAGCTGACTGGTTGGACTGGTTGAGAATAGCTAACATTCAGGGGCTTTCCAGTTGCACGAATTCCCTAAATGGAGATCAAATCACATTGACCACTTTATCCATCCTAGTAGTTTCCTGCTGGAAACCATTTTTTTTTTTTTTTTTTTTTTTTAGAATACCAAGCAGCCTTGGTCTTTTTTTTTTTTCAACGTTTATTCATTTTTGGGACAGAGAGAGACAGAGCATGAACGGGGGAGGGGCAGAGAGAGAGGGAGACACAGAATCTCGGAAACAGGCTCCAGGCTCTGACCCATCAGCCCAGAGCCTGATGTGGGGCTCGAACTCGTGGACCGCGAGATCGTGACCTGGCTGAAGTCGGACGCTTAACCGACTGAGCCACCCAGGCGCCCCGGAAACCATTTTTTTATGAACTTTTGGTGCCATCTTATGGACCACAGAATGCTAATAAAAATTGTGATTTCCCCCCTCTGGTATAATGGAGGTGTTGACAATAATGACAGTAGGGGTGACGTTTTGGGTATCACTCATGCCTCACCATATGATCAGATTTACCCCCTGGAGTCTGCACCTTTGTGTGACTAAAGCAACAATCTCAATGAGAGTATGCATTTGAGAAATGTGTTTTTAGGGGCACCTGGGTGGATCAGTTGGTTAAGCATCCAACTTTGGCTCAGGTCATGGTCTCACAGTTCAGGAGTTCGAGTTCCGCATCCGGTGAACCCAAGCCTCACATCAGAATTCTCTTTCTCTCTCTGCCCTTCTCTCTCTCTCTCTTTCTCTCGCTCTCAAAAGAAAATGTTTTTATTGTTTGCTTTTCCAAGACATTTAACATTTTTACGCATTTATGACCACCTACTGTGTATCTGGCCCTTTGCTAAATGTTGATCAAACGATTCTCCTAAAGTGGTTTACAAGTAGAAGAGATGATAATTAGAATATTTAAGTTGAGTGTCACAACAAAAGTAGGAATCGATCGTTGTTAGAGCACCTGAAGGAAAAGACTCAGTTTAAAGAATTCTGGACAGATTTAATTTGACCAAGACCATAATGGGAAAGTTATCTAAGACATCTAAAAATTAATTGGGGTTATTTTCCCTTCTAATTTTCACTTGGAAACCAAGGGGAAAAAACTTAGGCCTTAATTTTTACGCCTCATTGTAACTTATGTTTTGATTTCTATGCTCTTTTTCAGAGCACTCAGCGTGTCTCCTCCCCTTCTGCTGACATTGTCCCTTCCCCTCTCCTTCACAGCCAGCCATTGACGGAGTTGTCTATAATTGTGGTATCCACTTCCTTACTCCCACCCCTCACACTTCCCCCAATTCCTTCTGGCTTCAAGACATATTGTTTCATAGAAACACACCTTACTGAGGTTACCAGTAATCTCTGTGTCACTAAATCCAGTGGATGATTTTTCAGCATTTGACATAATTGACTATTTCTATTTTCTTGAATTACTGTTTTACCTTACCTTCAGTCAGCCCTTTGGGTTCAGCCTTATTAACCAACTGCATTCAAAACTAATCTTATTTCCTTATCCTAATGTTCTTCCATTATTTACAAGTTATTGTTATTTTGTTTTTTGTTTTTTTTTGTTTTGTTTTTGTTTTGATTTCACAATCAGGATCCTAGAGATCATCTTGTTATTACCTCCATCTCCCTCCATCGCCCTCTCTCTCCTATTCATCATGTAATTTTGTCTGTACTATCTAAATATCCCTCATGTCAGTCCAATAATCTTTATCTCCATTAGCAACCCCATCACTCTTTTTTAAAAGCCTCGACTAATCTGCCTCCATACCTTCTGTTCGCATTCCAACCCAGTAATCATGCTGCCCTCAGAGTGATATTTACCAAACAGATAATGACACATTGCTTCTTGGAACCTATCCAGTCAGGTGTGCTCTACTTTTCACATGACCCACCTTTTATCCTTGTCTCCCTCATCCAGGCTCTGCACAGTGGTTTTGTATTCCTGCCGCAGAGATTTTACCTCTGCTGTGTCTCTACTTTTTCTCCCCTTCAGCTAGTTAATCATATACCTCTTTCACATTTTTAGAGCAAAGAGCAATAAAGGAGCAATGTTCCTTTGAACACCTTTTCTGAGTATTTGGCTAGGTCAAATCACCTGTTCTCAATGATATTCCACACCCCTTGTTTTTCGTCATGCTTATAACAACTGTTGTTTTGGAAGATTCACAAGGGCAAAGGTTATGTTTTTTCACTATTTTCATCACAATTGTTAACACAGTGATAGGTACATGATAGGTACTCAATACGTATTTGTTGAATTAAGAATATCAATGAATAAATTTAAGGAATTGCTAAAAGTTCATTATTTTAATTGAAAACAGATATTTTTGGAAGTGCCTGAGTGGCTCAGTCGCTTAAGCATCCGACTTCAACTCAGGTCATGCTCCCATTGTTTGGGGGTTCAAGCCCTGCACTGGGCTCTGTGCTGACAGCTCAGAGCCTGGAACCTGCTTCAGATTCTGTGTCTCCCTCTCTCTCTCTCGCCCCTCCCCTGCTTGTGCTCTCTCTCTCTCTGTTTGTCTCTCTCAAAAATGAATAAACATTAAAAAAAAATTTGGGGGGAGCCTAGGTGGCTCAGTCGGTTAAGCGTCCGACTTTGGCTTAGGTCACAATGTCACAGCTTGTGAGTTCCAGCCCCACGTCGGGCTCTGTGCTGACAGCTCAGAGCCTGGAGCCCCTTCAGATTCTGTGTCTTTCTCTCTCTCTCTGCCCCTGCCCCGCTCACACTCTGTCTCTCTCTGTCTCTCAAAAATAAATAAACCATATAAAAAATTTACAAAAAAATTTAAAAAGAAATGCTTTCTAAAAAAATTGTTAAACACATTTTTTCTATTTTTGTGATTTAAAGGTAAACTACACACATTACTCTAAAGTCTAAAAATAGCCAGTTTTAATATTTAAAATGGTTCACATCATTTTAAAGGAAATTGGGAGTGCATGGGTGGCTCAGTCTGTTGAGCATCCAACTTCAGCTCGGATCATGATCTGCCAGTTCGTGGGTTCGAGCCCCACGTCGGGCTCTGTGCTGACAGCTTGGAGCCTGGAGCCTACTTTGGATCCTGTGTCTCCCTCTCTCTCTGCTCTGTCCTGCTCATGCTCTGTCACTCTCTCCTTCAAAAATAAATAGACATTAAATTTTTTTTTTAAATAAAGTAAATTGTTTGGATATATTTATCTGTAATGTAGTTATAAATTTGATTCAAACAAAATTTTTACTTCACCACAACTTCATCAGACATTTTAATAAAATATCTGAATATTATTTTCATCAACCAATACTATAGATGGAGAACAAATTATGGTAATATGTGGGTTTTAACTTGACATTGAGCTTAGTATAACAAGGCAGTGTAACAGACTAAGGAATTTGCCCAGATGGAGTTTAAGATGTGGCTGTATCCTATCAAATTAATTATCTCACACTGAAATGTTACTTCAGTGTGTGTGGATGACCTCTTTAAGCTTGAAGGGAAAATATGCAAGTGAACAGATGTAGAAAGGAAATGAAAACTTGTAACAGGAAATCTGAGTAAGCTAAACACCTTCAGTTATATAATATTTCAGAAATTAGCTATTTGTATTTGAACCTTAAAATCTAACTTTTTACTCATAATGTCAATGCTGTCAACAAATAGTTTAAATTTTTAAAATTATTTTAAGTATCTATGAAAAGCAAGTTAAAGTTATTTTAAAATATATACTTTCTCTTTTGTTGAAAGCATTGAAATCTAAAAGTTATTTTTCATTTTTGTCTTTTTTCTTTTCTTCCTCCTTCCTTCCTCCCTCCCTCCCTCCCTCCCTCCCTCCCTTCCTCCCTCCCTCCCTTCTTGGCATTCTTGTAGGTTTTCTTCCTTTATTTATCATGTGGGGTACCAGATATCTGGTGGTTTTTTTTTTGTTTTTTTTTTCCCCCTCCTTGCCAATGCTTGGTCTGTGGCCTCCTATCTGCCCAGTCTTACCTAAATTAGTTCTCCATACTCTTGCCCTAATGCCTCAATCTAGTAGAACTTGATTACTCCACAGTGCATTCACTTTCCTAACACCTACCCTTTCCCATGTGAATAAGTCAACATGCATTCACTTAGGTGCCAGAAGTCACACATGTGGAATAATCTTTGACTTCTGTTTTTAGGTTATACCCATACCCAATCTATCTTCTACAGATTCCAAAGCTAACCACATCTTATCACTTCCACTACTTTCGCCCTAGTCTTTTTTTTTTTAACGTTTATTAATTTTTGAGAGAGAGCACATGCTCACATGTGAGTGGGGGAGGGGCAGAGAGTGAGGGAGACAGGGGATCTGAAGTGGATTCTGTGTTGACCACAGACAGCCCAAAGTGAGCTCAGACTCGTGAACTGAGAGATCATGACCTGTGCCAAAGTCTGACTCTTAACCGACCCTAATCTTTTTCACGGAGTTATTAACCATCTAAGAAGTCTCCCATTTTTCTCTTCTGTGCCTCCTACACTTTTCCACCCAAAATGTAAAGTGATTTTGTAAAAAGGTAAGTTGGATCACATTGTATCTTTATGTAAATTCGTCCATGGTTTTCCTTCCTAACCAAAAGAAATTCTGGCACTTGTTTTAGCATCACATACACTAAAATTGAACTGATACAGAAAGGAATAGCATGGACTCTGTGTAAGGATTACACACAAATTCATAAAGGGTTACATATTTTTTGAAGTTCTCAGTTTCTGATCGACTCTTTGCTGATTAACACCAAGGAAATGATATGAATCAAAGCAACATGTGGTATCCAGTATTGAAGCTGTGATTTTCACTACCAAAAAAGAAAAATTAATTCCAAACGACTCCTAGGCCCTACACAATCTGGTCCTTTGTGCCTCTCACACTCATTTCCTGTGATTCTTGGTGGAAATTACCCCATTACTGCCATATTGGTTTTCTTTTTAAGTCCTAACTCTAAACATCCTAAATCTTTGCATGGTTCGCTTACTCCTTTACTTAGGTCACCTCTCAAATGTCACAAAGGTCTTTCTGGAACAATTTATCAAATATCATTCTACCCTTCTCCCATTTGTATATTGTTCTCTTCCTTTAGTATGTATTAATTTTCACCAGAGTACTTAAGAGTAACTGACAGTGTCACCTCCGGATGTGTAAAACTATCCATTCCATCACTAGAATATGAACTGCAGGAGGGCAGAAACTTTGTCTTGATTACCAAGACCTGGAACAGAACCTGTTTCATGGCAGTTCTATGAAGTGATATGTCACATCTCTGAATCTCTTACCCTTTTTTAGTAGGCTTATTTCTACTGTGTTCTCAAGACAATTGAGTTGGACAGGAACACAGCACTACCTGTTAACAGTCTGCTCTAGATATGTACTTCTCTCCCCCTCAGTCTTGAAATACCAAGGGATGGGGTGCCTGGGTAGCTTAGTCAGTTAAGCATCCAACTCTTGATCTCAGCTCAAGTCGGATCTCAGGGTCGTGAGTTCAAGCCCCGCATTGGGCTCTGTACTGGGCATGAAGACTACTTTTAAAAAAATGTAATTAAGACATAAAGTACAATTTCCAACCTGCTTATTTCATTTAGCAATGGGTTGTGGAGATCTATTATAGTTTACATAAGTTTTTGCAAAATTATTTTAATAGTTACATAGTATTTCATTGACCTTTGCTTAACCAAGTCCATGCTGATGGACATTGAGTTTGTATAAACTGTACTGCAATGAAAATGAATAGCTGCTTCTTGGCATTTATATTTTCTTAGAACCAATGCCTAGAAATAGAATTGTTTGGCCAAAGGTGCCGGGTGGCTCAGTCTGTTGAGGGTCTGACTCTTGATTTCAGTTCACATCATGACCCTCTCAGTTTGTGGGATCAAGTCCCGCCTTGGGCGCTGGGCTGACAGCATGGAGCCTGACTGGGATTCTCTCCCTCCCTCTCTTTCTCTCTGCCCTCCCCAACTCATGTGCATTCATCCCCTCTCTTGCTCTCTCTCTCAAAATAAAGAAACATTTAAAAAAAAAAAAAGAATTGTTTGGCCAAAGTGTATCTATGATTTAAAAGCTTTTGATACATATCAAATTGCTCCCAAGGAAGGTATTACCACATTTTTATTATTTTTTTCTATGTGTTAAATGAGTATCTGTTTTTTATGAATCCACAGCAGTATTGAATCTGTTATTTTGTGGAAACTTCAGTGATAGATGAATAATGACATCTCAGTGCATCAATTTGTATTTTTAGGTAAATTGAATATTGAGTAAGTTGACCATGTTTTTATAGGGATTTTAGCCATTATTTTTTGGTATTTGCAAACAGCTTATTTGTGCTTATTATTCCTATAATATATATGACTTTCAGTCTAGAGACTCAGCTGTATGTGGACAATCCACTTCTTTATCTTACTTGAATGAAATTCAGTCCATTACAGTCTTTCATCCCACTTGGTCAGCCATTTAATTTCAGCTAGTTCCTGTGGCCTCTTCCCCTTCCAAAGGTTCATGTAAATCTGAGAGGCTCAATGCTGTTCAAAAAAGCTGGGAAAGAGACTGCCCTGTTCGAGTTGGCCTAAGTTGATACCTTTAACTTGAAGTCTGATGGCTCAGCAGTAGAACTTGGGATTTGGTTTCAGGGAAGTTTGCTCAGTTTGGGAGTTTTTGTTCTGGGATCCAGCCTTGCCTAGGCAAACCACAGATCATCCTTCCCTGTGGAGTTCTTGCCATGCACTCCATATGCTGCCCCTGAACATTGTGGGGTACTCCCTGTCACTGCTAGCTTCCCTCAGTGTCATTTGACATAATTTTTCAATGAGCTTAGGCCTTATACAAAATATTCCAAGTGTATTCACGCAACTTCTGCTTTGGGATGTTTAGGAAAAGAGGTCACTAAAGGCCTGGCGTTTATAGAAAGGGGGACTTGGAGGACAATTTAGGGAGGGAAAACATAAACTAGTATCAGTAAGCTACTCAGCCACATTCATTTTTCTGTCTTATTCTATTGTATTTTAAAGCTTTTCAGAAGAAATATTATTCCATCCCTAAAAAAAATTTCATGGTCAAATTTTAGGTGTCTGATATTTTGATGGGGGAAATATTATAGTAGTATGGAGATGAAATATTTCTTCATGAAAGTTACCACGTCCCCTGTCCTGTTACTTTGCTTCTAACTAGAGTTAGCTCTGGTTGATAATATATAATGACCTGGAGGGATATGAGAATTAAATGAAGATTTAAATAAATTAAATAAAATATAAATAAAATAAAATAAAATTAAATAAACATAAAATAATGAAGATATAAATTAAATGAAGATATAAATCATCTTCATTTGTAAAAGTTAGTTGAAGTGCTAGTCATTATTAAATGATTTTTTTTGTATTTTGAGGAGGAAACACTTTTATTTCCTAAAGACACTTCGTATATAAACACTGTGGTGTTAAAATAGGACATCAAATAATTCTCTTTCCATTTGTAAATGATGGTCTTCACAAATTAACCCTTCAAGAGTATCTTTTTAGTTACTTTTTGCACTCATCAAACCACCATCCATGTTTAAACAACACGTTTACCAAGCTACACAAGCTTTTGGGCCTGTTTTAGCTACTTCCCTTTCTTAGGTATTGTCCATATAGGTTGACATTTGAATGTGAAATGAAGATGTGAATTTCATTGGTTGTGAAAAATGACCAGCATTCACAATGATCAAACATCTTCAAAGAGTAAATACTAAAATGTATGGAAATGGCTGCTAGATACACAACTGCAGTAAGCTTCCATACTGAACTTACAGCAGCCTTTCAAGAAGAGACAGGGACACTAGAGGGAAATTGTCTGGTTTGTTTTTTGTGTTATTCCAACTGGTATTCTTATGAACACTGGAGACACAGATAGTCCCTGGTTACAATATAAATATTTGGTTGAAATTGGGCTTGTTCTAAGGAACTGTTTTTATGGTTTCATAGACAATAGTTCATGTTAAGTTTCCAGATGTGAAATGGAAAAATTACTGGTTTGTGCACAACTCTGTACTTTAGTGACAATGTGTGAACATGTGAACTAAATAACTAAGGAGTAACTACAAGCTGTTAAGTTACATAAAGACAATAGTGAAAGCCTGTTAATTTATTGACTGGTTATTATATTTATCATATATTTGGATGACTATTGAAGGACAGGTGAAGTCTTACAGGAATAATTTGTTCATAGAACAAGGTTAATAACTGATTATATTCATATATAAATATATTTCTATATATATTTAAATATATTTTTATATTAAATATAAAATAATATATTTTATAAAACTATTTTATATATTACATAGATTTTATATTAAATATATATTTATATTTATAATGCGATGCAATAATGCCAAGTCTTGATGTTTTCTGGTATCATTCAGTAAAATAGTTCTGAGCTAGGGATCAGGACACACTTTATGGGGAGTGGTTGATATTGATATAATGGCTAATTTATTACTAAAAATATATATACAAAATTTGTGGCACGGTTTCCTTTTAAACTAAAATAATTCAAGCTAAAGCCATGATAGTATAATTCTCTCTTATACTAGTATTCCTGCATGCTCTAAATGGGAGTTAAGAATGTTCGGGGTAGGGTATGTATATATGTATATAAAAATATTTATGTATTTTCATATTTGTATGTTTTGTAGTTGGGAAAAGTATTAATCAGCCATCAGTAGAGGTGCTGCTTGCCTTGTACACCCTCTTGGGTGGGCACCTGCTTCTAAACAGTGGTGGTAGCATCCAGTTTAATTAGAAAACAAAATAAGGTGAAAATGAATGCCATACTGTATATAATCCCTATATACAAAGGCTATATAAACTTTACTAAATATTTATCTAACATGTATACATTTTATTGCTGCCAGTCAGAAGAGGACCTGACAAGGCCTAGTCCTGACTGAGAATGATTTTTCCATGAGTTTAGATAATATTATCTGTGTGTATGTTGTTAATATTCAGTATAATGTTACAAATAATATACTAATGTAAATATAATGTAAGTATACTGACAGTCCAAAGCCCTAATTCCGGGATATAGGTGCAGCCCTTGTCCAGGAAAATGTCTGTTCTCTCTTTTTATCCTGCTTGCGCTCTCCTGGTCCCATAGCCTTCGTGCTGCTCAAGGTCCAACTGGTTACTTCTCAGCACCGGCACTAACTGCAAAGTGCCTAGCCTAATCTAGGACTATTCCAAGTGCTGATGTTAAAATAAGAAAGAATATTTACCAAGAATTCTGTTAGCTCTGCTTTATGTCCTTGACTTCCTAATCTTCTGCATTGTCAGTTGCTCTTTTTTTTCCAATATACTGGGTTTTTGCTGTTTTAACTGACTTGTATGTATGACTGAGTGGTCATGTCCAAACTCTAAATACTTACCTAGAATTACAATTTTGCAAAAATTAAATGTCCACTTTCCAGCCACTTTATATATGATAGGACTTGGTCCAGTATCCCAGGGTTTAAGTTGTATAACTAGCACAGTAGTAATAACTCTTTTAAAAATAATCATATCATCATAATTAAAAGAAGAGCAAATTACTGGCCATTGGAGCCATCACAGAAAGCTTTATAGAAAAGTGAGGCTTCAGTCAAGTCTTGAAGCATAAAATGCATATGAGCAAGCAAAAAAATAAGCAACATTATAGACTGGAAGAAATAATTGAGGGAAGACGTGAGGAAATTGGCCTGATAAGGTATAAGAATTTATCTAGGAAGACTTGAGCTACATTATGGAAGATTTCGGACATTAAACTGATTATTAAATAGAATGAACAGAAAGTAGGAGCTATTAACATATTTTTGAGCAGGAGCTCCTGGGTGGCTCAGTCGGTTGAGCATCCAACTTGTGATTTCAGCTCAGGTCATAATCCCAGGGCCATGGGATCAAGCCCAGTATTGGGCTTTGTGCTGACCATGGAGCCTGCTTATTAAGGTTCTCTCTATCTCTCTGCCCCTCACCCACACTCTTGCTGTGTCTCTCTAAAACTAAATAAAATAAAGTATTTTTTTTTAATTTTTTTAACTTTTATTTATTTTTGAGACAGAGAGAGACAGAGCATGAACGGGGGAGGGTCAGAGAGAGGGAGACACGGAATCCGAAACAGGCTCCAGGCTCCGAGCTGTCAGCACAGAGCCCGACGCGGGGCTCGAACTCACGGACCGCGAGATCGTGACCTGGCTGAAGTCGGACGCTTAACCGACTGCGCCACCCAGGCGCCCCTAAAATAAAGTATTTTTGAGCAAAGACAGCTTGATTTAAGGAATATTAATCTGGTGAAATGAAGCTCATTGAGTCAGGACATCTGAAATCTGTATCATGGTAGATGTGAGGTGAGAGGGGCTTTTATTTGAGGTAGGGAGAGTTAGGAATGAGAAGCATTTTATAGAAAAATTGTGAAATTTAGTTTCTATCATGACATGAAATTCTGAAAAGCATTTTTGAATTTTGGTAATTAGGAACAAGATAATGGCAGTGAAACTGGAAGGAAGAATTCTTTTGAAACGATAGAAGGAAGAAAAATCAAAGAATGTCAGAGCTTTATATGTCAGATCTGAAGCTAGTTATTTCCATATGACCTATGATTATTTTTTTTTTAGCAACCCTCCAAAATTGATTGGTATTACATTTACTTTACCAAATGAGGAAGAAGAGATGTTACAAAAGATACTCAAAGTCACACAGTTAAGTAAGTAGAACCAGCAAGATTCAAACCCAGGCTTGTTGTCTCTGGGCCAGCTTTCAATGAGAATTGGAGACATTGTTTGCCCACAGTGCTCTGTGACTAATCCGCCTGCTGATGGGGTTATGTGTTCAGTGTGTGCCTCTTGCAACTAAGACTTGAGGCCAAGCACTCTGTGTTGTTCACAGTTATACCCCCATTACTTAGAACTGTGCAAAGCAAACAGTAGGCCTTCCGTAAATCATTCTTAACCAACAAAAACAAAGGAACAAGCACATAAACAAGTCACAGAGATGGTGGTAGAAACTGAGCCTCTCAACTCACATTTCCCTTATTTGTCACAGCTGACCACAGTCCCTTTTACTTGGTTTTCAGAACCACCATATGTATTCAAACATCGGCCAATATTCAAAATGAGTAATGGTGCTTGATGTGAGGAGTTTGTACAACCAGTGGCTACTCCACAATGCTTGCTTATAGAAAATGCTGACAAAATCTAAAAGCCAAGAAAAACCTGCTGAGAAAAAACTTTGTCTTCTTATCCACTTTCTTAACTGCCACCCTTCCAAAACAATAATAGTTGAAAGAAATAAATTGGATTCGACATAATATTCCCTCCAAGGCACCATGATTTCTTCCCAAGACCTAGTAATATATGTGTATGGCTGACTTTTGCATTTGCTTGACTCTTGATTTTATATACTCTCATGAGGATTTAACTTTCTTCCTCATTATTTGGCACTTGACTAAATAGATAGTGATCAAAGCAGAAAGATTGGTTTTTGCATGATGGTTTGGTACTCCCCCTAGAAAGAATGTTCTAGCCTTCAGTGTGTTTATTTTGCATCCAGGAGATGTTGGGACTCATTGCCTTTAATAACTTGGTCCACTGAGCAACTAGAGACCATTGTCCTTTGATATCTGATGCATGTTTTTAACACTATATACTTTTTTTTTTGCCAATGGACTACATACAAGGATTTTATAACCCCATTTACTGTGACATTGATAAATGAGCCAGTTTCTTCTCTATCCTGAAAAACTTAAGTGGAAGAAAGTTCACAGATCCTTTGTATCTTTGCATATAACATTTGTACAGACCCTTTACTGATGATAGTTTTTATTTTGTGTCTTTTATTATGTTTTTCAAATTCTTAGTACATCATTTTCTAATGGCTTAAAGGCTGACCTTGTGTTTCTGAGACTGTGTATATAATAAACATATTCTTTGACATTCAGAACTCTGCTATCTATTGCATACTATATGTTCATGTATATATGTATATTTAAAAAATAGTTAACATTTATTACAAACTTATACCTAAGTACTATAATAACAACTTTATATATATCGTCTCAGATAACTCACTAATCGTATGAAACAGATTTGACTGTTATCTTCTTTTTTAAAACAGTATACTTTATTTTTAGAGCAGTTTTAAGTTGATAAAAAAAATTCGAGGGGTACCTGGTTGGCTCAGTCAGTTAAGCGTCTGGCTCTTCATATCAGCTCATCATGATCTCGCTGTCCGTGGGATTGAGCCTGCTTGGGATTCTGTCTCTCTCCTCTCCTCTCTCTCTCTCTCTGCCACTCCCCTCTTCTCTCTCTCTCACAATAACTAAATAAACATAAAAAAATTGAGCCAAACATGCAGAGTTCCCATATACACCCTTACCCTCCTACCACCCTACAATTATCAAGTTGCATTAGAGTTGTACATTTGTTACTATTGACGAGCAAATACTGGTGCATTATCATTAAAGTCACAGCTTACATTCGGGTTCACTCTTCATGTTATATATTCTGTGGGTTTTGACAAATATATAATGACATGTATCCACTATTACTGTGTCTTACAGAATAGCTTCATGGCCCTAAAAATTCCCTGTACTCCACCTATCTTCGTATAATAGAGAACATTACAGCTAAGAGATGAAATAATTTACTCAGGGTCACATGGCTACACACATGGGGGAGCTGTTCTCCCTGCCTAGAATCTATGATCTGAACTAATACATTATACTGCCTCATTCACTAGAGTTATGTAATTATTTTAAGGAATCCTAGCTTTGTAAGATTGTTGCCAAGTCTTACTTACTTCATGGAAGTATGCTGTGTGTGGGGAGCATTTTGCCTATACTTTCCTTTTTTTCCTTTGAAGTTAAAATGTCGTGAGAAATATTGCAGGGAATAAACTTTTCAATTATTAGATATTTGGTGACAGTTATGAGTTAAAGAGAAGTTATGACTGGAGTAGCAATGGAGATGTCAGATGTCTGTTGTCTATAGCAGAAGCTGTATGTAGGCTGCATCCTCCTGGCTAGGGCAATGGGTGAATAAAGGATGTAGTGACAGTGAATTAAAAAAAATTTTTTTTTTAAATATTTATTTCTGAGACAGAGAGAGACAGAGCATGAGTGGGGGAGGGGCAGAGAGAGAGCGGGAGACACAGAATCCAAAGCAGGCTCCAGGCTCTGAACTGTCAGCACAGAGCCTGAGGCGGGGCTCGAACTCACAAACCATGCGATCATGACCTGAGCCGAAGTCGGGTCGCTCAACCGACTGAGCCACCCAGACGCCCCATGACAGTGAATTTTTTAAGTGAGTGAAATGGACAATTTTTTTTTAAATGGGTGAATGAGCAAAGTTGAATGGAATGGAGGGTATTAGATTAATTACATACCTTTACCTTCAGATGACGTATCTCTCTAATAGTGGTTTAAAAAATATATCTGAAGAAAGAAAACAACATTATCTGAAGTTCATGTGGTAGATAGTGTGTGTATAAGTTAGAAGGAACAGGGAGATAAGATCATTTCTCTTTACTCTCAGTGCCTGTTGCCATTCTCGGTCAGCATGGATCTTCATTCCAACCTTGCAGGACAAAACAGACTTGCTCCAGGAAAATTTTTCTCGGGGCTCTTCTCCTACCTCGAGCCACCCCTTTGTATTACTCTGTAGGCAATTTTCGTTCAGAGGCTATAAGAAGGTAAAGAATATATAGTTTAGGATCTGCCTGGATGGATATTGTTTCATGAAAAGTTGGTTGATTGCTTATAAGCTTTCCCCCCTGTTTTTTTGCTTATTTTCTTCTAGGCATGATGGTAATGTTTACTAAAATTAAAACTATAGCTAGGAAGAAGAGTTGGCCTTAAGTTAAATCCTGGTGTAGGAGTATTTTAGTGCTGAATGACATCAGCAAAGATAAGCAGTAGTTGCTTGAGAGGCAACAAACTGTGACCTAGTTTCTTTATATGTAAAGTAAGCCATTAGGATAAAATCATCTCAAAAGCTAAAATGCCCAAGATTCTTTACAAGGAAGAAGAACTGAAGAGGAAACAAATCAAAAGAAAATAAAATAGAAAATGAAAATGATGTTTTCCACCATTCCTTAAAATTATCTCATCCTTTTGGTTTTCATGAAACCATTTTTTCACTTTTTTCTCTTGCCTTCCTGGCCTCTTCTCTGATCTCTTTGATCAACTCTCTCACTGTCTTTTCTTCTCATCTTGGTGTTTCTCAGGATTCTGACTTCAGTCTTCTCTCTTGGCATATTCTCCTTATCATCCTTGTTTAGATAAAAACAAAACACTTTTTTTTGTGTGTGTGATGATTACCAAGTAGACATCAGTCTACTTACTTCATTTGGGCCCAGGAGGTAAAGAATCCTTCATGATCTACTGCTGAATCATCCATTTTCTCTGTTTTTCAAGGGTCGTAAGAGTGAGGCTGAAAAGTTCTTCTTGAAGGCTATTGAGCTGGATCCCACCAAAGGAAACTGTTACATGCATTATGGTGAGTGGTTGATAGTTTTTTTCCATGTCCTCCCCCCCTCCCCATTTACCGTTAATGTTGATATGAGATTTAGGATTTGCTGGCAAAGAACATTTTGAGAGGGCATAGACTTCACTGTTACAGATTGAGCCTCATGGTGTAGTCCTAGTTTTTCATTCAAAGCAGGCATGTTATAGAGGGCTATGCATTATATTTTCCATTAATAATTTTCGTAGGACTTCAATGGGGAGAGGCATTTTCACAGTTGTTTCTTTCAAGTCCAGTGTGAAGGGCAAATAAGGTCTCATCAGGAAAGCATCTTGCTCCTTGCCTGATGCATGGTATATAACCAGAATATTAGCTCTCTTATATTTGTGAATGATAATATATTGTTCCTTGAGTATATCATTTTGAAGTTTCAGAGGTTTAAATTTTGACCACAAAATCTTGCTTTCTTGCTTTCTGGAACATATAAATGTACCCCAGCCTCTAGATACCTGAGATTTGGGTCAAGGATAAACCATAAATGGTATAAAAGATGTCTTTCTCATGCAGTTCAGTCTTTGCCTTAATCAGTACAGAATGGACTTATATAACAACTCTGTCACACTCCACTCTATCATTAGGAGTGAGTCATGTGTTAAGTGAGGTGAAGTATATAGCTGGTTTGGTGTTGGGTAAGATGTACTTATTTCTACCAGATTTGTAGTTGGAATGGCTTTCAAGGAACCGAAAGACATTCACTTTTGCTGATCCTTTGGGGGAAAAAAATGATTTTTTAACCACTCTTGGCGTTGATGTGTTATTATCAAGTAGTAAGCTGAAAGATGGGTGGTGATTAAATCTTGAGGAAAAAAACCCTAATATCCTTCTTCTTAAAGTTAATTCTTTCTTCCATTTTACAAATAGTAAAAATAAATCAGTGACAGGCTCTGAGTGTAGAAAAATGGAAATAATAGAATGGAGGATACACTTAACCAACCACAAGTCCATTTGCTTATTTACATTTTGCATATATGTTTATAAACTTAGGGTCGTGATGCTTTATCTTACCAGCATAACACAGCATGTAATTCCACATGGGTTATTGCATAACCACTCCTGATTTTGTTTCACGATGCAGTGTTATTGCCATGTTAAGTTGGCAGTCAACTAATTTAAGTTTGCTGCAGAATATATTTTATTTTTACAGGATTTCTCATATGAAGTATTTTAAATTAGACTTTCTCATGCATACTATTTTGGGTACCCCTACTGTGCATTAAAGTAGGTCCATGATTATTTTCCCTGAGTGTTAAAGAATCTCTTCTTATTGCAACTTTTGAAGTAGAATTTTTTTCCCCTATCTTGCTTTCTGCATTTCCTTTACCTCAAACTAATTCTACTTAACCTTCTAATCTTATTTCTATAATTTTGTTACATGCTTTAGATATTTCACAATCAATTCCTTTAAATTTCATATTGGCTTCATTTGAATTGCAAGGGGAAAAAAATCACTGTTGTGTTCATTTTAAGAGTTTGCCCCCTTATTATTCTGACTTGTCTGTCTTTACCTATTTCTCTTTTTAATTTATTATTGTTTTTATATTACATCCTCCTGAATTTTTTTTTTTTTTTTTGTTTTCAGTGTTGGTGGTAGGGAGTAGTTCTCCCATGAGAAGATTTTGGATTTAGTTTTAACAGAAAATGCAACAAATTCCTTATTGTCTAGGTTACATGAAAGACAGTGATGATAACACACATCTGTAAATATATGTATTAAAACTGATTCTTCTTAACACTCCTGGATTATTTAAAAAATTTTAGCACACATACATTGTTAGAAGTACATGTATTTTCTATGGGAGGAATGACTGCATAATTCAATATAATTTGATGAAATCGTTTCAGTACTTTTCCCCACGCTGGAATGGGAAATAAAAAGGACTCAGGCTGAAGCATCAAAAAGTGGTAGTTAAGGCAAAATAATCTACAAATGGACAGAAAGCCCATACGGAGTGCTTGATACGCCTGTCTCACTGTGCTCATGTTATAAAAAATGTACATTTCATTTGAGGGAAATCTACTTCAAATGACTGAATTTTAAAACTGGAAAGTTGTTTTCAATGGTTTAATATAATGTGTTTAACAGAATCTGTTGTACAAATAAGTTGACTGAAGCCTAGAGAAATGGCGTCGGCTTGCCTAAGTTAGTTGAAGTAAACTAACTTTTGGGTCCCTTGATAACCACCAGTGCCTTTTCTTCTCTTATGTATGCTCCATTTCTTTCACAACATTGGGAGACATACAACCAGATGTGCGGGTGGGTAAGTAGGCCGATATTTTTGATTAGTAGGTCATTCTATGCAATTTTAGAGTGCCAAATTCCTATAAATCATAACTTAGCTTAAAATGTTTAGGGAAGGATTTTTATTAATTTTAATGTGTATAAGATGTGTCTAATGGTAGAAGGTACTGTTTCTTTTTCAGAAAGTGAGTAGGGCTATGTAAGAAATAAATAGGGTGATGTCATTTTTAGAAGGTGATGTGGTGGGAAGTGGGGTGCTTCTTGAAAGCAAGCAGGCAAGTAAAACATTTGTGAAGAGGTGATATTTGAAATCTTAGAAGTGTGAACCAGCTCTTTGAAGAGCCAGGTAACAGCATTTCAGACAAGTAACAAAGTTCAAAGTCGTAGGCAAGAGCAAGCTTGTATTCACAGTAGAGAAGGAAGGCTAATGTGACTGGATTATATTAAACCAGATGGGAAGGTGGGAGGACAAGGCTTAGCTCTGTCGACCAAGCTAAGGAGTTAGCATTTTCTTCCTAGGGAAAAAGAAGGGACCCTGAGGAGAAGACAGGATTAGGGGAAGGTGGAGGGGAACTCTATTGCTATGTTTTAGGCAAAGAAGATAGTTTGGACTTGGCAGTAGTTGTGGGAATGTTAATATATTGAAATTATACACTTACCTTCTTTAGGAAATTCTAAGATAATTGAGAATGGAGAGTCCCTGTTTTCCATTTTTACACCATCAATATCTAGCATATTGCCCTACTCACAGTAATGTGTAATAAATGTCAATTGAGCTCAGTTAGAGGTAGTCTCCATTTTAATTGGATATGGATTCCAAAACGGACTGAAAGTTTGTTCCATTAGCATTTTTATTACTTCTTGTACTGAGAACGTACATACTATGATTTCTCTGTCAACTTACTGGTTATGGATATTCTTAGGATATTTATACCCACAGATTGAATGAATAATACTTTCTCAGCTTAAAAATAAATGTTTAAATGAAATATACATGTTATTTTGTGTCTTTTTATAAAATGCTTTTGCAAACGCCCATGAAAATGCCAGCATGGGTGAATTTTGTACTATTGGAGATTCACTCTCCTGGGTGATTATGTGTTTGTGATTTGCTTGTTAATGATACAAGTGACTTTGAAAATACTATGCAGTTGGGACTAGACAGAGTGAAGTACAGGAATTTATATTGGCTGCAATGGCCATTAGAAGGCAGTGTTTAAAAATATTCTCAGTTATTTGCATTTTTAATCCACTAGTTTTGTGTTTTGGGGAAGGGATTGCATTGCAGACTGTCTTTTCTGCTTCAGGTTGGCTTGCCACAAAGAAAGCTAGACAGGTTTGTAAAACTGGTTCAGTAAGTTTGTCAAATGTAGGGCCCTCTAAGGGGCACCTGAGTCATTCAGTCGATTAAGCATTTGACTTTTGATTTCGGCTCAGGTTATGATCTCTCAAACCATGAGATCAAGCCCTGTGATGGGCTCTGTGCTGACAGCGTGGAGCCTGCTTGTGATTCTCTCTCTGCCTCTCTGTCTGCTCCTCCCCCTACTCGTGGGTGTGTATGTGAATGCCTGTGCATGTGCACACGTGCTCTCCAAATAAATAAAAATAAGTTTAAAAAAAATGTAGAGCTCTCTGGTCCCTGTAGTCTCTGGGATGAAGATTCCTTATCTGTAAAGTGTGAACGAGTTGATGTGGGCTTTCAAAATGTGTTTCAGTGCTAGGATTTCATGTTGTTGCTAATATATACTCAATTTCTCACTAATCGTTCATCAAAACTTTTAAGGAATGTATAGAAAATATGTTTCAAACTATGGTGTCAGTAATAGTATAATGTTACATTCATAATGTCATCAAGCTTATAGTGTACCCCATGTCCATATGAAACAAATCATCTGAAGGCTTTATGGAAGGTAGTTTATAAATGTCAAAGATGAGGATTTGGTGGCTTACTGTCTCATGTGGGCCTGTAATTCATGGAATTCTCCATGGATTTCCCTATGGCTCCAATGGAAAGTTTCTGCCAAAAAAAATAAAAGTTAAGACAAGAGGTCTCTGTCTCTGTCTCTGTCTCTGTCTTTTTTTTTTACAAATTACTAGAAAAACCATTTTGTCAAAAAGATATATTGTAATTTTTCTTTATGTGCTTAGTAGTAAATTTTATGTAGATCGAAACAAATTAAATCAAAATGCATTTATTATGAGATACCTACTATGTATACATCTGGGTAGATGGAAATTCATTAAATATTAAGGACATAAAAAAGGCATAAAGGCATAAAAAGTGAAAAGGAAGCAGAGCATGATAAATGCTATTGGAAGTACTCTTTTATGTTGACCTTGGATGGTTTCTTCTTTTCTCAGCAACCTCTTGACCGTACACCTTTCCCCTCATTTTCTTCATTTCGGTTACTCTCTCTGGGTGAAGGTGTTCATTCCAAGAGTTCAGCTATGTAGTGATGAGTCCTGAACCTCTTAATCCAACTTAGTACTTACTAAGTTAGATGTAAGGAGACAACAGGGAGCTTGCAAACCGATGAGGGAGGCACACGTTGTAAAAATAATCATTTAATTATAATTACAATTGGTTTTATAAAGGAGATATAGTATAATAAAGGGGCCTCGATTTGGGAGGCTGGGGTGCAGGAGAACTGTGCCTGATGAGCTGACACATAGGCTATATTTGAATGAATAGTAGTTCACCAGAAAAAAAAAAATGGAGAAACAAGTGGATACTTTGGAGAATAATAAAGCAGAGAAAATATTTGAGGCAGAAGGCACAGCGTATGTCTGAAGAATAGGTCAAGGACAGAACTAGGACCATAGCTAGAAACTCTGCGAAGATACATTCTGGTTCCATAGAAGGAAGAACATCCAACTTAGGAGAGCTGCAGGGTTAGGAAATGAGTGCCCATTGAAGATTTTTCAACTGTAGATTTTTAAGGATGTTAGAGAGAATTCAAGCAATGGGAATGGAAAAGGACTGGTCCAGACAACTGTGAAATCATTTCTAATGTGGAGGAACAGTCATTTTGTTATTCTTCCTCTTGAACCCAAAGAGAAGTGTAGAATTTTTAAAACTGTAATTATCTAGGTTATTATTTGGCTCTACTATCAATTTTAGAATGCTGAAAATGTCTTATTACATTTATTCTGATTTTTTTGATTTTGTCTTAACTCCTATGAATTAGGAATAGATCTCAATGCCATTTGATTGAAATAATGGAAGTTCAGAATTTCCAAGTGACTCTCTGGATCCGAAATTTTCAACATACATAGTGGGAGAAGAACTTGAAAAGTCCAGAACTTTCTACAATTAAAATTCTAGTCTGTTTGTCTCTAGGATACTTTATATGCCCTTAAATTGCATTTTAAAAAGTAGATCCTTGTGGAAATTGTTAAAAAATTATATTTGATTTTTCATCAGTGAACACTATAAGAGAGGAAGTTGAAAATATGTGATAAGTCGAATTGGTAAGAGGTGTGTAGTTACTTTTTATTATCATAATTAAAGCTAGTCAGTAGGTGGCAGTTAGCTGAGGTTGAATGTGTTGTAACATTTTATTTTTAATCACTTCAGAAACTCCAAGAGTAGTTTTAAAAATTAAATAATGAACGAAATAATGGTGTTTCCTTGATTTAAAATGAAAATACATTTTTGGTGAGTCTGTGCAAAATTACATTGAGATAACGGTTATGTTTAATGCTTAAGACCAAAATATTTTGTTAAAATATCAGTGTCTCTTATTGCTCCAAGGACAGCACAGACAGTTCACAGGTATATAATTAGAATATGATGTTTCTAAATGTCATTCCAAACTACTTCGTTTCTTACCTCTGAATTTTTATTTTTAAATTTGTTATTACTACAATGTGTCTAATAGGTTAATATTATTTAATCTTCATACCTAGTGTGTATTTTATGTGAGGTATTTTTGAAAGCCTTTTGAAATTAAAACTAACCATGACTAAAATGGGAAAAACAGGGAAGGGATTCTCTAAGCTAATAAGCAAAGAATAAAGGAAAAATTAAAGGATTAATGTAAAAGGAAATACAGTAAAAGGACAAGCAGGTAAGTGATAAATAATTTCCATAAAAGCATAAGCTAAAACATCTGTCTACTTAAAACATGAGAAACTATAAAACTACAAGGGAAACAGAATATAAAGACCAAGGGATATGAACAAATAATTCCCCAAAGAGGAAATATAACAGATTTTAAAAGATAGGTAAACATAGAATTTCCTTAGAAATAAAGAAATTCAAATTCAAATAGCAGTAAATTCCCTTGTTACTCTAGCATTTATTCTCAATAATTCTCTTGATAATATATGTTAAGAAAATATTTTTTCTATGTTTATTAACAAAAGGTAGTAATTGGGCCATACCATTGCTATTTATTAGAGGCAAAAATAGGAAGGCATCTAAATGCCTGAAAAAGGGAAATGATTAAATAAGTTATTGCTATTCCCATTTGATGAAATATTTAATATCCTAAGTTAAACTTATAAAGAATATGTAACACAGACGACTGCCTATGTTACTGTACATGAAGAGTGATTAAATTTTGAAAAATAACCTCATCATTGGAAAAGCAAAGCAAACAAAACCAAAGAAGCAATTATAATAGATGTTTTAGCATTTTGGACTCTTGCAGCCATTTTTTTTGCAGGCTTAATATTTTCTATTTATATTTTCTTTAATGAGTACATTTATTATGAAGGAATATATATACTTGATAAAATGTGAAAGAACAAGTGTCTTAAACTATTATTCAGGTAGTTGGTAGAAAAGATAGCAGGAAAATTATTATAGTAAACAAATAATTTTCCAAAACTTATTTGACAGAACTCAACATGTAGAATTTCAGATGTAAAAATTAAATGAGATAGGAATAAAAAGAGAAAGGCATCTTGCCTGAAATCTCTACTAAGTACCACATTTCTGTGATGAATTCATCAAATATAATAATAACATAAGCATTTACTTAGGGCTTTTGTGTCCTGAGAAATTCTTGTGGAATTCTCATTTAATCCCCACAAAAGCCAGATGGGGAGATTGCTTGACTGTCTCCATTTTACAGAAGAGGAAAGTGAAGTCATGAAGCTGTAAGATAAATTACCCAATTGGGGCGCCTGGGTGGCGCAGTTGGTTAAGCATCCGACTTCAGCCAGGTCACGATCTCGCGGTCCGTGAGTTCGAGCCCCGCGTCAGGCTGTGGGCTGATGGCTCAGAGCCTGGAGCCTGTTTCCGATTCTGTGTCTCCCTCTCTCTTTGCCCCTCCCCCGTTCATGCTCTGTCTCTCTCTGTCCCCCCAAAAAATAAATAAATGTTGAAAAATAAATAAATAAATAAAAATAAATAAATAAATAAATAAAAATTACCCAAAACTTCAGTGCCAGTTAATAGTAGAGGCAGCATTTGAACCAAGGGACCCTGACTACACTGTCTATGTCAACAGAGGACATGAACAGGTATATTTTCCATCCACAGATGCTCTATTGGTAGGTTTATTGATACATGAAATATATATCAAATACACTGAAAGTTGGGACTCACCCCCCCCCCTTTTTTTTCCCATCCCCTTGGGTTTTAGGTTTTCAAAATATGGATTTGGGGAGGGCACAAACATTTGGACCATTGCACCCACCACATTTCCTTATTAACTCTAAAAACAAAAAGAATACTATTGTTATAAAACATGGGAGGATTAAGACGTTTCACAGTATTAAAACGATTAAATCAATTCAAGTAATATGGTATGACCTGACACCAGGGTTTTGAGAATTTCCACGAAGAAAAGTATTTGGTGTCATGCTGGGCACATCTGTGCTCATTAATGCTAGTGCTATTATTGAAGCTCAGTGTTCAACAGTTATGTCTTTGCACCAATGCTGGGTGTTTTTATGTACCTTTTGTTGTTTCAGCAATCTAACACTGTGTAGAAATCATATCCTCTCTATTTTACATCTGTGGGATTTAAGGTATCAGGAGTATACGTGGCAGCATTTAAAGGCCCTATGCCTAGCTGGTTGGCAGAGCAAGGATTTGAACCTCCTTTCACTCTAAAGCCTAGGATATGTTTATGGTTTGCCTTGCGCTTTCAACTGTACGCACTAAATGTGAGCCTGGTGAGTCCTCAGTGGTGACAAAGACCCAGAATGCTGAGATTTTGGAGCACTGCTTGGGGGAGAAACACAGGCATGGAGCTCTCATAATCATGTACTTCAAGGCTGTAGGAAGGAAGGGCAGCTTGAAGTCATCAAGGCAGGGACAGAGCCTGAAAGGTACAGAGAGAGAAAAGAGCTCATGTAAAGAGGAAAGAAAAGGAAAGATAGGAGGCAGGGCACCAGATGTCACCCCACACAGTGGTACTGACATGATCTCATTTACTCTCCCTGATAACACAGCAAGGATATTCCTGTGTGTGAAGTGAGGAAACTGTGGCTGAAAATCAAAGAATCATGAAAGTAACCCTAGTGGCCTTGCTCCAGAGGTTCCCGTACTGGCTGCAGTGCCTCACATAACAAAGATGGTCAGTCAGTATTTTTGCAGTAAAAGGATGACTGCCGAAGGACGGATTGGCCTTTAGGTAGTTTTGCTCTTTCCTTTCCTCATCTCTGCTTCCATTTTTTGCATGGGAATAGAGTCCACTTTGCTTTAAATTGTAACTAGGTGATGCTTTGTTAAGAAAAAGGTACAGTTAAGTTCTGCCTCTGTTCATTGGGGCTGCTGTAACAGCACAACATAAACTGGGTGGTTTATGAACAAGAGAAATTTGTTTCTCACAGTTCTGGAGGCTGCAAGTCCAAGATCATGGTGTATGCAGATTCAGTGTCTGGGGAGGCCTATTTCCTCATTGACAGCCTTCTCACTGTGCCCTCACATGATGGAAGGGGCAAGGTAACTCTCCGGGGTCTCTTTTATGAAGAGGCTAGTCCCATTCATGAAGGCTCCAGGATTTCAACATATCAACTTGTGGGTGGAGAGAGTAGAGGTACAAACACTCAGACCACAGCAACAATTTATATATGCATATTGTTTTGAATCTGTCTTTGTATGGGACTCAAGAAGCCACAAAAGCAAGGTGATAAGAACTGAGTTAAGCTTCAGATTAGGGATAGGGGGGTGTAATGGAGTTTGGAACGTGGCTCTCCCAGCCCCTCTGTTAATTGCTCCTTCAACATGGTCTACCTTTTGCTAGCTTCTCTGTTCCTCAATTTCTTAATCTAGAGATGATTGCTACTGCCTCACCTTGTGAGGATTTATTGACAATTCTGTAAAATAACTAGCCTGTCGTATGTGCTCAGTTGTCACAATGACCATTTATTATTTTAAAATGGAATAGGACTCATACCGATACCTTGGAGAATGAATGAATCCTATAGAAAAAATTTTGGATAAGGTATATAAAAAAGAGACAGAGATCAGGGGGAAAGGGGACGATAAAAATCTAGATACGCAGAAAAAGAGGACTCTGTATCCATCAACATGAAGACAGAAAGAGAGAACAGAAAAGACATAATTGCTTGCAAGAAGAATGAGTATTATAGGTAACAAGTAATTGGGAACAGAGTGAGAGAACGAGCAAGGAAGGCAGAGAGGGAAAAAGAGAGATACTGGTTTTCCAGCCTTAGCTATTTGGATTTGGTGATGGAATGCACTTTGAGATTCTTGTTTATGTTCTGCCTTTCACTTAATTGAAGACAGTTGTTCCCGAAGTTTGCTACCCTGCCATTAACTCTTCTGTGCCTCAGTGACACATCTGTGAAGGAACCCCTCAGAAGAGTCCATTGAGATGGTGTTGGAGGGCAATAAGGAGACTCAGAGCTCTTCCTAGGAAAAGGGTATAAGCATTTGGCTCTGGGAGCCACCCCTCTCCATTCTCATTGCCATCGTAAATTAGTCTCAGAGGCACACTCCCTTCCTTACTGACTTCCTCTGTGTTTGAGACCTTATGTCTACCTCATTTCTTTCCTTACAACTCCCTTGTCTAGCAAATGACACTACTCACCTGTATACTTTGATTAGGTCACACTCTTCATCTAGTTATATCTTTCCCTTCATCTTTAGGTGGTAAAACTCCTCAGATTGTTTAAAGCCCAGTGTGAGCTTGTTTTCCTTCATACAGTGCATTGGTTTATATTAAATATATATATTATTTACACTTATAGTGGGTTGTGAGGTTTCTCCCTCCCTGTCCCTCCTCCCACTCCTTCTTTCTCTGACATCTTTTTACTTTCTCCCCAGTCTCACTTCTTCTCTTCCTCGCCTCCTTCTACTTCTCACTCTTTATCTGACAGTCTTCATAACTTCCTCAATATTTCTCTGGCATTTCGTAACCCTCTGGAAAGAGGCAGGGGAGAAATAAATGTAATAAAGCATCCCGAGCCTTCCTGACCTCCTTTCTACTTGAGCACAGAGCCTTGGCCTGCTGTTCCTCTAATCTCCTTTGCACCAGACACCTTCCTTGCCACCTGTCCAATTCAGGGCAAATTTTTGGTCTCGTGTTCATACAGGGACAAATAGGGGACTTCCCAACCTCAAAGTGACCACTCCAGATTGATCTCCTGGGTATCCCTTTCCTCACTCACCTGGTCCACCTGTTTTCTCGGCCAGTAACCACCACACATTTATCACGTTGGGTTTGTCTCAGTAAACCAGAGCTGTTATTAAATCAGGCTTCCAAGAGTGCAAAAACACAAAGCAACAAAACTAATAGAAGGGAAGGGGAGAGAGACTGGTTTTAAAGATTAAGAGCAGGGACACTTGGCTGGCTTAGTTGATAGAGCATGTGATTCTCTTGATCTCGGGGTCATGAGTTCAAGGCTCACATTGGGCATAGAGATTACTTAAAAAAAAAAAAAAAAAGTAAGAGCATACCTGAAATGCAAGGGATGCTCAGAAAGAGAGACACTCAGCAACCCTTCCTTCAGAGAAGCAAAAGGGAAGGTTCCCCTCCATATTTTTAATTCTTCCAAGTCTAATTAGCATACATTAAAACCTCTCGTTAGCAGCATCTTCTTTGGACAGCCAGTCTAACTCCTGAGCATTGCATTACCCCCTACCCTATCTTATCAGGTGTTTGTTACTCACCTTCCTGAATAGAAACATTTTGGGCTTGCTACAGTTCCACTTTACCTGCCTGGCTTGTTGCCATAAGACATCAACAAAATCAGCCCAAATATATCTACCATCTTCCAGGGTTTTCCCCTGCTTCAGTCTGCTGAATCTTTAAAAAAAGATTAGATGCTTCTGGATATTGATAATGTTCTTTTTCATGATCTGGCTAATAATTATATGACCATAGCCACTTTGTGAAAATTCCAAGTGATACCCTTACTTGTCCCCTTTGTGTATATTCAACTTTGATTATAAGTTGAACAAAAACCAAGTGTTTACACCATCCAGACACAATGCACTTAGCTTGTGATACCTTACGTCTCCTCAAATTTACATCTCTTTTGCACTTAAAATATCTCCATAATCTCCTCTTTCCTCTACTAAATTGGAACTGTTTCACGGATAAATGTTGCATTTATCTTCCCCCTTCTCTACTGCCAGTATCACCATATCTTATGTGTATTAGGCACGATATATGTTTCTTGGATTGGATACATTAACCCATTGTTTCTTCTTCTTTTCCCAGACTACTGAATTTATTCCAAAGTACAATGGGGTATAATAGATTTTAGTCAAATTGCATTAGTTTGAACTGTTGTGGAATTAGTATATCTTTGAAGGTATAATTGATGTCTGGGTTATTTGCCATGTTCTAAGAGAAATTCGGAGATCTAAAACCAGGGCTGCCATGTTGCTTATATTCATAGAGACCTCACTGTGAATAGCAACCTTGGAAATTTTGCAGTACACAGCATGTATGGCCATTTAGTGCAGCCCTGCCTAAAATCACTCTTAAGGTGAGAGGATATGAATAGACAAGTGCCTGGTGACCTATGCTGGCTGGACTCTAGCTTACACTTGCAGATGACAAAAAGTAGCCACATGGGGACATAGGTAATTCATTCCTGTTACTGAATGTGTATTTATTAAATCCCCACAGTGTGCCAGGAAGTAAGAGAGTGAGTCACTCTGATATCTGGAGAAAGAGCTCTCTAGGTGGAGGGAATGGCAAATAAAGACTCTGAAGCAGGAGTCTTTGTTTCTCCAGTGTGTTAGACAAACAACAAGAGGCCAGTGTACTTTGAATAAGTGACCAAGAGGGAGAGGAGAAGGAGACAAAGGAGATGAGGTCAGAGAATGGGTGGAGGAACTCCCTCCTGACTGTATCAGGCAGTGTAGTCCAAGATAAGGGACATTACATTTCCCTAAGTCACCTGTAGAATGATGGTCTTTGACTCCCGTTTTAATAGGATCATTCTGACTGCTGTGTACCCTTTAGGGTCAAGGGCAGCAGTATGGAGACTGGTCAGGAGGTAATTGCTGCAATCCAGAGTGACATGATGGCTTGAGACAAGGTGGTAGTGGTAGAAGTCAGACAATTCTGGATCTATTTAGATATCTGATGTCCTCTGCCAAGGGGAACTATTTAATGAGAATGTTAAGTTAACGGTGTTATTTTATAAATAAGATTTTCATTTGCCTTTGAACATTTTTTAAAGCTACATACGAATGATTTTTCCCAAAGAGAATTGTATTAGCATGACACCTATTACAGATTGTTTTAGCTCTTTAATTTAGTTACATTGATCAGAAGAGTGACTTTTTCATATATTTTAGTAAAAAATGCCAATCCCAATTAATCTAGGGAGTTTATTTGCAGAATTTTTACAAAGCAGTATTTGAGCCTTAGGCTTAAGGCCAACTTATATTGTGGATTTCTAACTTTCAGGCAGTTTTCTAAAGCCAGGAATTAATGAAGGCTTGATCGTCACCAGTTTGTCTTATTGAAACATTGATAAAAATCTATCAAGTTGTTTAAAGGGGTCAGTTAGAGAATTATCCAGAAAGGAAATGGTATAACTGTAATGCAGAAGCACTTGAATCTAGAACTGTCAACTGCTTTTTCCCTCTGCTTTTTTTAGCCTTTGGGGAGACTTCAACTTTTTGTGTCTGGACCTCTAGAGAATGCTTTCTCTTTAAATACCCTTTTCTGTATTTCCCTACTCAGATTACTTTCTTTCATTGTAATTTCTCATCTTGTTTTTGCCTTTGTTATTCCTTTGATTGAAGACAATTAAATAAGATGATGATAATTAACTTGGGTAAGACAAATTATAAACCAAAGAAATAATGATAAAGCATGGTAGTACAATACATACATAAGAACAAAATATATTTTACTTAAGATTTTCATAGTTTATTTGAAATTCAGCTCAGTTATCAAACACAAAGGATGTGCTTGTTTACTATATGTGAAAGAGAAGTGATTTCTCATAACTATTCTACGTATGAAGGATAAAATTCTTAAATCTCCTTATTTTAAGAGTTTGAAAGAGTAAACTTGTATTTACTGCATATATCTTATTGATATAGATGTATCTTTCTATCTACACGTGTATGTGTAACCTGGCCATTATTTTTTGTAATATAGGGAAGAATACATGTAGTTGATTGACCAAAAAAACCTCAATCTAACTGGTGACTAATCCAGACAGAACATCCAGATTATGGTACAAAATGTTTATTTTGTTGTTCCTATCAGACACTGGTTCTCAAACTATGGACAGTGGAATAGCAGCATCAATAGGTACTAGTAAAAAATTAAAGTCATATTTATTACTCCCTTGTTGAATGAATTTGTTAGAGGAATGAATATACAATGGGGAAAAGTCTCTTCAACAAATGGCATTGGGAAAACTGGACGGCTACATGCAAAAGAATGAAACTGGACCACTTTCTTTCACCATACACAAAAATAAACTCAAAGTGGTAAAAGATCTAAGACCTTCAAGTAAAAGATCTGAAACCATCAAAATCCTAGAAAAGCCCATGGGCAGTAATTCTCTGACTTCAGTGATTCAGAGAACACTCTAGAAAAGACAGTGTTTTTCTAGATATGTCTCCTGAGGCAAGGGAAATAAAAGCAAAAATAAGCTATTGGAACTACATCAAAATAAAAAACTTATGCACAACAAAGGAAACAGTCAACAAAACTAAAAGGCAACCTACTGAACATGAGAAGATATTTGCAAATGACATATTCAATAAAGGGTTAGTGTCCAAAATATATAAAAAATTGATACAACTCAAAGGCCAAAAACCAAATAGTCCAATTAAAAATGGGCAGAAGACATGAATAGACATTTCTCCAAGGAAGATATCCAGATGGCCAAGAAACAAATGAAAAGATGTTCAACATCACTTATTATCATGGAAGTGAAAATCAGAACTTCAATGAGATACCACCTCACACCTTAGAATGGCTAAAATCAACAACCCAAGAGACAACAGGTGTTGGCAAGTGTCTGGTGGGAACAATAATATATAAAGCTGCTGGAAGAGTGAGTTGAGGCAAAGTCTTCCAGAAGGAGTAAGAGCAAATTTTGTTCCTCATTATTCCCCCAATGACTTATCAATATAGGCTTTTTGGATAGCTATTAAAAAGAAAGCTAGGGGCACCTGGGTGGCTCAGTCAGCTAAGCGGCTGACTCTTGATTTCAGCTTGATCTCATGGTTTGTGGGATCGAGTCTCTTTCTGCCCCATCCCTGTTCACACACTGTTTCTCTCAAAATTAAATAAATAAACTTTCAAATTTTAAAAAAGAAGAAGAAACCTAGTGTGTCTTTATTTCCCTATTTATGTTGGTTCTCTGTATTTAAAATGCTTATTGCTCTTTTCCCCATCAATTTTGGGCTATATTTCAAACAAACAATCATTGTATAAGATAACAGAATAATAATTCACTTTCAACCTCGATTCTCATTTTCAAGTTCAGTTTAAAAACAGACACCAAATGGTCCACACTGCATAATATTTTATGCCTTTATCATAGCAGAACACTAATGCTGGGATATTGAGATATATGGTCCGTCGAGAACAGAAAGGGGGGAAGTATGCAAATATCTAATATGCTGCGGTATTGTTTTTCTGAATGTTAATATGATGAATGAATTCTGCTGTTAAAAATGATCATATAGGGATTTTTTTTCTGTTACTGTTTAGTAAAAATTACACGTTTCATGTGGTTTGGGGACCTTGCAAAGTGTGTAAATTGCATTTTGCATGGCAAAGCTGACATAAAGCAAAAGAAATGTTTTAAAATTATGATAAAAATTGTGTATTTAATTTTATACAGCTAGTTAATGTTATCCTTTTTTGTTGTTGTTGAACATTAAAGATATGTTTGGCTCCCTCCCTCTCCAACTTTTTTTTTCCTTCCCCTCCCCCCATAGTCTTCTGTTAAGTTTCTCAGGATCCACATAAAACTGAGAGCAAACTGAGGGTTGATGGAGGGTAGGAGGGAGGGGAGGGGGGGTGATGGGTATTGAGGAGGGCACCTGTTGGGATGAGCACTGGGTGTTGTATGGAAACCAATCTGACAATAAATTTCATATTAAAAAATAAAAATAAAAAAATAAAACTGTGAAAAAAGAAAGAAAGAAAGAAAGAAAGAAAGAAAGAAAGAAAGAAAGAAAGAAAGAGAAAGAAAAAGAAAGAAAAAGAAAGAGAGATAGATGTGTTTGGCACTGACAGAGCTTGAAAGGCTTTGCCCTTGGGACTTTGCATCTAAACTGACCTCTTAAACCACCAGTATCATTATCTGCATCACACAAGCTTCTTGCCATTGTCCTCTGTTTCTGTGTGGATAGTGTAGGTATCATGTCCCTCTTTTCTCTCTTTTTCTCTTCGTTTTCCTTTATATAGTTTTTTCTTTTCGGACCAGAGCTAGTGTATCTTATCTTCTTTACCCTGTATAGTCTGGAGTAATTAATTTTACTAAATAACCTTCATTATTCAGTTAATTGTTGTATTTTCCTAACTATTAATACAGAATACATTTCAGAGTTAATAGCTGTCTGGAAAGGGAAAAGAACAATTAATAAATCCCTACATTATCCTTTGTTTAAATATCACATAGTAATTAACATATTTGTTAATGCATTTACTTGGATGAACATTACTTTTTGAAGGCAGGTGGCAATTAATATTATGTGTTAATTTGAAAAGCCTATAATAAGGGGTGCCTGGGTGGCTCAGTTGGTTAAGCATCTGACTCTTGATCTTGCTCAGGTTGTGATCTCAGGGTGTGTAGGATCCAGCCCTGTGTCAGACTCTGTGCTGACAGCAAGGAGCCTGCTTGGGATTTTCTCTCTCTCCCTCTCTGCCCCTTCCCACTCATGTTTCTCTTTCTCTCTGTCTTTGTCTCTGTGTCTGTCTCTCTCTCTCTCAAATAAATAAATATTTTTAAAAAACATTAAAAAGGAAAAAGGAAAAAAATACACACCTATAATAATAACTGAAGAATGGGTTTAGCCTGGTATCCTCTACTAAGACATAAATGATGAGATATTAATAATTTTCAGGATGCCATAGAGTATCTTATTCTTATTTTGCTGTTTTTAAACAGCATATACTTTCAGTTGAACCTCATATCAACACATTTATAGTTAGTATACACACAAATTTCGTAAGTATTGTGTTCTTCTATTTATAAATGTAACTGCAGTTGGCCCTTGAACAGCATGGGGGTTAGGGGCACTGATCACTGCACAGTTGCAAATCTGTGTATAACTCTTGACTCCCCCAAAACTTAACTACTAATAGCCTACTGTTGACTAGAAGCCTTACTGATAACACAGACTGTTAACACCTATTTGGTATGTTATATATATCATATACTGTATTTTTAGAATAGAGTAATTAAGCTAGAGAAAAAAAGTTGAAATCATAAGGAAGGGAAAATACATTTCTAGTAGTGTACTGTATTTGTCAAAAAACAAAGCAAAAACACAACTACGTATAAGTGGACCCATGTAGTTCAAACCTGTGTATTCAAGGGTTAAATGCATTTATAAATCTGTGTCCTTAATAATCTTCTGACCTAACAATTATGTTTATTTTGAGGCATGAGAAAGGCATAGTATTAGGTGACAAACTAAGAGAGTAATGTACAACTTTTAGTAGAAATACCTGAGAGATGTCTAAGTTCTGGTCTTAAAACTTTGTCACTGCATTTTAATAAGTAGGCTCGAAACCATAGGTTTATCTTTACTTACCATTTCTTACCAATTTAAGTTTAGAAATGCTTAAATACAAGCAATATCTGTAGCTTATTATAAATTCTTAAAACAGAAAATGTCCTCTTGTATCTTAAGACCAGTCCTTTTGGGTTAGAAGACTGTTATGCATTGCTTTGGTTTTCTTTTGAAAGGGCCAAACTTTGTCAGATAGGGCCAAACTTCATTACTTGTGCTGTTAATAAATCTCCAGCTATAAAGGAAAAAATCAAAAAGTCAGCCTATTCTCTCTGCTTGCCTATTTACATCCTTAAAATTAGACCCAATTCTTCTTCTTTTTTTTTTGTCCTTAGAATATGTTTCTGGGATAGTACCCTATATCAATTCTTGAGGTATAGTTTCAAAGAATAGTATGGCTCTATCTGCAATAATTCTAACCTTACAAAGCATACCTGAAAGTAATCTCAAAAATGTGAACTTATTATTTATTCCATGTTTAGTAATCAATCTAATTAATAGTGAGTAAATGCTAAATGGACCTTTGTATGTTCCTTCAATAATTGTAGTGCTGCTTGAATATAAGAAATGAATATATCTCAATATAAATAGCCTTGTTTGCACATATGCATAAGAGACAGTAGCTGTTTTAAAGGACTAATAATTAAAATAAATTTAATTCTTTTTTGTAATATATCTTTAAACGTATTCATTTTATTTCTTGGTTCGATAGTCTATACACGTTTTTTTTTTTTTTTAAGGACAAGAGAAGACCCAACTCTATTAATGTACCAGAAGGGTGCATTGGGATGTCCTGCAATGAAGGGAAAGGCATATAAAATATAACCAAGTGAAGAGATATAGATGTTCAGCATACATAAACCTTAGCTTCAGATCATGTTTACCGCTATTTTTATATTTTCCTCTGTAGCAGCTTTAATGGCTTCACAGGATTAGATTTGTATTTTCCAAGTTGAAGCTCACTTGCTTTTATACTTTACAGGTCAGTTTCTTCTGGAAGAAGCTCGCCTCATAGAAGCAGCTGAGATGGCAAAAAAAGCAGCTGAATTGGACAGCACAGAGTTCGATGTGGTCTTCAGTGCTGCCCACATGCTCAGGTTTGTTTTGCTACTATACCTTAGAAGACCAACTTTGTGGCTTTGGGAAGGCAATTAGGTATACTGATTCACCTGTCATACCGCCTTATTCCACATTCTTGAAGTGAATTGTGCTTTTTACCATGCTAAAATCAGTCAGGTGTATTGTATTCATTAAAGTCCACGTGCACAGTATATGTAGGGCATATAAGCATTCAGAACTCTGAAAAATATTGAGACCCCTTTTCCCATGAAAAGGGAAATTCACGTTCCCTTGTGATTCCCTTCACACTCCCTTCCACATTCCCATGAATGTGGCATGTGAATTTATTTTATTATGTTTGGTGGTGGAGAGGATTGTCAAATACAAATATACCTAAGGCTTATCAAAGTCTCAAAATGGCCCTGAAACAATATATCTTTGTAGACCTTTTAATACTTCTATTTTCAGAAAGATATCATAAAGGATAATTATAATATTAGCAAAGCAATTAAAAGGCAGATCAACAATTTTTGTTGTGAATATAAAAAGAATGTTTAATGCATCCATAAGTGGTGTTTTAGGTTAAAGGAAATTGATTTTAAGAAACTCAAATGATTTATACAGTTTTTTAAAAAGCAGTATTTGTTCTATTAGCAATATGAATACCCCTTCTCCCACAATTTCACTTAATTAAATACTACCTGAATTTCACTTAATTAAATCTCTATCTAAATGCTTCATTAGCTGACATTCACACTATGGGCTCTGCTTGGTTCTAAGGATAGGTTTATAATCATGTAGATTACTCTCTTACAAGAGAAGAAAAATACCAAAGGAATTCCTTCACATTTGGATGACTTTAAAACATGGCATTTCAAGAAAAGTAGTTTTGCTTAGTTTTTATTTTGAGATCATTATAGATTTATATACAGTTGTAAGAAATAATATAGAGATCCCCTGTACCATTTATCCAGTTTCCCCAATGGTAATATCATAAAATGATAGTATAATATCAAATGCAGGAAATTGACATTGATACACTCCACTGATCTTACTGAGTTTCTCTAGTTATACTTGTATCCCTGTGTGTATGTGTATGTATGTATGTGTGTGTGTGTGTGTGTGTGTGTGTGTGTATTTATTTATTTCTGTGCCTTTTTTTTATCACATGTGTACAGGCTTGTGTATCCATCATCATAGTCAAAGTACAGACTATTTCCAATACCTCAAGTATCCCTTGCATTGTCCTTTGAGAACCACTTGGCTTCCCAACTAGCTTTTTATAAGTTTTAAATAAATTCAAAATCTGAGAGTAAAGAGTGTACTGTGAGGTCTCAGTTGAATGTACTCACTCCACATTTAACATTTAGCATTCCTAAAGCTGGTATCTACAAAGAGAAACCAGTATTCAATCAACTATTGGTATATTTATAAAATAAACTATAGCCAATCTGCAAGAACCTTCAATGCAAGGATAATTTTTAAAGGACACTTCCATTTGCATGACAAGCTTAGGGCTGTTATAGGGAAGGAACTTGTTCTTCATGAATAAAACACCATGCTTTTAGTCACAATAAACCATTTGCAAGGATGGATATGCACAACTTTCTACAGGCTAATTCATCTTAATCATAATAGATACTTTCATCAGTAAGGCATTTTGCTACATATTAAGTCAGTACCTGAAATTCAAAGTCTACCAATTGAAACCCATTATAAGAACATTACAAAAATAACGTCCTTGTTAAATATATCACTCATAACTTTTCCTTAGTTACCATAGTGCCAGAAACCAGTGGAAAATTTTTGTTATAACTTGGTGATGTAGAAATCTTTAGGATTTATTTTTCAGAACTTTCCTTCTAGCTTTCTGCAGTCTGCATTTCTCATTAAGTTGCAGTCAACACCTTCCTAATATTGATTGCAATTATGGACACAGCAACCTGGCTATAGCCTACCCAAATTGGAGGCAGTCCCCATGAATGTTTTTACTCCATTTTTCTGTTTTTCCCCTTTATCAAATTCAACTATTTCTTGAGTACTTACTGTGCAAACTGAATAGCAACCTTTTCCCTTATTAATCAAGAGCACTTAGGACTTTGCTGAAAGGAGTAAGAAAGGCTACTGGTTTTGCCTTGAGCAGCATTATCAAAATCCTTAGCTATCAAGATCTTGCTTATTTAATGTTACATGTAACATTTCCTCTGGTAATGCCAAATTATTGTATATTGAGTTTGGTATTAATTCTCGCCTCAGAGCTCTGTTGTTTTGCTAGGTACTTAGGAGACAAAATTGGCATGGTTTGGTGAAGGAAAAGAGTATAAGGCAGGGTATGAGGGAAAGAGCTGATGTCTCCCTGGTTTGTCTTGGTTGACTGGATTAATGGCTACCGTCCTATCCAAAATCAGCAATTTAGGAAATGTTGTATTTCAAGGAATGGTTTGAACACATTAATTTAACTTACCTTTCCTTGGCTAATTCCAGTGAAATTGCCCAAAGAGTCTATTAATGAGGAAAAAATTGCTTATCACAAATCCAAAAAAAAAAAAAAAACGTTATTCCACCTGGATGAGACTAGATTGGGAGAGGGAACGTCCTGGGGCTAACCATCAACGGACAAATCTTCATCTTATTGGGACCTTCCAGAGGCTTGAAATTTGAGAAATTTCAAACAGACCGATTTCAACTCTCAGTAGTGGATAGTGATCTGTCTGTGTAGAATTAGCACATAGAAAGTTTGAAATATAGGATTTCAAACTGTCAATTCAGATAAGAATGACAAATCAGATGTACCAAAGTAAAGAACCCTCATGAAAGCAGTGAGATTTACATTAAACCCAAGAGCCACTTAGGCTATCTATAAATTCCTGCTATTTAGGTGATTCACAAGAATATTATGTGGTATGAAAGAATTAATGCTGTTTACCAAATGTGTAGGCCTTCCACCTTCAATAAACGTAAAAGAATTATACTTTTCTGCTTCTTCCAAGTTGAAGACCTTTATGGATCTTATTTGGGTTGTTGAATGTGTGTGGATATGAATATGTCACTTTTGAGCCAAAGCTGTAAGAGTCCAGGCCCTTCCCTTTTCTAACTTGGAAATTGTGGAAATTGATCCTGAAATGACCAGAGGCGGACAGACCTCCCTACTCATGTGCACTGAATGAGTGAGTGAGAAATAAACTTTGTTGTCTTACTTCACTGAGATTTAAGGTGTGTTTATATTACCACAGTGTCACCTAACCTAGCCTAACTGACACAGAAAATATCTTTGAAAATGAAATAGGTGGTTTGAAAGAGGAACAGTGTGACATTAGAAAAGATTACTGAGAGATTAATAGGATCTCTGAGGTTATAACTGCAGTGGAGGTAATGGATAATTGTTAGACTGATAATTTATTTTATTATTATGTTCTAAGTGTTTTTTTTATTTTTGAGAGAGAATGAGAGTGCACAGGAATGTGAGGAGGGGAGGAGCAGAGAGAGAGGCAGAGAGAAAGAGAATCCCAAGCAGGCTGCATACTACATACTGCATAACAGCAAAGAGCCTGATGCAGGGCTTGAACTCACTAATTGTAAGATCATGACCTGATCTGAGATCAGGAGTCAGATGCTTAGCCAACTGAGCCACCCCAGCATCTGGTAGGCTGATAATTTAAATAGAAGTTACAGGTATCTTTTCAGAACTTAAATCATAAGTACTAAAGACATCAAAATGGTGACTGAAAGGATAAAAGATTGGAGGGTGGATTGAGAACATTATATACATACTCATAATTACACATATGTTAGTATAATTGTATGTAGGGTACAGGTATGTATATATACCATATATAGTGTATATGTGGCATGTATATAGATGTGATACATAGTCTTATTTGTGTATATATAAAGATGATGTGTAGTTACATGCCATATATGTGTGTGTGTAGTCATGTTTAGCATTTATACATATATGTAGTTTTATTTGGTTTTGTATATATAAATGTTAACATAAATAGAAAATTTCTGAAGGCGAGCATAGAACACATTAGGCATTATCAACAAACAGAAAATTTCCAAGCTAGGATGAAGGCCTCCGTCATCGTATTGAAAGCAAAACTGCCGAAAATAGACCTCCTCCTAAGCTTGCCTTCATGTCTGGGTCACACTTTTTAGTTGCATACTGAAGAATTCTCTCTTGCCAGTTTAAGCAGAAGCAGAATTTATTAGGAGAGTATTCTGTAGCCCACAGGCTCTCTCTTGGGCTTGAGATCACTCTACACAGTCAGAAGTAATGCCCAACCAACTAGCTTTCTATGGGACTCAGCAACTTTTGCAGTCCCAAGCTCCACCACCATCACCCACAAGGAACCAAGCAGAGCAAGCCCCACGTTCATTAGATGGTCCTCCTGGGTGCAGCCGCCACCCCGTTCGGCTTATTGCTGACCTTGTTTCTCTTGCAGCTGCATCTGATTGGTGAAACCTGAGTCATGGGTTGGACTCTTGGCTACTAGAGAGTTGGAAGACGAGGCAGTTGGCTTCTGCCTTCTTGGGAAGGTGGGGTCCACATCGTGGCTGATTACCAAATACATTTATAGGGAGGGTGATCACAGATGTCGAGTGGCCTCACATAATGAATATTAACCATATGTGTTGACATTTTTAGTACTTCAAATAAAATGGGAAAAGTACTGGATGCTTCCAGATGCGAGCATTATTAAAAAGGAGATTGGTTATCATCAAAGGAAAATAATCAGAGGAATTTAAAATGCTAGAACTCAGTAGAGTTATATCTAGAGAGTTGTAAGAAGAAAGTATTGAATCAGTTATTCTATTAGGAGCATTTTGTATGAATGAATTTACTCAGTGTTCTCCTAGAACTAGAAGCTAGAGATGGCACAAAGATACTTGGGAGATACTGGGAGGAAGTCCAGAGGCACTAAAAACAAACTTTACCTGATTCACAGCATTCATGGACTCTGGCGGAATTTTTTTGTTTTTTCATCCACTTAACAGGGTAAGGGAAGAACAAAGGTAGCATTTATTTAAGTATGTTCTGTCTGCCTGGTGCTGTATTTTGTGTTTTATATCTGTCACTCTCTTAGTTATAATTGCACATATGTGAAGTAGACAACAATATTCGCATTTGACTTACGAAGATACTGAGGCTTTAAAAAAGCCCATATCTCCCACAGTTGGTAAAGTAAAGCTGGGATTTAAATTTAGTGTATTCTGGCCAAGTATAACTGTTTTTACTGTGTCAGGTTAGCTCCCTCATGTCTTTATGACTGGGTGACTATGTAGAGGCTGCGATTCTTGAATTTATTGTTGGAGAAAGGATTTATAGAGTAACAGGTTATCAAATGTGTAAGTCCTAAACAGTAAGACCCTTCCAATATTATTAAATTATCTCTTTATGATAAATTTTAGAAAAGTAGAGTTATAGTCATAGGAGGGAGAACTCCACGTTTGTACTCTCAAAGAGATACCAACTTTTTAGACTGGTACAGTGTCTGACAAAGGACACACTTAAAGCTGCACGAAGCATGAACTTCTCTTTTTTCCAGGACTAGGGGCCAGGTTGTCGCTGCTCCCTAAGGTAGTAAGGACCTGCACTGTACCAGCTGATTCCCATTGCTTCCCTGATTTCTAATGAGCAGAAGGAGTATTTGAAAAAGAATTGTTGTCTTTAAATTTCTGTACTGGACACAATCTTATATAATTAAATATGTTAAAATTAGAGACTTTAAATATACTAATTTCTTTATAAATTCCACTAGAAGTGACATAAAATTGAAAAAAAATGTTTATTAATTTATCTTGAGAGAGAAAGAGAGTATGATCAGGGCAAGGGCAGAGAGAGGGAGAGAGAGAGAATCTCAGGAAGGCTCTATGCTGTCAGCACAGTGCTAGACACGGGGCTCAATCCCACCAACTGTGATATCAGGACCTGAGCTGAAATCAAGAGCCAGCCACTCAACTGACTGAACCATCTAGGCACCCTTAAAGTGAAATTCTTAAGAAAGAAAGGAACAAAATCAAATTATTTCTCAAAGTGGATTGGAAATGTGTACACACACACACACACACACACACACACACACACACACACACACATTGGAGATATATTTTTTTCAAAGCTCTCCTAGGCCTTTCGTCTTTAATACTTCCAAAATTACCAAAGACCCCTTGAAAAGTCATTGGATTCTTCAATTATAAATTGTACTTTACTGCCAACTTTTGGTCCAGAGGGGGTTTATTTCAACTAGGTTGTAATGGGTTGTAAGGTCTTTAAAGCAAAGGGCAGTGGCAGATGAGGTTGAAGGTTGCATCTTCCAACCGAGTGCCTCTCCAACATGAATGTGCATGTGAATCACCTGGGGATCTTGTTAAAATGCACGTTCTGATTTAGTATGTTTGGATGGTGCCTGAGGTTTTACACTTCTAACAAGTCCCGGGTGATACTTAACAATGTTGGTTCTCAGATCACCCCTGCAAGCAAGTTCTATCTTGCCTGTCTTCTTTCCACCCGTCCCAACTCCTTCTCCCCACCCAAGCTTTATGAATTGAACATAAGTAGTTATTTACTATATATGCATATTATAACTGACATTGCCAATAAACATTTCCTCCCTTTTAATATCTCCAGTACATTTTGTTATATAATCTTTTCAGACATAGGCTTAACCTGTCCTTCGCAGCCCTGAAAGATCTGAGGTCATGAAAGAATAAACTCAGACTCTCAAGGGGCATCAAGAAGTTTCTAATTCAGGAATCTTTTGTGAAATTACACCATCAGCCTCGCCTTTTCCTTGATTATTGCTACATGTCTGCTTTACCTCACCATCTTTTATGTGTAGAACCAAGATGGATGTCAACAGATCATGTAGCCTATTTTTGATGTCTTGACAGAGAACTTTTCATTTAAGGTGATTTGATGGTTATAAGCGATATCTTCTAGGAGTTCTATTAGAAGGATCTTTTCTGCTTCATTGTTGGTATATATGTGTGACTCTGGTTTTGCCCTTTTAAGATTTTCCACACACTTTTATGTCTTTGTTTACTTCAGTTCTACTTCTATTCCTATTATACAACTTATCAATTACAATTAAAATTGAGTGCTGCTTTGAGTAACTTAAGTCACACTTCAGTTTATCTGTTGGCAAGAACCCAGGAAAACTCAGCTACTGTTTCATTTTACTTTGATGATGTGAGAAAAAACAGTTCTCTAGTTTAGAAGGAGGAAGAGTGAGGGGCCTGGGTAGCTTAGTCAGTTAAGGGCCCGACTCTTGGTTTTGGCTCAGGTCATGATCTCATGGTTTGTGGTTTTGAGCCTGCCATCGGACTCTGTGCTGACAGTGTGAAGCCTGCTTGGGATTTCCCTCTCTCTCTCTTCTCTCTCTCTCTCTCTCACCCTCTGCCCCTCCCTGGCTTTCTCTCTCTCTCAAAAAAATAAATAAAAATAAAGATAAGAAAAGAAGATGGAGGAGATGATTCCTCCTCAAATTATCCTTGAGAATAATCACCAAGACTTTAATAAAATATTATCTTTTGTATGAGTCAAACAGTGGTTATTATCCATGTTAAGTAATTTTTAATTTAAAATTGACAGTTCACAGCTACTAATAATCAGTCTTCTAAATGTTATTAAAGTTTTTTTATAATTTAAAGGAAGTAATTTTGAATTTAGCAACCTTTAATTTTATAATTCTCACAGAATACATACAAATGTAGGCAGTTATAAATGATTCTGTTAATCAGATTCCTTTTAAACATTTCACAGAGTATATTGTTATTTCATAACGTAATTGACTCCCAATTTTTTTTTTATATATCTTTTCTTTTAAGAATATTGGGCCATAGGGGCACCTGGGTGGCTCAGTCATTTGAGCATCTGACTTGATTTCGGCTCAGGTCATGATCTCAGGGTCATAGGATCGAGTCCTGCGTACGGCTCTGTGCTGAACGTGGAACATGCTTAAGTTTCTTTTTCTCTCTTCCTCTCTCTCTCCCCACCCCTACTGCAGCCCCTCTGCCCGGCTTACATGCTCGCACTCTCTCTCTCTCTAAATAAAAAAAATAAAAATAATAAAAACCATAATATTGGGCCGTAAACCTGTGTTCCAAAAGATACTTTTCTATTATAACACTAGGGAAGGGAGTCAGATACATGAAATATATTTCTATATTGTTTAACAGATACAGGTTTCATAGTCCCATGTACAAAATGGAATTCTTTAGTAATCAAATAATGACATTTGTTTCTGACTTTCATTACTTTTTGTGTTCACTCTGAACCCACCTTTTCACAGATGGCAAAAAAATAAATTTTAAAAGATAGCCCAGTCCAGTGAGTTTTTGGGAATTCAAGGTTTACTTCATAGTCCAGTTTACAAATACCATCTAGGCTTTTTTTTTTTTTTTTTTTTTTTTTTTTTTAACTTCCTTACCTTTCCTGGCCCTGAGGGACCACAGATAATATTGAAGAGGGGAAGGGCTCTACGTATATGATTGTCAGGAGTTGGCAATGAGATAGGAGCCAACTGATCAGCTGAATCTCCAGCTGATAAATCTGTTATTGGCATAGATGATAAGGGACATAACTTTTCTTATGTTAATGTTAATTCTCAGGTGTGTCATGTTAGATGGGGGTAGTCACCCACTTGGACCCAGTGTAGCTTCCTGGCATGAATGATTTTTATTACTCCTTATTTCATTTCTGGCTTTATAAAGTCTGTTGTGGTTAAAAACTCAAGGATGTGTACATCTGGCCTGGGAGATTCCTTGGGAGAGCCACTGCTTTTCCTCTTTACCTACCTTCTGAGTCTTCTACTTGGACACGTGGGGAACTTATGATTGCCCTCCATATGTAGTTGTGACCCTTCTCTAAAAATGGGAGATTGTGGGGGTAGAGAAGTGAATATCCAACACAGTTCTCACTTTTCCTCATTCCCCCTTTCTTCACCTTTCCCCTGAGTTCCTCCTCTTCCCCCTTCTTGAGGTATATGAAGCAAAATAGAACGGTGCATTTCATTCTGTTCTTACAACTATCATGTGCTCCGTTTGGTCTGGTGAAGTTCACTTCTATCAGTATGGAAGATGGAGATGGAAGGAAGTAAACCTATAATTGCAAATGTCCTCCGTATTCTCCCCTTTTCAAATCTCATCTCTTACACTTAAATCATGTCTTTTAAACAGTATAATCAAAAAGCATATCTTCTTCCTTTCTTCGTATTTGGTGTAGAAAATTTTGTAGTCACCTGCCACAGAACAATATATCCCATATCATTCTGCTACAAATCAGTGTATACAAAGATACTGGCATGATCCCGTGGTTCACATACTTAGCTATAGAATCTATGACTCCCAGATCAGTCACTTACCAGCCATATAACTTTGGGGAAGTTATCGGCTTCTTTAAGCTTCATTTTACACATGTGCAAAATGGGGATTGTAATAGCAGTTACTTCATGGTGGTGTTGGAACTTGGAATAATCAATTCCTGGTATTTTATAAGTGATGCATAGAGGATTTAGAAATTTCCTGTCCTAGAGACAAAACAGGGAAGAAAGAAAGGGTATAGGTATTCAGGAAAAGTTATTCATCAGCTTCTTAAATACTTCTATCCTAGCAGTCCTGGCAACCTGGGTTCTGCAGTTAGTCCTAACAATTCAGAGGTGGAGGTTCTTTACAATTCAAGAATCCCCTGAGCAACTAGCAGAAGATTGCTAATTTCCTCAGTTTCAAATGTTGAATAATGATTCAGTAATTTTTGCGATTAAGATTTATTAAGCAGTCCCATGATGTTTCTTGCAGAGGTGAGTAAGAAATACAGCATATACTGTAGAGTGGACACTGGACAGTTCCTCATGAGTTTTGTCTCTCGTCTAGAGAATAAAACAAGAATATAAGTGAACACACGGTGGGTAGAATTGGCATACTCTTTCCCCTATAGTCCTAGAGTGAAAATTAATTTTCACAGTTATGTGACAAATCTAATAAACTCTATTTTTTTTCTATTTTGTTAGAATATCATCAATTTTACTTATAGCTTAAGAAACTAAGACTCCTAAACTAGATATTTCCTTTGGGAATTAAACTACTAAAGACAATGAAGACTTTAAAAACTAACAACTACTTTTGGGGAAAAAACCTTTTTTTTCCAGTTGTGTTCATTGTTATTTTAAAGGCACATTGTATAGTGAATTCCTCAGTTTCTCCTTATCTACCTGATGAATTTAAATGTCCATAAAGATGAATATTAATGGTTGCTGTACTTCCCATGTTAGACATGTATTGGTCGATTTTGCTTCAAAGTAACTTACTTCTTTGTAGTATTAAGTTACACTAATTTCCTACCTCCCTGCCTTTTATTTTCCTCTGGAGAAAACCCTTCCAGGGCATGACCTAATGAATTCTGGTTCAGATTTCCAAATGAATTTGAACCAAAGTGATTCTATAATTTGGTGGAGCGAACCTTCATTAAATACCCTAGCAAGGAAATTTTACTGTTTCATACCAGACTAAAGTACATTTCTTGACATATTGAAATTGAACTTCAACATTTATGAGAATATAAATTGCAACAGCACATTGTAACTGTCATGAGTCCAGTAGAGCCTTAGGTCAAGGGTTTTTACTTTCTCTGTAACCCCATTAAAAATAGCAATGTTTCTAATTATTTTTCCTTTAAAAATTAGAAAAATATGTCCTGGTCTCCAGAGAGATGTTATCTTCAGTTATTCGTATAATTTATATGGTTGCATGGGGTATGTCTTTATAGTTTTTATTTGCACTTGACCAAAGTGCAAATTCAATTTTATAGGCTAATTGAGCCTTCTCTTTTAAAATCTGAATGTGATTTTCTAATTGAGAGCATTAATTTTTGTTTCTGCTCTTTATTCCTGACCTCTTTGCCATCTTCTCACCCCAAAAGCTTCCCCACCCCCAGTTCCACCAGTTTGGGTATTTCTTTATTTTGTATTCAGTATAATTAACATACAGTGTTAATTACTTTCAAGTGTAGGATACAATGATTAAACATTTCTATATATTACTCAGTGTTCTTCAGGGTAAGTGTGCTCTTAATCCCCTTATCTATTTCACCCAACCCCCACCCAGCTTCCCTCTGGCAACCACCAGTTTGTTGTTCTCTGTATTTAAGAGTCTGTGGTGGTGGGGGCCTGGGTGGCTCAGTTGTTTAAGTGTCCCGCTCTCTTGGTTTCGGCTCAGGTCATGATCTCATGTTTCGTGAGTTTGAGCTCCATATCCAGTTCTCCGCTGACAGTGTGGAATATGCTTGGGATTCTGTCTCTCCTTCTCTCTCTGCCCCTCCCCCTGCTCGTACTCTTTCTCTCTTTCTCTCTCTCTCTCAACGTAAATAAATAAACATTTTTAAGAAATGGTGTGTGAGGGGTTGTTTTGCCTTTTTTCTTTGTTTCTAAATTCCATGTATGAGTGAAATCATATGGTATTTATATTTCTTTCTCTGACTTATTTCATTTGGCATTATACCCTCTAGGTCCATCCATGTTATTGCAAATGGCAAGATCTCACTGTTTTTTTTATAGCTGAGTTATATTCCATTGTACTCCATCAGAAGCTTTTGAACAATTTCAAAAGAGATTACTCCAGTTTTCCTTCAGACCCCAAGCCATTGATTACTACTGTTTACATTGTAGGTGTGCTATATGCATCATCTGACGTTGAATTTGACATTTGTCTATAGCATCTCTATACTCTTCATATACAGTCACTGGATTACCACATACCAGCAAGAGCTTGTAGCTCTTATTACTTATCATCTTTGAAGGTTTTCTGAAGCACCATTGCATGGTTGAAAAACATGCTACGCTGATGGCTAATTGGCTGAGCTTCCTCAGGACTCTGACACTTGATTTCTCCTCGTAACCCGTTGGCTGAGCCTAGGGGTCTGTTTTGAATTGCAAGAATAGACAATGCATAAACTTAGTAAAATTCAGGGGATCTTATTGTATAAATCAACTGCACCACTCCTGGTATTCAGTGTTAGTCAAGATGAACTGGGTATTTGAAGGATGTGGGAACTACAGAACTCTCTATAGGCTGGAGAACATAGCTTGAATCAGCAGGAGACAAGGTAGCCCCAGAAATGTGAAGAAGTAGGACATGCGACAGCGACTGTTTACGGGGGGGTCTGACCAAGAGATAGCTTATTGCTTCCACGATTGTCAGTGAATTCTAGCCATTCTTTCATCTTCTCTCATTCAGAAATGAAAGTCCCAAGCAAGAACATGCAGTTAGCTGAGACTATGTCATGTGCCCACCCTGGTACAGAGAGTCAGCAGAGGAAGAATCTGAACTTTTTTTTTTTTTTTTCCCCTGTAGGCTACACACAATAGATGGTTCCCCTCCTAAACTGGAAACAAAATGTATTTCTGGATAGATACAGACATTTTATTTTAAGAACTTAAGATTTTTCTGGGATATCATGTTGAAAATGGAGACTCCCAACCCTATAACATTATCTGTGTTAGATTAGAAAAGAAGAATAACATTTCTTATCCCTAATATGTAAATTTAAACTAATAATGCCTACTGAGTACATTATGTTGAAATACTATTTATAATGCCTTAAACACAATAAGTACATTGCCTACATTCAATTTAATGTATTGAATTGCTAAAGCAATTTTTTTTGCTAAAGCAACTTAAGGTTTGATTGGTATGATTGTAATATTTTAAAAAATTAATATTGGTATGATTGTAATATTGTAAAAAGTTAATATTTTAAAAAGGTAATGATTCTGTTCACCTCTCTGCAATTTTAAAATAAATGATATAGTTTGATTTTTTTTTTTTTTTTTTAATCTTTAACAGGCAGGCTAGCCTCAACGAAGCAGCCGAGAAGTACTATGATCTGGCGGCCAGACTGAGACCTAATGTAAGTACTTCGCTAATGAGAAACATTACTCAAAGGGATAGATTCACAGCATGTGATAGCTTTAGATAAAGAAGTCTCCTGATGCTGGGCTTTTTCCTCTCTGGTCCCTTATTCCGAATACCCACTAAATGGCTAATTCAACAATCAAATCTGCCGGTCTCAAGCCTCTTTCTTTTTGCAGAGGTACAAATTGCTGTTTTCTATCTTGTGTAAACCACCATACAGTTTTATCATTTGAATACACGTCTTAGTGTTATTAAATACTTGGCATCTGATTGGCTTTTAAAATTAGTTCCTTGAAAGTATTTTTGCTGTGGCGTTTAATACCTAAGGACTTCCTAACATCAGAAGCTTTTTTTGATCTTTACATACACTCAAACCTTGAGTCATGCCTCTTTCCTATTCCACGGTCCTCATTTCTAATAACTGTGCTTGTCAACTTTATCAAGTATGTTTTTATTAGAATTTTCCCTGAGTAATCACACTTCCATAAAGTGGGATGGATATAAATTAGATCATTACCATTGAAATAGAGTAACCATCTATGAGAAAATAAGAACTGGTTTTATATCTGTCTTCTAAGCCGTTTTTTATTCGCCGCACATCACTGACCTCTGGCGCGTTGCTTTTATTCTCATACACCCTGCTCTGCATCACCCTCCAACACTAAAACCTTCTCCCCTTACTCTCCAGATTTAGACTGTCTATTGAGAAATTAATTTTGAAACAGTAATGAAAATGCATGTGTGATGTGACTACAAATAATGGGATAAGTCTCATTTTTATACAGTAACTCATCCGTTGGGCAAACGACTATGGAGTGCCTGCTTTGTGATAGGATACAGATATTTGATTTCATTCCCTAAAAGACTACATAATGTAGCAGAGAAGACGGAACATAATCAACTAGTTGAAACACAGTGTGGCAATTCCTAAGCAGAGGTATATACAGTCCTGTGGGAGCACAAAAGAGGAGGATTAATGTTCCCTGAACGCTACCCACAGGGGGAGTAGCTTTTTTTTTTTTTTAAGCAGATATAACCACATGTAATCTTAGCCCTCAATGTCCGTGCCCCCAGTTTCATTAATTATGAGGTACTTCAAGAATCAGCGAACTGTGTGCAACAGAAGAAAATAATTCAATAGTTGTAATGGTAAGAACAATAATAGCTGAAATTTATTAAACACTGATTATGTGTCAGGCATCATGTTAAGTACTTCACTGATTGCTCACAACAACCCACAGGTACTTCTGTGGTCCCCGTTCTGCTGAATCTTGGAGAAATTAGTAACTCACTCAGTATCATGACTGGAGAGTGGGATCCCATGATAACCCAGGCCTCTCTGTGCCTAAGAGAATGCTTGCTGGAAAAAATGCAGTTATATCTTAGGAAATGCAAACCAAAAGTCTAGGAAACGAAAAAGAAAAATGATTCCCTCATTTATGTATTTGGTAAATATTTACTGAGTACCTGTAGTGCCAAGCACTATTCCAGGCACTGAATACACAGCAATGCATAAAACTGACCTGAGTTCCTGTCTGTTAGGAGCTTACAATTTAGTCTGAGGAGATGAAGCAGAAAAATAAGTAAAGTATATATGGCATCAGACAGTGATTAAGTGCTTTAGGAAAAAAACAGAGCAAGAAAAGGGGAGTTTGGAGGTACAGGGAGAGATAGGCAGGGGGCATAGCTTTGTGAATGCCTGAGATGGGCCTCTTTTTATAGCATTATTTTTAAAAAAAAATTTTTATTGTGTATTTATTTTTGAGACATAGAGTGTGAGCAGAGAAGGGGCAGAGAAAGAGAGGGAGACACAGAATCCAAAGGTGGCTCCAGGCTCTGAGCTGTCAGCACAGAGCGCTCCACAGGGCTCAAACTCCTGGAACCTTGAAATCATGACTGAGCCGAAGTCGGCTGCTTAGCCAACTGAGTCACCCAGGCGCCCCTGTATAGCATTTCTAAGGGTTGAATATGAAATCTTTAATTATTATAACTTCAACTGAAGATGAGAATCAAGGGGTTTTTTTTTTTTCTTACCTTTTTTTTGTTCCCTTCACAATGGTTAATATAAGGCCCACAATATACATAAAAATGGTGATGTTAAGTTCAACTTTTACTCACTGAGTATCAGTCACTTGAGTATCACTTTTATTTTTGCTAAGTAGTTGATCAAATGGTCTTCTTCAGCACATTATAATGGATTAATGAGAAAAGAGGTATCTGAGCTATTTGACCTGACCTAAAAAAATGAAAAAGAGGCATTCCAGATTTAAGCCAGACTCATGAGCTTGTTTATTTTAAATGGCCAGCCAAATCATAAAATCAATATTTAATCTCCCAATGTAAAGCCATTTTTTTCTGAAACCCCAAAAAGTTTCTTCATAAACATGCCTCAGAAAAAAATGCATTTATTCAAATTCTACTTCCTTTATCTGGTAGCAATAAATTAAGTATTTTATGGATTCAGATAGAATAGGAAGTTCAAATTTAACAATAAGTAAATGATGTTACAGTTGTGGGTCAACAGATGTGGTCTTTCCCTAATCTGTTTTATGAATTGTGTTTTGGTTTTCTGTATGTAATCTAGGTAAGTAAGTTGCCACCATGGCAAGACTGATAAAATAAAGACATTGGCAGTAATATATAAGTTTGTGTTCTGAACCAAGGAGACCTATTTAAAACAATAGTCCATGTAGTGATTTATTAGTGGTTAGCATCTGATCCAAATTAAAGTATCCATCAAACATTTATCTTGATCATAGCTGTTATTCTCTTTGTCCTGAAAACATTCTATGTTATTTCTGTGCTTTAACTTAATAAATTTCAGTTCCCTGCTTGGAAGAGGACACAGTAAACAGACCTCCATTCCCCTTCTCTCTAAGTAGTTTCACTGTCTTTTCTATTTTTCTTGTCTACACAGTAATCTAATCTTATTTTTCAAAGGGCATTTTCTTCTGTTGTTAGAACGTCCAACTGTAACAATCAGTAGCTGTATGTGGGGGACCGTTGGCAATGCTCATGTCAGATCATGATTGTACACAGTAAAATATGTGGCTGCAACCTTGTGTCCTGCCACTTACTATCACCATATGAACAATATTGTTATTTGTGGCATGTATTTCTCTCTTAATAAAATACCTATTCCATTTTTTCAGTTTGTCCCACGATGAATTTCTTTATTCCTTTCTATTCTACAAAAGCCATATGTTTTTTCATACAATTTGCTTTAAAACTGTCAACTGACTTCTTGGGATATTTTATGTACAAAGAATTCCAGTGAACAAATGCTAAACTAATGAAAGTCTAAATTAGTGGGCACACATAATTTTAAGTGTTAGATTATGATATTGTCTCTTTACAGAGGTATTCAGTATATTGTCATTTACTGAAGTAAATGGCACTGAAGTAAATGGTTACATTTTATTACCAAAATGGGACCATTAAATTTTTTAATTCTATTTATTTGATTTTTTGGGGAGGTAGGAGGGAATACTCTAATCTTTTTTTTTTTTTAATTTTTTTTTTTCAACATTTATTTATTTTTGGGACAGAGAGAGACAGAGCATGAACGGGGGAGGGGCAGAGAGAGAGGGAGACACAGAATCGGAAACAGGCTCCAGGCTCTGAGCCATCAGCCCAGAGCCCGACGCGGGGCTCGAACTCAGGGACCGCGAGATCGTGACCTGGCTGAAGTCGGACGCTTAACCGACTGCGCCACCCAGGCGCCCGGGAATACTCTAATCTTAAATGTCATACTACATTAAAACATTTTTATAATGGGAAAACTCTTTACCAAAATTGCCATTTTAAGTTTTTCCACTCTTAGTTTTTCATTTGTGTAAATAAAACTGATCTCTCTGTCCAGGTTACTTTAAAAAGACAACACTCTTTATCTTCTCTCACTTATGCATATTAAAAAATGCTGACTCTTGAGGACTAGAGGGAACATTTAAATGAAATAGTTTTGTTCCTCCTGTGGGAATTAAGCCAAATTCTGCATTAACTTATGGATTTTTAATTTTTTTCTAATGTGAAGAATGGGGAATTTGCATAATACAAAGTCACCTACTTGTACTTGGCTTTTAGCAAACTCTAGAAGCTAGAAAGAGGTAACTATTAATGATCCTGTCTAAAAATCTTGTATTTTTCTGGATGTAATTGTTTGCAATCTGAATTCATTTAATTTATTTTTTTTTATCAAGTGCCAGATTTGTGAAAGACTCTATGCCAAGTGCAGTGGGATTTCAGTTATGAAAAATTAACCCTGACCCGGAGAAATGTACTATCTCATGTGAGGAGGCAATGGAGGAGAGAATACTTAGATTCATATCCCCACAATTCAGGGCAGTAAATAATGCTGCATAATACGTACTTTGTGAATGCTGTAAGGTAGTGCTAGAAAATTATTCAGGAGAAAGAAATCACTTTCAGCTGAAACCTAGAAGGCACTGAGTCCGAGTAGGAAACTTAGATAATCATGAAATGATAGGATGTTTATAGGCAAATATTTTAGAAGGAGGAGGAGAAAAGAGAATTCTGGCAGGTAGGGACATATACATGAATAAGGACATGGAGCTGAGAAAATGAATGAAGCACAAGGAATAGTAAGCAGATATAGTTTATATATTGGCCAGGGTTGGGGACAGAGAGAAGAATAGGGGAAGATAGAACTGGAAATGAAAATAAAACCAGATGAAAGGCATTGAATGCCATACCAAGAATTAGGAGTTTGTATTCCCAGAAGTATGTTGAACAGGATGACATAATGAAAGTGATAAGTTAGGATGGCCATTTATATGATGTAATGAAGAATGTGGGTTGCATTTGGAAAAGTAGAGTTGAAAGATGCCACCTTGGGCAAACCAATAAAAAAAAGGCATTGTAATAGTTTAAGCAGAAGGTATAATCCAAAAGTACAGAAACATAGTGGAATGGAAAAGAATATGCAGGGGAAATAAGTAGATTATTTGATGGGATGTGAGTAGGAAAATTAGTTGGCCCAATGAGTGTTCCAAAATTTCGAATATAGGTAACTTGGAAGAAGGAAAAAGAAATACCCCGAACAGAACTGCGGCAGTTGGAGGAGTATGTTTATTTCAAGACAAAAAGGTTAAGTTTGGACCCAGCAGATTCTGAGTAAGAAGTAGGATATTATATTTGTCCATGGGACATTCCTATCAAGTAGGCAGTTGGAGGAAAGGCCCCAGTTAGGATTAGAGACGTGGGAGTTGTTTGCAGAAAGGAGATAGTGCCACAGCAGTAGTTAAGATCACTGAGGGAAAGCTGTACAAAGGTAGAGAAGAGAGACAATTTCAAATCCCTGGGGATGTCTACATTTGGAATGTAGGATAAGGAAGACATGAGACAGTGACAGAACATAGAAATCAGTATTAATGAGCAATTTCCAGTGCTGCTAAAGGTAAAGGAAAACAGAGACTAAGAACGTCCACTGATAATCAGAGAATAAGATGCCATTGGCCACCTGGTACAGTTTTGTGCCGGTGATGTGGGCAGAAGTTTGTAATGTGTTACGGAAATGGAGAATTGGAAACAGAGAGTGTAAAATTATTCTGTAAGTTTGCAGGTAAATCAAAGAGACAGGGAAATACCAAAAATTGTCAAGTATATATTTGTTAAATATTAAAGGCAGGTGTTGAGATGTGTGCGTGTTTAAATATTAGAGATTAAAAATGTGTCCAAGTACAGGATAGAGAAAAGGAAATACCAGAGATCCTCAAAGATCATTTTCTCCCCAGGGACTGAAGAACAGAAAGTAGACTGAAGATCTAAAAGGGGGAAAAAATTAGAAAAAGAGGAAGCATAAGCTTAGGTGGTAAATTACTTATATCAGTTATTTGCTTGTCTGCTGATCCTGTGGAAAGACAATTTGAGGTCAAAGACCTGTGGATGGCTGGTGTGCTGAGATGCACAGTAGGTAGTAATTGATATAGGTCTGACATATCTATATGTGATAAATGCCAATAGAATAATAGTTTTGCAAGATATGTCATTAAGCCATTTATTTTGTGATAATTTTAAATAAAGTTCTCAAATAACTGGGAGGTTACTTCTCATTTTGATTCAACCTTTCCAACTTTTATGCTAGATGTTGTATTCATTCTTTATCTAACATGTATAATATTTTATAAATGTTCTATCGTGTGCAGTTATTATATATGAATTAAAGGGGAATCTGTTCCAAGGATCAGATTTTCCAGTAGAAAATTACATACATACATTGTACTTTTCCTAGGCATCTAGAATATAAATTATTTCAAAGCATTATTATAAAATCAAAGCCAATGTTATCCATTTGGGCTCTTTAGCAATGATTATATGTCAAGAGATAAAATGAGAAATATGAAATTCAAATAAATGAGCTTCCTACATAAGAGAGTTGCAGTTGTGTTATAAGATGGCCAACATATTCTACAATGTATTACTTTCAATTTGGACTACCCTTTTTATGGTAAACGTGGTGGGGTGGGAGGGGAGGGTAAGAGGAGATGGCTATTCAGTAAAAATAACCACTAAGGCTGGGATTGGGGGGGCAGGTTAAGAATTAATTGTTTGGACTGTACTGATGGAAGAGATAGAAAATATTTCGAGTTACAGTTGTTTATTGATGGAAAAGATATTCTTCCACCCTAATTAGAACAAAAGACCATGAAATTAAGTTAAACAGGACAGATTCAGATTTGACCATATAAGGGATTTTGGGGGGAGGAAATTACTGAGATTGTCATTTTGTTGGGGGGAAAAGGGGTGGGGGGTTTAATAATAATTTGTCTGCGAAGCAGTTAAACCACATTTCTGCTTGTAAATGGAGGAAGAACCATATGGCCTCTTCCAAAAGTTTCCACAAGCTTCTGTGATGTGGTAAAATTATATACCATGTGTCTCTTGACTTCCAGACATTAATAATATGTGGATCCCAGAATCACCAGATTGACTTCATGAGTAAAATGTGTTTTTATATTGCACATATATTTCCCACTCTCACTAGTTATTTCAGCTTCAACTGCATCTCTATATTTATAGTTAGAAAATGGAATGAGGTAAGTTAACAAATCCAAAATAAACTGGTTTCAATCAAGAGAGAAATTGCCATTAGTTTCCCCCCACATTTTACCTGGTTTTATTAAATGGGCCCAGAGATATCACCGAAATGAGACTGTTGTTTATTCACAGGTACGCAATTAAGTCAACAAACACTCTGCTTCAGTTCATAAACAGGTTTCATCACATTGATATGTATATTTATGCACACATTGGGAGAAAAAAGATATCTAAATCTTAGTCTAATTTCAGCAAGATAGATGCTCACTTTCCCTGATAGCTTCAGTTACACCAGGATCAATTTTAGTCTTGTCCCACCCATATCTGTCTTCAGACTCCTTTCCACTGTAGATCTTCTTCCCAAATTATTTAGACAGTGCAGCTCTTTTCACTTCACAAGTTACAAAGTCTAGTTTTTGGTGCATTTACCTCTCTCTGCTTACATTGTAGTTTGTTTTTTATACTTGTATTTTGAGTATATTAGATAAACCAGAAAGAAATGTATTTCTGAAGTTGTTGCTATTTTTTTTCTGTTTATTATCTTATGTAAATCTTCATGCTTAGAAGACAAAGATGGTTGGTTACAATCCACTTGTATATTAACTGTTGGTATGGGGTAGTTTTCACCTGGGTCACATAGTTGGGCTAACGTAAGATGTATTTACAGGTTTTCCATACTTGGGCATTGTTATTCATCACAATCATTACTTTTTGAATGTGTGTATATGCACTATGTGTGTGTTTCAGAATCACAACCAGAAAAGGACGGGCTGGGGGGGAAGTGTGAGACATGGGCAGGAACTTAAGTGGCTCTTGGCTATGAAGAAAATCAGCTGAGTACTTTAGGTTGAGGAACATCAAAACCTTTGGGAAATTCCACTTAATTATGTTCTCTGATTCCAAGCATGTTTATTTTTACTCACATTTCTTTGTGGGGGTCTCCTTTGCATGGATTTATAACTATAATTACTTGAATTGTGGGACCACACACTAAAATTGAATTTAGTTCTTTCTCCTCCAGAGTAACTGGATTCCTGGGGTTTTGGGAGAAAACTCAGCTAATCTAACCACACTGGCCCATATTCCTACCTGGGAGTATCAGCTAGGTGGGCTAGGAGGTACCACCATCAGAAGGATGTGCCCTTCCCCCACCCCACTCACCACATTCTTCATATCCCCTTTGGTTATTTCAACAGCTCGTTTCCCCCATTTGTATTATCCTTTTAGGCGTTTATGTTTCTGATCCTTGGCTGGTCCTATGGGGCTAAGTTTTTCTAAATATAAACTGAAACATTAACCAAAAGGTATGTGTATGAATCTTTATTACCTCCCTCTTCTAATGTTCCTGTAACATTTCACTTCTTTTTTTTGTTTATTTGTTTCCTTATTTTCCCCCTACTCCTAACTCCTTGATATCTGTCGGAACCCTCTCTTATATATCTGCAGGTAAAATTATATTATACTTTACTTTATTTTTTTATTTTTTATTTTTTTTTAATTTTTTTTTCAACGTTTATTTATTTTTGGGACAGAGAGAGACAGAGCATGAGCGGGGGAGGGGCAGAGAGAGAGGGAGACACAGAATCGGAAACAGGCTCCAGGCTCTGAGCCATCAGCCCAGAGCCTGACGCAGGGCTCGAACTCACAGACCGCGAGATCGTGACCTGGCTGAAGTCGGACGCTTAGCCGACTGCGCCACCCAGGCGCCCCTATACTTTACTTCAAAGATAAGTAAATGTTGGGCAGATCCTGAAAAATTAGTGAATTGGTAGATTGATTTCTCCTAAAAGTCCTGTGTCCTTGTTCAAGAAAAAAAATTACTGATACTTTTTTAAAAAGGTAAACAAGACTAGGACTCTTTGATTCGTGCCAAGACTATCACAATGAGGGCAGGGAGAGATCACGTTCCACCTCAAATACAGTAAAGACACAGGATTTATAGCCAACAAACATGGGTGATAAAGAACTTGATCAGGTATCAAGGGTGGGAAGATTCTCACTACATGAATTTAGGAGGACTTGTGCTATGGCTGGGCTAGGCAAGCCTCAGACAAGGCCCAAGGATGAGGCCTAGTCAAAAAGAGGGCTCAGAGGAGCCTGTCTGTTTTGGTCAAGGAGAGATGTTTTCATCGTGGATAACATTATTCTCCCAGACCGAGCTGTATAAATGCTAAATTTCCTATCATTGGATAATATCAGAATCAAGATTTTCTCTTTGTCACTTGAGTAGAATTTATTTAAACATCTTGCTGTAACATAATCTTTGCTAAGAAGCGCTGGAATAGAGCTGAAAAGATTGACATCTTTAAGAGGAGGGAAAATGTGTATGCTACACAGTTTTTCAGTCTTTGTCTAATAATCAACTGTTATTTCCTTGAATATCAAGTGCCAACAAATGGTTACTGTGATACTTAAGAGTTTTAGAAGCTATCCTGAACCTGCATTGTGGTTACATCAAAAATTAAAATTGTAGAGAATGGGAATTTATATTTGACCAGCTCTCATTGTTCCTGTCTGGTTTTCATCTCCACTTTTGTTTTCACTTTCTTAAATGATCTCCACTGAAATAACACCCAGAAATGCAACTTTGCAGCGTATGCACATTTTCTCTTTGAAGAGTAAAGGGCAAGTTAAAGAGGGCAAATGTGATGTCATTAGAGATCTCATGACAAGAAGGAGTTTGAAATGGTCACTCAGTGATTAAATTGGTTTCATCTGAAAAGTAACTTGCTCAGTTTAGGAATGCTGAATTTTAAAGAGAAACAATTTTGAAAATATTTGTTAGAACGATTTACCAAATAATACATATGAGCTACTTCTAATAATTCATAACTAAAAAAAACAAATTCAGTGCTTAAATTACAGGCAGAAATAATCAACCATGTTTTTGAAAGTGTGGTGTGACAGATGTCAACAAGTTCTAGAATGGATGTGAAACATTATTACTACTACTGTTCTTTTTTTTTTTTTCTTATTGCTCAATTAAAGCACTGTATCCTTATCTACTTAAGTATTTGATCAAAAAAGAGAAAGCTGAGGGGTGCCTGGGTAGGTTAAGCATCTGGCTCTTGATTTCAGCTCAGGTCATGATCTCGCAGTCATGAGATCGAGCCCACTTTGGGCTCTGCACTGAGAGAGGAGCCTTCTTGGGATTCTCTTTCTCCCTCTCTCCCTCGGCCCCTTTTCTGCTCATGCTCACTCGTTCTCCCTCTCTCTCTCAAAATAAATAAACATTAGGGGCGCCTGGGTGGCACAGTCGGTTAAGCGTCCGACTTCAGCCAGGTCATGATCTCGCGGTCCGTGAGTTCGAGCCCCACATCGGGCTCTGGGCTGATGGCTCAGAGCCTGGAGCCCGTTTCTGATTCTGTGTCTCCCTCTCTCTCTGCCCCTCCCCCGTTCATGCTCTGTCTCTCTCTGTCCCAAAAATAAAAAAAATAAAAAAATAAAAAATAAAAATAAATAAATAAACATTAGAAAAAGAGACAGCTGAATCTTCTCTATGGAATCTATTCTTGTGCTAGGTTATTTCTTGATTCCATGTATAATTTTCATTGGTTGTTTATATAAGAATACTAACAAACCCACTAAAACACCTGAGAATCCTCAACATATATTATAACTTAGTTTCCTGTGAGACAAATTATTTCTCTTAAATATATATAGTGCATTTTCCACTATAATTCCACAAACCAATGATTTTCTTTCCCTCTTTTTCTTAACAAGATTCAGCTACCTGATAGCAAGATATCAGCACTGGCTGTGCTTTCACTTGTAACCACAACTGTGCCATCAAACTATCAGCAAATGAGACCTGCAGTGGTAACCGAATCCGTAATATGCATTGATACATCCATGATTAGTTGCATTATTAAAATGATACCAGACATTACAAAAAAAAAAACTACTTGGAAAAATAACAGTATGAAACTAATAAAAGGCCATAAGATTTTTAACATATATTTCTGTAGGTCACTCTACTTAAATTCTAAATACATGGACATCTATTTTAATTTAACTTTCTGATGGAAAAAGAGATTTATATTAAGAATTTATAACTTCTTGGGGCACCTGGGTGGCTCAGTCAGTTAATCATCAGATTCTTGATTTTGGCTCAGGTCATGATCTCCCTGTCAGCATGGAGCCTGCTAGGGATTCTCTCTCTCCCCCTCTCTCCCTGCCCCTCCCCCGCTCACATGCACACATGTGTACCCCCCCCCGTCTCTAAAATATACTTAAATAATTTATAATTTCTCACCTATAATTAGTTACTTGTCGCCACTTTAATATCTCATGTTTTTAAATAGAATTGATTGTTAAATTGGCTAACATGCAATGTGTAAAGTGTGCTCTTGGTTTTTGGGGTAGATTCCCGTGGTTCATTGCTTACATACAACACCCAGTGCTCATCGCAACAAGTGCCCTCCTCAATGCACATCACCCATTTTCCCCTCTCCCCTACCCCCCATCAACCCTCAGTTTGTTCTCTGTATTTATTAAGAGTCTCTTATGGTTTGCCTCCCTCCCTCTCTGTTTGTAACTATTTTTTTTTCTCTTCCCGTCTCCCATGGTGTTCTGTTAAGTTTCTTAAGATCCACATATGAGTGAAAACATATGATATCTGTCCTTCTCTGACTGACTTCTTTCACTCAGCATAATATAACATTATTAGGCTTGTATTGAGAGCAATAGATTCCACAGGTCTTGAGGATGGAATTATTTTGCTACTCAAGGAGAATTAAGCACTTTTGTTAGTCTTGGAAATCTTTACTGTAGACATGTGTGTACGCTGAGTTTTCTCTTCATTAAATAATATGACACTATCATTTTATTTTATGGTATGCTGATTGACACAGTAGTTCCCAATATTTCTTGTTTCTAGGGAACTTTTGTGGACAGTAGATGATGGATTATACCCTAAGCACTATACTATCCTATCATTGCTTTAAACCTATTATTTACATTTGAATGTGTATAAACTGCCTCTCTGTGTTTGGAAATTAAGAACTTTTTTAATTCACACCTAATAATGTAAAAAAAAAAAAATAGCATTCACCTAAGGGGAATAATAATATTGACAAGTTTAAAAGTTGATAAACAGCTTTTATAGGTCCATATTTCCAAGTGTATATCTATTATGAATTAGTTGAAAATTTGTCTTTATAACTTATAGAAGAATAAACATGATAATATTGGACACCAGAAAATTGTCTTTTTCAAAAATAGGAAATATAAGCCTTACAACATTCAAAGTTAAGTTCTACTGCATTTTTACAGATGGGGACACCAAGGCAGGATAACTTGTCCAGTATGTCACGGCTAGTCATAGAGCCAGAATACAAAGCCAGACAGTCTGGCTTCAGAATCTGTGTTCTTAACTTTCTGCTTCTTGTATAAGATTGCCTACCAAAAATTCAATAATGATCACAAATAAAATCCTAGACACTGAAATCAGAGGACAGTTCTTATTTAAAAGGTGATGATTCAAATTGTCTAGAATATTTGTATGTTAATCATTTTGAGGAGAAATGCTGTTTGGCAAAATTGGCAAATTCTTAAGGTTAATTCACAGACCCTTGAACATATGCTTATATCCACCACACTTCACAGCCTCTATAGATCCCAGTTGGAGAATCACTGGAGAAGTGACATGGTAGAGATTTTAAATGTAGAGAAGCAGAGTGCCTGTTATAAGTCAGTTTCTAAAATAGGCTCCAGGAGTATAATGAGAAACAAAGATGTTGTGATCCCTGCCCTCTCAGAGATAATAACAGATGTAGGCTTAGCATTTTATTGTTCCTTAATTTTTTCATAGAGGTTTATCTAGGTTATAAGGCTTGAAAGTTTGCACCTTCCATAGATTATACAACAGTACCTACAAACACATGGACTCAATCACCTTGTCATGTTGTGCGTTCAGAGCCCATTTAGGGACTTCAAGAAACATAGCAAACAAATTACTATTTTGTATTGCTTGAAATGTATTGATCACTTTGCCCTTGACTGCCTTGACTCATACAATCACAGTAAATATGCTGCTCATTTTCTCGTAAAGAAAATTTACTTCCTTTTCTTTATAAGCCCTGAGAAAAACTGAAGCAAGCAGAATGATTTCATGAAATGTTGCTTTAAGACTTGGAAGGCCAGACACTTTGGATAATAGGTTCGTACTTACCTGGCAGTTTCTTGGGAAGTTTTGCTATTACTGAATTTGATTTTGAAATGAGAGTGATAGTAGAATAACAGAGATGCATCCTATCAGATTTGATTTTATTTCTACTACTATATGTTTATTATGATCTGGAGATATATTTGAGAAAAAGTTTATATATTAAGGTTATTGTGATTTCATGTCTAGTACAGAATGTTTGAATACAGTACAAAATGCTTAAATGCATAGGAATCTAAAACTTCCCTACACATCAATAAAGCAATATATATAATTTTTTTAAATAGTCCTTGAAAAGAAGAAAAAATAACATACCTAGAAATATGTTAAATCAATTGTAGGTTTGTAAGCTGTCTGATAAAGTTGTATTAATAGACTATTACAGCAAAAAACTTTTATTAAGTCACTCAGAATCGATCTTTTCATCCTTAATGTTAATTTAACTAATTTTAGTATTTCTCTCATATATCTAAACTGAAGTTGCTGGATATGGTGAAGATGTTTGCGTAGTAGGAAGTACAGCATGAAGATATTTTATGACTCAATTCTTTTTTCTTAATGTTTATTTATTTATTTTGAGAGAGGGAGAGAGAGAGCATGTGCAGGGGAGGGGCTTAGAGAGAGGGAGAGAGAATCCCAAGCAGGCTCCATGCTGTCAGCACAGAGCCTGACACAGGGCTGGATCTCACAAACTGAGATCACCAGCTGAGCCCAAAGCGAGAGTCGGATGCTTAACCTACTGAGCCACCCAGACACCCATGACTCATTCTTTTTAAAACTTCGTTTGAATTTTCAACTCTGCTTTAATGGAAATTTATTGCCTCTTCAAACATGTCATGCTTTAGCACCACATGTGCATACCGGAAAATGCTAGGACTAAGCAAAGCTCAGGAGGATGGGTGCCATCAGTCGCCGCAGAACAAGTCAGGGTCACTTGGTGAAAGCAGGGATACTAACAAAACACTATGATACATACCATCACTGAAGTTTGACAATCAAAGGACAATTTGTTATTGCAAGTTTTGAAGGCCTATATTGAACTAAAAGTTTTGAAAACATAATGGTGCATAATGCTAACTGATCCTTGATCCTTGGTATAATGAAACATGTATCGGTTTTCAGAATTTTAATATGTTGTTAGGAATAGCTATGGTTTAGCCTTTATGTATTGCCTTTCAAAAGTATAAATCTTAATAATGATATATATTTATGTGTATTAAGAGCACCAAAATTTACTAAATGTTTAGACATCAACTGCTGTCTGCCCATGATAAGGCAGCAAAAAAAAAAAAAAAAAAAAAAGAAAGAAAGAAAAGAGAAGAAAGAAAGAAAGTTGTATATTCTCAGCATGGTATTTCACAAAGAAACTTTGGTTTTTGCCTTCCTGCATATATAAAGACATGTATATAAATAAACGTTGAAAAAAAAATTAAAAAAAAAAATTTAAAAAGGGGCGCCTGGGTGGCGCAGTCGGTTAAGCGTCCAACTTCAGCCAGGTCACGATCTCGCGGTCCGTGAGTTCGAGCCCCGCATCAGGCTCTGGGCTGATGGCTCAGAACCTGGAGCCTGTTTCCGGTTCTGTGTCTCCCTCTCTCTCTGCCCCTCCCCCGTTCATGCTCTGTCTCTCTCTGTCCCAAAAATAAATAAACGTTGAAAAAAAAAATTTTAAAAATAAAGACATGTATAGCACATGGGATTTGTCTGTTTACTAAGTGTTGCTATAAATAGTATTCCTCAATGACCTCACTGGTTTCCGAAGAGTAGTCTATGGCAGGGAACGCCTAGTGGAATCATGTCTTATTCACATGCCCTAGTAGGCAATATAACTTTAGTCGTTTGGTCTCTGGAATCAATGGTATGCATACTAAATCAGGCTTCACTGCCTCTGGCTCTGGGATCTAGGATCTAGGATCTAGCTTACATCCCTAACCTCGTATACTCACTCTGTAAATGGAGGTAATAATAACCACCTCAGGGATTTATTTTTGGAATTTAACAATACATATAAAGCACTTAGAATGCTGCCTTGTCCATAGGAAATTATTTACATTACAGGGATCTATGTATTCTTTACATAGAATAATTTTAAATAAAGCAGCCAGTTCCACTTGCCAGGCTATGTAGACAAAGAACAGATTGGCGTTGCCCATCTCAGTCTCAAGCATCCTCCTTCCTCAGGACATTTATACTCACTTTTTCCTCCAGCTGTCATTTTTTTTTTTCCTCTAGATAGTCGCATGGCTTATTCAGGCACCAACTCTAAAACTTGCTCGGATAGTACCTTATATCAGTGAGCCTTCCCTTCCTGCCCAATATGAAACACTTCTGCCCCCCAAATGTGCCCTGCCTCTTTTATCTTGCTGTACTTTTTTATTTTCCCTTGGCGTTATCATCATCTGTATATCATTCCTTCTATATTTGCATTATCTGTCTCCACTCCCTAGAACATGAGCTCTGTGATGGCAGGGATTTTATTCTCTGTACTGTGCTTTCCCCAGTACATAGAGTGGTGCCTGGAACACAGTCACTGTTCGGTCAGTATCGTGAAGGAATTCACATGAGGCTTTAGTCCTCTCAGCCTGTGCTGGCTTCCTGTCCTTTCATACTGTGGACGTCTTGTGGCACTGAGTGTGGTTCTGGTGTTTTAAATATGTTGTGTGCATCCTACTCTCCCCCAATAAAACTTGGCCTCTAAATGTAAGACAACCACAGCATGGGCTACTCAGCACAAAACACAGTGAAATTTTACAATGCTGGAAATAAAACCAAAACACAACAAGACTGACTGCCAAGAGCACATTGAGAGGCTGTATGGTAGCTTAAGAGCCATTGTAGTGATTCTTAAGAGGTTTTCAAGGATGATGTTGATTTTTAACTGTCAATGAATGTGGAACCTTGAAATCTTCTGTCCCTGTCCCTGACATGTATTCCCCTGCATCTCTTGGTTCTCACAGCCTCTACTGGAGAATCAGGGGACAGTGATCACAGTGAACTGGGAGCTCTAATATTAAAATGAACTCATACTCTCATGAAATTCATAATCACTCAGGTATCTTATTAAGGTCTCTTATTAAGTGTTCATACATTCAGATTGTAAGACTCAGCCCATGGTGGAAGTGACAATAAACCTGATAGAATAAACATATATAAACCTTTGGGATAGCTGCTACAGAGCTCTGTATTTCTTTTTTTTTTTTTTTTTTAATTCAAAAAAAATTTTTTTCAACGTTTATTTATTTTTGGGACAGAGAGAGACAGAGCATGAACGGGGGAGGGGCAGAGAGAGAGGGAGACACAGAATCGGAAACAGGCTCCAGGCTCTGAGCCATCAGCCCAGAGCCCGACGCGGGGCTCGAACTCACGGACCGCGAGATCGTGACCTGGCTGAAGTCGGACGCTTAACCGACTGCGCCACCCAGGCGCCCCCAGAGCTCTGTATTTCTAAATAAAATACATTTGTTATTTATTATGTAGAAGAACAGCATAACTCTTAAATTTCTTTGCTTGGCCTGATGGCATGCATACTTCACAGGCCTCCTATTACTCTGAAAAACACAAACAAAATAATAAGGTAGAAGCTGATTTATAATTTGACGAAATCTTGACCATGGTTTTCAAAACATTTACCCCTAAAAGGGCATATCTCCTTCCCAGCAGGTAATTTACCCTATAAAAGACTTCTTGTTAAAAAATGACAGAAAGATTGCAGTGCAGAACATGAGTACATGAAAAAAAATAAGAGATGAATAATGAGCTAAAAAGTTTTCCTCCCCATTAGTCAATTTTATGGAGGGGGGGCGGGAACCTTCATTTTATAATTTAGTTCCCTGTGCTGTTGTCTGTGGGTGACTGTTTCGATGTTTGTAGCCACAATAGGACAAAAGCACCAGTGAAAAAGAAAATGGCAGAAACAACAGCGGAGGTGCCCATATTGAAAGGGAAAGTGTGCCAGAGCCCTAATATGACCAGCCACAGCCCTGTGAATCAATGATTTTGTGTCAACCATAAGAAGAGAGAAAACCCATAGTCTCTAAAAGAGAGGTAGCCTGTACCTTAAAAAACCTGACTGTGGTCAAGAAATAATTTGAAAGATGAAAATAACAAATTATCTAAACTAGTATGCATGCTTTCCAGGAAGGGTATCTTTTCCCAGACTCTTTAGGATGGCTAGCCTGGTGGGGAATCTGTTGGGTCAGGAAGCAAGAACCAGAGCGTTGCCTGCACCTCCTATGTGGGGTTTGGTTATAATGTTTTTATTTTAATTTTTTTTTCAACGTTTATTTATTTTTGGGACAGAGAGAGACAGAGCATGAACGGGGGAGGGGCAGAGAGAGAGGGAGACACAGAATCGGAAACAGGCTCCAGGCTCTGAGCCATCAGCCCAGAGCCCGACGCGGGGCTCGAACTCACGGACCGCGAGATCGTGACCTGGCTGAAGTCGGACGCTTAACCGACTGCGCCACCCAGGCGCCCCTATAATGTTTTTATTTTGATGGAGTCATTGAATTAACACCCCATCCCTAGAGAAGAGCACTCAGTCTTAGTCCCTTCCACAATTTACATTTGCTATTTGTTCCCCCATGAGTTCCACTGACTGAAGAAAACTAAAATAAGGGGGTGGGGATCAGGAATATGATTACATTTTTTAAAACTATGCCTTTGAGAAAATGCCTTAATGGAGTTAGTATTTGACCTCATTTCCCCCAACAGGTAAGGTTTGCCAAGCATTAGCCTTTATCTGCCTAATCCTTTCCTCATAGCCTTTTTACTTGCCACTGAAAGAGCATAGCGTTTTAGTTATGGTCACAGTTTCCATCACGCTACAAACAATTTGACATCCTAGACTTCTCTTTGGAACTTCATTTGTTTGAAATCCTATTCATAAAACAGTGGGAAAATAGCGGTGTGTATTTACTTGAATTGAGAAGAATGTTTTGTATGTATGCCTTGAAAATATTTCTATGTCTATCAAAAACAACATGGCATGGTATAGAATTGTTGAATCACTATATTGTACACCTGAAACTTACATGACACTGTACGTTAACTGTACTGGAGTTAAAATTAAGAACTTAAAGAAAAAAGATACAGTGGCAGGAAAATATAGAATCCACAGAAAGAAATTAACATTTTAGAAATTAACCATCTGTTTGAGTTCAATTAACAAAACATACTGCAAGGCCTCCCTTAACATGGTATTCCTGAACTGTTCCTGGAAACAATAGTGTGAATTTACTATCCAATTAAAACTGATAAGAAAGTTGGCTTTGACATTCATTAAATAAACCCAAGATTCTACATCCACTCTGGGACTCTTTGTTTTAAGTTATCTATAATTCTCTTGCTTCCAATCAATGCTAATAAATTTTCTACCACAGCAAAGGCAATAGTGGTATAGTTCTTTTATTTACTGTTGTGTGTGTTTTTTAAGTCTACCTCCTGTCATTGACCTTGAGCCCAAATGTTATTTGTTGAAAATAAAAATGCTAGTCCTGCCTTTGTGTAATATAGCGTCTCTCAGCCCTAGCTGCATTAGAATCACCAAGAGGACTTTTGTAAAAACTGAAACCTGGTTCTTACCAGATACTCTGATTTTAATCGGTCAAAGATAGAGCTTGTCATCCTAGTTTTTAAAGTTCCCCAGGTGATCCTAATGTGTAGTAAGATTGTGAACCACTTGGGGCGCCTGGGTTGGCTCAGTAGGTTAAGCACCTGACTTCTGCTCAGGTCATGATCCCACAGTTCAGTTGGTGAGTTTGAGCCCTGCTTCAGGTTCTGTGCTGACAGCTCAGAGCTTGAAGCCTGCTTCAATTCTGTATTTCTCTCTCTTTCTGCTCCCCACCCCTACCCCCCATTCATGCTTGCTCGCTCGCTCTCTCTCTCTCTCAAAAATAAATAAACTTAAAAAAAAAAAAAAGATTGTGGACCTACTAGTTTAAAAGCCATTCTGTTCTGGATTGGCTTTGGTTCCATCAGCCAGTTGCATCTAAGCCACTTACTATGCAATCTTGGGTTTGTAGTTTAACCTCTCTTTCAATTTCCTTTTCTGTAGCATGGGGCACTAGTAGTACTTAAATCATAAAATCATTTTGAGAATCCAATGAGTTATTGAATTTTAAGCCTTTAAAATGGTGCCTGAAACATAACGTGTACAATACAGGTTAGCTGTCATCAGCATTATCATCTCAATTTTTAAAAATCCAAGTGATAATAATCAGGCTTTGGATTGCTTCCTTATGTATACTTCCTAACTTGTACTCTTCTGAAACATCTGCTCATTTGTGCTTTCACTATACAAGCATACTCATTGTATTGCCCTCGACTTACTTGCACACCACCGGTTTTTACACGTGGAAAGTCTGTGTCAACACTGCATCTACCAAGTCTATTGGTGCCATTTTTCCAACAGCATTTGCTCAGTTCATGTCTCTGTCACATTTTGGAGGTTGTCACAATATTTCAGACTTTTTCTTTATCACTTCTTTTAATGGTGATCTGTGTCAGTGATCTTTGATTTTACTATTGAAGCTATTTTGGGACTCCACGAACTCTGCCCATATCAGATGGTGAATTTAATCAATAAATGTATGTGTTCTGACTGCTCCACTGACCATTCTTCCATGTCTTTCCCTCTCCTTAAGTCTATTTCCTGAGATACAACAATATTGAAATTGGGCTAATTTATAACCCCACAGTGGTCTTTAATGTTCAGGTGAAAGGAAGAGTCCTACATCTCTCCCTTTAAATCAAAAGCGAAAATTAAGTGTAGGGTGTGTGTGGTGTGGTGTGTGTCTCGTTATATATATATCTCTATTATATATACTGGGAAGCTTGTTGAAAGCCTCTGAGATAGGCTGAAAGCTAGGTTTCTTGGTGAGTTAGCCAAGTTGTAAATGCAAAGGAAAAGTCATTGAAAAATATTAAAGGTGCTACTCCAGTGAACACAAATGATAAGAAAGTAAAGCAGCTTTATTGTTGATATGGAGAAAGTTCTAGTGGTCTGGAGAGAATATCAAACTAGCCACAACATTCCCTTAGGCCAAAGCCAGGGTAAGACCCTAACTCTCTTCAATTCTATGAAGGTTGAGAGAGGTAAAGAGGCTGCAGAAGAAAAGTTTGATGTTGGCAGAGGTTAGCTTCTGAGGTTTGAGGAAAGAAGCCATCTTCTGGTCACAAAATTGTAAGGCGAAATAGCAAGCGCTGATGTAGAAGTTGCAACAAGCTTTTCAGAAAATCTAGCTAAGATAGTTGATGACTGCACTAAGTAACAAACTTGCTGTGTAGATGAAACATCCATGCCATGTAGAGCTTTCATAAGTGGAGAGGAGAAGGCAATATCTGGTTAAAGCTTCAAAGGACAGGCTGACTCTCTCATCAAGGGCTAATGCAGTTGATGACTTTCGGTATTAACCAATGTTTGACCATTATGCAAATCCTGAGGCCATTAAGAATTGTGCTAAATCTGGGGTGCCTGGGTAACTCAATCATTTGAGCACCCAACTCTTGATTTTGGCTCAGGTCATGATCACACACTTCCTGAGTTCGAACCCCAGGTCAGGCTCTGTGCTGACAGTGCAGAGCCTGCTTGGGATTCTCTCTCCTGTCTCTCTGTCTCTCCCCTGCTTACTCTCACTCTCTCTGTCTCTGAAAATAAATAAATAAACATTAAAGTTTAAAAAGAATTCTACTAAATCTACTTTGCCTGTGCTGTATAAATGGACCAAGCCTGAATGACAGCACATCTATTTGCAGCATGGTTTACTGAATATTTTAGAACCACTGTTGATCTGCTTTGGAAAAAAATTCTTTTAAAATATTACTGCTTATTGATAATGCTTATTGATATTGATAATGCACCCAAAAGCTCTGATGGAGATGTGCAATGAGATTAATGTTGTTTTCATGCCTCCTAACACAACATCCATTCCATAGCCTACAGATCAAGGAGTAATTTCAACCTTCAAGTCTTATTTAGGAAACACATTTCATAAGGCTATATAGTTGCCTTCATCTGAAATGGAAGTGATTCCTCTGATGGATCTGGGTAGTACATTAAAAACTTTCTGGAGAGGATTCTCAATTCTAAATACCATTCAGAACATTGTGATTCGTGGGAAGAGGTCAAAATGTCAACATTAATAGAAGTTTGGAAAAAGTTGATTGCAACCCTCCTAGTTGACTTTGAGAGGTTCGAGACTCATAGCAGAAGTAACTGCAGATGTGTTGGACATAAAGCAAGAGAACTAGAATTAGAAGGGGAGCCTGAAGACCTAACTGAATTGCTGCAATCTCATGATAAAACTTGAACAGATGAGGAGTTGCTTCTTAGATGAACAAAGAAAGTAGTTTCTTGAGATGGAATCTATTCCTGAAGAAGATACTGTAGAGATTGTTGAAATGGAAACAAAGGATTTAGGATATTAAATAAACTTAATTAATAAAACAGTGGCACAGTGTGAGAGGACTGACTCAAATATTCCAAGAAGTTGCACTGTGGGTAAAATGCTATCAAACAGCATCACACACTATGGAGAAATCATTTGTTAAAGAGTCAATTGATACGGCAAACTTCATTGTTGCCTTCTTTTAAGAAACTGCCAGTCATTACAGCCTTTGGCAACCACCACCCTCATCAGTCAGCAAAAAGATTATGATTCCTGAAAGCTCAGGCATTTTTTAGCAATAAAGTATTTTTTAATTAAGCTATATACATTATTGTGTGTGTGTGTGTGTGTGTGTGTGTGTGTTGTTTTTAGACGTAATGCTGTTGCACACTTAATAGACTGCAGTATAGTATAAACAGAACTTTACATGCACTGGGAAAGCAAACAATTCATTTGACTCATTTTACTGTGATACTCACTTTATTGCACTGGTCTGGAACCGAACCCACAATATCTTTGAGGTATGCCTATATTGTAAAACTTAATGAAACTCTTGCTTTTATTCTGGTTCAGCCATTTAAATGTTGTATTACCTTCACAAATTAACTTGATTTTTCTCACTATATCTATTGCATAGAGTTTGTATGAAAATTAATTTTAAAAATTGAATGATACATAGTAAGCGCTCAATGAATGTCACTATAATTATTGCTTTTATTAGCTTTATGGTACTATTACTATTAGCTGTGGTGTTTCAGAAGACAACTAATTCACAATACAGCAGATATATTTTTCTGCTTTTACCCAAACTAAGTAATCACTTAGGTACAATAAGCACTCTGAAACAAAATCAAACAAGTTGTAATCGCCTGTTCTTTAGCCAGCATGATGCCTCTGTGGGAAGTATAAGAACAAAAACATAAGCCATAAAACCTTTTAAATTTTAAATCCTTAAAATCTTTAGTCTCATCCCAAAAATCACTTTGAAGTATCACATGGTGGTAAGCCCAAGAAGCTCCTCGAAATTCTAAATTCTGACCTCTTATAAATCATGACCTTTCAGTAGGCAGTGCTAACTCTTGGGGTTTTCAGTCATGTATTTTCACTTGATAAAAGCAAAACAAGGAGTTGACTTGATAGTGTAAAAAAAAAAAAAGGACAGAGTTGTGTCTTGTGCTTCTTTTCATATTCTTTCTACCCCCTACGTTTTCTAGAATTCAATGCATATACACTAGGATTATAGTCAGCATGGGCTCCTGAGTTGTGATAGAAGACATGGAGATTAAAGGCATATTTAGCATTTTTATGGCTTCATTTTCACACCAAATACTTAATAATTTGGTTTAAAAGTCTATGCACAGTCCTACTATACTATAAGATTTTTACCATGGTTTAGGTGTTTTAAGTGTGGCCTTAAGATATCTTAATTTTCAGGGGTGCTTGGGTAACTCAGTTGGTTGAGTCTCTGACTCTTGATTTCGGCTCCGGTCATGATCTTGCGGTTCAGTTCATGGGATCAAGCCCTGCATCGAGCTCTATGTTGACAGTTTAGAGCCTACTTGGGATTCTTTCTCTCTCTGCCCCTCCCTTGCTCATCCTCTCTCTCTCTCTCACTCTGTCTCTGTCTCTCTCTCTCTCTCAAAAATAAACATTAAAAAAGACAACTAATTTTCAGAAGCATTAGAAGGGGAAGGTTAGATATAGATATACTTGCCTAGATTTAGTCTGTGTCTTGAAGAAATTATTTAAATCCATGTGCTGAGTGAAGGAGAAAAGAAAAAAAAAACAATGACAGTTGGAGAAATCAAATGAAATATAATCATTAAAGTGCCTTATTCTAACATATCTTGCGGAAGAGTGTCATATTCACGCCTTTTAGAAAACTCATTTGCTGTAATTTAATACTGAAGGTTTTGTTTCCATTGTTATGAACTAAGAGTCATACAGCTGACACATCACAAATGTCTGAAAAAAGTTAACCTGTTTCACTAAGATGGTTCTTTAAGATCAGCTCGCTCTTCTGACTTCCCAGAGTTTATGAGTGGTTCCATCATCTACCCAGGCTCTGAAGCAAGAGACAAAGCAGCCCCAAGTCTGCCATTTTGCTAGGCATTTCCATGTTTCATTTCTCAAATCTGCCTCCCCTTTCTCTATCTCTGCCAACACTGCCCTCATACACATCCTCAGTATGATTCTACCATTGCATGAGTTGTCTGCTTCCTTCTTAGACCCATTTCCTAGATTCTGACAGAGTGACATTTCTGACATGTAAATCTGATCATATTACTTTCCTGAATGAAGGGCACACTTGTCAGATTCCTTTTACACCCAGCACCCCAAGACTTCCTTTTGTATTATGAGACTCCAAGAAAATTCTTGTTAGATCAGCAAAAACATTCAGTCATTTTGGATATAACCCTAGACCTCAACATACCACAATCACCAACTAAACTTACATTTTCTTTAATATATGACTGAACTTAACCTTTCACATAATTTCAGGGTTTCCGCCCAAAGAATGGTCATGTGTTCACAGAAGTGTCTGGGTGGTTTCTTAGGCACCATAGTAAGCCTTTTTCTGTCCAAACCCTCCCTGATCTAAAGCCCAGCACCTCCCTTCACTGCTCTTCTCCCATCATGCTTTGCCTCAAATTGCCTTCCTTAACTACCCTATGCACAGGGTACTGTTCTTTGGCTTGTAAGTAAACTTATTAAAAGGTACTAGAATATGACCAAAGGTCATTTTACAGAAGAGAAAATTTTACTCCATGGTATTACCATCATTTTTGTCAAATTTTATCCTGTTGATGAACATTACATATTTCTTTTTTTTCTTCCTAACTGCTGTTATAAACAGTGGTGCAGTGCTACTTTTTTAAAAAGTATTTTATCATTTGGGGCGCCTGGGTGGCTAAGTCGGTTGAGTCTCCAACTTCGGCTCAGGTCATGATCTCACGGTCTGTGAGTTCGAGCCCTGCGTCGGGCTGTGTGCCTACAGCTCAGAGCCTGGAGCCTGCTTCAGCTTCTGTGTTTCCCTCTGTCTGTGACCCTCCCCCATTCATGCTCTGTCTCTGTGTCAAAAATAAATAAACAATAAAAACAGGTTTTAAAATAAATTAAAAAAAGTATTTGATTAAAAGTTATTATCATCTACATTCCCACCAGTACAATTGCCAGATATGAATAATATCCACCTTTTATATTATCATCAACCTGAAAAATAAAAATTACTATCTGTTATTTCAAATCGCATCCTTCTGACTACTACTATGATAACATATCTTAAATATTTATAAATTAATCCTTTATGAGATTTATATGAGACTTTCAATTATATATCTTTTGCCCTTTTTCTTTACTCGGTTTTCTTATCAAGATGTCTATGTTTTCCACCATGACATGTGAGTTTCCTGTCTTGCTTAAGAGGACCTCTCTCACACTAAGATTTTGTTTGTTTGTTTTTTTAATTTTCAGTTTAGATTTTTACTTCATGTGGAATCTATTTTTTTAAGGTTTTAGGGTAGAGTTCATAGAGACGTTGCACAACTATTAAGAACACACCCTGTTTATATCATCTGGAAATGCGATTAATGAAAATACATGGTGTAGATTTGTCACTATATTTTAACACCACCAATTTATACACATGGAGGAAGGGGGATGAAAGGATTAATAAATAAGGGACAATAAGAAAATAAATAAGAAAGGACAAGTAAGAGAGTAAAAGTGTTAACATGTATGTATTGGTTTGGATAGGAAGGAAAAATGGAAATCATGAACCTTCTTTGGAAAAATACATTTGTGTTCCTTCAAGAGCCATGCTTCTTCTCTCAGTGCATCTCTAACCTCTGTCTTTATGGTTGCCATTATGCTATAGAGATAACCCTGCCTTCTCCCAGAAGGTATATTTTTGCAGAATTTCTCCCACACAAAAGTCAGGCCTACCTGTTTCCGACCTCAGATCACGTCTAAGGCCCTCCATCTTCCGTTCTGTTCATCTACCATTCCTTGGAGCATTAGCCTCTTTTCCATGGTCACAGCTGACTGCACACACCCCTGTCCTAATGTACAGAGAGCAAAAGAAAGTACGTTCAGGGTAAGGACACCCTTTTATGCAAGTTACACACATCCTGAGAACTTAATTACATGACCAAACCTAGCCGCAAGCAACAGTGAGAAATACTGCATGTAGTTGGCAACTATGTACCCAGAAAGAAGGAAAAACCAGATTGTAGTAGGGGAACAATCAGCAGTCTTCGCCATATTACTTATATTATTTTCATTGTTTACTCTTACCTTTCCATTCTGTCTTACAAGTTTCTATTTATAATAGGTTATTTTGCTTAGTTCAATTAAGTAAAAAAAATATCCATGTTCTTGATATTAAAAAATGAAACTTTTTATCATGGCTCCCTTATTAGGCATCTCTGAACTAGCATCACATTGTATTTACTACAACTGTAAAGAGACAAGAAAAAATTGGGATTCCGTGGTCTCAAAAAATAAACAAGGGGCAAAGTAAAAGCATAAGGTATTCTTCCTCTATGATTTTGCAAATGGATATTTGAAAACTGACTTGAAATTTAATGGTGGTAATGTGGCAACATTTTAAAGATGTGATGTGTTCAGTATTGAAGCTTCAGGGATCCCCACATTGTCTCCTGGGAGGCATGTAAGTAACTAGTGCTAATTCACTGTGTGTGTGTGTACATGGTCATCTATTGAAGTCTATTTTACCTTAGAAACATGTGAAATAGCACAAGATCATGAATAATAAAACATTACAGAAGATAATCCTTGTAAATAGAAAATGCACAGCTAAATTTATTGTCATCAAGTCTGTAAGTAGTATTTTATGTATTATATTTTTATATTTTCTACTGTGGCAGAACTCAACCATGAAAGAAGAAAAGGGAAAGAGAAAGTAAAACACAACCCTTCAGACATCTCCAGACATTTCCATTTCCTTTGTGCCGGAGAGTTGAAACTGCCAAGTTCAGTGAATGAAACAGTACCTCCAGTGAATTCCCAAATGTATCATATAAAACAGGGAAGAAAAGGCACTAAAATATTTTTATAACTCTTGCTTCAAACTTTTTCTGTGTATTAAATAAGTTGTCAGCTTATTGTTGGGTTTGTTTCTGTGAGAGTCTAGAAAAGTAGCAAGGGATTGTGATCGATGGGTTTACGCTAAGCTTTTACCCACTAAATCTCTGCAGAGGAAACTCCTCTCCTGCTCCTCTTGCTCCTCCTTGAACAAAGGAGGAGGTAAATTAAGGTCTAGGAAATGAGGAGAAATTTAATAAGTTCCTTAAAACTAGGGCAGTTGTAAGCAGGGGAGGGAGAAGAGGCATATTTGAGGAATATGTAGGAGATCAAATGGGCAGCATTTGATGATTCCTTAACAGGGCCATGAGAATAAGGAAGAGGGAGGCGCTTGTAGGTTGGGTGACCAAGTAGATTCCAGCACTTGTTTAAATAAGGAGTCTTGTTTTTTTATTTCTTCTTCTTCTTATTTTTTTTAATAATTTATTGTCAAGTTAGCTAACATATGTGTGTACAGTGTAGTCTTGGCTTTGGGACTACATCCCTTACATACAATACCCAGTGCTCATCCCAATAGGCACCCTCCTCAATGCCCATCTCCCATGAAAATGAATGAGTGAATGAATGAATGGATGGATGAATGAATGAATGAATGAATAAATAAATAAATAAATATTAAAAGCAAAAATAACTTAAAAGAAGAGCATTTGTTGTGAGCCTCTGCTCCAATAAATGAGTTGATATATAAAGCACCACAAGTGAGAACTATAGGCACACAGGGCCTGGTTCATTAACAAGGGCTTTTCTGTTTAGCAAAGGGCGTCAAGAGAACCCCAGAGGTCTGAGTGGCTCTGATAAGACTACCCCACAACACACACCCTTTCTTCTCATCCTTAGGGGACTGAGGAGACCCTGGTCCCTGCATGTTCCTGGCAAGCTCCACATTATTCCTCACTGATACCCATAGCTCACCACCATCTCTGAGTTCTGATACAACTGCAATTAATCCTGTGTGCTGATGGACATTAACTAGACTTATTGTGGTGATCATTTCATCATATATACAATATCGAATCATTATTTTGTACACCTAAAACTAAAATAATGTTATGTGTCAATTGTATCTCAATAAAAAATAATAAATACTAAATAAATAAATAAATAAATAAATAAATAAATAGTAGGGGCACCTAGGTGGCTCAATCAGTTAAGTGTCTGACTTCGGCTCAGGTCACAATCTCACGGTTTGTGAGTTTGAGCCCCGCATTGGGGCTGACAGCTCAGAGCCTGGAACCTGCTTCGGATTCTGTGTCTCCCTCTGTCTCTGCCCCTCCCCTGCTCTCACTCTGTTTCTCTCTCTCTCTCTCTCTCTCAAAAATAAACATTAAAAAAATAATAATAAAATAAATAAATAAATAAAATAGGGAATAATGAAGGACGAGCGTATCTGATATGCAAAATAATGCATTTAAGTTGACTATTGGCTGTCCTGGATTCCTATAGGCAACTAAATATAATCTTAGGGGAGACTCAGGACTGGAGATCCAGATTTGGAAGTCAATGAAAAACCGAGGGAGAACACATAGAATATATCTTCTAATGCCGAAAGAACACATAGGATAGATGTTTTAAACGCAGAGTCCTTGGGAAGATATCACTTTTTGTGATTCCCAAACTTGACATATTAGTGTCAGTTAGAAGATAAGTTTACAAGTGTGACTACAAGAAATTCTCCAACAGGTGGGATGATTGTGTGTGTGTGTGTGTGTGTGTGTCTGTGTGTGTGTGTGTGTGTCTGTGTGTTTGTTATGTCCGTGTATACATGTGTGTTTAAGCTAAAGCCTACAGTATTGGCTGATGGATTTGATGTAGGGTGTTAGAGACAGAAGTCAAGAAGACACCATGTTTTTTTGGCCTGAACAACTTTCAGAAGGATGAAATTGCTGTGTCCTGAGCTGGGAATGACTCCCCAAGGAACCAGTTTATTCAGTAAGTGAATGAGTGAAAGAAATAAGGAATGAATGATTTTTAATAGAGTTGTAGCTTTAAAACTTTTTCATAGTGACTTAACCAATGATAATGTGTTTGTAAGCCTTACTAAACCATTGTAATGAACAAACTAATTTATATTTAGTAGCTTCCCATTTGCATGTAAGTCATGCATTATAAAGTAGTTGGCCTTGCAAGTAGGTTAAATATGCCTCCAGGAAACCCACTTCACAATATTAATTTGCTTAACAAGCTCTTTCTCCTTAGATATTAGAAATGGAATTTTAAACTCAGATGAGGAAGACTGCCTCTAGATCTGAAGTTAGAACTAATGACTTCTTACTATTATAAAAATTTGACATCATGGGCACGTGTGTGAGTGAGATAAAAACCTTGCAAATGTCACAGATGCACCCCTTTGAACCCACACAGATACCAGTTGCTTTTATTCAATTCACTTTATAGGTACTTCCCAGATTTTTCAAATATGCATTTTACATATTCTGAAAGGGTTTGCAGTTTATAGTTTTTAGAGAAACAGTTTGTTAGGAAGCTCCTCGTTGGCATACACCAAAGTACAACGGTCTTTCCGGTGTGAGAGATAACAGGCTACCAGCGAAAGACCCCATGTAGTGACTCCTTCATTGGCTAAAGTCCTTAAGAAGCCCCGAGGACCTGCACAATCTGGTTTCGAGGGATGTTTGCTGTCACAACTGACGTTTCTTTTTCCTTTGCTCTCTGAGCACTCATCAGCCTGGTTTTCTGTCAAGGTCTTGAACATGCCATGCTTAGTCCCAACTCACGTCTTCGAATTTCTGCTTCTGAATGAAGGTCCCACTGATGAAGATCTGTTAATTCTCTCATCCCTCTGATCTCATTTGCTCTGAAGCACATTTGCTCCTACACTTTGCTTTGTATTTATAGTGCTTATTGTACTTGATACTTATTCACTTGTGTGATTATTCGATTGTTCGTTTCCGTCACAAAGTATAGGCTCCATGAGGACAGAGTTTATGATTGTTTTGTTCAACATTGAACCATTACATCAGCACGGTGTCTGTCCATGGTGAGTGCTTAAGAAATAGTTACTGAATAAATATATATGTGCCCAAAGTCACATACCTAACTAGTTTCATTCAAGCTACTCGTCGTCTAAAGAGAAATTAGGGACAGATGAGTTTCAATTTGCTTATGTGTCCTGGAAAGATATAATGAAGTTACTTATAACTAACTATTATGGGGAAATTGTCCTTCTCAAACACACACGCGCGCGCGCACACACACACACTCACCACATGCAAACACGCTGAGCCTATAAGATATCAATTGTAGTACAACTGTACCTTATTCCTCTGTTTCCCTCGACTTTATGTTTCCCCACAGCTCAAAACTACTTTCTACCCATCTGTACATGGTTGTACATGGTTGTACTGTGTACTGTGGGGCACTTCAGGCACAGCATGCATTCTTTCATTTACCAACTATTTATTGAGTATCTGTTCATTATCAGCACTGCTGTAGGTATTAAGAACTAGCAGTAAACAAGGTAAATAAAGTCTCCTCTATTTACAAAAAGGATTTTTTTTCCTAGTAGTGAAAGGATTTAAAAATATAAAATACTGGAGCATCCGAGTTTAGCTCAGATCATGATCTCATGGTTCATGAGTTCAAGTCCCTGTTTCAGGCTCACTGCTGTCAGTTCAGAGCCTGCTTCAGATCCTCTGTACCCCTCTCTCTTTGCCCTTCCCCCACTGGTATTCTCTCTCTCTCTCTCTCTCTCTCTCTCTCTCTCTTTCAAAAATAAATAAACATTAAACATTTTTAAAAATATGAAATATTATTGAATGATGCTCACTATAAGGAAAATAAAGCAGAAGCTGTAAGAAAATAAGACACAAGTTTTAGATTGGATAATCACTTTTTAGTTTCTCTAAAAAATGAGATAGAAATTGGCACTGAGATAGCAAGGAGCCAGCCATGTAAAAATGTAGGGAGAAGCTGCTTGTGTAAAGGCCTGAAAGCAGGTTGGAAATGAGGTTGGAGCAGAAGGAAGACCAAAGTGGAGGGATCATATGAGTGAGAAGAAAGGGCAGGAGCTGAGGTTGGAGAGAGAGACAGGGATGACTTTGAATTCTATTTTAAGTGCAGAAGGAAACCTCTTGGGTGACTTAAGTGTGAGAACAGAATAATTTTATTTAAATTTTACAAAGCTGTCTGGGACTACTGTGTGGAGAATAAATTATAGGGACAAGCTGGAAGCACAGATTTAATTGGCCTTTGAAGTAGTCCATACTGTAGAGGGTGATGGTTTAGTCCTAGGTAGAGATGGAAAAGAATGGAACATTCAGAATAACTGACTCCATCCATCCATCCATCCATCCATCCATCCATCCATCCCAGAACATCACTTCCTCATGGATTCTTACATTAATTATCATATTTACCCTCCACTCAAGTTGGCCAAGCTAATAATTTCAGTTTTACCTTCACCTTTCCTTTTCTTCACCCTCAACCAACAGATCACTATATCCTGCCAGATAATGACCAAAAATGGCTTGCTATCATAGTTCTTCTTCATCTCTCTTTTCACTCCCTGATTTTAGGTTCCATAATTATTTGCCTGAAAAAATTTAACAGGTTTCTAACTACTTTCTCTGCCTCAGATCTCAAGTCCCTCAAATCCACTTTTCAGACCTGCCTCAAGAACTGCATCTTTCTAAATGCAGTGCTTTCAATAAATACGCCTTGACTTCTCATTGCGGGTAATCTTTTCCTACAATTTTTTTCTATCAACAAAACCACTTTTATAACAAAAGTTTTAGTAGAAACCAAATATGTAAAAGATGAGCTCTTAGCAAGGGTACCCCATCCCCTGTCTCCGTGCATAAAACCACGGTACTACAAGGCACTGGCTGTTACTACCTCCCAACCTCCAGCACTACTCACCATCCAGGAACTCAATGTACTCTGAAATTACATGTATTTTAGCCTTTGTTCCTTTGAAATTCATCTTCCACCAATACGTCCTGCCCTGTTCTTCTCCCTGGCCCCATGAATTAATCTTTGAAAATCTATATCAAATATATATATATATGTGTGTGTGTGTGTGTGTATGTGTATATGTGTGTGTGTGTGTGTGTGTGTATTGTAATATTTTCTCGAATAGCAAGGAAAGTAGAAACAACCTAAATGCCCACTGAGAAAACTTGTTAGAGTATGTCATATGTTTTTAGTGAATTTAGAGTAAATTAGAGGATGTCATATCTTTTAAATGACATTTTTAATGAATATGCTATACTGAAAGAGAGAGGGATCCATTTCTGTTGCTGAGAGATAGTGATTTTTCTTCATAATCACCAGATTCTCATGCCAATATCCTTTTATAAGGGTTCGATATTTTTTTCAGACTTTTTTACTGTGCAAAAGAATGAAATATGACATACTCTCCTCTCCCAACTATTTCCCAGGGAGCTCCTAATTTCTTGATTAAAAGCTTAATTTCATTCTCTTTTCTTACACGGTAGGTGTTATTTTCTGGCATTTATGGTAAAGATTTATAACAGTAATGAAATTTTCCAAACTAAATAGAAACAACCCCATAGGCAAACAAATGAGTGCAATTTAATTTTTTTTCTATAATGAAATTCTTACTGTGTACAATATCCATGCAGTCTACTCACTTTGGATTTTAAGTGTATACTTGTGATTTAGAGTCAACATTTATACACACGCTGTTTGGAATTTCCTTGTGCTACTATTAATATATTTTACATTTTCCTAGAGTCCAAATTCCTCCAGCATTAGGAAGGAGAAAGAAATATATTTGTATATATGCTGAATGTACAGATATTTATGTTTCCTTAGATGCCTCTTGAGAGTAAGCCAGAGAAAGAGATTCTCCAAAGCCTGATACTGTTCTTTTTCAACTGAAGAATTCACAAAATAGAACTTATATTCCAAAATTAAAAGAAAAAAATACCATTGACTTTCTTACAGTTTTAGCTTACCTTACCTTGTAAAGAATGTATTTTTTGTCCTGGATTTATTTTTTTTCTGCTAAAGAAGTACCATCTCAAAGCTTGCACATTACCACTGGAATCTTACATCTTTTGGTAACATGCTGCAAAAGAATAGCTAACATTTCTGTAGAGTTTTACAAATTTACAGATGGTTTGTATACCTACTGTATTATTCCTCATAATACCCAGTAAGGAAAATGACAGCTGTTTCCCCTGGGGTTTGTGTTTTGTTTGGTTTGGTTTTGGTTTTGGTTTTGGTTTTGGTTTTCATGTAGGAAACTGACTTGGCAATGTTGGCTGATTTTTCCAAAATCATACAGGCAGCAAATGCAAAAGTAGGGATTAAAGACCAGGTCTTCCCACTGCTAATCCAGAACTGTTCCCACTTGCCGACTATATATTTGTTTTTGTTTTTGTTTTTGTTTTTTTTTAATATTTTTTTTTCAACGCTTATTTATTTTGGGGACAGAGAGAGACAGAGCATGAACGGGGGAGGGGCAGCGAGAGAGGGAGACACAGAATCGGAAACAGGCTCCAGGCTCTGAGCCATCAGCCCAGAGCCAGACGCGGGGCTGGAACTCCCGGACCACGAGATCGTGACCTGGCTGAAGTCGGACGCTTAACCGACTGCGCCACCCAGGCGCCCCTATATATTTGGTTTTTGATACCTTTGTCCTAAAACATTTCACTTGGAAATAAATTTATCAACACCTTTATAATCTAAGGCCTTTCTGTTATTGTCAGCAAGAATGATCTGTTTGAACAGAATGTAATTATGTAGATAAAACAGCTTGGAGAAAAACCCTATTGTAATGTTTCCTAAACTAAATAACTTATGTGGGAGCTATTCTATATTATATGTATTTAGAAAATGATTCTTTTTAACTAACAAATGCTAGCAAGAATGGGCTGCAATTAAGATAATCTTTTCATTTCTAACACCTAATAAATCCTGAAGTAGCTCTTATGAAACCTCTGGAACCTTCTCCCAGAAAGTAAGCATGTCACTACCAGCACACTCGAGAAGCTTCTAATTGATTAGACAATTATTTTGTTATTGGATTGCTTTAGCAGCATTGTTGTTCAGACTTAATAATCTTAGTTTCCCTCATACTTTAGTGGCTACCTAAAAATAATATTGATCAGGGCACCTGGGTGGCTCAGTCACTTGAGCATCTGACTCTTGATATCGGCTCAGGTCATGATCTTGTGATTATGGGATCAAGCCCCATATTGGGCTCAACACTGAGCATGGAGCCTGCTTAGGATTCTCTCTCTCTCCCTCTCTGCCCCTCCCCTGCTCTCTCTCGCTCTCACACTCTCTCTCTCTCTCTCCCTCTCTTTCTCTCAAAATAAACATTTTTAAAAATAAATAAATAAAAATAATATTGATCACATTTTAATCAATATTCACTGACTTGATAGTCAATAGGACTATCAAATCAACAGGACTTGATAAATGAAAAGCAAATTTATAAATCAAGCCCATTAAAATAACAGGCATTTAGCATGATTGCTAGTGACATTATTTTACATTCAAAGATAAAACTTCAATAGAATATTTGGTGTGATTAAGTAATCTTGGACAGCAGTGTTTTTGTTTTTTTGTTTTGTTTTGTTTTTTAATGCCTAAGCAGTACAGTTTTAACCCTACTGTTTGTGAGCAATGGGCCAATTGTAAAGATATAAATTTTATGTTTCTTCAAGTAGATATTTACTTTTATTCTCAGAGCACATAAAGCAAAAAACAAAAGCTAACTCAAGAATAATTTTATGACCCGGGGCACCTGGGTGCCTCAGTTGGTTACACGTCAGACTTTGGCTCAGGTCATGATCTCATGGTTCATGAGTTTGAGCCCCACGTTGGGCTCTGTGCTGACAGCTCGGAGCCTGGAACCTGCTTCAGATATTGTGTTTCCCTCTCTCTCTGCCCCTCCCTCTCTCTCTCTCCCTCAAAAAACCCAAACAAAAAAACAAAACAAAACAAAACAAAAACCTTAAAAACAATTTTTTTAAAGAAAAAGAGAATAATTTTATGACCCATATACTTTTTAGTGTGTTTCAGAAAAAGCATACAAAATTCATGTTGGTGCAAATAGATTTTCTGTATCTGTCAATACCTCTATCTGTCATTCTTTTCATCTTTCAGTTACCCTTATGCCTTTAAACTATAGTTATAAGATATTGTCAACCAGGTCAACCCAAATGCTTATGACAAATATTATGAACTACTACCCATGTTTACCAAAATGGAAACAATCACCATCATAATAAATTGGAATAGTAGAGTGGAAAGGGAAGGGAAAATGAAGTGGAGAGAATTGGGGTTTGGGCCCAGCAGTACTGAATACTTGCTGTGTTCCCTTGAATGACTTACTTTATCCTTCAAGATCCACATTTCTCTGGTCAATGGCAAGGATCAAATGAAACTGTGTAAACAGTGTACTTTGAACAATTTAAAAGTAGCAAACAAATGTAAAGTACCTGTGGTATAAATAATGAGAGATGATGATGATGATGATGATGATAGACTCTCTGACCCATTAAGACACTAAGACTAAAGAAGATGTAGAGGCTTTGTACATAATACATATTTAACAAATAATTGCATTGAGAATGAAAATGATTTGCCATGTTCAAGTTAACCATCAGCTAATGCTGATTTCCCTTGGGAAATTACATATAGAAAGCAGGTAACCAGTTAATATTGTAAGGATAATTCCAAATTCCTGCAGTTGACAGCAATTCCTAAGGGACTAGCATGTATACTGACATTTGCTCCTTGCAGCTGGGTAGACCTTTGCCACTTGCAGGTCCTTAGAGTGTGATGCCTGTAGGTGCATTTGTGCCTACATGAGAAAAAGTTTGATTGAGGTAGACAACAAGAAAAGTAGGGCAAGAATCCCTTATCCATCCTGTGAACCTCAGTCCTGGCAGCATGGAAGTAAGCCATTTTTTTACTCTTTCTGTAAGTAAAGAAAGGAACAAATATATGTGTTCTGTGCAGAAGCAATTTTTGCCCCTCTGATTTGTTGTTTAATGATAGAGAGAATAGATGAAGGAAAGCAAATTCGTTCTCATTTTGTCGAAGTGAAATTAGATTTTATCTTGGCAAGACGTAGAATTGCTCTGCTGACAACATAATATCAAACTGAAATTTCCTTGAAATATAACAAAAGGATTGTGTCAAAACACAAAGTGGTCATGCATGTGATAAGTGTTCTTTTTAAAAAATGTTTTTATTTCAGTATCATTGACACATTAGTTCAGGTGTAAAACATAGAAATTAAACTTCTCTATATACTATGCTGTGCTTACCACAAGTGTAGCGACCATCTGTCACCATAAAATGCTATTACAATACCATTGGCTATATTCCCTATGTTGTGCCTTTTATTCCCATGATGATATGTTCTTTATAGGAAAAGCACTACATACTTTTTTTTTTCTTTTAAAGCACTACATACTTTTGATAAACTGTGCATTGTGTAGTGGTTCTCAATTGTAAGCTAAACAAAGTAGAGTCCTGCCCAAAGTGGTAACATTCCAGGAGGATGTCAAAGTGTAGCTCTCTGTATGCTTTTACTTGTGTTGTTTATCTGAATTTGCCACTTCCTCCCTTCCCTTGAATTTGAAAACATCCTAAGAGCAAGATCCACTTTCCTTCTCCTATTATTTAGAATGGAGTTATATACCAGATGGAGGCTACATAGTTGTTATTGACCAGCTCTTCATTAATATGCTCTCGAATTTTGAAGCCAACTCTTAAAACTGTCAAAATTTCAATGGCTTTTATAATTATAAAGACTTCTACTTCTTATCAGCACAGAAGACCACAGAAATTCTCTCCTCAGGCAGAGCATGGAATAGTATTTTTCCACATGAAGTGGTATTGGGCTTTCAAGAGCAAGATAAGAACCACTCTTCCAAGGAGGGAATAGTGGTGAGGAAAAGAAAGAAAAGAAAGGAAAGGGAAGGGAAGGGAAGGGAAGGGAAGGGAAGGGAAGGAAAGGGAAAGAAAAGAAAAAAAAGAGAAAGGGAAACTTTGAACTGGACTTTGGGATACTGAGTAGTGAGTCACTTGTAAGAAAAGAAGAAAAGAGAAGAGAAGAGGAGAAGAGAAGAGAAGAGAAGAGAAAAGAAGAGAAAAGAAAGAGAAAGGGAAACTTTGAACTGGACTTTGGGAGTCTGAGTAGTGAGTCACCTGTAGACGCAGGGTTATCCTGAGCATGGAGTTCAATAACGACCCTGCCTTCTAGCTAATGAATCTTGTGCCTGCACTGATGTGGTGAAATAGAGCTTGTAAATAAGTCAGAACCCTCAAGGGTGAATGTGGTGGTTTTAGGTTGGTAAAATTCTCTGGCTATTTGTAGATGCAAATCCTCTCTGGAGAAGAGCATCCCCAATTCAGGCCTTCTGGATTCCCCAGACTAAGATCAAACAATTAATGAATTGAAGAAAACTCAAAAATCACTAGGACCCCAGGGAACTAACCACCATGAGTGAGAGTCAGCAGAAAGCAAATACTGAGACCTCTAAAAGCTACAGGTATTGAAATATCAGGAACAGAATATAGATTAGTTTTGTATGAAATATATAAGAAATAGACACTAGAGTGGTCTTGAATGCTTGAATTCAAAGCTCAAGGGTTAGATTAAATATCAGATTAGTCACAACTGAGAATACTAGTGAAATTGAAGGAACATGGGAGCAAATTACCTAGGATGCCACATAGAAAAGGAAAATAAGGAATTTGAAAAGGAAGTTAAGAAACTGGAGAGTATACAGTGAGAGTATCTAATATCTATTCAGAGCCCCAGACATTGAGAACAGAATAGTGAATATACCAAATTTCCTTGGTTGACACAGCGCAATATACCCAAAATTGAATAAATAAATCGAAGTCTATACATAGACTCATCATGGTATATTATAGGAAACCAGAGGCAAGATGATAACCTGAGCCAAAAAGAAAATGTACCTTTGAAGGAATGCTAATTTGACCAAGAGCACATAAAATTAACATAACCCTGAAAGACACAAGATAATGAAATAATCTTTTTAAGATGTTAAAAGAAAATTTCTGTAATACTCAGCAGCTAGGAATATTTTTCAACAATGGTGGTGAAATAAAGACACATTATGTAATCAAAAATTGAAAAATATTACCATCAGTAATCTTTTACTAAAGAAACCTCTGAAGCATCTACTTTAGGAAGAATGGAAATTCCAAAAGGAGAAGTTAAGATGCAAGAAAGAGTGATAAGCAAATAAAACAGCAAACATGAATATAAATCTAAATAAACATGGTGTAAGCTAATGACAGTGATGATTTTTGTGTGTTTAATGTTGGAGCATAGGATGATGTGGCATCTTATTCACCTGTCCCGCTTGATTTCAGCCAAGATATATGGCAGAAGGGAACTTTTTCGTAGGGTGTGTGGGACTTTTTTTGACTCATGCCAATGGGGAAGCCCAGCGGAGTCTTGATGTCATAATATATTTTTTAAATGTCAAGTATAATATCTAAACACATAGATTATATTAACATATTATGTAAGTGAAAATGCATAATAATGAACAATGAAATGTATGCTTGTAAACCCAATATAGAACTCTAAAACTAACCATTGCCAATAACTTCCATCTACCTCTGTGCTTCTTCCCTATCCCATCCCCTTGTCTCTCCCCACATGAGATAATCACTACTTGAATCACCACATTGAATCTCCAAGTTTAGATTTCATGATTTCATTCAACCATCTCACTACCTGACTACCATCTCCATCTCTGGCACCAACACCACCAAATTCTTCAGCTACACCCGGGACCTACAGTCCATAGAAATCACCAGTGTTTCAGTGTCCTTGCCCACATTATACCTCATATCCCTCCTTATTTAAATAAGTTCCAAGACCAGTCATTGATAATCACTCCATTGCACGTAATCTTGACTCCTTTGCTTAGTTTTGTCTTACCAACACCTGGCTACATCCATCTCTGCCTGTTCCATGTCTGTGTCTTGAAGCTAAACATAGCTAGAGCAAAACACAACTTGTTTTAAAGTTCAGGATCACTAGCCTCAAGTTAGCCCTCAGTGCCAGGTGGCGGTCATACTATCATTTTCTAGTCCATTCTCTCTGATATTTTTCTAGATAACCATACTTAACTCACTTATCAAAAATTTCCAGCATCTCTTTCCCCATCATCACACTCAACTGGACAACCGTGTATCCTTTTTCATTGAGAATATAGAAGTAATCAGAACTTTCATAAGCTTCCATCACCACATCTAACCATCTATTAGCATCTGTGCCTTTAAAGGACGCCCTTTTCCCTATTATTATAAATTGTCTATACTTCTTGCTCAAACAAGTTTCTTCATTTCTTCCCTAGATGCTTGTGTGCTTAACTATTTAAGGACATTAGTCCTACAGTCGCTTCCCTCCTCCCTCTTTTTCACTGTCTTTCTTATATTAACAGATTTTTCCTTTCTACCAAAATATTCCATCAACATTTAAACATGTTATTTCTCCCCGAATTGGAAAACAAAAAACCTTTCAAGCCTGTTTATGCCTCTAGCTACCATTCCATTTTCCTCTTTCTCTTTATGGCATAACTTTCTATTTTCATTTGGAACTACTCCAAACAGGCTTTTTCTCCAATGATGTCACCAAGACTGCTCTTGTCAAAGTTACAAGAACAACACTCAACAACATTAAATCCATTTGTTCTCAGTTCTAATTTTACTTGTCCTATCAGTAGCATTTGACACAGATGATTACTCATTCCTCCTGGAAACACTTTCTTCCCTCGGTTTCCAGGATTCTTAGCTCTGGTTCCTCTTAACCTTCATCCCCCTGGCCTGTTCCTTCCCATCCATCCAATCTCTTGACCTTGAAATTTTTCCTTTTTCTTGACCCGCTTTTCTCTGTATCTTCACTCTCTCTGAGATCACATTCTCTCTCATGACTTTAAATGGCATTGATATACTGATGACTCCCAAATTTAAATCTCCAGCTGAGATCTCTTCTTTGAACTCTAGACTAATCTACCTGGTGTTTACTTAGTATTTGCACTTACACAGACCCTTCAAGCTACTAGTTCAGAATTGAACTGATCTTCTTCCCACACCTCTTCCTCTACCTTCTTTCCCATTGCAGCAAATCACTTCATTTTCCTAGTTGCATAAGCCAACTCCATTGCCACTATCCTTGTCAAAGACATCAACATCACTGCTAATCCGTAATACAGCAGTTGACTCCTCCTTCATTGGTCTGCTTTCAAAACAACATTCAAAACATGTCAGATCATGTCATTCCTTGTGCAGTTTGCTCCCTCACCTCCAGTTCTTCACTCAGATGCTATTTTAAGACCTTTACAAATCCTCTTATTTAATGTTGTATGTGAGGGTTCAGCATACTTTTGTTGTAGCGGACCAGGCAGTAAATAATTTAGGTTTTGCAGCTCTGTCACAACTATTGAGTTATGCTGTTGCAGCATGAAGGCGGCCATAGACAAAATATACCTGATTAAGTGTGACTGTTTTCCAATAAAACTTTATTTATGGACATTGGCATTTGAATTTTATGTAATTTTCATGTGCTATGATGTATTTCTTTCCTTTTGAGTATCTTCAACCATCTAAAAATCTACATTTTTAAATGGTCTAACTCTGGGCTGGATATGATTCCCAGGCTGTAGTTTATTGGCCACCCTCCTCACATACATTCCTTAAATGGTTTCTTTGCTGTAGTTTTTATCTTTTCATGCATCACAGTATAACATGTTACATATCTTGTTCATATTTTCGTGTTTATTATCTATGTCTTACAAATAAGATATAAGCACCATGAAGCCTGGGATTTTTAACTTGTTCTGTGTACTGCTGAATTCCCAGTATAGGTGCTCAAAAATTATACATTGAATGAATGCATAAAGAGAATGAAAAAGTTATATTTTCCAAAGAAATAAAATTGGCTATAATGGATGAGATAATTGAAGAACTTAATTTTATTTTAGAAATTATAGTTTTGAAGATTATAGAGAGATATCATTTTAACCATTCACAGACTGCAAAAGGCTCCATCGTTGACTTTCTTATTAAATTCTTCATTATTATTTCATTGTTATAAATATTTTTTTTCATCTTCCCTAAACCTCATCTCTTTAGTTAAGAGATACCTGTCTATATCAGTTCCCCTTTTCTTGGGATGGCCTTGCTTCCTGGTCTCTCATTGTTCTCCAGGTTTTGTAGATAAATAGACCTACAAGATTAACCACATGGCCTCCTGCTTCTCAGCTGGAGGCTGCTTTTTCCATGGCCACTATAAGTGATCATGCTTCATAGCATCGTGGACTTAATATTCTAAGAATATTGACTTCATAGTTACCATTTCATTCCTACTTTGTTTTGGATGAACCAAAGAAGTGAACAAAGTTCTTGAAATTCTGTCGTTGACTGAAGTAAATAATAGTGTTAAATTATAGGCATTAGAGCATAGCTGTATTTCTCTAAGCCATTTCAAGATACTAAAATGGGATTTAATTATTATATGTAATGGACATTAAACATTTAGGAGATAAATGGCCTACAATTTAATTAGTCAAGTATTAATAAAATAATTTGTTTTAAGAATAATTAATGTGTAATAGCAGAAAAAGATCTGGTTTCTTACACAAAAGAATTAAAAAGATGTGCCTTCTACTAAAGACCTTTTTGGGGGCGCCTGGGTGGCGCAGTCGGTTAAGCGTCCGACTTCAGCCAGGTCACGATCTCGCGGTCCGGGAGTTTGAGCCCCACGTCGGGCTCTGGGCTGATGGCTCAGAGCCTGGAGCCTGTTTCCAATTCTGTGTCTCCCTCTCTCTCTGCCCCTCCCCCGTTCATGCTCTGTCTCTCTCTGTCCCAAAAATAAATAAAAATAAATGTTGAAAAAAAAATTTTTAAAGACCTTTTTGTTTTACTTGTTCAATGTGAATCACAGGTAGAGGTGATATGTAGTCAAGTTTTTCTGTAGCTAAGTATCAGATCACTATTCAAGGTTGTTGCATTGCCAATAATTGTTTTTTGGGGAGGTAAAAATGTACTACTGTGTGACTTTATAAACATATTCGATATATATTACATAATCATTATGGTTCCCTAACTCATTATTGAAGATGAGTCTAAAAGAAATCAGAGTTCGTGTCTGAGTATTAATCACTGGGTTTAAAATAATCTGTTTTATCCCCTCTTCCTTTTTAAGTCGCATTTGGGTTGTTATTTGTGGCATATGAGTGAATAAGTATCCAATGTATCTGCCTCAGGCCAAGTATTTGGACTCTGGGTCTCTGTTATTGCCTTATTGATTGCTTGTTATCTGCTTGCTTGCTTGTTTTATATTAACTGGATAGACCAAAGAAGGGAGGTAAGAAAGTAAGGGTGTAGCATTTTCAAAAATGAAGTTACTCAGAGAAGAGGTAATAACATTGGTAGAGTAGGTAAGGCAATACAAAATCTCTATCCTATACAATTTTGGAAGCTATTGTGCAGAAAAATGTCATCAAGCCAGTCTTTAAAACCTTCTTAAAAGTATGGAAATATGCTAACTGTTCAGGCTTTACATTAGATGATGGATGCTATCTGGATATGGCAATCTCAGGTATGAACATCTCAAAAATAAAGGCAAAGTGTGCAATTGAATGTAGAGATCCTGAGGGTAATACGTGAGCTTATACTGTGTGAGCAGCAGCGGTTCTGCCATTAAACCTCCCTTGATTTGCTGTAAGTTTAGATACACACAAGCCGTGTTTATTTTTACATTTTCAGCAGGTGTGACACTTTGGCAAGTGTATTGGCTTGGAGTACAGCATGGCTTCCCCGTGATTGGTGGGTCCTGATGGAATGTTTTCTGAAACGATGGGTGAAGACCTTGCATCATTATTTTTCCAAGCGTGTATCAACAAAGCCTTCATCCTATAAAAGTGCAAATAGAATGTTATGCACCAGGCACCATGTTTACATTTTATTTTTAGTTCCTGGAAAGATTTCTAGTTTCTGGAGGAATTGCTTGCTCCTTCTTGTTATGTTTGATCGGGTCATCCTAACTCAGAGTGTTAGCAAAACTTTCCACTTGCGGTGTGCATGAAGCCTGTGGTGAATTCTCTTTATGAAACACGTTTCTTCTTGTTCGTTCTGCGGGTGGACAATTGCTGCCTTCTAATATCATGTTGAAATGTGATTGATCCAAATGATAGTGTCACCCTTGAATGAATCATGCTTCTTCACTCCATCTGTTTCATGAGAGGAAAACAAAAAATGTCTTACCCGTCCTTAGAGTGTGTATGCCTAACCTAAATTTCATTTAATCCACTGTTTTGAGGTCTGTGACATGCTCATTTCCATGTTTTTTTTAAAAAAGGATTATTTTCAATAAGTCCTATTCAAGAACAAGTCTGTCATTTCACCAGTATGCAAACTAGAATCTCTCAGTTGACCTCCCTCCGATCACACCCTATTTATTGGCAAACATAGAGGTCAGTTGGAGAAGTGATATATACATAGATTAAAAAAATTTTCCTGGCACCTGTCAAATCTTTACTTCAGTTGAAACTTTGATTCTGTCAACGTAGATATCTGTAGCTCTTGCTACACTGTGTTTTTTTTTTTAAGTTTATTTATTTATTTTGAGAGAGACAGAGACATCACAAGCTGGGGAGGGACAGAGAGAGAGAATCCCAGGCAGCCTCTGCACTGCCAGCACAGGGTCTGATGCCTAACCGACTGAGCCACCCAGGTGCCTCTTGCAGCATTGTGTTTTTAAAAATTCAGACAAGCCCCACATGTGCGCACCTAATTTTAGCTGGTCCACACGGGACCCCCTGAGTGCCAGCCCTGGTCCCCCATGGGGTCCCATTTCCACTCCGACAAGATGAAAGAAACTATCATGAACCAGGAGAAATTCATCAAACTGCAAGCACAAGTGTGCTTTGGTGGGAAAGGAACTGCTCACCCAAAGAAGGTGGTTCATAGGACAGCTACCGCAGAAGATAAAAGGCTTAGGTTCTCTTTAGAGAAGTTAAGGGTAAACAGTATCTCTGGTATTGAAGAAGTGAGTATGTTCATAAACCAAGGAACAGTGATGCACTTTAACAAACCTCAAGTCCAGGTATCCCTGGCAGTGAACGCTTTCACTGAGACAAGGCAGCCAGCTGACCGAAATGCTACCCAGTATCTTAAACCAACTTGGTGCAGCCTGTCTGAGTAGTTTAGGAAAACCTTGTGAATTTCTGCCCAATCTGTGGACGGAAAAGCACCACTCACTACCAGAGAGGAGGAGGAGGATGAAGTTCCAGACCTTGTGGAGAATTTTGATGAAACTTCTAAGAATGAAGCAAACTGAATTGGGTCAACTTCTGAAGAGGATAAAACTTGAAGAAGTTACTGGGAACTGCTATTTTATATTCAGACTGCTTTTTAATTTGTTCATAGATCTGATAAAATCTAAATCTCTAATAGTTTTAAGCCCAAGCCCCTTGGACAGTGCAGCTCTTTTCAGTTTTTGCTTATACACAATTCATTCTTTGCAGCTGATTAAGCTGAAGAAGCCCAGGAATAAAGTTTGAAACAAGGTTAATGAAGATCATTACCTAGTAAAAAATTAATTAATTAATTAATTAAGTTAAATTAATTAATAATGTAAAAAATCAAAAACAAAAACTCAGGTGATCATTTTACAGAACAAAAAGGGCCAGCCCCTCAAAAAGAAAAAAATATATTAAAAAGAAAAAAAAATCTCTCTCTCCTTCTGTCTCCCATGACAATGAAGTTCTAAAATGTTATAAACTCAAATCTCAACTTCCAGCATACTCTGAAATACACTTTATTGGATATAAAATACCTGATATGTAATATTAGATATATAATAAAGCATCACTTTATTAGATATATTCGAACTCACGCTTCACACATACACATGTGGATGGCCCATACAGCTGGAAATCCTTCTGTGCAACACAATTATGATGGAGAAAGCATGAGCATGTTCTTCCCTCCCCTTCTTACCAAAGAGAAATGAATAAAGTGTAGAGTGAATTATGTTGCTTAGGGTACATTTGGACTAGAAACAGAAAAGGAATTTGGTTCAAGGAAAAGTAAAAGAAAATGCTGTAGGTTTTGTGTCAGCTGTCTACATTAGTAAGGGAAGACAGCTCTTGGTGTTTTAGAGATAGAGATGATTTTGCCTGTGTGCAGATTCTTTCCTAAATTTCATTACTTTAGTGTTTTAATGTTTTTAACCTTCAGTAAGTTCTACTTATTTTTATTCTTCTAATCTTGCATGCACTTTAAGTCCTATATTTTCTCACTTATGTAGAACTTTTATTTGTAGTTTTACTTCAAATAATGAGCTATGTGCTTATCGCAGATCAAGAAAAACAGCCCATTGATTGCATTTTATAACAGCTCTGAGTGAAACTGAGGTGACCAGGGATCTAGCTTTTCCATTCGGATCCTATGAGAGATGTTGTGATGAAATTAAGGGTGTCAGGAAAACCTGTCTTTGAAATAGGATCTTCTTTAGTACGCAGTAATTTCTGAGTTCATATTCTTAATTTAGTATGTGCACTTTAAAATCTGTTAGAAATAACTACCACCTTTGAAAGGACTCTTACGATCACTGTTTGCTATCCCCCTAACCACAGATTTTGGCATTTTGATTGCCATCGAAATGAATAGCACTCCACATTGTGTCAGTCACACCCTCATAAAAGTTAAATGAACATTCTTGCAACACCCGCTGGGATGGGACAGATGTAGGAGAGAAGGACTGAGCACACAGGATAAAATGTGTCACCGAGAAATTGAAACTACTCCCTTAACACAGCGTTGTGTCTTGCTTGTCACCTATACCTCTTTTGTTTTATTCAAAGCTATTTCAAAAACACAAATAGCGTGTTGAAATGGAGAATCACTGTAAATCATTTCTATTGTCTGTCAGGCTGTGCCTTGCCATTGCTAGATTCCCTATGTTGTTTTTCCTCGTCGTATGTACACTTGGTAAATCATTTTAGCAGAGATACTTTATTCAAAATACAACTATAGTCAAAATATGACTACAAAGAACTATAATTTCTAAACTGAGACCATCGCATTGCGTGTGGATTTCTGTTTTATCATAGACCTTTGTAACAGATATTTTAAGTTTATTGTATCAATATTTAATTTTTTAGTACGATTTTTTTTTTATCCATTTTGAGTTGGTCTCAAAGGTTCAACAGCACAGATATCACTAGTGACATCTTATTCTCCAAACTAATTGAAATTCAGACTCTTCTATGTTAGGGCTCTCTCCGATGTTGGCTCTACTCTCAGTTTGCCAAAAAATACTTTTAAAAAGTAACAAGATGATTTTGATGTGACACCAATTTCAAAAGTTTGTATGCCATTCTCCCTTTGGAAGAATTAAAGTCTTGAAGCAACCTGACAATTCATCTTGTGTAATAAATAGCCTAATAACCTTAAGGAAGTAATCTCCTCTCTCCTCTATAGCTCACCCTTACAGACATGTCTGAGTCTTCTCTGTAGCAGAAAGATTTGTATTCACACGCTGGGCTATAAACACCCTGAGGGCAGTGAATCCCTTGGTGAAGTGTCTCCTATTAGTGTTTAGAGCAATGCTTAGAACAGTGCATGGATGAGAGTTACACTGACCTCATAAGTCTGAGGGACATCAATGAAATAATGAATGTACACCTTTTAGTGGTTTGTGAGAAGTGCCAAATGTGCAATTAAAGTTGGCTAAAACCCCATACAGACTAAAAAAAATACTGTTCTTGTTCACCACTTATCTAGAGTATCTGACAGCAACCTTGACTTATAGTGGGTGCCTACTCAGTGTTTATTAAGTTACATTGAGATCAAGTTAGAATTTACCTCTTCTAGGTCAGCTCTTTCTGCTAAATCATATACTTTTTTCTTCTTTCAGCAAGGGTTCATTGAGAATTTCTTTCATATGCCAGAGCCTGGCACTAGCACTATAAAGACAGTTAAAATAAATTCACTGTCGGTCTCACTCTCCAGCAAAGACAGATGCTTATAACAAGTAGATATAATTCATTGTGGTAAGTGTTGCAATTAATGTATGTAGACAGTACTATGGGAACATACAGCAGCAAGCTATGATTAAGGGATTGTTAAACTCCCTTTTTAAAATGAGCAGAAGTTTGTTGAAAAGAAAATGGAAGAAGGGCTTTGTCAGAGAAACAGTCTGATAAAAAAAAATAAATGCTCAAAATTGCACATGGCAGAAATAGAAGTTTCACATGGCTCATGCAGAATGTATATTGAGGGCTTATTTGGGGTGCCGTGTCGTAATCTGTGTCTTAGCACCAGGCTGAAGAGTCTGGATTCTTTTCTGTAGGCACCTGTAGGTTCTGTAGGTTGACCCTTCAAAACCCCATTTATATTTTAAAAAAGACTGATGGCCAAGTGGGAGATAGATAGGGGTGAGCAGGAATCAAAGGTGGGAGAACAAGAGGTGGACAGTATTTAGGAACGGATGAGATGCCACACCAGACGGTGCCAATAGAAATGGAGGGTAACAAAGAGAGGGAGAATATGACACATATCGTTCACTTTAATTTCTCTTGTTTTCTCTAAGTCGAATAGCTAAGAAGGGAGCCAGAAAGCAGATAAAGAAGAGAAGCAGGCCATAAAGAAAGATCAGTTCTGTGTGGGGCTAAATAGGAGCTGCCAGCCTCTCCCACATCCAGTTGTCCAAGATTCCCGTCATTGCTGTGCGACACTTTTGTGGACCTGGTGCGCTTCTCTACTGCCCAGATTTGTGCCATCCTCTCACCCACGTTGAAGGTGCACCTATATAAAAGACTTGCCATTTTGTGCAGAACAGATTGTCCATCTTGGAAACAGTGCTCATCTGGTTGTTTGTCTTGGGAAAGTGACTCTGACCAGGAAAACACTAGGCCAGACAGTCCTATTTAGGAGCTGTTTTGAGGTAGTAGGAGCTCTGTGGAATTCCCATTCAAACACCACCGTGTGGGTGACAGCCCTTACAAAACTGATTCTGTCTAAATGTTAAGGAACAGGTGGATCACTAAAAAAAAAAAGGAGAAAGCTAATAAATTTATGAAAATGATATTGGCCTCTGTAGTAATCAGGAAAAAGAAATCAAACACAGAGTAAACTATTGTCTTACAACTTTCAATTTGCAAAAACTGAAAGTCAGACAATGTCAGTTGTCGTTAAGAATATGGAATAAAGGGGCCCCTGTTACATGTTGAGGCTAATGCATTTGATACAACCACACTGAAGAAAAACTTGATAATGTCTAGCAAACTTGCAGATCATCTGCTCCAACAATTCCAATCCTCAAAACTCTCCCAATAAATATGTGTAGAGATATTCACAAGAATATGGATGACAACCGTCCTCTAAAGCAGAGTTCATCCTTAAGAGAATGGGTTTTCATTCAATGGAGTTGATATAAAAGAACTAAGCTTTATATCCATCAACATGGATAAGTCTGCAAAACAAAATGTTGAGCAAAAAATCTAAGTTTCATGTGCGTGCTTGGCAGGATGACATCTCATGATGGGTGGTTTTAAAATCAAAACTTATATAAGATTATACATTTATTATGGGTACACAAAAAATAAAAGTGAAAATAGATTTTGGAATGGTGAATACCAACTTCAGAATAGTGGTTTTCTTGAGAGAATGGGGGGTGAGTTCAGGAATAGGACAGTGAGATATTTGGGGGTTTCAGTTGTCTTTATAAATTTTCACTTGTTAGGCAAGTACATAGTTCTATTGTATCCTCTCAAAGTTTTGTTTGTATACCTATAATATTTAGAGTAAAAACCCTGCATATGGCTTTCCTCACATATTCATTCATTCATTCTTTTAATCTATCACCTGTTAATCTATTCAGCTACCCATTCACGTATTCTTCTTTCTCAAAGTAATTTTATTTAAATAATCCAAGAAAGGGTGATTAGGGCTTAAACCAAGTAGAGAGAAAAGGACAGAGTATAATTAGAAGGCAAATTTAAGGGAGATTATTGGGAAAAGTTGTCAACACTTAACAACTAGATGTAAGTAGGTGTGTGTGTATGGAGTAAGGCAAGGAATCAAGGATAATTTATTCAGATCTCTAGCTTGGCATTGACCATGAAGCATGCCAAGAAGACAAAGGAAGAGGGGTAACGTTGATATAGAGCGGGGATGTGGTATCAAACTTTGTCTGGGTTCATGGTACACTTTTTTCCATAATCCTGACAGATAATCTTTAATTCAGTAATTATTTATTGAATATCTGCCATGTACAAGGCACAATAAATAGAGATCCCTTAAGTTTATGCATAAATACTCTTTTTCATGAATATGTTTTTTTTTTAAGTCCAAACCATTATTTTTTAGGCATCATGGTGCAGTTACTGCTCCACTAAATTCAATTGGGTAAGCAATTTCAACTGAATACAGTTGAATGGCAGTGTGCAGCCTTCGTTAAGTTATTCTGTAACTACTTGAAAGAGAGTGAGAATCCATTAAAAACTTCAGACTGGGTAAACTCATTTAAGTTTGCAAATTACATTCAGAAGAGAAGTTAAATGTGGTTATCTTGAAAACATCCCCCCAAATTGTAGTGTAGTAAATAATAATTGAATAAGGCTAACCTCAGAAATTCTTCCTCAAAAGTTATTTAGTTCATACAACAGTAAATATACAGCTATATGGATACATTGAGCAATTCTTTGGATGGAAATAAACATATTTGTAAAATTAGAAGTATTGGAAAAATTTGTAAAATTTGTAAATTTGTAAATTTAGAAGTTTGTAATTTGTAAAATTTGTAAAATTAATTTGTAAAATTAGAAGTTCAGTATTTCTGTCTTCATCTTTTTCAAAACTTCTCTTGCCTATTGATTTACCCTCACAAAAAGGAAATGGTCACAGGGAATAATGGGATAAGAAAGCCCAATTACTGTGTGGATTTCCAGCTCCCACCTAAGCAGACCATTTCAACCAAACCCTTTTCCTTTTTCTAGGCTCTACCCTAAAATCTAGATTTTAGTCCTGTTCTCAATAGAAACATGAATGTTCAATCCTGAATCCTCATATGGCTTTACTATTCTTCCTCCGTAGATATCTTTCTCTTTCCAAGACTGCATAATAGGCAAAGACCAGGAAAATGACTTTGTCTTCTAATCCTGTGTGCTGAGGATACCCTGTGAGCTCAGCTGAGTTCTTTGGGAGCCTCAAAGGTGTTAGTCTAGAATCAGACCCGTGCAATCTTGCTTTTGCTCTACCCCACCCCACCCTATTATTTGAGTTTGCTTACTTACTCCAGTGTTGGAGAAATAAACCAAAGGCCACAGTCAAGTAACAATAAAGTAATTCCCTGAAGACTTGAAAAAAGATGTCACTCGTTGCCTCAGCATGGCAACCAATTAGCCCCTTTGATGTAAAGCGTCTGTCCTCTTCGAGGAAACAAGAAAGGTCTGGTTCTCCTTTCTGGTCTGTCATTTGTTGTACAGAGCCATAAGCCCCATTTTACTGGGTTGCAAGCTACTGCCTTTGTTAATGTGCTGAAAACTTCATCAGCTGTCTTTAATCAAAGAAGATGTGCGTGAGGGACGACACCAGCAGTTGTGGTTGGGTTTCTGTTCCTCAGCCCATGAGTCACAGCTGGCAAAGAGCAAGGACACCGGTGTATCATCAGACAGCCAGTCACCTGAGCTTCTTTGATTTCAGTTATATAGCTAGGTAGTCCTTAATTCTGTTTAAAAACCTCTACATGCTTCTGTTTGGCTATGAAAAGGTTTTTCCTCTCCTGTCTAATAATATTTGGTCATTTATGGCTTCTGTTTATAATAAAGTTTCATTTGCACATTTCCTACTCTAAATAATTGCCTGGCCAAAAGAATTCACTTTATGAGAGGACAGACATTTGATCTGACATTCTTTGTTCTGTATGGGACTTCATCCTCCTCTAGGAAACTTCGTCTCAAAAGATGTAAAATAATATGATCTAAGATCAGGAAATGACCTCTAGAACACTGCTTCTCAAATTGTAATGAGAGTGCAAAACACCTGGGGATCTCGTTAAAATTCAGATTCTGATTCGCTGCTTGGTACCTGAAATTCTGCATTTCTACCAAGCTCCCAGGTGATGTTGATGCTACTTCCTGGACTAGAGGCAAGGCTAGAAGACCCATAGGCACTCAGTCCCTTGGGCATGCAGTCAGCTACCCCCGGTCGCGCTGTGAAGGCTTGTCTCTGAAGAGAGAAAACAACCATGTAACAGAAAGTGGTCTATATCGAGTTTTATTCTTAAATTTTTATCAAACACATGAAATTGTTTATGTCAAAGTAACTGTTGACAGTTTTAAGCAGTTACCTAAGGCTTGTACCTAAGTACTTGTTGATTAGGTCACTTGAGCATACATGCAAATTTCCTCAGTTTCCACTCAACTCAAATAAGAGGCTACAGTGATGTTTTAAAAGCATTGCATAATGATGTAAGTTTGTAGGTTTGTAAAATAAAAACTCTTTTTTACTCTGGTGAGATAGACATTCAGAAAAATATGTTACATCTAAACACAGAAATCTATAGCTGCCTAAAAATAGTATGTTCTTAAACATATACATTTTTAGTTTACTTGGATTTTTACTGTTTATAGAGTTGGGCACCTGGGTGGCTCAGTGGGGTGTGTCCATCTTCGGCTCAGGTCATGATCTCACGGTTCGTGGGTTCAAACCCGTGTCAGACTCTATGCTGACAGCTCAGAACCTGGAGTCTGCTTCAGATTCTGTGTCTCCCTCTCTCTCTGCCCCTCCATTGCTCTCTCTCTCTCTCTCTCTCTCTCTAAAAAACAAACATTAAAAAAAAAGCACAATTAAAGAGTATATGTGAACTTCTATTGGATCTGTTATCCCATTTTAACCCCATGATGTCAATTTTTGATTATTTCTGCTTAATGAGTAACATGCTTGGGTAACATGCTAATGTAAACATGCTAGTAACATGCTAATGTAAAATTAAAGTTATTCCATGTGTCACCTGGGTGGCTCAGACAATGAAGTGTCCGACTTTGGCTTAGGTCATGATTTCCCTGCTTGTGGGTTCAAGCCCCACATCAGGCTCTGTGCTGACAGCTCAGAGCCTGGAGCCTGCTACAGATTCTGTGTCTCCTTCTATCTGTCCCTTCTCCAGCGCTCTCTCTCTCTCTCTCTCTCTCAAAAATAAGTAAACATTAAAAAATTTTTTTAGAAAAGCAAAATTAAAGTTATTCCAAAAACACTATGATAACTAGCACTCAGAACTCATTTTGATGACAGATGTCACTTCCTAATTGTGTTATTTTAGATTAATATTAACTTTTCTTTTTAAAGAAAGAAGTGACTTGAAGTACTCTGAGGACAGAAGAATCTGGGCTGCAGTTCAGTAGCAATAGTAAAGCCTATTTATGTGGCTTGGTTTACTTCACCACCTGTCTTCACCTCTGTCTCTTCTGGTTTAACCTAAGAAAGTCTATAAAGCTAGTAAAGGTAGAGCCAGGTCACAAATCCACAGGGTTTGGATTCAGTAGTTACTCAGGCACACTCAGGAAATTCTGCTTTCTGTTTCTGAGATGATAGGGAGACAGAAAAGAAGAGGAAAAAGACAATAATGTTGTATTCTCATGTAACCTTAGCAGCAATTCTATGCAGCAAGTATTGTTATCATTCATTTCTATAAGAAATTGAAGTCTCGAGTGTTCCGTCAACTTGTCCGAGTGCACACATCTCTGGGGCAGAGCTGGCCTGGCACTCAGGCATTGTGACTCTGTAACTTTTGAGTATTTTTAATAATCCCCTTGAGTTGCGATTATAGTTAGGCACAGATACTTTAATAATAAAGTGATTCAAGAAATAACGACTATCCCACTGAGCCATCTGGTTTCTCTCAGCCCCTGTCGCTGGGCCTCTTCTATTTCTGGTTAGCCAGCAATGGTCTCCAACCGTGATTCTCCGTCTCCATTTCCTCTCTTCCCACTCAGGATAGCGGAAGTCTGAACACTTTATCTACTTAGCATCTCTAGTAATTCAGGCTGTGAACACACTTTGCCGTCACTGTAGTAGCTGTTTATTGATAGTTGTGCTGAGCTCCGTGAGGGAATAGAATTGAGAAATGCATCCATGCATCGAACGACTCAAGATAAAATGGGTGGAATGATAACAAAGTTCTGTTAGGAAGACAGAGTAGGTGGTGTTTTAGGTTTCCAGTGTGGACCTTCATTGCACATGTAATTTAGAGCTATGTTTATTTGGCTTGGGGTTTAAAATTAGAAATTGACCATCTGTATTTTTCTTGATAAGTATGGCATCATCCTGACCAAAAGGTTTTTGAAGGTCAGGAATAGCTTATATTTGCAACATTATTTTTGGAAGAGAAAAGAGGATGTAGACAAGTTTGAAAATAATGCCCTATAGTTGAGGACTTAAGAGAATTTTGCTGTACATCCACAGACATATAGTGTAGCCATTGGAATAAAAATTGTAAAGTATGTATAAAAACATAAAAATGTTTTTATAAAAACATGCATGTGCTATATACCTCAAGCAGATGAAAAGAAGGAAAAGTGAACTTGACATTTGCAAGTCTACTACATACATGTACTGTACCACATTGTTAAATGTCTCATTTTATCTTTCTGACAACATGAAAAAAAGTTGATGTTATGTTGGTATTTCATAAATGAAAGAATTGGGCACAGATATGTTAGGGGACCTCACCAACGTCACAGTCAGTGGTTGAGCAAGAATTCAAACCCAGACCTCTTAAAGTCCAAATCTGATCATCTCTTTCCAGTTGGTTTATTCTGAGCTATTCAGCCCTGCCCCTAGCACTCTTTTTGGTTCAGAAATAATTGTTTTTACAGTAAAGAGTGGAGTCACATGAATTCAGCTGAAAAAATGCATGCATTTTGTGAAAATACTAAATTGTAAAAATTATTGTGAATTATTTTACACTGCATCACAGAGTTGCCAGGACAATTACTCTGTTGACACCATCTGTAAAATGAAAACACAATCTTAGCATAAACACATTTAGTTTTATCTGATATTTGAAATATGCATTTGTGTAACTGCCAAAATATTAGCTGCTGTATGTTCGCCAGAAAGTTCGAGCAACAAGACAAGAACAGAACTGCCTTTATTTGTAGATAGCAAGCAAAAAAAATTTTTTTTTCCCTTTGGGAAGGACTTTTGTTGTTGTCAACCAATATCTCAGAATTTGGGGATGGAGACCCTTGTCTGAAACTAGTGGTACATAGTTTTGTTTGTTTTGTTTTTTAACTTTGCCTTTCATATGATAACTTTGTATTGCAAATATCACATACTATAAAAATTTTTGTGTTTGAGACTCACAACTACTTTTAAACAAGGAATAAAAAACTTTTCTGACAAAGGTTCCATTTTTCTGCACCACATTTTACCTGTTTTGGTATGTTTTTACTTTGCTGTGTTTACAATAAACATTCACCAGGAGAAGTTTAAAAATTTGACTTAAAAATAAGAACTTTGTCTCATTAAACTACTTGGGTTAGATTTGGAAAGGACATTAGTGGTTACATTTGAAATTTTTTTTCAGAGCTTTTACCCTGAAAACATCAGTAAAATTGTACAATTTTTTAACTTATTTACTTAATGTTTGTATAAATGGCCTGGAAGATTGCTAAGGAGAGGAAACAAAGAGTGGGTGGACGTAAATTTGTCAACTTTTCCAACTTAATTTTTTTATTTCTTGACATTAAGTTGAAAAAAGAAGATCAATTCTATCTGAAATTGTATGACTTTTAACTGTTTCCGTAGAAAAGTACAGTCTGACTAGGCGACGAGGTTTTCATATGTAACCTATGCCTTCTCATTAAAGAAGAATATTTTCGTAGCTGCCTGCACTATTTAAAGCACAGAGTAAACCAGCTGTTTGAAAACTTTTTGTTGTTGTTGTTATTCCTAGTTATCTTGATCTATTTGTATAAATTGCTAAATTGCTTCCATAAAATGCCTCCAGACATAAGGGAATCATTTGCATAAGTGGATGAAGACTTTTGTCTTCCATGAAGGAAAGCTTGAAACAAGCCTCTTAATCGTTTCCCTCCCTCTCTGGTTCCAGTATCCGGCTGCTTTGATGAACCTGGGGGCTATCCTCCATCTCAATGGCCGTCTCCAAAAGGCCGAGGCCAACTACCTGCGGGCACTGCAGCTCAAGCCAGATGATGTCATCACGCAGTCCAATCTCCGCAAACTGTGGAACATTATGGAAAAGCAAGGATTAAAGACATCCAAGACCTGACACAGGAGGGCAGTACCTCCTCCTCCTCCATATTTTAAAGCTGGCTTCGTTAGTGAACAGAACTTCCCAGCAGTGCTATGACAAGAGCTAGTATGGACTTCCAAGATGGGGGCAGAGGTCACTGGGGTCACTGCCACGTCCGGGAGTATTCACTCTGTTGTTGGCACAGCCGTTAACACCAAAAAGGGGAACATTGGAAACCTCCTGAAGGACGTAATTGTTACCCATAGAACTATTATTAAACCAGAGCACTTAAAACCGGGTGGGAGGTGGGCAGGGAATCTAAGTTACAAATTTTGTTCATTTTTGAAAGCTAATTTAGAAATTATACTGTTCCTTAAACACTGTGAGAGGAAGTCAGAGTGTCCATTCAGCCCTGCTAAACTATTAAGATCAAGTGTTTATAGGGAATAATTAAAGTGTCGTGTGAATCCCAGCGTGCCGGCCGGTTGTCCTGACGCTGCTGTCTTCCCTCTTTGGGACAGCCTGCTTACCAATTTGTGAAACTTAGGGGAAAAAAAAATTTTTTTAAAGTATGTCAAGATCTGTCAGAATCTATAGTTGTTTCCCGACTAGGGCACATAACATTTTATTATTTGGATGTCACAGTCTTCATTTCTTTTAGACAGCATTTGCTTTTCAATGTTCTGAGCTGAGGTAACCATGTTTCACACTGGCGTTGCTGGAGAGGTTGGGGAGACCTTTTACATGTCCGGCAGGCAATTTTTATTTTTAATGTCACCAGCATTTCCCCCCAGACTGCCTAGGAGAATTCACCGTATTAATTCTTAGGCTTTTGAAGTAGCTATACCTGGTTAATGCACATGCTTATATAAGGATTAAATCTGAAAGAGCTTAAAAGTGTTCTAATTCCAATAACTAGCCAGCAGCTATTAGACAAAAGGGAAGTTGCTGTGTGCTTCCCAGATGTGGTTAATGGTTAAAAAATCAAGTCTGAACAAAGGAGTGTATAATAATGGTTGCCAGTGATGTTATATTTTGGAAAGAATTGGTATAAAATGCTAATCACTTTCTGATAGGTTCCTAGACAGCAATGCTAATAAGTTTTTAAGGAATTATTTTTTTATATTTTGCTCGTCCCAAAACACATAAAAAATGAGCTACAGTATAGCATCAGCCTGTGTGTTTTTAGGTCTTCTGCCTTGCGCTTTTCACAGTTAAACTATTTTTTCACTAGCAAACTGGTATTTTATTCCTTTACCTATTAGTAACCACTTCAGTGATCATTACACAAGTAAAAATGAAGTAGAGAAAAACATTTATTGAACATTGTTTTGACTTGCAAACTTTGCTACTAAAAATTAACTTTGCAAAAAAAAAAAAACAGTTCACTATCAACTTCATAGAGAAAGTAGCTATACAATACCCTACATATTTATTTATTTATTATTCTACCATAGCAAAATAACAAAACTTGATTCATTAAGTCAGTTCTTTGCAACTGAAAATTAGCTTTTTTCTCCTTTCCTTCAACTTTCATGTATATATATTGGGCAGCAGCCCCACTAAAAGGAAGCTGGACATGCAAATACATCATATTTTGTTTTCTCCATATTTTATATGTTTTACTCTGTATCTGAATAAAGCGGGATAAAGAATTTAAAGTAGTGTTCCTACGGAATTAGTGTTTTTGTAAAAAGGGCAGATGTAGTGAGAGAGGTTTGTTGATGGCATTAGTAAGAAGGCCCTCCTCATAGGTATATTATTTTGTAAACATTTCATCGAAGGGCCAAAAAGTTAAATTATAACTAGATCACTGTGTCTTCAGAATGATATTTAATGTTTAACAACAGCAAACCCGTGGTCAAACCAAAAGTGTGGGTTGAAGTGTATTTTTCATCTTTTAACGCATTGGCAATTGCAAAAAAAAATAAGTAAATAAATAAGGAATTTAATATAAGGATATAGAGATAAATTCAATGTCTAACAGTTTTATTTATTTAAATAGTTATTGACCTATGATGACTTCCTAGTCTTAACATTTTATGTCTTTTTGTTGTTAATGTTCTTCCTTTCAGACACTTGGTTCTTAATAGGTTCGCTGATTGCACAGTAGAGGCACTTCGAGTTGACCCAGTCCCCAAGTAGCATTAATAATTGGGCCTGTGTCATAAAATGCATGGATGTTTAATAGCAAATTGTCCCTGACACCTTTCACTACAGGGCTGGGCTTAGTAACTGACCAACTTGGGGGGAGGGTGGGACGGGGGGCTATAGAACATGGTCAAAAAATGTCTCCGCTCAGGGATTTATGGTGGATTATTGCAGACAGTGCTAAAAATATAGAGCACAAGACAAGTTTACTAAATTAAAGTTTTATTTTTTGAGAAACTGTTATTTGTATAAATTATCAAGATTTGTAGGCTTTCCTTTTGTAGAAATAATTGTTTTATGTGCCAGAGAATTTCAATTTTGTTTTCAACAATAAAGCATTGATAACAAATATGTTGTATAAGCCTTTTTTAAATCTTCTACAGCAACAGCACTTAATGTTCTCATGGATTTTAACAGAAATTGAAAAAAGTTTTAAAAAGTAGACATAGAAAGGCAAACAGAGACATATCATGGCTAATGTATAATCAATAATAATGAATCATTAATTTTTAATTGTTATAATAATATTAAGGGTTCCCTATAACACCAGATTTGCCACCTTCCAAAAACAGATGGCACAATTTTTGTTTTATTGATGAGCTATAGAAACGGGAATATCCCAAGCATGACTCATTCATAGGTCATTTGGTTAAAATGGCCATATTAGAAGACCTGATACTCGAGTCCTGATCCTAGAGGAAAGCACAACACTATTTTGTTGAGAGACAGGAGTACGACACATTCAGGTATCAGTTATAAGAAAGCATTGGGTTCTAGACAAAATTTGATAGTCTTGTTAAAGTTGTCATTATATAATAACATAATTATATATTGCCTAATTCCTTTATTAGGGATAAAAGTTAGCTACAAAGATTTTACTTTATGTTAAACATCATATGGATGTGCAAGGTTGTATTCCAGCTTTACATAAAAAAGCCAGAGCTCAGAGGTATGAAATTAACTTGTCCAGGTCACAAAGCTAGCAAGCAGCAAGCCTGTCCCCGTAGTGTCCTGTGTTCACATGCCCTGTGTCATGTGAGCACTCAGGCTGTGAACCCAAGTCTGGAAACGAGGTTTCTCGTCCCCTTTGGCATTTTCTAGCTATTCCATCTTCCACAAATCACATTCCCTACCCCTCACAAGATGATCATGAAGATTAAAGGCAATTCCTGTGGTCTAAATGTTGATGTCCCCCCAAAATTCGTATGTCCATAGATTATGTTATTACGAGGTGGGGGGAGCAGGCGAGTGACTAGTTCATGAGGGCAGATCCCTCAAGAGTGGGATTCATACCCTGACAAAAGAAGCCCCAAAGAAGTCTCTCGCCCTTTTCACCATGGGAATACAGTGAGCAGCATGCAACCCAGAAGTGGGACCTCAGGTGACCAAGCTGGCACCTTAATATCAGACTTCCAGCCTCTGGAAGAAAGAAGTTTCTGTTGCTTATAAGCTTTAGTCTTTGGTATTTTGCTACAGAAACCCAAACAAACACAGAGGGAGCACATGAAAAAAAAAAAAAAATGTAAACATTTAGACTGTGAGAGCCAGAGAGGATTTCAGTGAACATGTAGTTAGACCTATTTACTTTCAACCTAAAGAACATAAGGTGCCCCCATACCAGGTGGCTTAACTAAGCTCCCCAAACTAGTTAGTGGTAGTTACATGACAGGCTATTGAAATCTCAATTATTAAGTGGTCTTGCTACATGCAGTAATTGCAGAATTCTGTTTTTAATGTTTTTTTTTTAATGTTTATTTATTTTTGAGAGAGGGAGACAGAGCATGAGCAGGGGAGGAACAGAGAGAGAGGGAGACAGAATCTGAAGCAGGCTCCTGGCTCCGAGCTGTCAGCACAGAGCCCGACACGGGGCTCGAACCCACGAGCTGTGAGATCATGACCTGAGCTAGAGTTGGATGCTTAACTGAGCCACCCAGGTGCCCCCAGTCTCTTTTTAAATCAAGGTACAGCTTTATCTTAGATTGAAAGCACTCTGCTTTGAAACCAGTAAGGGCAGGGGCCATGTCTTTCTTTTTTGGCACGGTTCCTTCAGCCTGGCACACTGTTGAGTAGAACATAAAATACACTATAAATTAGAATTTCATCTATTATTTGCTCCTTATCAACTAGATATTTTTGAAAGTCCACTTTCTAAAAAGTTGAGACTGGGAATTCAATAACTCTTTTCACTTGATGTTCTCACCTTAGGGCTGCGTTTTCACATAGTAATCATTTCTAGTACAAAGGAAATGCATCTCAGTCTCCGTTATGTTTGCTATTACAAGGGAGGAAACTGGGTTTCTGGGGACAGTTTAATTATTACGGTAATTCCAATTCATTCATATGTACCTTTGGAATATGAGTTTACACTTAATTTAAATATTTTTCAATATTATAGAATTTGCTTCCTACTATTCACAACTCATGGGTGTTGCTAGAAAACGGCGTAAGCATTGGAACTGCCATGCACTGTGAGGAGAGAAAAGTTGAAGTAGCAATGCAATTGCACTCACTCTGCTCTGCTTAGCTTTGCAGTAGAGAAAGATGCATGTGGACCAGGACTTTAACCTTCTTGCCATGTCATTTTGGGTGGTCTTCCTGCACGATGTAATCACAGAGGCCTTTGGGTTGGCTTTCATTCCATTGGCCATGTCACCACATATTGGCCTTCTGCTGTTGTTGTTCTGTAGAGCTTTGAGATGTATTTTTCCCCCTGATGTACTGCTGGGATTTAAATTTCCGTTCACTTGAAATTTCTGTGACAGTTCTTTTCTAAGTTTTGAAAACATTTCCTCAAGTTTTTATAACTGCTCCCTGGTATTATTGTGTTATTTATCTGCTTCCAAAGAGTGGACAGAAGAGCTTTTGTTTAGCAAGAAAATTGTTAGGTCGAATAAACAGTTACAAATATGTGAGGCGACTTGATGGGGTCACTATTAAATACCTATAGGGATCTAAGAAGTTGATATATCTGAAATGGTGTTCAGGAAAAGTGTCTAGAGATCCTAAAAGGAGCAAGAGAATGGATAGACACATGGGGAATTGACTAATAATTGCTGCTAGAAATAATTAAATTTTTGTCATAGAAGTGGAGGATTGGATTAGAACACTTTTGAGACTGTGTCCTTTTGGGCTGCCCAGTAATCTGCCAAAATTGAGCCACTGTGTTATAGGGAAAACAGTGTTACAAATAAGAGATTGGTGTACAACATAACCACTGAAAAAATGTTCAACCAATTGAAGTCTAGGTTAGAACTGGCTATGTATTCCAATCTAAAATGTATTTAATTTTTCTCCTACCTCCTTTGGATTTGACAGGAATTGCACTCATTCAAGACAAAGCTGTCATTCTCCAGACAGACGGAGAGAATAGAGTTCCATGTTCCAAGTAATAGCTCAAGACTTGTAGAGACCCTTTTTCTAATAATTTCTATCATGTGTCTTCCTTTTCCATCCTAAAGGATGCAAAATGAATAACTCCTCTGAAAACTTTCTCTTGGTAATATCACTGAGCAGCTAGATACTATAATGAAGTTGTCGAAAATGTATTGAGAAGTCAAGCAATTTGCTTTCAAAAATACCAAAAATATTGACAAAGTGTTAAAATGCCTCTTTCATCTGGATCCTTCTCTTGTATCATGTAAAAGGCCGTTTGTGACCAGAAAATCAGAAATGGTAAGGAAGGAGAAGGATGAGTATGTATTCATGGAGACAGGAAACAAGTGACTACCTTTAATTTTAATGTAGGACCTTGTTATAATCTCTTTTAGCAAACAATGGCCATATTGACTCTAACGATAATAATTAACTTTTTAACTCTGCAGACATCAACTTATTAAATTACATTAAGACAATAATCTCAATAGGTTTTCATTTTTTAATTCTTTTTATTTTAAATATGTTGTTTTGCTTACTGTTTGGCTATTTTATGTTTCCTTTACAATCGACTACTCTTTTGTAAATGAGCCTTTGCCTGTATACTTTGTGATAATGAAAATTTGGGAAATTCCACCGGAATTATGGTGTTTCAAAATATATCTTTAGAAATCTGTCCTACACAACCAAGTATTGAGATATTACTACATTCTATTAAAATTTAATTGAATAATTTTGTATTATATGAGATGGAAAAGTACATCAATATTATGTTTTATTATATCCCATCAGGTATCACTCTCCCAATTATCCTGTCAATGATATTTATAGAATGTGAATATACCAGCAAAGCCTATCTCTTTCTACAAAGTAAGTCAAGGAACTTTTTGGTTAATTTGTTGTCACTTCTGTTTCTAGAACTAATGGTTGTTTGGACTTGTATTTGTTCCAGAAGTTTGCTCTGTGAATGATGTTGAAGATGAGTCAGTCTGCTGCTATTTCTCAGGTGGTCACAAAGTGATATTCATAGAAATGCTAGTAGTGACATCAGAGAGCAAGAGAAAACATTAGATTTGACTTGACCTCTGCACTTGACAAATGAGGAAGCTGTTGTTTGGGGCAGTCAAATGACATAGCTACACTTACACATTCACAATGGATCCAATGTAGCAGGGAACATGTTGAAGTACGAACTATATGTTACATGTTTCGTGGCCCAATAACAGCCATCCAGAGTTTGTAAAAACATCTCTTCTTTGGAGTGGAGGGTAGACACAAAGCTTGCCAGGAAAGATTTGATCATGGATTCTTTATGGGTTGCATACATGGAAGATATTACTGCCTGAAACTCCTATATCACTAAAATTCAGTTTGGGTCCCTCGTTTAAGACATGAACTCCATTTCAGAATAAATTTATGAAGCATACCTAACCAAACACAGCTGGTCTAAGTAAAAGTGGTACACAGAAGTATTAGGGTAGATTAACCCATTTCAAAGGTCCATTCCTGTCATCTGATGACAGTGCTCAGTTATTTTTTCTGACCTGACCATGGTGCATCAGGTCCAAATGATTCAAAGTTCATTTGCCTATTGCAGCAGGTACAATGTGTAAGATTCCAGGACACATAGACGTATTAGATGGTGATCCTTCATGAAGAAATTGGCAAGTTTTTTTTTTTTTTTTCTGCTCTATTTTGCCTGAGTCATTCTATGTGCCATTAAAGATTTTTGGAGCATACTAGCTACCTGAAAGCTCTTTATAGGTCAGAGAATCATTGTAAAGTATGGATAGCATGTATTTTTCTATTGCAATATAACAGCAGTAAATATATTTGCTACAAGTCTTTATGATTATTGGCTGATCTATTTGATTCTCTTTCAACCTTGTCCACCTTCTTTCTGTCATACGCGTGTGTGTGCATGGGCACACACACACACACACACACTCACTGAGTAGCTGGGAAGTCTGCAATTAAACCTAAGTCCAAACATTTGATCCTCCAAAGAGGAAATCATTATGAGGAATGTGACATAATTTGAGGTGTTTTGATTAACAGAGGAAATAAAGTGAGAGCAAAGCGTTTGTCCTTGGGTGAGTGATTTAAATCCAGACAAGCAGGAATCAAAAGGAGATGAAGGAAGGCATTTCTTAAGATACTGTTATAAACACCTTAGCAAATCTCTTTTCACACTCTCCTATGCCTGTCACAATCAAGCAGCTGCTGTGATTCATCAAATCACTCTTTTATATAGGGCACTTTCCTGTCCTTCTGCAAATGGAATGCCACTCAGATAAAGAGAAGATATGACAAATGTAGATTTGTTACCCTCCATTTTCAGGGTAATTACCAAATTATCAAAAGAATTAGCACACTGATCTTTAGATATTTTATTTTATTTTTTTTTTTTTAATTTTTTTTTTTCCAACGTTTATTTATTTTTGGGACAGAGAGAGACAGAGCTTGAACAGGGGAGGGGCAGAGAGAGAGGGAGACACAGAATCGGAAACAGGCTCCAGGCTCTGAGCCATCAGCCCAGAGCCTGACGCGGGGCTCGAACTCACGGACCGCGAGATCGTGACCTGGCTGAAGTCGGACGCTTAACCGACTGCGCCACCCAGGCGCCCCTAGATATTTTATTTTTAAATGTACTTCCTCTTGGTGATATTAAAATGATCAAACAATGTAGATTTTGTACAGAGAACAACACACTCCAATTCTGAGCACTGATGAAAATAAGGTGACCACAGTAACACTCCAGTTGTATCGCCTTTCTTTGGCTTTTGCTCCCCAGATGACATTTTGTCTCAACGTGGCAACTGCATTCAACTCGCTTCTTGAAATGTCAGGGCAGTGGGGCCTTTCTCATAGCTATAAATCTGAATGAACAGAGTTTCATCATCCTTTCACTCTGAATGTCTTATTTCCATTGTAATTATATTTTCTGTATGCAGAGCATTTTTGAGTTTTCAAAAGGCCTCATATTTTTTATATTTAGCTTTTGAAAACAATCCGACAAAGTAGGCAAGAGAAACATAATTATCCTCCAATCCAAACCCCAGATGAGGAAGAAAAGCTCAGGAAAGCCATATGACTTGCCCAAGGTCACATTCAGAAGGAAAACTGGTCTTTCTCCAAATCTTATGACTTTGGTTTAAACCCTGGACAGGCATTGATGGATATGGACATAATCAATACACTAAGGGTGTCCCGCTCCCCTTTCTTATTCTTAGTCTTTGGGGATCAGATAGGATGAAGGAGTGTTTCCATATGAAGTGCCTTCACTCAAAACTAGAGATGGATTCCAACTATATCCCTACATGGGGAAAGGATTGGAGAACAAGAAGAGGTCATTCAATTATAAGAATACGTGGGCTCACAACAATTTCATTTTTTCCCAGCCACCTTGTTTGTCAGTGCTGGGAACTTGGTATTATTTTCTTCTGTTACAATCTTGGGCCTCTTGAAGCTTGTTCTTGCAATCCAGCTGTCAGTTGAGCTCAACCTGATGAGCCATCCCATCTTCCATGGGGTGTTTGGTGCTGCTCCCCAGGTTTTGTGAATACCTACCTCTCTTGTTCTGAGACTCTGAGCCCCCCGCTTGTACTTTTCTCTCATGGCCTTTTACATTCCCACCAGTAATGTATGCAAATTCCAGTTTCTCTATATCCTTACCGGCACTTGATATTTTCTGCTTTTTTGATTACAGCCATCCTAGTGGATGTATAGTGGCATCTCATTGTGGTATTTATTTGCATTCCCCTGATGACTAACATCACATAATTTAAAAATTTTAAATTTTAATAACAAAAAGTTCTCAAGTGAATTGGGGAAATGAGAGACAATATTATAAACCATTGAATAAAGGGAATGTTTTTCTCTTTTCTCTAAGTAGCTTTAATATTATTAACTAATTCAGATAATGCCTGGCTTATAAAACTTAACTCTTTATTGGTGTTTGACTAAGGGACTTTTGCAATTCATCATGCTAGAACAAAGAAAAAATCCCCCCACCTTATTATACACCATATTGCCTCAGAACAGAGTTATTTTTCATATCCCTTATCTTACAAACTTATCCCATTCAGCTACACTTATACAAATAATTGTAAATGCCTCCTACTGCAGAATTTAATTTTGATTGATGGAAACCCAGTCTTGAACCTACAAAGAGCGTGCTGCTGAGGGAACCAAACAATGAGACAGATGTTTAAGAACATGTGTATTCTATTTCACCTTTTAACTTTAACTGGAGATAATAAATGAACACCAACAAAATAGTCCGTAAGCCAAAGTTTTGGTTTTGAATTTGGTGCACTCAGTAAGATTCTTTTTCAATTAATAATAAACAGTAAACTTAGAATCCATAAATACCTGATATATATAATTTGTAAGGCGGTTAAAGTTAGTCACTTTCTGTGCAGACGTCTATGCCAAACCCCATTAAAAGTTTCATCAGGTTAGGAATTTCTTATCTAAAGGGTCTATGTGCCCTTGCTCTCCCCATAATTGTCTTCAGTAGAGTGCACTTGATTAATGGACTGTTTCATTTTTCAGGATAAAGCTAACATTTTCCTTTTCCCAGCAATGCTAGCAAATTACTTGATTAATATCAAAAAGCTCTCATTCACACATAACCTTTGAATAAACAAGTTGTGATACTGTTGGCAACATGTTAAGAGGGATTCCTGTAAGTAGGCTATAAAGGAAATTGCCTTTGTAATTCAACGTATAAAGAGGAAGCCTGTTTTTTGCTTGCTACAAATCTCCCTCCCTCTCTCCCTCCCTCTGTCTCTCTCTTTCTCTCTCTCTAAGTGGAGAATGTATAATGAAATGTAGCCAAAGCAGAACATGCTTTCTCAATGCTGGGGTTCCATTTGCATTGCCTTCACCACTGGAAGCCCAGGAAGAAAACTGCGAAACACTTACGGAACTTGAACAGAGTTTCTAATTCATAATTTTACAGTTCTCCAGCTTACCCTTAAAGCGTGGCAACAGAGAGTAATCCACACCATATTGATTGAAAGATAACCCTCCAAAAGACTTTTCTAATATTAATTACTTAAAAACCCAGGGTCTGGATACCAGCTACTCTAATGGAGCAGAGAAAAGCTCTTTATGAATAAGAAAAAAAAATGTAGATTAAAGTGGAAGAAAGAGGAATTAAAATATTGTAGCCGTATACCAAATACTTTATACAAAGGCTTATGCATGTAGAAAATAAAACCTACTCTTAGTTGCAGCATTGTTAGCTGCCTATCCCGTGTTCATTTCTTCTTTAGAGATAACTATTAGAACACCACTATTAGAACTTTGTCGTAGCTTTTTGCCCAGATCCAGTTGATGGGTTGTCCTTGGTCCCAACCAGGGATTGGCAAACTCTGGGCTCGGGGGCCAAATCAGGCCTACCATCTGTTTTTATATGGCCTGGGAACGGAGATTAGTTTGTACATTTTTGAGTGGTTGAAACAAATCAAAAGAAGAATAGTGTTTCATAATATGTGAGAGTTATATCAAATTTCAGTGTCCATAAATAAAGTGTTATTGGAATAGAGCAACACTCAATCATTTATGGATTATCTATGGCGGCTTTCATGCTAGAACGGCAGAATTGAGTGATTACAACAGAGACCGTATGGCCTGCAAAGCCTAAAATATTTACTATCTGGCCTGTTACAGAAAAAGTTTGCTGACCCTTGGTCTAAGCCAATTGTGATAGTCCTGTCTCTTGCTTTTCCAGGCTCCAGTCCAGCTGGCAGTGCCCATGTGACAATGAAATGCAAGCAGAGGTCTGCTGGGGAAAACTCTGGAAAGTCTTTGCTCTCTTCATAAAAGGCTGGCATCTTAACACCCCTCAGGTTTTGAAAATAAAAGTGAAATCTGGATGTGACAGCAACCATCTTGCAACCATGGGGTGATGAATATAAAAGTAAAAGCTAGCACCCTAGCAAAAAAGGAAAGGACCCTGAGTACCCAATAAAGTTTGTAAGCAGCTGAATCAAGGCCAATACCTGCTTTACTGCCAGACTTCCCATTATGTGAGAAAAATTACCCTTGTCTGTAAGGCAGTCCTCATTGGGCATTCAGTCACCTGCAGGCAAATGCCTTTCTTACCGACATGCCCTCCTCTCTCTTTCCTTAGGTGTAGAACCTCATCAGTCTTGATTGCATAGGAAGACTTGTGGCAGCTGGAGAACACTTCCCGGTATTTTTATAAAATGCCCAAGTGAGTAGCCATCCAATCTCTCCACAGGTAAAGTCACTTGACGTTGCTCATCCTACCAAACTAGTCTCCCCGGTGGCATTATCTTGATACCTGGGAAAGTGATTATGAGAACAGTCTATTTTCCTTTGTCATTACAGTTCACAGCAGAAGTTCGTTATACAGATGTTGATAGTGGCACCCTTCTCCCTGTACCCACCTCCCCTCCACCTAAGTTACACATTCTACCTTTTGTTTCCCTGGATTGTTTAGGTTAGAATGCCTTTCCCCACTTATATATATGTATTATGTCATTTTATGTACTCAGCTCTGGGCTTCTTAAGGACAACACCATGTCTCATTGACCTCTGTCGTTCTAGCATCTAGCAGAGTGTCTCAGATAGGTGATGAAAAAATGAATAGAAGGAAAGTAGGCAGCACAGTTGTTAGATGAAAGAATACAATGTGGAACACAACAAATAATCCTTTTTTAAAATTATTTAATGTTTATTGGTTTTTGAGAGAGAGAGAGAGAGACAGAGTGCGAGTGGGGGAGGGGCAGACAGAGAGGGAGACCAAATTTGAATCAGGCTCTATGCTCTGAGGCATCAGCACAGAGCCCGACATGGGGCTCAGACTCACAAACTACGAGATCATGACCTGACCTGACCTGAAGTTGGATGCCACCCAGTGCCCCAAATAATTCTTTAATTTAGCAGATATTTACTGAGTGCCTAATTTGTGCCCTTTTCTGGGTGATGGGGATAAAGTGATGAGTAAAACTAACATCATCACAAAAGCTAGCATTTATTGAGTACTTTCTAAATACTAGATACTATTCTAAGCACTTTACAAGTATTGGCTTATTTAATCCTGACAATAATCCTGTTTTGGGAGCACCTGAGCGTCCGACTTCAGCTCAGGTCATGACCTTGAGGTCCGTGAGCTTGAGCCCCACATGGGGCTCTCTGCTGACAGCTTGGAGACTGGAGCCTGCTTCAGATTCTCTCTCTCTCTCTCTCTCTATCTCTCTCTCTCTCTGCCCTACCCCACTTGCACTCTGTCTCTCTCTCTCTGTGTCTCAAAAATAAACATTTAAAAAATTTTTTTTCAAAATCCTGTTGTCATTCCCATTTCACAGATGAAAAACCTGAGACACAGAGATGTTAAGTACCTTGACTCAAATCACATAGTTATGTGCTTGAGTTAGAACTAGAATTTATCTGCAGTAGATCTAGTTCCAGGATACTACTTATTTTCTTACACCACATTTCCAAGCCGCTTCTCTGATACACTACGTGCAGGGAATATGGTATGAAGAAAACAAATGTCCTCCATTATGGGATTCCAAACCATAATGACGTAAGATACAGTTTGTACAGTGGAGGTCTAGATCCAGCATGCTAGGTTTTAAGTCCTGGCTATTGCATATACTATATAACTTTGAGTATATTAACTAACTTCTCTGTACCTCAGTTTCCTTATTAGTAAATTGGGATCATAATATTTTCTAACTTAAAGTGTTATTGAATGGATTGCATGAATTAATGCATGTAAAGTACTTAAAGAAATGCCTGGAATATTTTAACTATAAAACAGAGTTTGGATATGATTACTATTATTGTTGTGGGTGGTTTTATAATTATTACATTACAATAATAGTTACATAGCTATTATTACTATCCCTATGCTCAAAGAACATGTAATCAGACCATAAATTAAATTATCTCACAAATGATTGTATAGTAACAAATAGTGATTAGACATTAAGCAGGTAGATCAGTCAGGACTCTCCAGAGGACTAGAACCAAAACCAAAGCCAATGGCATAGATGATTAGATGATAGATAAGATAGATGATAGATAGATAGATAGATAGATAGATGATAGATAAGACTATTATAAGGAATTGGCTCACAAAATTATGGAGCCTGAGAAGTCCCAATAGTCCCAAGATTTGCTGGAGAGCCAGGAAAGCCAATGACATAAATTGTGGGCTAAGTGAGACTGACCTTTGCCCCAGGTCAAAGATAGGCAGAGAGAGAAAATTCTCCTTTACTCAGTCTTTTGTTTTATTCAGTCCTTCAGTGGATTGGATGAAGCCTGCTTGCATGGGAGCATACTCTGTTTACCAATTTAAATGTTAATTTCATCCAGAAACACCCTCATAGACACATTCAGAATGGTATTTCGCCAAATGTCTGGGCACCTATGACCCAGTCAAGTTGACACAGAAAATTGATCATCACAATCGCTTCTCAGCCTTTTGGCTAAGATCAAGTGTAAAATTGATCGTCATAAGTCCACCTTTTGTTAACTTGGCACTGATATGCATCTCCTTAAACTATACTTAATCTCCAAATACAGATCATAATTCCACTGAACATGACAACTATTCTGCAAATAACCACAAATACAGTAACCTCTTCCCTAGAAGAGAAGGTAAAATCCTTGAGTGATGTCTATTCCTTTCCTTGATATCCCATACTTTAAGTACTATGATGTAAATTAACAATGTTTATATTCTGGGATATGAAGTCAATGCATCTTATGTTACATAAGCATATAAGAGAAGGAAGAAAGCAATATTTGCTTAGTCTGTAGGTATATATATATATCACACACACACAAACATATTCAAAACAAAATAAGGAGTAAATAGTCATGACAATTACAGTCTTTGTTTCTGTAACTAGTCACATGATCATAGCTGGTATTTATAGCTACCTTTCCCCACTACCCATTCTGCATTCCCTTGGCCTTTATTAAGTACCTCAGCTGGTCTTGGTTCTTTACCCTAGTGGGGTGACCTAAACCTCCATTCCTGAAGGGTATGGATCATTAGTAGTCCTTTCTGGATTGGGTTGTTATACTTTTCCATTGACCTTAATCACAGGGCATGGTAATACTAATAGTTACCCTGAGGAATCTCTTGTATTCCAGACATACTCTTTCTCACCTCCATTGTGGAGTAGTAGTCCAATTTCCCCTTGGTGGTCAGTATCAGTCACTTGAGCCAGTCTTTACTTGTTGATTCAGAGGCATGAGGAGTTCAAAGTGGATGGGCACCATTCCTAACTTCCAGTTCAATGGAGTCATTGTTGTATCCCCTATTGAAAGCATTCCTTCTCTGGAACTAAAACTCCCAGGCCAGTAGAGCATAAGGTGACAAGAATAGGAAGAAAAATTTTTCTTGTGGGTTACAGGCATAGCTTGGAGATATTATGGGTTTGGTTCCAGACCACCACAGTAAGGCCAATGTCGCAATAAAGTGAATGTCACAATAAAGCGAGTCAAATGAATTTTTTGGTTTCTTAGTGCATATAAAAGTTATTTTTACACTATACTGTAGTCCATTAAGTGTGCAATAGCATTTATGTCTAAGAAGGTTGTATGTCATGAAAGGAAATGATACACTGGAAACTGAAGTGGAGAATTATGAAAAAGAAAACATGAATACAAATGGAAAATTGAGACAAAATAAAAAGATTGCAAACCAATCTTTTTGTTTAATTCCTCAATATTGAGTGAGAACCCTTAGGAAAAAAAATATAACAGAAGCCCTTCTCAGAAGATTTTAAGGGGCCATAAAGTCAAAATGAAGACTGACGGGGTTTTCAGGAGCCCCGACATCTCATTCTAGCTCTGGCACCCTCTTCAAACCAGTTAGGAGCCCTTGGTCTCAGTTTTTCTCTTATGAAAGGACACAAAATTGTTAAGTGAAAAGACTCAAAGTTAAGAATCAGCAATCCTTAAGTCTTTCTCTGTCACTTGACCTTGGAAAACTAAACCTTTCAAATCCTCAGTTTTTTAATCTGTTAAATGGAGATAATGTGGAACTGAAATGATATATGTGATGTGTTTCACAGAGCACTCCATGACATTTGAAAATGTTCTATAATGGGAGCTGTTTAAAAACAAGTTATCGAAGTAAGTCATCTTTAATGTCTCCTATGGTTCTAAATACTGATTCTTTGAATGGACTCATTTATCACGTGACATGTTAAGAACTGTGACTCTTTTATGTGTTTGCTAGAAGAATTTCTCTCTGAATCACACAATTGATTGCATTCTTGGTTTAACCACTAGGGGACTAAAGTGAAATAACTACAAACCTACAGCAAAACGGACTGTAAAAGTGTAAATCCTTGTAAAAGAACGGGCTACAGATGAAAAGCTTTGCCTTATTTTCAAATGAAACTAAATTTGAGACAAAAACTTAAGCCAAACTACTACAGTGTAAAAGGAAAGCACGTAAGAGCTCTCTAGCTCTTTCTCCCATTTTCTGCTTTGCAAAACATGATAATAATTCTCATAAAGAATTAATTAGAAAGCTACTTTATATCCCAAAAAATTATGATGAAAGGATAACTCTTCCAATGAACATCATCGAAGTTTATAGGAAGAAAAACAGAATACTTTTTCTAGGGCATATGATGGTTTGCTGGATGGGGTACTAGTGCGGAGAGATGGGGTCTGTAGTCATTGGCCCCGAAAGCGTCTTAGATGCTGCCAAAAGAATAGAAGAATTGGGGATGGGATAGAGACAAGATATGCCATTTATTGAAGACCTACTAAGTGACTAAAACTGTGTCAGTGGCTTCCCTTTGTTTTCTCGCTTGACTCTTTCATCATTCTGCCAAGTAGTTCAACTCTTTCTAACTTAGCAGGAGGGAACCAAGATTACAAGAATTACAAGGATTGAGAAACTGCCCAGGATTCAAACTGCTGATAGATAAGTAGATATACTGTGAGTAGAAAATGAGTTTGTCTGACTCTAAAACTTATACTGTTTCTCCTCTGCCAGGCTGAGAGGGCGTTTCTCTTGGGGAGCCAGCTGCAAACCTATTACAGCCAGGCTTGCTGCCATTTATCACCGCTGCAGTACCTGCCATCCTTGTGATTGGGACACAAGGTGTTTAGCTGACCAGGCATGTCAAGGAGTTTACATCTCTTCCTCGATCTCTTCAGTGGGGTGCCAATGTGGGGAGCAGCAGTAGTGAAAACAATCTAGGCAGGTCCCAAGGATGCCCGCAGATGGCTTCTTATCACACCTTCTCAAGTTCTCTGCAGAGAGGGGAGAGGTCACTGCCAACAATAATGTTAAAAGCCACTTGTCCGAAAGCAGTACTTTTATCCTTCATTGAGAACTTCCGTACATATACACTTTGCACACATATATATTTTGCACACACACAATTCCATTAATTCTCATGGTCATAATTTGTGATTGTGAGGAGGATACTAAAGCAGAGAGATCGAAAGTGCTAGCAAGTGCAGACTCACAGACACAAACCAAGGTCTCCTAACTACTTTTTATTACAATCCCAAAATTCGCTAGATGTCTGTCTGTTTTAATATAATTTACCAGTTTCACTGGGGAATTGCAAAGCTTACTTCCTGTTTGAAAGTAAGATCCTTTACTTCCTCAGAAGAAAGCTTCTATATACAAAACATAATGGCATAGTAATGAGCTCCCTTGACTAAATCAACCATCTATGCATACCCTCAAGTATTACCCTCCCTTGGCTTCCTACAGTGTCCACAGTAAAGATCAACAGGAACAGTAGGAGGCTGGGAGAGCATAGAAATTGAAAGTTCAAGAAGGTTGAATTACATATAAGAATAAGCCCTTATTAATAGTGAAATCTTGGTTCAGAAAAACCACCTTTTTTTGGAAAAGTCCCAGGGTGGGAAGAAATGACCCTGTTACTTAGATACAGATCTGAAACTATGAGCGATCTCTCCCTTTTTAGTTTCTTGTCTTTCAAAATGTGTGATCCTGCTAAAACAGTCCTTGGCCAATTGAACATCCATGGGACAAAAACATAGATGGCATTTGAGTAGGTAGGAGATTCTGAGAAATTTTTTAGATGAAGCTTCTCTGTTTTCATGCTAATTGTATTTGATCACTGATATCTTGAGAGCAGTGCAAAGTATTCATGGGAGTTGGAACTAATGTGTATCAACAGTTTGATGTAAAAAATAATTTCTACCCACCTTGTATTTGCTGACAAGAGATGAGAAACATTGTTGTGCAAATATAATAGGAAAATCCCTTTTGGGGCTCCTGATGAATCATGTAGTAAAACATGAGATTTGGGTACGCGATTGATTCATTTTTATTTTGTTATTGAAAAACATCAAGAGCTAAAAACCGATGGAAGACCAACCGAGTTCATCACAGATATTCAAAATTATAGACGTGGAGAAAAGAAAACATCTATGGCAATGATTCTGAACTAATACAGAAAATGAAACATTACTTGATCTCAGATTACTTCTTTTAAATCAGCTTGGGAAATGACATAACCATATTTAATTCCTCTGAGAAGAATTGTTCGGTTCCAACCATCTGCTAAATTAAGCAGCAGTGATTATAATGAACATTTACAACAGACCCAATTCAAAAGAGGATAATAACTTTATACATAAAACAAAGTCCTGGGAGGCTGTTGCAATCTCGAAGATGAAGATCAAAATTAGGAGAACAGATTTTTCAGGGTACTGGAACGCTAAGGGTGGTGAAGGTCAAAGTGCACCTCACATTTCCTTAAATTCTTTATTTCCTTTCAGGAGAATTAGCCACCAAGTTCCATCAAACTACCCCTTGTCCAGATTCTTTCCTTTACCATGTTTCAAAAGACTACTAGTTTTTCTTTTTCCAGGTGGTAATGTAGATTTTGTTTCTTAACTCTTTATTTTCTCCCTCTCTGTACAGGTGAATGAATCTCTGTCATAACTTCTGAAAAATTTTAGGAAGACCCAACAAATTAAAATAGCCAATCTGCCAAGTACCAGTAACCCTGAGAGATGTATTATTAATTACTCTGACAGTTCTCCTCTTTGGTCTTTAAATGGATGTTCAATGTTTCTGCAGTTTTCTGGCAGTGTTTATATATATGTGCAGGTCCACACACATTTTCCATGGAACCAGTTGCCTTACAATAGTATTACTAAGGTGACATAATAATAATAATAATAATAATAATAATAAAATAATGAGGAGGAGGAGGAGAAGGAAGGGGAGGAGGAGGAGGAAAAGTAGTTTTTTGGCCTCGCCTGCTTGGGAATGCTGCCTATGTCCATTCTTCAACCAGGGAACCTATTTTCATAGCACAGGGTCACATTTTAAGTATTGACAGGACTCCTCATCAAAAAAATGAAAAAAAAATGTGTTTATGCGTAGCCTCAGATTCACAGAAAATAAAGTGCCTTAGAATTTCTTTTCCCTCTAAATGCCAACAAAGCTAATGCAGCAGCGGCACTAAGGCATCTGAGAGAGAACTAATTTATGCTTTAGATTTTCAAAGACATAGTTCTAATTATGTTGCTGCCCCACTGACAGAATATGAAAGCCCGATAAAAGACTGACCTCCCTCTCTTTCCTTATGCACACACCCACCACTGTGAAAGATATGGAGTCTTTGCAAGAGTCTCACTTATGAAACTCCTTAACTGCACTTTACGGTCTATGGAACAAAGAGGTCTGGAAATTGATTAAAAGCACTAATTATTGTAATTGTATTTAGAGATGTGATTGGCAGGGAAGATGCCAGTAAAACTCTAAGGGTTCTCCATCTCTAGCAACATGCTTACATATTAATTTGGTAGAATTAAAAATTTTGAGATTACATAATGGAAACAATATTCAGATTAGGAGTCCTAGTGAGTTTAATAAACACGGAGCTCCTAAATGTTCTTCCTTCCTTTTATATCATCAACTGTACCTAGTGGAGTCAAAGGGAAGTTTAACAAGACTTTCTTCCTCTTTCTGGGACTGATATCCTTAATGCCATATTGGGATGATTCATTTCAAATGATATTGAACTTTGTGAGACCCTAAGATCTGTGAGAAAGTATCTACCTAATATCCATCCATCCATCCATCCATCCATCCACAAAACACTTATTCATTCAACAAATACTTCTTAAATCACTACCATATTCCAGACACATAGTGAGTAAGAAAGATATAGTTCCTTCTCTCATGTGGCTTATATTCAAAATAGAAAACACAGAATACTGAAAAAGAATGATTGATTAGATACTTTCGACAGGCACTGTGTTAGCATCAACAACGAGGCAAGATTTTCACTCGAGTGCCTGTCCTAGTGACATTGTAACCTGGGCAAGTGGAATCCTAGTCTTTCTAAAGCTTCCCACGCTACATCAGTGACTCTGAGGCAGAAGTCTCCAGACCCAGGAGACCACATTGCTGGTGTAGCATATATCTCTGTGGTAACCAGGGAGGATAAATGCCATAGCTTAGATGATGAACAGGAGTGTCAAGAAGAGGTAAGCAAGCACTCGGTGAAAAAGCTGGAAGTGTACCACAGCCACACAAATGGCCATTGTTTTTGCTGAAAGACGTGGTGTTCCTCTCATGACAAATGTTAAATTGAATATCATTTTGCTTGTTTAAATGACAGGTGGTAGGGATTGTTGCTTTGACTTTCAGCAAAAAAAGTGAATGCACATCAGACGGAGAGAAGGGAATAGATGAAATACTGATCCTGCATCTATCTCCCTTTCCTCTCTAGAAGCAACGGTTATCTGAGGTTTTGCTTCTTCCCCGGGGCACTGACCGTAACTGCTTAGAGGGCCTACAAACTTTAATGCCCTCCCCGGTCTGAGGATTTTTTCCTTTGCCAACCTGCTCTGTTGCTGCAGATGCTGCTCTGGCAGACAGCAATAAATTTGCAGGTAAACAGGAATTTACAATCTACTTCAATGTTTATATACTAAAAATTGTCTTTCTGCTTTAGCTTTCCCAATAGTTGGCCTATGCTGAACTAGCTCTTCAATTCTGAGGCAATATTTGCTCTGTCTTGAAGAAGAACCAGGTTCATAGCTGAGTGGATCTTCTGCAAATGAATGCATTCAATGAATTATTTATCGAAACTCTTGGGAATATAACCGCTGCCTTGACAATAACATAGCTTTGGAGTGAATTATGGGGTCTAGGATACGGGCCCCAAGGAATTTCTGAGGAGGAAAGGAAAGTAATATGTTTCATAACAACACTGGGATAAGAGCAAGAAAAGTGAGAAAGATGATAGTTTTAAAGAGCTGCCTCTTTAGACTGCTTATGTTTTAATGATCCATGCCAGGTTTATATTCGAAAAGGATATTCTGGCAATGAAATAATTAACAGAATTACTAGAACAACTAGCCAAAATTTGGGAATTCAGTCAATTCAGGGACTTAGGATCATGTGGATAAAATAACTCATTTTATCAAAATCAAATTTTTGGGGGAGAGATATTTCCAGACATGTTTATTCAGCTCTGCACATTTACATAGCATAAATAAGTAATTTTCTTAAGATGTAGAACATTTGTAGCTACTGCTAAGGTATAGACAAAGTTGAACCCAGATGTTTTTACAGAAAGTCATAGATTGTTTACAAAGCTTGATCTCTTTTTGCCTTATTGGAAGATCCCTTATTTGCCTCTGCCCTTACTTGTATATCAAACACAACTTGCATGTCTGCATTCTAGATGCAACTAATAGCATGTACCTATGATTTCCAGCTTTGCCACCTCACATGGCATTGTGACAATATTTTACTCATCAAGTCTTCATTTTGTGATCTAGTGACCAAACACTCAAGTGTTTGCATGATAGGGCAGCCATATGAGTAATGGTACTTTATTTTTATGACTCTGCCCTACCCACTCTGTGAAAAATTGACACCTTTTCACAAGGGCTTGTAAACGTAGAGCTCCTGACTAAGACATGGTATTCTGCCTTTGGGGTCACTTCTCTGATTGTTCCGGTGATGTCTCCTGCCCCCTCAAAAGCCTAGTGTTTGATTCCAAATCTGGTTGGCCCTGCTTCTGGCTTAGACCATTGTGTGACCTGTCCCTGTTCCATTCTACACCAACTATGACTCCAGATGTATAAAGCTGACTTAATATCATCTCAGACCACATGTGCTTCCATGGGTCACAAGGCATTGCTGCTCTATGCTCTCAGTCTTTTAGAGATCTGTGGTAATGGGACTCTCATATTATTATTATTTTTTAAATTTTCATGCCTTTTGCCATAGATCTCCAATGGTCTATTAGGAGTTGGGAGCTGGACTGCAGGATCCAGCACTCCCTACCTAGCATTACTTACAAATGTTTCTCTGACCCTTTCATTCTCTGGTGACTCTTCATTGAACATCTACGTACTAGGCATTGTACTAGGCACTGGAAATAGAGTTTTGGACAAGACAGGCATCGTTTTTGCCCTAAGGGGGCTCAGGGAATGATAGATACAAATAAATAAGCCACTCAGTAAATTTTTGTTTGAAAGTAGATGTTGAAGAAATAACCACAAATGTAAGAGTTGTTTCAAAATGGGAAGTAGAGAGTGCCATGAGAAGGTATAATGAGGGAAAACTAACCTCAGAAGGTCAAGGAAGGATTCCTGAGGAAGTAATATCTAGGCTAAGATCTGAGAGATGAGAAGGAATAAAATAAGTAAGTGGCTGTGGGAGAAATTGGGGAAAAATAATGGTGCCTCAAATAGAAGGAAGGTGTGTGAGGATCCTACACTCCCAGAGAGTGAAACCCACCTGAGGAGGTCAGACGAGAGTGGTATACTCTCTTCAGTGAGACTGGAAAGGCCAATTAAAACCAGATAGAAGGGTCTTGTAAATCACAGTAAAAGGCTTGCGCATTGTTCCCAGATAATGAGGAACCATTGAAAGCCTTATTAAAAATATTTCAAAATATGAAATATTCTAAAGGTCCAAAATAATGTAAAAACAATCCATTAGATGACTCTTAGTCACCGCTGAGCCTGTTATTTTGCATGTACTTCACTTTGTTTTTTTAGAAATAAAATGTTTCATTTCAGCTAAAATCTCAAATCCATATCCTTTCTCCTCTTTCCCTCCCTTTCTTTCCAGATAACCACAATCCTAAAGTTGGAGTATATCATTCTTGTGCAATGATGAGGTATCTCGTGAAACTCAAGATATATAATCCCCATGACCCTGCAATTTGTCTTCTTGCTATCTGTTTTAGAGAAACTCTCATGCAAAAACACAAGAGGCATTTTCAAGAAACTTAATCACAGCAGTGTTACCACAATAAAAAAATAAAAGTGGTACTAACATAGCAGCCCTCAGTAGAGGGATGAATAAGGAAACCCTGGTTTAGTCACACAATGGCATCCTATTCATCAGTTGGAAAAAATGTCTTAGAGCTTATGAATTGATGAGGATAACATTAAAAAATGAGATGCTTCGTTAAGAAGGCAAGTTTCAGAAGAATATATAGTATATATTTCATGTATGAAAAACTTAAAAACATAAATAAAATAGTATCTATTATTTATGGAAACAGGTATATGTAGTAAAAATATAAAACCATTAAAGACTTCTAATCAGGGAGATACATAGTAGAAATTGCATTTTAAAAGTTCAGTCTGGTTATAGTTTTGAGACTGCAATCAAGAGGGTAGACTAGTTAGGAAGATATTACATCTTAACTATAGAGAACAACCTGAGGGTTGCTGAAGGAAAATGAAAAAAAGGAATCTACTATAGTAGGATAGTTGAACAATGACTGTAGCTGTGATTAGGGAGAAAAGTAGACCAGTTCTAGAGCTATGTATTTATTTGTTGTTTTTATTTTAGAGAAAGAGTGTGTGACCAGGGGAGAGGGGCAGAGGGAGAGAAAGAGAATCTTGAGCAGGCTCTATGCTTAGCATGTAGCCCATTGCGGGGCTTGATTACACGAACCTGGGATCATGATCTGAGCTGAAATCAAGAGTTGGACACTCAACTGACTGAGCCACTCAGGTGCCCCATCTAGAGCTACTTAAAAGGTAGAATTTTTAGGACCTGGTTTTGGGCTATGACAGTGTGAGGGATGGGAAGGAATTGAGTGACTTTCAAGTTCCTAGCTTAAATAATTTGGTCACTCGTGCTTCTATTTGCTGATACAGATGACAAGGACTGAGGTGACAGCTTTGGGAATGGCTGGAGATGATAACCAGTTTTTTTGAAAAATAAGTTTGAGTTGCTTGCTCCAAGCAGATACGTCTGGAATGTATGAAAATAGGTCTAAATGTCTATTGAGAATTTGGAAATTAAGATGGTTTGTGAATCATCGGCATATACCGTGGGAGGTAATTAATTTTGTAAGAGTAGCTGAAGCTGATTAAATAGAGTACATGGGATGAGAAAAACGTATGGCCTAGGACTAAGCCCTGTGGACAGTATGATGTCATGCTTGCCACGGAAGCTGGGAAGGAGAGGTCATAGACATAGGGGGAAAATAAAGAGGGACTATGGAGTGAGAAAGGCCAAGGGAACAAATTATTTCCAGAAAAAAAGTTGTAGATATCAGTTTTGAATGCTGTTAATATTTCGAGCAAGAGAAGGAATGACAATTATCTGTTGGATTTTGCTATGGTATCATTGGTAATCCAAAATTGAGCATTTTCAATGTTAATTATACTTCAAATGCATACATACATACATACATCATATATACGTAAGAGAGCATTTTCAGAAGAATGTTTGAGCCAAAAGCCATGTAGGGTGTGTTGACAATTAAATGGAGGAGTGGAAATGGAGACAAACAAGATGTACAGACATCTTGAGTAGTTTGGGAAGGAAAGGACGATAATAGGTAGGTGCTAGGGGCCTAGGAGGGAGTAGGGAGAAAGGAATAAGTGTTTTGTTTTTATATATTTGTTTAAGATCAGGCAAATTTGAACATGTTAAATTGCTGCTGTGAAGAATTCAGTGAGAAGGGAGAGGCTGAAGATGGACAAAGAAGATAACCAGTAGGTGAATTTCCCCCAAAACTTCAGAAGATGAAATCCAAATCATTCAAAAATGATTTTTTTGTCGAATTAATTGCTAAATGAATTGGAAGAAGGATTGCATTTCTCCCGAAGTAGTGGGAGAGGAAGAGAGATGTATGTGGATGTCAATAGGCTTACTGATTTGGGTAGTGGGAAGTTGAGAGTTTTCATTTCTGAATGTGTCTAACATCTCTCTGAGGTGGGAGGTGAAAACATCTGAAGAAAAGGAGAGTGGAGGGTTTTAGAGGTTTTAGGAGAGCAGAGTGTGCAATAGTTGTTGGGAAGAATTGGAATAAAGGCTGGATAGGGAAACAACATAGAATTTCTGTCACTGTTTAGTTCCAAGTTGAGGTTGGAGATTTTGAATTTATGGTGGTGCTAATCTCCTTGGACCACACTGTGTATCTACACTCTATTCCCTTTGGATTAATTCTTTCACAAGAGTCTTCTCATTTCCTCCCACAGACAGACTACCCCTCCAGATGTGCCACACATGGCTGAATTTACGGTCCATATAAAGCTTTGGTCAGCTTCTGGGAACCTACATTATTTTTTTTTTAACTATCTCCAGCATCATCGAAAAACCCTATATGATGGCGCTGTTCTAAAGCTTAGCTATCTCTAAGTGTTTTGTAGGCATTCATGAGCTTCCAAATTTGTTGTGTTTTTAAGCCCCTGAAGAAAGAATTCAGTATTTCAAAGCTCTCTGTGAATGGCAATGTGAGACTAAAGAGTTCCATTTTTTAGGAACGATTATAACACTCTGTGACAAAGGTTTCACCAACTCTGTGCTGGAAATAAGGGACCTGCAATGTGCCTCTAGAGTGTGGCAATGTTTATGTTGTACACATTTTTATTGTTGTCATTTAGGCATATTTTTAATATGGGAAAATGTAATAGGTATTCAGAAGTCTGAGGACACTGAAGAGTATTCTGGTATGGTTACTGTGGTCTGATTGACTCAGCCGCATATTGTCACACATTTGCTTTTCCATATATTCAAAAGAACCAATGTTTTCTTTTTAAAAGTGACTTCATCTTCCATCATAAATGTCTCTACTCTAAGGCCTGGTGAGAGAATTCCTTGGAAACCAAAGAACATTTAGTCATTTAGTGTGTATGTGGGTGTTTTTCTCTTTAATTTATGAAGCCCTTTGAACGAGTAAATTAAAAAGTGGTGTGTTAGTATTCCACATTTGAGAATTTGTTTCATAAGCAGGTTTATAATTTACGGTGTTTGTGATCTTCTGTGAAAGTTATGTCTATGCATTGTGAATACTTGAACCATTTTTGCTGGATTTTGATCAGAAGGATATAGAATGATCTTCAGTTGTGGAGTGAGAAAACTTGAGTTCTAGTTTTAACTCTGATACTAACAACTATAACCTTGAGTAAGTCTTTGTCTGAGCCCCAGTTTCCTGACCTGTGAAAAGAGGAGTTTTATTAGGTGACTTTTAAAATATATTCCAGATCTTAATGTCAATTTTAGGAGTTGATACAGCTGTTTGGCAGCATTAAAAAAAAAGCCTAATATTGTTAAGGTTATTAATTCTTATATGGTACAATTAAAAACATGCATGCTCAAGCCTGGGGTTTAAGGTCTTAGTATTCATTCACTCACACATATTTTTATTCAATAGTGAATATCAGAAATTTGGGGAGCAATGATGAACAAAGAATTTATCAGTCCTCAGGCAGTTCTCATTGTATCTGGGAAGACAGACATGTCAGCCAATTATTGGAATAAGTACAGATGATCCTGCAATAATATTTACATCTCAATCTTCTCTTCTTAGTATATCCAACTTACTATGTGAAATCTTCATTTGGTTATCTTATAGCACTTCAAACTTCACACAATTGACTACTCTGCTCTCAAAACCAATCCCTCTGAGTTTTTGAGGGGGCGAGGGGAATAACAGCACCATTCAAGGAGAAATCTCAAAGTAGAAATGATCAAGCAGACCTCTAGGAGTCTTGCCTGATTTCTTCCTCTTCTTCATTATTTGCATCTAATCCAGCAAACTGATCAAATTATGTTCAGAGCTTTCAACTCCCACGGCTACCACCCTAGTCCACCATCATACCTTTCCTGGACCCCTGTAAGGACCTCCTTGCTGCTCTCCCTACGGCTAATTTTGTCTCATTCCAACCTATTCCCCAAATGGAAATTAGAGCATTGTGTTAAAATATGAATTCAATCATGGTGCATGTATTCCTGGAACCTCTATTGACTTCCTGTTGTATCTCACGTGAAACCCAAGTACTGGCATGATCTGCCCGTTCCTACATCTCCAGTATCATCATGACACTTTCCCGCTTGAACATAAAGCTTCAGCCTAGGTCAAGTTATTATTCTTCAGGTTTCCATTCTGATATCGTTTTCTCAGAGATGATTTACTCTCTAAGTAGATTGTACTTCCTCACCTCTTTGTGTATTTCATTAGCACCTGCTCTTTTTCCTTCAGATCAGTTACCACAACTTTGAACTTGACCGTATTTTTATTCCCTTATTTATTGTTTGACTTACCCACTAGAATGGCATCTGTGTTAGAGCAAGAGATTTGTTAGTTTCATTTACTCATCTTCTATCATGGTTCTTATTGCATAAATTATTAAATATCACTTGCAAAAAAATCATCCCAGTTATTATGACATTTTTATATTTTGCAACCTGAAAATATTGAGGAAATTAAAGCAACAGGTATTTCTTGACATTTCTTATTAATAATGTCTCTAAGGCTGTTACTAATTATGCAAAGATTGGCATGATTAAAATAACAATTTGCAATTTGTTTATTATTACATTCTTCATTCTTTAAAACCATGCATCTATGAAGAACCATAAAAAGAGAAATTATTAATTGTACCAAGTCCAATTCCATTTTAGTAGTTATTCATATAGCAAGTTGTGGAAGAGTTTTAATTAGTAATGCACTTAATGACTGTCTAACAAATTTTCATACCATTCAACTTTTACTCCTGTACTCAAAAAAATAAACAATGACCTTCCTTCTGATTAACTTTTTACTCATAAAAACCTAAGTACTAATATGCTGGTAAATTGCCATCAGTTTTGGTGGGAAGTAATTTACTTATTTTTGGTCTTTTCTATTACATTGTGATCTTATTTATTTTTACATAAGATCTAGCATCACATCATGATGCTAAATCTTAAATTTATAAATAATTATTAAACAGAAGGGGAGATATCAAGATAATAATTTTTTTTCATTTATATAGCCATTTGGTGTTAATGAAAATTTGTGGGTGATGCAAATTACAAGCCTTAAGAAATATGGCTATGGATAGCTCACATTTTATAATAATAAAATATAGCATACTTTCAATAGTAGATATACAGAGGACTACTTAGACTCTGTTAATATAGAGCTATCTCTCTCTTGTGGTATTCTCATTTCCTGGAATATTCATAGCTCTCCTATAAAGATACACCACATCTCCAACAATCTTGGTATGTAAGAGTCTATCACATACTAGGTGCCTAATACAATTTTGTTGACCCGAAGTGAAATAGTTCTCCAAGTTATTCTTCAGTCTTGCAATGCTTATACTCTATGCCGTAGGAATTGTCAAAACAGATCAGAATTCTTTTTTTTTTTTGTATTATAAAAATATAATAATCACTAACATCTTAGGATTATTTATATTTGAGTGCACATATTATGAAGTCAAAATTACAGAAGCATATACAGTGAAAAAGAAATTTCTGTCTCACCTCTCTTCCCTACTGCTCCATAATTCTCTAGGGATTTCTGGTATCACCAGTTTCTTGCATATCTTTAGAGGTATTCTACAGAATCCAGATGAGTATACATGTTCATTATATTTATACAAGTTAGAGATTTGGCTTTCATAATTTTTCACTATATGTTATATCTCTAATAATGTAGAGTTCCTTGTTCTTTATATGACTGCATAGGATCCTATGGAAGGAGGCTGCAATATTGTATTAACTAATCCTGTATTGATATTGAGTGGTTTTCGATCTTTTATTATAAAACTGCTTGTTTTCGTTCACTTGGGTGGCTATCACAAAATGCCACAGATGGGGTGGCTTATAAATGACAGAAATTTATTTCTCACAGTTCAGGAGGCTGGAGGTCCAAGATTAGGATGCCAGCATGGTTGGGTGAGGGCCCTCTTCTGGGTTGTAGAATTATCCTTGTGTTGTCACATAGCAGAAGGGACAAGAGAGCTCTTTGAGGTCTCTTTTGTAAGGGGTATCTTGCATTAGTGGGGACAGATTATAGCACTGCTGTACTGAATATTCATGGATGTTTCTGTGTGTGTATAATTTCACACATGCACATATATCTTTACCCAAAATATTTAGACATAGCATTACTATGTTAAAAGCTATGTCCATTTTAGGGGCGCCTGGGTGGCGCAGTCGGTTAAGCGTCCGACTTCAGCCAGGTCACGATCTCGCGGTCTGTGAGTTCGAGCCCCGCCTCAGGCTCTGGGCTGATGGCTCAGAGCCTGGAGCCTGTTTCCGATTCTGTGTCTCCCTCTCTCTCTGCCCCTCCCCCGTTCATGCTCTGTCTCTCTCTGTCCCAAAAATAAATAAACGCTGGAAAAAAAAAAAAAAATTAAAAAAAAAAAAAAAAAAAAAAGCTATGTCCATTTTAAGTTGAATAGTTAATGCCACAGAGATTTAATGCCATTAATTTACATTTGGACTTGCAATATACAAGGATTCTTTTTCTCCATCTCATCAAGAAATTGTGGATCAACGGGGCGCCTGGGTGGCGCAGTCGGTTAAGCGTCCGACTTCAGCCAGGTCACGATCTCGCGGTCCGTGAGTTCGAGCCCCGCGTCGGGCTCTGGGCTGATGGCTCAGAGCCTGGAGCCCGTTTCCGATTCTGTGTCTCCCTCTCTCTCTGCCCCTCCCCCGTTCATGCTCTGTCTCTCTCTGTCCCAAAAATAAATAAACGTTGAAAAAAAAATTAAAAAAAAAAAGAAATTGTGGATCAAAATTTTGATATTTGTTACATCAGTATTATTATTATTTTTTAGACATTGATCTAGGACTCTAGCCTAAGCAGTAAGATATGAATCAGAAACAAGAGGAAACAATTTTTATATTTCTTCTGAATTCCTCTTTTAATCTATCATTACTACTTAAAACATTGGTTGCTTCAAACTCTAAATTGTTTTCCAGTGGTAAGAATGATGCAGTGCAGACCTATCATATATTTTTACCTAGTTCTTCTTGTGCCTAATGGCATATGTTTGTTAGTGAATGAACTAAGTCTGTGGTGATGGAACAAAGAAAGTCTAACTGACCTATAGAGGATTTTAATGCATTTGTCCCTGATTCATTTATTTCTTTTCTGTGTATTTATTTTTGAGAGGAGGGGGCATGATTTGGAATGACATGCTTATCAACTAAAAGAATGTAGCACATGTTGGTCACCATTACCATTTTAATATGAAAATTCATATCCTGAATGGTGCCAATCTCTTTAAAAATTGCAGTTCATTTCAAATGTTATTTTTCTTCACTTACTTATTTTGCTATCACTGGGTAATGTGACACTGACAGAAAAGTTCAACAATAAGTTTCCGTTTTAAACAACCATTTAGAAGCTCAACATCTGAAGAAGTTCATTATCTGTGTGCAACATTCGGTGTTGAACTAATTTGTAAATCTCACAAAAAACTTAAAAAATATTTTAATTTGATTTCTATTAGAGCATAATTTCTATCATGCCTGCACCATCTATCCTTTTTTTTAAGCATGCCCTTTTGCATTAACGTGCCGTCTCAGGCAAGCTCGAAGAATCCTTTACAATAGTGCTTTATCAGATCTATACCACAAATACTTGCTTATTTGTATGGTCATACTTATATTCATATATTCAATCACTTATTAACAAGCACTCAGTAAGTTCACCGAGCTGATTCCTATGGGATTTAAACAAGATTATGAAACATGTATTGCTTGTCTTTGGAGAGCTCATATTTTCAGATGTTGAAATAGAAACCATGTCAATACTTTCACTGGGAATTTTGTTTGTACCTCTCAGTTTCCTTTTAGACCTGAGATTAGATAGATAGGTAAATATATCTGTAGCTGTATGCATTCTATATCTACACATATAGAAGGAGAGAAAGAGTACAGTCGTAAACATCTTTTAAACATTTTAAAATTACAGAAGTTTATGTTCACTATATAGATATTGAAGAGTAGAGAAGACATAAAAAATAGAAAAAAATCCCATCCATTAACTTTTAGAGAAAGGCAACCACAACTCGTATCTTGGCATACTCTATATCCTTTTTGTCTTTTCTCTAAGTATGTTCTATTTTGTTAAGATCATACTATAATATTAACTTTTGTTGTTTCATTCAATGTGTAATAAATATTATTACAGTACTTTTTATTTATCTTTTTCTTTTTTTAATGTTTATTTATTTTGAGGGATGGGGGAAGGGGAGAGAGAGAGAAAGGGAGTGAGAGAATTCCAAGCAGGCTCCACGCTCAGCACAGGGCTCAGGCTCACGCACGGTGAGATCATGACCTGAGCCAAAATCCAGAGTTGGATGCTTACCTGACTGAGCCAACCAGGCGCTCTCTACAGTGCATTTTAAAAACTACAAAATATTCTATCTATAATTATATCATAATTTACTATGACTCTACTTTTCATTTTTTTTAATGTTTACTTATTTCAGAGACAGAGGGAGACAGAGCATGAGAGGGGGAGGGGCAGAGAGAGAGGGAGACAGAATCTGAAGCAGGCTCCAGGCTCTGAGCTGTCAGCACAGAGCCTGACGCAGGGCTCGAACTCATAGACCGCAAGATCATGACCTGAGCCGAAGTCCGTCGCTCAACAACTGAGCCACTCAGGCGCTCCACTATGACTCTATTTTTAAATACCTGGATTATTTCTACTCTATGTTAATATATAACACACTGTGATCACTATCTTGTGGTATGCATCTTTGTCTGCGTTTTTTTCTACTGGGTAAGTTCATTGGACCTTATGATAGAGATATTTTAATTCATTTGAGATGTGTTGTAGCATTCAGAAAGTTTAATAATTTTTAATAATAACTAAATTTACTGTGAGTATTTCAGGCATGTTTTCTCATGACTCCTTTTTAGTAGACATTATTATTATTGATCCTTTAAAACCCAAGGTATTAGAGAGCTTAAGTAACATGGCCAATTTTACAAACCTTGTTTTTGCTGGGACCAGTTTTCAAGCATAGATTTTTCTGGCCATAAGGATATACTTAAATAATAGGTATGTAATTTCTCACAGTTCTAGATGCTGGAAGTCCAAGATCAGGGTGTTGGCTTCTTCTGAGACCCCTGTCCTTGGCTTACAGATGGTTGCCTTTTCGCTGTGTCCTTACACGGTCTTTCCTGTCTGTATACATGTCTGTGTTCTAATCTCTTCTTATAAGGACACCAGTCATATTGGGTTAGACCTTGTTTCACATTAATTACTTCTTTAAAGACTTAGTTATTATTATCTGTAGATGATATGACCATATAGCTAGAACTGTACCCTAGCTTGAATTAGCTGAAAATCTCTTCAAATTTTGAGGTATTTTTTACAATACCTCATTTACATTGATTTGTTCTTGCTCCTTTCTCTTTGGGTATCTCTAATCTTTTATCACATAGAAATATTTAGCCTTAGGATCAATTGACCATGAAACAGGAGGTTTTATATAATACAGTTTCAAAAATGTAGGTATTCACCCATTAATGGATCCTGGGATCAATGTGGGGGTAAGGTGAGTGTTTTGCACAAAATAGAATAGATCAGAAATTAAATAAGTTTTGTTTTGTAAAAGTTTTGTTACCATTCTGTGTGTGTTAAGTTGCAATAAAATGTATTTTTAATTGTAGGTATGTAACATAAAATTTTTTTCCATCATTTTTCTTTTAGTGAAAAAAACTTCTTAAACCTCCTTCAGCTGGGGTATACTATTTATTCTGACAAATGGCCGAACTACTCCCTACCTTAACACTGAGACCTCTAAAGATTTTATTATATGGCATAGACTGACCTTGGGATTCAGGCAAATCCATCAGTATTAGAATTTCAATGGCACTGTGTGTAATAACTGCCCACATTGGCTCTTAGCTTCAGCTATATCTTCAGTGGGGATCAGATGGTATTTCTCAGAGTTACTTTCTGGCAACGAAATCTGGGAGAGCTTCCATCTCCCAAAGGTTGAGCAATATTGGGTTACTTCTTGAACTTTTTCCTTTCAGCCTTGTGGTCTGGTTCTAGGTGAACAGTGCCTGGGTGATCATGATGATCTGGTTGCATCATACTTTATCACATTTAATGCAGATCTGAGAGCCCAAGCTGGCTCTGAGGAGCCGTTGGCTTGGGTTGGAAACTGATCCCTGATGCTGGGGACCTCAGTGGTCAAAAGGTCAACCTTCAGTCGTCAAAACAAGCCTACATCAGCCCACTATTCTGGTGCTTTGCATAATTTTCTTCTTCCCTCAGTGTAAACACCTTTTGATTTTCTCCCTCTTCTTTTTGGTTCGGCTTCACTAATCTGTTAGAGCTATGTAGGCTCTGGGGAATCCTAAGCTTTTTGCAGTCAATCATGCCAATGTGCTTATACTTCATTTATTCTGACTTGTTCTAGTCATTTCCAATTCTTCAAACTGCACCCCACATAACCTTCCAAATCTTGATACAAAAATCTTTTGATTCTGTATAAATATTCAGAGAAAATCTCTTTCTAGTGTTTATATATGCTTATAAATAGAAAAAACCACACATCTCTCCATCTTAAGCTCTTTTAAATGAAGTGCAATTTTCTTCTATAGACATAGAGATTTGGGGGCATTCAGGTCCCATATAATTATAGTACTCAAATCCTATAAACTCCTAAGTCATCTCTGTTACCCATCTACTTGTGAGGCTTGATGTACTGATACCGTACTCAGATTTATAGTATAATGATGACTCTGAAGTGTTTTAGGTGTATAACATGCTAAGTATAAATGTTATACACCAAAATAAGTATTTCCCCACACCCTAAGTTTTGTCGTTAGTCTGAGCCAGATCAGAGATTTCAATGATAAAAGTAGCTAAATCATTCTACAAAATAGATAAGAGACCAAAAGGGAAAGATTTTGAGATAACAAGGAGCCTGGTGGATCAAAACTTCCTTGATAATATACTTCATGACCTCCAGATGTTTCTCGTTCCAAGGGATCGTTTTTTGAATGATAAACAGACCAAGGCTCTGAACCAGTTCACACATTTCTGCTTCATACTCAGTGGTGTGTGGGAGCTTGCACCTGTTGACTCAGGAGAGCCATTTGTGATCAACTATTCCCAGCCTGGCCTTTAGTGACATCATGCTAGTGAAAACATCAATGTCGAAAGTGGCCATAGTAGGAGTATTTATACCACAGAAATCGGCAAATGTATGCAAATCAGTGCTTTTTGTTTTGTTCATTTGCCTTTAGAAAACATTTACCAGCACAAATCTGTTTATGTTTGGTTTTTTTGTTTGTTTGTTTGTTTTTTTACTTTTCCTTTACTGGGAAATAACATAATTTATTAAGATACATCATGTGTGGAGAGATTGGGTAAAAATGCAGTTTCTCGTCTAGGTTTACACACAGATTCTCTTGGATTATTTCATTAGAGTAACATTTGCCAGCACTGTGTGCATCTGTATTTTCAATAGGAATGGCCAGTCTTGAACTCTACCTTAACTCTCTCACCTGTGAAAAATGAAAAAGTGATTGAGGGGGTTTTCTGTGATCTTATTCTAAATTTGATGTGGTCTGTCATCACACCTCTTGTCAGCTCAATGTCCACTGACTTGCCCCTCTCAGTCATTACAGGAATGTAATTTTGACTCAGTTCTAAGCTGATAATTCAACTTTCCACTCTATTTACAGCGGACCTGCATTTAGAGCACATATTCCAGACAGAAGCCCTCAAGGATTAATCTGAATATAGCTGGACTCACTTGGAAACCTCTGCTCTTGCTTTAGGTTGCACTGAGACCAATCTGCACATTCAAGGAAACAAACAAGAACACCAATGTAAATTAAAATACCACACACATAATACCTACTTAACTCAAGAGCACAGACAACTAATGTAGACCTTTCTCAAAAGTTTTGCGATTAGATCTGAGGTTCTCAAGTGAGGTTGGTTTTGCCCTCTGGGAGACAGTTGGCAATGTCACAATTTGCGGGCAGGGATGCTATTTCTAGTGGCTAACACCTGCTGCTAAACTTATCAAATGCGTTGGAACGTCCCACAGTAAAGAGCTATCTAGGCCCCAGTGTCAATGTGCTCAGGTTGAGAAACCCCAGACTGGCTGGAAACGGGGCTTACAAGACTATCACCTTGTCAAACTTTCTTAAAATTCATCTTAATTACCTCCACTCTCTGTCTTTGGCAGCTGTCACGTCTGTTTCCACAACTCCAATCTTCGGGCTGCCCCACCCTTCCTCTCAGAGACCGCACTTCCTTTTCTCATTTGAACAATCTAGCAATGACTTATGTCTTTTCTTGACTCCCAACTCCCCTGCATTCTCCAAAATTATCTTAACTTGCCACTCTACTCAGCAGAGCAGATGAGTTTCCTTGAAATCTATTTTCCTTAGGAAGTGATGGAAAAGGGGTAAGGGGCATTGTAAATAATAAACGTGGTTCTCTTCTTATATACATGGGAGAGTTAAGTGGATCTTACAATGCATGAGTAATATCTTTATGAATTTTATATTCGTTTTTTTTTTCTATTCAAGTTTGTCATGCTTTCTACTTTGTTCTTTATTTGGGTAATTAAAAGGTAATAACTCAGCAGGTGGATTTTCCCCCAGCTGTCAGAATTCCTGCTAAAGTATGATTTAGAACACCTTGACTCAAAAGGGACCTGACAATTAAAGTGGTTTTTTAAAGAATTGCACGACGAATGTTCTTCTTTAGAAAGTTTATTTTCTATCCATTACCATACTTTGAAATAGAATTACTAATTGTTATTCAACTATATTTCATTACAGTTAATTGGCTTCTAACATTTGAAAATGATTTACTCCCACCACTTCAGAAGCGCTTAATAGCAGCCCCTACATCATAATCTTGACAGAACAGCTTCATGTTCTTTCCTGATTACATTGTCTTTGCAATTCCAAATTTAACAAGGGGATTGCATTCTTGAATTTTTGTGCTTTGTGAATTTTTTTTTTTAGGAAGAATAATATGGTCATGCTAAAAGAACGCTGTAAATTAGAATCTTAAATCTTTCTCCTTCCTAAATGATATTTCCAAATTTTATCATTCAGAGAGCAACAGGTACAACTGGCCTCTGGGAAAATGCAGGCAGGCTTTTACAAGAGCAGTTATACATGAGTGGGTATAGAAGCACTTCAGAGATAACTGATTCCTCCTAGACAATGTCATCTGCAACTCGTGGAAATCAAATGTGGAGTGACATACATCAAAATCACTGGAAACCTCATGTGTCTTCAAGAGGAAAAATAGGTAAGCAGAGAATGGAGAATGGAGCAGTTACTATCCCTCATTAATAAGAATCTAAACAACCAGATCAGACCATGCTTCTGCTACTGGGTATTCATAGGCAGATCACTTTACTTTTTGAAGCTTCTGTAAAATGGGAACAATAGTGCCTACCGTGAATCCCTCGCAGTCCTGGGTACATGATTCAATGAGTTCATTATTATCTTCATCACTGTTTATTGAAAATCATGCATGTAATAGACACTATAGTAGATAAAACAGATGTAGGGGTGAACCAGGTAGGCAAGGTCTTTTCTCTTTTGTAGCTTATTATCTTGTACTCTGCCATTCAAAGAGCAGTGCGTGCTCATAACACCGACACCCCCTGGGAGCTTGTTAAAAATCCAGAATCTCAGGCCCTCCTCAGACCTCCTGAATCAGAATGTGTATATTAACAAGATCCCCAGGTGATTCATATGTACATTAAAGTTTGATAAGCACTGGTCTAGCAGGTATTATGAACACTAATTCTGAATTTAGGAAAGTGCTACACAAATATTTTTAGAAGGCCAGTTACAAAATAAGAAAAGGAAGATACACAATGTATTTAAAATTTCAAAGAAATATATGCATACGTTCTTCTTAAATCAGATAATTTCTGTTAAAATTATGGGGAAAAGATACATTGTAATTATTATTTATATTATTATTAGACATTCATCTTAATACTAAAGGAGTTAAGAATAACGTTAGGAAAATATATGAGATTTCCAGAGGAAACTATCCATGGAAACCTCACATAAAAGAAGACAAGAGAGATGAAATTACCTGATTCAAATCAGTTTAGGTCATTCTTGGAAAATATTATCTTAGAGGACTTGCTCTTTGTGGAATTGCAAACAAAAAAAAAAAAAACAGAGAGGAAAACGTCTTCCCTTGTGTAGGAGAAAGTATAGTTAAGACAGATAAGAAGAAACAAAGAGATGAGGAAGGAAATAACAGATCGCTTGAGACAAGAAAAGGGTCTGAAAGGGAAAGAATAATTCAGAAAGTGTATACTTTGTGTCCTGTGGGTGCTCCAGACATCAAAAATAAGAGTATAATCTATTTCAGGGCTTTATATTCCTGAACAGCCAGAACAGCCACAAACTACTGCCAGTAATTTAGCAGAGATGCTGTGTCAAGGACAAAATCCACACCCACAACCTCATACTTAACCAAATTGCATGCAATTGCCTATGACAAGTCCTTGTTGGAATCCTCTTATCATGGCAAACATTCCTGGTATTCTAAACAGTGTCATGAAGGGGGAAAAATAAAAATATCATGAGCCTGGGGCACAAATTTTCTGTGGAAACAAGAAAAAAATTGAACAGCTCTACGAGAAACTGTTGTTCATATGCAAAGACAGTTGTAAACCTTACAGACACTCTACATGTAAAATACACACTCTCAAGCATTGTTTTCTAAAAGTAAATAAATACACAAAGGTGACTTTTGTCATTACAGTGTAGTCAGTTTCAGTTTCAGTACTGAGAAGATTCCAGAATTAACCCTCCTATTATTGATTTTAAGTTTGCTGGAAGAGCACAAGTACTGGAACACAGCCAAAGTATTGTGCCAACAGTGTAGGATTAAACACTCTAAATTCTGCTACTTGGACAGCACACTATTATTCATTGAAGGAGTGCTTAATAATAGAAGAGAACCCAATCCACTTCACCTGTCCTCGGGTGGTATTTACAGTATGATACCAACAGAGCATCGATACAGCTATTTAGCAAATATTCATTAGGCCATTAATATGTTTCAGTTGTAGTAAGGTGCACAAGTTTTCAATCAAATTAAAGATCTGAAAACCATGGTAGGAACCAAACGAACATCAATCTTTTGTGTGGAAACCAACCCCGCACTTATCATAGTTCCTGTAACTGGCCTGTGTAACATCCCCATCAGCAATGTTATTGCCTAGATGTCACCAATAGTGAGAACCATTAATTGTAAGTCTGTTGTCTGTCTGGAGTCTTGTATATATAACAGTGACATGGGGTATGGAGGTGAGAGCATTCTCAAATCAGAGAGGCAGTTGATGATTTAATAATGTTGAAGTGGTAAACAGGAGATAGATCTGAAGAAATTAGAGAAATGCAACGGAGACATTTAATGGAGAGACATTCCACCCTAAAATGAACTGAAGTTTTAGGAGATGATCAGAGAGGCCATGGGAGGAGCTGTAATTAAAGAGATAAATGGCTGAAATTTAAAAATAAAAAATGATGAAAGACACCTACTTCCAGGTTCAAGAAGCACTGTCCTACCTCAATATCTAGTAGGATAAATAAAAGAAATCCACATCTAGAACCAACATGGTGCAAATATTAAATTCCAGAGACAAAGAACAGATCTCAAAAATAGGGGGAAGAGAGATTACTTATAAGGGAACTACAATTAGATGGGCAGGCAATTTCTCAATAACAACGAAGAATTTCTCAATAATGTAACTGAGACATCTGGGAAAATTATCAAAATGTTACAACTGTCATTCTCGAATTATATTCTCAGTGATTTTTTTCTTTTTGTTTTAATTTTTTTTAACATTTATTTATTTTTGAGACAGAGAGAGACAAAGCATTAACGGGGGAGGGGCAGAGAGAGAGGGAGACACAGAATCGGAAGCAGGCTCCAGGCTCTGAGCCATCAGCCCAGAGCCTGACGCGGGGCTCGACCTCACAGACCGCGAGGTCGTGACCTGAGCTGAAGTCAGATGCCCAACCGATTGAGCCACCCAGGCGCCCCTCAGTGATTTTTTTCAAGAAAAAAAAAAAAAAGATGAAATGTAGGTGTTTTCAAGGAGTAGAACATTTATTGATAAGACATCTTTAGTAGTGGAATGTCTATGGCATGTATTTCAAGATTAAGGAACACACCGGGAGGAACATTGACCTTCAGAAAGGAATGGTGAACAAAGAAAGTGATAAAGCATATAAGAAAACCTAAACAAACGTTTTACAGAACAATAATTATGATACTTTATATTAGAGATTTTTTTAAGTTTATTTATTTTGAGAGAGAGAGTGTGCGTGAGTAGGTTGGGGAGGGACAGAGAGAGAGGGAGAAAGAATTCCAAGTAGGCATCATTCTGCAGAACCTGACACAGGGCTCAATCTCACGACTGTGAGATCATGACCTGAGTGGAAACCAAGAGTCCGACGCTCAACCAACTAAGCCACCCAGGCGCCCCTATATTAGAGATTCTTAACCAGAGAAACTTGTGAACGTGTGGACTGACAAACTGTTACAAAAATGCTCAGAATAGCCTTTTGAATAATAAAGGCTACATACTAATTGCTTTGAAAAAAAACAAGTAGGAAAAGGGTACAGTAATTTGGGGGGGTTGCTATTGAGGGGAGAGCTGCTTAAGAGAAAAATGAAGCTCCCTCTGAGAGGTGACCCCTGAATGATCTAAAAGCCCTGACTATTTAAATCTGAAAATCAAGGGCAGGACCCCAAACTTGTGGTGATTTTATGTAAGTATGAGCAACTGGCCGGTATTTCTCTTTCTCTAGTAACTTAAGTATGATGGTGATAGCAAGATTAAAAAAAAGAAAAAAGAAAAAAGATCAGTCTAAATTGCAGATGTGGATAATTGGACTGATATTTGAGAATCCTGCATTCTAGGCTGGACAAGATATGCAATTTTCTCTGCCTTCGATTTTATCGATTATAAAAGAGTTGAATTAGATGATGTCTCATGTTCTTTCTAGCTCTAAAAGTATAGGATAAAATAAAGGCCAATTCGGGGCAATTTTTCTTGAAGAGGTGATCAGAGTAAGTGAAATACATATAAGTATGTGTAAAATTTTAAAAACTAGCTTGTTGCCACTTAATTGTTAATACCATTAGTAAATAGCAATATGCCTGTTCAAATATAAAGCAAGTTTTTCTTTAAAACAGTGGAATTTTCATTGAAATATTTTGTATATTCATATCCCTGGTTCAGCTGTTTGGGTTTTCATATGCATAAAGATCAATGTCCATTAATCAAATGGATTTTAATATTCACAGTGAAGTGGTCATTTGAAGTAGCCACATACTAATTTTCTATTAAATGAGAATCTTCTCAGGGATAAAGCAAAGGTGGTTTATGTTCCTCTAAACTGGGCAATAATTTCTCAGATTCTCATGAACCCATGATTTTAGTAACTGAATTCTGATACGAGAGAAAAATGGAAGACAATATGTTTTTATTTGTAGCATGATTGCAATGCCTGATTTTTAGATATAAAGTAAGGAACTGGGCTTTCTCCATAATTTCATACCCTAGCTTATCTCATGCAGTCAATAAAAGGCAGCCAGAGTTAAATTTCAGTTTACTAACTAGAAGAATTATGCAGTATTCTTTGCTTCCTATCCTCTTTGAACATTTTAGTGGCATTAAACCTAACTTATCAAAGGCACTGCCTCTAATGATTGTCAACATATCACAGTTCAGATAGAAAATGTACCAAAGCATCTGCAATACCAATTTTCCTTCCTTCTTTCTTACATTGGCCAAAAAAAATGAAACCATTTTTTTTTCTATTATCATTTCATTGTATTGAAAAAAAATTTTTTTTTGAAGTTGGATTTTTCAAAGAAGTTACTTGAAACAAACATGTTCTATCAAATCTGATGCAGGTGTGGCTTTAAAGAAGGAGTTTCTTGGGGTGCCTGGATGGCTCAGTTGGTTGAGTGACTCTTGATTTTGGCTCAGGTCATAATCTCATGGTTGGTGAGATCCAGCCCTCCATCGGGCTCTGTGCTGACAGCACAGAACTTGCTTGGGATTTTCTCTCTCTCTTTCTCTGATCCTCCCCTGCTGGCTCTCAATCTCTCTCTCTCTAAATAAATAAGTAAATAAAGAAGAAAGAAAGAAAGAAAGAGCAAGCAAGCCTCTGTGGCAAGGAACAGCTTCAAAGCTAAAAATCAACATGCTAAATTTTATAATTTTAAATTTCAAAATTCTTTTTATCCCTCATTTTAATATCTACTTCCTGTTTATCTCTGTCTGAATTAAATATATACTTTATTTAAATATAGAGGTGGAACTATGAGTGTGACTTTAATTATGAGAGTTAAAAAGAAAAGACTACATCTTGGCTGCAAGTAATTAATACTCTTTGTATTTTTGAGAAATGAAAAATGATGAGCAGGTTTCAGGGTAATTTATGTATAAGAGGAAAGGTGAGGAGCTAATCTATTAGCATATTAATTAAGTAGAGTAAGATTAATATTTCATATAATCATTTGTTTTAATAAATGTATTCAAGCCCATTCTACCTGTCAGTGAGAGATGATGTGTTTCAAGTTTTAAAATGTTGTGGGACCCTACTGAAATGTGTTTCACTAGATATTGGTCCTGCATATAAAATTCCACATTTGTCCACATTTGTCATATGTAAAAAAAATATTTCAGCATAACTACTGGTACCATTTGTGCACTGCTTTTCATTTAAAATAACAAAAAATATATATTTCACATGAAACTACACTTAAGTTTCATGTGAAATAATTATTTGACTTTTTTTGACCTTTTCTTATTAATTGATGCTTATCTAAGGCTGTTTTGTATTCATTTTACATATTTAGACAAATACACACAACATTATTTTCAGATTAAATTTGTTTTCAGTTTATTTTGAAAGAGATAGTTCTGCACAAGACACTTAAGTTTTCCTCCACTTCTGAGATTCTGTGATTAATTAAGCTGATATTGGAATCTAGTCTGACTTTAGAGACTCACCATGAACAGATTAAGGGTAACTAGGCTACACTGTGGCAAATATAACATTTACTCTTCAAATTATCTTAGAAACAAATAAATGAAAATTGTAGCCATCTTTTATTAAGCATCTATTAAGTACCATGCACTATACTGGATTTATAAGTCACAATAGTCCTTTGAATAAGTAACAATATTTATAAGAATAAATATTAACAAGAAATTTAGAGGATGCCTGAAAGGGTCAGTCAGTTAAGTCTCCCACTGTTGATTTTGGCTCAGGTCATGATCTCATGGTTCATGGGAAAGAGCCCTGTGTCGGGCTCTCAGCTGACAGCACAGAGCCTACTTAGGATTCTCTATCTCCCTCTCTTTCTGCCCCGCCCCCACTCACGGGCACATGCTGTCTCCCTCCCTCCCTCCTTCTCTCCCTCTTTCTCAAAATAAGTAAATATTAAAGAAATAAGAAACTTAGGTTCAGGGAAATTAAGTAAATTGCTCAAGGTTTTAGAATTATTAAGTAACAAAGCCAGGATTCAATCCCAGAATTTTTTGATTACCAATCCTAGACTCTTCCCAATTTACCACTTCTAATGTCACCAAATGCTTCAAGATCATTAAACATTACTTTAATCAAAACCATAGGGGATTAAATAATAAATATCTGTTATATATATATATATATACTTATATTTCATACAGTCAGAATATTATATTGTTATGTAAAGAGTTAGTTATAAATAGTTTTGAAGCAAGTATTAATTGTCATCTTTTAAAATATTTTCTGTAAAATGCAACATAGAGTTCTATGAAAGGAGGTTGCTTGCCTGGTATTATCCACCCTGAGCACCAAAAACATGATTGCAGCAGCCAAGTAAAGTCTACCTCATAAAATATCTAGAATGAAATTTATAACAGAAATTCTTGTGGATAATGATTTAGCTTTAGGTCAATGAAATAAATGAAATTTAGAAATATATCACTAGAAGGTTTACCTAAGAATAGGAATATACCACAATTATAAATTATATATAGAATGTGATATTTTTATAAACATCCTATTATGCTATACTGAGGAAATGAGGAGGCTCTTAGGTCACCGTGACTAAAAAAACTAAGGTCCATACTGTTTTCTTTCATGACTTCACTCGCTATCTCTAATCAACGACTTCCATCCAGGTTTATAGCTCCCATTAATTTTTCCCTTTATGAATCTCCTTTGTAAGTGTATTCAATTTGATATTAGTTACTTAGCATTTCCCCTTGAATCTTTAAAAAGATTGTTAAATTCAACATATTCAACAGTGTCTAACATCTCCCATAGCCACTCTTCCTTCTGGATTCCCTAACCTAGCATACTGTAATCTCTCTAAAGCTGCAGTCAGAAATCAGGCATCATGCCTGATTCTTCATTCTCCCCAGTGCTCTATATCTGATCCATTTCCTGTGCTTTTCTTTCTATCCTCTAAATAGCCTTCAAGTCAGCCTATTTCTCACTATCCCTATTCCTACTTCCTGAGTCTAAGCTAACAAATCCTTTTCATGGGCGACATCAATGGCTTCCTGACTAGGCTCATTACATCCCACCACTCACGCAATCCTTTCTTAGCATGGTCATAGAGAAATTATTTTCAAACATGATTTTTTATCCTTTCCCTCCTGTTCTTAAAACTCTTCAATGTCTTCACATTGCTCCTAGAGTCATAGCTATATTTTTAAACATGGTCTACAGGGCTTTATATACATGATACACCTACCTCATCTTGAAACTCTTTCCAGTCTCCTGCCTATTTTACACCAGCTATATTAGTCTCCTTTCAGCTCCTGCTGTATGCCATATTCTTCTCTTCCTTAAGTCATTTCTTATTAAATTAGTTGGAATTAAGGTCTGCTGTGTGATGGAAAGCCCAATAACACCAGATTAAATAAGAGAGTTTATTTCTCTTTTACATAAAAGCTTAGGATTCTAGGGATATGTTTGCTGAGACCCATGATTCTTCCACCTTGATGCTCCACCATGTGTATCCTCAACCTCACTGTCTAAGTGGCATCTCTGATTTAGGGGCAGGATGGAAAAAAAGAAAAAGCAGAAGAGGCAAAGGGTCCATGTACTCTCTTAATATTCCTAGAAGCACCATATAGCATTTCTGTATCCATACCATGTGTCAGTTTTACATGGATAGCCATACCTGGATGCAAAGAAAGCTGGGAAATGTAATCTTTATTTTAGGTGCACATGTCCAGCTAAAAATATTTGGGCTCGACAATTTTCTTTAAATGTCTTCACTTCTTCCTCTCCAAGTTGTTGTGTCTGAATCAATACCCTGGAATATAGACAATCATCCTACTACTTAAGAAAGAGAAGATGGAGGGGCGCCTGGGTGGCGCAGTCGGTTAAGCGTCTGACTTCAGCCAGGTCACGATCTCGCGGTCCGGGAGTTCGAGCCCCGCGTCGGGCTCTGGGCTGATGGCTCAGAGCCTGGAGCCTGTTTCTGATTCTGTGTCTCCCTCTCTCTCTGCCCCTCCCCCGTTCATGCTCTGTCTCTCTCTGTCCCAAAAATAAATAAACGTTCAAAAAAAATTAAAAAAAAAAAAGAAAGAGAAGATGGATATAGATAGACAACATAATCATAAGCCAGGGATACACGAGTTCTCTGTATCCCTGTCACCCCATGTTACCTACCGCCCTTAGCCTGGCAATTCTTAAGCACCTTATATCTCAGTCTGAAGCCGTTTCCTTAAGGAATACTTCTCTGACTGTCCCCCCATCCCCACATCCAACATTCCTATCCCAGCACTTAATTAGGTTTCCTAATTAGTATTTTTAATAGACTTTATTTTTTAAAGCAGTTTTTTTTTTTGTTTTTGTTTTTAACGTTTATTTATTTTTGAGACAGAGAGAGACGGAGCATGAACGGGGGAGGGTCAGAGAGAGGGAGACACAGAATCCGAAACAGGCTCCAGGCTCCGAGCCGTCAGCACAGAGCCCGACGCGGGGCTCGAACTCACGGACCGCGAGATCGTGACCTGAGCCGAAGTCGGCCGCCCAACCGACTGAGCCACCCAGGCGCCCCTAAAGCAGTTTTAAGTTCACAGAAAAATTAAATGGTGAGTATAGAGGTCCTGTATACTCCCTGCCCCAACATATGCACAGCCTCTCCAACTTTCAACACCTCCAACAACAGTGGTACATTTATAACAATATATGAAGTTGTATTGACACATCATAATCACCCAAAGTTCATGGTTTACATTAGGGCTTGCTTTTGGTGTTGTGCATAGTTAATGTTTTGATAAACTTATAATGATGTGTATCCACCACGGTATTATACAGAAACAATAGTTTTGCTGCCCTGAAAATCTCTGCTCTTACTACTCATCCCTCTCTTCCCCCTAATCCCTTAAACTACTAATCTTTTTTACTATGCCCATGGTTTTACCTTTTCCAGAATGTCATATAGTTGAAATCATATAGCATATAGCCTTTTAAGGTTGGCATCTTTCACTTAGAATTATGCACGTAAAGCTTCTCCGTGTATTTTCATGGCTTGATAGCTCATTTCTTTTTAGTGTGAATAATATTCCAATGTCCAGATGCATTGCAGTTTATTTATCTATTCACCTACTGAAGGACATCTCGGTTGCTTCCAAGTATTGGCAATTATTAATAAAGCTGCTATAAACATCTGTGTGCCAGTTTTGGTGTGGACATAGTTTTCAATTCATTTGGCTAAATACCGAGGAGCATGATTGCTGGATCATATGGTAGGATGTCTGGTTTTGTAAGAAACTGCCAAACTGTCTTCTAAAATGGCATTTTGCATTCCATTTCCTATTGTTCCACATCCTTACCAGTTTTTAGTGTTGTCAATGTTTTGGATTTTGGCCATTTTAATAGGTGTGCAGTGGCATCTCGTTGTTTTAATTTGAATTTCCCTGATGACTTATGATGTGAAGCACCCTTTCAAATGCTTATTTGCCATCTGTATATCTTCTTTGGTGAGACTAAAGTCTTTGGCCAATTTTTTAGACAGAATGTTGGTTTCCTTATTGTTGAATTTTAAGAATTTCTTCAGGGGCGCCTGGGTGGCGCAGTCGGTTAAGCGTCCGACTTCAGCCAGGTCACGATCTCACGGTCTGTGAGTTCGAGCCCCGCGTCGGGCTCTGGGCTGATGGCTCAGAGCCTGGAGCCTGTTTCCGATTCTGTGTCTCCCTCTCTCTCTGCCCCTCCCCCGTTCATGCTCTGTCTCTCTCTGTCCCAAAAATAAATAAACGTTAAAAAAAAAAAAAAAAAAGAATTTCTTCATACATTTTGGATAACAGACCTTTATCAGATACGTCTTTTGCAAATATTTTTTCCCCTGTCTGTGGCATGTTTTTTTATTCTCTTAACAGTGTCTTTTGGAGTGTAGAAGTTTTAAATTTTAATAAAGTCTAGCTTAGCAATTATTTTTTTCATGGATTATGCCTTTGGTGTTTTTTCTAAAAGTCATAGCCATATATAAGGTCATGTAGATTTTCTCCTACATTACCTTTTACAAGTTTATCCTACATTATCTTTTAGAAGTTTTATGTTTTGTGTTTAGGTTTATGATCCATTTGGAGTTAATTGTGAAGGATTAAGGTTTGTGTCTCAATTATTTTTTTCTTTTTTTTTTCTTTCTTTCTTTCTTCCTTTTTTTTTTTTTTTTCATATGTCCAATTGTTCTACCATTGTTGAAGACAATATCTTGGCTCCATTGTATTGCCTTTGCTCACTTTTCAAAGATGAGTTGACTATCTGTGGACCTATTTTTGGGATTTCTATTCTGTCCCATTATTCTTTCAACAGAACTACACTATATTGATTACTATAGATTTATAGTAAGTCTTGAAGTCATGCAGTGTCAGTCTCTTCTCTGTTCATATTTTCTTCTGCTCTGTACATATTGTGTTGGCTATTCTTAGTCTTTTACTTCTCCATATAAACTTTAGAATCAGTTTGTCCATATCTACAGAAAAACCTGCTGGGATTTTGACTGCTATTGCATGGAATGTGTAGATCAAAATCAGAAGAACTGACATCTTGACAATAATGACTCTTTTATATATGGACATGGAGTAACTCTTCAGTTTTTAGGTTTTTTTTAAAAAATTTCTTTTATCAGAGTTTTATAGTTTTCTTCATATGGTAGGCACATATTTTGCTAGATATAATATTATTTTTTTCTTATTTATTTATTTTAAATATAATTTATTGTCAAGTGGCTAACATAGTGTATACATTGCGCTCTTAGTTTTGGGGGTAGATTCCCATGATTCATTACTTACCTACAACATCCAGTGCTCATCCCAACAAGTGCTCTCCTCGATGCCCATCACCCAATTTCCCCTCTCCTCCACCGCCTCACCCCCACCAACCCACAGTTTGTTCTATGTATTTAAAAGTCTCTTAAGGTTTGTCTCCCTCCCTCTCTGTTTGTAACTATTTTTTCTCCTTCCCTCCCCCCATGGTCTTCTGTTAAGTTTCTCAAGTTCCACATATGAGTGAAAACATATGATATGTCTTTCTCTGATTAACTTGTTTCACTTAGCATAATACCCTCCAGTTCCATCCATGTTTCTGTAAATGGCAGGATTTCATTCTTTCTCATTGCCAAGTAGTATTCCATTGTATATATAAACCACATCTTCTTTATCCACTTGTCAGTTGATGGACATTTAGGCTGTTTCCATAATTTGGCAATTGTTGAAAGCACTGCAATCAGACAACAAAATGAAATAAAAGGCATCAAAATTGGCAAAGGAGAAGTAAAACTTTCACTTTTCACAGATGATAGGATACTCTACATGGAACCTGAAAGACTCCACCCAAAAGCTGCTAGAACTCATCCATGAATTCAGCAAAGTCGCAGGATATAAAATCAATGTACAGAAATCAGTTACATTTCTATACACCAATAATGAATCAACAGAAAGAGAAATCAAGACATTGATCCCATTTACAACTGCACCAAGAACCGTAAAATACCTAGGAATAAACCTAACCAAGATGAAAAAAGATCTGTATGCTGAAAACTATAGAAAACTTATGAAGGAAATTGAAGAAGACACAAAGAAATGAAAAAACGTTCCATGCTCATGGATTGGAAGAATAAATATTGTTAAAAATGTCAATATTACCCAAAGAAATATACACATTCGATGCAATCCCTATCAAAATTGCACTGGCATTCTTCTCAAAGCTAGAAAAGTCTTAAAATTTGTATGGAACCACAAAAAACCCTGAACAGCCAAAGTATGTTGAAAAATAAAACCAAAGCAGAAGGCATCACAATCCCAGACTTTAGTCTCTACTGTAAAGCTATAATCATCAAGACAGTATGGTATTGGCACAAAAACAGACACATAGACCAATGGAACAGAACAGAGAACCCAGAATTGGACTCACAAATGTATGGCTAACTAATCTTTGACAAAGCAGGGAAGAGTATCCAATGGAGAAAAGACAGTTTCTTTAGCAAATGGTGCTGAGAGAACTGGACATACAACACTGTTTTTTTTTTTTTTTTTTTTAATTTTTTTTTTTCAACGTTTATTTATTTTTGGGACAGAGAGAGACAGAGCATGAACGGGGGAGGGGCGGAGAGAGAGGGAGACACAGAATCGGAAACAGGCTCCAGGCTCTGAGCCATCAGCCCAGAGCCTGACGCAGGGCTCGAACTCACGGACCACGAGATCGTGACCTGGCTGAAGTCGGATGCTTAACCGACTGCGCCACCCAGGCGCCCCAACACTGTTTTTTTTTTAAATGTAGTTATTCAGGGGCACCTGGATGGCTCAGTTGGTTAAGCATCTGACTTCAGCTCAGGTCATGATCTCATGGTCTGTGAGTTTGAACCCCACGTCAGGCTCTGTCCTGACAGCTCAGAGCCTGGAGCCTGTTTCAGATTCTTTGTCTCCCTCTCTCTTTTTTGCCCCTCCCCCACTTGCACTCATTTTCTTTCTCTCAAAAATAAACATTAAAAAATTTTAAAAATAATATTTAGTTATTCAATTATTTCCAAAAAATTAAAACCATCTACCTTTCCAGCTAGACTGTTAGTTACATGAGATCTAAGCCAATGACTGCATTGTTTACTATTGTATCTCTTTTGATACATAATGGACACCTAAGAAATACATATTAAATAAATAGAATAATGAATGTTATATGTGCTGAGCAATATCACATAGTGAATGCTGGAGTTATCTTTCCAACATCTATCTATCCCAGATGGATGGTTCAGCCACATGGTATTAAATTACCCCTTGTCAGTGATTTGTCCCAAAAACAGCATTCTGTCCTATGAAATGTTAGAAGTGCTGGGGGATTTGGAAGAAAATAGTCTCATTCTTAAAAGAGCCACTGGAAGAGGTGCCTTCATAGGCATGTTGCTGGATCTGGATCCAAAGCCTGGAAGTTGTGCAGCTCTTCTACCAGCAGCACCAGCATGAAGATAACACCAAAGATGGATGTGTGGAAAGACTGAGGGAAAATAAAGCCCAAACTGATCCTTGAATAATGTAATTGTGTTCCTGAATCAACCAATCCAGAGTCTGCTTTTCTCTGGATGTCATCTTCTGTGAAATAACCCATGTTCCGGTTGTTTAAGCTAATCTTAGCCTCTACATTAGGAGAGCAGTTGGGTGTTTTAAAAGTCTTTAAGTTCAAAAACTTCCTGTGTGAGGTCTACCTAAGCTAAATACAAATACCCTCAACTGGATAGAAGCGTAAAGATCATAATACTTCTTTGTTGACGCTATTTGATATACCCACCTTCTCACACCCACTTCCAAGAGTACACTATGTGCTTTAGCTCTGCCCTAGGTCATCTTTCAACATATATCTTAACTAGATTCTGCTAGATATTAAGTATTTTTATTTTTCTATGTGTTATGTATATTTTCTTTAAAAAATCCAGGATATAATGCATATCACCACTTTAAGTTATTGGGGTACAAAAATAATGACCTCAAATTTGACCACCATAAAAAATATAGTCTTACAGAAGAGTGTTCTTAGGGGCACCTGGGTGGCTCAGACAGTTAAGCGTCCAGTGTGTCTCATGTCATGATCTTGTGGTTCATGCATGGGCTCTGCACCGACAGTATGGAGCCTGCTTGGGATTCTCTCTCTCTCCCTCTCTCTTTCTCTCTCCCCTCCCTGACTTGCACTTTCTCTCTTTATTAAAATAAAGAAATAAACTTTAAAAAAAGAGTGCTTTAAAATCTCCTCATATAGTCTTTGCCTTTTTAACTTTTTATTATCAAATTCCTCTATATTTTTTTAAGTTTACTATTTATTTTGAGGAGGGAAGGGGCATAGAGAGAGGAAGAGAGAGAATCCCAAGCAGGCTCGTGCTTAGCACGGAATCTAACATGGGGCTCAGTCTCACCACCGTGAGATCATGAACTGAGCTGAAACCAAGAGTTGGACACTTAACTGACTGAGTCACCCAGGCACCCCTAAAATTCCTCTATATTATACACATATATGCACACACATACACGTACACAGACCCCATCACAGTTCCTCTCACATTCTTTTAAACTTCAACAATTATCTTTGTGCTGCCTGTGTAACTTTGAAATGAAGGGAATTAGAATGTTAAGTGGATTAAAAGGTTAATTGCCTAATTTTAGTTTCTTTCCTGAAAGGACTATTGTGGCCTATTCAAGTTTCTTGTCTGGAAGCTAGGAATCTTTTGAAATATAGTTAAATGAATTAGTCTTTACCTCTAAGGTTAACTACTTTTACATAATAGTTCTAATGTTAGTTTCTTGGTAACTGATATTTTTCTTTTTCTTCTATTGTTTTTGGAAAATTATGATCTCTAAACTTTGTTTCTATTAACAATTATATTGAAACAATATTTTGGAAAATGCCATAAATATTTGAATAAACCTATTATATTTCCTATTTTTTTAAGATGCTTACAGTCTGGAAATAAATAAAAATATCTGAAAAATTAGAACTATTTCAGAAAATGTTCCATTTTCTGTTTTTAACTCAATACTTATGGTGACAAAGTGGACCTTCAAAGGTGTTAGAAAAATACTTAATTTGCAATATCTTGCATAGAAAAAACCTTTGATATGTCCCAGTATAATTCTCTAAAGTACTGGTGAAAAATTGCAATTATTCTCAGCATACCATTAACATTTAAGCATCTCACATTCAGTAATGGGAACTTGAAATGCTTTATGTCTTAAATGTCCCCAAAGTAGTATTTGCTTGAATTTTCAGTCTTTGCTTACATGATAAAAATAAAACTAGTATTGATTTGATTGGGCTCAGTTCCTTGAGTTTCATCCTGGCTGATCATACTTTCATATCTACACATTTTAATATCTTTGATTTGAATTCAGGGATATTTAAGACATGCTGTTTCTATGGGATATTAAAGCACTACTCTGAAGAGATGACATTTAAAAGCTTGACTATTGATTCCACTCTTGTATAATTTTTAGTAATTTATAAAAGTAGAGAAAAACCTGTGGTCAGGCTTTCAGAGTTAATATCTCCATTTCATGAAGTTTTTTTTCTTTTCTTTTTCTTTCACCAATTGAGAAGACAAGGTCTTTAGATAATGAGTTTTAATTCTTTTCTTTCTAAATAGTCACCTTCATTGGGAATGTTTAGACATTTCCATGAAGGAAAGGTAGTGGAAAGAAAAGTACCCAATGTCATTGTCAGGAAAGAAAGAAAGAAGAAAGCCAAAGTGATAGAGCCTGATGGAGTAAAGACAGGGGGAAATGCAACAAGAAGAGAGAAAAGAGAAATACAAACAGAGAATAAACAGCACAATGAAAAATGCCCATATTGCTGATGCAGTAAGTTTGCTAGGCCAGGGTGGAATTTATCTGTGGATGAGGTGGTAAGTAAAGAGAAAGGGCAAACAGAGTTGACTGAGTTGGGCTGGGAACAGTCATTACCTCATGAGAACATTTATATGGTTTCCCTCTAAAGGCCAATAAATTCACACATGAGCTGGCTGACGCGAAGCACTGAGCAAAATGGGTCAATACATCAGAGCAAGTCTGGTAGTGAATTGGTTCATTTCCTGTTTCTGTGGTTGTTTACAAAATTATGAAATATAAAATATGCACAGAAGAGTATGTTAAGGTTGCAAAGCGATGTTTCTCAAACCTAGCTCTTACGAATATTGATGCCCAGCACCTGAAGATAATTAAATTGATGCTGGGGCATCATGTTTTGTTTTCTTTTTAAGCTCTTTAGATAGCATAATGTGCAGCCCAGATTGAGAGCCACTAGGAAAAAGAATGGTAATGAGATTAATGCTCCTATCCCCATCACAAGTTCAAGAAATATGACATTACCAGCTCCTTAGAAGCCCTCTATGTTTCTCTGATGGAATTACCAGCCACTCCCCTCCCCATCCCAAATATGCAAAGGTATCCATAGTCCAGGATTTTATATTAATCATTCCTTGCTTTTCTATCATGTTTCTCTACATATTTTAATTTTTAGTTTTCTGCTCTTAGATCTTTTTATAAAGGAAGCCAACGCTAAATACAGTCTTCTGTAATAGAATATTTCACTGAATTAACTTTTGGAGGTGAATCTATTTGATGTCTATAGGTCCCCCCCTCCCCCCAGTTTTATTGAGACATAATTGACATACAACACTGTATAAGTTTAAGGCATACAACATAATAGTTCTCTGGCCAAACAGATCCAGTGATTGTGCTCTGCAAACTATTGGCCCTTCCCGCCCTTCTCTCAGCTCCAGCTCCTCTGGGCCACACAGCTTCCAGATGTTCTTGCCAGCCCTTCTGGTCAGATGGGGCTGGGACCCACAGGGGATGGGTGGAGCTGTCTCAGCTCCCTTGCCTGGGTGGGAAGGGGAGTGATCACTCCAGGCAACTCTAACAGACTCCAGTTAGAAGGAGTCAGGGTGTACCCATAACCTTGGCTATGAATTAATCCGCAGCCTGTGTGTAGCACGGGAACCCTTCATGCCAGCAAAACCTCCTGGCTTTGCTCTGGGGGCCATCAGCCCTGCCTACCCGTCTCTTGGTTTGGGCATTGCTCGGCTACATAGCTTCCAGGAATTCCTGCCAGCTCCTCTGGTCAGATGTGTCTGGGAGGCACTCCCCACAGTAGGTGGGGTAGCGACTCAGCTTCTTGTCTGGGCGTGGGCAAACCACTCTCTTGGGATGGCAGAACTCCTCATTACAGTATGTGAATCAAGCAGGCCTTCACTCTGTGGAGTTCCCTGGTCAGAGGCCACCACTAACTTGGTTCTGCAGATGAGTAAAACCACTGGTTGGGATTTCTGCCGAACTTCGTGTGCTGTTTGTTGCTAACCTCTCCCTCGTTCTCCATCACAGTCAGTTTCCCAATGATGGAGCCTGGCAGATTCCCCTGCAGTCCTGTGGGGCAAGGTGAAAGTAGTGACACGCACAGAGCCAGAGTGAAACACAGTGCTGGGGATGTGGGTGCTGGTGGTCCCTACTGGGTTCTGTTTTCCCGCAGGAGTAGCTGAAAGCTCAGGGGAGTCCTCTTCATCATGTGGTGTCGTGCTGGCCTGAGAGAGGGGTGATACAGCCAACATCTCTTTCACATCGGATGGAGTCTGTCTTGGTATCTGTGGTGCAGTGGGGGGGGGGGGGGGCTTCAGCCTTATCCCCACATTCTAGGATTTGCTCAGCAGATTTGCTTGTTCTTGAATATCTTGTTAGTTTTTCTTCTAATGTGAGGAAGTGAAATAAGAAATGACCTATGTCATCAGCTTGCTGATGTCTCTTGCGTATAGTTATTGTTCTTTCATTTTTTATTGTTGAATAGTATTGTGTTATATGAATATAAACCATTACTGTAATATCTTGTAGTACCTTCTGAACACTAGGCCTCTGTATTTTTGCCATGGCCAATTGATTGTAAGGAAATCTTATAAGATTGTAACTATGGACTAAGGGAGCAGGGACAATGCAGCAGCATTATCTGAACTGTTAATTCCTTGTGCCTTGAAGACTTACTTTAGGCTGATATCTTTTATATCCTTTCCAGTTAGTTGTGAATTGCTGTTCAGCCCCTTTAGAGCAAAAGGATTGCTATGCACATGACTTGGGATCTGCTGGTTCTCTCACCTACCACACCATGCAGAAACTGCTGCCCTGATAGAACAGTGAAATGGATTTTTTTAAAAAAAATTTTTAATGAAACATGTTTTTAAATTTTTATTTATTTTTGAAGGAAAGAGAGACAGAGCATGAGCGGGGGAAGAGCAGAGAGAGGAGGCAGAATCTGAAGCAGACTCCAGGCCCTGAGCTGTCAGCACAGAGCCCGATGCAGGGTTGGAACTCACAAACTGTGAGATCCTAACCTGAGCTGAAGTCGGATGCTTAACCGATTGAGCCACCCAGGCACCCCTGAAATAGGCTTTTAAAGATGCAGCCAAAGTGCCTGCTTGGAGATGATTTCCTGCAAAGAAAGGGCACCATCCTCTAGAACACAGCATATATCTTAATTAGAAACATGAAAACGTGCTCTGTCTCAGTTAGAATGCAAAGAACCAGAGGCAATGACTGGAAATAGGAGTAGCTTCATTTACCATCTCTCTTGGTTATCCACTTGGGGATTTGATATTTCCTGAACCTGGGACTGTAAATGTATGCAGAGCCTAGTTCCCAGAGAAAGAATGCTTCCATCAGGGAACAAAGTCAGATTCTTGTGGAGTTTTATTCCATGGTTGCCATCTGATCACGGATGTGATTCTCATTCTAAGAGTCTAGCTGGCAAGAGAAAGAGTCGCTATATTGGCAAGGGTAACTGACTCTATTCCTTAGGAGAAGACAGAAATTCTGTTAAACAGTAAAGATAGAGAAGAGTGAGTTTAAAACCCAAATTATCCAGTTCTGTGTCCTTTGACAATTCTTTGCCCAATTTTTATGGTAAGTTGATAAAGGGAGCAGCCATGGCCACGGAAAGACCAGGGACCAGAGGCTCAGAATTGGTTCCAGTGTCACCCTACCACAATACACCCCTTAACTTAGCAGAGGAGCTAGTCAAGGGTGAATCTGGAATGACAAGCAGAGGAGAGAGACAATGAACATCAGAACTTTGTCCTTGTAAAGTTGCATAGAAAAAGAGGCCAGAATCCTGGAGGAGTTTTTTCCCAGATGAGTGAACTTATGTAAAACAGGTGTATTCAAACACACCAAGTGTGGGCTTTAGTGGAGGCTGCGGTGAACCAGCCTGTGGTGAACCCGATGCCCCACCTATTTCCCCAGCTGCTAGGAATGTTGACGGCTGACAACTCACAGCTGAGTTCTTGCTTGGTTGTCGGCCAGAGAGAGCTGCTTTGCCCAAGTTTATGTTTGTTCCCAAAGGCAACTGCATTCAATGGCAGGTCAGCATGGAGGTAAAAATGCCCAGCTCCTTTGCCTCAGTTTGGGACGTCTCTGAAGGCCAATCCCAACTCCACGGCTCCTACAGGATTGACTAAGTCCTCTCTTGCAAGCATGTCAGTTCTATTCCCACTGCTCAGTCCTGCTTCCCTCCCTGACAGTGACTTTCTGAGAGCTCCCACTAACAAATCGGACTGCAGATCTTTTCATCAAAATCTGTTTGCCTGGATACCTGAACAAAGACAATGTCCTACCATCTTTTTCATTTTTATATGGGTGTGCTTTCTCACTGTTTTTCTTTTTGCTTCAGTTTTTAAAAACCTATTTACTAGTTCACGGAAAAAAAAACTAGAGCCTAGCCTGGCTCACTGTTGTCAGTTGGACCCAGTCTGCTGTTCAGCTCCTCTTTTAATTTATTAATTTCAGATACTTTCTTTTTTATTGACAGAATGCTGATTTGATTTTCTTTTACGGATTTTAATTCTCTCTCCACTGTTTGCCCTGTTTGGTCTCTCTTTTTCTCTATTGTTTTTAACATATTAACCATAGGTGTTTGAAAGTCCTTGTTTGTTACTTCTACTACCTGGTCATCTCCCCTCTGCTTTTTTTGTGAGGGTTGGTCATTTTTCCTCATCCCTTCATTTCTAGAAATTTCATAATGCATGTTGGACATTGTATATAATTCTAGAGGCTTTAGATGATATCATCTTCCTTTGTTGGTAAATAGAATGAAAGTTGGAGCACCTGAGTCCAATCAGACATCAATCAAGATTGGGGCTGGGTTTCAGTTTTAGTAAAGTCTGTTCATTTCTGCTTGCCCCTTTCTCGTGTTTGCTGTGCCTCCCTTCTCCCTGCATGGGGTTTGATTCTGTGTCGGTGGATCTATGTGTCAGATTTGGAAGACTGCAGAAAACTCAGCTCTGAGTTTCAGAGATCTGAGCCCAGCTCTCCAGTCTCCAACTTGCTTCAACATACAGCAACTTTCCTGAAGGCGAGACAGTATGTTTGAGGTAGGCCACTTCTACAAGACTTTCTGGCGATTTCACTTCGGCTTCTGGAAGCTTTTGGCTTAGTTTCCCAGCTTCCTGTATAAGCACCAAGGGGTAACAAATACTCGGTGAAGAAGAGGAGTTGTGCATTTCCCTCTGGTTTCCAGTTTGTCATGTTAGTCCTGTAGACCCACTCACTGTTTTTGTAGGTTCTCTTTTCCAAAGCTGGGGCTCTGACTGATCGAGCCAGTTCTTCAGCAAGCACCCAGAATCAGAAAGTACCCATAGGGGAAAGAAAGATAAAAATCCTTGCTCACATAAAAGGGTTTTTCTTTTGGGGCGCCTGGGTGGCGCAGTCGGTTAAGCGTCCGACTTCAGCCAGGTCACGATCTCGCGGTCCGGGAGTTCGAGCCCCGCGTCAGGCTCTGGGCTGATGGCTCAGAGCCTGGAGCCTGTTTCCGATTCTGTGTCTCCCTCTCTCTCTGCCCCTCCCCCGTTCATGCTCTGTCTCTCTCTGTCCCAAAAATAAATAAACGTTGAAAAAAAAAAAAAAAGGGTTTTTCTTTTTTGCTGGAGTTTTAGTGTGTTGCTTCTGAAGTTCTCTGATGCTTTGTAAAAATATATTTATAATTTATCTGGCTCTGTCCAGTTTGCAACAACAGTACTTTCCTGTCCTGACCTATTCTGTTCTAGAACAGAAGTTCCCTTGTCATCGGCTTTTAATTCCATCAATTATACGTTGTTAATATTATTGTTTGGTAGAGTCAAACTTTCAATGATTTGTTGTTTGCCATTTCCTGTCCTCACAAGTCATTTTTCATCTTAGCTTTTTAAAATTGATTTCTTAAAGTACATTCCTTGGAGGTTTCTTTAATGAGCATTTGTTGGTGGTAATATTCTTACTAAATGTTTGCATAAAAGTATCTTTAATTCATCCCAATTCCCGAAATATGGTTTAATTGGGTATACACTTCAAGTTATTTTTTCTCTCTGCCTTGAAGACTTAATCCAATCCTCTCTTGCCTTCCATTTCTGAGAAATATGTTGTTGGTCTAAATGTAAGTCCTTTCTAAATGTTCTGTTGGATTTTTAATATTTGCTTTTGTATTTGGTATTTCTTAAATTTCTCTGGATGGGTCTGATTGTAGATTATTTGTTTATTTGACTTATTAATTTTTATTGTGTTTGGGATGTATTCAGCTTCTGGAATCTAGAATAAGAGTCTTTTATCAATTCTGGAAATCTCTGTCATTATGTACAACATTCTGTATGTCTTTTTCTTCAGCTCTCTTTCTAGAAGTCCAGTTAAATGTTTATTATATTGTTTCACTGTATCTTCTAAATCTTTCACTCTCTTGTAAAAAGCTACTGCTTTTTTCCCAAGTTTTATTCAGGATAGTTTTTTCTGATCTACCCACCATCTTACAAGTTCTCTGTTTAGTTAGATGTAACTAGTTCTCCTGTCGATTCCATTCAAAGAGTTTCAAATTTCAAGAATTTCTGTTTGGTTCTATTTCTAATTACCAACTTTCATAAGTATACTTTGGAACATCTGAATCCAGCTTACAAATTTCTTAACTTTCATATTTTCCATATTTGTTTTATGTCTTTGCTACATTCTAAATATTTCATTTCCTTCAGTTCATTTGTTCTTCAGAGTTTACTTCGTGTCTAATCTGGAGTTTCTAAATTCAGTTGTTACATTTTAATTTCTAGAAGTTATATTTGGTTCTTTCCAAATCTGCATGGGAAATTTAGAGATCATGGTAATGCTTAATTACAATTCTATAATGTTTTATTAATATAAACATTTATAATCTCTCTGATAATTCTAGTATTTGTAGCTTTTGTATTTCTGCTTCTTCAGTTTACTGCTTCTGCTCTCTCATGCATGTGGCTTTTTTCCTTCTGTGGTTTGATATTTTTATTTGTAATATAATCCTAAAATTGTATCTTTAAGAAAATGTGATCTTAGATTTAAATTTTGTTTCCAGGGGGAAATTTTGCGTTTCACCTGCAGTGTACCTGGGAGCTCTAACAATTTGGGGATGCTCTAATTTTTTGCTTGAACTTTTCTTCCCCCACCATACCTATTGGTATTAATTCCAGCACTATTGTATTCCCCCACCATACCTATTGAGGGCAGGTGTTTCTATTATTTTTCTCTGTGGAGCAAGATGTTTTTAGGTTTCTTTTTTTCCCCTCTTGGTACAATGATTGTAATAATCAAAATTATTAGACTAAAGGTATTTAAAAGTAAGCCCCCAAATTTCAGTGACTTAAGAAAATGATGGCTATTTTCCTCATGCCAAGTCTGATGTGGAGTGGGCTGACTTCCCACATTTTTTAACTTAAGTATGTGGAACACATTACCTCTAGAGAGCCAGGTCTGGAAATGGAGTACATTATTTCCACCACATCCTACTGGCCAGACTGCTGTCACATAGACCCAAACAAACTGCAGGAGAGGCTGGGAGAGTCTTCCTCTGTGTCCACAAAGAGGAAGCGTTACGATGAACGTATGATATATTCTCAGTCACATCCACTCAGGTTGAAAGGCTTTCAGGTGTCCAGCGTAACGTGGAGGTCTCCATTCTGATTTCCTAACTTTCAGGAGATTTAGAATTTTTTTTTTTCTTAATGCTTCCCTAAATCAGTGCCGGGGTCAGTTAAAATCAAACTGTGGATGCCAGTTTGAGTACTTCAGGGCTTGCTGGATTTGTACTTTGTTGACAGTTCTGGCCTCTGAGAATTTCCCTTATTTTTCTGCCAGCTTATCCATTAATTTTTTAGAAGTTTTTTTTTTAAATGTACATTTTGCGCGCTATTCTTAGGTATTGTGTACCAGCAAGATTTCTGAGGGCAACTAATCTGACATATTGTAGAAAATGGAAATCACCTTCAGCTTTTGAGAGATTATTGACCCTAATTGATAGCCCTACACTGTGCTTCTTCATGTTGAGGAAGAAACTGGGTGATTTGCTCATTTCAAAAGAGTCTGAAATGTTAGGCCTACCAGAGAGCTGCTCCTGCTCCCTAGTAGCTTGCTCAGTTTTATATTTTATATGAGAAAGCCAAGTTATTCCCAGACCAAGTTGTTTGAATCAAGTTTCCAAGGGTTGCTTTTATCCAGCTTTCAATTAGACCATGACTGGTATCACTTTTTTGCTTTTTTTTCTTTTTAAGATCTACTTCAGGAAGTTATAGGGGTGTTCAGTCCGAGGATAAGAAGAACTGATTACATAACACAACATAAATTCATCATCACTTACATTCCAATTAAAATGAGGTAATATGGAGGCGCTTGGGTGTCTCAGTGGGTTATGTGTCTGACACTTGATCTTGGCTGAGGTCATGATCTCACGGTTTGTGGGTTCGGGCCCCACATCGGGCTCTGAACTGATGGCATACAGCCTGCTTTGCATTCTGTCTCTCCTCTCGGCCCCTCCCCCGCTCCTTTTCTCTCTCTCTCTCTCTCTCAAATAAACTTAAAAAAATTTTAAAATGAGGTAATATAAAGGACATCAAATATTGAAATATAGAGTATTAGTATCTCATTATTTAAAAAAAAAAATCAGTAAAGCTCCCTTGTTAGGAAAAAAAAAAAACCTGAAGACTTAAGAATTAAGATAAGTGGGGGCTCCTGGGTGGCTCACTTGGTCAAGTGGCCTACTTTGGCTCAGGTCATGATCTCACAATTTACCAGTTCAGTGCTGACAGAGCCTGGAGTCTGCTTCAGATTCTGTTTCTCCGTCTCTGTCTGCCCCTCCCCTGCTCAAGCTCTGTCTGTCTCTCTCTCTCTCTGTCTGTCTCAAAAAAAAAAAAAAAAAAAAAACAACCTTAAAAAAATTAAAAAAAAAATTCAGATAAATGGTCCAATTCAAGATTGTTCATTGTGAGTTGTCATAGTGGTAGATCACAGACTAATCTAAATGCAATGTTTAATTACTTGTAAAAATTGTTTTGTATTTTCCTCAGGAAAATGATTCCTATGACATAGTTGATTTTGCTTAAGCTCAATGGGTATTAACCAGGGCTATATATTCTCATATACTGTCAAATGAATTTCTGTTGTAAAAATATGGATTAAAATTACTTTTGCCAATTTTTGCAAACCTTGAGGCAACATCAGATTGAGTTCCATTTAGAATTTTAAGTCTAAATTAGTTGTAATTAATTCAGTGATTGATAGTCTCTTGTGTTTTTGTTATAACATTTGTATAAGAGTCTCAATTTGGAGAAAGTACTTTAGCCAAAATTTTCTGTTTTCGTGAACTGATGTCACAGACTTCACCGTAGGCATCTTTTGTAGAGTAGAAATAGTACCGTGTAAGGCAGACCTAAAATTGTGCCACTCTTTTATTGTAATCTTGTCTTTTATCCCTTCAAATCAACAAATTGATACTTCCCAATTGTTAAAAACTATTTTTCTATATTGCCTCCTTTAAATACTTCACTTTTCTTCCAATTACCAAGAAAATTTGATGTTACAAGCTTTGTTAATTTAAGCTTACCTTATTGTAGCCTCAAATCGTCAAATTCATGACATGTACACCAATATGGTTGCCAGTTTGGTTCTAGAAGGTAATTATTGCTTTGTAAATAGGACCATTCTTGAATCATTTTCCTGTCTCATAGATTTGATAGATAACATTCCCTCATTTCACTCATGTCTTTCCATGACAGTTGCATGGATAAGACACAGCAGTTTATAAATAGTACTTGTAAGTCCAATTAAAAACTAACATGTATTAGTGTTTGTGTTAAAAAAGAAATCCTGTTCTATGGCCATTGTGCTGATTTTCTCTTAAAAGCTGTTTTTATTTTATTCACAATTTCAGCCTGGTTTCCATTCTCCATCACATAAGTCATAGTTATGACAAAGGGAAAAGAATGTCTGCGAAACAAAGATAAATTGGAGATAGCTAGGTACAGAGTATCAGCACCAATGGGCAGCACAGACAGGAAGGCAGAGGATTTCAGAACAGGATGACAATGCTTGCATTGAAGAGGTCAGGAAGGATCCAAGGAAGTGGTAGGACTTGAAATAGTCTATTATAGTTACTCTACTTTTTTTCTTTTCCATGTTAAGACCCAAGCTTCTAAACATTTTACAGACGACTTTTCTTTTCTTTTCTTTTCTTTTCTTTTCTTTTCTTTTCTTTTCTTTTCTTTTCTTTAGTAGGGTTATTTTACTAGGTTAAGTTGGCAAAAGAAACTTTTATTTATACATTAAGCACTTGGAAAAACACATCCTATAATTCAAGCTGGTAGATTTTTATATCTTAAGGCAAATATTATCAGTGGATCCCACTGAGATTCTTTCACTAGAGAAATTTTTCTGTGGCCAAAATTTTGTCAAAAAATATTTGGAGGTTCTTAGAATTTATACGTCGATCCCAGGTTAAGAAACTCTGCTTAATATATTATAATAACCCAATACCAAATGAATCAAGTTTGAGAGTCTTAAGAAAAAGTAGACTACAAGGAGAGTGAATGATTTATTTGAGTAGTTTCTACCACCTTCACTGTGTCTTTCTGTAGCTTTGTGTTGTTATTTTGATTAAAAGTATTAAAATACTGGGCGCCATGTATTCCAAGATGAAATAAAGTGTTCAGGGAGCCAGCTAGGTTAATGAGTTCATTAAAAATAGTAAGGCTGGTCCAAGTTGGTAATTTGTCAAAGGGAGAGAAGTGATGAAAAGGAGGCCAAAGAGGGTTTCCAGAGATCCAGAATAACTAACTTCTTTTTTTTTTTTTTTAATTTTTTTTCAATGTTTATTTATTTTTTTTGGGACAGAGAGAGAGCATGAACGGGGGAGGGGCAGAGAGAGAGGGAGACACAGAATCGAAAACAGGCTCCAGGCTCTGAGCCATCAGCCCAGAGCCTGACGCGGGGCTCGAACTCACGGACTGCGAGATCATGACCTGGGTGAAGTCGGACACTTAACCGACTGCGCCACCCAGGCGCCCCCAGAATAACTCACTTCTGATGAGAGTTGTGTATATTAATCTGTTTGGGCTACCATCACAAAGTTCAACAAATTAAAAAACAAATTTATTTTCTCACAGTCCTGGAGGCAAGAAATCCAACATTAAGTTTCCAGCTGAGTTGGGTTTTGGTGAGGACATTCCTTCTGGCTTGCAGATGGCTGCTTTCTTGCTATATCCCAACATGGCCTTTTTTCAGTGTGTACATGGAGAGAGAGCTCCCTTTAAGGTGTCTCTTCTTATAAAAACATTAACCCTATTGGAGCAGGACCCTACCCATGTGACCTCATTTAACCTTAATTATTTCCTTAGAAGCCCCATTTTCAAAACACAACGACACTGAGGGTTAGGACTTCAACATAAAATTTGGGTGGGGGGTAGTCTGGAGAAGGGGAACACAATTCCCTTCATAATACTGTGTGTCTCATAGTAAGCTTATAAGCCAATAAGGAGTAGCCAAGAGTGTTTATCAATTCTAATTTCCAAGCCACCTCTGTTTAGCTCATCTGACCAAATGAATGTTCAAGAGTTTCACTCACATATTACTGAAACAGAATTTCTAGGATTTGGGCAAAAATCTCTATTTTAATAAGACCAGGTGATTGATTTGTACACCAAGTACTGAAAATCAGTAATTAGAATACTCAGTAAGAGTTGCTGCTAAAGAAAAATCAGTAGTTTCCATCAGAAAAAGCATTTTACTGAGCACTTACTAAACTCTTGTGTATAAATGCAAGCTTCATAAGTACCCTTGCTGATACTTTTGTTGCACTCAAACAGTGAAAATGGTATTCCTATCCTCCCCCAGTTTGCTAAGAAGTTTAGCAGTGTAGATTAATTTGATCAAAGGCTTTTGATCATTTGGGCCCATTTGAAAAAGAAAAAGAAAAAAAAAAGAGGGGGTTGTCTGTGTGACTCAGTTGGTTAAGCATCTGACTTCAGCTCAGGTCATGATCTTGTGGTTCACAGGTTTGAGCTTCGAGTTGGGCTCTGTGCTGACAGCTCAGAGCCTGGATCCTACTTCAGATTCTGGTTCTCCCTATCTTTCTGTCCCGTCCCTGCTCATTCATTTTCTTTCTCTCTCTCTCTCTCTCTCTCTCTCTCTCACACACACACACACACAAATACAATGAGCATTAAAAAAAATTAAACAGAAAACAAAAGAACTTGTTCTTTGCTATTGCAGTTGGCATAAATTCCAAGGAGTGATTAGAATTTAGTGACAAATTTTGAGAAAGGTAACAGATTTCTTATTGTGTAAGAGAATCCCAATGCATGATTAAGAAAAACAAAACTTTCCTTTGAATTTTAAATATTCCTCTCAAATTGCCAAATTTACATGTGAGGAGGATGAAAGGGAAGCCTGTCTTTTATTTGGTGGATTGAATATTTCTCTATCGGACATCCAGGGGCAAAAATCAAGCAGGAGAAATAAGCTGCTATTTGCAAAGTGTTAAAACAACAGCCAGATTGTTTCTTCTTCACTTACTGTGCACAGTATGGGCTGGCACCACTGTGGTAGCTTAGAAATCTCAAATGCTGTCAGGAAAAACAAACCAAACCCTCTAGATAGAATAAAAGGGTGAAAAAAACAAGCAAGGAAGAGACCAAGAATTTATCTACAGTTAACAAAAGAATGATATATTTGCTAACAGAGTGGTGGAAACTGCTGTGTGAGGAGGGAGAAAGCTCAGGAAATGTCTTTCTTCCATTCTGCTGTCTTTGTTCCTGATTGCAGCATAAATGTTAGTTTAATTAGCAGTGAATTCTTTTAACATGTAAAATTTCCTTAAATACCCCACAGCCTGTATAGCCTACAAGATGGTGTGGGCTTGAAGAGTTCATGTATTTGTTAGATGTTTCGTCAAAGAAGTGGCTTATAAAATTTTTCAGTGAAAACTGAGTGAATGAAAAGAGAGAGAGAAGGGAAATTATCTTTTGTTACCCTAAACCAAAGCTGTTTACCTGGAGTATACTATAGGGCAAATATTTCTTGTGATAAACGATCTCTCTACCACTCTTTCTGTCGCTCTTTCCCCTGTAAAAAATAGACCTTTGGAAATTTCCTTGTGGAGTAGTTGTAGTATCAATTGCCCCCATTGCATGGACAATTTCAGCATAAAACACAAGTTTAAGTGCTTGAAGACCTTCTGGTCACAGTGACTGGAAAGGTCAACTTCCTCCCCAACCCCACCCCATGAATCAATTAGCTGAAAATCTAAGTTGCTTGACTGAAATGATCAAATAATCTATTTTATTTCTTCTATTGTTTGACTGGTTGTCTGCATTTCTTTTTCTTTTTTTTTTTTACTTAGTGTAGGACTGATTTTATCCTGATCATTTTGGTAGCATTTTCAGGGAGGTAGCTTGGTGGTAAGGATCTGTCTTTTCCTCTCAATTAAGAGTGCAAATGGGTTTTCACCTTTAGAGGTTCAACACATTATGTGGGTTTAATTTAAAAACTAGAGATGAGAAAAGAGTTGGTACTACTAAGACATATTAAGTGTGAATACTTTCATAGAAATTTCTTGATAATAGACTTAATAAATTATTCATCTCAAAAAACAAAATTCAACTGAGTAAATTTCAAAGATCTTATTGGCTTTTTTCAATGATAAAAAGGAGCTCCAAGGAGCTGTACGAAATGAAAAACTTTCATAGGCAGAAGGGAGTCAGACCAAGGAGGCAACAAGTAGATTGATCCTGTCAAAGTCACTTTCCTTTAGAGGATGACAGGGTCTACCAGGCAGATTACTTAACTAGTGCTCACCATTATAATTAATTCTGGTTTGGTGATATGGGGCTTAGCATAAGTGACTCCATTTTGGGTCCATTGTCTTGTTTTTAATACTCAGGAAATAGAAGGTGTCACATTAAAAAGCTTTTGCCACTGGATGACTAATCTGGACTGTGGGGCAATCATTTATATTTTTGTACCATTGAGACACTTAGAAAAGGCTCTCATAACTTCTAAAAGATGACAGAGGAAAAATAATGGAAAAATGGATTTAGAATTAATATACTGGTTAACAAAACAAGTTCACATACCAATCCTGGGATATTACCATAAGCATAAGCTTCTAATCTTAAGGATTTAGTAAAAGTTGTATAGTTATATTTCTGTGAATAAATGCAGGCACTTCAATCCTTTCAGCCACTAAATCAATCAGCTAGCAATAAAGGGAGCTGAGTTGGAATAGGGAAGTAACTCAAACGATTTCATTTTTTTGGCATGAATGCATACTTCATTGTTTTAGCAAAGTTGTTTTGTAATCTGAGGTTGTCAAATGTTTTTGTATGTTTGTGTTCGACAGACTGCTCCTGGTTATGCTTTTGACTGGTAGGTAGATGCTCCAAAAATAGTTTTGAAATAATGAGTGAATGAATAAATGAAGCCTTCTTAAACATCCTAAGAAAAAAAAAATTCAATTGACCCTTAAACAATGTGGGGATTAAGGATACTGACCCCCCGGGCAGTTGAAAATCTTAGTATAACTTTTTTACTCCCCTAAAACTTAACTACTAATAGCCTGCTGTTTGACTGGAAGACTTATTGATAACAAAATCAGTGGATTAACACATATTTTGTATGTCTTATGTATTATATACTATAATCTTACAATAAAGTAGCTAGAGAAAAGAAAATGTTATCAGGAAAATCCTAAGGAAGGGAAAATAAATTTACAGTACTGTACTGTGGATAAGAGGAAATTTGTAGTTCAAACCTGTGTTATTCAAGGGTCAACTATATATATATATATATATATTATATATATAAAACATTACATATGCCTAATATGTTTTATATTATATATCATATAACTATATAACTGTGTTTTCTAGTATCTGGTGATTTGAATTGATTACCCTATTCTCTCTTTTGGTTTTTTAAGTACATTGAGTTTTTAGCAATCTCTACACCCAACGTGGTTCTCAAACTCATGACCCCAAGATCAAGAGTCACATGCTCTTCCAACTGAGCCATCCAGGCACCCCCACCCTATTCCCTTAAAAAATTTAATCCTCATTTTGTTCTGTGCTTTCCTTTGTCCCAAGATTCACTCTTCCATTGCTAACCTTTGGCTTAGCTTTTGTGATTGCTCCCATGAATGTTTTATTTCTTCATAGAATGTTTCTGACATACTTTCTCCTCCTGACTTAATTCCCTTTGTCTACTGAGGACACTTGGTCCATGAAGTTGTTAAACTAAATACAGCTCATTCTCTGATAGGCCCAAGTTTTTTTTTAGATGTACTGTATTTTTAGATCAATTAGGCATTCTTGAAGTATTTTTTGAGTGATTTTAATGAGATTATTATTCTTCCTTCTCTCAGTAAAATCCATTCATTATTCCAGGCTAATAGTGTTGAACTATGCTTTTCTACTTTTTGTGGCTCTCTTCTCAGGTCATTACTCACTCATATTTATCAAGAATTTTGCTTCTTCTCTTAATCTTTCTCTTTATCCCTCTCCCAAGTTCAATATCCCTGTTGCTGGCCTGCCTGATTAGTGCCTTTGCATTAGAATTTGTTGTTTCATTCCAAAAGGTGTAAGCTATGTTCTACTCATTACATGGTCAGACCATAGATCTGTGTATCATCTGGAACTGTGAGACAACTGAAATTCCAAACTTCTTCAATCTTTTTCATAACTAAAACTTCCAAACACCTCATCAGATTCCTACCTTTATCATGTTATTGAAAATGCCTTACTGTACTATTACAACCATTCTAACTCCTGAAACCTTCCTATATTTTTCCTTAGAATACTCATCACTATTAAGAATTATATTATTGATTTGTTTGATTTATAAACTTTACTTCTCTCTCTAGAATGGGAGCTCTTGAAGGATAAGAGTTTGTCTTGTTAACTAATAAATCCCTAAAGCTTACAACAGTGCACAGTGTAGAGTGGAGATTATCTTTCAAAATAATGAGTGAATAAAGTAATTCCAGTGAATCAGGGTTTTGTTTTGGTTGTTTTGTTTTTTAAACGATTGTATATCAGGTTAACTCTATCTTTCAATTATATGTACATCTGCTTTTGCCGGGTAGAACTGGCTTCAGACTCAGTCTCCATGGTGGGAATGATTTCATCATGTGACTAAAAGATTATTCTCCCAAGACTCTCTCGGAGGTGTGCACATTTTAGGGTGAATGTTCCTTTAGAGTATGTTTACAAATACAAACTATAGTAAATTAGGTACATGTATTTTATTATTGAGTGACACTTTATAGTCCTGTCCACTCTTGGTCACCCTCAGTAGAAAGACTGCAAACATTATAGAGCCAAAAGAACTGCACACTTAGTTCTTTGTAACCAGAGGTATAATTTAGAAGATGATGTATATGTTACAGAAATTTTGGAACAGAGTCTAGATAAATGATGCAGGAAACTCGTTTTACATTTCACCCAGAAGCAAGAACATCCTCTAATGCATTTTCGTTTTGGTCATCTAAGTAGGTTACTTTATTTCCTTCCCTTTGCATTTGAGGATGTAACTCTACTAAAGAAATTTAATAAACAAATAAATGTAAAATGAGAAGTAATGATAGGAGCTTTCAACCAGTGTTGGCGTTATTGATTTATCAAGTATTATGTAGCGTGTAATTGAGAGCTCTGTGACATCAGGAACATTATATTCTTCCTCCGGTCCCTCCAAAAGCAAAACACTGTGCCTAGCATTTGGCAGACAACATGCTTGTAAAATGATCAGTCAGATTTTCACTCAAGATCTGGTATCTGATGTACGTTTGCATTCATTTTCTCAAAATTAGTTTTTGCTTTTCTGATTGTCTTTTGTTGCTGTTAAAGGCACTCGTTCTATGAAGAGTTATTTCATTATGGTTAAAAACTATGTAGCTGTAAATACACAGTCTCACAGGAAGTACATCTTAGAACCAGAATTTTAGGACTGGAGGGGTCATTAGAGAACAGTCAGTCCAAACATTTTATTTTACAGATGGGCAAAAATGTCCCAGAGAGGTAAGTTGACTTGCCTGGGGTTTTACAGCTTTTAAAATTGGCCTAGAATCTGGGTCACTTAGTGCTGGGCTATTTCCGTTATATTAGATGATTGTGCACCATAGAGCACATTCAGAAAGTAGTAAACCTATGTTATGCAATGTTCTCTAAGGCAGGGACTCCCAAACTTTTTTGATGATACACCCTAAAAAGTAAATAACTTGAGAATACTCTCAGCATATCTAAAATTATCTGTTAATAAATCACTAAAATGTTGTGTATAATTTTCATAATGGAAATTTAAAAGAATAATAGAGTAATAATACTCAAATAATTTGTTATTTTTATGAAGCATACTAACATCCTTTTCTGCTTTCACCAAAAATAATTATTAATAGAATTTCCAAGAATTTGAATTTGAATATACATTTGAATATGCTTTGTTATTTTTGAAAATCTTGGTTTAAATACAATTTGATAAAGTGACTTAAAAGTCAGGCTCAGAGTTCAGTTTGACACTTAGTTTTAATGGCTTTCCTACTGGAAGAATATAGGGTATAAACTTCCAGTTGTGAGTAAGTGCTGGAGATCTAATGCACAGCATGATTAGTTGACAATACTGTATTATCCACTTAAAAGTTGCTGAGAGAGGGGGCACCTGGGTGGCCCCGTCAGTTAAGTATCTGACTTCGGCTCAGGTCATGATCTCGCAGTTCATGAGTTCGGCCCGAGCCCTGCATCAGGCTCTGTGCTGACAGTGTGGAGCTTGGAGCCTGCTTCAAATTCTGTGTCTCCCTCTCTCTCTGCCCCTTCTCCCTCCCTCCCTCCCTCTTTTTCTCCCTCTCTCCCTCTCTCTCAAAAGTAAATAAACAGTCAAAAAAAAAAGTTGCTGAGAGTAGATTTTAAATGTTCTCACCACATACACATATACACAATGGTAATTGTGTGAGATGTTAAATGAAGCATTAATCGACCTTATGGTAATCATTTCACAATATATTCATGTATCAAAATATCACACTGTACACCTTAAACTTACAGAATGTTATATGCCAATTATATCCCAACAAAGCTGAAAAATATACATGTAAAATGTAAAAAAAATTTCACTGGCTACAGCTAGTACAACATGATAATAACTTTTAAATTGCATTCACCAATTATGTAAAAATTTGTAGCTGGAATTCATCTTCTTCCCATCTCCTCTGGGATTCAATAATTTATTCTTATAAACAAAATCTAGATGTCAAACAAATGTAACTATTGAAAAACTTTCCTTTGGATAAAAGTGCACAGACATACGCTTCTATTTTTAAATGTTGATATGCATAAATTTTAGTAACTGCACGCACAAATATTTCCAAATTTTTTCTCTAGTATGCTCTCTCAGCATAGTTTATTTGGAAAACAATTATTGTTTCATTTATTATTAAAATTGTTCTCTATACACATGTTCATTGTAACTCATATAAAAATTCACACTTCAAAAGCTTTCTAAATAATTTTAAGATTTTGAGCAACTATCAAATCTGATAAGATTACCATTGTTGATCTTCCAATATGGTTGATGGAGCTTGTATTTGAGAATAGGGAAAGAATCTGTTCTGCAATTTTTGTATTCAGTTTTACCCCCTTCCCGTATCATCAACCCATAGTTTTTACAGAAATATTCTGTAGTTATTTGCCAATTTAATGAGAATTAGTCTAGATAAAACTGGGTAATATATAAATCTCCTCCTTGGTTATCTGTCCATTGAGATACCCTCTGTGTCGAAAGCCAATGAATGGGTGAGACCCACTGTGACAAACCCTGTAGGGTCAAACCTTCCACCCTTCCTTTGGGATAGCAATCCTTCGGGACATAAAACTATCTGAATTGTGTTTTTGGACATAGACTGAACAAGATCATCAGTGTGAAATCATATTGACAGTTAAGTACCAGCAAATATTGACTTTTACCATTCTTTTAATTAAAAATATAAGTAGAAATTTTAATATTTTTTCCGTCACCCTAATAAATCATTTTTCATACACGAATGGGTGCCTTTACTCCTCTTTACAGATTCTGTCTTTGTGGTGCTGCTTTCCTTATCTCATTTGTATAATCTTAAAACCAGAATCAAGATTTTTCTATTCTAGAGAGAGATTATTCAAACTACATATATATCCAGATACAACTAAGATAATTATCTCTTTTTTGGTTCAGTCATGGCTTCTCTTTGGGAGTTGTTGAAATTTTGCTGATGCTTTGAGTGTCTTTCTTTGATTTATTCTGGGATACTATTTTTCTTGTATTGGGGATTTAAAAATTTTTTGATTTAAATTTGAGTTAGCTAACATACACTCCAATATTGGTTTCAGGAGTAGAATTCAGTGATTCATGACTTACATACAATACTCAGTGTGTGTTGAGGATTTAATTACTATTTGCAAAAAAACAAAACAAAACCCCAATTCTATCATCTGTAATTGTTCAGAGTTTAAGTTTCATTGATACTTGTGATGTACTTTATACAATATGGCTAACAAAATACCCAGTTTGGATTGTTTTCTTTATTTTGATTACTTTAGAGTGATTTTCATTTTGCTCTGTAAACTGTTCAAGATTATATGATTGGAAAGGTGATAAGTTCAGATTGGATGAAATGCTAATGACATGACTCTCAGTGGAGCTCTACTTTGTACATGTCATATGTGACTGTCATTTAGGATTTTTTTAACATTCAATTATAATTCTTGAAAAAATTGGGGTTCTACATATTTTTCATTTTCCTTTATATAAAATTGAAAGCTATTATACTAGGCCTTTGAAAGGAGGATCTTTTTTTTTTTTTTTTTTTTTTTCAACGTTTATTTTTTTGGGACAGAGAGAGACAGAGCATGAACGGGGGAGGGGCAGAGAGAGAGGGAGACACAGAATCGGAAACAGGCTCCAGGCTCTGAGCCATCAGCCCAGAGCCCGACGCGGGGCTCAAACTCACGGACCGCGAGATCGTGACCTGGCTGAAGTCGGACTCTTAACCGACTGCGCCACCCAGGCGCCCCGAAAGGAGGATCTTAAATGTGATGATATAAATATAATTTAGGTAAATGAATACATAGGTATTCAACTATGTTATAATATAGATTCCTACCTTGCACCATGGAGACAAACTCAGAGCAAAGATTTAAATGTAAGACTTAAAGCTATAAAACTTTTAGATAAAAAACATAGGCGTGAATCTTCATAACCTGGATTGGGTAAAGTTTTTTAAGTATGACAGCTAAAGTAGAAGCAATTGAAAAAATGGACTTCATAAAATTTAAAAACTTTTGTGCCTCAACGGACTCCATCATGAAAGTGAAAAGACAACCCACAGAGTTGGAGATAATGTTTTCAAATCATATATCTGATAAGGGTCTAGTATCCAGAATATATGAAGAATTTTTACTATTAACCAAAACAAAAGAAAAACCTTAACAAATGGGCAACAGATCTGAATAGACATTTTTTTCCCCAAAGAAGATATGCAAATAGCCAATAAGAACATCAAACAATGCTTTACATCATTAGTCATCAGGGACATGCATATCAAAACCACAATGAAGTATCATTTCATACCCACTGAAATGATTATAATTTAAAAATATGTGAAAGGAAATAAGTATTGGTGAAGATGTAGACAAATTGGGGCTCTAATACATTGCTGGTGGAAATGTAAAATAGTGTAGTGCTTTTGGAAAGTAGGCAAATCCTCAGAAAGGTAAACATAAGGTATTTGACTCAGCAGTTCTACTTTTTGGTATTTAAAAGAGCACTGCAAACAAATGTTCGCAGAATACCAAGACGAAAATATTCATATTAATATTATGATAGCCAAAAAGTAGGTACAACCCAAATGTTCATCAACTGATGAATAAACAAAATGTGCTATATCCATATAATATAATTTGGCAAGAAAAAGGAATGAAGTACTAATACTTTCTACAGCATGGGTGTACCTTGAAAATTGATGAAAATTATTTCTCTCCCCAGAACAAAAAAATTCTGAACATACAGTCACACAAATTTTGCCACAAATTTCTGGGCATTTGCAAACCTCCTAAAAAATGTTCCCAAAATTCTAATTCTCATGACCCCAAGATAAAAATCCTTGGTGTAGGGGCACGTGGGTGACTCAGTCGGTTAAGGGGCCAACTTTAGCTCAGGTCATGATCTCACGGTTCGTGGGTTTGAGTCCAATGATGGGTTCTGTGCTGAGAGCTCAGAGCCTAGAGCCTGCTTCGGATTTTGTGTCTTCCTCTCTCTCTGCCCCTCCCTGGCTCATGCTCTGTCTCGCAAAAATGAATAAATGTTAAAAAATTAAAAAAATCCCTGGTCAAAAGATGCTGGATAAAATAATTTGATCACAAATAATCCCAAAGGATTTTCAAATATTTCATATTTTCATCATAGTTACAACATTTGAATGTTAATAACAGCCAACGCAACTACAACAATGGCAACAACAAAATGACATTTACTGATACTTTATTCTAAGCTGAGCACCATACTTTAAAACCTTTTTCTCATTTAATTTTATCTGCATTACAGATGAATCAAAGCTCCCAACTTTCCTGTTTCTTTTTGTCCTATCTGCAAAATGATGATAATAAAAACCACTCTGCCTACCCCACAAGTTGAGTGAAGTGTGTAATGTGGACAAGGCACTGGAGTAGAAAGTGAGGAATTCTTGGTATTACTTCAAGCTAATTCTGAAATTAGCTTATACGATTTTGAATATTTATTTCAAGCTTCTGAACATGAGTTACTTTATAAAGTGAGAGTGCGGCTAAGGTAGATTATGCTTTTATTTCCTTATAAGCTATTATGCTCTTTTAATTTAACTTAAATTTGTGTTTATGCATAGTGTACACCTACACATGATATTTAAAGTAAGGGATAATTATTTTTAAAATACATTTAACAGATGTATTTCCAAACCAGATGATATTTTGGGGAGGGAGACTGAAAATATCCAGTGTGTATGGGCTCCAGGGACAGGACCTTATGGGGATTAGAGATGGTAGGAGTCCAAGATAAGAAAGGAAGTGGCTGCTTTGGCGATCTGGTTAATTCTCCCACAGCAAATGTTTTTTGTTTTTGTTTTTCCAAGGTGGAAAACAATTAGTGCTAACCATTTGCTTAAGCACCAGAGGGACTCTGCAAAAGGATTAGCTAGAAGCTTTTAAAAGAAGATCAAGTGACTTTTGAATGTATTTATAGAAAAAAAGCAAAGTCTAAGCTGAGCTGTTCCCATGAAGTCTTATTTTCTGGGTGAAAATTTGCCTTAGCTATGACTTTGGTGTCTTCCTTCTGTCTGAGTGTTTCCTGAGTCACATGTTGAGGCAGAGAGAAAATATCCAGCTGGAAAATTGGTTCCTCTCTAAGAACCTTCTAGAGGAAAAATGACAAGTGGAATTAATGCCTGAAGAATAAGTCTCTCCAAACTGAATTTATTTCTTCTGACAACCGGGCAAAAGTGCTCTGGAGATCAAGTTGTACCCAATCAGGCATTTTGCTACTGAACTATCAGTTATGTGGTTAGAAATGGAGAAAGATGTCTCTGGATAATTGAAGAGTAGTAGTCAAGAAAGGGTCTCGAGAAAATAAGCAATTGGGGAAAGGGGGAAGAATATAAAGAGCAGAAGGAAAAAGCGGAAGAAAGAGACACTGGTAGTTTTTACTTAGGGAGTAAATTGTATCTTACACAGAGATTGAGGGAATAGGATAGCGTTACAGAAACATTTAAATAGAAGATGTTATGAGCCTAGCCTTTTTCTCTTTTGTTTGCAGAGAAAAGGGCTTTCCAGTTTTAATGTATTCTTGTTTGAAATAAGAAAGTTTAAATGGAATGAATGCCTCTTTCCTTTGTTTGATAAACTACCACTTTAATGATTTTGAGACCCAATTTCAGTTTCCCTTCCTCTCAACCTTCTCCACTTCTGAGGAATTGGTCTCTGTTCCTTTATGCTTCTGTTATGCTGTATATATTTCTCTATCTGTGAGCCACATGCCACGTTGAATTAGCAATCATTTGCTTATCTAGAGGTTTCCTGTAACACAATGAGAGCCTCTTGACAGAGGATCCTGTTTATTAGCCACAAGCTAGGTCCTGGCACATTGAAGTCAGTCAATTTATGAAATGATTTAATGAAAATTTATAACTCGGGGTCTTTAAATTTCAGGAATGACCATACTGATGGTGACTGTGATGTGATTTTGTCATCTACTCAAAAGGATACTTTTATTTTGATTCTGAGGCTAGTGATACTTCAGGCCTTCTGAATTAAGCCTCTAGAATTTCATCCTCTTTGCAGGTTGATGTAGCCCCTCTGCTCTTCTAGGAAGGGCACTTATATAGTCCAGAGGACAGGATGACAAAAGAAAAATGTATTTCAGGATTTTGCAAAAATATGATCCACACGAAGTAAAGAGACTTAATAAAGTCTCAGCAGGAGTAAGATGAACATAGGTTGTAGGGAAGAAAGGGTAACACACAGACGCTAACCTAGAAATAGTGTAATGATGCTCGATGAGCGTGAGTATTAAAAATGGGTCACCAACTGTCCTTACTATTCCCACTGCTCTTTCCCTGCCTTATGTATCAAGGCAGGTGGACGTGGAAGACACCTTGTGGACAATCAGAGAAAGATTGTTGTTGACCTAGGTCCCAGTGGTTCCTGTGGGTCTGAAATAACAAAATCAAACCATAGAAGGATGAAGGAAAGAGCTAATCAAAAGAAAGTGAAAAGGCATTCCACTTGAAAACTGTAGTGAAAGGGAGAGAAATGTAGGCGAGCAGAACAGTTGGGTCAAGAAAATGATTTTCCTATTCAGAACTGAGAAAATGCTTTTTTTTTTAATGTTTATTTATTTTTGAGACAGAGAGAGACAGGGCATGAACGGGGGAGGAGCAGAGAGAGAGAGGGAGACACAGAATCCGAAGCAGGCTCCAGGCTCTGAGCTGTCAGCACAGAGCCCGACGCGGGGCTCGAACTCACAGACCATGAGATCGTGACCTGAGCCGAAGTCGGAAGCTTAACCGACGTCGGAAGCTTAACCGACTGAGCCACCCAGGCACCCCAGGAAAATGCTTTTAAGTTTGAAAGTCTCATACAAAGACCCCTAAGTTCAGTAAGACGTGAACAGGAAGACGGATAACCAAACCACAAGTTAGTTACAAGCTGCTTTGTGAAACTATCGTGAAATTCAAGATAGAAGAAAGGAAGAAATTTAGAAATTAACTTTTTCAGAAAAATGCTAATCTTTCATGTAAGATTAAATATTCTTTTGTACTAACTAAAGCCTGTGTCATTGGTTATCAACCTTATCAGCAGTGAGTTTGGCTTTCATTTCTCCAGTCCTCCACTGACCTTACATTTTTGAAAAAATATTGCTAGCTCAATTACATTTATTAATAATGACACATTTCTCATTAAATAAATATTATAATAAAAGAAAACTGCCAATCAGAATTTCTCATGAGCATCAAATAAGAAATGACACCACACCGATTTATTAAGAATTCAACTGAAAACAAAGATAATTTAAGTTCTGGTTAGTCTGTGCATTGTGATCTTAGATAAGTACATACTTTATTAAGCTTCTAAATGTTATTAAAAATAGCTTAAGATGTCCCTTGCTTCCTTGTGTGGTTTCTCAATAGTGGCATTGTTGACATTTGTGGCCAGGCAATTCTTGTTGCAGGGGGCTGTCCTGCACATTGTAGGATGACATTTGTGGTCAATTTGTTGCAGGGGGCTGTCCTGAGCATTGTGGGACGTTAAGGAGCACCCTGGGTTTTCCCCACTAGATGCCAGTAGCACCCCCTACTCACGATTATCAAAAAGGCTTTGCAAATATCCCCTAGGGAGCAAAACTAACTCCAGTTTTGTTACAAAAAAGATCTGGGGTCCTGACTTGAGAGCCACCCACCTCAAGGGATCAAGCAGCCAGAGAAGTGAATAATGCCTAGAGCCAAATAATGCATCTAAAAGGAGGAATAGAGGAGATGGTAAAATGGAACGGTTCACCTTTCACAGGAAGCAAATGCTGCCTTAAGAAGCACTGCAAAGCCAGGCTGTCATTTTTGTAGTCTCTGATCAGGACTGTGTTCTACAGAGCATCAAATGACTTAAAGTCAAAGTCAGACCACACAAATTGAAAAGTAGGGGGGGAAGCCTCTTTGAGGTCCTTCCAACTGATTGTTTAATTCAGAAAGAAAGAAGCAATTATAAAGAAAAAAGGACGAGGCTATGGATTCATCAGTTCACACTGCTTCTAATTCAGTGGGAAGCACTGCCCATCACAGGTTTGCAAAAGCAGAGGACCGATAAGAGTTTACAAGCTTTTCAGTCTTGTTAGGAACAAACCTTAAATTACCTGATGTGCTGTCCAACTGTTAAAAACGCCCTCTGCAAGTAATGTGTATTGGCCATTTTCTTTCTATCACTTTCTGAATTTGAGGGTAGAATTCTAAGCAAAACCTTTCCTCCCACATGGCTCCATTGTACGGTATACATATCGTTTCCCAGTTTTCAAGACTTTAGTGGTTATTAAAGTGATTGGGGAGATTTAATAGTGTTCACCAATGTTCTATTTTTATATTTTGCCACAATTTTCTGCAGATTTAAAGATTAAGTCATGTTAAGAGAAGCTAAGAATTAAAATTCAATTTGAAATTTTGCTCATCATCACTATAGTTCTGTTAGCTAAAGAGTGAATTGCTGGGGAGTGTGCCCCTACATGGGTTTGAACATGTAGCAGGCCATATGTCACTAGTAGAACTGGTTTGAGCCACATATCCCTTGGGGCAGAGTAACTAGAAGTGATCTCAGATTCTGTGATCAAGTCACTAGTCGTAAGCTACACAGAGGGAATCGGTATTGTCTGAGAAGAATGAACGCAAGGCTCTGACATCATCATTTTCACATATAGGAATGAGGAAGAGCCAGAACATGGTTAGGTTAGCTCCACTGAAGTCTCTTTTTACATAGTAAAGGGACAGTGCATTCTAATGTTACTGGTTAAGTGGTTTACTGTTAATGCTACTATTAATTACTATGATTGCCTCCACTATTATCACTGCTAATCACAAAAAATAGCAGTAGCTTCCATCAATTTAGGAGGGTCTAGTCCATGCCGATTCTTGACATTTATTAAAAACATGATTTCAGATCCCACCCCACCCCACCCCACCCCCGCCATTGCCTGTGACTAGTACTAGCTCCAATCCGGAGATGAAGAAATCACATTTTGGAGAAATTACTTTCTGCAGGTCAAATTCTATTAAGTGGTAAAGCCTGACTTGAGCAGAATTGCCTATCTCCAAACTCCAAGCTTTTTGTTTTTGTTGTTTTGTTTTTTAATATATTGCACAGAATCCATAACAGTTCCCATGAAGAAGACAAAGAAAGAGGCAAGAAGAATGCCAAAGAGCTAGCCTGTGCACCTGTTATTTCACAGAGGATCAAGAATATTCTAATTCTCCACCCTCCCGCTCAGTTGAATATTTGGGTAGAGAAATCATTTTCTTTCCTTTACTTCTACTTGTTGTTAACCTTTTGTTAGCCTGTTTGCTCCTAGAGATGAGATCATACATATAATCCAACTTTAGTGGTATATTTTAAAATGTAGTTTTTGCCCCATTGAGGCACGGTGAGGGAATGTTCAGTTTTTTTGAGAACGAGAATCATGAGTACCCTTTTCCTAATAAATGTGTTCCTGTCTAAAGCAGAAAGATAATCTAAATGACAAATCCAACCAGTGCATAATTTTGGTGATATTAACCAAGAATAAAACCTCCTGAGATAATTAGCAATGTCTTTATTCTCCTTGCTGCTTTGCATATTTATACAAGATCCTTCTCTGACAATTTCATTTTTTTTTAATTTTTTACATTTATTTATTTATGATAGAGAGAGACAGAGCACAAGTGGGGAGGGGCAGAGAGAGAAGGAGACACAGAATCCAAAGCAGGCCCCAGTCTCCGAGCTGTTAGCACAGAGCCCGACGCGGGGCTCGAACTCACAAACCGCAAGATCATGGCCTGAGCTGAAGTCAGACACTTAACCGACTGAGCCACCCTGGTGCCCCTTCTTCTTTGACAATTTCAAGGCCAAGGCAAATAAATATTTGTTTAAAAATACCCAGGCTCATATTTTCTTATATCTACTTTTGTAATGTTCAACATTTCTTATTGTGATAAATGTATGACCCTGCATACACATATAAACCTTTCTATTCATTTTAATTGTTGATTTTTGTCTATGATAAACATAAAAGTCACCTTAAAATGTGGAAAGAAGAATGTGCTTGTGAAGTATCATCTATTTAACAATGTCTAGGAAGTGGTTACAATGTCCCCAGCTAGGTACTATGGGTAGCAAATGTAACTGGGTTCCTGCCCTCATTGGACACAGGTTAAGGGAGCAATATATATGCGTATTTCTTTTGCTTTGCTTCCCTACTACCGTACCTCTCCTGGTCTATTTATGCTTATGGAATACCAGGGGCAGAGGACTCAGAGTCAAACTGAATTTTATTAAATCTAGTTCTGAGCTCACCCTGAACCTCAACTTCCCATTTGTAAAATAGGACAATCATACCTACTCTAAGGGATCCGTGAGATGTCAGGTTGCGTGAAATACTGTATGTAAAGACACCACCCTAGTGCCTGAGGGAGAGACACTTAATATTAATTTTATTACCACCATTTCTGTTTCTTTATAGCATCTGCATCCCTCCCATCACATAGTATCCTCTGTGGAACTCTTGTTTATGAAGTCTTGAGGGATGAGTCTCTATGGATTCTTAATTCTGAGATGCAAGTGTATTGAATAAGGAAAATGAGAGGCTTGAAGGCCAGAAACAGGGGTATCAGGGGATCACATTTCTGAGGATTGAGGGTCCTCACCCTATGCAGCACTTTGTTTCACCACTTCATGGAGGTAGAGTTTTCCACCTATGTTTTAAAGATACTAGTAAATTGAAGTCCCCATTAAGTAAAAGCATAGCTAAATGGTAAAAGAAGGAAACCATTAATTTGGAGAACAGAAACAAAAGCATCATGGGACTCAATACCTAGCTCTCGTAGAAACAAGAGCAGTTTTTCCTCCCCAAGTAGTTTTCTGGGTATTGTAGCAGATATCAGAAAACCATATGTGTTTGGCACATAGTTGATGTTCGATATATATTTTCTGAACAAACAAACACAAATTAATAAAAAAAAATTCTTCCTTTGATTAAATAAGATTTTGAAAGACTCCAAGAAATAAGGCAAGTTAGTTAATAGGTAATTGTTTTGTATTTTATTGATATTGGTGACTATTAGAAACCTGTACTAATTCTACTTGTATTAAAACTTTGGATGATACATGTTGGTTTCAGAGCTGTCAACCCAAGAATACATAGGCAGCTACTTTCTTTTTATTCTTCCAAAACTTTATTTAAATTCTAGTTAGTTAACACATATTGTAATATTGGTTTCAGAAGTAGACGTTAGTAATTCATTACTTACATGTAACACCCAATGCTCAGCATAACAATTACCCCCCTTAATACCCATCACCCATTTAGCCCATCCTCAGTTTGTTCTCTATCATTAAAAGTCTCTTATGGCTTACTTCCCTCTCTCTTTTTTCGCCCTTCCCATGTGTTCTTCTATTTTGTTTCCTAAATTCCACATGAGTGAAATTATATGGTATTTGTTTTTCTCTGACTGACTTATTTCACTTAGCATAATACAACGGCAAGATTTCATTCTTTTTTAAAAAATTTTTTGTTAATGTTTATTTATTTTTAAGAGAGACACAGAGTGCAAGTGAGGGAAGGGCAGAGAGGGAGAGAGAGGAAGACACAGAATCTGGAGCAGGCTTCAGGATTCGAGCTGTCAGCACAGAGCCCGGCATGGGGCTCGAAGCCACAAACTGTGAGATCATGACCTGAACCAAAGTCGGACACTTAACAGACTGAGCCACCCAGGCACCCCTAGATTTCATTATTTTTGATGTCTGAGTAATATTCCTTTGCATTTATATACCACATCTTCTTCATCCATTCATCAGTAGATAGACACTTGGACTCTTTCCATAATTTGGCTATTGTTGATAGTGCTGCTATGAGTATCAGGGTGCATGTACCCTTTCAAGTCTGTCCTTTGGGTAAATATCTAGTAGTACAACTGCTGGATCGTAGGGTAGTTCTATTTTTAACTTTTTGAGGAATTTTCATACTGTCTTGCAGACTGGCTGCTCCACTTTGCATTCCATTAACAGTGTAAGAGGGTTCTTCTTTCTCTGCATCCTTGCCAACATCTGTTGTTTCCCGAGTTGTTAATTCTAGCCATTCTGACAAGTGTGAGGTGGTGTCTCATAATGGTTTTGATTTGTATTTCCCTGACGATGAATGTTGTGGAGGATTTTTTCATGTGTCTGTTAGCCAACTGGATGTCTTCTTTGGAAAAGTGTCTATTCATATTTTCTGCCCATTTCTTAACTGGATTATTTGGTTTTGGGTGCAGGTTTGATAAGTTCCTTATAGGTTTCAGATACTAACAGTTTATTAGATATGTCCTTTGTAAATCTCTTCTCCCCTACCATAAGCTGCCTTTTAGTTTTGTTGATCGTTTCATTTGCTGTGCAGTGGATTTTTATCTTGATGAAGTCCCAATAGTTCAGTTTTGTTTTTGGTTCCCTTGCCTCTGGTGACATGTCAAGTAAGAAGTTCCTCTGGCTGAGGTCAAAGAGGTTACTGCCAGTGTTCTCTTTTACGATTTTGGTGGTTCCTGTCTCACATTTAGGTCTTTCATACATTTTGAAATTATTTTTGTATATGGTGTGAGAAAGTGGTCCAGTTTCATTCTTGTTCATGTTGCTGTTTAGTTTTCCCAATACCACTTGTTGAAAAGACCATTTTCCACTGGATATTCTTTCCTGCTTTGTTGAAGATTAATTGACCATACAATTGTGGGTCCATTTCTGTGTTTTCTATTTTGTTCCATCGATCTATGTGTCTGTGTTTGTGCCAATACCATACTGCCTTGATGACTATAGCTTTGTAATATAGCTTGATCTTTGGAAAGATGAGGCCTCGAGCTTTGCTTTTCTTTTTCAGGATTGCTTTGGCTATTTGGGGTCTTTTGTGGTTCCATACAAATTTTAGGATTGCTGATTCTTGCTCTATGAAAGATGCTGATGGTATTTTGGTAGATATAGCACTAAATGTGTAGATTGTTTTGGGTAGTATAGACATTTTAACAATATTTGTTCTTCCAGTCCATGACCATGGAGTGTTTTTCAATTTTTTTTGTGTTCTCTTCAATTTCTTTCATAAATGTCCTATAGTTTTCAGAGTATAGATCATTTACCTCTTTGGTTAGGTTTATTCCTAGGTATCTTAATGGTTTTGGTGCAGTTGTAAATGGGCTCAACCTCATTTTTTTTTTCCTTGCTGCTTCATTGGTGTATAGAAATGCAACAGATTTCTGTACATTGCTTTTATATCCTGTGACTTTGCTGAATTCATGTATTTCTTCTGGCAATTTTTTGGCAGAATCTTTCAGGTTTTCTTTATAGAGTATCATGTCATCTGCAAATAGTGAACATTTGATTATTTCTTGCCGATTTGGATGCCTTTTATTTCTTTTTGTTGTGTGATTGCTGAGGCTAAGACTTCCAGTACTATGGTAAATAGTAATGGTGAGAGTGGACATCCCTGTCTTGTTCCAACATAACTTTTCCACAGAGGGGAAACTTAACTACCTGACTCAATTAAAATTTTTCAGACATCTTCTATCGCAAATTTAGCATTCTAATCTATAATGGCAATGTAATACCTTATTGAACTGACAGGATTTCATTCTATTATCATGAAGTCATATTCTGGCAACATTAGTCAGAAAATTGTGTTACCTTATAAAAAGAAGCATTATCCATTGGCTTAGGAACTTCTCCAAACATGATTAATTTATTCATAGCTTCTAAAATGTGTGACATGGTACCTTCCATTTGAATGCTCTTGGCTTCAGTTTCCTCAACTGTAAAATTAATGACTTGATATTTGCATATTCTTAATTATTTAGATAATTTGGATATTCTTAAGGTTACTTCCAGTTGTAAAAGTCAGATTCTATTGTTTAGTTATGTCAAAGGAAACTGTTCCTCATTGTTGAAATACATATATTGTATGTGTTCAAAAGTCGTATCCATAGTATATTGAATTATTCCTTCAAATTTTAGCTTGACTGATGATTCCATGCACGGGTGCAGATCAAGGATACGCAAATCATGGTTCTCAGGCTAAATGTGGCTTGCTACCTATTTTCATGAGTAAAGATTTTTATAACCTTGCCATACAATTTTGGGTGCCTGTGTATGGCTGCTTTCACACCACAATGAAGAATTAACTAGTTGTGAGAGAGTATATTGCCCACAAAACCTCAAATATTTACTATCTAGTCTTTTACAGAAAAAGGTTGCAAAACAAAAATATACTTTTATGTATGTATTCATTTTATTGAGTCTTTTACAGATTTTTATTGCTTGCCCTATAATAAGAATTTTTGTTGTAGGTATTCTTGGGTGTGTGTATATGTGTATTCGGTCTTTTTGGCAGTAAATTGCACCTTTGTTTCATTCAGTTTTCAATCTATTTTTCTGTTCCACACTAATATTTCAATTGATTTTACATTATGTAGACAATTGGTAACTAGTCCTTGAACTTAAAAGCCAGTAATATATGGATAAACAGTTCTGCTGCTATTTAAAGAGGACTGTGAATTAGCTTAAATAAAATTTGTACTTTTGTCCACGAAAACCCTGTCAATGGATTGAAGAGCACTATCTAGTTCTATATATCTTTAGGCACTTGTACTAGAATATTTCCTTTTTTTGCTAACATCAGAAGAGAATAAACAAGTTATAATTGGTCATAGATTATTTTTACATTGATCTTTATAGTACTTCTGTAGACTGAAAAGTAAATCCTGTTTGATAAAATAGAGGATATTTACGCTGCTCTTTTCTCTCAAAAATGGCTTTTTCATTTAAGGGCCATTACTGGTTTTCTCCTTGCTTTCGTTCTTCCATTTGGTGTGGTGGAGGGAGGGGAGACTGGAGAAATAAGAGAATCGCAGAAGCTATCACGGTCTGAAGTGCAGGAGGAAAGGGCTCTGCTTTAGTTAACATTTAGGTCTGATTGTTACTTAAACTCCACAGTTCCCCTCATCTCCTCAGGAAATTAGACTTAATACAATTTTTACAGTTGAGTCTATTATATGAGAGGATGATTAATGAAGATGACATTTACCCTGATTGTTGTGCTCTTTAAAAAGACACTCTCCATGAAGAGCTTGCATTTCTAGGCTCCAGATGGAGATGACATTCTTTGGGGAAGAAATTGAGTTGAACTCCATTTCACTGACCACATTTCCAGGTACAGATTACTATCATGGTGTTTCTAGTGAGGCTCATCAGAAGAGATGTTTTCTTTGAAATACAGCACGCATCAGTGTCTGAGCACTAAAATTATATGACCTCCTTCTCTCTCTCTCTCTCTTTTAAAGTTCACTGAATACACTAGAATTCTGCCTTAAATTAAACTGAATTGTTTGAAAAATTCCAGGAAACTTGTGTTGGAGAAGCTTCAAAGGATTCAACTGGATCTTAAATTGGAGATTCAGGACATGAACATCTAAAAGCAGACAGGGTTTATATTCCACAAAGTTACCTTTCAGGTCAGGCAAGCAGAAGGACTAACCGACTGCTCTAGTCTTTAAGGGATTATGATGCCCTTGTGCCCTGGAAGTGGCATTCAGCTATTTTGTTAATCACCATGAGGTATCAAAAACCTTAAATCTGTTTTGGAGTTGCAGGAAGCTAAGCAGGCCAGAAATCATGCTAATCTAATTGCAGTGTGGTTTTGTAGATATAGAAGTCAATGTTGAATTTGTACCAGGGGAACAAATTCAACAAAGGGGGAACTTGTCTGAGTTTCCTTCCTGGACAAGCAGATACCCTGGTTGCTGGGCCCATAGAGGATTTATTTGTTAATTAGTTGTTTATTAATTGAGTTTTTCACACACATCAACCACTGTGTGTATTCTTATGGAGCTCACAGTCTAAGTGAGCCCTAGAGGCCTGGTCTGAGCTCCTTTGTAGGTAGGACAGATCCACAGGACTGACTTGAGGACCCCAGATTATGACATCCAGTGAGATCTAAAAAAATATTTTTGAGGGGACAAATCTGAAAAAGAAAATTGAGGCAGATAGTACAAATGAGGCAAGACTGAGAGGCAGGATTTAGGTATAGGTCACAAGACTATACTAGAATTATTGGCAGATATGAAAGTCTTTGGGTTGGACACTAGGATAGAGAGATGGGATAGGGGCTGGGGCCAGTGGAGTGTGTGTGTGTGTGTGTGTGTGTGTGTGTGTGTGTGTATGTATGTATGTAGAGAAATCTTTCAGAGCATTGAGCTGTCCAGGAAGAACTTACCTTTTATTTTATTTTATTTTATTTTATTTTGAGAGAGAGAGAGAGAGAGAGAGAGAGAGAGAGAGAGTGCACAAGCTGGGGAGAGGAGCAGAGGGAGAAAACAAGAATCTTAAGCAGGCTCCACACTCAGCAAAGAGCCTGATGTGGGGCTCTGTCCCCACTGGGATCATGACCTGAGCTGAAATCAAGAATTGGAGGCTCAACTGACTGAGCCACCTAGGTGCCCCAGAACTCACCTTCTTATTAATGCACAGTAGTCCAGGGGAAGAGCCTCTGAAATAAAATGCAGACTGAATCACAGAAAACTGTAAGGAAATGGTTTTATTACTTTTAAGTCTTTGTTTTACTATCTCAGTTTAGGATATCAAAGTTATTACCCAACAGTGACCCCTTATGAATAGTCTTAAGAATACATGTCATGGATTTGTAATTAGAGCATAAATGTTTTCATAGTCATTATTGCACTTAATGTACTTTGAAATAGTTTGTGCCCACTCAGGTAAAATGCTTTCCTTGCAATTACATTTAGAGTATTGCTTAGTCAAGCTTTTCCCTGTGGGTTGTGAAAAACATCAACTTTCTTTTAATGTCATAAGTACATGATCACAAATCTCAAGTGACTAGAGTTCAAACTGAACCTTCCTTAGAAACATTTGTTTGCCACTCTAAAATAGGAGAAATGACATCTCTTTTCCATTCTATTTATTGTTAGTTACCACCAGGACATTGTCTCATTGGAATGAAAACTTATGGATCAGAAAGAACTTATGTATCAAAACCAATTTAGGAAGATACTACTCAGCATTAGGATATGCCGAGAATATAAAGAGACTCAAAGAGAAGACCTGTCTTCTTAAAGAGATGATGCATTTCCTCAAATATATTTTCATATTTCTATAACCTAGATGAATCTGATTATAAAGTAATTTCACCAGACACAATTATAATTTCTTTTATTCCTAAAGCTGTCATTTAATTAATGAGGGGCTTTGCAATTGAGGGTGTTTGGGACCTAAGAAAACATGGCTCTTAAGATTCTTTGATGTTTTCATGTTTCAGAATTATCTGCTCTTTTGAATCTATCTCATTTCAAACCATAAGTCTGCAAAGCCTTCTAACCCTGGCAAAGCAATCTGGTAAAATCCATTTTAAAAACACTTTTGCTTGGCTACTTTATCCCTATGCAGTTCCTTTTCCTGTTTCTTACAGGAGCCATTATAATTTTTTCTTAAGTTCTTCAATCCATCCTTAGACCTTCACTGTCAAAAGATGACTTTTGATCTTTTGGAATAAAATGATCTTGCTCAGATATTCTCCCAGTCTCCACCAAACAAAACTGTGCCTTTACCAATTATTACTTCTATTACTCCCCTGTAAGAAAATGATCTTTTCATCCATTCCCATCTCATTTGTGGCTTTGTCCCATTACTGACTCTTTCTTTCTATAACATCTTCCATTTCTCTGGATTGATTCCTTCTCTTCAAACTAAATTTAAAAGAAAAATTACATAAACTACATTTAAAAGAAGAAAAAAGATCCCCTTCCCCTACATTTATTTGTTTATGGGTTCCCTTTCATTTTATCTATCATGAACCTTATAAAAAAGATTAAATTCACTCTCACTGCTGCCTACCCCTGTCTCTTAAACATTTGTCACAGTACAGAAGTCTGAATTTACCTTATTTTGAAATTGCTCTCAGTGGTCAAGAATACTGCCCTGGTTACAATGTCTAATGATTTTTTTCTCAACATTTATACTTTTGACACATACATAACTTATGCTGGTGACCTCCCCCAGGTAACTGCTACTCCTATTTCTCATAGGAGTTTATTCTCAGCATCCTTATCACACTATTTTGAAGCATTTTTAGTTGTTGGTGACTGTCAAGTTTCCATATCATTCTTCATCTCTTTTGGCTTTGAAATTTCACTCACTTTATTATCTTCACTTAATCTCTGACATGTTAGCATGGCAAAAACATATCTCTCTCTGCATCCTGGATATTGTCACATAGAGGGGTACTTCCAACTCAAAGTGTCCCAGCTTACTTTTAAAACACAGCCATACAGGAGACTGCTAGTCACCATTGATTCTTCCAAGCCCATTACTAACTCAATACATTAAATCAACAGCAAGCCCTCCTTATTTTACTTTAGAAATGTCTTTTCCCAATCTCTCCTCTTTTTTCCATTTGTATTACAAAATCGTTAGCCCAGTTTCTCATTGTCATTAAAAAACATATTTAATTTCCTTAGCCTGTCTCAAAGCTGTTCAAATCCTATTTCTAAACTGAAACTTTCAGTGTATTCTCCTGATGCTTCTCCCTCATTCTTGCCACTGTGGGTCATATATCATCTCCTGGATAATAATTTAAAGAATAAAATGTTGAACAGCTTACTACTTGTATGCTTTTGATCATTTTCTTTTTTCTGTTTGCAGTGCTTGTGTTTTCATGGCCTTGTAAAATTCTACCCGTTTATAAATTCCAATACAAGTATCCTCTTCTTTGTGAAAAACTTTTTGTGTGTTTAGGCAGAAATAACTCCTTTCTCTGTTTCTCAGCTATGGATCTTTTGTTTTTAAGTAATAGAAACTCAGTCACATTAGATTAAATGGAGAGAGATTCAGGACAAAGAAAATGTGCTTTACATACATTAACCATTTGTATGAGCTGTCTGTTTATTGCTGTGCAACAAATTAGTCTGAAACTTAGTGGCTTAAAACAATACATATTTATTATGTCATATTTAATATGACATATTATTATGTCATATTTAATATGACATATTATTATGTCATATTTAATATGACATATTATTATGTCATATTTAATATGACATATTATTATGTCATACTTTATAAGGGGCAGAAACCTGATCATGCCTAGCTGGGTCTTCTTCATGGTCTCTCAAAAGACTGCAACAAAATGTCAGTCCAAGGCTTATACTTTTATTTGAAGCCTTGAATAGAAAATGATTGACTTCTGAACAGTTTGAGTAACAATACTATTGTCTGTGACAACATCTACAAATAAACAACAGGCATGATCTTTTAGGGTCTTTCATCAAAGTTTGGGGCTGTTGTCTTTGATACACATTTGTGTTATTGTGCCTTAACGCAAAGAGTTTGGTCTCATTCTGTGACATTGACAAGTGCTCAAAATGAGAGATATTGGTAATGGCCTCTCACACTATTTCTCCATTTTGGAATATTGTCCCTTAGGCACCTTTATATTTGGAATATTTGCGTAGACTACAAACCTACCTCCTCCTTAAAGTTTGGAGTGATCAGTGATCATTCAACATACGTTTATAAAATGTGTGTTATATATGAGTCAAAGGGATGGATATTAATGATACTATGAATATGATGCTTTCTGCTCCTCAGGGATTCTGTCCACTGGGGAAGACATCTTGGTAAACAGATATAAAACCATTGAAAAATGTATTGGATATTTATAGGGAGAATGAAAAGTAATCTCCCTTTCCTTGAAGGTCTAAAGTATTTGTATTATAGAAATGCTTACCTTAAGTTACTTGTTTTAGAAGTTTCTGTATTTGCCTCATGTCTTATATTAGCAGTAAATTCCTGAAGAGCATGCAACTGAATATTGTTTCCTTCAAATCTCAGCTAAAGTATCTATTTCTAGTAAACTTTCTCTCACTTCCGCCTTCGTATGCCTCATTTTTCCAAAGCCTATGGCTATATCTCCACCTGCTTCTCTATACAATAAAAATTTGCTTTAATTGAGGTATAATTGACATATGACATTATGTTAGTTTCAGGTATATAACATAATCATTTGTATATATTGCAAAATGATCACCACAGTAAGTCTAGTGAACATCCGTCACCCTACATAGTTTCCACTTTTTTTCCTGTGATGATAACTTTTAAGATTTAATCTTCCAGCAAGTTTCAAATATGCATTACACTGTATTTAACTATAGTCATCTTGTTGTACGTTACATCCCACAACTTATTTATTTTATAACCGGAAGTGTCTAACTTTTGACCTGCTTTAGCGATTTTACCCAGCCCTGCCCTTTCCCTGGCAACCACCAATCTGTTTGTTTTTTTTTTTTAATCCATGAGGTTAGTTTTTTTTTTTAAACTTTATTCCATATAAAAGTGAGATAATAAAGTTTTTGCCTTTCTTTGTCTGACTTATTTCACTTAGTATAATGCCCTCAAGAACCATCCATGGTATGCAAGTGGCAAGATTTCATTCTTTTTTATGGCTGAATAATATTCCATTGTATATATACATTGTATTATCTTTATCCATTCATCCATTGGTGGACACTTAAATTGTTTCCATATTTCAGCTATTGTAAATAATACCGCCTAGAAATCTCAGTGTATATATCTTTTTGAGTTAATGTTTTCTTTTTCTTCAGATAAATACCCAGAAGTGGAATTACTAGATCATGTATTCTATTTTTGATTGTTTGAGGAACCACCATAATGCTTTCCATAGTAGCTGCACAAATTTAAATTTCTACCAATAGTGCATAAGGGTTCTGTTTTTTCCACATCCTTGTCAACACTTGGTATTACTTGTCTTTTTGATAATAGCCATTTGACAAGTGTGAAGTGATACCTCATTGTAGTTTTGATTTGCATTACTTTGATGATTAGTAATATTGAGCATCTTTTCATGTTTCTGTGGGCTATCTGTATGTCTTTGGAAAAATGTCTTTGGAAAAAGGTCCTCTGCTCATTTTTAAATCAGATTTTTTTTCACTATTGAGTTGCATGAATACTTCATATATTTTAAATATTAACCTATTTTCAGATATATGACATGCAAATATTTTCTTCCATAAAGTAGGTTGCCTTTTCATTATGTTGATGGAGACTATAAAATTTTTTTATGGGAAAGAGTTAGAGTTCCTATTTTAATCCTAAATTTTCTGGTACTGTACTAGGTCCTGGCTACTGAAAATAAGATTCTTGAACTGGCCACATTGGTATCACCTCTAAGTTTGTTAGAAATGTTGGCTCTTAGGGCCCAAGTTAGAACTATAGAATTAGAATATGCATGTTTACGTATCTCCAAATGAGTATGTGCATATGAAATTTAATTAACACAGTGGTGGAGGATACAGAGTATCACAGCACAGGGTTTTTCAAATGTGTTTGAAGAGTCCTTAATATCAAAATCTGAATCATTGAATTTTGGTTAGCGTGATGGTTTAGTGATGGACAATGGTGGTGGTAGTGATGGTGGTTTATGAGTTTGTAAAAATTCATGGCCCTTGACCTCACATCAGAATCTACTAAAAAATGTAACATTCATGTTCTTGTTTAACATGTTCTGCCAGTTAATTTTATTCTTGTAGAAGTTTGAGTAGAGTCTAGGTGAAGTGTTCAACCTCTGGAGTCATTTCTCTGTTTTCTCCTTTATAATATGGGATAATGATACTTCCCATCTCTTTGACTTACAGAGTTGTTAGAAAGATTACGTGAGTTACTATACACACTGCTTGCTGCTTAGTAATCGTATGGTAATGTTAGCTGCTAATAGCTGTAACACATACTTGGTATTCATCAAATGCACATCTGCCTTATAAAGTTACTGGCAGTGGTAGCTACTCAGTAAATACTGTTTTTACTTACTTTAATTTCTTCTTGTTTACTCCTTTGCCCAAACTATATTTTGTAATTTTTTTCCTTTCCCTGTTTCTTTCCTGCGACTCTCCTTTGCTTTGTACCTCTTGTAATATCCTTCATAGTGTTTAGTGCAAAGAAATTCCTTGATAAATTTGGTTACATGAAACATTTGCTGATTTCAGTAATAAGAGATAAGAAGGAACAGCAGGGCAAAGAAAGATAATACCATGACCTCCCAGAAGAAGTGGGAGGAAGACAGTATCTAGATAATAAAGGTGCATGACTTTATAGCCAGTCTAGGAGATAGCCACAATTCAACAGGCCCTTAAAGTCAGCCACGGAAAATGAATTTTCACAGCCACCTAGTCATGGCAACTAACCGTCTGGATTGTTCTTAAAATCTTCTGATATCAGTGTACCTCTAAATCAATTTTTCCTAAATTATTTTTAAAGCCAAGGCATATTCAGTCCTCAAACTTCCATATTACTAAATGATTCATTGTTAAAAATCAGAATTTCCAAATGTAAATAATTTGTGAGCCCAGAGAAAGGAAATTTCAAGGTATGTTTTGGTAGGTAGAGCTTGTAAAGCAGCTTTACTAAATCAGAGGAGGTTCAAATTTAAAAGAGTACATTTATTTAAAACATGTCATTTTGTATCACTTCCTTCTTTAAAAGACTTGAATAGGGGTGCCTGAGTGGCTCAGTCGATTAAGTGTCCAACTCTTGATTTCAGCTCAGGTCAGGATCTCATAGTTTGTGGGATTGAGCCCCACGTTGGGCTCTGTGCTGCCAGCCCTGTGCTTGGGATTCTCTTTCTCCCTTTCTCTCTGCCCCTCCCCCTTGCACGTGTGAACATACGTGCATGCTCTCTCTCTCAAAATAAATAAATACATGTTAAAAAATCCATTTGAATAGGTTAGCCTTGCGTTTATAAGAAAATATGAACTCTGCTCTACACCAACAAGGCCTTTTGAATATGCTTTTGCCTATATCTCTCATGTCTTAGCACCAGCTACCTAGTTCACTGCTCCATCCAGGTCTCTTTACCATTTCTTGAACACTGTATGGAAGTAACTCAGTAAATACTTATTAAATTGGATGGGTGGATAAATGAATGATAAATTGTTGAATGAACAGTGTGAAAATGAAATAATGTTTTGATTTTTTTTTAATTTTGAGAGAGAGAGAGAGTGCACAAATTGGGGAGAAAGGCAGAGGAATGGAGGGAGGGAGGGAAATAGGGAAAGATTGAGAGAAAGAGAGAATCTCAAGCAGGCTCCATTTTCATGCGGAGTATGGGGCTCAATCCGTATTCATGCGGATATGGGGCTCAATCTCATGACCCTGGAATTATGACCCAAGCCAAAATCAAGAGTCAGACACTCAACCAATGGAGCCAGCTAGGCACCCTGATTTATTTTTTTCTTTAAGGCTTTGCCTATGGAATCAAATTTGAATAAAATATAAACAAAAGTGTTTGCTAGTATAAGCAGCAAGCTTGATAGAGTTGGGTTACTTTGTGTATGGGACTATATCATTTTTCCTATAGATTTAGGTTCTTTTTCTATGAAGCTGGGTCACAATTTCTCATTCTATAAAATAAATCTACTTCATTTAATCATTTGCCTTCCAGAAGAAATGTTTGCTTAAATCAGTTATTCCTTACTGTTTTAGACTGAAACTTTAGCTTAATTTTCAAGAGTGGCTAAATGTATACCTAAATGCATTTCAATTGGAATTCTTTTTATTAATTTGGGAAAAAAGGCAAAGATACTTTTTTATTAACTAAATTTATGGAAGGTTTGAATTGATAACTGAAAAGTTATTTTAGTGTTCTTTGGATATTTTTTAAATTAATAGCCTCTACCCTGACAACTTTAAATATGCTTAAACATAGAGATTTAAGTTGCAAAAAAGGTCTCAGTTTAGCTTTGAATGAATCCAAAAATACCTTTGAAATATTTATTTCTACCACAAGAAGACCCTTTTTAATAGGCAATTTTATATGACTGTCTTTTCTTCCTAATTTCTAATTAATCCTTCTAGTAGAAGACTTGGTTTAGAAACAAGGTAAATAAAAATAATCTTTCTGCTTGTTGGGCCAGTTATTTGTCAACAGATGGTTATATAAACACACAGGGTCAACATTGCTGAAGTTCAAGGTAACTATGATGAGCCTTTAAAACTTCCCTAACACCACAGGGAGCTGGCCATGGCAAGGCTTTTATCCACAGAATACCATACCTACAGAAAATGTTCACATATCACTGAAAACCTTTTTGTGCTACTGTCCTATAGTGACACCACAGATACAAATTAGTCTCTGTAAACCAGATGTTCTTACTCTGTGGTAACATTTAAGTGGTCTGTGGGTGAATGTTTGAGGATCCTGGAAACCTCTGAAATTGTATACGAAATTTTGGAATAATTAGAATGTGCATTTTCTTGAAAGGGAGTCTGTAATTATTATCAGATTCTCCAATATCTCCAATATCTCTATAATTACTTCTGCGTCAGATGTGGTTTACTTGACTATATTTCTCACTAGAGTTTAATTACGACCAAATATGAGGTTTACTCACTGTTGAGACCCTGGTACCGAGTTCACTACTTAATAAAGAAAAGGCTGAGTAAGTGAATAAATGAATGTATGGTTGAGAGGATGTACAAATGGACTATATCATCTGTTTCTGGCATCAACCATCTTGTTATGATGGTATGGCCCTTCCATTCAACTTTTTACTTGGCTTGGGGGAGGGATTAACCCCAGATTGTTTGCTCTAAGTGTTTCATGTTTGAGTCCATTTAATGGAGTGTTTATGCTCTTAAAATTTCTGTAACAGATTTAAGAATAACTTTTAGCATATTGCATAGTAAAACCATTTAAATTCTTATTCTTGTGAGAATTAATGAAGCTAACAAAGTATTCCAAAGATGTCTTCTCTCCGAAATTGTTCTTTTATATTTTTACGTGCTTCCTTTGTAAAAGAATCATGTTCTTTTACACTTTTACCATTTTCATTCATCATTAAATTGACATTATATTTAATATAATAAACAAAACACGAGGAAAACATGTATAGTATAATATTGTAAAATATTCTCAACATTCCTTCTTTCCTGAATTTAATGACGATTTGATAAGGGGACCAACTGGGAACCAAAGTGCTTTCTTATGGTTTTCTGTATATTGCAATTCAATAAAAATTTGTAAAACAACATTTGATATTGAACTGTTTTACCAGTTCTGCAGAAACTTTGTGCGTCTGAAGAGGGAAGGATGTGTGTATACAGGGGAAGGGAAGCTTTAGAGCAAATACTTCTGATTAGACCCGGGCTTATATCCAGACTTGGAGGCATTTTGATGACACATTCATTTCTTCATGGTGAAGTAGTAACACCAATATTTGGTTTGCCCCATTCTACTCAGTTAAGGAGCTGAACCAGTTCTAACAGCGTTCCTTCTATTGTAGTATACAGACACCGAATGGGGAATCGGGTATACAAAATTTCTGAGCCTAACAATATACTAAGATTCACAAATAAGTTTACATCTTAGGGTTAAACTATGTGCCATGTATCCTGCAACTGATGTACTTGGCATGGAAAAAAAATAGAAACACAGATATGCACCATTCACATAGAAAGGAGCAGAGTGTGTGCTGAAGAATTAGGTATTTTTCTCTTAAGCTATTTTTGAATCAAACTAAATTATTACCTTCAGCTATAGAAGATAACCTTTTTCTTCTTTCAAAACCATTGGTATAAGACATTTTAGTAAAATAATTCAGTTGTGTTTTCATTTATCTAAAATAACACAAAAAGATCTACCAACCAAGATTGTAAAAATATGTTAAAGCATCTGTTGTGAGTAGATTATGCTATCCCCCACTTTGTTTCTATTATCTGTTTCATTAAGAGGCAATACAACTGAAGGTCTAAATTTTTGTTTTTAGACAAAATGAATGCTTTGAATATAGAAACCACGTTCGTAAGATTTAGAGAGTACATTAGTGGATTTTTAGAACTATTTTTGAAAGTAATTGTGGCAAGGCATGCTGGTTCTTTGTCAAAATTTGTTGGTTTGAAATTTCAATGTGAATATAAAAACTAAGCAAAAAGAAGAAGATGAGAAGACACACAAAAGCTGCTATGCTGGAGTGTATAGAGTTAGAGAGTTGGCCCAGCACCCATGACAAAAGAATCCAAATCAAAAGAAAATTATACTGAACCAGAATACACAACCAGCTTTGCGAGTATGAATCAGCACGACTTTTAAATTTTCATATGAGTGGGGACTTTTATCTCAAGGAGGAATGTTAGGTGTTAACTAATTCTTCCCTTCAGTTTATGAAAGAGCAAAGTCAGATCAGGCTACGTATGGGCAATAATTATTTGTCCGTCCAAGGTCATATGCTGGTTTCCTGTCTGAGCTAGAACTAGAATCCTGAATTCTTTACTCCACGTCTTTACCACAACGCACTACTTTCCTGTGAAAGTTTATATCTGCTGAAATCTGTATATTAATATCCATGGTAAAATACATGTATTTTTATTGTAAATATTTATTATCTCCAAGTTACTGTGGTTAGAAATCGAGGTGCAACCCAGCTGGGTCCTCCTGCTCCCAGGATACCACAAGGCTGTGATCTAGGTGTGGGTCAAGCCTGTAGTCATCTCTAGGCTCAGCTGGGGTTAGGATCTGCTTCTAAGAAAGCTCACATGGTTTCTGCGGGATTCAGTCCTTCACACTGATCACCTGTTGCTGTTACTCAGAGGCTGCCCTCCATTCCTTGTCACAGGGCTGCTCATAACATGGCAGCTTGCTTCACCGAAGTAAGAAAGCAAATGAGCCAGACAAAGCACAAGAGAAAGAGAAGGCACAGTCTTTTAAACTTAATTTTGATGTTTCTCTTTATTAGATGTAAGTCCTTAGATCCAGCTCACACATCAGGGCATGAACACCGAAAGGTAGGCATCACTACGGGCCATTTTATATGCTGCCTACAATGCTGACCAAATCCCATGCTTTGTGCTCTTATAGATCACTACAACTCCCTCTGCAGAATTTCCATGATGACGCTATTATGTGAATGGAAAAGTAGTTTGAGGAAAAGGCAATAGGTAGTGGTAAAGGCTATTATCCTCATGTGCACGATTTTTCATTAATGGCTGTCATCTCCCTTGACTGCGAGTTCCATGAAGGCAGATGTTTTGTACTGCTAATCCTTGTCACTGTCCCCTTCCCCCCACCCACACACTATTATATCTCCATGATCTTTTAGAGTTAACAGCACTAATAGGAATATAACAAATATTTTATAAATAAATGATTGGATTGTTCCCAGGGAATATTAGCCTTTCACACAGGTCCCTGTTGGGGGGGCAGAAATTTGTGTATAAAGTCAAAAGCCAAAAGAAGTAAAGGCAGTTTCATAACCTTTAAGAATTCTTTGGTGCCTTGTTTCTTCATACACCAGACATGCCATATAGTATATATTCACCTACCAAACATCATTATGAGCATGAAATTTATGAGAACACACAACCTCTTGGGAGCAAGGATAGAGTGTTATTTAATCACTCACCCACTGATCAATTAGTGCAGAGATCTTGAAGACCTGTGTGTGTTTCAGGTTCAGTCAATGCTTTAGGTGGTCTACAGTTAAACGTACAAAATGTTCCTTGATGTGAAAGAGTGAAAGAAGTTATTATCTAATCGGTGGATTAGGACTAAATATGAAAAGGCAATGACTGTTATATTTATATTTTAGGTGTGAAATGAATGGAAAGGACAAAAGTTTAAAGAGGGAAGAGAATTTTCAGTTGAACTGATCAAGGAAGTCTTTCCAACATTTCTGATAGTTCATTTGGATCTTCAAAGATGGCAGGATTTAGGCAGCTAAAGAGGGCTGGGGTGCAAGAGAAATTTTTGATGAAAATACTGTGGACATGGACACTTGGGTGGCTCAGTCAGTTGAGCATCTGTCTGTTGATTTTGGCTCAGGTTGTGATCTCATGGTTTGTGGGACCGAGCCCCGCATTGGGCTCTGCTCTGGTAGCACAACGCCTGCTTGGGATTCTCCCTCCCTACCCCCCTCTCTCTCTCTCTTTCCCACTCCTCAACTTGCATGCTCTCTCTCTCAAAGGAAATAAGCATTAAAAAAAATACTATGGACAGCAAAGAGGCTGACATCAAGAAGTTCAATACACTAGAGGGATAATGAGGAAGAAAAAAAAAACAATGCTTAAAGGAGTTGTGGTAGCATTGAGGTTCTTATTGGTTTTATTTCGAAAGGCAGAAATGTAAGGGTCAGAACAACTTGTTTTTCTGAAGGCCTTTAACTCTGGCCTGTCTCTAAGATGCAAAAGATTCTAAGGCCAACCTTGGTAAATTTTGGAAGAAGTGGCTAGAATCCCTAGTTTGTTTCTGAATTCTGATTACATGAAATTATCCTCTGAATCACCCCACTAATCCTTTGATTCAGATTTTTTTTCTTCCTCTTTCTCATTAGATTTCAGTTATTTGAGAAAGCAGATAAAACAAACTTAGACTGCAGAGTGAATGACTGATATTTATGGAACTCTCCTGAGGTGTTTACATTTAAAAAATAAAAGCATTTTCGGAAGGGGTTAGTGCCATTTATTTCTCTGAGAAAATGAAAGCTTACCTGGTATCTGCAGGTTTGGGGAAGGAAGTTAATTGTGTGTGTCCACCTCTTTTAAACATTTAGTTTCCTCACAGGGACCTCACAGCAGTTGTGTTCAGTCCACACATCATATCATCTCTATTCAGGTGAAACCAACTGTACTTTGTTCACCGCACTTGTATAGGCCCCTACTTCTAGGGCACAGTGTATCGGAGGGTGTGTTAGCCGGCTCGGGCTGCCACAACAAAATATCGGATTCTGGGTGGCTTCAACAACCAAAATTTATCTTCTCACAGTTCTGGAGGCTACAAGTTCAAGATCAAGGTGTTGGCAGGTTTTCTCCTGAGAGGCTCTTATCTTTGGTTTGCAGAGGGCTGCGTTCTCACTTGTCCTTATGTGTCCTGTTCTCTGTGTGCATGCATCATTGATGTTTCCCATCTGTCTTCTCATGAGGACAGCCATTAGATTAGATTAGAACTATACCTTTAGGAACTCATTCAAACTTCATTTCCTCTCTAAGGCCCCGTCTCCAAATACAGTCATATTAGGTTTTGACATGTGAATTTTGGGGACACAATTCAGGCCATAAGCGATGGTTACCTTTCACTAAGTAACTGCACAAAGAAGAATCCTAAGGTTTTTTCTGTGCAGTAGCCTTAAAATGTATGAAGTCAAGACCCAATGTATTTCAGTGTAATAAACATTTATTGAGCACTTGTTGGGGACCAAGAACTGGGTACTTAAACACTCCAAGGCAGCAAAGTCACTCTTACACCCCTGGCTTCCTCAATGTAACAGATGAAACAAAAGAGTAAATACAAAATTACAAGGTGTGATGATTAATTTCATTTGTCAGATTGGCTGAACCACAGTGCCTAAATATCAATTCTGGATGGTTTTGTGAAGTATTTTGTAGATGAGATTAACATCAAAATCAGTGGACTTTGAGTAAAGCAGATTGCTTTCCATAAAGTGGGTGGGCCTCATCTGTTTAGATGATGGTCTTTAAAAACATTTTTTTTAACATTTATTTATTATCGAGAGACAGAGCAGGAGCAGGGGAGGGGTATCTGAAGCAGGCTCCAGGCTCTGAGCTGTCAGCAGAGAGCCCTATGCAGGGCTTGAACTCACAAACCACGAGATCATGCTCTGAGTCGAAGTTGGACGCTTAACCAACTGAGCCACCCAAGCTCCCCTAGATGATGCTCTTAATAGAAGAGAAGATTGACCTCTCATGAGTGAGAAGGAATTCTGCCACTGACAGCCTTAGGACTTGAACTAGAGCACTGGCTCCCAACCAGGTCTCCAGCCTGCTGGCTCACCTTGCACATTTTGTACTTGAAGCCTTTACCAATCAAGTAAGACAAATTCGTTAAAATAAATCTCTCTGTGTACACATAAACACATCCTCCTGGTTCTCTTTCTCTGGAAATCCCTGACTAATACACCAGGTAAATTTTAATAACAGAGTGTACTCTGTTCCTTCAGTCGGCTGACCTCCCTTCTGTGGGCTTCACCTGTTCAGAGGTGAAGGTATGTCTCCTTCAGGAGGTAAGGACAGATGCAAGGAGCCAGAATGTCAGTTTAATTGAACTCTGTTCAAACCACTAACCGGAATCGGCTTAGGTGGTGAGTTTTCATACCATATGGTTTGATGTTCAGGTCAGCAATTTACAACTCTACAAAAATCAGAATAGATAGGTGATCAAACTCTTCTTTTTTTTTCTTGTTTCTGATCTAGTTGAGCCAGCTGTACTGCATGAACTCTTTGAGAATCCAATGAGAATTGTGCATGGACATTGTATGTCACTACTAGGAGGGGGCATACATGTGATACAGTATGGGGTGGCCAGAAATATGTGCTAAGTTTTGTGTGATTTTATTTCTAAGAGTAGTATGAGGCTCTGTATCTCCAGAGCATATTTTTGATAGCTCACTAGATTAACTTTTCTAGTTAGCCTTCTAACCTTGTCTGAAGGGGATCAGTGATAAGCATTATTAACTCCTTATTGGCAGCTAGGGACTCTAAAATGCCAGGAAGAAGGTGACCTGCCATATATCATGTTGCGGGCCTTGGAGAGGATACCACTGCACAGAGCTATCTTCTCATGTGTTCATTCTCTGAAGCCACTGCTGGGGTCTGAAAGGTCTTTTTTTTTTTTTTTTTTTTTTTTTTTTTTTTCCTGTGGGAAATCTCATTGTTGTAATTTACGGTATATAGAGAAAATAAAAACTTTCTAAAGAGTATATAAATGGATGTTATATTTTTCATTCCTGAAATGGCAAAGTCAACCAGTGGAGGACTATGTTGACCTGAAACAAAATAAAAGAAGAGAGCTTTGGAGTTCACATTATTGTGTATTCCCCTCTGTTTGCATATAGTACCACAGGCTCCAAGAGAGCTGAGGAAATGAGAAGTTTTACTTAGAGAGTGTCTATAGGAAGTAAGATACAAGAACCCATATTTTTAATACTTTTTTAAAAAAAGATTTTATTTATTTATTTTTTTTTTAATTTTTTTTTCAACGTTTTTATTTATTTTTGGGACAGAGAGAGACAGAGCATGAACGGGGGAGGGGCAGAGAGAGAGGGAGACACACAGAATCGGAAACAGGCTCCAGGCTCTGAGCCATCAGCCCAGAGCCCGACGCGGGGCTCGAACTCACGGACCGCGAGATCGTGACCTGGCTGAAGTCGGACGCCCAACCGACTGCGCCACCCAGGCGCCCCAAAAAAGATTTTATTTTTAAGTAACTTCTACACCCCATGTGGGGCTTGAACTTACAACCCCAAGATCAAGAGTTATATGCTCTACCAACTGAGCCAGCCAGGTGCCCCTATTTATACTCCTTTAAATGAAATATGTAATTATTACTCATCAAAGTGTTTCATTTCACCTCACCAAAAACATGACAAACACATTGCCTTTTAGTATTTCAGCTTTTTACCATCTCCTCTGGCAGGGTTTCCCTTCAAGGACATTGGAAAATGTTTTGTTTTGTTTTATTCTTGTATTCCAGAATCCTAGCTTTAGAGACAATTCTGCCAAATCCTCATTTTGCTTCTGAGAAAACAGACATTCAGGGAGGTTAAGTGACTTGCCATTTATCACACAGCTGTTTTTATTTTATTTTGTGTTGTGTATGTGTGCATTTGTGACTAAGGTAAGGCTGTTTGTTTCTAGCACAGTGAGAAGATTCCAGATACAAAAGCGCAATGCTGTTTGCTACCCTTTGTACTACTTTCACTCGAGCTTTGTCTGCTACAAATCTGGTAAATTAAATAAAAAGTAATTGGTAGGGTCCAGTGTTGGAGTTGACTACTGTTCTAACTGAACTGATGGTGCAGTTGAATCAAAGCCAGTGGTTGAAATGGGCATTAGGGAATATAAAGACTGGAGTGTACTTTCCTTTAATAGAGTTCTTTCATTATTGAGAGAGTAGGAATGGCTCCCAGTCCTCTATCCTGTCTTAAACTATTGTACAAGGGATCAGAACAAGGATTTTGTTGTCAGACCTACGTTTTTAGAGCTCTCTCTCTCTCTTCTGTTTTCTTTCTATGTAGTTTTGAGGAATGTATTAACTTTAGATAGAATGGCAACTAGCTTACAGAGACCAAATGGTGGAACAATGCCTATAAAGTTCTTCTAAGGTAGCTTCTACTGTCTTGTGATTAGTACTGCTAATATTTGTTATTATTGGTCTTTCTCCTCTGATTTTTCTTCATATAATTTTTCATCCTCTGTCTTTTTTGTAAAACCTCAAATGTATACTAGAGCAGGAATTGTTATGGTCAATGAAAAAGACAGGGAATGCTGTGTGTGCCAGCATAGATGGAAGGCTCTGAAAACCATGTTCATGAAAAATAAAAGATCCCCGCATACTTTTCTCCAGATGCATAAAAACAATGGCAGCTACCAATTATTTGGCACTTACTCTGTGAAATATTTACTAAGTGTTTTGCATGTATTAGCTCATTTAGTCCTCATTATAAATACTATAAAATTGCTATTACTTCAACTTTTGGACAAGGGCATTGAGGGTTATGGAATTATGTAATATGTTTAACGTGAATTAACTAATTTCAGAATTTATATTTAAACCCAGATATGTCTGATTTTAGGCATAAATATCCTTAATAATTATCCCTAAGGATTATCATGTAGAATTCTAGAATAGAAAGATAAGAGGGGAAGTTTATAAAGGTTAAGTCATGACATGCTCAGCTATCTGAAAACCACAACTTTCTATGAGTCTTGGCCATACAATTTCTGCCATTGGCTCTACTGTTGAGCTCAGGAAAAATTGCAATAATTTGTTAGGAAAAAAAAGGATATTTCAAGAAGTTATGTGGGAACCATTGCTTGTTTATATGAGAAAACAATTTCTCATTCTAGAACAAAGATAAAGTTAGATAGATTAAAAGCCTGAATTAGGGAAAAAAGATACCTGACTTTTTTTTTGTAATTGAGGAAATCTTTATGATAATAGAAAGGGGAGGGTTTCTTAATATGATCAAACCTTGAATGGACTGATGAATTTAACTGATTAAAATGATTGTTGTATAAAAAGATACTCTAAGTAAAATGAAAATAAAAGGCAAAGGAGAAGATTTTTGTAATACACATATAGGCAACAAAGTTTTGTGTGCAAAACATAAAAAAAAACTGTTACAAACAAATAAGAAAATGACCTGAGAACAAACTGAAAAATAGACAACGGTTATTTTATCAGTTAGGATTACTTTTGGCTACAAGTGCCAGAACGTCTCAAAATAGTAAACAGAAATTATTATTATTTTTCCCTCACATAAAGGAGTGACACAATAATCAGTCAAGGTCATCAGTAAATAGTTAAGTTTGGGAGTCCATGGTCCTTTTACTGGATTGCTCTATCATCCTCCACACGTGACTTCCTATGTCCAAACTGGTGAGTACTGCTCCAGGGATCATATCCATATTTAAGTCCCTGGGAAGGGAAAAGAAGAGATGGGTATATTCCCTTACTTTGTGGGCATTTGCTATGTGGTATTACATACCACATTTATGCTTACATCTCTTTGGCCGGGAACCTGACACATGACTACACTAAATTTCTCTTGAGACTTGGAAATAAAATCTTTATTTTGGGTAGCCACAGGCCTGTCTACAAATAGCTCTGTTGCCAGGGAAGTCAGGTATTGGCTGCCACCTAATTGGCTCTGCTAAAGACACAAATAACTTCACCAAAGAGGAAATGCAAAAGGGTCGTACATATTAAAAAAAAATACTCAACCTCTTAAAAATCAGGAATTGTAAATGAAAGGAAATTGACCTATCATTTCACACATATTAGGTTGGAAAAAAACTTAGAAGCCTGAAGTGGTTATGTAGATAGAGAGTGATACAAATTCTTATTACACTATTTATGGAAGTGTCTAAATTGGTAAAAACCAATTGGCAAGCAACTTGGAAATATTTATCATAGCTAAAGATGTATATACTTTTCAAACAAGCATTTCCATTTTTACGTATATAATGTCAAGATATCCTGGTGTGTGCTCAGGAAAAACATACTCAAGAATGCCATTGTAATATGCAATATAAATATGTGGAATAGGGAAGGAGAGGGAGAGAGAGAGATAAGGCCCACTAGTACAGTCTGCTTATGTAGAGACTAAGTAGAAATAAGTAGAGATAATTTATTTCATCATCAGGAGGATGAGTATATCTATTGTGGCATATCCATAAAATACAATACAGTGTAATTGAAAATAAAATAGTAGAGCTAAATATATCAATAAATTTCTCTCTCAAACAATGTTGAGTGGGAAAAGGAGTTGTAATAGGATACATATATTGTGATACAATTTTTATGAGGCTATTGATTATAGATCCACACAGGCATAATAAAAGTTTTTAAAAATACATGAGAATGAAAATAAGTCATGAGAACGACAAATACCAAAGGGAAGCAAGTGGTTACCACCTTCTAAAGCAGGAGGCATGTGTTGAGGAAGAGGACATAGTGCCTTCCATTTTATCTGTAATGTTTTGTTTTCGAAGCTGGGTAGTGGGTATGTGAGAATTCATTATATTTTCCTCACACTTTTGTGTGACTGAACTATCTCCTGGTAATAAAAAAAATCAAAGAGGAGGTAACTTCAGGCAATCATTAGAGAGGTAATAGATCTAGGAAGAAGAGGAAAAGAATGATCCAACTCTCTAACTCCCAGTTTGTCTTCTCAAGTCGGAAGAAATCAGGGGATTAGTGAAGAGGTGAGCTCAAGGAAAGCATAAATCTCTCTCTCTCTCTTTCTTTTCCTGTTTGAGTGCCACAGATCCTTGTTTCTGCTTGTCCATAAAGTGCTCAGCCAAGTGGCTATTATCACAACAGCTAACACCATTTAAGAAATTCCCAACACACTGTCTTCCTCAAGGCAGTGTCTGAGAGTAAACGAGTTGGTTGCTATGTGTGACATTTGCTCTACCTCTTTGGGGAGAGGGGTTGTTTGTACATGTGTAGGATTGTTGTTTGCTTGTCACTACCAAGAGGTGAGTGATACCACTGTTTAATGTGTAGGGACCAGAGAAGCTTAATGTAGTACAGTTCAGTAATGCACAAAATGTTGGAGAGCTCCTCTGCCAGTGGTGGGGTGAAGTAAAGATCCTGGTCGAACTATCCTTCAATCATACAATAAGTGCGTGTGTGTGCGCGTGTGCATATGTTTGTGAATCATAATAAATTTATCACCTTAGAACTTTGTTTACTATCAGGATGGCAGGGACATAAAGGAATAAAGAAAAAAAATACTTCATAAATTCAAGGAAATTATTCCATTCCCTCCTACACTTGAGATGTGTGACTACTCCAGTTTATAGACTAATTTTGCATAGAGTGTGTTCACCCTGCCTTCTTGTCCTATCCCTGTAAGCTTATGGTTTCTAGAGAGCTAGTTTTCACTCTTTCATATCCAAAAGAAAAGATAAAAACAAACAAATAGAAATCCAGAAGAAATATTCCAATAAGCCACAGATTTTTTGAAACTGTACAGATCTGATTTTATGTTTACTAGCCCTTCAATGGCCCCTTACATTTGCTGCCTGCCACTCTAGCTTTTTCTATAACAAATGATCTCGTGATATGAACATTTAGACCAAGTGTTTAAAAACCACTCTTTGAGGGACGCCTGGGTGGCTCAGTTGGTTGGGGGACCGACTTCGGCTCAGGTCACGATCTCGCAGTCTGTGGGTTCGAGCCCCGCATCGGGCTCTGTGCTGACAGCTCAGAGCCTGGAGCCTGTTTCGGATTCTGTGTCTCCCTCTCTCTCTGACCTTCCCCCATTCATGCTCTGTCTCTCTCTGTGTCTAAAATGAATAAACGTTAAAAAAAATACAAAAAAATACAAAAAAATAAAAACCACTCTTTGAGAGAAGCAAGAGATAGTTGATTTGGAAACGTTATTTCCTAAGCGTTGCCTGGAAGTGATCTGTGTGGTCGAAAAGTCTATTATTGATGCCAGGGAACTTTAAATCTGCAGATGGGGCAATTTACATTCACTGTGGCTGCTACCATAGCGGCTGATTCTTAAATTATTTATGCAAAGAAGCGAACTGTTCTGTTCTTTATCTGAAATTATGCCAATTGCATGCTTAACAAGGCTAAACTTTTCCCTGAAAATTCAGCTTCTTTTTCAAGCTCGTATTTTTTATCTTGTCACTAACTGTTCACACCAAGGAAGATGAATCATGATCACACAGTACAATGCTTTGCCAGACTCTTGAGAGGGTAATAAGTAGAAGCTGTGATAACAGATTCCATAAGTAAAACCTAACAGGTTTATACTTTAGTCGGTAGGCTATTAAAGCTTCTTGAAGTTATATTGCTGAATAAACAAGTTTGGGGCATTATTATTTTTGTTCAGCAGAATATATTCTCAGTCAAAAATTGGGGGGTTATAAGACTGTCATCCATAATCTGTTTGCTATAAAACTAATGAACTTCATGTGCCAAAGAAAATTCAGACATATCAGAGTTGAGATTTGGTTTACTAAGGAAATTGAAAGCAATATAGTCCAATTCATTTATAAGAAACACCAAATTTTAGAAAATCAGGATTACTTTGGACGTTAGTCACCATGCCTAAAGCAAACGACCACACTGAACATTCATATTCGCCAGGTACTGTTCTCTGTGCTTTTTTACATGTTATCTCATTTATTGTTAGCAATTCTCGGTAGCAGGCATGATTGTCCAGTCTCAGATGTTTAAAATGGCTCAGTCACAGCCAATAATAATTGGTCACAAAAACAGAACTAGATATCTAAGTGTATTTAAAAAAATTTTTAAATGTTTATTTATTTTTGAGACAGAGAGAGACAGAGCATCAACCGGGGGAGGGTCAGAGAGAGAGGGAGACACAGAATCCGAAGCAGGCTCCAGGCTCCGAGCTGTCAGCACAGAGCCTGACGCGGGGCTTGAACTCACAAACCGTGAAATCATGACCTGAACTGAAGTCCAACCAAGGTGCCCCTAAGTGTATTTTTTTTTTGATACAATGGACTTCTGGCACAAAACTTGAGAATTTTTCATTTCCAAGGTTTTCTGTAGTACAGGAAGGAAGTTTGATTTCTTTCTTTCTTTCTTTCTTTCTTTCTTTCTTTTGCATTTCTTTTTATTAACAAGATATTAATTCGAACAGGTTTTCTTCCTTGGTTAGTGTGTGTAGAAGTGTGGTTAGCTCTTTGCCATAAACTGCATGATCTTTCAACAGCATCACTCTAAGTTCACATCAGGAAGCAAAATTCTCTGGAGAGAAAATAAACCAGAATTATGGGTATGACTGAGCGAGCATATCTTCATTTTTTTTCCTCTTGTTCTCTTCCTACGCCAGTACCAACCTATTTTTACTAAGTGTTTACTAAGTGTACTAAGTTTACTAAGTGTCCTGTAAAGCTACTTAATTTCATCCTTCTATTTTCTTTTTCTCCCTCCTGAATATCCTAGCCATTTTTGCTCAATTTATTCTGCTATGTTAAATTGAATATTTTTCTAGTTCTAAAAACAAGCAAGTAAACAAATATACCTTTGGTGTATAGCTGATATTGCTTAACAAAAGAAAAAAGCTATGCATGGTTTAAATAAGAAAACATGTTTGGAATTTTGGGGTAGTTTGGAATATTGTTCACAAAATATAGGCATAGTGGATGCATGTCACATTTTTCTTGTAGAAAGAGTTTTGATTTGTAGTGATTAACTTCAGAAGATGTACAATATATTTTGGCCAGTGAAAACATATGTTTACATGTGTAGAACTCAACACAACATCATAATACAACAGTGTATGGGCATTAAGTAGGAGGTGCCTGTAGATCAACTTTTCTTCCTCTAGGGATCCCTCCCCCCACCATTGATGGTGTCCGAATCCTGCGGGAGGATACCCCAGCCCTACTGACCACAGGAGTGGTCATGTGATTTTCTCCAGCCAGAGAAATATGGGTGGAAATGACCTGAGTTCCAGGCAGAAACTTTAAGGGCCTGTGTGTGATTTTCCACATTGTTGTTGTTTTTTCTCTCTGCCAAAGATCATCAATATTCCAGATAGAGAACTGTATCCCAGAAAAAGTCAACATGCAGCTGAGCCTTAACAATCCTTGGCAAATACAAAGCTTGAATGAAAATTAATCCTTGTTGTCATAACTCACGAAGATTTGGGGTCGCTTGTCATCTATCTAACTTACTCTAGCTGATTCTAATAGTCATAATTTTTTGATGTTATTGTTTTACATTAAAATGATTTTTTATGTCATTGCTCAGAATATTTTTGAGATAACTCTAATGTAACTGACCCAGTTTCTGAGTGTATTTGAGTTTTTGCTCAGACCATTAAACAGGTTTTAAACCCACAACCAGTGTTGTCAAGATGATGAAATATCCTGAAGGGACATGTTTATATTGTTTTTCATTTCTAGTGTCTTATATTCTTATTTTGCCAAAGAAACTTCAGATTGATCTACTCCATTTCCACATTTGTTTCTGGTATGAGATGAAATTCAGGGTTGGTAAAATTTTCTATAAAAATATAAGTGGATTTACACATTGTTGTATTTTATTCTCTATCTCAATAACACAATTACACAATTTGTCTCACTTTATACCCAGAAGCAAAAAAAAAAAAAAAAAAAATTGGTGATTAAACTAGAAACTAGAACCAGTGTGTTTAGACATGAAATCTATATAATTTCTGGGAAATTGGTAAACATTTGATTACCAGCTTTCTCCCCATTATTTACGGAATCGGCATTAACTGTACAAAATCTTGTTGCTATTAACTTTTGAGCAGCAACCAGGAATTCCCACATGAGAAAGATTTTGATAGCATATTATTCCCAATTTCAGAAGTCTGCCTTTGTCATCTTGACTTGATTCACAAAATTGAAACTATCTTGTTTTCTCTGACTTAGAATGTGTGAGAGGTTTATTTCGATTGGTGATTCATATGTACTGCCTTTGATATACCTAAGTGCCCTGAAGATCTGTCTATGTTTTGGGGATGTCTAACATGGACATCCCAAGAGAATTTTGTATATGCTAAACAGAGAACATTTCAGAGCTCAAAAATCCAATTTGGGTAAAATATCTGCCTAGGTTTGTTGTTGTTGTTGTTGTTGTTGTTGTAGTAGTAGTATAGTAAAAGAACAGTCAAGATGTAATTTTCATTTATTGATATGGATATAGAGAATGATAGATGATAGGTAGATAGGTAGGTAGGTAGATAGATAGTAGGCATCTGATGTTTATTTCAAATGGAAATAAGGATCTATATTGCTTTGTTAAAATTTTTCAGTTAGGGTCATTAGTTTAGAACTACTTAGGATATTTGTCTTGATTTATATTCTAGATTAGATAAAATGGTGATGACAACTTGTAATTGATAAACGGAGTGGCAGAAACAGACTTTCAATCTGAGGATCATATTTTTGTTAATGACACCCTACTTTTTATTAATACGGTCTCTATGCTGTCTATTCTTATTTTTACATATTAGAAGTAAATAACACTTGTATTCTATAAGCAATTACTTTTCATTTTGAACAATCACAATATGTTAGAGCTAGAACTGTTAGTGTTTATCTGGAGGAATCCCCTCTGAAACTGAGACACTAAGTGACTTGCCAAGTGTCTCATAGCTAATTAGGGGTCAGACTAGGAGGCCTGGCTCTCGGTTCAGTGCTCTTTCTCCTCTGCTATTAACCTGTGCCTCTGTATGGGTTAAGAAATTTAAAACTAATGAATTATTGTTTGCATTTGGGTGGGCCTGGGAGAAGTGTTTTTGGGAGAAAATAAAATATATAGGGAAATGGTGTGGAAATTTGTTGTTGCATGTGACTTTCAAGGAGAAAAGCAGCTTGGCAGTAAGAAATGTAAGACATAAGAAATCTTATTATAGTATGCATTATGACATATAAGGGATAGAAGGGGCAGGGGCAGGAAGGGACAGAGTAGTCTCTTGGCTACAAAGCTGCAGTGACTCTTTGAAAGAAAACCTAAACTGGCATATATATATATATACATATATGTGTGTGTGTATATATATATACATATACATGCATGTATACATAAATATACTTATATATATGTATACATGCATATGTATATACATATATGTGTGTATATATATATATATATACATATATGTGTGTATATATATATACATATATGTATATATATATATATATATATATATATATATACACACATACATACATACTGGTGTTTAGAGATGCCTGTCTGAAATATTAGGAGGTACACAGAATAAAAAGAAGCAATCTGAGCCAGATATGTCAATCTGGCCAGAAATAGAAAAATACTAGAAGTTTTAAAAGTAACTATAGACCCTTAAGGTAAAGTATATTTTTAAAAATTCAGAATACAAAATCATAGGAATCTTTGCTTTTAGAATGAATCTAGATGTACAGTGAAGTGTTATTTTTCTTACCCAAACACTTGACTAAATGGCCCCATATAGAGAGTGATAAGGTGGTTTGTTTCCTAACCTTTAACACTGGAATGAAAATATTCACTTTATGTACTTTCCAGGGCCCTTGAGAGGTCAGGATGAGCTAATATCTGAGGTGGTTAGGGAAAAGGTAAAAATACATGTAAATTTTAAGTCCTCCTTCTGTAAATAGCTGAGCATGGAGTAGTTTATTGCTTATAATTCACAGTAGCTGTACCAGGAGTAGAAAGTGACACTGGCAGGTTATTTATAATTATCTCAATAAAGGAAAATTTTGTATGCTTCATAGCCCTTGACAAGAAGGCAGAAGTTACTTACCTCTCACAAATACGGTTTTTTATTGATATGTTGTATAAATTTATAAATATTTTTAGAATATATATATTTCAATATGGTGAAACTGCAACCTAAAGTCCCATTAGTTAAATTTAATAAAGAAACATGTTTTGTTAATTTGTAGCCTCATTGTTATCCTCTGCCAACAGAAAAGGAGATGGTCTCGAGTAGCGACTGGTGCCCATTGTGGGTAACATTTGTGGCTACTTTTTATAAACTTATGGTGATTGTTTCGCTGTTGGATGTGGCCTTTCTGGGTTCAATTTCTGCTTTAATAATTTGTCATTAGTTGTTTTTTTCTTTGATTATTAATAATCTGAATCATTTGGGAATATAGTTTATAATACAGTGTGTCAATACCATCTATAACATTAAATTAAGGAAATGTTCACATAAGATCCTATAAGCTTTTATGCTTCTCTTTTGAGATATGTTCATGAGAGAAAAACTATTTGATAGCAAGCCTACTGATGATATAAAATGTATGAATTCTTCTAGTTGTCTTGTGGCTATAAAACAATCAACACAGTTTTCTATTTTGATGAGATAGTAATTCATATGATTAGAAACTTCCATATATTCTGGTCATAATATTTAAACAGGCATTAAAAATTAAAATTCATATTTTGTGTATAGGATAGTCACAAAGATGAGACATTTTCAACTGTGAAAAAGTTACTTATTAAACTGTGATAGTTTTCATAAAGTAGATGAACATTTACTATAGATGAAGAGTATGTATGTCATTGTGCACACTATTTTATTAGGACATTTCCAGTATCTTTTTTGCAATTAGAGCTACCAATAAAATATGCATTATGTATATCCTCTACTTTCACCACACATACATACACATATATAATATTGTAAGAAAAAATTCTTTAATTTTTAATTTTTTTGTGTTTATTCATTGAGAGAGAGAGAGAGAGAGAGAGAGAGAGAGAGAGAGAGAGAGGGAGGGAGGGAGGGAGGGGCAGAGACAGAGGGAGAAAGAGAATCTAAGCAGGCCCTGCACCATCAGTTTGGAGTCTGATGTGGGACTCGAACCCACGAAGCATGAGATCACGACCTGAGCTGAAACCAAGTGTCAGAGGCTTAACCAACTGAGCCACCCAGGTGCCCCTATTTCATTTTCTATTCCATGTCTTTTTACAGGTTTTCATTTGAAATTTGATGTTTGTAGTTAGAGCTTTTACTGACAAATTAGTCTGCTACCAGGGTCATTTACTGTAGTCAACTCCCCCCTGCCCTTTTTGCAGGCCTGTTATACATTACTCATTATACAATTAATGCTTATTGAATGGGTTCTTCTTTCAATAGGCAGTGAATTCCAGACACATTTCTACTCTGAGAACAGTAGGCAGGATTATTGAGATGACTGTGAAAATATCCATGAGAGACTCAGCTTTTAAGCATTATTGAGGTATCTCAAATTTTCTGGGAGACAGGACAAGAAAGGACTAAGAATCATGGAATTTAACGGGCATGATTAATTGAAATTCTAGTAAGAGTCAGCAGGGCTGAGTGTCATTCATCACACTGATTTGATATGAGGGATGTGTGACTTCAAGGTTAGACAAGGTGAGCTGGGAATTTCAGGGGAGGGAAGGCTTTTCTTTATTCTCTTCTGAATGGAGACTATCAACCCATAATAGAACAAAAGAAAGCAAGTATTTAAGGAGGCTACCCTCTATGATACCAAATCCTATCTTTGGTTCATCTTCTAAATTCATTATTACTTTATTTAAATACTTTTGAACTTTCTGGCAAGAAAAAGTAGATTAGAAAATGAAAATTACTTAAATATTTTAAAGTCTTGGTAGTTCAATGTAAGGATCCATGCAAATATTTTTAAATCAAACTGTCATACCATTTATCAAATTGAAAGAAAAAATTGATGGTGTTGTTCGTATCTTCATAGGTCAAGGCATAGTACAACGTTCTCTGTGCTTGTATTGAAAGCCCCTAAGAAACAGACATAAGAATTGCTTCTGGAAATCATATTTGGAAAAATATGGCTTTGCCTGTAGCAAAGAATGCCTGTTATTACTTCATGTGTGAATTTAACCTACCTACAAAGGCATAGGCATTATTAAAAAGCAACTGACCTCCCATCTGGGCACCTGACTATAAAATTTAGGACAAGGTAAAGGGGGGGCATAGATTATGTGCTTTCTGTAGACAGTTGCCCCTCACAAAGACGAGGGAAATATGGAGGATCGCATTGGACTCCTTTTTCCAAACTCACTAAGCAGATGAATGAGTGATTTTTCCACCATGCAGAAAAGTAAGTAAAGTGTAAGGATAAAGGCCAGGAATTTTACTCCAGCAAAGTCTTTCCACCTGGAGATCTGAGGGGTAAAGAATGCACGTATGCCTTTAATATTTTAAAGTCTTGGAGATCTGAAATGAATTCAAAATTGTTAGCAATTAAATAGTGTGTTATATTGTGTTAGGTAATTAGAGTCACAAGAAAGATTATTAATTTAATTTCTGTCACAAGAGATCTAGAATTAACTTCCTTTGGTTAATATAAAAGGTACAGCAAAGTTTTGGGGCGCCTGGGTGGCGCTGTTGGTTAAGCGTCCGACTTCAGCCAGGTCACGATCTCGCGGTCCGTGAGTTCGAGCCCCGCGTCGGGCTCTGGGCTGATGGCTCAGAGCCTGGAGCCTGTTTCCGATTCTGTGTCTCCCTCTCTCTCTGCCCCTCCCCCGTTCATTCTCTGTCTCTCTCTGTCCCAAAAATAAATAAACGTTGAAAAAAAAATAAATTATCATTCTGGTTGCTGTATAGACTAGACTTTTGGAAGGTATGGGAGGAAGTGGGAGAAAATTCATTCAAAACATTTATTTACTGTCTATTATATGCCTACTGTAGGAATGGAAGTAAATTTGTATTAGTGAATAAAAAGAGTCCCTGTTCTCCTGAAGCTCATGTAAAAATAAATATATGCTCTATTAAGCATAAGAATGTAGAAAACTAACATAAGGTTTAGGGACAGAAAGTGGTGGTGGAGGTGTATGGGCATATACATATGACACATAAAGGTCAAGGAGAATATTACAAATAAGGTTAACATTAAAGCAAAGACCAGAAGGGAGTGCAGATATCTTGGGAAAGAAGCTTGAGAAGGAAGAAGCAGCAGGTGCAAAGGCCCTGGTGGAGCATATCCCTGAGAGGGAGCTGAGTTGGAGTGAATGAAAGAAAAGTGGTTAAATGAAGTCAGAGGGTGAGGGTAGAGGTGGCAAAGAGTTTTCTAGTATTTTATGGAATTTATGTTGAGTGACATGAGAGATTATTGGAGGCTTCTGAACAGAGGAATGGCATGCTCTGACTCATATTTTATTTTTTTTTAACTTTAAAAAAATATGGGGCACCTGGGTGGCTCAGTTGGTTGAGCATCTGACTCGTGATTTTGGCTTGGATCACGATCTTATAGTTCATGAATTCAAGCCTGGGGTCAGGCTCTGCGCTGACAGTGGGGAACCTGCTTGGGATTCTCTCTCTCTCTCTCTCTCTCCTTCTCTCACTGCCCCTCCCCTGCTCTCTCTCTCTCTAAAATATTATATCTCTCTAAATATTTGAGAGAGAGAGAGAGAGAGGGAGAGAGAGAAAGAGAGAGAACAAACGAGTGCCCATGAGCAGTTGATGAGCAGAGAGACTAAGAGAGAGAGAATCCCAGGTAGGCTCAGCACTGGCAGTGTAGAGCCCACATAGGGCTCAATACCAGGAACTATGAGACCATGACTGAGCTGAAATCAAAAGCCAGAGCCTCAATGGACTGAGCCACCCGATGTCCCTCTTATTCACATTTTGAAAGTAACACTCTGGATGCTCTGTGTAGAACACATCATGGAGGAGCAAGACCAGATGGTAAGAAGCTAGGATGTTCTGGAAGATGGAGATTTATGCCACTCTGGTCCCCTTCAAGAAGGGACTCACTGTCCAGTGAGGAAGAATGTGGTTGGCTGACAACGTCTGATTATTACCTTCATCATGGGTTGCCTCACTTTCTTAGAATGGCCTCAACCAATCACTGAGCAAGGTGATCATACAGCCATTTCTACCTGGTGTGGGACCCCTGTAATGGGTAACCTTTTCTTCAGAGCCCTTTGGTGGGCTGGCAGACTCTGTCACGTTGGCATCACTGTCCACCAGCAGTCTCTGCCCAGTCCTGCTTCCTTGCTTTTCCTTTCACAGGTGTTACTTCTCCCCTCCCCCCCCACCCTTGCCCCACTGTTTGCACTCCTAACTCCATCTCTGTGTCTGCTTCGTGAAGAACCCAAACTTCAACAGATGGAAAAAGTTAGATGAATTAAGAAGCTGTGGTGATAATTCAGGCAAAAGATGATGGGGATTTGGGGTAGATTAGTGGCAGTGGAAATCTCAAGAAAAATATTGAGGACATACTTCGCAGATGGAATGAACAAAATTTATGAGAGGGTTGAATATGGGTTGTGATAGGATGATCCAGTCAAGGTTGACTTCAAGTTTTTGACTTGAAAAATTGGAAACATGGGATTGCTTCTCTTTGCCAAAATAGAGAAAATGGTAAAAAAAAAAAAAAAAAAAAAAAAAAAGCAGGGTAGGGAGCTTAGAGAAAATTAAGAGTTCAATTGTAGCATATTAATTTTACCATTTTAAGCTGGATTTACAAGTCTGGATTTTAGTGCATGACCAGTGAAGAAGATACGTATTTGGAAGTTATCAGTCTATTACAGTATTTTAGCTACAAGAGTGGATGGGCACACCTAGAAAATGAGGGCAGATAGAGAAGTCTGTTTTGTAGGGTACTACAAAGTGTACATATCAAAAAATTAAAAAAAAAAGAGGAAAAGCCAGTTAAGAAGTCTGAGAAGATATAACCACTGAGTTAGCAAGAAGCAAGAGAACATATATCAGGGGCTAACTGAAGAAAGTATTTCAAAAAAGAAGGAGAGATCATTTGATTCAAATGTTGCTAATAGTTACAGTATAATGAAGACAGAAATCACCACTAGATTTGGAAACATGGAGGAGTGGATGGCCTTGATAAGGATGGTGTTGGTGAGGTGGTGAACACTAAAGCCTGAGGGCTGGGAGTTCCAGAGCACATGCTGTGTATGAAAGGGAGGACAATGCAAGCAGAGCACAGTGCTTTAGACAAGTTGAGAAATAGCTGGAGCCAGTGTACTGCCAGCAGGATTTATTGCATGATTACTGTTATTTTAATAAATACATTTATCAGTACAATATGCCAGACAGTTTCCTACATGCTCGATAAACATCTAATTTAACACTCATAACAACTCTAGTTGGAGACACTATTGTTATTTCTGTTGTAGTGGAAATTTGAGGACAGAGATATTACACTTACTAAGATCACACAGCTAGTAAGGTGTGCAGGTGGGGATTCAACTCAGGTCATCAGAATCAATAGCATTCTTTGGAGTAAGTTGTTCCAACCCTGTTGCTGTCTGTAGTGCAGGATGCCTGTCTGTTGGAGTTTATATACTGATGGGAATGTTAGTATAAAGAAAATATGATGATAGAAGAGGGAGAAGGATAATTATAGGAGCAAATTCCTTGAATATGCAGGAGGGGATCTAAATGCAGTGCATAAACAGAGAGTTTGGCCTTAGATGGATAGGAGCAGGGATTATTCATCCCTGATAAAGGGACAGAAGCCTTTATCATCCTGATAAAGGACAGAAGCCTAAATATAAGCATGCAGGGACGCCTGGGTGGCTGAGTCAGTTAAGTGTCCGACTTCAGCTCAGGTCATGATCTGATTCATGGTTTGTGGGTTTGAGCCCCGTTTTGGGCTCTGTGCTGACAGCTAAGAGCCTGGAGCCTGCTTCTGATTCACTGTCTCCTCTTCTCTCTGCCCCCCTTCCCCCACTCTCTCAAAAATAAATAAACATTAAAAAATGTAATAAAAATAAAAAATAAATATTAGCATGCAAATGCAGGTAAGATTTTAGGTTTGGTGCTAAGACAGTAAGAAAGTTATCTTCTGACTACTTCTATTTTCTTGTGAAACATGAAGCCAGGCCTTCATTTGAGAGTGAGAAAAGGAGTAACAATGGTGGAGGATTTAAGGGAAGACAGAAGGCACAAAATAGTGGGTTAGTTGTTGTTTTGTGGCTCAAATTTAAACATTTAAAGAATAATAACAACTGTAATGATAATTTGTAATATTATTGAGCACTTACTATATGCAAGTACTGTAATAAGGCCTTAAATGTATTAATTCATCAGCTCCTCTCAGCAATAATATTACTGCTATTATATCAATTTTGCAGATAAGAAAATGAAGACATAGAAAGCCATGGAACAATTTATTGGTTAGGACTCTGTTAGCAAGGGACAAAAACCAAACTCATTCAGAAGCTCACTGGTCCATAGAATAGGAGAGTCCGGGGATGTCTAGTAGCTAAGTTCAGGCACTTCAATGAAATCATATAATCATTAACTTCTTCTCTTTGCTTCCCTCTGTGTTGGATTTATTCTCAATGTAGCTCTTTCTCAACACTCTGATCTCCCAAACCTTTTCCATGGGGGTAGCTTCCGATAGCCTTAGATTCATATCCTTAGAGCTTATTAACCTCAGTGGAAAGAGACATTCTTTTTCCCAGTAGTTGCTACACAAATTTTAGTCTGACTTGAGATAGATGTTGTCTTGAACTGATTGCTGGAACCAGTGGGGTAGAATTCACTGATTGGCCTGATTGGCCAAACCTCCATCAAGGAGAGGGTAGTATTGGTCCCACCTGAACTTCATGTACTAAAAGTTGAGGAGGGATTGTTTCTTAAAGAAGATTTAAGATGTTATTACTAGAAGGGGCACTGGGTGCAAGGCAAGACAAAAATTAAAGTCTGTTATTATTACTAATTACCTTCAGTAAACTCACGAGGTTCTAAGGTCATCAAAACCAGCTTAATGAAAGATCATTGAAGGTTTGTCAAAATTAATTACATATATATATATATATATATATATATATATATATATATATATATATATATGTTCTTGTAGGTTGAGCTTGTAGGTGCTAGTTGAGCAAAATTATCAGAATTTTGATTTATTCTTCCTAATACCTTTTAGTCATCTCCTGAACATGTGCCAAATTGCAAGGTTTTGCTCAGATTGCTTTACCAAATTGTGTTTCACTTTTGTTTTATTTAACCACAACTTGCACTTGTATAATGATGCCACTGGGGGAAGAATTTTCAATGGTGTTTGGAATAAATAATAACTATAATTTGATGCATGGGAGACTGTTCCCAAAAGTTACATAATTCATTTCAAGGCTCACATGGACTGAGATAAAATGGAAACTCTGTTTTGACTTATGATTTTGCTTGTTCTTCCCTATTCTTATTTTCCCTTCAGTGATTAATTTTTCTCCAGGGAAAAGTTGAAATTTTATTTACTAATATGAATGACCAGGATGCCATTAGAAATCTAAATGGGGATACAAAATACCTGTTTCTGTTTGACTCTTTGAAAAGGTTTTAACATTAATATATATCTGAGAAACATTGTCTGTAACATGACATTGTTACTCTCTCATCCCATAGTGGTAAGGATGTTTTGGAATTACTTTTTTGGAAAATTTCATATATGCGAGTCCTGATTATTTTATAATGAACTCTGATTTATATATTACTCAGCTTCAAAAAATGTTAGCTCATGACCATTTCTTCCTTCTGTGTTATGACTGAGTTTGCACTTTATAAAAGTAACATTTTTTTTTTTTTCCAGAACCAGTGTGAAATATAGTGAAGCTGCTGTCAGAAAACTATTTAGGTAGCTATTGTGCTTATCTAGGTGAGAACCTGAATTTAAGCAAATGAGAGATTGGATTTTAAAAATATATATGTAAAAGATACAATATCTACACAATCTGGCCATGGGTCGAATAACAAGATAGTCTGATAAAGGAAATATTGGTATAATTTTATTTTTGTGTTCTTCAGTTTAAACATCACCAATATGCTACCAAAGTATTTTGAGTGTTCACTAGAGCTATAACTCCTTTGTAGTTAAGACCTAAACCATGATAATACATTTACATAACTTTCTGATTAGAATTTATAATCGGATGAAAATTTGTTATGAAGTTTCTTGGAATGAGAAAATAAAAATAAATTTTGTTTGATTTCCTGGTTTTTGGGAGAGGAAGCAGAACACATAGGAATATACCTGACACAAAACAGAAGCTTAATAAATGTGTTTGTGGAAATAAGTAAATATATTGTTCAAAAAGTAGTTTAGAAACAATTTGTAAAATCTCACTACTTCTAGAAATTGCTTGGGTATGTTTGTAGTAGGAATCCAATAGAATATTTTGTCAATTCTATCTCAGTAGAGCTGGAAAAAAAAAAAGAATAAAAAGGAGTACATTTGTAAAAGCACAAATTAAAGAGGGAATAAACAATAAAAAGAAAAGGAAGTAAGTAGACAACCATCTGCCATTGTTGGTTTAGTTCTGCACCTGTGACGAGTTTGAGCTGGTCTGGTTCCACAATCCTGTGAGGAAAAGAAATCATTTTTATTAAATGTATTACACACACACACACACACACACACACAGTACACACAATCAGTATTCAGTGACTCAAGAGGTTAACTTACAGAATTACTTGGTTTAACACGTAGATATCACAAATGGAAAAGATAACATGACTTTGATTTCTAAAATTTGCATTGGAGTTTATACTGGCATTTTAAGTACAACAAACCATGAAAAGTGACTCCCCTCCTACTCGAACTTCACCACTTGTAACAACATCAGGGAGGAAGGCAGAAATCCTGTGCTTTGATCATCAAAATATAGTGTCTACATAAATTGAGCCCTTACAGGATGGAATTATGGGGGTTGATACTTACAAAAACACATTGGAATAGATAAAGTGCAACTTTATCTCTTCACCTTGGACATTTGTAATTCCCACTGGAAGAAAAGCTTCCTCTACCCATCCCCTCTTGCCCCCACCCCAACACTTCCAAGGAACTTATAGTAATTCCAGTAACATGTTTGGTCACTAAACTGCCAGAAATTGGAGTGCAACACTGTTTATATACAAATCTGATTAGTATTCTTTGGAAAGTATCCACTTCATTGGTTCTACTCTGTCTGAGAGCAGATGGAGCCCTAAAGTGAGACCATTCTTATTTTTCAAAACCATAACCTCTTCTGGAAGCTGTTCTCTTTTTAATGAAGTGAACTATCAGGGTAGAAAAAAGTCTTTTACTTGTCTTATGACTAATATACACGGAGAATTGATTTCCTGATATGAAACACATAATCTACTTTTGAAATAATGTTTCTCTTTAAACTAGGCAATAATTTATTTTAGGCTTTAAAATATCATCAGTTATTGTCTCCTTTTTTTAAGTTTATTTATTTTGAGAGAGAGAGAGAGAGAGAGTGAGCAAGGGAGGGGCAGAGAGGGAGAGAAAGAATCCCAAGTAGGCTCCAGCTGTCAGTGTGGCGCTTGAACTCATGAACTGTGTGATCATGACCTGAGCTGAAATCAAGGGTTGGATGTTTAACTGACTGAGCCACCAAGGTGCCCCTGTCTCCTTTTTAACTTAAATTTTGTTAATATTTTATGGCTCCTTTAATTGTGGACACTCTGCTCCCTCTGGGTTGATTGTTTTGTGTGGTTTTTGGCATCAAAAGAAAGGAATGAAAAAAAATTAAAAAGTCAACTTGGGTAAATCATGGAAAGAATCTTTTAAAATTAGTGGCCCCATCCAGTGACAAATCCCTTTTAATTCCAAGTAAATTAGTAACACTTTGAGATTTCCTGTATCCTTAAAAATGTCTCAAAAGTCACAAGAATAGCAGCCACATAGCAATGTGATTCCTCACTTACATGTGCAAATGTTAACAAAAATAGCCATATGATGACAGCTTTTCAGTTTGGTTAAATATACTAGTCTAATCAAGAAATTAGAGTTCTTGGAGAGACACAGAATCTATTTGTTCATTCCTTCATCACTTAATTCAATAAATATTAGCAGGGCACCTGGATGGCTTGGTTGGTTGAGCATCTGACTTTGGCTCAGGTCATGATTTCACAGTTCCTGAGTTTGGGCCTGTGTTGGGCTCTGTGCTGACAGCTTGGAGCCTGGAACCTGCTTTGGATTCTGTGGCTCCCTCTCTCTCCCTCCCACTTGTGCTCTGTCTCTGTCTTAAAAAATTGAATAAAAGAATAAAAACATAAGTATTATCAATAATCTGTTAAGCTTTGTGTCAGATACTTGAACTTAAAGTATGAATACGCTACATCCATACTTTATGCCATATATATACCATTACTAAGTCCAAATTTGACTATAATGATAAGCAAGGATTTATTTTTGTGCTTAAAATAGAATCCCCCCCCCCCAAATGGAGCTCAACTGACTTAATGAAACACTGCGTTAATAAGTTTTCTGCAATAAGTTTGATAAAAGTGAGTGCTATAAGCATAGTGGACCCAAAAAGACCCTGTAATAGTACCATATTCAGCTGCCTTATCACATTCTATTTCTGTATGTACTTTTTTTTGCAATAGTTTCATTACCTAAAACCGTGACTGACACTCAATAAATATTTGTTAGATGAATGAATGAAGCAGTAAATTACCATCGTCAATCATACTCATCAGAAAAATTTTCATTAAGCAGCATTTGTATTTCGGATAAATGGCCTCTCTTGCCCCAAATTAAAGAATCAAGTTGACAGGCAACCAATTAAACTCATAAATACACCTTTCTATTTTAAAATTCAAAATTGGTGATATAGTGTCAGGAATATAACATGATCTATGACACTAAATGATGTTATTAACTGAATTTTAATGGTTATGCAGTCTTTTCCATGCTTAATTTATAAGTTTGTTTTGGTTTTGCAGTTATATAAGAGTTAGCATAAAGCATTTATAAGTTGCTATGATTGCTAGATATTGTTCTTCGTGAAGAAATAAGAAAACTAACCTGTCTAGACTCACTCTTGGAGGCCACTGTGTATTGTAAAGGGCAAAGAGTGACATTTATTGAGTACATGAATGGATTGGCACAGTCTTTAGAGGTGGGAATGAGGATGGAGAAGACTCAATAATCCATTTTGCTGTTTACACGATCTACTTCTGCTTCCTGTAAAACACTGGAATTTTTTTTTTTTTTTTTTTTTTAGTTTTCAGAGGTTGCCTGGACTGAGAGCAGCAGAGCATTTCTCTTTATTGTTTGAGTATAATCAGAAATACCAATTTTGAAATGAAAGTTGAAGCATTAAGAGTATAACTGAAAGATAAAATACTCCTGATGCAGTATTTCTGTACCGTATGATGCAATTCCGTAAACCAACGTGTAGTCTTGAGCCCCAAATAGGAGCCTGCCACAAGTGTAGGCACTTGGACCCAGCAGGGTAGAAAACAAAGCCCCTGAGCATATGAGTTGATTTTATTTTTTCTATTTGAGGGCAGAGGGAAGAGTGGAAAAAATACTGGAATGGTAATTTGGATTTGCAGTGCGTAAGCAGATGCTATATGGCTTTTTGACGTGGGCAGGCATTTCCCCTTTGCGACTTCCTTGTGTGCAAAATGTGAAGTTGGAGCCTCTTCTTTTGGAAATTATTTTAAACTTACAGAAAAGTTCTAAGAATAGTACAGAAAACTCCCAAAAATGTTTATTCATAAAGCAGTTTCACTACCTGTTACAATAGTGTCTTTAGTTTCATATGTTAAATGTGGTTGTCATGTCTCTTTAGTCCTCTTATATTTGGAATTTTCCTCAGCCTTTCTTTGATCTTCATGACCATAAGTCATTTAAAATTACAGGTCAACTCTTTTGGAGGAGTTAGCATTGTCTGGTGTTTCCTTTTTAGATTCAGTCTATTAATGTCATAGTAGGAATTTTGTGCCCTTTTCACTGTATTCCATCAAATGGCACTTTGGGTTGTTTTTGTCCCTTCACTGGTAGTGTTTGATCACTTAAATACGATGATATCTTCCAGATTTCTTCACTGTAAAGCTGTTCTTTTCTCTTTTATAATTAATGTGTATTCTGCGAGGGGATACTTTACACAACGTAAATTTCCCATTCTTCATTCCACTTTCACTCGCTAGTTTTGTTGATGTTTCTTGCCTGAATTAATTACTATGATTGCAGTTGACAAATGGTAATGTTCAAATTCTATCATTTCTTCTACGTTTATAAGTTGTCGTTTTTACTATATGGAACACTTTGCTAATTGTTTTAATGCATATGTGTAGATTTCATTTTATTCGATAGGATATATCATTAAGTCTCCTGACACTGACTTGTCTCAATTTTGGCCACTGGGGACCCCCTTCAAGCAAACTTCTGTGTATGTCCAACATGGTTACATCATTTTTTGTGCATTTCCTTAATTTATGGATTAACACATTTTAGGCTTATTCTGTAATGTTCATGCCCTAGTCCTGGAACTAGCTTTTAATGCAAGGGGCCCTGGTAAATCTCACTGATGCATATGCTGATTGCCAGTGGGGTATCACTGCTCCCAGAGCTTCTTAATGTCCAGAGGTAGTGCATATGTATCTATATGATCTAGGTTTTCCCCTTTTCCTATATATAACTTCTTTCTTTTTCTGTGAAAATCTCTGTTTGCTTCTTTGTTCAATTTCCCAATCCCAGTGGCCTGTTATCCCTCTTGGAAGCCTCCCTGATCTCAACCCCTGTCAGGCCTTTCTCCTTCCTTGATCGGGGCTATCCAGTGGCTCTTTAAATCATTAAGGAAGGAAGGAAATAATGAGGGAAGAGAGGAGAGTAATAATTTTGAGTGAGTAAAATAGTAGCTATGCAGATTATATTAAAACCAGGATGAATGCATGATAATTTATTAGGGTATTATAGCAGTTGGAGTGGATTAATTTGTGGTGTCTTATTAATAAAGTAAAATGCAGAATATATTTTTAGTTTTCATATCTGCTGCCTTGTCCCTTAAAATCGAACATTCTTCTCTCATGGCAATAGTAGCATCTTTGCACTCTACATTTGCTGTTTACACTGTTTTACAGTCTTCACTGGGGAAGGGAATGAATCATGGATTTCTTGATTTCATCTGGCTAACTACTAAGAGATATACTGTCCAATTTTTTCAAAAAAGTGTAAGCATTTTTAATTGAAACAATATGAGCAAATTAAAAATAAACTCACTAAAGGAGAAAAGAATCCAGAAACTCCCAATAGTTTGTGAGCCTTGAAAGAAGTTAAAAGTGGAAATGTCCTGACATTCTTCTTTTGAAAGGTTGAGCTTAAAAATAAAAGCGACCTGACAAACACAAACCTTGATTAGACATTGAACCATAACATTGCAAAAAACAAATAGTCTGAGAACAAATAAGTCTGAAAAACATAGAGCACTGCTAAGGGGCAGGCAATATCTTCCATGGTAAAAAATAACAAATGATGGCTAAATGTATTTCTGCAGGAATTTATGATTAGATAATACTCTGGGGAGGTAGATGGCATAGGTAGCGGGTGTTCTAACTAATGAAAGAACCACAACTTGAAAAGCTTGCTTCTTTGATTGTCTCAGTTATTATTCATTCCTGTAATCTTTCTAACACCTGGAAATACACCACTTTTTACTTACAGGGGCATTACATTTTCAGTTTTTCCATGGCCATTTCTAAGTCTTCAAATTCTAGTTCTTATTTTAAAAGAAGCTAGGTTTTAAATACATAATGAGTTTCTCCGGCTGTTTTCCAGCATCTCTGCTCCTGATTTTCCCTCCTGCCATGACGAAGATGTTTCACAGACCTGTTCCTGCACTGGCTGGTGAGTATCAAGTTTCCTGAATGAGAAAATTGATTTAGTCACCAAAAAGCTGCTTTTAGAGCACCTACTATGTGCAGAGACCCCCTTTGACATCACTGCCTCATAAAACATACTTGCAGTCAAAGGGAAAAGATTAGATAATGCATAATAAGTATAGTGTTAAGAATTCTCCTTGTTGATTTGGCTATCTTAATAAGAGTCTTAGTTGCAAGTGACAAAAATTAATTCAGCTTCACTTAGAAAAGGAAGAACCATGGGAAGAATCTTTACAAGTTTCAAAAATGCAGCTGAAGAAATCAGAAAACAAATGTGGGGCACCTGGGTAGCTCAGTCAGTTAAGTGTCCGACTTTGGCTCAGGTCATGATCTTGCAGTTGGTGAGTTCCAGCCCCACCGTGGGCTCTGTGCTGACAGCCAAGAGCCTGGAGCCTGCTTCAGATTCTGTGTCTCCCTCTTTCTCTGCCCCTCACCTCTGCTTGTGCTCTCTCTCTCTCTCTCAAAAATAAACATTAAAAAATACAATACAATACAATACAATACAATAATAAAAAAGAAAACATGTGTGGCTCAGCTGTAGGATACATAGCCAGGATCTGGATGGAGCTGATCTGGATAATGGGTACTTTATATAGAAAAAACTGGATTAAGATAAGGAGACAGTAGTGTGATTATAAGCATCTAGAGTACCAACAATCCCAGTTTGCCTGGGATAATTGTGGTTTTAGCACTGGAAGTCCTCTGTTTTAGGAAACCTTTTAGTCCCAGGGAAACTGGGATGGCTGGTCACCCTTCCGGTAACATTTGGCCAAAATTCTATCCTTGTACAAGAGTGAAATTTAAATATTTTGGTTAAAATCATGGAAAAATATGCTTCATAGTCAATATAGAAAGCCTTGACATTGAGAGGTAAATTCTGTTAAAATAGCAATTTAGCAGGTGCTTTAACTTGTCACTATAGTTAGCCTATTGATCAATCTATGTAGACACAGCTACAGTTAAACTTATTTATATAAAATTTTGCCACATACTTTGTGATCCATACTAAGCTTCCCATTCACCCAACAGTCATCACTGGAATCTTCCTTCTACTACATCTGTTTCTTACCTCACAGTATAGACATTACACCATCTCTAATTTGCTGGCTAATGCCTTCTGATGGGTGCTTTGCTGAGTCTACCTGCATTATCTCATTTAATTCTTCCAACACCTCTATACAATTAGCTCTCAGAAATTAAGTTACTTGCTCTTGGTTACATATCTAGTAAGCAGGAGAGCCAAAATTGAATGCATATTTCTTTTGACTCCAGAGTTCATGCTTCGACAAATTCATCCAGATTATTTCTCAGTGATAACTGACATTTTCTTTTTTTAATGTTTATTTTGAGAGAGAGAGAGAGAGAGAGCGAGAGTGAGCAAGAGGGAGTGCAGGGGGTGGGTGGGCATAGAGAGAGGGAGAGAGAAAATCCCAAGCAGGTTCCACACTGTCAGTACAGAGCTTCACCCAGGGCTCAATCTGACCAACTGTGAGCTCATGACCTGAGCCCAAATCAAGAGTTGGACACTTAACCCACTGAGCCACCCGGGTGTCCCATGGACATTTTTTCAAAACTGTTTTCAGAGAGACAACTCCGTTGAGGGTATGTCATATATGCTGCAAGAGGTGTCTATTGGGTAGAGTACCAGTTGTCAAACCCAGGGAGCTTTTAAAAGTATCAGCAGCTATATTTTTCCCACAGAAATTCTGATTTAGCTGATTTGATGTAGGTTCTAACCATTTGACAATTTTTAAGAAACCTTATCAGGTGACTCTTGTACAGCTAGACTTGAGAAACCACTGGTGTATTATATTGACTACTATCTCTGTAACCATTGAGGCATGAACAATTGAGAACAAGAAGATGATCTGAGAGAAGTTGAATGATTAGTAGGAATATTATGGAAGATTTAACTACTATTGAATAAACAGCAATTGATTATATCACTTATATGAAGAATGATAATCTTTCTTTTCATGTCAACACTAGTATAATTAATTCAGCCATTTTATTACATTTATCATACCCATCCTGTTGGTCATCTACTCTTAACATGCACAGAAACAAATAAACAACTGAAAAAAAAACAACTTAATAGCAAGCCACCTTGTTGCTCTCTTAAATTAGATACCTTCCCTCAATGAAACTGTGCTATATCTGATAATGAGTGAGAATGGTGCAAATCATATCCTTAACTTTGATTTCTAAAAATACAATTCCAGTTTTGAACTCTTCCCAGGTAAGAGAGAAGTGACTATCAAGTAATAGAATAAGGAGAGGATTCTAAGTCTAGACAGCTGGGAAGTGGAAGAGAAATCACAATTCCAGACAGATACGAGTGACATGCAAGTGCTGAGGTATAAAGCAAGATAAATAGCCATAAAGACAGCAACAATAACCTGAAGATTTTTCATAACCAGAATCCTCTGTCCTAGGGCAATAACATTTCTGGAATCCTGTTAAGGCAGGACCTGATTCTTGGTTTAGCTAGTTTGATTGTCAGATTGAATACTTGAGTGCTGTGGTCTGAGAGACAGTAGGAGAGGAGTGATTTATGACAGAATAACAGATGACCTTAAATCTTTTTGATTGAATTCTGTCATAGTTAAAGATAGGACCATTATATTCTCTTGAAACAATTAACCAACTTACACTAAATTATCTGCATGACTGTTGATACATAGCAGTTTTTAGGAGTGAAAGAAGGCACACTGAATTCTTCTAATGTTTTCCTTCCCGATTTGCAATGACCACATTGAAATCTGAGTTGAAAATACTTTCTAGTATAAGACTATATATATCACTTATAGGAAAAACACAAACTGTATGAAAGCAGATGTGGCACTTCAGAATAACACCAACAGGGTAATACAGTTGTTAAATTGGCCCCAAATACCAGCACATACACTTTTTTAAAAAAGGTTGACAGGGAAAACATATCTCTTGGGAGTGTAGGCTAGACTATCTGTCAAAGGGAGAATTGAAACCATATTTCCATTAGAGGTGGTCATTGATCATTTGGTGAAGATTTCTGTAGACAAATTGCATAGACTATGTCATCTTCCACTATCTTATCTTACATATACAGACCTCAGACATTCTTCAAGAAAAGGCAATTTGGCACTCAGAATTCGGGCAGGATTGTTAAAAATGTGATTCCAAGGAAGGAGCTCTATACACATCAGTTGGAGAAAAAGTAGTTGGAGAAAACAGAGGTTGTGTGTTGGATCTGAGCGTCAGTAAATCAGCAATAGTATACTCTAAGGTTTAAGCCCAGAAGTAGCTCCAATTAAAAAAAATTAAGAATTTTATGTGTATTTGGTAGATAAGGGGGGAAAAGAAAAAAACCTGTAAATGAATTAACTGGAAAATTAAAGAAAGATCTCTCTCTCTTTTTTTTTTTTTTTTTTTTTTAATTGTTACTGGGAATCCCTCAAGTAAATATTACTACATTAAGAGAGAAATACCTTCGGGGTCCTGGGTGACTTAGTCAGTTAAGCATCCTACTCTTGATCTCAGGTCAGGTCTTGAACTCAGGTTCGTGAGTTCAAGCCCAGGCTGGGCTCCATGCTGGATGTGAAAAACAAAACAAAACAAAACAAAAACCTTCAAACCCAGAAATACTTTGAGTCATCTAATGGCCTTTTCAGATATAAATGTTCATATATGTAGTATATTAATAACATTATAATCCTTGAACAATAGTAAGAGACAGAAAATGTGTACATCCCTTCTCAGAAAATTGAGTTACCTGTTAAATTTTATAATTTGTTTGGAACAAATGACATAAGTCCTCACATTTTTATTTTACATTTTAAATCTCCTATGTGTATAATGTTTTTTTTTTCCCTCTGTGTATAATGTTAATATCTATCATAGTATCTACATAGTATTAATGTTTCATATTTGTATACAGGTAAGATAAGAAATAATGTTTATATTCATCATTATCGATATATAATTACTATTTTACTTTCCCCATGGACGTATTTTGTTTCCCTAAGAAGATGAAAACTTGCAGGTGTGGAATGTATGATCTACTTCCCTGTATTCTATGTTGTGTTTAATATAGTGCTATGCCTTTAGTTGATGCACACATTTATTTGCTAATAATCCATAATATGTACCTGGATAACATGCAGGAAATAGCCTAAAGAAATTTGGAGTGTCTGGGTGGCTCAGTCAGTTGAGCATCCAACTCTTGATTTCAGTTCAGGTCATGATCCCAGTGCCGTGGGATCGAGCCCTGAGTTGGGCTCCTCAGTGAGTGTGGAGCCTGCTTAAGATTCTCTCTCTCTCTCTCTCTCTCTCTGTCTCTGTCTCTCTCCCTCCCTCCTTCCCTCTCCGCCATTCACTCTCTCAATCTCTCTCTCTAAAATAACAAAATTTAAAAAAAAATTTAAAGAAAATTTAAGTATTTAAATAGTATTAAATATTAATGTAATTATTAGTTAATTCCATTAATTCACCTCCTCTGCTAGAGCCAATACCTGAGTTATTAGCAAACTAAAGACAATATGGTATTGTTTGGGAGTGGTATGCATTTTTTTCCCTTTCACTACCAATGTTCAAAGATAACATAAAACACTTAATAAGTGTTAAGTTTTTATTTGTCCTGACTGGTTATCTCAAAAAAAATTTTTTTGCAAAGCATTTAATGCCTATATCTCATTGCCAGTGGACTTGAATCACAAGTCCATATATGAAAACACATATGAAAAAAGCATTGTTTTTTTTTTTTACCTGAAACCAACACAACTTGCTAACTTCTGATCCTTGTGGAGAGTGGACGCAAGTATGTTGTTTTGTGGGTCTTTAGTCTGAGCGATTTACATTAACCCATGCCTGCATGTACAAGACCAAGTAGGGTTCTATGTATTGAATGAGGCAGGAGCTAAGGATGGGGGCAGGTGGGATGAAAAGAGGAACAGAACAGGATGAAAAGGGAACATTACAGCATCTTCCTGTGATTGCTGGCGAGGTGCCCTCTTCCTCTTTCTACCTCTCTGGTTGTGACTGACAGGGTTTTAACTGTGTCACAAATGTTTTTAATCTTGGCCATATTAAAGAATCTTGAAGATAAATGTTTCCTGGTTGGCTCTCAGGGATCAGTCTTGCTTGTGTATATTCATCATGTCTCTAAGCCTTGGTAAGTCACAGTGTGTTAGCTTAGGAAAGAAGATCAGGAAAATACATTTGGGGTCAAATACAATGGTAATTTGGAAACACTTGCCTGATCATAGCTTTGACCTGGAGTGTCAGTGTAGGAGGTTTCAAATTATTCACAGTCAAATATTTTAACTCATGTGATTATTTTCACAAATCCTACAATATGGACTGATTCCTCATTCTAGTCTGCATAACTTTTTAGCCATTTGCATACACTTGAAAAACATGAGTTTTCAAAATGTTCATATTTTTTGGACTATGAAAGTCTGGACAATTGCAGTGTTGAGTACTCATATCACTGCCATTGCCTATTCAATTATCAAGTAGGTCTTTTTACTTCGTATTGGAGCATTTATTAAATGGGCAAGCTGATCTTAAAAAAATCATAAAAAACGATTCCAATGCATATCTACATTTCCTACATCTACATTCAGCACAGACTTTAATGCTAAAAAACTTTTGACAATGTGATTATTTCCACTGTTCCAAAATTTTAAAATTAATAATAGACCTTAGTGATTCATTGTAGTATTTTTAAAGTTTGTTATGATTATCAGATTATCTCTTTCTGTGAAATAAACTCAAATATCATTAATATTCCTCCTGAAAGTGCTTATTTTTTTCATCTTATGAAAAAAGCACTTTAAATTATCTTTAAGAGTTCCTTTTAGTTTATTAACTCCTATTTCCTCTACCATTGGCTTTTATTTTATTAAAAAAAATTATGTTTATTTATTTTTGAGGAAGAGAGAGGGAGAGAGAGCGAGCGAGCAGGGGAGAGAGGCAGGCAGAGAAAGAAGGAGACACAGAATCAGAAGTAGGCTCCAGGCTCCCAGCTGTCAGCACAGAGCCTGATGTGGGGCTTGAACTCATGAACTGTGAGATCATGACCTGAGCTGAAGTTGGACACTTAAGTAACTAAGCCACCCAGGCGCCCCATCCTCTACCATTGACTTTTAGATACAGTCTTACTTTAACACACCTTTCCAACATATGCCAGAATACTGCCAGAATATCATGTTTAATATCTATGGTAAGCTCAAGGATATATTTTACATGGAAATGGTTTTTCGTTTTTGTTGGGAGTGACTTCTCTACAGTTTTAATCAAATCTGACTCAAAGAATCGAATCTCCCTGATGATTAGGTAATACAGTTAGGATGAGTGAGAGTCCATCTGCAGGAAATGTAATATGAATTTCATTTACATTTTCATCCAGCCACTCGAACCGTACAGAGTAATGGCAAGATATTTTAAGGAGCCAAGGAGTTATAAAGTTTTCAAAAATAAGTTAACTGAAGAGAGTCATTTGCTTAGATGTTTAAAAACAAAATCATTACACTTATATTTTAGAGCTCTCCTGAATATGGCTAGTTGTAAAGAAAAAGGCTTTAGGAAAACAAAGCATTATTATTATTATTTACACTGTAAAAATGCCAAATCTAAAGACATATTCACATAGTTAATGCACGCAGTATTTCACTGAATGAACAAAGACAAGACTGTCATGGCATTTCTCTTTGGTACAAGTCCTTTCCACTGCTTTGGCAAATGTATCACATTTTGAAAGGCCAGATCCTGAGGATAGAATAAAGCAATATAACATTATGAGGAAGAGACTTTTTCTCATGCTGTTATTAACATCCATCAAAAAACCAGTGTATTTTTTAATACTATTTTCAAACTGACTCCTTCCCATCAAACAAAATCACTTATGACTTCATTCATGAAAACAGGCTTTTGGTTTCCCATCAGTAAGTGGCAACCTGTTTTTGCCAACACAACCAACAAGTCAGTCTATTTTACATCTGATATAAAATGCAGTTTCAGTCAGTGGAATCATTTATAGGAATAAAGCAAGAGAAGAAAGCTTAAAGTAGACAGAGGCTAACTATATTTAATCCACTGTGCATATCGGGCCATCCCAATGGAATCAGACATGAGTATTTCCCTAAGCCTTCCTTCACCATTTCGAATGGAGTTATGAAGTATGTTTATTATGAACTTTTGAACTGTCTCAACTTATTCTACCCACTGAAATATTGCCCTGAAAACGCTCTTTTCAGCTGGTAACATGACAGCAAAAGCTGTGCTCTGTATCATTCAGCTGGAAGGTATTACTCTGAGAATTACATTTACTGGCATTAGCCTGGGTTCCTTGAAAATAGGTAAGCGGCATGGTGAATAATTAATATTGGCAGAGTCATTATAAACCTCTGTAGATAGACCCTAACGTACTCTACTGCGGTACATCCCAAGTACAAAGCAGCTTTGATTTAATTCATTGTCCATTCCAGATTTGTTTTTCTTTTACTAGCCTGCCCTCTATGCAAGACATCATATAAATAAAATGACTGTTTCTGGCTTGAATCATCACTAGACTTGAGTTAGTGGTTGCATGAAAGGCTAATTTAAACAACAGCAGGGCCACTTCCTTATAAAGAAGATGACCATCCTTGGCAGTAATGCTCTGTCCAATTAGAATGAATCATATTCACATTATATGTAAAATATATCATACCAAGGTAAACTAAGAATTTGCTCTCATAGGGCAAGAATGAAAGAGAGCTTCAAAGGTCGTTACCCTGTCTTCTAGCTTTCTGAGGGCTACAATTAAAAAGTCCTCAAGAATTATCTGCCAAGTCCTTAAAATTATTCAGACAAGTAGGCACCATGGTCTCCTTCTGTAAGTCATTACCAGGTCTGCCAGGCTTTATAGGCAGTAAGGTCTGCTTGCTATTTAACCCAGCCCTGAAAATAGTCTCTGGCCCAAGTACAGTGGTTCCAGAAAAAGATAGGCAGTGGATCTAATTTTAAAAATGGGATGGGAATAAAACAATTTAATTTTTTCTCTCTCTACTTTCCGGGACTTTTCCTTTTGATTTCCTTTTGATTTTCTTAAAAGCCTTAGCCTTTTAAACTAGTGGGACAGTCTCTGATATTACAATGTGGAACTTTGGCTGGACCTAACTGTACCCCAAATTAAAATATATTCCCTGAAGAAGAGTTTACAGAGAAGAGCAGCCACAGCCTGTAACATAAACCCCTGTCCTATCCCCCAGATACAACAAAATAATAATAATAATTTACATATACTGAGAGCTTACTATGTATTAAGTGTCGATTTAAGACCCTCCAATGTATTAAATCCTCACAGTCCCCTGTGAGATTATTCTTCCCATTTGACAAGTGAAAGCATGAGGTTCTGAGGAGGTCAGCAACTGAGGAGGTCAGTGGGTGCTTAAATCACCCACTGTTCAGTGGCAGAACTTGGGTTTGAACTCAGGCATTTTGAAGCCAAGGTCTGTATTTAACTCTAACCATTTGATAATTAAGAGTTTATATATTTCTAAGCTTTTGGGTGAAAAACAGATAAAAAGCACAGAACAAAGTGGAGAACATCATAGTAACTATTAGGAATTTGTGAAGGTAAATAGTTGTCTCCATAATTTATTTATTTTGAGAGAGAGAGAGAGAGAGCACAAGCAAGGGAGAGGCAGAGAGGAGAGACTGAATCTCAAGCAGGCTCTGTGCGGTTAGCGCAAAGCCCAATGCAGGGCTCAAGCTCTTGAACTGTGAGATCGTGACCTGAGCCAAAACCAAGAGTTGGATACTCAACCAACTGAGCCGCCCACGCACCCCTAATTGTCTCCATATTTCTAATAGGATTATGATTGATCTTTTGAGCTGGTGAGAGGCCACTTATCCTGTAGAGGCAGGAGAATTCTAAGGAATGATTCTGGTACACTGTAACTTGCCATTTACTTTATAACAAATCCTGAGCTATATAAGTGATTGGAATGGTCTGTTTCAATGTAAGATTTTTAAATATGATAATGAAACTTTTCTTGGTGCCAAGAAGGAATATTCCAACAGGAAATTACTCATTCTTGAAGTTAATAATCCCTTAACCCCTTAATCCCACCAATGGGTTACTTAACAATGTTTCCAAACATTTTTGTTTATTTTTTTTCTCAAGTCAGCAGTCTTTTCCTTAATTTTTATAAAATATGATTTCAAACCTCCATCTTCCTGACACCTCTGACCCTCCATCTCCTCCTTCAATTTTGGTGATAGCTAGATATCGTACTTTAATGAGAATAGGATGATGTAAAAATTGCAATTTTCTCTTCTCCACCACTGAAATGACAAACATGCTTAACTTTTCTGATTTTCACTCCTTTCCAAGACTAGTCCTTCCACTTGTCCTAGGAACCATGTTCTATAGATTGCTCCCTCTCTTTTTCCTTTCCTCCCTCTGCTTCTCTTCCCTTTGTATTAATCTATATATATACATGACTATCTCTCTTATTCTAAAACTAAATAAACAAAGCAAAATAACATTACCCTTTGACCTACTGTCTACCTCCAATCACCTCCTTATTTCTCTCGTTGCATGCAAATTTCACAAGAGTTGTCTAGTTACCTTCTTAGCTTGTTAACCTCCTAAAGCATTTCTCTTTTAATGCTTTCTGATTTCTGTCCCACAGTTTCATTAATATTTCTATTGTCAAAGTTACCACCTCTGCTATACAAAATGCAGTGAATAGTTCTTAGTCTCTTTTGGCATCATTTACTACTGTTGAGTATGCCTTTCATGAAACAGTCTATTCTCTGGACAGCCATGACACCACACTAGCTTGGTTTGCTTCTTTCTTTTTTTGCTCTCACCCAGTGTCCTTACATGTTCTTCTTCCACTTTAAATGCAATTTTATCTTCCATTTTCTTCTCTCTTGTTGGAGAGGGGGCGTTCGGAATTCCCCTGAAAACTGCATCCAACTTCATGACTCTAATTCCCAACTATATGCTAATGATTTCCAAATAAATAATTCCAACCAGATACTTCTCATTAGCATCAGATATACTCATATACTCATCCAACTTCCTGTAGGATACCACATGTTATTCTGTCCAACTCCTAAAATTTAACACACAGCAAAACAGATACACTCATTTTTCTCTGCAATTCTCTTTGTGTTTTCTACCTCAGCCAATAGCAAATCCTTTACTCAATTCCCAACCGTAAACTCCGGTATTATTCTTGATTTTCCTCCTTTTCATCCCTCATAACCATTCAATCTCCATGTCCTGGGTGGTTAGTCTCTTACGAATCTTTAAATCAGTCAGTTTTTCACCATAGCTGTGACTGACTCAAGCTACTACCATCTCTCACCTGGATTCCTGCAACAGTATCCTCATTTGTTTCTCAACCTTTAATGTTGCCCATCACATTTCCTGGATCATATCCTCTCAAAAGGCATCCCTGATCATATCATGCTTCTGCTTAACATTCTTCAGTGGCAACCATTGTTTTTTACTAAACCTCAAATTAACAGAATTTTCAAAACACCCCAATCAAGCCTTTGCTCAGTTCTCCAGCCTTGCCTTGTGGCAGATTACGTGCTTTCCATTTCTTGAACACATCATATTTCTATGAGCTCTGGGCTTTCCATCCATTGTTTTCTTGATATTCAACATACATTTCTCCAACATTCTTTGACTTTGTTTTTTATTTATTTTTTTAAGTTTATTTTGAGAGAGAGTGCACATGTGACAGTGGGAGAGGAGCAGACAGAGAGGGAGAAAGAGAGAATCTCAAGCAGGCTCCATGCTGTCAGCCCAAGCCAGACCTGGGGCTTGATCCCATGAACCATCAGATAATGACCTGAGCAGAAATCAAGAGTCAGATGCTCAACCAACTGAGCCACTCAGGTGTCCCTTTTTCGACTTTCTTTTATAAATTGTGTAGATCAGTTTTTCCTTGTGATACTTTAAAACAATTTTTTTAATGTTTATTTATTTTTGAGAGAGAGAGAGACAGAGACAAAATGTGAGTGGGGAAAGGGCAGAGAGAAATGGAGACATGGAATCTGAAGCAGGCTCCAGGCTCTGAGCTGTCAGCACAGAGCTGGATGTGGGCCCCGAACCCACCAACCGTGAGATCATGACCTGAACCGAAGTCCAACGCTTAACCCACTGAGCCACCCAGGCACCCCCCTGGGATACTTTTCCTTAAGTATTAAACCTGGGTTAGGCATTATTGGTATGGGTTTCCAATAACATTCAGGCCTTCCCTGTCAGAATTCCCTTCCCACCATGTACACTATTTATAGTCATGCCATTTTAAATTATAAGCTTAATGAAGGCAAGACACTTATCTGGGTTCTTTGTGATAGGTATATGGGCTTATACACTTTCAGGCAATATGTACTTAAATCCACTTGTTGAATACAAAACTAGATAATAAAAGCAACTTCATCTTTGGACAGTAAAATTTATTATAGGAAATATGTGTATGTCTTGCTACACACACACACACACACACACACACACATATATAAATTTAGCGATACTTTGCAATACAATATGTGGATCTGGACTATAGGCATTTGAAACTCTACATTTGTGCCATCATAATTATCTGATCCTGTGATTTTAAAGTCTGTGATTTTATTTTTTTTTTAATTTTTTTTCAACGTTTTTATTTATTTTTGGGACAGAGAGAGACAGAGCATGAACGGGGGAGGGGCAGAGAGAGAAGGAGACACAGAATCGGAAACAGGCTCCAGGCTCTGAGCCATCAGCCCAGAGCCTGACACGGGGCTCAAACTCCCGGACCGCGAGATCGTGACCTGGCTGAAGTCGGACGCTTAACCGACTGCGCCACCCAGGCGCCCCTAAAGTCTGTGATTTTAAATCTTCCCAAGGTTGAGATGGGAATGTTTCAGGAGTCATTTAATTTTGGATACTTGGGGTGTCTGCAATATGTGGCTGGGTCCCGGGAAGAACAACAGGAAGGTAGTTGGGCTGCTATCCATTCACTTCCTTTCCCCAGGGAACAAAAAGGTGTCAGGCAATGTGGTCTGTTTGGTCTGCTGCCTCTCTGGATAAACCGACCAATGATATTTGCTTGGAAGAAGGGACTTTATATCTGAAATACCTTCTGCAGGATTTCCCTGGGCAAAGAATTACCTATGGGAAATCAAGTCCAGAATTTAGAAGGCATGGATCCCCGGAGAATGCGGTGTAAGCCATGTAGTTCTTTGGGGTATAAAATGAAGATGTTTCATAACTGAAAGCTAAGTGAAACACCCCTCATTGTGTGAAGAACCTGAAGAAACTCACTTAGAGACCACACCTTTTCTGGGCCAAAATAAAACATCTGATGCAGGACAAAGGGCCTGAGAAAATGCTTTCAATGTCCTAAACCTCTCTCTGCTCCTTCTGAGCACTTTTATATTATTCCATATGGGATAAGATCTCTGATTCTTGTAAGTCCGATAGGACCATCTGATCCTATGTGGTGGTTTTGATTCAGTACTACTTTAGGATAATTTAGCAGTTTTCTGTTGATATTTATAAGATAGTATATGACTTTATCAAGGCAGCTGGATTTATGATTCTCAATTTCCTTATGCAGAAATTTTTAGTTTTTCCATTTGATTATAAAATATTTGAAGGAAAATTCAAGCTCAGCTCTACAATTCATTTGTAACCCTAACAATTATTTTGTGCGTTTTGAGAGGATTTAAATGGCTTTAAGTTTTATTTTGAAAAGCATACATATTCTTTCAGAGAACAGTGCTAAGGAGAGAAGTGAGTAATTGCTGAACTGAGAATTACAGATGGATAATTTCATTAGGTATTTTAATTGAATATCTTTGAATAAAGTCCATCACACGTTGCACTTGGCCTTACAATGTCAAAAAAACTAAGTATCCATTTATTACAAATGGACTGTGGTGACATTAGCTATTCTGGGAGTTCCTGGAAATATGGTTATTCTATCTACCGCTTAAAGGGAACAATGGATATTTATTGCCACAGAGGCTCTGATGAGTGGATGGAGGAAGGAATAAAAGAGGGGGAGCAGGAGCGAGTTATGAGAACAAGATGTATTGCCATGTTTGCAGCAAAGGCAGATTGAACACAACGAGTCTCAGAAGATAGCATATAAATCAGGATATTCTGACATAACAATATAGGAGAGGTCTTTTAATGGAACTGATTTCATAGTCTTGGTGAGTCATAAAAAGTCTATTTGAAAAACTGCAATAATAATTAGACATCTGCCAAGTTTTCACTATCAACGTTTGCTGGAGGACTGAAAACTTTCTGGAAATGTGTTTTTTAAAGACATTTTCTGAGCTAATCACAAAAGTTCTCTTTTTTTTTTCTTTTTTTTTATTAGAGTATCCTGTGTAAACCCTTTAAACAAAAAGTATTAACACTCTGAGAAGTAAAGGGAAATGTGGCATGGCTCCCTCTTGGAATTTCTGCTCAGTTAAAGAAGCCAGGAGAGATTTTAACTCTACTGAAATGCTGTTGTAATTTAAAAATTTATTTTTTATTTTTTTTACATTTATTTATTTTTGATAGAGAGAGACAGAGCACAAGTAGGGGAGGGGCAGAGAGAGAGAAGGAGACACAGAATCTGAAGCAGGCCCCAGGCTCCGAGCTGTCAGCACAGAGCCCCACGCGGGGCTCTAACTCACAAACCGTGAGATCATGACCTGAGCCAAAGTCGGACGCTTAACCAACTGAGCCAGCCAGGTGCCCCTGTTGTGATTTTAAAGTAGCCAAATTACTACAAGCACTTTAAAGTTCTTGTGCCATCTCTTAAACTGTGCTTTGTAACAATCAAATTGGAATTTGAATCTTGCAGATATAGCTTCTAAGAAATTAGCAAGCAAGGGTGGAAGGAAACATATTTGCTCCATTTAACACAACACAACAAAATTTATGTTAAATACATTAAATTTTGAGAAGTGTGAAAATTCCAATTTTGACATCCCATCAGCAGAATTTTTTTATTCATTGTTTTCTAAAAAATGAGTAAATTGGACTTTTCTGAAATATACTCGAGGAATGATCTCATGAATTAAGAGTCCTGTGAAGGAAATTTTTTTCCCTGCCCACTCACAAGCAATTACCATTTTATTTTCATAGCATGTTTTGATTTGTTTTTATGTGTGTATACAACACATTCAGAGATGGTAAAAGACAGGTCTTATAATAGTTTATGATGATTCCATGAATTTAAAAACATTTCTTTACCTCCAACCAAAATGTTAAACAAATGTATAAAACTAGTATGTTTGGGGCTATCAGTGTATTCTGAAATGCTTCTTGAGCACAGTATAGCCGTTGAGTTCATACTCTTTCTGCTATAACTTTAGTCTGAGAGAGAAAGTCTGAAATGTGAGCCATTTTATCCTCTCAGGATGAGGTCCAGGCAGGTAACTGAAATGAGTGAAGGGGACCAGATGACAGGTGAAAGAAACAGCTCCAAGTAATATCTAAATGATGCAGTCTCTACTCATCTCAGCTGATGGTGGTCATGCAGGTGGATATAGGCCCAATGGGATAGAATCTTCCATCTCAAGAGCATTTCTAAATCCCTACTGATATGTGAAGTTTTTCAATTTTAAATACTGACCAGACAAATCCTGAACATAGATGATTCGTGGCACAGTAGTTGCCAGTTTTCCCACATCTAGTATTAGGGACTGTATATTCTACATTCCTTGCAAACTAAAAACAACAACAGTAACAACAACAACAACAACAGCAACAACAACAAAACCCTGAAATGTATCAACCAAAAGTTAATTAGCTTATCTTCTTGAAGTAACATCTTCCCTGAACTCTATTTAATGTTGTATATTTAGGTCTCATTGAGAATTGATACATAAAACAACACTATAAAGAAATATACCTGAATATGCTATAAAACTTGTCAATAGACATGGTCTATTAGGTATGAAATGTTACTCATATAAGGATTCATAAAACACATTTATTTTAGAATTCAACCACTGAATTTTTTAAAGATATGAGAATTACATAATACACAATATTTTAAGAATGAGGAAACGGGCACCTGAGTGGCTCAGTTGGTTAAGCATCTGACTTTGTCTCAGGTCATGATCTGCGGTTCATGAGTTTGAGCCCTGTGCTGGGCGCTGTGCTGTAAGTTCAGAGCCTGGAGCCTGCTTCAGATTCTGTGTCTCCCCCTCTCTCTGTCCTTTGCTGGCTCACACTCTGTGTCTCTGTCCCTCAAAAATAAATACACATTAAAATTTTTTTTTAAAAGAATGAGGAAATAAATAAGGAAGTGCCCTCAAAATTCAGTCTCAATCATGGTAATGGTATGACTTCAAGAGAGTGACCTTTAGTATCCATCTCATGTATAGAATTTCAGGTTTCCTATTCTCTCTTAAAAGCTTGGTGTGTGTGTGTACAGTTATGCATGTATATATATGTACATATATGTATGTGTATATGCATACATAAAAACGTAGATGTAAGTGTGTGTGTGTGTGTGTGTGTGTGTGTGTGTGTTTGTAAATTTTAAGTATTATTTAGTCACCTTCATTCTTTGGAAGCTGAGATAAATTTTAGATCAACATTTATAAAAAGCACTTTGGAAATTTCTAAAAAGCAATTTGGAATTTTGATCCTTTATCAGAATCTTAAGACATTTGGATAAGAACCTAAATGGTGATAAAATTAGAAAGTGGAAAATGTTCTTTAAGTGCCCTTCCTTTGCTTAACTAATCTACCCTAGTTTATTAAGAGATGATAATGGTTTAATAGTCTTCCTCTGGAAAAGTCTTATATTTTAATAAATATATTTACTCCAAGCCTAAAGAAATATGAAACAGAGGTAATAGTATACAATATTAGAGAAGACATTTGAAATGCCTGCAGATATATAAACATTGGCTTTACTCTGCGTTCTTACCTATGTAGCTTCCTTTAGATAGATCAGCATATGTTTGTTGAAGATAATTATGCTGGGCAACTTTAGCCAGAAAATAAATATCTCAAGGAAATTTTGGAATTATTAGATTACATTTGTTTTAAAATGAGATATTTTGGAAGTACCTGGGTGGCTCAGTTGGTTAAGCATCCAAGTCTTGATTTCAGGTCATGATCTCATGGTCGTGGGATTGAGCCCCCACATCGGGCTCAAATGTAGAGTTTGCTTAAGATTCTCTCTCCCTCTCTCTCTGCCCCTCCCTTGCTCTGTCTCTCTTTCTCTCTCCTTTCCCTCTCCTTCCCTCAAAAATAAAAATAAAATGGTATTTTTTTCTTAAATTCACCAGGTAAAACTTTTTTCACCAGGATTATGTTTTTGGGGTGGGGTACAACTTCGTGTGTATTGTAGGTATGCTTAAACTTTGTGTTTGAGAACAGCTTCAACATGTTTTTAATCTTTGTATCCTTTGTACCCTAAGGACAATAACAGGGATATTGTATGTTTCCTATAAAGGCTCATTGAAACTTTATTAAAAGTATACTGTATTTAAATAATTTTGAAGACATAGTGACATCAAAAATATTTTAAGCATTACTGTATACTTATGAACCAATTCCAACATATTTTACTGATAAAGTTTATTTCACACTGGAAACAATGTTTCTAAATGGTTATTGAGTAATTGCCCCCCTTCCTATATTTTGATAATCAACGGAATTAGATAAATAAATATTGTATTACAATTTCACATTTAATAAGACCAATATTGGTTAACTCCTGAGATGTTCATAAAGCATAATGAGAATGCTATAAGCCAGTCTTGAAGAATATTAAAAACACGCACATTTCCAAGTTTGGATTCAGGTATATACATTTAAGCACTTTCCATTTATGTTACATATTATTGCACATGCTTCTGCTGTGATCACCCTAATTGTCTGACTTTTCACTGACTCCAGGAAGAACATTTTCTTTCAGTGATTCCGAGAAAATGTTTTTCCTAGTATCACTAATCTAGTTCAGTTAGATAGGGCTTTTTTTTTTTTTTTTTGCCCGTAAAAGAGGTTTTATATTCTCGATGTAAGGGTTTATCCCTGTCCTGAGTGAATAATGGATTAAAAGATGGAGTTGCCAGTCTCCCTTCCTTCTTCCCCTCCCCAGTTGCTAATCTTCACAGGAGGAAGTTTTGTACTCAGGTAAAAAAAAAAAAAGCTCAGTAGTCACAAGTTTGCATCACTTTTCAGAAAGTGAAGGTGAATTATATTTTTAGATCTCCAAATGGCTACAAATTGGGTATCCCTAGGAATTGGTAGAGTGCATATTAATTAATTTATCCCAAATGCTACTTGTAATTAAGACCAGTTCAGAGGAAGACCTTCTCTTCACATAAAAATTGCATTCTCCTTTCATCAGTTTGCCTTGCTGTAAGCCCTTTACTTATCTTCACACGTTATTTATAAAGAACATTGCTCTTTCCGTTCTCCATTCAATTCCGTGTTTCTCTGCCAAGTCTCATCCAGGCATCTGACACGTAACAAGCAGATACATAATTGTGCAGACTGATAGCTAATGAATAATTACTTTTTCTCTTCATTCACTTTAAAGAACATTTCTGTGTTAAATAAGTTACTCCTGTCAGAATGTAATCACTTTGCATGGGGGAAGGGAACCAAGTGTGTGAATTCATTAACATCTAGGAATTACTTGCCAGTCAGACTGAGTTAAGAGCTGGATGGGGACTTTCGAATTTGGTGTCTATTTAGAATTCTTCACTGTACAGGTCTACCATTGCCAAACATATACAAAATGTTCACATTCCCATGGGGCATAGTGAAAAAGTCAAGTTGTTCACTGAAGATCTGTATTTTCATTTTAGCTTTGCTACTATTTGCATATCGTCTTTGAGACTCAGAGGAAGTCACTTGACGTCCATAACCTTTTGCTTCCTCAGTCATGCCAGCCTTCTTTCATAGAATCCACAGGAGATTCAAATGAGATGATATATATAAAATTATTTCTTAGCCTAAAAAATAATATGTAAAGATCAGGGCTTTTGCTCTTGTTGCTGCTTGTTGGGTTCTCTAAATATTCTGTGAGATAATCAAGGCAGATTCATTCATCTATTAAACAAATAGTTATTATTCACGCACAGCGTACTCAGTGCTGATCATTCAACAGTGATTAAATTAAACAGGGGCTTCTGCCTCCCTGGAGCTTCTGTCCTACTATCGGAAATGGAGGATATCTAGTTAAACCTATCCTACGTGACGATCATTTCCGTCCCTTATTCACTGATGGTGACAATGAGACAGGGTGATGGGTTCATGACTGCTTAAGATGTGAATTCAGAATGTTCACTCTGAAGAGTAGACATGAACTGAGATCGGAGTGATGAGCAGGAGCCAGTTACTCGAAATGGAAGAAGAATATTTTAACAAAGGAAAGGCTGAGTGATTAAGGGATAGGAAGAAGACCTATGGAGCTGAACATAGTGAGTTAGGGGGAGGATGGCAGAAAATCTTCCTGTGTGGAGCTTTCTTTGTAGCCTATCCTGGACATTCTTGAGCGTCCCTGCTATGCATTCCCACCATGACCCCTGTTTCGTTTATCATATCACATTTGACTGTCATTGCTTTTTTTTCTCATTTCTCATGGAAGTTTTATTTTACCTTTATAAGAAATAATGTAATTGTTTAACCTTCTGTTACTTTCATTCGACTCTGAGCTGGGAGAAAAGCCAGGAATATTTCTTTCTTTCTCCTCATTGTATCCCCAGCACCCTGGTCCCTATTGGATGCAGAAAATTATTTGCTGAAATGGAAGAACTATTCAATCAGCTAATGAAGTACTATCCAGGTCAGCTAAATTCATTGTCTTCAGAATATTTAGTCCAGTATTCTTTCCACTATTCCTTACCATCTTCATTAGGTGGAAGTGATCCCTGCCTTAAAGGTCTGACAAAGGTCTTCTATTTTCTAATTTAATATAGACCAGTAAGGATATGCAATTATTAGTGAAATGCCTGAAGTAAAGGCAAAGGCTTATTCCAGTTAGGGTAGCGTTTGTGGAGAACTTCTGTGGGATGAAATAAGACAGATATATGGGGTTTGTGTGAATTAACATTTATTAGTAAAAGCGAATATTTCTGGGATGCCTGGGTGGCTCAGTCGGTTAAGCATCTGACTTCAGCTCAGGTCATGATCTCACAGTCTGTGAGTTTGAGCCCCGCATCAGGCTCTGTGCCGGCAGCTCAGAGCCTGGAGCCTGCTTTGGATTCTGTGTCTCCCTCTCTCTCTGCCCCTCCCCTGCTCACACTGTTTCTCTCTCTCAAAAAGAAAAATGAACATTAAGAAAAAAAAATTTTTTAAGTGAATATTTCTACATGTTGTATATGTTAAAGTACACAATTTCCGTTCCTGAAAAGTATGCCCATTTTATTTATTTATTTATTTATTTTTAATTTTTTTTTTCAACGTTTATTTATTTTTGGGACAGAGAGAGACAGAGCATGAACGGGGGAGGGGCAGAGAGAGAGGGAGACACAGAATCTGAAACAGGCTCCAGGCTCTGAGCCATCAGCCCAGAGCCCGACGCGGGGCTCGAACTCACGGACCGCGAGATCGTGACCTGGCTGAAGTCGGACGCTTAACCGACTGCGCCACCCAGGCGCCCCGGTATGCCCATTTTAAAACAAGACCAGTGTGTTTGAGTCACTCATTCAAAATCATAAAGGTATAAGTTGCCTATGTAAGGTTTCACATCCAGGTTATTTTTACCCATTTGCTATGCTGTACTTTGTATTTGCATAGTACTCTATATTGCTACTGGACTGTTATCAAAAAATCACATGTTTTTGTGTCTTTTTTTTTTTTTTAAGATTACAGGTGTGTAGATGTTGATTTATTCACTTCCACTCTCTTGCTGGGTTGTCTGTGTAAGTTTTGAGATGTCTGTGGCCTGATGGCTGGGTCCAACGAACTTGGGGGTCTTCTAGCCATAAATGTAAACAAACTTCAGTGGAAATTGACCCTATGATGTTAGACTTACTAACATCAAGATCAAGTTCTCATTAAAGAAAATGTGAAAGACGGATTTAAAGTGGGTGTGGATGGAGATAAAAAGTTGGCTTCTATAACTCTTGAAACAAATAAGAAATGGTGCTGAGATTTTAGAAGAAATGCAGAAAGAGATCTGCTACCACCTTGTTTTCTGGTTGCTACCAGGCCATCAGTTTAGTGCTAATCCTTTTATAATGCACCATAAATGTAGTTATCTAAATAATCATAATTCATTATTTTTAGCGCTTGCATTTTAATCCCTTTTTTGACGCATGTTCACTATAACAAATTTGAATAATTAGAAAAAAAATTTGTTCTTGTTTCATGAACTCCAACTGTTTAGCTACAAATTGTTTCCACTTCTGCATTCTCTTTACTTATGGAGAATTCATTCTCTGTGCAATAGTCAGTTGGAAGAAGGAATTGATTTTAGGGTATAAGTCTTGAAATTTGGAAAAAACACAGATGCAGAGTTTAAAACTTTGATATCTGATTAATACTATAGCTTACATTAGGCTTTAGAAACTATAAAGAAAAAAGGACAGGTACGGTAGCTAATAATAACACTATGAAAACTTTTTAGTAAAACATTTAATATAACTGTTACCTTTCCTGATGATGCAATTTATCAAAGTATTATAGAATAATTACAAACTTGGTCTTCATAGTTTTTAGGCAAGCAATTTTATTTAGAAAAATTTAGTGTGATATTGCGTATGAAATATAATAACAATTCAGAATTATTGAAATTCTTTTGGATAATAAAATTACTATCAAATGACTAGAATTATGATTCAATATAAAAAGTTCTTCTATAAAGTTCTGCTAAAAATACTTTCCACTCAAAACTATGAATCACAAATAATGAGGAAAGAGGAAAGATGAAAGTCTTAACCATCTTGCATTTGAGACAGAGAAATTATACAGTGAACATCAAAGAGATGGAAGCATACTTATTGAATGGGAATTTTCCAATTCATATCACTGATCACACTTCAAGAGAGAGCCACAAAGTATTTCCTCTAATTTAAATTGTAGTCACAACTTATAAGCTATCTTCTTGATTTTGTTTAAAGTTAACTATAGGAGCAGGGGGGGAAGATGCCTGGAGAATTTTCATAACATCAAGAAAAATTTGTGCAGTATAAGGCAGCCAAGAAGGTCTTTAACTTGCTTTGCAGCTAACTGCACAGACTTCCTGATTTTTCTATCATAAGGCCTGGATGTTCTAAGTGGTATATCCTCTGTCCAATAAACACATCTTCTCTTTTCTCATCTTCTCTATGACAGTTTAGATGAGATCAAGTCACCACTTGAACTAAGAAAACTCATCTTCCAAATTATTGAGCTTAGTTGTTTCAGGCCTTCTTGACTGGATCTTGTTCTCAGACTTAACAACCTTCTTCTACTCCATCTTGCCTCTTGTCTCTGTTTTGGTACCTTACCTGCAGCAACAGTTACAGACCAGAGATATTCTCTCTGTCAGTATTGGACTTTCAGATCTTCTCTGATTGGCCAACTGCACCTGTGAGGATTAATTTTATATGTCACCTTGCCTCAGCTAAGGGATACCCAGCCAGCTGGCCAAACATTATTTCTAGATGTGTCTGTGAGGGTATTTCCAAAAGAGATTAGCTTTTGAATCAGTAGACTGAGTAAAGAAATTGCCCTCCTTAAGGCAGATGGACCTTATCCAATCTGTTGAGGGCCTGAATAGAGCAGAAAATAGAAGGGTGAATTCACTTTCTTTGCTTAGGCTGGGATGTCCGTCTTCTCCTGACCTTGGACACCAGTGCTCTTTGGACTTGGATTGGGATTTTTACCATTGTCTTGCCTGTTCTCAGGCCTTCCAACCTAGAATGAGTTGCATCACTGGCTTTCTTGGTTCTCTTTCTTACAGATGTTATTTCTTGAGACTTCTTGGTTCCATTATCATGTGAGGCAATTCTTATGATAAATTTCTCTCTCTATATAAATATATATATATGTATATATATTTATATATTTATATTTATATTTATATTTATATTTATATTTATATTTATATTTATATATATCTATGTATATACTGTTGTTTCTGTTTCTCTAGAGAACCCTGATGGATTCAGCACCCATATCCAATCATGGGTTCTTCCCCAAGAAAGAGGCCAGGCAAAGGAGACTGTTGTGTTACTGTGCAATGGCAATGACATGTTGGCACATCTTTAATAACTTGCTCTCTAAAAACCAAAGTTGTGATTTCTAGCATTTTCCAGTTTCTGTTGTGTAAATAGTCCCATCATAGTTGAAATCAGACATTATTTAATGCAGAATTGTTAGAGATATGCATTAGTCTTTCATTATATTTATTTCCACTTTATACATACAACAACAGTTGTAAATAAACTCAAGACCATAAGAAATAGTAAAAGGTAACAAAACAGGAAGATGGATACTTATTACCTTTATTTTAAAAATAATTTATGTAGGGGAGCTTGGGTGATTCAGTTGGTTGAGCATCTAACTCTTGGTTTTGGCTCAGGTCATGGTCTCATGGTTTACAAGTTCTAGCCCTGGGTTGGGCTCTGCACTGGCAGTGTAGAGCCTGCTTGGGATCTTCTTCTTCCCTCTCTTTCTGTCCCTCCCGTACTCTCCCTCTCCATAAATAAATAAAAAATATAAAAAAATAATTTAAGTTTATGTAAGTTTATTTACAGTAAAACCTTGGTTTTTGAGCATAATTCATTCCAGAAACGTGCTTGTAATCCAAAGCACTTGTATATCAAAGTGAACTTCAAGAACCATTGGCACAGTTGTGATCATGTGACCTTTGGTATCACATATTACTTGTTTTGCAAAGCATCGCTTGTTTATCAAGTTAAAAATTTTTAGAAATATTTACTTGTCTTGCAGAATACTCACAGAACATGTTACTCACAATCCAAGGTTTTACTGATTTTGATTTTTAATAATTGCTTTTTTAAAAAACAGGTGGCACAACTCCTGAAAGTTTAATAAACTGCTCTCATAAACTGTCACAAACATGCTCCAGCAGACAACTAGGGGAGAGGAGAATAGCAAGAATATCATCTGGGAGGTTGTTGTCTTAATCTAGACACAGAGCATTGAGAACATAGATTATAACAGTGACTGAAGCATGGAAATGGAGGAAAGCTCAAGAGGTGCTGCAAGAGAGGAGCAAGAAACCACTCCAGGGAAGGGAGCTCTCTGAGCAAAAGCACATTTTAAGAGATGGTAAAGTATAATCTGTTGTTTTTTAATGTTCATTTACTTTTGAGAGAGAGAGAGAGAGAGTGCGAGCAAGTGGGGGAGGGCAGAGAGAGGGAGACACAGAATCCGAAGTAGGCTCCTCCAGGCTCTGAGCTGTCCACACAGAGCCCAATGCAAGGCTCAAACCCATGAACCATGAGATCATGACCTGAGCTGAAGTCTGACGCTTAACCGACTGAGCAACACAGATGCTCCATTTTTTTTAAATGTTTTTTAAATATCTATTTACTTTTGAGAGAGAGGAGATGGTAAAGTATAATCAAATGCAAAGAAGAGATCTGGGATTGGGAGCAAAGTTGGAAACTCCATTTGGTTTTGATGAAAGTGCTGTTAAGTTTCGAAGAGTTTTGGCAGAAGGATGATATACAGTTGAAGATGGTGGTTTAAAGAGGGAAGCAAGACTAACCATTTTACCACATTAGGAGTCAAGACGCTGAGCAAGGAGTTAGTGAACATAGACCAGTCTTTCAGAATAATGCATGTGTTTTAAAAAAATTTTTTTAATGTTTATTTTTGAGAGAGAGACAGAGAGACAGAGACAGAGTGTGAGCAAAGGAGGTGCAGAGAGAGGGGGAGACACAGAATCTGAAGCAGGCTCCAGGCTCTGAGCTGTCAGCACAGAACCCGACATGGGGCTCAAACTCACAGACCGTGAGATCATGACCTGAGCCAAACTTGGATGCTTAACTGACTGAGCCACCTGGATGCCCCAATGCATGTGTTTAAATAGAGGAGAGGTGTGAATTTATTTTAAGAAGGAAAAAAAAAGGAATAAACCAGTATAAGAAGTGATGTCAAGGTACTGCTCTTGTAGAGTGGTGTAATTTACTGTATACTGAATCTAATTTTTCTATTAAGAACTCAAGAGATAAAAATCAGTGCTAAAATGAGCTCTTTTGAATGTGATGTGATGTCGTACCATTTGAAAATGCAATAACTAATAGGAATTTCTTATTAAAAAGGACAAGATTAATGCCTAGAGAGATTGGAAAAGCAGGCCCAATGAGCACAATTTTTTTCCTCTTCTTTTTCCTTTATACTTAGGAAAAATATATCTCATTAAGCTCACCAGGTGAATGTGGTCTCAATTGCATTTACTGGCTGTTAATTTATAATCTGTTCAGTATTACACTATTTCTTTCTTAAGAGAGTCCTGATACTGTAGCTGGTTTCGAGATTCAAGAGAATTAAAAAAGAAGTCAGAGCTGCCGAGTCTTTTATTGGCCAGCACTTCAACACTAAAGTGCAATTTCTTTTGATGCCCTATTGTTGAGGAGCCCTGGAGGCCGGGTGTATTGTGAGGTCATCTGTTTTCCTTCAAAGACTGATGCTCCACGTCTTCAAGACCGAGAAAGAAAGTGACAGCAGGCGTGTTGTAAATTTACAGGTCAAGAGAAGCTCAGTGGCGTAAATTACATTACTTTGAAGTCTATGTCTTTTGCTGATCCCTTTGGAAATCTAATTTTACTCAATAAATCCCTTCCATCATACAAATATTATTTTCAAGAAAAAGATGACATGACTTTAGGAAACAGAAGTGTCCACAGTAGGATATAACAACGGAAAAAAAGATTAAGTTTATTAAAACTGTGTTTAAGGGTATAAATCTCTGTTGGGATCACCAAATAATCCATACTCAAATGACTTAATCATTTTGTCCAACATGAATACTGGGGTCCATACAGAGCGAGGGACTGTATATAGTTAGAGATTCAATTAGAATGTGGAATAGAATTGACTGCTTAGCATTTAATAGCAAGAAATTACTGATTGGGATATTTGTATACACCCAGATTCTATCTTTTTTTCCTCCCTTTATACAATGATTGTCATTTAAAAGTGGTGTGGTGCAGTTCTAACTGGTGTATATCTTAGTGGTGAGTGTGTTTAAAAAGAAGGTCAGTTAGGGGCGCCAGGGTGACTCAGTAGGTTGAGAGTCCCACTTTGGCTCAGGTCACGATTTCATTGTTTGTGAGTTCAAGCCCCGCGTCGGGCTCTGTGCTGACAGCTCGGAGCCTGGAGCCTGCTTCAGATTCTGTGTCTCACTCTCTCTCTGCCCCTTCCTGACTCATGTTCTGTCTCTTTCTCTCTGTCAAAAATAAATAAACATTAAAAAAAAGAAGAAGGGCAGTTAGCTTTGTGCTGATTTCTGATGTGGAAAGGGAGAGGTAGAAGAGAATGTAGGCTGCACTCTCAAAAGCCCCTCCTGGTAGTTCTTAAGCTGCAAGGAGGGACATAGCAGGAACATTGAGAAGGTTAGGGAATATGGTAGACAGCTTCTGAGAAGTGCCCCAGTGAGGACCGTGTTCTGATCGTCATGTCCATGTACAATCCCCTTGCCTTGACTGTGGGTTGGACCAGTGACTTTTAATGAATATAATGTGGCAAAAGTGATGAGATGTCACTTTAGAGACTGGATCCCAAAAGATTCTGCCTTCTGTCATAATGTCCTCTTTCTCTCTCACTTGCTTTCTATGACTATTGCCAGCTGCAATATTGTAAGCTGCCCTATTAAAAGGTTAATATGACAAGAAACTGATCTATGAGTGAGCTTGGAAGCATATCCTCTCCTAGTCAGACCTTGAGATGACTGCAGCCTGGGTTGATACTAGCCTGTGAGAGACCCAGAGCCTGTAAGTTGCACCTACATACCTTACCTACAGAAATACTGAATAAACACCCTGAGAAATACTAAATGTTTTTTTTTTAAAGCAACCAAATTTTGGGTAATTTGTTACATACAATAGATAACTAATACTGAGACAATTCCTTTTTATTTCTATTATGAATCCCATGCTTGCAAAAATAGGTATCCTGTAATTATATGTTGAACCAAATTAAGTACACAGAATGATTGTATCATTCAGAGGCAAGGTGGGAAATAGATGACACCTCAAAGAGTTTCCCTAAGAACACTTTAATGAAGGAACTATTTATAGTGGGGTGGGAATGATTATAACAAGCAAAAGATAGTGAAATACTAAGAAAGTAACCTAGTGGGAAGCTGTTAACACGTATAGGTTGGAAGTGACCAGGAAAGAGAATGGTGTTATTGGAGTCCAGAAAAGGACTGAAGCTTTGGAAAACTGGCCTCCCTCTAGGAGCTTTTGCCTTAGAATGAAGTTCCCAGAGCAGCAACAAGACTGGGAGAGGATATGGTGGAAGGAATCAATACATTGACCTCTTTCTTCCTGACTTTAGGTCTTCTCTCTCCATCTCCCATTGGCCAGACCCAATCAGAAGCCATGGGGCAAGCAAGCCTGGAGGATGTAGCCCTGAGGTCAATCTGTCAGGGTACAGAGACAGAGGACAGAGAAGGGTGTGTTATAGATACAACAGTGTGAAGAGAGACTGAGCAGCACATGTGTTATTCACAGTTGGAGATTCAGTATAGCCTACCAATAGGAAGATGGTTATTGGTAAAGACTTGGTAGAGTGTATTTGAGGGAAATTGGATGCTACTTTTCAGGAAAACAGATGGCCTCTTCATTCTGGGCACAAACTATGCTACTGTTCCTATCTTCTTTTACAGTCGGGTATGCCATATTATAGAGTTCCGGCAGTGGAAAAAGAATAAACTCAGATCACTTCCAGATCTGGCCCATATAAACCTTGTTTGCTCTTTGATTTATGCTCTTTTCTACTTCTTGCTGTGTTGGATGGTGCTCCTACAAGAACACTTTGCAATTTGACTGTTGAAGTTGGTGGACTGCCCTTAGAGGCATGTGTCCCTGAACGGCTATATGGAGCAAGAGCTAGCAGCAGAAATCATGCAGCCACTCAAAATTGTTAAGAAAACATGAAATAGATGATTATGTTGTAGACATTATATTTCTTGAGGGTTTTTTCCTCTTTTATCCTAGCTTATCTTTACTTATACAAGAGGACATGCATAAAAGCTTTGTTTTCTATTGTGTTGTATTTAATAGGGCTCCCTATTATACACAAGAAGTCACTGACCATTTTGCCTCCAAGTAAGGCTGCCTCTGTACCTATATTTGCTTAGTATTAGCTAAGCTGGATTAAGACCCTGCAGATCCAGTAAAACATTTCAGTTTATTTTTTTAATTTTTTCAGTCTTTTATTTTTGAGAGAGAGAGAGAGCAGGAGCAGGAGAGGGGCAGAGAGAGAGGGAGACGCAGAATCTGAAACAAGCTCCAGGCTCTGAGCTGTCAGCACAGAGCCCAACGTGGGGCTTGAACCCACGAATTGTGAGATCGTGACCTGAGCTGAAGTTGGACTCTTAACCAACTGAGCCACCCAGGCTCCCCAAAACTTTTGGTTTAAGATGACCAAATAAATCTCCCCAAATGCCCAGTATAGCTGATCATATTTTCCCCAAATGCCTACAACATTAAATGCAATCCTAAAAGTGCTTCTTAAAATTTTTAACACTTTTTTTTTTCTGTTGAGATGTAGGGTCTATGATGTCCCTTCTTCTAACATCTGGAGGGCTTGTGTCCATAACACAAATAATATCACGTGATTTCCAAGGCTGGGTTATAAAAGGTAATGCGGTTTCTACCTTGTTTTCTTGAAACACTCACTCTTAGAATCTAGTCACTATGTTATGAGGAAGCAGGCCAAAAAGACTAATCAGCTGCAAAATCATAGAAAAGGAAGATAAAAGGAAGGAAGGCTCGGAAGGCAAAGCCAAGAACCCAGAAACTGGATCCAGGAGCTTAGAGGGAAGAGGTAGTAGGACTTAGCTTAACTAAGAAACATGCTGGATTTCACAACTGCCATGGAGCAGTGCTTGCTATGTTTCTCCTGTTCTCACTTTTGAAATAGCAGTATCTATAGGAGTTATTTAGTAAACATCCCACCTTTGTTTGTTGGATGTGTGTAGGCAGGTAACTTCATTAGCTCATAGGTTTTCTGATTGACAGAAATTGTACTGAAGGTGCTGTATCCAAGTAATGACATTTAAAATTTTTAGCCCCATATACACTGGACCTGATTTAAATAAGATTCTTAATGTAAGGCTGGTGTTACAACTGGATTAGATTTAGGGATTTTAGAGGGGATAAAGAATACATTTTCCATATGAATATATAAATGGGGGGGGGCAGAGGGCAGACAGTAGGAAATTGTATTTCTCAAAAATAGTTCCAAACATATTTCCCTCTTCTGTGCCCTTTTTATGACACATCCCTAACTCTCCTCCAATTGAGAAGTAGGGGAATCTATGTGGTCTCCCCTTTGAATCTGAGGTGTACCTGTGATGACAGCAGAAATCATATGCATGTCACTTCTGAGTCTAGATTATAAGAAGAAAGAAAGCTTAGTCTTCTTGGGACTGATGCTCTTAAGACTCAAGCAAAATTATCCTAGCCAAGATTGGATCCTGCTGACTGAATTTCCTATCAGATATATGAGTTAACAAGACTTTAAGCCTTCATATGATTTCAGTTTGCAGACATTTGGTTACATCTAGCCTTTGAGTTTTCATAGCTAAATCACCAGACATTACAAGGACGGGGCGGGGGGTAGAGTGGGTAGGAAGGAAGGTTGTTCTGGCTCGGCCCTCTCGGAATGCCTGGCCAACAAGATCTGTGAGCATCACACAATGGTAGTTTACACCACGAAGTTTGTGGAGTTTTGTTTTGCCACTATAGTTACTGCAATTTCCTGTTTCCATTTATAGCCTAATAGCTCAATTCTTTAATAGACTGATTTCTGAGGTATCCAAAGAAAGATCTTAGAAATTTCAGCAACTTCACAGTCCTTTGGTCATTCTTTAGCCATCTTTCAACTAATTCTGGACTACTGGATGACTAATTACTGAGACCATTATCTTAATTACTTTACTTTTACCACTTCATCAATCAACTAATTTGGTGTGACTGTTTAACTGCCACAAGCATGTTCACCTTGAATGTACAAAGTATGTAGCATAGATGTGATGAATTCCACACACCTGGGGCTTTAAAAATGTCACCCATATACCCATAGCATTGTTAATTTTATGTATGTATGTATGTATGTATGTATGTGCCTACCTATTTGTCCATCTATGTATGTATTTATGTGTGTATGTTTGTGACCTCTCTTAAAAAATGAGGAGCATGTAAATGAACCCTTGTAGTGAAAAAAAAATAGAAACTCAAAGACCGTCATTTACTTTGTAGCTCTGCCTTGAAAATGTTCAAGGGTAGGTAGAAATACTACAGAGGTAGTACAAACATTGGATGGGAGTAGTAAATCGAATTAAATATCTCCCCCCCCCTTTTTTTTACTATATTCCCTGTGCTGCACCTTTCTTCTCCATGACTTATTCATTCATTAATATTCCATTCAATAACTGGAAGACAGTATATTCCACTCCCCTTCACCCATTCCATCCATCCCCCATCCCCTTCCCCTCTGGCAACCATCAGTTTGTTCTCGTTACTTATGGATCTGTTTCTGATGTTTGTTTGTTTGTTTGTTTTACATTTTAGATTCCACACATAAGCAAAATCATAAGGTATTTGTCTTTCTCTTCTGACTTGTTTCACTTAGCATAATACCTTCAAGTTCCATCCATGTTGTGGTAAATGGCAAGATCTCATTCTTTTTATGGCTAATAATATTCCACTGTATATATATGTGTTTGTGTGTGTAATACATATGGTATGTACATATATATATGTCCTCTTGATGAACACTTGGGTTGCCTCCATACCTTGACTATTATAAATAATGCTGAAATAAACTGGGGTTCATATATCTTTCAAATTAGTGTTTTTTATTTTCTTTGGGAAAATACCCAGTAGTGGAATTATTGAATCATATAGTACTTCTATTTTTAATTTTTGGAGGAACCATCATACTGTTTTCCACAGTGGTTACACCTGTTTGCATTTCCACCAACAGTGCATAAGGGTTCCTTTTTCTCCACATCCTTGCCCAAACTTGGCATTCCTTGTCTTTTTGACTCTAACCATCTTCATAGGTGTAAAGCAATATCTCATCATAGTTTTTATATGCATTTCCCTGATGATTACTGATGTCGAGCATTTTTCATGTGCCTGTTGGCTATCTGTATGTCTTCTTTGGAAAAGTGTTTATTCAGGTCCTCTGCCTATTTTTTAACCAGACTATTTGGGTTTTTTTTTGGTGTTGATTTATTTAAGTTCTTTATGGTTAAATGCCCTTTTAATGACTTTCTCAACTTTGAGGTTTTTGTGTGGAATTCTGCTTCAAGAACTAGGATTCACCCCAAACAAGAATTCAGTTTATAAAAAAAAATGCTGTGTCTTCTCTGAGAGCTTCTAAATAGGCTTCTTCCTGTATGAAATTCACTAAACTGATATAGCTTCCACCAGCAATAATGATGAGGGAGGGCAAGAAGAGCCATGGACCCTACATGATTGGGATATTGCATGTTGTCCCAAAGTGAAGAGAGATTTTTGTAACTGTACGTTAAATCAGCTATATAAATTACACATCATATCTCATTTTTTCTACTTGTTCTGTGACAGTGTAAAAATCATAATTTTTTTCTAGCTAGTAAATAAAGAATTGTGAATGCCATTTAATGAGGAGACATTCACTATTTAATATATTCCTACATCCTGGATAATATTTTATTATTTGTATTTGCTTCTCTTTGTACTGTGGGACACTTCTTTTCCTGTCTTGTGTCCTGTTGCTTAGATCAACTCTGCATTTTGTTGCCTTGCTATGAATTCTGCATTTCAAGAAGATGGTGATATAAGGGGCAAAGACTGGTCAGAAAATATTGTCTCAAGGACAAATATGAAGTTGCTAATTCAAAACCTGCGCCCGACTATGGATTACCTGTTATGATTCTCTGGACCAAGGCATAGGCTGTAGTTTGTTCAGAGCACAGGTAGGTAACCAATGTGAGAAGCTCAGTTATGTCTGTTGCACTGAGATACAGACTTCTTTTCCCTCCAAATTCTAGTCAGTGTGCAATGGCTGAACATAATAATCCATGCCTCATTTCATCTATTCCAGTGGGATCTCCTGCTTGAGTTGAGGCTGATTTATAATATTTATAAGGCCTGTTGAAATTGTACATGAAAGATCTATTTTCAGGGATGCTGAAGGAACCTCCCAGGAAAGTATCTCATGCTCAAGACAGACAAAATCAAGGTAAATGAGCTTGCTCAGGGTACAGAGAAAATCAATATTGAGTATAATGTCAGCTGTGACTCAGTCTCAAATATTAGAAACTTATTTCCAACTTCTAGTGGAATGACTAGTCATGGGTAGTTTTAAGCAGTGGAATGCCATAATTAAATTTTTAAAAATCATCACCATGGCTATTGTAGTAGTAATGAATTAATTTGGAGAGGTAGTTCAAAGATGAATGCAGGAAGGCCAGTTAGGAGTCAAGTCTAGCTAGGTAGGGGTGTTCTAGAAAAGGTTTAAGAACATGCTTGGGGAGGAGGAAGAGATTATTTGCATGTTCACTAAGTTCTATGCTATAAAACCACCTACCACGGCCAATTTCAAGCTAGCAGTACTTTAGCAACCGGGTCACCAAATTCCTAAAAATTTAACAATTAGCTCTTACATGCTGGCACTAGTTCACTCCAGCACACAAGAGAGTCCAGCTGGGAGATGAAGAATGCTAACTGGAAATGAGTTTCTGATATTTGGTACTGAAAGAGTCACAGGTGATACTACAGTCAGCATTGGTAAGGATGTGGGGCATGGGGAACGTTTGTGACCTGTTGCTGGGAATGCAAACTGGTGTAGCCGCTCTGGAAAACAGTATAGAGGTTCTTCAAAAAATTAAAAATAGAACTACCCTACAATCCAGCAATTACACTACTCAGTGTTTAAAAGAATAAAAAATAAATTTATTTATTTATTTTTTTCAACGTTTATTTATTTTTGGGACAGAGAGAGACAGAGCATGAACGGGGGAGGGGCAGAGAGAGGGAGACACAGAATCGGAAACAGGCTCCAGGCTCTGAGCCATCAGCCCAGAGCCTGACGCGGGGCTCGAACTCCCGGACCACGAGATCGTGACCTGGCTGAAGTCGGATGCTTAATCGACTGTGCCACCCAGGCGCCCCAAAAATAAATTTAAAGAATTAAAAAAATACTAATTCAAAGGGATACATGGACCCCAATGTTTATTTAGAACAGCATCATTTATAAAAGCCAAGATATGGAAGCATCCCAGGTGTCCATAGATTGATGAATGGATAAAGAATGGAGATACATATAAAATGGAATGTTATTCAGCCATAAAAAAAAGAATGAAATCTTGCCTTTTGCAATAACATAGATTGAGCTAGAGAGTATTATGCTAAGTGAAATAATTCAGTCAGACAAAGACAAATACCATAAAATTTCATTCATATGTGGAATTTAAGAAAGAAAAATGATCAAAGGGTAAAAAATAAGAGAGAGATACAAACTTAACAAACAGATTCTTAACTATAGAGAACAACCTGATGGTTACCAGAAGGGACATGGGTCAAGGGCTGGATTAAGTAGGTGATGGAAATTAAGGGGTGCACTGGTTGTGATGAGCACAACGTGATGTATGCAAGTGTTGAATCACTACATTATACACCTGAAATTAATATTACATTGTATATTAACTAACAAGTTTAAATTAAAACTTAAAAAAAAAAAACTGTCCAATGACCTCTCATTGCAAATTTGTAGTAGTGTTATACTGTGTCAACTAATTTGGAACTGTATATCTTAGAATTCCTTTCCCTATATGGTTCTGGGCTTGCATTGGTCACAGGAGAAATTTGTGTGATCCCTGGAATGGAAGAGAAGCAGCAGCCATACTTATGCTCAGAAGGTCAATGCACAGATGTTCTTGCCACTGCTGCCCAAGTGTCTTGTAGTGGTTCATCCTTACTCATCCTTATCAGCCGCAGTTTTTCCTTTGTTACTTCTTTTCTCTTTGCTTTTCTTCTCAAATGTCTGTTTTAATGACTTCAAGCTCAGAACCAGACAAAGAAGTAACAGCTAGATAAACTGTTTAACCAACTCCTGCAATTGCATTAAGATTCCTTTTACTGTATCATTCCTAGTGATTCTATTTCTCAGATCGATTCTAACTGATACACTTTGGAATGAAAACCAAACTTTTCTAGCTATCAACTGTAGTTATAGCTAAGCTAGTAAAAACTCTCTTATAAACTGTTCTTTAACATGCTTCTGACCTTGTGATGTAGCACCTTTTTCTTTGTCCCCCACTATTGCCACACTGGCTTCCTTTCTGTTCTCAACACACATCATGATTTTACTTCTCTAGGGCTTTGCATTAGCTTCTCCCTCTGCCTGACCTGTCTGACTCCTCCTTTCCTTAAGCTTTCGGTGGACATGTTATCTCCTAAGAGAGTTTTTATCTGAGTGCCCAATTTACAGTCTGAGTTGAAGCCTGTTACAATTTTTTGCAAAGCCCTGGTCACTCTATGATTTTTTTTATATTTATTTGTTAATTATCTTCTTCCAGCAAAATCTAAATGCCTTAGAGGTACAAATCTTTCCAACTTGGCCAATAGTAGATGCTCAATAAATAGTTATTCAATGCATGGTAAATTCTGCATTGTTGTTTTTCATTGTGTGGAAAACAGAGTGAAGGTAGTTTTTGATGACCATAATTCTTAGGAAAGCACAATATTTCTTAGTAAAAATGGTTTGATGATTACTTGGGACATAGGGATAAAGAGAATAGTAAGAGAGAAGTTGAGAAAAAAAGGAAAGGAAAATAGTGTTATATTATACACTGCATTCTCTGACACTTCTATCCATGTCTTCATTAAAAGGATTTTAACTCGGGGCGCCTGGGTGGCGCAGTCGGTTAAGCGTCCGACTTCAGCCAGGTCACGATCTCGCGGTCAGTGAGTTCGAGCCCTGCATCAGGCTCTGGGCTGATGGCTCGGAGCCTGGAGCCTGTTTCCGATTCTGTGTCTCCCTCTCTCTCTGCCCCTCCCCGGTTCATGCTCTGTCTCTCTCTGTCCCAAAAATAAATAAACGTTGAAAAAAAAAAATTTAAAAAAAAAAAAAAAAAAGGATTTTAACTCATTAAAATTGATTTGATACATTTTTTTTTCTTTTTTTGCTTACTTGAGAGTGAGCTCAGTTTTGCACCCATGTTAACAAAGAAGCAAAACAAAAGTTAGGAGTATCAGAGTGCAGAATTAGAGGGACTCAGAGGAACTTAAGGCTCTGGGTATTAGAAATTACCTTCAACTGTTTCTAGTCTTACAGGGGTAGAACACTGGAATATTGAAGGTACCTTAGTTAACTCTCCTGTGTCAGGGACACTCCATCTAATATGTACATCTCAGAAGTAAGGAACTTACTTTAGCTTAATAGTTAAGAGAATTTTCTTTAGATCCAAATTTGGATCCACATTTTCTCTACCACTTACTGGCTCTGTGACTATCAAGTTACTTATACCCTTCTGTGCCATTGGTCTCCCATCTGGATGTTAGGGCTAATAACAGTACCTATTATGATGATGAATTAAACAAAAACATTTAAAGCACTTAGAATAGTGCTTAGCACATAACTGTCAATCACTGTATGTGATTTTAATTGTTTTTAATTTTTTTTAAAAAACGTTTTTTAATGTTTATTTTGAGAGAGAGAGAGAAAGAGAGAGATGCAGTGTGAGTGGGGGAGGGACAAAGAGAGGGAACACAGAATCTGAAGCAGGCTCCAGGCTCTGAACTGTCAGCACAGAGCCCAACATGGGGCTTGAATTCATGAACTGTGAGATCATGGCCTGAGCCAAAGTTGGACGTTCAACCGACTGAGCTGCCCAGGCACCCCATTTTAATTTTAATCTGTATTAACATGTATATATTTTTCTCCAACCAGAATACATGTTTCTTGAAGTTGGATGTTATGTGTTATATGTCTTTGTTCTCCATGCCTAACCCACTTCTATAATAATGAGACAAATGTTTGTTCAATTACGTTTTAATTTTAACTTTACTGACTTTAATACATAATCACTATATCATAGTTTATAATTAGTTATGTCAACAAACTTTTCACATATATTATGAAGAAATATTCTGTGCTTTTGATAAAATTATATGCTAAAGATTTTACAGCATAAAAATTCATTTTCTGGCATTGTTAGACAATACTCTTTTATTTTTTTCCCCAATTTTAAACATTTTAACTATTATTATTTTAAAAAAGATTAATAATACCTGTATGTGTTATGAAATTCAGAAGATATAAAAGGTTTACAATGAAACATCAAATTTCCTCCCATACTTGTTCCCCATATCTTAATTTCTTTCTTCTGATTATGCAACCATAGCTACCATCTGGAAATAATCTGTGCCACACAGGGCTATAAAGACAATGAACACAAAAACACAGGCCGGATGCTCCCCTGACTTAACGACCAATTGACTTTAGAGGTACAACCATATGTCCATGCATTACCCTGATGAGCCATTTAAAAAAAATTAAGGTTTATTTGTTTTTGAGAGAAAGAGAGAGATCACAAGCTGTGGAGGGACAGAGAGAGAGGGAGATGGAGAATCCAAAGAAGGCTCCGTGCTGTTAGCACAGAGACTGATTTAGACTCAAACTCATGAACCCATGAGATCGTGACCTGAGCCAAAGTCAGATGCTTAACTGACTGAACCACCCAGGCACCCCATACCCTGATGAGTCTTAAAAGGAAGAATAGCTAGATAAAGACATTTGGGGTCTTACTGTGTTTGTTCTAAGTACACAAAAATTTAAAAACCAAAAACATCAACAAAAAACTACTCAACATTAATTCCAGCTGCTTTCTATGTGAGTTCTGCCATTTAAATGACAGAGAAGAATTTCTATAAGCTCTCAAAGAAGGAACTAAAAAACCTGACGCTTATTCATCACCAATAATGATGCATTATCATTCAATTGTTTCCATGCAATATAAATTATTATATATAAGCTGGAAATATTATAAAGAGCTAATTAAAAAATATGGGTTAATTATAATGTACTTGATCAAATTTTTCTGTGGGAACTTCTATATTGTGGTAGGGTAACTTCATCATACCCTCTGAACAGTTTTCTATATAAACTTTCATATTTCATGAATGTATTTTATTGAAAAACTGTTCATCTGAATAGAAATTTTTATTTTCCCTATTTTTCAGTAGATGTGTAAATATGTATATAATAGGAATATACATGAGTGATAAGTAGACATATGCATACTGCTGTCACAAATTTTTAAATTTTTTTAACATTTATTTATTTTTGAGAGACAGAGGGATAGAGAATGAGCAGGGGAGGAGCAGAGAGAGAGGGAGACAGGCTCTGAGCTGTCAGCACAGAGACCGATGTGGGGCTCGAACTCCCTGTGAGAGCATGATCTGAGCTGAAGTCAGACACTTAACCCACTGAGCCACCCAGGCACACCTCCTGTCACAAATTCTTAAAAACACAATTTGAGTGGCACCTAGGTGGCTTAGTCAGTTAAGCCTCCTCTTTAGCTCAGGTCATGATCTCATGGTTCATGAGTTCAAGCCCCTCATCGGGCTCTGTGCTGACAGCTCAGAGCCTGGAGCCTGCTTCAGATTCTTTGTCTCCCTCACTCTCTGCCCCTCTTCTGCTCACATTGTCTCTCTCTCTCTTTCTCAAAAATAAATAAAAAACATTTAAAAAAAATTTTAAAAAACTTTTGAATTACTGCATCTGATGTGTTGTTTCACTTGAGTTTTAATAGTTTGACTTTTGGAGTCCAATACATCTTGGATTCATATTATAACTACACAATTTACTAGCAGTATGATTTTGGACAAGTTTTCAAATTCCTGGAGATAATAATGGTTCATCTTTATTGAATGTTTATAATTTGCCTCCCTGTTCTAAGTGCTTCACATATATTAAATCAATTTTCCCCTTTTGACAAATGAAAAATCTGAGGCATGGAGAAGTTTTAATTGCTTGAAGATATAGGGTTAGAGAATGGTGAATCTAGAATCACACTTCAGACAGTGGGGTTCTACAGCCTGAGCTCTTTTACCAACTGCATCATACTGTCTCATAGCACAGAAATTGCATACCTCTCAGAGTGAGTATAAGGCTTTCAAGTGAGATAATGCACAGAGGAAATACACATTAGATAATACTCAATAGTTTGCTTCTTTTTAAAAAAAATTAACTGTGGCAAAATACACATAACATGAAATTTACCATTGTAACCATTTTTAATTATACAGTTTAGGGATATTGGGTGCATTCATGTTGTTGTGCAATCATTACCACCATCCAACTCCAATTTTTCACCTTGCAAACTAAACTCTATGCCCATTTAACAGTAACTCCCCATTACCCTCTCCCTCCAGATCCTGGTGATTGCTATTCTACTTTCTGTCTCTATGAATCTGAGTACTGTAGGTATCTCATGTAAGTGGAACCATGCAGTATTTGTTTTTTGTTTTTTGTTTTTTTATGACCGGCTTACTTCTTTTAACATAATGTCTTCAAGGATCATTTACATTATAGTGTGTATCAGAATTCCTTCTTTTTAAAGGCTGAATAATATTTCATTTTATGTATATACTGCACTTTTTAAATCCATTCATCCATCAATAAATACTTTGGTTGCTTCTTCCTTTTGGCTATTATGAATAATGCTGCTATGGATATGGTTCAGAAATATCTCTTTATTTAAAATTTTTTTTTGATGTTTTTATTTATTTTTGAGACTGAGAGAGACAGAGCATGAGCAGGGGAGGGGCAGAGAGAGAGGGAGACACAGAATCCGAAGCAGGCTCCAGGCTCTGAGCTGCCAGCACAGAGCCTGACGCTGGGCTCGAACTTACGGACCGTGAGATCATGACCTGAGCCAAAGTCAGATGCTTAACTGACTGAGCCACTCAGGTGCCCCAGAAATATCTCTTTAATACTCTGGAATTGCTGAATCATACGGTAATTTTATTTTTAATTTTTGAGAAGCCACCATACAATTTTCCATCATGCCTGCACAATTTTACAGTCCCACCAACAATGTACAAGCATTCCAATTCTCTATGTCTAATTTTTTAGATAGTAGCCATTCTAATGAGTATGAAGTGCTATCACATTGTCATTTTGATTTGCATTTCCATTAGTGATGTTGAGCATATTTTCATGTGCTTATGGGCCATTTGTATATCTTTGGAGAAGTAGATATTCGAGTCCTTTGCCTATTTTTTAATTGGTTTATTTGATTTTTGATTGTGGAGTTGTAGGAATTCTTTATATGTTATGGAGATTAACCCTTTCGTATAGATGAAATATTTTCTCCCATTCTGTGGTTTACCTTTCATTCTGTTAATTGTGTTATTAAAGCACAGAAGTTTTAAACTTTGATGTAGTCCACTTTATTTCTTCTTTTGTTTCTTGTGCTGGTGATGTCATATCTAAGAAATTATTGCCAAGTTTAATGTCATGAACTGTTCCCTTTATGCTTTCTCCTAAGAGTGTTATAGTCTTAGCTCTTACATTTAAATCTTTGATACGTTTTGAGCTAATTTTTGTATATGATTTAAGATAAATATCCAAATTTATTATTTTTTTCATATGTGGATATCCAGTTTTTTAAACATCATTTCTTAAAAAGATTTTGCTCTCCTTATTGAATGGTCTTGGCACTCTTGTTGAAAATCATTTGATCACATATGTGAGAGTTTATCTCTGGGCTTCTATTTTGTTTCATTGGTCTATAGGTCTGTCTTTATGCCGGTATCACACTGTATTGATGATTGCAGCTCAGCAATAAATTTTGAAATCAGGAAGTGTGAGAACTGTAACTTTGTTCTTCTTTAAGGTTGTTTTGGCTATTTTAGGTCCTTTTAGAATATGTGTTAATTTTAAGATGGAGTTTTCTATTTTGGTGAGGCGTGCTGCTGGGAGTTTGATATGAAGTGTGTTAAATATATAGATTATTTTGGGTAGTATTGCTATCTAGAATTCTAAGTCTTCCAATCTATGAATGTACATATCTTTCCATTTTTTTTTTGCATCTTCTTTGAATTCGCTCAGCAAAATTTTATAGTATTTGGTGTACAAGTCTTTCATCTCTTTGGTTCATTTTAATTCTCTGTTCTGTGATTTTTGATGCTGTTGTGAATGCATTTTCTTAATTTACTTTATAGATGGTTCATTGTTAATATATAGAAATGCAATTAATATTTGTATGTTGATTATTATCCTTCAACTTTGCTGAATTTATTTAATAGTATACAACCTTTACTATTTTTACATGCAACCAAAGTTTATTTAATATTTTTTCTAATTTTTAAATAAATGTTTCTAAAATTGTTGTTATTGCAGATAATGTTGAAATAAGTGTCATCATCAGTGTGTCTCTCACTACATTGCTAGGACAAATTCCTAGAAGTGACTTGAGTACATAGTCTAAAGATTTTTTATTAGTATTGGTAACTACTGCCAAATAGCCTTTCAGTAAGGTTTGTTAAAAGATAATTTTCAGAAAAATGTAAAACCATTACTTTCACACAAGTATGAAATGGACACATGTTAAACAACTTATTTTATTTATAAGAAATGAGGGGACCAGTCAAATGATATAAACATTTCAGAGGAAAAAAGAGCACAGGTTTATATGGAATAGACCACTAGTTTTTCCACAGAGGAGAGCAAACCAATTGAAATCACTAGCAGACAGGATAGCATTTATATAGCTATATTAGTTCCCTACAACTTACAAAGAGTTGCAAAATAACATCAATAAGCATAAGACTGGAATGTGATAATCCAAAAAAATGTGCTACAGTGGATATAGTTTTCCACTGAAACAGACAAAATTTTTTTTGTAAGTTTATGCCAATTTACACTTCCAATAGCATTCTACATTAGGTCCTGACTCACCTTCCTCTCGTGGCGTTAAATATTATCACTTTGAAAATCTAGTCATTTAATAGAAAAAAGGTGTTATATAATTATTCATTTAGTTTACATTTATTTGATGACTTCTGTGACAGTGAATAAAGATTTTTTATGGAAAAGGAATTTAAAATAGAAATTAAACTCTAAAACTGTTGTTATACAGTTCTTGTATATCACTTTCTACAGGAAAGGCAATAAGAGAAATAAATTTAGAACAGAATTATCCTGAACAGTAATAAATGCATGTTCATAGTTAAGTGTCAGAAGATTTTAAAAGTAAAGTTAAATATTATAAATTATAAATTTCAAATAACCATTTGCAACCAGACTTTTGAAAAGCAGTACAATGCCAATTTGATTATTCTCAGGATTCTCTTCTGATAATTAGAATCATTTCGCTTTCAGATTCTACTTTTTTTTCTATAAAGTATGCTCAGTGCAGAATAAGGGAAAGAATATTAAATGCTTAGTGAAAGAAAAGCTTTGTAAACCCATTTTTAGGTAATGGGTGTGGGCATGACCAAGATGGCAATGTAGGTTGTTCCTGACTTCACTTTCACTCCCAAGAAGAACAACTAACAGCTATTCAAGGACAAGACACCACTGAGAGAATCCTAGAATGTGGAGAATCTAGAACCCCCTGCAGCACAGAGACTAAGAAAGATCCCATTAGAAGAGTAAGAGAAGATGTTTGTGTTGGCTGCATGTTCCTTGCTCGAGTGAGTGCAGCACCACATGGAGAGGTCTCCCCTGAGTCTCCAGTGCCTAGTTACAGTCTCTAGTTATAGTGGGTCAGTTGTTCCTAGTGGACAACCAATCTCCCACCAAGCATTGTGTGTTGCCTCTCCCCAACATAAGACTAATGGCAAATTCTCAACAGAAACTTTTCAGCGGGAGAGAATATGACATATTCAAAATTTTGAAGGAAAATCACTGCCAACCAAGAATTCTATCGTTGGTAAAGCTGTCCTTCAGAAACAAAGGAAGGATAAAGATTTTCTCAAAGGAACAAAAGCTAAGTTTGTTACTGCCAGACCTGCCTTCCAAGAAATGCTAAATAAAGTCATTTGGAAGTAAAAGAACACTAATAAACATCATAAAAACATAAAAAAGTTAATATAGATCTCACTGGCAATGGTGTATATATATATATGGTCATGGTTAGATTCTGCAGTATGGTAACAATGGTGATAATTTACTTATAAGTCTACTTAAAAGTATATAACTATAGACTTTATAACTATATAACTTTATATAGTTTAACTTCATAACTCTATACTTTATAACTATATAAAATATATAACTATAACTTTTAAAAGTTATAAAAACAAACAAATGAATGCAGTAAAAGTAACTGTAACCAGAATAATGTTATTAGTGACACAGTATGAAAGCATATAAATTGTAACAGTAATTATCTAAAATGTGAGGGAAAGATAAGTAAAAGTGTAAAGTTTATAAATTTTACTGAAGTTGTTATCAGTTTAAAATAAGGTGTTGGAAATGAAAGGTATTTTATGTAAGCCTCATGATAACCACAACGGAAAAACCTAATTACACAAAAGCAAATAGTAACTAAACCAAACCAAACAACAACAAAAAACCCACAAAACCCAAAAATCTCAGGGGTAGCTATATTACATTAGAAAAAATACACATTAAACTGAGGATGGTAAAAAGAGACAAAGAGGGGTGCCTGGGTGGCTCAGTCAGTTGGGTGTCTGACTTCAGCTAAGGTCAGAGCCTGAGTGAAATTCTCTCCCCTACACTCTCTCTGCTCCTCACCTACTTTCTCTCTCTCACTCACTCTCTCTTTTTCTCTCTCCCTTTCAAAATAAATAAAAACTTTACAAAAAAAAACAACAAAAAAAGAGGGGCATCTGGGTGGCTCAGTCAGTTAAGCGTCTAACTTCGGCTCAGGTCATGATTTTGCGGTTCATGAGTTTGAGCCCTGCATCAGGCTCTGTGCTGACAGCTGAGATCCTGGAGCCTGCTTCAGATTCTCTGTCTCCCTCTCACTCTCTGTCTCTCCACACTCGCGTTCTGTCTCTCTCTCAAAAGTAAACGTTGAAAAAAAAAAAAGAGACAAAGAAGGTCATTATTTTTTTTAATGTTTATTTTTGAGACAGAGACAGAGTGTGAGTGGGGGAGGGGCAGAGAGAGAGGGAGACATAGAATCCGAAGCAGACTCCAGGCTCTGAGTTGTCAGCACAGAGCCTGATGAGTACTCCAACTCAGAAACCGCAAGATCACGACCTGAGCGGAAGTTGGTCACTTAGCCAACTAAGCCACCCAGGCGCCCCCAAAGAAGGTCATTATAAAAAGATAAAGGGTCAATGCATCAAGAAGATATAACACTTATAAATATTTATGCTCCCCACATTGGAATACCTATATATATGAAGCAAAAACTGACAGAGATAAAAAGAGAAATAAACAGTAATAAACCAATAGTTTGGGATTTTAATACCCCACTGTCAACAATGGATAGATCATCCGGACGGAGAATCAATAAGGAAACATCAAATGTGAGCACTATAGACCAAATGTAGGTACCAGAAATACACAGAACATTTTATCCAACAACAGCAGAATACACATTCTTCTCAAGTGTATATGAAACATTTTCTAGGATACATCACATATTAGGCCACAGAGCGAGTCTTAGCAAATTCAAGATAATTGAAAATATACCAAGTCTCTTCTTTGACAATTGCGTGATTTCACAACTGCGTGAATCTAGAAATTAATAACAACAGAAAAACTAGAAAATTCACAAATACATGGAAATTAAACAGTGCCTTTCTGAATAACCAATGTATCAAAGAAAAAATTAAAGGGGAAATAAAAACGTTTCTTGAGACAAATGAAAATAGAAATACAGCATACCAGACTTAAGAGATGCAGCAGACTTTTCTAAAAGGAAAGTTCACAGCAATAAACACCTATATGAAAAAGCAAGCAAGATAACAATAAACAACTCTACACCTTAAGAAGTATAAAAAGAAGAACAAATTGAGCCAAAAGGTAGGAGAAGATAGGAAATAATGAAGATTAGAGCAGAAATAAATAAAATAGAGTACAGAAAAAAAAAACAGTAGAAAAGATTAACAAACTAAAATTTGATTCTTTGAAAGATAACATTGACAAACTCTTAGCTAGACTAACCAAAGAAAAAAGAGGAAAGACATAAATCAACAAATTATAAATGAAATAGGGACATTACAACCAATACCACAGAAATTCAAAGGATTATAAGAGGCTACTATGAACAACTATATGCCAACACACTGCTCAATGTAAAGAAATGGAAAGACTTGTAGAAATATACAATTTACTAAGGCTGAATCAGGAAGGAGTAGAAAATCTGAATATACCAATTACTAGTAGGGAGATTCAACCAATAATTGAAAATCTCCCAACAAAGAAAAGTCCTGCACCAGTGAGCTTCATGGATGAGTTTTACCAAAATTTTAAAGAAGAATTAACACCAATCCTTCTCAAAATCTTCCAAAAATTCAAAGAGCATGGAATAGTCCCAAACTCATTTTATGAGGCCAGTATTTTCCTGATACCCAAACAAGAAAAGGACATTATTAGCAAAACAAAAACAAAAACTATAGGACGTTATACCTGATGAATATACATAGAAAAATTCTTAAGCAGTACTAGCAACAAACTGAATTCAGCATCACAATAAGAATCATACACAATGATCAAGTGCAATTTATCCCTTGCATGCAAGGATGGTTCAACATATGCAAATCAAATGAAATATCAAATTCATAGAACAAAAGGAAAGAACCATGTGATCATCTCAATAAATGCAGAAAAAGCATTTGACAAAACTCAACATTCATTAACGATAAATCTGTTAAAATGACAGGCATAGAAGGAGCATATCTCAATAAAGATCAGGTATGACAAGTGTACAGGTAACATCATCATCCTTAATGGTGAAAGGTTGAAAGCTTGTCTTCAAAGATCAGGAACAAGACAAGTGTACCCATTCTTGCCACTCCTATTCAATACACTACTAGAAGTCCTAGATAGAGCAATCAGCAAAAAAAAGAAATAAAAGTTATCACAATTGGAAAGGAAGATGTAAAATTGTCTCCATTTGCAGATGACAAAATTTTCTATATAAAAGCTTCTCAACCAAAACTCTTAGTAGACTTAATAAATTCAATAAAGTTTCTGGATTCAAAATTAACATATTAAAATTAGTAGCATTTCTATACACTAACAACACACTTTCTAAAAAAATAATTTGATTCCATATCCAGTAGCATCTAAAACAACAAGATATTTAAAATAAGTTTAAGGAGGTTAAAGAGCTCTGAAACAACAAGACATTGATGAAAGGAATTAAAAATCCACCAATGAAAGGTAACCCGTGTTCTAGATTTGAAGAAATGATATTGCTAAAATGTCAATACTACTGAAAGCCATCGATAGAATCAAAGCAGTCCCTATCAGGATTCCAATGGCATTACTTACAGAAGTAGGCAAAAATACTTCTACAATTTATATGGAACCACAAAAGATCCTGAATAGCCAAAGAAATCCTGAGAAAGAAGAACAAAGCAGGAGGCATCACACACCCTGATTTAAAGCTATACTATAAAGCTATAATCATCAAAACAGTATGGTTTTGCCTTAAAAACAAATACACCAATGGACCAGAATCAAGAGCCTACAAATAAATTCAACCATATATGGTCAACTAATTTTTTGTAAGGAAGCCAAAAATAATCAAAGGAGAAAAGACAGTCTTCCAATAAATGGTGCTGGCATAATTAGATATTCACATATGGTAAAATGAAACTGGAACCATATCTTATACCACTTGCAAAAATTAACTCGAACTGGATTAAAGACTTAAATGTAACACCTGAAACCAGGAAACTCCTAGAAGAAAACAGAGGCAAAGCTACTTTACGTGAATCTTGGTAATGATTTTTTCGATATGATATCTAAAGCACAAGTAACAAAGTAAAAAATAAACAAGTAGGATTATATCAAAAAGATCTGTCTAGCAAAGAAAACCACTAGGAAAGTGAAAATACAACCCATGGAATGGGAAAAAAATTGCAAACCTTGTATCTGATAAGGGGTTGGTATCCAAAATATATTAAGAACTTATATAGTCAATAACCAAAAAAAGCAATCTGATTAAAAAATGAGCAAAAGACCCAAATAGACATTTCTCCAAAGAAGATATATATGAAAGGCCATCATCAGGCCTAGTCATCTGGGAAGTGCAAATTAAACCACAATGTGATATTACTTCAAGCCTGTTAGAATGGCTATCATCAAAACGACAAAGGATAACAAATGTTAACATGGATATAGAGAAAATTCTTGTGCACTTTTGATGGGATTATAAATTGGCATGACCACTATGAAAAACAGTATAGTGAACCCTGAAAAAAATGAGAAAAAGAACTACCATATAATCCAGCAATTACACTTCTGGAATATACCCAAAGGAAATGAACACTAACTCAAAAAGATATCTGCATGGCCATGTTTATGGTACCATTATGTATTACAATAGCCAAGACGTGGAAACAAGCTAATGTTCACTGATGAATGAATGGATAAAGAAGTTGTGTGTTTGTGTGTGTGTGTGTGTGTGTGTGTTTGTGTGTGTGTGTGTGTGTGTTTGTGTGTGTGTGTGTGTATAAACATATCTACATAGTAAAATATGTATATAATGGAATATTATTCAGCCATAGAAAACATAGGAAAATCCTACCATTTGTGACAACAAGGATGGACCTTAAAGGCACTATGGTAACTTAAATAAGTCAGAGAGAGAGAGAGAGGGAGGGAGAGAGGGAAAGAGGGAAATACAGTAAAATCTCATTTATACATGTAATCTGAAAACAAACAAACAAACAGACAAAATAAAAATCCCAACTCTAGAAAAAGAGATCAGTCTAGGGGTTACCAGAGATGAAGGCTAGAGGAGAAACTGGAGGAAGGTAATCCAAAGGAATAAAATTCCAGTTATAAGATAAATAAGGACTGGGGATGTGATGTACGACATGATGACTATAGCTAGCACTGCTGTATGACATGAAGGAGTTAAGAGAATAAATCCTATGAGTTCTCATCACAAGGAGAGTTTTTTCTTTTTCTTTATTTTTATTATATCTATATGAGAATATGGCTGTTATCTGACCCTATTGTGCTAATCATTTCACGATATATGTAAACCAAACTATCATGCTGCGTGCCTTAAACTTATCCAGTGATGTATGTCAATTATTTCTCAATAAAATTAGAAAAATGAGATGTCTGTTACACAAGCTACTTTTATTACTGTGTATTCCTGTTGTATGTTCTAAGTTTGTTCAAAGAGAGTTTCTTCACTGGGAATTTTAATATTTCCACTGCTATTTTTAAGTTGTGTGAACTTTGGTTAAGTCACTGGACCTTTATCTTTATTAGTACAAATGGTCTCTATGTTTCTTTGAGGGACTGTTTCAGAATCAAATTAATCAATGTATTTGAAAGCACATTCAAAAGTAGTGCTTTAAAGAAATAATGAGAAGTATTTTAATGTAATTTTTGTATTTTTGTATTTTTTACTAACCTCTTCTTTCCACTCACTGTAGACTGGCCTGTCGTCTTCTCCTTCACACCATTCAAACAGTAATGAGGGAATGATGGCTTTCTCTTCATGGCCTGCAGATAGAGACACTAAGAGTCAACAAAGAATTAAGTTTTTGACTTTTGATCTTTTAAGAAGATTATTGGAAAGCTCTAGAAAAGGCCTGCACTGAGAGCCATGGTGTTCATTTTTATAGGAATGCTCCATCTGCTGAGCAAAGATATGTTTGTTAGCCTGGTACTAATTCCAAAATCTTTGCTTTAGACTTTCAGCACTAAATATTAGAGAACCCAGAGCTTAGAATATACTCCATAAACTATAGAATGGAGAAACTTTTGAAGATGTGAAAGCCCCTTTTTCCCATTAAAACAGGATAAAAGAATCAGGAAAATTAACTGGGAAATCTTGTTGAGATGACCAGAATCCAGCATGTCTGGGAGCAGCATATTAGAGTCCCATTCTATGTCCCATTGCTACTGCTAGGAGGATTCTAGAAATGAGTAGGAAAGATATGGATGCCTGGAAAGGAACTCACAATGTGCTTGTTTCTGACAACCAGAGCTTCTGGGCTACAGCAAACATAAATATTTTTAGCTGGGGCAGATGATTTAGTACAACATATAGAGCAACAAAGAGCAACTCAGCAGAAGCCAGAAACAGCAAAATACCATCCTGGGCTAAATGTAGAAATATTGAGTATACAAATGGACAATGGCCAGACCATACATAAAAACAGAACTCTGACCCATAATCTCTGCAGCAACCAGTCCAAGAAACCAAACCTCAACCTTTGTAGCAATCAGCCCCCAAAGGTTAAGACTTGGTTTAATACTTGCCAGCTTTTTTAGTTTTCATACTCCTCTGCTTCTAACTTAGGAAGAAGCTAAATAATGCTCCCCTGAACAATCACATAGGACGCCCCATTTCTAGTCTACTCTGTTCTTCCCATGCCAACACTATCTAATCATAGCCTAGCTGAAGCCTCTCTTTTTCGTTACAGAGCTTTCCAATCCCGTCTGCATTTGAGTCTCTGCCAAATGTTAAGTGATGATGGCTGACTCCCTTGCTATATAGCAGCCCTGAATAAATAGCCTCTGCTTGCTCTTGTGTGAGTGATCTTTATTGATTTTCACAAAGTACATTCCCCTCCTCATGCGTACAATTATATATTTAGACTTATTCCAAATCTAGATGCCACACAGGGAAGAGGCAAAAAGCAATGGAAGAACCCTGAACTGGCTAAGAATTAACTTAGAAAAACTGAGTTTTAAAACCAAAAGAGACTGAGGTTTTTTTTGCATTTGTAAGATTAAATATTCTAAAACCAGGTGGAACTGGGAGATTATGGACTAAGTTTAGATAAAAAGAAATAGATTTTATATATTTTTTGGAATGTACCAGTAGCATAAAATGTAATATATTGGAGAAAATCTTAATTATATTGGATATTATTGCCTATATTATTTATTTATACTAAATAATGAAGATACAGCATTTATTCTTTATTCATTATTCATTAATCAAAATATTTTTTAAAAGATTTTACCATGTTCTGTATACCATAGACACAATGAAGAATAACATAGCTACCAGGTGGTCTGGAAGCCCTAGTAGGGACACTAACACACATGCGATGTTGGAGTAAATACAATGATATGTGCTTATGCCATTATTTATGTCAGAAGTTGCTTAATCCAGACATCATTACTATTAGAAGATATGGGGAGGTCCCTCTGTTCAAGGAGACCACTACAGTTCTGCTCTTAAATTTCTAAGCAGCTGCAAAATTTAAAACTTTTACAAAACTAGTACTTTTCTCATGAAGCTGTCTTAATAGGTGCTAGGGCGACAGGATATCTGAATTTTTTAGTACAAACATCTTATCAAAATAACCGAGTGCTTAAGTTGTCCATCAATTCGTCTCCCATTCTTTTTGACAGTGAAATTAAGATAAAAAGCAATTTAAGGAGTTATATTATTTCCCAAGCCTACTATATTTAATCAAAGGTAGCAGTCTAAAATAATTAGGAAACAGATATGTAATTTACATAAAAGCTGCTAAAGCAGATGTTTTTTAACGTGCAATTTATTTCTTATAGAGCAATGAGAAATTTAAATGTAAGATTGAGAGATTATACTCCTTTTTACCCCTAACTCAAGCTTATTTCACCAGGTGCTGTGGATTGCCTTTCTCTGAAAACATTTTTATTTTCTCCTTGACTAGCATGTGTTTTTCCCCATGATGTCATTCTTTAGAATGGAGAAATTATGAAGAGATGGGAAATGTCAGATGTCAATGTACGTATCACATCCTACAGGGACTGAGAAATAATGGTTAAAATTATACAAAATTTGCATGTTTAAATGTGTTTCACCTATTTTTGAGCACCTAATATATGCCAGACACTGTGCCAAATCCTGAGGGAATACAAATATAAATGGCCTCGCCCCTACTCCTAAGGAACTTTTAGGTGTATAAGAGAGAGAGAAAAAACAAAAACAAAAACACTGCATTTGTTCTATTTATATCTTCAATTTCTTTTAAAGTGTTGCACATAATTCATTAGATATTCTTAGGCAGGATGCTATGGTAAAAGCTATCATTTAAGATGTTATTTTCTATTTGTTTATTTTTGGTATATGGAAATAAAATTGATTGTGTATTGACCTTGTATACAAAGACCTTGTTAAATTTACTTATTAATTCTATAGACTCTTTTTAAATACAGGTTCCTATAGATTCTTTAGAATCATGTTATCTGTGAGTAATGACATTTTATTTATTCCTTTCTGATCCTATGCCTCTTATTTCTTTTTATTGTCCTATTGCACTGGTTAGGAATTTTAGTATAAAGTCAAATGGAAATGGTAGTGGTTGGCATCTTTACTGGTTCCCAATTCAGGGAAAGTTTGCAATATTTTACCATTAAGCATATGTTTCTTGTGGTTATGTTTTCTTTTTGTAGGTATTATTTACCAGATTAAGAGCAATTTATTCTTTCCTAAGCTTGGAACAATCTAAGCATTTTAGGCAGAAAGGACTATAATAATGTGCGTATGAAATACTGTGCTTAAGTAATACTGTTTATAAAATTGTTGGAAGTACTAGAGGAGCAGGATTCAGTGAGCTAACAATGGAGGTATTGATTTCAAGAACACATGCATTGCAATGTCTGTAATTCAGGGGTCAGAAAACTGATGCTGCCCCATCATGAGCCACTTCTTAATACTCATGTCTCTACTACCTTACTTTCCAGGAGGACCAACAGCAAGATATTGGTTTATGCTTCACTTCCGCATTCTAAATGTGCCCTGACTACTTCTAATTGGCAGAAGCAAATTTACATGTAGATCCTGGGTTGTAAGTAGAGGTGAAAATCTGCAGTAGAGAAGACATGTGGAGGGAGAAGGAAAGTGTGCTAGATGAGCGCTGTTGACCAATGGGCAGACCAATCTAGCAAAGTCTATTCCTTTAGCTATTCCCTTAGATAGTTTGTTTATTTTCCTGGTATAGGGACACACATGTCTGCATTCATCAGAGATTTGAACAATTTTAGGGATTTGGACAATTTGCATTGTTGTAGTTTCCTGTTAACATTTAATACTGGCCTTTGGAAATTTAGGGGATAGCAGATATAAGCTGCCCTCCTTTCACCCCTCACTTTGTGGCAGTAATGTCATGTCTTTATGATGTTCAGAATCAAACCCACAAGGCACTACAGTCATCTCATTTTTTAGCTGTTGATTTGTTGCCATTTGGATTCAAAAATGACCAGGTGGCAGTCTCAAATTCCAGTTCAGTGGAATAATTGCTGTGTCCCCAGGATGTGTTGGGATTTTAGGTTTTACCTAAAAATTAACCAGCACAGAGTCCTATGGAGAAGAAACAAAACTGTTGGCATTATTGGGTGCAATAGTGAAAGGTAGTATTGCTATTTCTACCTCTTACTTCCAAGTTCCATGTATTCTTCCTATGTCAATAACTTCATACAGAGAAAGTTGCAATCAAAGCAAATTGCAACACGTAGGAAAGAATCCTGACATTTTAGATGCTTAAGTGATTCGTCAACAAGACCTTGAAGTCAAGATGCTTTGGGGTGCTGAGTTACATGCTAACTCCATGAGTCTTCAAGGCATGAGACTATTGATATACTCGTGTTGTTGAATAAGTTCCATAGTCATATACAATATGATACTAAACAGATGAATAACAAATTCACAAAGTCCTCAGTTGCTGATGGTGGCAAAAACATGCCTGGCTAACTAGGAAAATCCAGACCTAGAATATTTGTATCTCAAATGGGGACAAATAGCTACATTGTCTCTGAGTCCCCCCCACCCCTCCCCCACCCCCCTGCCTCCAACTCTGGAATATATCAGCTTTGCCATGATTTCTAGGGTAATTTTTGATCATTAGGTCCAATGAGCATGATATCAATATAGCTGGTCAGTAAGATGATAAAGATCTCTGAGAACTGAAATATGATGAAGTTCAAGAGAGTAGATGTAGTCCTGAGATAAGAGAGTGTAAGTGACCTGTGGTCCTTGCCAGATAGAATTAAACTGATTCTTACATGTTGAGATGGGGGGGGGGAGGGGGAAGTTTGTTTGATGTTTTGCTTTTTTTCTCATATGTAGATACATACTAGGCTCCAGAGACTGTTTTGAGTAAAGAGACTATACCCAGAATAGCAGCAGCTGAAATTTTAGTTAAGTTTGTGAAAATTGATTATGATGTTCAAAGATCTATCCTCTGATGGGACAAACAAGCAAGTTAAATAGGGATATGCTAGAAATCATCTGCATCTTTGAGATCGTTAATGGGGATACTATATTTAATTTCACTGAGGACTCCATACTTTAGTGTGTATATATTTTAGTAGAAAGGAGCACTTCTATGGACTTACATCTGACTCCTCTAATTTTCACTCTTTGAAATGCCTTTCACTCTATGACTCAGAGTCAATATGGTAAACCTTCCAATTGCTGAGCTTGTCCACTCTATTCACATACTGAGCTATTGGGGGAAGTTACAGGGTGATTTTTCAGAATGTTATAAACTATTATGAAGACAAATTAATTTTAAAACTGCATTACTCACCTGACACTCAGAAGTTGCTAATATCACCAGTGAATACTGCATTATTTGTGGTATTGTTGCCAAATTCTTCCTTTGGTGTAGCTAGAATCACTTTCATTCAAGGGCCATGTGCAGCAGCACAGAGCCAAGATTTGGATCAAAGGCTTTGATATTGCATTATGTAAAATCAATTGAGGACGTATTTCCCTAAACCTAGACTTTTTGTCTATTTGTTTGTTTGTTCAGATCATACAGGCCCCTCCCCCTCCTTTTAAAAATGTCATCCATCTAATTCTGTTCTAATTTTCCATTATTGCCTAGCAGATTGCCACAAGTTTAACCTTTTCAAACAACACACATATATTTGTCTTACCGTTTTCATGGATTAGGAATGTAGGCATGGTTTAGTTGGGTGTGCTGCTCCAGGACTCAATCTCGTTCAGATTTTAAGAAGAATTAATTTCCTTATAGTTATGAGTTTGAGGGACCTGGATTTTGTTCTGGCTATCAGCTGGACACTGCTCTTTTGTTCCTAGAAGACCTCTATGATTTCTTTAAAAAATTTTAATGTTTATTTATTTTTTAGAGAAAGAGACAGAGCATGAGTGGGAAAGGGGCAGAGAGAGAGACACACAGAATCCGAAGCAGGCTCCAGGCTCTGACCTGTCACCACAGAGCCCTACAAGGGGCTTGAACTCACGAGCCATGAGATCATGATCTGAGCCATAGCCAGACACTTAACTCACTGAGCCATTCAGGTGGCCCTACAATTTCTTAACTCATGGACTTCTCCAACCTCACCATTTACTTCATCAAAGACACCATAGAGAATCTCTAGTCTCTCTTCTAACAAGAGGGCATGTGTGTGTGTGTGTGTATGTGTGTGTGTGTGTGTGTGTATAACAGCACATAAAATAGGAGTGATTTCCCATAACTTTGACCTTATGATGTATAATCACTGAAGATCCATTACCTTTACCTTTGCCATGAGATAGAGCCTCACCTCAGGCTCTGCACTCAGCACTGAACACAGATCCTGCTTAAGATTCTGCCTCTCCAGGGGCACCTCAGTGACTCAGTTGGTTAAGCGTCGGACTTTGGCTCAAGTCATGATCTGACAGTTCGTGAGTTCAAACCCCACGTTGGACTCTGTGCTGTCAGTTCAGAGCCTGGAGCCTGCTTCAAATTCTGTGTCTCCCTCTCTCTCTGCCCCTCCCCTACCCATGCTCTATCTCTCAAAAATAAATAAATGTTAAAAAAAAAAAAAGAGTCTGCCTCTCCCTCTCTCTCTCTGTCCCTCTCCTGCTCGCGCTCTCTCTCTCTCTCAAAAACAAACAAACAAAGAAAAAAACGAAAACAAAAAACAAGTATTAAACCTAGGCCATGGTCAAGTTCAAGTTTTATGCAGCCAATTGAACAAATATCAGAAATACGCTCATTCGCTTTAACACATCCATTCCAGAAATGCTGATGAGTACAACGTAGATAACTTTGGCCTCATCTAAGTTCTTCATTTGTTGGACTAACATCTTTTGAAGCAATTTCCACATATTTTATCCAAGATTCTATTGATAAATATCAGTAAATAATTTAGCTACTTTGGTTTACAAATTTTAAGACAAAATTTGGCCCGAGATTAAAGCAAATAAAGTTAGATTGAATAGTCAATATAATAATGTATTAAATAGCAAGATATGAAGAGTATACAGTGAAAGTGTGTAATGGAGGAAGGGTGAGGACATTGCACTGAACAAAATCAAGTAAGTGAAATTTTTGTTTTGCTAAAGTGTTTAGTCAATTTCTGAGAGGAGAATTATGTATACAGTATTTTCCATACTTTTAAAAGGGAGCTGTTTTTCCTTGAACAATTTATAAAACCTAGAAAACCTTGAATAATTTATAAAACAAATCAGTAAAAAGAGCAGAGCTCTAGGTGTAAGTAGACATACAATTTAGCCTTGTTTGGTCACTAAATATTTGTTTGATTTTTGGATAAGTTGCTTTACCTCAATGTGCTGCCTTTTCATCTATAAATTGGAGGGTGCCTGGACACGCTCCAGTTGTGTCTGCCCATTAGAATGTTATTGAATGAGTGAGTGTTATTGAAAATGTTATTTAAATCTTATTGAAAACAGTCATGAAATTATTTATGATGCTTCTTGATTTTCATGGAAAAGGCGGCATTTTTCAGCTAAATCTTTTAATGACAATGAGTGAAGAAGGGTAGAAAAATATGGTATTTTGATAAGTTTTATGATATATACAAGGAACAGGAAAACCTTTCCACATTTGAAGATAATTCAGTTATGAACCACTGAAGGCAAGCAAAAATCTAAATTATTTTTTCTAAAGGCTTTCCTAGCTTAGTATTTGACCTGTTTATACTCTTATACAAATCTAATCCACATGCTAGAATCAATCACTTAAAATCAGTAAAATGATTTGTGAGAACTGTTTGAAGTCCTAAAGCTCCCTGAATTCTTTTTAATCAGCTAAAATGTTCTTTCCCTTAGATACTGAAGAGTATATTTTTGTCAGAATTAAATCAACATAACATATGCCCAGTCACTTGGCTTAGGAAATAAGACCCTGAAGTGATTCTGAGTAGCCTCTTATAAGTTCTTTTATTTTCTTTGCCTGCTTACCAGAATGGGCATTTCGTTTTATAAACTGCTCAGTGAAACTGGTGGTAAAAGCCCTTCTCTGAAGGGAATGAGAGAATCTTCAATGTGTTAAGGAATTTAGAGACTGCTAATGGTAATAGACTCCCATTAATGCAAGGTCTACAGAAAATAAATGAGATCCCAGGTCATGCAGTTAGCTGGTGAAAAGTTAAAACTGGAATCTGTCTCTTTACCATGCCCATTTATGGAAAATAATCCCCTGGACATTAAAATATCCTATATCTTCCTATAACCCCTTTTTTGTGTGTTTAATTGAAAACCAGAGATTTTAACACAGAAGTTTTATTATTCTTAAATTTATTTGTGAATGTTTAAAAATAAGTGCCATTTTAATCTTCAATAGTCACTTTTACATTTTTTTACATTAATGTCAAGTATTCACAAATTTTAAAGGACAAATTGAGTTTTAATAGCACCCTCCTTCCAAACACTGAATCTTTACATTGTCTACATCATAACAGGAATGGTGGGGATGTATTTATCCTGCCTGATGAAATCCTTAATTCTTACTATCAGCTTCTGTTTTTATCTAGCATAATCTGAGGGCAAAGAAAAATCATTATGGATCTCCTGGGTTTTGGCAAAGCTTGACCTCTTCTGAGAAGCATGGCTGTGAAAAGGAAAGGAGTGTTAAGAGGGGGTGTTTGTTTCTAACTCCCTTGATGTTTGTAAAACACCTATCTTAAATGCTAGGGTTTATTGAGTGAAAACAAATGGTTCTAACTGGTTTTGTAAGTTTAGATAAAAGGGTAGACTGAAGAAATGAGTTTACCTTCCAGTGGAGCAGATTGGAGAGACCATTCTCATAAAACTTTTCTTTCTGTAGCTCCATATTTGGTTACTACTCATAATGGATTCTTTCTGGTAACATCTTTGTAAATGAAAAAATTAAACTGGGGAGGCACACATGGTTTTCACTTGGTCCAGTATTTTTTTTTTTTTTTTTATAATTTTTTTTTTCTTTTTTTTCAACGTTTTTTTATTTATTTTTGGGACAGAGAGAGACAGAGCATGAACGGGGGAGGGGCAGAGAGAGAGGGAGACACAGAATCGGAAACAGGCTCCAGGCTCTGAGCCATCAGCCCAGAGCCCGACGCGGGGCTCGAACTCACAGACCGCGAGATCGTGACCTGGCGGACGCTTAACCGACTGCGCCACCCAGGCGCCCCATTGGTCCAGTATTTTTAACAAACAGCCCATCTGATAGAGAAATGAACACTTTAAGAGATAAGATTTCTGGTTTTATTGGGAGGCAGAATTGGATGATCCAAAGAAAACATTACTCTGAAGATCTTTATTTGAAATTGCCTTTTCTGATCTAGTGAGAGAAGGTGTCTGCCCAGGCCAGATGTTATTTTGTTAATATTAGGACCAAGAACAGAACACAAGTAGTCATATTTTCCATTTATCCTTGGGGCTGAACTCAGGCAGGAAAGAGTGTGACACTGAGGTATCTAGTAGGGAATAGGTACCTACCCAGGTACACAACTATATTCTTAAGTACTGTGTAATGTTCTAAAGGGAGACTGAGTTAAAGATCCTAATTTATAGTGTCAATAGTGTGATCCAAATATTACCTAAAGTATTTGTTAGAATGAAGTTTCCTGAGCTACACGACAGACCTATCTAATCAGGATCTGTGAAGTTCAGACCCTGGAATCTGCACATTTAAAAAGGACTACTGGTTTTATAGGACTTTCTAAGGTTTGTGAACATTTATCTAAAGGCCTATCTTGGGATGCTTTTAGGAAATTTTCAAAACTCCCCTCTTCTTTAAGAAATTACTATTTTTCTTAGTCCTTTTTTCTTCTTCTGAATACATCACGTTCTATATTGTGATCATCTTGATATCAGGGAAAATTCAGTCTAACTTCTCACCTTATGTGTTGAATGGTGATGATTATGAATACTTTGTAAAATTTTACCTGAAACTTTTTATTATTTTTTTCCTGGAGTTTTTGTCAGTAGGAGCTAGAAGTGAAATTAAAGATCAAGTATGACAATTTGACAAACCAATAATTCTTTTGAAATATGGTTTAAAATAAAAATATTTAATCATTATGAGGAATGGTTTATAGGACAACACTTTTTTTTAACTATGTTTAGAAGCAATTCACTTTTTAATAGTTCTTTTTCGTTTTTCCTCTAAACAAGGTGGACAAACTTCACAAACTTAACACTTGAATCTAAAATTAGCACAGCTCTGGGATGCTTGGGTGGCTCAGTTGGTTAAGCAGCCAACTCTTGATTTCGGCTCAGGTCATAATCTCACAGTTCATGGGTTCAAGTCCCACATGGGGCCCTGTACTGACAGTGCAGAACCTGCCTGGGATTCTCTCTCTCCCTCTCTCTCTGCCCCTCCCCACACTCTTACATGCTCTCTCTCTCTCTAAAAATAAACATTTAAAGTCAGCATAGCTCTGAGAATGAGCATCTGTTGAAGAGAAATAACCTATGTTTGAGAAAGTAAACATTATATTTGAATTTTGGCAAATTAATGCAAATTCCTAATACTCTCAAGCTTAACTACAGATAGCCCAGATTTTTCTGAGATTAAACTTTGCTTCTATTTATATATTCTGAGGAATTTTTTGAACCAAGAAACTCAGAAAAAAAGGGAGGGAGCAAGTAGGGAGAAACAAAGATGTATCTTCTGTGGCTTGAGTATAAGATATGAAAGTGTTAATGAGAAGGTATTTGTCTCAGAACTGGTGGGTGACAATTCATCCTGTAGTAAACCTTGCAATTTTTGGTTCTTCACTTTTCATAACAGATCTGATAGCGAAAGCAATCTTTTAATTTTATCAACATTGATTGTGGGGCAAAAAGAAATGGAACTACCTGACCATTATCCATTGTTTCCCAAACTGGTTTATCCTACATCTAGGATGTATGTAGGATGTATGTTAAAAATGTAGATTTCCAGGGGCACCTGGGTGATTCAGTCGGTTAAGCATCTGACTCTTGGTTTTTTGCTCAAGTCTTGATCTCACTGTTTGTGAGTTCAAGCCCCATGTTAGGCTCTGAGCTGACAGCATGGAGCCTGCTTGGGGTTTTCCCTCTCCCTTGGTCTTTGCCCCTTCCTCGCCCGCCACTCTCTCTCTCTCAAAATAAATAAATAAACTTTAAAAATATATATAGATTTCTAGTAGCTCCCCTTCAGATTCTGATTTGCTTGATCCATGATGGGATTCTTGGGAATCTTTCCTTTATTCATGTGTTTTTAAAGTTCTGCCCTTCTCACCTTTTGGGATGAGCACTGGGTGTTGTATGGAAACCAATTTGACAATAAATTTCATATTAAAAAAAATAAAAAATAAAATAAAGTTCTGCCCTTCTTATGATCAGGTAACTTTGAAAATACTATTCTAGTCTATTTTTTCTTTGTCAAAATTGTCCTTTTTATTTATTTATGTATGTATTTATTAGAGCTTATTTATTTACTTTGAAAGAGAGAGAGAGAATACGTGCATGGACACGAGTTGGGGAGGGACAGAGAGATCATGACCTGAATCGAGATCAAGAATCAGACACTTAAACGACTGAGCCACCCAGGTGTCCCAAAATTGTTCTTTTTACATAGGATTGCATTTCAGAATGGACTAATTCTTACAATTTTCTTTTCAACTTTCTGCACCTTTTCTTTAAGTTATTGAGCTAGTTTGCTATGAATGAAAATCAAGAGGTCTGGTTCTACTCCTGTTTCTGCCCCTTAATATGAATGAAGGCAAATTGTGTAGTTAGGTTTAATCTCTCATTTTATTCCTTGGATGCTTCTTTATTGTCTCTTGCATGCTGGGTATTTATCAGAGGAAGGAATCAGGGCAGATATTTTAGTTTTTTTAAGTTTGAAGATTGTATTTACAGAACCTACTTTTTTTTCTATTCTTAGAATCAGTTTTTAAGATATAATGGGCTTCCCTTTTTTTTTTTTAAATTGGCGTGATATGCTATAACACACTCTGGGCTTTTGACCTGCAATTTATTTCAATGATTCTTAAGTCTAAATAGCCCAGTAGCCTTGAATGGAAGAATTCCTGGATGTAGGTTATCTGTTGGACTGTAACTTCTTTGTGTATTACAAAATCCCTGGCTGGATATAGTGTTTTTAAGGTAACAATATTTTGGTAAAGTGTTCTTTAGCAGCTAGAAGGATCCTCAGGTATAATTTAGTTTCTGACAGTGATAGAATAAAGGGTAGAACCTAGATTCATAGAATTTCACAGTCTAGCCTTAGTTGTACAATATTTTCATCATTTAAAATAAAAGTAACTTGGTCTCAAGGTTTGGCCATCTTGGAAATAATAATAAAAAAATAATCATATACTGCATCTTCAGAAGAGGTTTGCTTTGCTACAAGAACCCTGTGCTATCTTTATCAGCAAGAAAATAAAATGCTTTTTGATTCTCAAACTTGATTTTTTATTTTACAGTGTTCTTAATTCGACATACTACTGTCTTCTCTGTGTCAAATGTGCTGGAGATATAAGAGAGTAAAACACAGATTCCTCCTACCCCAAATCTCCATTCTTAAAGAGTTTACATTCTGGCAGGGAAATGTGGCAATAAATTAAAAACTAAGGATATTATTCAGTTCATTAGAAGGTACACAGTCTATTAGAGAGAAATAAACAGAAAAGGAGGTAGGGTGTGATCAGAGGTAGTTAGGTGAGATGTTAGTGGAAGGGATGGTCTCATTGAGAAAATCTCTTCAACAAAGACGTGAAGTGAAGGAAGGGAGGTTTCAACCCACAGTGTGTATGTGGCAAGAATGTTCTAGGCAGAGGAAAGAACCAGTGCAAAGTCCTAAGGTTGGAGCATACTTGGCAACTACTTAGAACTTCTAGGACTGCAGTAGGACTGGAGTAGGGAGTGTAAGGCCAAGGTACAAGGTGCAAGGTCAGAGAACTAATGGGGTCAGATCATGTAGGATATTGTAGGTCACTGTAAGGTTTTCAACATTTAGTCTGAGGGATGTGAAAACCTGCTGGGAGGTTTTGTGCAACTTTGACTAAAGCATGCTAGTCAGTTAATAAGACTGCTAGAGTACGCCTCGATGCTTCTTTACCCAGTTTCTGTCCTACATGACCCTGCTGTGCCTTTGGGTAAAATGTGAAGCTGACTAATGACAAAACTTCCTAGAATAGTGTCAGCCCTGTCATAATGATGAAGTCATGTGACAGTGATGGAACTGATGCCATAAATAAATCAAAGATGTTCCCTTAGTATGAATGATCACCAATACATTATATATATGTGTGTGTGTGTGTGTGTGTGTGTGTGTATTTATGCATATTTAAATTTATTTTTATTTTAATGAATATTAGGTTGCCACTAATAAATATCATATTTTTATACTTATATTTTACTTGTATTTCGTTGCATTTGTGATTAACAAATGAGAACACAAAATAAGTGAAAATATCTAAAGTTTATATTTTAAATAACATTCACTTGTATTAAATAATATTTTAAATTTTAAATATTTAAGTATTTCAGTGATGGTTAGTTTCACTTTTAAATGTTTTAAACACAAGATGTCAATGTTAGATAAATTAACGTAGAGGATTTTAAATCTTAAATGTTAGCAGAAATTTAAAGAAGATACTTCATTGCATTTATGGTATTCAAACTAAGGGAAAACATTTAACATTAGTTTAGAATTAAAGTTTTCTTTTTACAAATATTATCACCACAACTTTGTTAACTTCTTAGGAAGCATTTGCAATGGCATATTCGACATAAGCTACTGAACACATATTAAAACCTGTAGAGTAATAAAACCTTAATATATTTTCCGACATGAAGAGCAAAATGTTATTTCTATATAAAGTTTAATAAAAAGGATTTTTAGGTCGAACAGAATGGAATCATTTCATTACTATTTTTTCTTTTTTTTTTTTTCATTTTTACTAGGAAAATCTTTTTTAGGTTTGAATAATGACTCATTTAATTAGGAAAGATTTTTCTTTGTGAAACCGTGTCTTTCTTTACGAACCATTGTATATACTAAAACATATAATAAGATATATGATACTATTTTTAAATTAAAGCAAATATCCAGGGAAGCTCAAAAAGTTTGTAGACTTCATTTCTATTGTTTACTTTGACAGAATAATAGCTTTTCTTTCATCTTTTTTTTTTCCAACTGACATTAACCCCTCTTGTTTTCAGCTTAAACTTTTCCATCCATTTGGATACCAAAACTATATATCGGGGATGTAAATCAGTAGAGCCTACCAGTGAGGTAAACTGATTAAACTATATATATACATAGATAGAGTCATTTTCTAGGAATACATCTTGTTGCACAAATATCGTCTGAATCCACCATATGTTGTTTTAAATGCAAAGCACATTTTCCTGTCTGATATTTCCTAATCTTACTACAACAAAGTCAAATGCTTCCAATTTTTATAGACTTCAGAAAATGTTGTTCAGAAACACCCAGTAATTTATTTTTACATTATTTTGCAGTACAGCAAGATTACCTCACCATTGTTAACAGATGTTTTTGTCTCCACCAGAGTTTGCTGTTATTTCATCAAACACAGAAATACAAAGAAATGCAATAAGAAATGTATATTCTTTTGTCTCGTAACATTTATCACAATCAATACAGTATTGGAGCAATGCTAATACTGCTGTGGTCCTTTGAGGCTGGAAGGGTTTGTAGTGTACCAGTGGTGCTAAGGGCTGGTGCCAGGATACATTCATGGAAACACTTAACGATAATACTGCTTCAGTAGAGGCAGTAATGGTATAAACAGGGCAAAGGAAATACCAGGATTGCAACAGATGCAATTGATTATATGCCTTGGGGAATATTCCACTCATTTATTTCAAGTCCAGTCCATGTAAATCAAAAGACTGTAATGTTGTCAGTAAGACATATCACAGACGTCGTAATAGGCTGTGACAGTGCTCCTGGTTTACTGACGCAGCGGATCATGCCTTTGGACACGAGAAGCCTGTCTGAACCATAGTTCTTGCACTGTCAAGTGTAGAAAATAATCTGACTTAAGCATCTGAATCACTATGAACTGTGATATGGCTTGTTTCAAAAATAAAAGGTGATAGGATTGCTTTAGGTAAAGTTACATATTTGCACTTGGTCTTAAATCTCTCACTAAGGAGACAATAATTTCCAGTAATATTCATAGTCGTCACCCTACAGTAGAACAGTCACTTTTAGATACCAAGATAGACAACTTTGGAATATAACTCAAAAATCAGGATTTCAAATGACATGTTTTCCTGTAGAGATGCTTTCAGTAAGGAGAAGTTCCTTCATGAAGACCAAGTGTCTTTTCATCACTTCTTTCCAGTCATTAAGTGGGCATTTTCCAAGTTAAAAATTTCCCTTCCTCTGTCGGCTATAGGTTGTACCAGACTAGGAAAGCTATGCAACATGTCTCAAATAAGATGCAGGGATAGCACAGAGATTAGGAAAAACAATTTACATTTCCTTTTATCTCTTGCTGATTGAAAGATCCAGCATACCCGAGATTCACCTTGAAAGCATGAAATTAACCAAGTGGCTCTTTGAAAGCTAAGGCTTGAAGGAAATTGCTAAGTATTTTAATAGATGAAGGAGCTGGAAGTCTTATAATTAATGCTAATGTATGGCCTTACTCCTATGAAATTACACATTACATGCACATTAATTATGATTAGCATCCTTTGAATGAATAGCAAAGGAAATCATAATGATTTGATACTTATTATACAATGCTATCACACAGTCTTTTCTAAAGAATGGGCTTAACTTGCTCAATAGATAATAAAGAGATGCTAAATTCCAGTTTATGACTCCTTTCACTAGATAGTTCATAAAATAGGCAAGCAGTGAATGATTTCGCTTCGACTCTGCTCCTTTAAAAAAAAATCACAGTATGGCAATTTAACTTGTGACTTTGAAGAGAAACCTATCATTTTCTTTAAAGTGGAAAATAGAACACCATCATATTTTTATGATTATTCTTATACTGCATTTGATCCGGAGACACAACATAAGCTCTCATTCAATCTTGCAACAACTTGGGAATCACGGATGTACAAGTTTGGAACTTCTCGATGTGTTAATAATATACTTCCTTCTCCTTATATTAACCATACTGATATTTATATTACATGTTATCAGCTATGGATCATCGTCTATAAATTCAGAAGGAAAAGAAACGTCATAAACACACATATACATAGAATTAGATCAGTCTTGGAGCTTGAAAACTATAAAATTTCAATCATTTCATTATTAGGGGCAACCATCCTTCTTGGTGTTGTGCAGAAACCTGGCAAACTGAATGCAGCCCTCTAGACTTAAGTGTATACATATAGTTGCCGATACACTCCTCATGGAGGCTTGCAGGTTAATCATCCCTGGTACCTTTATCCCAAACGTGGACATGGGAATATTTTTTGAATCCGTAATTTCATATGGAAGGCCCGGCTTCCCAAATGCAGCCTACAGGTGAAATCCTGCCACCTAATGGGGTGCTGCCAGGGACAGGAAATGGGATCCCACTCTTCTCAGAATCCGATAACCTTCATCACCCTGTTGTAAGGACTCCCAGCATTTTCCATCTCATTTTTGCTTGTCTCTATCCCTGTCAAAAAGCTGCTGCTGCTTCTTTACCCTATGATTGTTCTCTGATCCTTGATATCTAATTTTCAAAACACAAAAATTGAGGAGATCTGTAGTCAATTAATGCTTTGAGCCCTGCAACCGCAAACCTCTTCTGAGATAAAGGGGCAAAAAGATCTGGATACCTTCTGGGAATGGGGGAATGGAAAAACACAGTGAGAACAGAACACAAATTAATAGCTCAGTAAATTACCTTGTCTCATTGCTTACAAATTTCACTTGGAATTTTTCGTACCCATACTTCAGTTTGGAATTATGCATTCAGAAGAACCAGGACACCAACAAAAGGGAAAATGTACACTGGATCAGTCATTTCCAATCCAGAGGCTTTGTGTTTGATTCACAGAGAAACCTCAGCAGGCAAGCGAACCACACAGGAGGTAGAGGTTATGCTGTTTCTAGTATGTGTATATTTCTAAATGAACCGTACCTTTCTACAATCCTGATTTTATCAGCGAGCTCATGGCTATCAAACCACATATGAAATCTTATAAATGGTAGTCCCCCATCCAACTTTCATTGTATTCAGACATCTGTTGAAAGAATTCTTCCTTTGAGGCATATTTGGGTTTTGCAGAACATTTAAAACTGAGTTGCCAGTTTGATCTGAATTTACTTATACTGCCATTTACTAATGTGGCATAGTGTTCATAACACATCTTCACCCCTTGATGTAAAAATATTCAAAGCACAAGATGGAGACTAGACACAGGGGATTGGAATAAATGACTGCCTGAGGGTTCTGTCAGTTCAGTAGAGTTGTGCTAGCAGTGAAGATAATAGTTAATGCTTATATGGTGCTTACTATGTCCCCTGACGGTTTTAAGGGCTTTATAGGTATTAACTGTTTCAGTCCTTCCAACTCATTGCGGCTGCTTTTATTAATATCCCCACTTATAGGTTAAGAGAACTGAAGTAGAGACTTCCAGTGATCGTCCAAGTTCACATAGTTCAAGGGAAGCTGATTGGGATTTGAAAACTGAATTGCTTCTCTTAACCATTCCACTCTACACCATAACCGTTACCTTTATTCCCATCCTTCCCTAATCCAATTCATATAAAATGTATGCATAAGCTTCCATTTCAGAAACAAATTAATAAGTTTATGCCTAGTGGAGGAAAAAGTATTTCAAAGCATTTAAAATTAGTTTTCATGTGATGCTTACATAAAACATATCTGATATTTATTCGTATTATGTAACATTAAGATCATAAGGAAGTACAATGCGGAGGTCTACTTTTTCACTCAACTTGACATCATGAGAAGTTTCTACTTCAGCAGTTTTTAAAATATAAGCTTATATTGTAAATTATATGAAGTTTTAGATAGTTCCCATTTTTTCACAGTTCGAGGTAAAGATAGAGAAAAATATTCTTGAATTCCTGTGATCAGTTTCTTAAAACACATTTTCCAAAGCGAATCTATGGGACAAATCTTATAAAAACATATACGGTTTTGAAACACTTTCCCAGACTGTCTCCTCAAAGTAGTCTTGCTTAATATCCCCACAAATAGAGCACAGGTGCCCTTTGCTATATGAGCTCAACAACACTGGATATTTCATTCACGTTTCTCTGTTACTAGCAAGGGCAAAAGTTTTGTTATGTTATTGTGCTGTTTTAATTTCTTCTGCAAATGTCTATTTTCCTTGGCATGGGAGATAAACATATTTTTCTTATTGTATACCAGGTATCATTTCTATAGCAAGAATAAACAACCCTTGACTTTCTCATAAGTTATAAATATTTTTCGTAGTTTTCTGTTTGTCTTTGTTTTGCTTAACATGGTTTCTAAGTAAAAAATTTTAAATACAGTTTAAAAGTATCAATATTTGCCTTGATGGTTTCTTCCTTTATTTTCAGGTTGAGAACAGCTACTCTCATTTTAATACTGGAAAAAATAATATCTTCTTAAGCTATTTTTAGCTTAATTGATCTGGAACATATTTTGGCAAAAATTGATATTAAATAATTTGCATATCTTAAAAATATTGAATTTTTTAGTTTACAAAATGCTTTCTTTTGCTTCTCACTAAATTTTCATAGTTTCCTTCGTATGAAGTCTACGATTTCTTTCCAATTTCATCTCAAAATATTATGTATCTTGGATGCAGTTATGAAAAAGATACATTGGCTGTCCAACTTTTTATTTTATTCTAGACTACAAACAAGATATGAATTACATATATACATGTTACATATTTATCTATATAATTAATAAGCTTCTTGAAATTCCTAATTAATTTTAATATTTTACAATTCTATTCTTATAAGTTTTACAAAACTTGCAGGTTATACACAAGGATGGTCAGAACCATCTACAAAATGGATTTTATCTTCTTTTCTAATTGTTATATGTCATTGTTTTGTTTTATCACATATGTAGAACTTCTAGAATACTATTAAAAGGTGATAAAAACAAGTATCATTTTCTTGTTCCTTGTTTTAACTGTTCATTCCCAAGCAGAGTATTGGCTGCTGTTGACACAATTTATTCAAAAATATTTAAGCTCCTAATTTATGCCAGGTATTCTAGAATTTCTAGAGAAAGAGCTAAAGAATAAACAAGGTAAATAAGTAGATATATTGATTTAGTCAATGCTAAATGTTAAGGGTTAAGAAACAAACAAACAAAAAAACCAAACCAAAACAAAAAATCTTAGACAATGGAGTAAGGTGTTTGGGTAGGTTGATTCTAGATAGGAAAAGGGTAGCCAGGGAATAACTCCTTGAGAAGACAATTTTTTTTTTTCAACGTTTATTTATTTTTGGGACAGAGAGAGACAGAGCATGAACGGGGGAGGGGCAGAGAGAGAGGGAGACACAGAATCGGAAACAGGCTCCAGGCTCCGAGCCATCAGCCCAGAGTCCCACGCGGGGCTCGAACTCACGGACCGCGAGATCGTGACCTGGCTGAAGTCAGACGCTTAACCGACTGTGCCACCCAGGCGCCCCAAGAAGACAATTTTTGAATAAAGAACGTAAGGATGTGAAAGAGCTAGCCATGTTGATATCTGGACAAAGATTATTCCTGGAAGAGGAAGCAGCAAATGTGAATGCCCAGAGATAGGAGTTTGTCTAACATATTTGAATAACATGATCTTCAAAGATCTGAAAGTTAATGAGGCACCAGACATGTAGAATTAAAGGTTATAATAAGCACTTTGGTGCTTACTCTGAGTGAAGTTAAGAAAGGGCTCTTGAAGGAAACTTAATTAGGAGATTTTTTAGGAAGAAATATTGAATCAACTTTAACATGGAAGATTCTATTTAGAGAATTTGTACAAAAGGCTCAAACATTTTCTGTATCTGTAAACAAAAAACAAAAGTAAAAAACAAACAACAAAAAAAGAAGGGAACTTTAAGTGGGTTATTGTAAAGTGAAATATCTTTCACCACAAGAAAGAGCATTGTACATTGGGGAAAACAGTACACTTGTCTTAAAAATTATTATGAAATTTAAATGAAATGATGTATAAAATATTCAGTTGACTTTTGGTACATAAGTAGTAAATACCCAAACTTGTTAGCATATTATTGTTAAAGTTATTTCAATATGTCATTACATAGCAAGAACATTGCCATAAGAATATGTATAATATTTGTAAGAAATGTAAATTTCCCTTTTTAAACTTTATCTAGTCATACACCTTATTTATGTAAATTTTCAATCATGTAATTTTAGGAGATTTTCTCAATGGTTACTTGAGCCTCATAGCAAACCTGGCTCTCTTGGGGGTAAATATTAGGTCTTTTTTTTTTTTTTTTAATAGACTACCTTTTAGAGCAATTTTAGGTTCACAGTAAAATTGAGTGGAAGATGCTGATATTTCTTCTCTACCACTTGCCCCCACACATGCACAGCCTCCTCCATTATCAATATCCCTTACCAGAATGGTACATTTGTTACAACGGGTGAACCTACATTGACATACTACTACCATTCGAAGCCCACAGGTTTTATATTAGGAATTCAGTGTTGTATGTTTTATGGGATTTGACAAATGTATAATGACATCTATACATCAACACAGTATCATAAAAATCCTCTGTGCTCCACCTACTAATCACTAACTCCCTGCTATCCCCTGACAATCGTTGATCTTTTTGCTATCTCCATAGCTTTTCTTTTCCAGAATGTCATATAGCAGAAATTATACAATATGTAGCTTTTCCTTGGCTTTCTTTCATTTATTAATATGCGTTTAGGTTTCTTCCGTGTATTTTAATGGCTTGGTAGCTTATTTCTTTTTAACACTGAATAATATTCCATGGTCTGGATGTATCATAGTTTGTTTAGTCATTCACCTGTGGAAGGACAACTTGTTTGTTTCCATGTTTTGGCAATTATGAGTAAGCTGATATAAACATGCAAGTTTTTGTGTAGTCGTAAGTTTTGCATGCTTTTGGGTAAATATCAAGGAGCACCATTTCCAGACTGTATGGTAAGAGTATTTTTGTAAGAAAACTGCTACGCTATCTTCCAAAGTGTCTGTCCTATGTTGTATTCCCATCAAATATGAACAAACATTTCTATTGCTGCATATCCTCTAAGCGTTTGGTATTGTCAGTGTTTTGGATTTTGGTTATTTTAATAGTTGTGTAGTGATATCTCATTGTTACTTTTATTTCTGTTTCTCTGACGACATATGATATGGAGCATCTTTTCATACGCTTATTTAACCATCTAAGTATCTTCTTAGGTGAGGCGTCTGTAAAGTGGGTGTTTGACCCACTTTTTTAAGCAGGCTGCTTTTTGTACTATTGAGTTTTAAGGGTTCCTTGTATATTTTGGGTAACAGTCTTTTATCAGATATGTCATTTGAAAATATGACCTCCCAGTCTGTTTCCTGCCTTTTTATTTTGTCAACATTGTCTTTTGCAAAGCAGAAATTTTAAATTTTAATGAAGTGCAGCTTAATTCTTTCTTTACATGATTATACCTTTGATGTTGGGTCTAAAAAGTCATCACCAAACCCAAGGTCATCTAGGTTGCCTCTTATGTAATCTTGTGTTTTACATTTAGGTCTGTGGTCCATTCTGAGTTAATTTTTGTGAAAAGTATAAGATTTGTCTCTGCATTCTTTTTTTTTTTTTTGCATTGGCTATCCAGTTTTCCCACACATTATTTGTTGAAAAGACTATTTTTTCTTCATTGTGTTGCTTTTGCTTTTTTGTCAAAGATCAATTGATGGTATTTATAAAAAGTCTATTTCTGGGCTCTCTATTCTGTTGCATTGATTTGGCTATTCTTTTGTCAATACCACTCATCTGGATTCTGCAGCCTTATAGTAAGTCTTGAAGACAGATAGTGCCATAACTCCAACTTTGTTCTTCTCTTTCAATATTGTGTTGGCTATTCTGGGTAATCTTAGGTAATTTTAAATATTAAAATGTGGGCAGGAAATCTAGTCTCTAGCACTAAAAGTGATAAGATAAATCAGGAATACAGTATCTTATTGTCTTTAAAATTTGCATTGTAACATGTGGGTCCGAGACAAAGAATATAACAAACTTTTCTATTTTGAATACGTGGAATTATGCTAAATTTTCTGTGTTTCTTGGTAGGTGGGAACGTGGTAGGAGGGAAATGATAACAATATTAAAGGTGTGTGTGTAGTATGTGAAGCTATTTTGGCATTAATCTCTGCATTTATTGTCAACGATGCCTGGGCTACACTGCAGACAATTTCACAAAGAAACATTTCAGGTTTAGTTGGCATAAAGGAGAGTCAGTGGACTCGCTTCTAGAATATCACATTAGCAGTTTTCTTGTACAGAATTCTAACTAGTGGTACCAAAGTCATCCTGGATCGGTGGTTAAAAGGATGGCTGCTCACTTTCTGTTCATGACGTGGATTTTTAGTGTTGTTCACTTTTCAGGCATTCTGATTGAGTCACTTACTTTCTAGAAACAAATGAAGAGAAATCTGCTTTCATTAGTTTTATGTGTTATAAAATATGATAAGGGCTACCTGTGTTATCTCTTCCTTAATGTGGAAGCACTTTTACTGAGAGCTAGTTTAAGTTGAAAGTGACAAAAGGGAGGCGCCTGGGTGGCGCAGTCGGTTAAGCGTCCGACTTCAGCCAGGTCACGATCTCGCGGTCCGTGAGTTTGAGCCCCGCGTCGGGCTCTGGGCTGATGGCTCAGAGCCTGGAGCCTGTTTCCGATTCTGTGTCTCCCTCTCTCTCTGCCCCTCCCCCGTTCATGCTCTGTCTCTCTCTGTCCCAAAAATAAATAAACGTTGAAAAAAAAAAAAAAAAAAAAAAAAGAAAGTGACAAAAGGGCTTTATCTCTTGATCTCTCATCTCATACCAGATAAGAAATATCTTTAGTTATGCAGGTGTCCAGCAGTTTCCTGTAGTTTGCCCACAAAAAAATCTGAGATAAGCAACATTCTCTTGCTATAAGCCTAAAATATTTTTGAACATTTATTTTTCCATTTGCAAAAATATCAAAAAGAAAACGGATGAGATGATCAGAAACAAGAGAACATTTCATAGAACTATAGTTATCAATAGGTTCAAGCATTTCAAATATTGGTTGTGTTTATTCTTGTTATTTCAAGATGACCAGCCCTATATAGGAAAGCCCCATTCTTGTATCCACAGCACGTATTCACTGAGCAGTGCTTTAATGTTAGCAAAAGTTGGCATCCTGTGAAATTTTGTCTCTCTATTTGCTTTCTGAATAGTTTAAGGTTTTATTCCATGTGACCAGTTCAGATTGTGGACTTCAAATATTATGTAAGGCATTTTCTTTACAATTCAGTCCTATTAGCAACAACAAGAACAAACCTTTCGGAGATATGCAGCTATGGAAGTGAACATATTTTTCTCCTTTCACTTTGATTATCAAGGACCTTACACACAAAAATAAAGTCTAGTTGTTTTTTTATACCTATTATGCCTTATATATGAGAATTTTTGTTGTTAAGTCTTGACTTTTCCTTCTAATAGTTTTTTTTTTTGTTTTTGGTTTTAATTCTTTAATTTTACTTTTATTTTCTTGTGTGTCAGCTGTCCCTCATTTTTGTGCGTAATAGTTGTGTATACATAGATGAATAAATGTTGCATACCAAAACGTTCTAACTTCTTTAGAAACTTTCAAAGGTTTACTACTCTTAGCCAATAAGTCTATCACAGAAAATTACACTCACTAGAGATAGACTAATAATCAGTCAGAGCTCAGAACAAAAAGTTAAGTTATGAGAGGGGAGTAGGCCAAGTCAAATGAAGTGTATCAGCACTTCAAAAGCAGCTGACAGAGAAGTTGTAAGTTGATATTACCAATCATTTAAAAGTTTTTTTTTTAATTTAAGAATTATACTTTTCTAGACAACTAGTGCTTGATAAGGCACGTAATAGTGATTTACCATAGACTGTCTCTTGGAAATACACAACCTCTCATATATTCTTTGAATTATAGTAAAGGAATACCTTTGTAAATGTCTTTCTATGTTAGATTTAAAAAAATCAATGTTATTTTAACATCCAAATTTGTATATATTTTTAATAATTTCAAAAAAAAGATAATTCTGCTTCCCCCTATAAAAACCATTTTCCACAGATCTTTGAAAGAGGACTTTATTTAACTATTGTATCTGGTTTAAAATAATATATTTCAGGAAATGAGAAGGTTAGAGACCATTTAACATGATTGAATGGGTGGGAAAATGTTTTGAAGCTAATAATACAAATGAAGTTGGCATTTGTTCTGGAAAGATGAATCAGAAGAGTAAATTAATAATAACTCAGTTTAAATACAAATAAGCTATTTTATAAGGTAACATTCTCTTGCTCACCTGTTCTTCATCTTCCCAGGTTTGGACTGAAGGCAGAAATGGACTGTGTTTATTGTTAAGGCAGGAAAGACATAAGAAAAATGTGATTTCCAGTGTGATAGATCAAATTCTGACATAAGTTGCCAAGGGTTGTTAGTTTGTTGTGAGTTCTCGATCCCTAGGGAATCACTAAGTTTTGATAGACAACTATGTGATTTGAATGATTTAGATAGTGGTACTTGATACTAAATCCCTAGAAGAAATGAAAGTTGTGATTTTTTTTTAATTTACGGCTCAGTGATTTTATTGAAGCAGACATAACATATTCAAAGAGATATAGTTGCTTCTTCAAAAATTAAGCATACAGACAGATGATACATTTCTATGATTGTATTTATTATAAACAGTCACCTAATATCTTTTTTAAAATTATAGTTGGCTTCAATGGCTTCCTATACCATGCTGCACATGCATCTCTTGAGATATTCAATATGTTGTATTGGGTTATATATTTCTTTATTTCAGTAGATAGTAACTTAATGACAGCCAAGTTCATGGTTAAAATCATTTGCATTCCCGGCACCTTGCACAATGCTGCATGATGCCTGCGATTAAGATGGAGATGAATGAAGAAAGAAAAAAAGGAAAAGGAAAGAAGAAATTCACTTTCTGGCTCATGTCTTAAAGAGCTGATCCTGTCATTTGGCTTGTAGCTGGGAGGGGGCAGAGAGTGTGCCACTGCCAAGTAATTCACTCGTTCCTCTTTCTTTTATTCAATCATCTTACAATTAGGACCTTTCCTTTCTTTTCCTCCAGAGCCAGGACCTCTCTGGAGTCTTGATGACTAGAAAATACAGTAAATATTCTGACAACCATCTCGCACAATTCTTATTTGTTGATTGAACAATGGAAATCTTAGCCAGGTGAAAGTATATTGATGCCAAAGTGGAGCATTCTCTGACAAATTGTCTCTCCATTCTTGCTTTTTATTTTCCATACGCACTTTTCACTCTCTGAGAGCTCTAATTTCAGGTCAATCTAAGGAAATTGTTCTAATTTAGTTGAAAATATTCCTGCACTTTCAATGTTCCTCTGCTCTAACAATTACGTAAATTTCTCCTTGGTAGGGGGGGGCAAAAAAACCCCTATTATTATGAAGACAGTGATCATTCATTGTGGCCCCACAAGGTATCACTTCATGTATGTTACTTCTTTTTTTTCTCTTTCTTTTAAATTAGATTTAATATGTGCATTCACTCTTCTCCCACCTCCTTTTTTTTAATGTTTATTTATATTTGAGAGAGACAGAGAGAGAGAGACAGAGAGAGAGAGAGGGAGCAAGAGCAGTGGAGGGGTAGACAGAGGGAGACAGAAGATCCAAAGCAGGCTTCTTGATGACAGGAGAGAGCCTGATGCAAGGCTTCAACTCAGGAACTGTGAGATCATGACCTGAGTGGAAGTTGGCTGCTTAACCACTACTGAGCCACCCGGGCACACCTATGTATATCCACTCTTCAGAGAGGAGGAAACTGAGTTCCCAAGCATTTAAAGAAACTGTTCAGTGTTACACATGAAGTTATAGGAAGAAGTAGGGATTTGAACCATAGAGTTCTCATGTTTGGGCTCATTCATCAGAATGTATATACTAATATAGTTTTTTTTTTTTTAACTTATGTTTGCGTATGTCTCAGATTTCATTTCCATTTTAATTCACAGTCAATGTTGAGATGACCTAGCTAAGACAATATCTATTAGAGTTCTGATCACAATGAATTGTTGCTCATTTACCTGTTTAAAAAAATAAATAAATAAAAATTAAAAAGATTGAGTTCTCTGAGGCCAAAGTTGGGTCTTCTATCTTTGTAGTTACTTTATTATTTTAATTTCAGTTTTTTTGAGGTGCCAGTATGCTTTGTGTTTCAGAGGAGTATGAGACAGAGAGGGAATCAGTCAAGATAATTTAATTCTCTTGTCCGTAGTTGAGTTAGGAGTGTGTATGTGATACAATGCAAAATGAGAGAAAGTGTCGTTTCCTGCAAAATTTTCTTGCCTAAATTAAGGAAAGAGTTTTCATGTTTCACTGTGAGAATATGATTTTTGGAGCTGTTTCAACCATTTTAAATATAAAAAACAAAATAAGAGGAATGGCAGAGCAGAAAGATGGAAGAATATGACTACACTGTTTTCTAAACTACTAATAGCCATTGAAATTTCCTAATCCCTTCTACTGGCATAAGTGATTTAATTAGAGCAATTACCTACTCTGCCATTTGTTCACCTCAGTTTATAATAAATTTTTCTACACAACAAAATGTGGGCACAGTTGTGGCAGAAAAGATTCCTTCTTCTAACTGGCAAACAACCAGGAACTTCTATAGCATTTAGGGAAGAGCCAGATGCTAGCAGCTCATTTGGAGCAGATTCAACTGCTCCATATAGGTTCAGAACACTTAAAAACAAAACAAAACAAAAAAACCCAAAAAACAAACAAACAAACAAAAAGCAACCCTATTCACCCACCTATGTAAGCCAAGACAATGACACAACATCAAAATCTCGGGGGTGCTGGTAAAAGTTAGCAACTGGTTTCCCTAAAACAAAATAAAACAGTGAACATTTAGAAACATATTATAAAATTTACAAACAACATAAAGGGTGTGTAGCACACAGTTTACAAATAATGTGAAGTGTTTTTACTGTATCTTTACTGTAGGTTTCATATAGCCAATTGATTCTCACATCATGCTTTGTTTTGTTTTTGCCAAATTTATGTATCTACAGAGAATCTGTAGTTGCAACGGATAGATGATTGTATTGCAACATTACTGTTGGTTAATATTTTTATTTGTGTTAAGAATAAGACAAAATGAAACTACAAACACATATGGGAAGTTCATTCACTTGCCAGTGACATGACCAACTTCTTTGCTGATTTGAATAACAGTTTTTAAATTCTAGAAGACTATTTCCTAATATTTTGTGCTATTCACAATGTTACAGATGCAGCCATAATATACTTTGTTTACTCTGCTCTAGGAAGACTTGATTTGTAATGTTTGCCATTACTGTGGTATATTCTTGCGTTGGCTGACTTTGGCTACTGACTTTATGTCAAAGAACATAATACTGGGAAGGGGTGTGCACTGGCACACTTTAATATTTTTTTCCATGTAGAACTGAGGGAGATAAATAATAGCAAAGATAATGTAAGATACACTAAAATAACTAGGAGGTGATGCGATTTGAGTATTTAACACAGGCAAAATTTACTGAATTGTAAATTTATATAATTTAATTTTCAATAATAGCTGTATTTGACAATCAGCTTGAAACGTTCCTGAAAATTAATCAGACTTCAGATACAGGTATGAGCCTGCTCAAGATCACTACTATACTATATGGTTCATCACAGAAATAAATAATACACTTGTTTTGTTCAGTTTATCTAGTTTTGAGTAACAACTGATTTAGAACCTCCCATTTCAATCAGATTTTTTTTTCTTTAGGCAAATAATTCTACAGGCAGATTGTTTTTGCTTTCTGCTCTCAAGAGTAAATGCCAGTATTGACCTGATATAGTAGTTGAGGACCCAAAATCTAATTATTTTAAGCTGCTCATGAATGCCATATCCCCAAATTTACATAATAGACTTAAATATTATAAGTTCTGTTATAGGCAATACTTGAACTTTCCTTCAAAGAATAGATGTCAGTCACAGCCTGGGTATTAGGTATTTATTTTTTTGTGAGTCAAAATTCGGCAAATCGTTTTTGTGTGATACTCACATACACTGATCTTATTTAAATTATGTTATTGTAAGCCTGAAACTTTATATAATTTTTACTCAGCTCTTTTTTTTAAAGCTGATAAATATGTGTGGGTGATTTTCTTTCTACTCAATCCATATTAATTTAGTGATTCAAGACTAATATAGTCTTGACCTCTCAAGTCAAATAAAACAGGGAGCAAAATTAGGAAGTTAAAAAGTGATATCAACAGTTTTACAATACTATCTTATCATTTGTGTTTTTCCAATTTATGTTCAGCAAGAACAACTCATTATGTTTTTATTCCTGTAGAGAATTTCTGGTTTTTAGAAAACATTCCTTTTTGGAGATGTTTTCTCAGTCATGATTGTATGCATCATCGCTCTGTCTTGTTTATAATAAGTCAATGGAAAGAAAAAATACAGAAATAATCTTTCCTTTTTAAAATTTCATATTAAATAAGAGATGAGTTGTATTTGAACTTGAGCAACCAGCTGGTGTAGAAGAAAGGATACATAAATTTGGTATTAGATCAAACAATATCTAACTGTTCCAAGCGCTTGAGAAACATGTGATAAAATGTCATTGAAATTGAGATCTCTCTTATCTCAGTAGGGTGAGGAAGCAGAGAAATAATTCTTTTTCCATAGTTCCAGCCTAGGATCCAGCTGAATTTTGTCCATTCTGCCTTACTGACGTGTGTTTACAGGTACATTACAGATGAATACATGAGTAACTCCCTATGTAAAATGTTAAATAGGATAAAAAAATTATTCCTATTGCTATAGACATAATACTGTTAATCTTGGAAATTTTGGCACAAATGCCTAGGTAATTCAAGAACAATCTTTTCTATTACCCAACTACATAATTGAGAAATTGGCAAATTGGCAAACTGGCAAATTGGTATTTGACAAGACTTTACTTAAGAATTATCTCAATATTAATTTTGTACATGTTTTCTCTACTTATTGTCTTTATAAATATATAAAGTAGATCTTTTTTCTAAGTCTTTTTTCTATAGCTCTGTGCTAAAATATGAGTTATATTTCATAAGCATAATTTATCAATATCTCATTTGAAAAAATTTAAATATAAAATTCAAAGATTCAAATATCCTATTTTCTTGTACTTGCAATAATTATTAGTGATAAAATAGATGGGCAATGTTTAAAATATTGATTTTTTAAAAGACATATATTAATTTAAATTCTTTTCCCCAAAATAACTTTTCCGGAGTATGTCTTGGTTGAAAGAATATACACCCTGGATGCATTTTCACTGGTCAAGCCTATGCATGAATTTTTTTATAATATCTAAGTCATTTAACAAAAAAATTTATTTACCAATACTGATTATTTGCCACATAACAAAACAAAATCTGCTGCAGTGGAGAATCATTCACACATCCAGAAAAAAGAAGGAAGATATTTTTAGGAATAAATTCTGTAGAGTTTTCTTACTGATAGCTTGATGCAAAATAAGGCAAAAGCAGACCTGGTAGCTTCAGGAAATGCCCCAAGACATTAGGTTTCAAGGACTGCCACATTGCCTTTATTCTTTTCCTCTCATTAAAAAGCCAGAAGACTATACAATGGCTACATTTTATTTAACACCTTCGTTGACAGATATTAATTAAATCTACTTACGTGTACATCAGATTTCTAGAGCCTGTATGTCCATTTGAATATATGTACATTAACTACACAAATTAAAACAGTTGTTAAGTCTGAACTCAAGGAGTGGGAATTATTTCCTTTTAAACTTTTATTTCAATATGCATATGTTAATATGACTCTTTGGGTTTGTGAGGAAGAGACCCATTCTAATTTTATCTAAATAATTTTAAGTCCTACAATAACCATGACTTGTAGTAAGGAGCCATTGGCAAGAGAGGTGGACTGAACTCTTCACTCTAAACCAACTTCACAGGAATATTATTACATAGTCTGCATGGGACACAGAATGGGGACTTCACTGAGGATCTGGATTGGCATGTTGAATAAATGGGAGACTCCATTTACACTGTTGTACTTGGTAGGTACAACGTTTATATTATAGCCTGTGTGGATGGCTCCCCCAGTGCCTGGAGTTGGGCAATGCATCATCCTGTACAATACACATAGGTCTAATACACATGGTTATATTGCCTCCTAAAATAGCAGCTGTCAATTTCTCCTCTCACTCTACAACACGACTATTAAGAGCTTACGTATGGAGTCTGTAATGTTTAATTTGATATGTCAACTTGACAGGGCCAAAAGATGCCCACATAGCTGGTAAAACATCATTTTTAGTTGTGTCCTATGAAGGTGTTTCCAGAAGATATTAGCATTTGAATCAGTAGATTAAATAAAGAAAATCCACTTTTTTTTTAATGTTTATTTATTTATTTTGAGAGAGAGTGCCTACAAGTGGAGGAGGGCAGAGAGACAGAGAATCCCAAGCAGGCTCTAGGCTGTAAGCACAGAGCCCACATGGGGCTCAATCTCACAAACTGTGAGATCATGACCTGAGCTGAAATCCAGAGTCAGATGCTTAACCGACTGAGCCACTCACGTGCCCCAAAAGATCCGCTCTTACCGATACGATGGGCATCATCCAATTTCATTGAGGGCCTGAATAGAAACAAAGGTGGAGGAAAGGTGAATTTTCTCTCTCTCCTCTTGAGCTGGAATATCCATCTTCTCCTCCTGGTTCTTGGGCTTTCAGACTCTGGGACTTTTCACCTACATTCTCTCTAGTCTCATATCGTCAGTCATATAACGGGAGTTACACCATAAGCTCCCTTAATTTTCAGGCCTTTGGACTCGGAATGAATTATACTACCAGCTTTCCTGGTTCTCCAGCTTGCAGAGAGCAGATTATGGAACTTCGTCGCCTCCATTACCACATGAGCCAGTTCCTAAATTTCCTTTATATATGTCTCTACATATCCTATTGGCTCTGTTTCTCTGATAAACACTAATAGCTGACTGGATTGACATTTTTACATGTTTATTTATACTTTTATAATTGCTGTTCATTTATATAGTGATTACTATGTGCCAGGCAATATTTTAATCACATGCACAAATATTAACTCATTTGGTTCTCACAACCACAGAACCAGTATTCCAACCTAGGCTGCCTGTCTCAGAGCCCATATCCTCAACCTGTTTTCGGCTCTAAGGTATCAGGCTGTAAAACGCAGGTAAAAATGGTATCTTTCTCATTTTTTTAAAGCCTATTTATTTATTTTGAGAGAGAGATAGAAAGAGAGAGTGTGTGCAAGTGGGGGAGGGGCAGAGAGAGAGAGGGAGAGAGAGAACACCAAGCAGGCTCCACACTGTCAAGGTGAAACCCGATGCAGGGTTTGATCCCACAAACCAAACCAGGAGATCATGACCTGAGCTGAAATCAAGAAGCAGTCACCTAACCAATTAAGCCACCCAGGTGCGCCTCTCACTGTTTTTTAAGAATAGACGAGTTCTTGGAGCAGTTCTTAACTGCTTGTTAAATTTATAGAGCAGTGCCTGGCACTTAGTAAGTCCTAAGTGTCAACTTTCCTACCACATGCACTCTGCCACTCTTTCTCCAGCCCCTGCATCAGAATGATGACTTGATGATTCTCTCGTCATTATCAACAATCTTCTCTACTTTATCTCTTTATATGTTTTTGTTTTTGTCTGCCTTTTCTAAAACCTACTAGTCCTCTCTAGAAGTCATACATTCAAACGCTCTGAGAAGGCGAGTCTGATTGGTTCCTTTGGTCAATATCAATCTGTATAAGACTACTAGCTTTTGAGTCAGTTTTGGAGTAATCTATAAAGATGTCTAGCTTTTTAGTCTGATGCCCAAGCCTGGACCAATGATCTGTAGCAAGAATGGCAGAGTCATGAAATAGCTCCTTAAAATAGAAACACTTGCATAATATATTCTCCAGTATAAACACATGTTGTGTGCTACATTTTATGCCAAATATACACTCCTTTCATTATAAATATGCTTTATTCCTCAATTTAACTACTTGCATATCTTGCTTGAGATCTGGCCAAAGCATGCCCATCCAGGAGCACTGTGATCTACATCAACATGTAATTTCCTCATTTTTGCAGATTGCTTCGGACTATTTGCAAAGAAGCCAGCCTGATATTATTTTAGATTATATTCATAGTTTTTAAAAATTGGATAATTTATTTATTATTTGTATTAACTTAGGACATGTAAAAAGTATTTTTTATACTGTCAAATATTATTTACTATTTATATGCATTGGTTTTGTTACCTAAATTTACAAATACAGCAGAGCCACTCTAAGACAAAACTGTACTTTAGAGTTGGAAGTGGGTAATAAAATGGTAGGGCAAATTGTTCCCAGACTTTTATTTTGACGCATTGGTTTGAACTGGACAAAGGAAACCAAAGTAGGTAAGCTCCTGTAGACAGAGACTGGAGGAGGATGAGTATTTTATGCCACAGCTAAGAAGCCTGGGTATGAGCCTTTATTGAAACAAAGATTGTAGCTTTTCAAAAAGCTGAAAAGTCTGACTTTTTTAAAAGTTTATTTATTTTTGAGAGAGAGTTGGGGAGGGGCAGAGAGAGAGGGAGAGAATCACCTCACTGCCAGCACAGAGTCCCATGTGAGGCTTGATCTCACGAATCATGAGATCCTGACCTGGGTTGGACATTTAACTGACACAGCCACTGAGGCACCCAAGTCTAATTTTTTAAGGGATTCTCTAAGGTAGAGACAAAAACTATATGGCCTCAGTAGTCAGATAATGAAAGGTGCTTTAAAAACTTTAAAAAGCTGAGTATTCTCCTCAAAGCTATAGAGACAGGACAGCCTCAGCCAAGTACGATGAAGTGTATCCAATTCCACTTTTGTCACCTCTTTCTTTGGAACTCTGAGGTGAAATGAGAGACCTGAATAGATAATCAAGGTTGTTCCAGAATAGATCAGTGAAAGGAGCTTATGGGAGTCATCATCTTCAAGGGGTAGACATTAATGAAGGGATTTATCTGGTAAATGTATGGTGTTCAAACATATGTGTGGAATGAATGATAGACAGAGGCAAAATTAAGTGGCAGTTAACACCCCTGAGATACCCTGAGGATGATATGCTAAGGATAAGACTGGAGATTTAGGACTAGAGAGGAGGTAGAAATATATAAGTAAAATTTGAATTATTACTGTTTGTGCTACTTATTTTGAATCCAACAGGTTGTTGAACTTGAGAAAAGTTAGTTGCATATTGCTTTCACATAGGTTATTTCTTAGTAACAATGAGAAAATGTGTAATTCTACAAAAAGGGATTATAAGCTTAGAGAGGACAGGCGTGTAAACAGTGAAAGAAATTCTGATGCTAGGGAATACACAAGGCAACTATTTATTTTTTCCCACATTTATATACCCTGTTTGATCTTTTTCCTCTATATTGGGTGGATTTAAAAATCATATAATCAACTTTTTAAGCTTTTTCTATATTATTTGTTTATAACACATATAGAGTAAAAAGATAATTCACATATTTAACACTTAATAAATATCTAAATATCTGGTAAAAAAAAAAGTTGAACTAAGCTCTTGTAAGGGTTAGGATCACAACTCTTGCACATATGGTCCTAGATCCCTTGTGGTATAGACAAAAAAAAAAAAAAAAAGACAATATTTGATGATTTCTGGTATATTCCAAGGTTCATTCTCTTTGTTTCACTTAATCAGTTAAGATGTACAGGGCCCATCCTTATTCCCCATACAGCTATGGCTGGCTGCTAATGTTTCACATTAATGTAAATTAAAGCAGAGACCAGTTGGGTGGAGGAAACTTTGATGATGATGATGATGATGATGGTAATGATGATGATGATTTGGCCACATTTTTGTGATACTCTATAGGAGTTAAGCAAAGTTTCATTTAATAAATTACCAAACTTTTTCCAGTCTCCTCTCAATTCTTCCTCCTTTCATAGTAACCAGTAGATTCACAGAAAAGGGTGAGGATAGAGTAAAAGAAAAAGTCTTACTTAGGAATTTGTTGTTTCAAACTTTACCTTGAATCTCAATAGGTGTTAGATGCTTTCTTCTCAAATGGCCTTGCTCATTCTTTAATTTTCCAAACAAAACATGACATGGTATTCTATGACAATGCTTCTATAAAACAAAATGCATAAGGAAAAGCATTCTTCTTTCAATAACTTGATGGGCTTGTTTTTACAATACAGTTGGTCACAGCTTGGAGATAAGGTAAGGTAGCAATTCTGGAAAGTTTAAAAAAGCTACAGTGTCCTAGGCACAAACCAGTGTCCTAGGCACAAATCAGGATTTCTGGAGGTAGGATCTAGACATCAATAGGTTAAAACCTCCCTGGTGATTCCAAAGCGCGGCAAGTTAGAGACCCACACAGCTATGGAAACATGATGGCCTGAGTAGTCCTTGAAGGTACCACTCTGCTTCTTGGTTTATCTATGATTCCATAGCTGAGCACCTCTGCCTCTGATTCAGGCAGACTGTGTTTAGATAAGACTTAATGACTTGGAATGCATTCAGAATTCTTAAGGTGACTTTGTATATCTCAGTCCTGATTTATTATGACTTGATTTATAGACTTATTCTAAGAAGGAAATCTTGTTTTCTTTGGGGATAGTTTTTAGGTGGGGAGAAAGGGTGCATTTATGTCACCAGTTGTAGAAAAATGTAGAAAGATAATAACAAAAGTGCAACACCACAGTCATTATTTTCAAGTAACTGATATTAAAACGATACCTAGAACATATTAAGCTCAAGAGAGCTTAATTTTAATTGCTTTACCTTCCAGCAGTAGAATTGGCTAAATAGACTTTAGGAAAATATTTTTCTTGGTAATTATCTCAGTAGAACTCTTTATTTTACTCTAAAAATACTTGATGTTTGCAATTTTACAGAAAAATATTAGAGTTTTCCAGAACTTTCAAAATTTTGGTGGTTTGTTCAAACAGGGCAGGAAATTTGGTTCAGATTATTTGTGATCTGTCCATTTGAAAAGACACCACAGAAACTGGTCTGCCACTTGGGTGGGTGGCTGTGCAGACTCATTGCCCATCACGGAAGAGAAACTGTGATCCATTTTCTCACTAATGAGGACCTGCATGCCTTTTCTTTGTTCTTGTAACTTTCAGATTCAATTTTCTCTGATTCTTTTAGATAATGTACTCTAATAGAAAATTTTATTAATAAATTGAGCAATTAGGTAGAAAAGAGTATAGTATTGAATTGTTTGAAAATTCTTTGAAGTTTATAGAAAATCTCCCCCCCCCCCAACACACACAGTTTATACAGTTCAAAAGCTATCTAAACTTGCATTCAATTTCCAAACCTGTTTACACAAGGGGCCTTTTAATTTTTCTATTTACTAGACTTTACAGCTTATCTTCAAACAAAGTTGGCTTTGAAGCAATTTGTGTTGCTGCTTCAGAAGTATCCTTTTATATACATTGACTTTGATGTTTAATTATTACAAAGCAATCATAATACAATTAAATTGTGTTGATGTCTTCTTGAATTGTTTATCTGTTACTTTCATTGCAGTTTATTTAGCTCAATTATTATATATCAATATTTAGTTATAATGTGTGCATTCTGTGACTGTCACTGTTCTGGGAGGTATATATTTTTTTTTACTTAATTGGAAAAGGTTCAGGGTGCTTCTTAATGACTTAAAATTCTTAATCTGAATTATTCAAATGTGTGAGAATGTGGGAGTTATGCTCTTTAGAATAATGAAAAGTGTTCTAAATTAAATAGAATGCTGCAGATTAGCAGACTGATTTTCAGTGGGGACACTGAGGCATGTGAACTACTCACATTAAAAACAAAACTACTCAGTATCATGGTAGAGTTCAGAACCAATCTGTTGGAAGTTTAGAAATGGCTTCTTAAGAGATACAGCTGAGTGAATGAAGCTGTTGACCTGAAAGCTGTCAGCTCTAATCCTCGCTTTAACTTTGATTTCCACTGTGACTTGGGTAAACCAGACAGCCTCTCTGCACATACTTTTTCTTATCTATAAAAGAAGGATGCTAACCCTTCTCACCACAGCTTACAGAACTCTTCTGAATGAAATATGAGTGTTCCAAATGAGTTATTTGCTCATTCACTTCAATACAGCGCTGAGATTTACAAGTGCGGTATCTTTTTTCCCAGATTTGATATATATATTTCTACCTGGATTTGATATATTTAAATTAAATTTTTATATAGATGAAAAATTTCAACGTCTCAATTGCTTGCTCCTTTCAGTAATGTTTAGTACACATTAATTGTGTGTAAATGTTTTTCAAATTCCTTATACTGGCTTACAGTCTAATGGTGAAGGGAAAAAAATGTCTAAGAAAGGCAATTCAAAGAAGTGTCTTGGGTTTATGAGAGGGTTAGAAATAAGGAACCATAGGAAGGATATTTTTTCTGGTTAGGACAACGAAGGAGGCCTTCAAAGTGGAAGTCACATTTGATGTGTGACTTGAAGGATAGGTAGGATTTTAAATATGGAGGTGATGGGTCAGAACTTTTACTTTAGAGGGAAAAACAGGAACAAAATATGGATGGCCGAAATGTACAAGTACTGTGCACAACTAAACAGTTCTTTTTTTTTTTTTAACACATTTATTTATTTTTGAAAGACAGAGACAGAGCACTAGTGGGGGAAGGGCAGAGAGAGACGGAGACACAGAATCTGAAGCAGGCTCTGAGCTGTCAGCACAGAGCATGACACAGGGCTTGGACCCATGGATCCTGAGATCATGACCTGAGCCAGTGTCGGACGCGTAACCAACAGAGCTACCCCAGTGGCCCTAAACAGCGCTTTTTGACTTGACTTGCATAGAAGGTGCATATAAAAAAGTCCTCAAGGTTGATGTTACTAGGTAGGCTTGTAGTCATACTCTGGAGCACTTTGAAGGTCAGATGAAAGACTTCCCATGTTACTTTGTTAGATGAGGAGAGTCATTAGGGCTTCTGAGCGATATGGTTGAAAGGGGAGAGACAGAGTTAGCTACTGGGGTAATCGTTCAGAAATAGGCTATTATACTGAGTGTGGTTTTCCTTATAAGCAGCTGCTCAGTAAAATAATGGAATGACTAGCCCTGAAAATAATTGCCAGCCTTAAGTAGCTGACATTACTTGGAATTATTTTCTCATTAAATATATATCTAATAGGCAATTCCAACTTTCAAACTACATTTTTTTCCTTTTGGGAAACTAAATTTTTTTGAAGGAAAGGTATCTTTTTTTCATTTCCTATGTCTTCCTTGCTCCTGCCCCGGGGTTTTTGTTATTGTTGCTGTTCAAATAAGAGTGCTTGTTCTTCCGGCCAAAGAAGATTTTCTTATTTTTCCCCTCAATCAGGCAGTGAATTTATAATACTGTATTTGTGATATCGTGTTTCTTTCCATGGGAAAGGATGTAATAGAGCATATTTAGCACTATGGACTTGATCCAGCTAAAAATATCGGTAAAAGTCTGAAATGTGAGGCTGTATATAGACATGGGTTGGCTCTGCCTTGGTGTTGATGTCTTCATTGAAAACGTCAGCTTTCTTTGAAACTCAGAAAGCAATGAAAATGGCACAGAAGGGGACAACCTTGAAAAAGTAGCTTTTCGGCCACCTGATCTAAGTTGTTTGGTTTGTTCCTAAGGATGCTTAAGGAGGGTTTGTGTATTAGTAACTATCATCAAATAAAAAGATCCTTCAAGATCCCTGCTTCAGAAGTATGGTTTTAACTGCAGTATGAAAAGAAGTGGGAATATTAGCATGGAGAAGTTAAGAAGCTATTAAGGAACTGTTAAGAAACTATTGCCTTTAAATTCTTGTTTAAGCACATCTAATGTTTACAGAGAGATTGGGTGCCCTGTAGACTATGAGTAACATTCACTAACATGAATGGTGCTAGTTTAGGGGCCAAACAAGCCCTGCAAAAAACAAGTATTTTTGGTAATAGGGGATGTTTACTTGATGTACCAAATTTCAGATGAGAATAGAGTTTCAATACTTTGCATATTTAGCTCAAATGATTATCCTTAAAAATAGGTTTGGAATTTTTTTAAATTTTTATTTTTTTCAGCTTTATTGAGATATAATTGGCATATAATATAGTGTAAGTTTAAGGTGTACAATGTGATAATTTGATAATTATCTATTGAGAAACGATTACCACAGTAGGATTAACACCCCCATCACCTCATGTAATTGCAATCTCTTTTTTTCTGCCAAGAATGTTAAAAATCTACTCTCTCAGCAACATTCAAGTATATAATAGAGTATTATTAACTGTGGCTGCTACAAACACTATGCTGTACATTAGGTCCTCAGAACATATTCATCTTAAAACTGAAAGTTTGTACCCTTTGACCACCATCTCATTTACCCTAAACCTCAGCCCCTGGCAACCACTCACTATTCTACTTTCTGTTTCTGAGTTTGACTTTTGTAGATTTCACATATGGGTGATATTGTACAGCATTTGTCATTCTCTGTCTGATTTTATTTCAGTTAGCATAATGCCTTCAAGTTCCATCCATGTTGTTGTGAATGGCAGGATTTCTTTCTTTCTCATAGCTGAATAATATTTTATTGCTTATGTGTGTATAATATACATATGTGTGTATGCATGCCTATGTTATATATATATATATTATAATAGATTATTATATTATATATAATAGATGATGTGGATATTATATATGTATATATAATATATCATCTTTATCCATTTATCTGTACAGGAACAATTAGATTGTTTCTATGTCTTGGTTATTGTGAATAATGCTGCAGTGAACATGAGAGTGCAGAAATCTTTTCAAGAACTGATTTCAAATATTTTGGATAAATACCCAAAAGTGGGATTGCTTGGGTCATAGGGTAGTTCTAGTCCTACATTTTTGAGAAATCTCCATACTGTTTTCCATAGTGACTACGCCAATTTACACTCCTACAAGCAGTGCACAGGTGTTCCCAACACTTGTTATTTCTTGTCTCTTTGATTATACCCATTGTAATGGGTGTGAAGTGATATCTCGTTGTGGTTTTGGTTTGCATTTCCCTCATGATTAGCAATGTTGAGCATCTTTCCATGTACCTGTTGGCCATTTTTATGTCTGCTTTGGGAAAATGTCTATTCAGTTCTTCTCATTTTTTAATCAGATTGTTTTTTGTTATTTTTCTATCAATACCTTCGTATTCCCAAGCAAAGGTAGAATACTCAACAGTACTTGCAAAGGAGGGATGATCTAAAATATGTTTTGTAGGGCACCTGGATGGCTCAGCTGGTTGGGCATCAGACTCTGATCTCAGCTCAGGTCTTGATCTCAGGGTCCTGAGTCTCTGTGTTGAGCTCCACATTGGACTCTGTGTTGGGTATGAAGCGTACTTTAACAATAAGAAAATACACACATACATACAATAAAATAGATTGTGTAATACTCAGTCCCTCACCTTCATCAGGTATATTAAAGCGTTGTCATAGAAGTGCCTAAATTTTGGCTGGGGGTTGGGGATTTCTTTGGAAAGAGTTGCTAGAATGCTGTTGACCTCTTCCCCTACCTGGAAGAGGGTATTTTCTCATCACCTAAGCCTAGAGGGGCTTCAGGAAGATTGGATGAAGAGCTTCACCTATGTCTCCAGTAATTTGTGGACTATGAAGAAGATGGTTTTCTAACCACACCTGAGAAAACCCAGAAGCAAGAACCTGTGACTGGGTTGTAGATTTGATGGTAGAGAAATGAGACATAGTAGCTCTGGGAATACCTTGTATGTCAAGAGCTATTCCAGGCCAAAAATCATCCTTTGTATCCCCCAGGAGAGAAAAAAACACCCCCCCCCCACAAACAAACAAACAAACAATGCAAGCTTTTGTTAAGAGGAATGAAGGTGACCCCAAAATAAAGTGTTCTTATAGAATTCCTTAAATAAATGACATTCACCCACAGAATGCAGAGCCTGGGCTAAAGCCACTGTTAATGAGTTCCCAGCAATGGATGGGCTCTACGGAACCCATAAATAAGCTTTAATAAAAAGAATATTTTTTCATTGGCAAGCCTAGAGGAAACTAGTACCAAATTATATCTGCACTAGTCAAGGGGGATTTCTGAGTTGTCCAGAAGAGGATTTTGCTTGGTATCTGCAAGACAGAAGTAAAAAATTCCCATTACTCTCTGAAGAATATTAAAATAATATACCATTATGGTAAATAGGGAAGTGTTGAGTGCACTCTAGTTTATTCTTGCTCTTTTCTGCTCTAAACTTAATTATCCTTCCTGAGTGCTATCCTGACCTCAGGCTCACTGGCAAATGTTTGGTTGTGGATGCACATGGCAAAGACTTCCCCTTCCGTGGTTAGATGTGCTTGATTTCTCAAATTCATTAATGAGTTCTCTGATTCTCAAAATTTTTTTGTCAAGTCCTGCACTTTTTAAATTTCTTTTCTACATTTGTATAGTTTCAAATTCTTAAAATAAATCCCTTATTGTGTAAAACTGCCACACTGCCTTTGAATCCTAACTAATACATTTGTAGTCTGGCGGGCAAAAAGATTACATTTAAAGTAACTGCTTGGATGTGGCATAGATATCCACTCTCTACATTTTACTGGCATTGGCCAAAACAGGTTACATGGCCAAGATGAACCCCATTGGGATGAGGAAGAATCCTTGCGTGTGGGCATGAGTATGTGAATATTTGCCAAAATAATATAATCTGCCAACAGTACCATTCCCTAAGGCAATTACTAGGTTATATGTTTGGATTAAGCACTGAGAGCCCTCAGCAAGTTTTGAGGATGAAGACAATTCCACAGAAATCACATGACTGACTAGATGAGGATATTTTCCAGTGTCAATTTAGGGATAGCTACAAGGAAACAAGGATAATCTATGTGGAGCAGTGATTCACATGTGTCCACTGTGATTAATTGCTAGAAAATGCAATAATTATTCATTTTGCAGTGAAGTTTCAACTGTTCTAAAATAATCTTTTCATATCTTTCTTTTTTTAAACCGGAATTAAAGACCTCCCCTAAGTGACATCAGCAACATGTCTGAATAAATCCTCCTTCATCATATCCCTCCCCGCAACAGCAATAATTTGGCATCCACCCACAAAATTATCTTTGTAAGGCCTGTGGGATCCAGCACCATATATCAAGAGACCCAAAGAGAATCTTGCCTACCTTTGCATTGAGTAATAGGCATACACAACTTGGTCCTAGCTGTGGACCATGTAGTAGTCTATGAATTGGTTCTAGCCCCTCTCATTTGCAGTCTGAGGAGTCCTTGGTCGACATTCTCATAGGCAATCACCCATGGATGGAGGAGACTTGTGGAAGCATTGCTTTCTAGCAGAGAAGCTTCAAAACAGTGTTGGAGAAAAAAAAAATTAAGTTCAGATACATTAAAGAAGATAAGAGGAATGGTTTGACTTTAACTGCATCACCCCCCATCCAGTGTAGCACAACTACTATGTCAAAAGTTGTAAATATTTTAAATTTTGATAAGTAGTGTGAAACATTCCCCTATTGGAACCTATTTCATCACAGTTTTAACAGCATTATAAAATTCTTTCTTTCTTCTTTCTTTCTTTCTTTCTTTCTTTCTTTCTTTCTTTCCATTGGATGGAAAAATAAGATGCCATCATCACCTTGATTTATAATTCTTTGATCACTTATAAGTCCATGAGTATCCTCTAATATATTTGCTTTCTACATGTTTCTTTTTCTGTTACTTGCCAGTATTATTTTCCCAGTTTTAAATAGGGGTGTTGCCTTTTCCTTATATCTGTAGTATTCTCCCACAGTATATTGTACAGAGATGCTTCAGCACCATCTTAAGTTTTATAAGAAAATTTCCTTGGGTTTTTAATTACAATTATGTGGAATTTATAGGACATAATGGAGAGAATGAGCTTTTTGATAATATTAAGTCTTGCTATCTATGATTCAGAGATTCCTTATTACTCATCTGTGCTTTTGCTTTAACATTTAACACAGTGCCCTAAATATTGTCTGATATTTTTGTTTACTTGATTTGTATGAAGTGATATATATCCTGGCTCCTGAGTGTGGGCACGTGTGTGTGGGCACACCTGCATGCGTGTGTGTATTTCTAATTTGAAAAATTAGTAAAGGAGACTTCCTCTTCTTTTGTTGGAAGGGAAAGAGGATGAGAAGATATTAAATTTCACATGTTGGAATTAATGATTTTTTAGTGCTCATACCTTTTCCTCCAAAATATGAATGAGTTAAAAAATAAATTTGGTAGGTCTAAGTGTGATAATACTTTATTAGTGTGACAATTTTAACTTTGGCATAATTTCAAATTAAAGCATGGCTATTCCTTTGCTGTCTACGGTATTTGTATAATAGCAAGACCCAGTGACTCAATATGGCTGTGTACTACAGAAATGTAATGTTCTGGGATGCCTGAGTGACTCAGTTGGTTGAGCATCAGAAGCTTGCCTGGGATTCTCTGTCTCTCTGTCTGTCTCTCTCTCTGCCACCCCCTCCCCCACTTTCTCTCTCCCTCTTTCACCCAAAATAGACAATCTTAGAAACAACGTTCTGAAATCCCATTTCTCCTATCCATTACATATGAGTGTAACAAACCTCTGATTAAATGGAATAGATTTAATAAAGCTCTGTATTTAAAAAGTATTTCAACTAACCCTGTCCCATTAGGAAAGCAAGCATATCATTTTAGTGACATTTGCACATTTTGAAGTCTCAGTTCTTTGAGTCCTGACGACTACCTGGGGAAAATAATGTAATGGTGATAGCTATTTCCCAGTTGGTTTTGTTGTTTGTTGTTGTTGTTGTTGTTGTTGTTGTTGTTGTTGTTGTTCTTGTGGAAGGTGAAAGACCTGATCTCAAGATATGGCATAAATAACTTTGAAATGACAGAAGGAAGAATTTCCTTAACAGTGAAAGGGCAATTCTCATGGAGGAGTTTCTGAGCATCTCTGCTCCTGACAAAAGAGCTTGTACGTATACTCTTTGGAAGCACAAGTTTTCCAGGGCTAATTTTATTGGGGTCCCTAAAACAATTAGGTTAGAGCAGGAAGATACATCTTTTCATATAAACTCTCATAATTTGGGTATATTTGGTAACTGGCCATTCTTTTTCAAATCACCAACTTTAATAAAGCTTAGATAGTTATAGGATGGGAAATTTTAAAAATAAATAAAAGCTGCATCATAGTAACCTAGAGTCTGGAATGATTTCAAATATTTCCTTTGATATGAGTCCCAAATTCTATATAAAAGTAAAGTAATAATGCAGAAATAAAACATGGCGTGGCATGTCTAGAACTTTTATAACTAGCGTGACTTTGAAACTGAATGAAATGAGTAAGAGATCAAAGCTTAATGACTTCTGTTTTCTTCTCTTTTCTTATGAAAAGGCTGGTGTTCTATAGAGAAACTAGAACAATCCATACTTCAAAACAAAATTATATATTTAGTCACTGTATAATAGTGGTCATCTAATAGTGAAAATTCATAGGTACTTTAAGATAGAATTTCAGGGGTGCCTGGGTGGCTCATTCAGTTGAGCGTCCGACTTTGGCTCAGGTCATGATCTCAAGGTCTGTGAGTTCAAGCCCCGTGTCGGGCTCTGTGCTAACAGCTCAGAGCCTGGAGCCTGTTTCAGATTCTGTGTCTCCCTCTCTCTCTGACCCTTCCCCGTTCATGCTCTGTCTCTCTCTGTCTCAAAAAAATAAATAAAAGTTAAAAAAAATTTTTTTAAAAGATAGAATTTCATTTATTTTTATTTTTATTGTATTTGTCAAGCTAGTTTAGAAAAAGTTGACTAGGCCCGTGCTAAAAAGAAAAAAATACCCAGGAGTCAAGCAATTCTGAGTATAATAATAATAATAAAGCATGTTGTTAAATAAAATGGTATAAAAGTGATGAAGTTTTGGGGTGATGGTGGGGTAGTCCAGAGCTGATAGGCAAGAAAGAATTCTTGAAGATGTCTTTGGTGCAAAGAGGTGATTTTGTTAAAGCATGGGGACAGGACCCATGGGCAGGAACAGCTGCACTGGGGTTTGACAGGTAATTCATTATATACCCTCAGGTTGGGAGGGGGTCAGGGATAGAGTAAGTCTCTAAGGAATTTTGGGAGCAAGGTTTCCAGGACCTGGAGGGGCTAGCTGTTACTAGGGAAAACCCATTTATTACCATTTAATAAAACCTCTGTCATGAGACCCTTCAGATGCATTTTGGGGAGCCATAAGCTTGGAGTATTATTGCCAGCATATATCTTGGGGCAGTTGAGATAAAGGAAGTAGACTTATAGGATCCTCGAGGTTGGGACAATGTTAAGCCAAGATTCTCTTTTGCCCCTAGCAGTGTCATCGAGGCAGGTGAGCTCCTAGAGGGAGGTCGCTCTGCCGGTTTCAAGGACTTATCAATGGGTTGTAGGCAGTAAGGGAATTTAATTTTTCATTTGCCTTAGTTTCTCACATCAGCATGGCAAGCACTTCAACCCCTTTCCTTTGTTCTTGGGTAGCCAGGAGTGTCCAAGGAATATCACACAGGTCCCACCTGGGGTGCGGGTGGGGTGCCAGCTTGTGATTTGCCCCTCAGTCTGCCTCATGCTCCCTCATCAGAAGCATATTCTTCAGCGGAATGTGCTGAATCTGTAGAAAAGTATTACTACATATTATGATAGAATGAAACATTATTAAATACCATTATTTCCCTGGGTATACAAGTTCTTTTATTTCAACATAACAGATTGTATGTTTAAGAGCAGGATTTAGCAATGGGTTATCTCAAAGAAGGCACAATAAAAAATCAAATTGATTTTGCTTTGTAAAATATTCTTGATTTTGATTTCTGTAATAAATTTATCATCAAGTATGTCTTTTCACGGGGAACATTTCTAACAAGATTGCATCATTTGGGTGTGTGCAAACTGAAATACCTAATTACCCGTGAAATGAGAAAGTTATGATTCTTAACTAGGCCTCTTTTCTCACCAAGACGCTTTCTCAGGTCTTCAGCAGAAATCAGTAACTTCTGTTACATCTGTAACACTGGCTATACCAGTGGCTCTCAAACTTGAGCACCTGGAGAGCTTGTGAAAACACAGAAGGCAGGAGCCCTACTGCAGGAATAACTGTTTTAGTAGATGAAAGGTCGAGCCAGGTGATTTGAATATCTCACAGTTCTCCGGTGATGCTGATAAGTAGCTTTGAGGACCATTGATTTATATACCTTGCGTGGCTTCTAGAGTCTTGTTTTTTTCTCTCTTTAGACCTGAAGGTGCCTGCCTCTGAACCTACTGGTTTGAAGTTTCTTCATATTTCCATCTTTAGGATGAACGGAAATCTGAGCAGGAGGGGTACACCAATCCAGTCCTTATGAAGTCAACGGTAGGTTCATCACATTTCTAAATTTCATTGAATGGTTCCTATTTCAAAGATAACTTTAAAATTTTTAATTGATTTCTGGGGTACCGGCCTTCTTCCTTTACAGTCATCTTAGTGTCTCTTATTTTGTTTCAAGTCAGTGTTCTAGTACAACTCCTGCCTCTATTCTCTTCTCATCGATTCTGCAAGTTCTACCCAAATTTTCCAAAACACTGCTTTGCTAGGACCACTCCTTCCTGAGAGATTAAGTGAAATACCATATAAGAATGTTTTAAAATTTTTAATGTATCATTTAAGTTGTTATTATGCTTACGTTCTTGTGATTGTTCCCAATGCCTAGAATATTTCCCAGCTATTGACCTATAAGCTTGGAAAGTAGCCTTCCCCACACCCCCACCCCAAGTGTGCTTTCTCCTTTATCTTTCAAATTTCATAGTCATTGCTCAGATTCTCCACCACCCTCATATCCATGCCAAGGAATTTCATTTATTACTTGTTGACAGCAGAACTCAGGTTTGGGAACCTCCAAATCCTAACTATGAAATTTAAGTCTCCCTACATTTTGCTTTTTGCCTTTTAAATTCTTTCCTGTTTTCTAGAGAGGCTGGGTTTGTGTTCTCTACCAGACACACTTCTAAATCATTGTACATCACATTTCTGCTGCCTTAAGTTTACTCTTGAATTTTCCTTAATTTGCCTAAGTTCCACCCTTCCCTTAAAGTAGAAATTTTGTACAAATCTCTACCCTATAGACCCTGTGGGGTTTTTCTTGAGCCTCCCCAAACTCTAAAATGTCTTTGTCCACAGCTATGCTGTGATCTCCTTGCACAATCCTTCAGGATTTAGCTTTTTAAATGTTTCTTTTCTTTGCACCCAGTAGTGTGAAACTATGGACACTATGCAAGTTAAAACATCTGTGAGTGCTATCGTAGTTGATGTGCCTTTATAAATAATGTTTGGTAATCATTTTTTAACAAGTATCTTAGGAAAATAAAACAGCAATGATGCACCATGTTATTGAAACACACAAAATTTGGGGTTCTTGTATTTAAAGTTAGAGCTTAGTAATTTTGCTGTGGCAATTTTGAAATGGAAGAAATCTAAAAGAGAATGGACAGTGGCAATATCCTTTCATCATCTCAGGAGAATAAATTAATATTAATGTGGTCTGACCATCCTGATATCGAGCTGGTAATGTATGACACAGGCATGATATGCTAGCACAAATTCCTCATGACCTTCTCAGACTAATGAAGGAATTACAAATTCTGAATATATCCCTTGAAATGTTTTGTAATACAATGAAGAGTTTCACTTGAGGTGTGCCTATGGTTTTTCCTATTCTATCTCCTCACTTTTGATTGGGGGACTCCTAATTCTATTAAATAGCAGTTATATATCATTTTTAGCATTTACATTCTTAAATACATATCATTAGAACACTAAAAAATACATATTTGCTTAATTTTAAACCCATAAATAAAATTTAAGACCTTAATGAACTCTGTTTTCTTTCTCAATTTTGCATCTATCCTTTTTTTTTTTTTTTTTTCAATTTAGGCTTGACTCCTTCTGGTTTTCATTAGTATTTTCACTATAAAATTTCTCTCTTTTTGCTTATGGTAAGAATGAGGTGGTTGTTTAAATGTGGATGATTGTTTTACTACCCTTACCTCATTAAAATGTAATGAGCTACAAGAGAAGAAGTAGATGAAAGAAAAACCAGACAATGCTCTCATAGTGTGTTTTGGGAGGTATCCATGTTGGCAAATGGTTTAAGCAGTTTGATTGGCTGGTCAAATTAGTTGGCCAAAGAAAGAAGCAAGTTTCAGAAAGTGCTGGTTTGAATCATTTTTCTTGGTAGTCAAACCCCAATGCAAAGCTACAAAGTACCAAGTCCAATCTCTATGGATGTTGCAAATTCAGTAATGTATATGATCAGTGTAATATTCAGGAATATGTGATTGGTGTGGCAGCATAACCATATTTAGGGATTTCCTTTTATATGTCAGAGGAAGTAAGAAAATGAATTGTTAGCTCTCTCATGCTCTTGTTCTCATGCTTGCTCTCTCTCTCAAAAACATTCAGTATTGTGTATGAAAAGACTGAAACTTTGGAACCAACTGGCATGATCAGTCTGAATTATTGGCCTGATATTCATTCTTCCTGAATATTGAGCATTCTGAAGGAGTATGTGCCACTCTTAATCAAAGCTCTTGGTCCCAAAGGGACTCAGAAAATGACAAAAATGGTACAGCCAAATTTGCCTCATGACCCAGCATTTTAGAACCTCCTCTTCTCTTAAAGTCAGCCATAAGCAGGAACTATAGAAGATATTCCACAATTCTGCATTTCCTTAGATATAAATAGAAATACTTAAAGTTTTCATGATTGAGATGTGTTTGAAAATCTAAGTAGACTATAATGTATCAGTGTGACTTGTTTAACCAACTGTGTCCTTTGAGCTCTCTCCATCCCATTCACCATGACTAACTTCTTTGCAAGAGTTGGTAGGCACTGTATAAAAGAAATGTCCAACGCATGACCAGTGTTCTTGGACTCAACTTTGTAGCATCTTTTATATGTAGTTCTGACGTATTCAGAACTAGCTTACTAGATTCACTGACACCTGAAAGGTGGTATTGGTTCAAGTTCAAACAAGGTACCAGCAAGCTCATTTCCTATATATCCTTTCTGAGTAATTTTGTAGTCTGTACCACAATGTCCAGTTTTTTCTACATGGCAGCCATACTGTCTATTGTATAAATATAGGGAAGAAGAAAACCAGAGGAAAATGGTGGAAAGAGTACAGGAAAGAAGAAAAACAGAGGATTTTTAGGATTTTTAGGATTTTAGGATAATGGGACTCTAAGGCTTTCCTTTTGTCCTTTTTATGAATCCATTCCATTTAACTGTAAAATGGATGCATCAAATATATCGATATGATTTATTTACCTTCATAGGTTATATACTTTGTTAACCTATAAGGATAAACACACAGTAAATATTCACAATATACTTGCTTATTTTTCCAAGTGACCTTCATTAGAAGGACGAAAAAGTATTAATCTATTAGTACAGAAAATGTTTTCCAAGGGATATATCTAAAAATTTATTTAGAAAAAAAAAGAATAAATTGACTCATTGCCCTGGCATAAGGTTTGACTAAGTAGCTTAATCATGGGAATACATTTTCTAAACTTCCAGATCAATAAGGTACCCACGTGAATCTGATTCCTTGCTTGGGCCCATAATTCTTTACCTCCTACCTTTGTCCCTTCTCCATTTGTACTAGTCCTCAAGCTATCATGACAAAATACCATACTGGATAGCTTAAATAAGATACTTGTTTGTCACAGTTCTAGAGGTTAGAAGTCCAAGACAAAGATTCTGGCCCATTTGGTTTTTGGAGATGTCTCTCTTCCTGACTTGCAGAGGGCCAACTTTTCTCTGTGAACTCATATGGCTCTTTCTTGGAGTAAGTTTGGGGGGACAGAGAGAGAGAGTGAGTGCACGCACAAAAGATTCCTGGTACACATTATAAGGTCACTAATCTTATTAAATGACCTCACTTAACCTTCATTATTTCCTTAGAAGCACCATTGCTGAAATTAACCACACTGGCAATTAGGACTTCAATGTATAAATTTTGGGGGGACATAAATCTTCAGTCTATAACAACTTTTGTATTTCCACTTTCCTAGATAATAGGTCTTCCTTTTATGCTTCTTTTTATATGACACTTTGCAGTGATATATGGTATGTTTCTTCCTTCTTTTTAGTGTTTCCACTGTTGAATTGTACCAGGCAGCAACTCATACTCCAAATGTACAGGTGTTGCTTTAGATGGCAACTTCAATACCCCTAATATTCTAGGAGCCTAGTCTCACTTTTTTATAGAATTCTTTTTTTTTCCTATTCCTCATTTTTCTGTGGTTGGAGAGAGAGGGTACGTGTATGGTTGTGGCAGGAAGAAAAATGGATGTCTCTTCACCTCCAAGATGTCCAGGTCCCAAGAACATGTGGCTATGCTACGTTAAATAGCAATAGGGAATTAAACTCCAGATTAATTAAGGTTGTATATAGTCTGACTTTTAAGTTCAACAGATTAACTGAATTTTCTGACTGGGACCAGTGTAATCACAAGATCCCTTTAAAGTAGAAGAAGGCGATAGAAGGGAAGGTCAGAGTCAGAGATATGAAAATGCTCTGCTGTGGGCATTATAGAAGGCAGAAGGGCCACAGAAGTGTAGATGACTTCCAGAAGGTGGAAAAGGCAAGGGAAGTGATTATTCTTTAATGCCTCTAGAAGGACTGCAGCCCTGTCCAGATCTTTGTTTTAGCCTGGTGAGACTTCTTTCAGATTTCTAGATATGCAGAATAAATTACTTGGTTTTTTAAAAAATGTTTATTCATTCAGTTTTTGAGAGAGAGTGAAAGGTAAGGGAGAGAGAAAAAGAGAATCCCAAGCAGGCTCAATCTGTGAGCATAGAGCCTGATGCAGGGCTCAATCCCACAAACCATGAGATCATGACCTAAGCTGAAATCGAGAGTAGGACACAGGGATGCTTGGATGGCTCAGTCGGGTAAGTGTCAGACTCTTGTTTTTGGCTCAGGTCATGATCTCAGGGTTTGTGAGTTCAAGCCCTACAGTGGGCTGTCTGTGCAGAGCCTGCTTGGGATTCTCTCTCTCTGTCTCGCTCTCAAAAATAAACTTATAAAATTTTTTTAAAAAAGAGTAGGGTGCTTAACCAACTGAGTCACCCAGGCACTCCAGTTATTTGTTATTTTAAGCCATTAAATTCATAGTTATTTATTTTTTTCCTACAGGCATAATAGGAAATGAATACCGTGGAAAACCTAGCAAGCCAATAAAGATAGTTGCTAAATGATCAGGGCCCTGAATTACTATAAATCTGGATAGGAGCAGCTTCTCAATACACAGAACTTTCCAGAAATCTCTCTCTCTTGAGAGCCATATTCCATTCTATAAGGCAACCAGTGTTATTTTTAAGTCTTATTCCTGGTTGTTGATTATCCCTGGTGGCCAGTAGAATTCATTTTCTGCTTCCCAGATGTTCCTTGATGTTTGGTTCAATACGTGACATACATTACAATAATATGTAATTATTGCTTTAGTTGAGAATTTCTTTTGTGTAGTTATTTTTTTAATGTTTATTTATTTTTGAGAGACAGAGACAGAGTGTGTGTGTGTGGGGGAGAGAGAGAGAGAGAGAGAGAGAATCAGAAGCAGGCTCCAGGCTCTGTGCTGACAGCCTGACGCAAGGCTGGAACTAAGAAACCTCAAGATCATGACCTGAGCCGAAGTTGGACAATTAACTGCCTGAGCCACCCAGGCCCCTGTCTTGCATGTAGTTCTGGGACCGTCCTCTTGCCAATAACTTGGGGTGCTCTACCCAAGACTCCTCGAATTAGTATTTCTGGGATTGGGACTCTGGTATCAACATACTTAATCAGAATTTCAAGTGCTTTTAATATATACTAACATTTGAGGTCACTTGTTCTAACTTACCACCCTGTGTATGAAAAGAGTTTTCACAGATTTCTTAGATGCTAAAATATTATTTTTTGCTTTTTTTTTTTTAAATTTTTTTTTTTCAACCTTTATTTATTTTTGGGACAGAGAGAGACAGAGCATGAACGGGGGAGGGTCAGAGAGAGAGAGAGGGAGACACAGAATCGGAAACAGGCTCCAGGCTCTGAGCCATCATGAGCCATCAGCCCAGAGCCTGACGCGGGGCTCGAACTCACGGACCGTGAGATCGTGACCTGGCTGAAGTCGGACGCTTAACCGACTGCGCCACCCAGGCGCCCCTATTTTTTGCTTTTTAAAAATGTTTTTTTAGTGTAGAGAGAGAGTGTGTGCAAGAGGGGGGTGGTGTCAGAGAGAGAGAGACAGAGAGAGGATGGGGGTGGGGGTGGACACAGGATCCAAGCAGGCTCTGCACTGTCAGCTCAGAGCCCGGTGCGGGGCTTGAACTCAAGAACTGTGAGATCATGACCTGAGCCAAAGTCAGATGCTTAAATGACTCAGCCATCCAGGTGCCCCTATGCTAAAATGTTATATTTAACACTAAAATAATTCCACACAGATAGGTACCAAGAAACAAAAAGTATTTACTTGTAACTTCCAAATGATAGTAAACTAGTAACTATATGTTTTTAAAACTCCATGAAGCTTGTATCTTTACACAATGTCTTCCACATAACCTGCCTAATAGTAGGTTTTTCTCCTTTTCAAGAAAGCCAACAATTTTCACATTTGCCTTGGGGTTCATTTATATTTTTATTGTTGTGTTTAATTATCATCATCATTATCATCATCATGTCATTCCTATACTTCTTTTTTGGAATATAGGCCTCAAAAATATAATGTGAGTCTCAATAGTTTGCAATATATTTTATGGTTAAGGATATATAGTTTCTTAGTCCAGGGGGCCACAGACCATGGCCCACTGCTTGTTTTTGTAAATAAAGCTTTATCGAAACACAGCCACATTCATTCATTTATGTATTGCCTTTGGCAGCTTTATTGCCATAACCACACAATCAATTTGTTGTGACAAATATCTTAGGACCCCAAAAGCCTAAAGTATTTGCTACCTGGACCTTTACAGAAAAAGCTTGCCAAACTCTGCAGTAGCCCATTATCATTTTCTCTCTCTAAAATTTATTTCCTGTGTAAATTTTTTACGCCTAAATGGGTGATTTGGTTTTGTCTTTTTGGATTCTAGGGCTTACTGTGTTTCATATTTTGATAATTCTAGGATTGCAAGGTGGTTCAGCAAAATAAAGTTTGAATTTGATAGAAAGGAATTCTTGACTCTGCTATTCAGAGGCTCTGTGAGGTTCAGATTCTCTGAACATTAGTTTTTTCATCTATTACTCATTGAGTTAATGCATAGGAACTGTTTAGCATATTCCCTTTGCACATGGTTTTTCTCTGTGACTTTGTAAAATTATCATTTGCTAAGAAGATCCCTGGATTATTGGCTAGTGGTTTAACAAAAGATCACAGGGAATTGGAATAAAGTTTATTACTCACAGATCCATGGTATGTCTTGAGGGGCCACATGAAGAGGTCAAGGCAGGGTACAGTCAGAGAGTATAGCAGGACCTGGGTCATAGGGCTTCATTGAGGTCTGTTGGCAGAAAGAATGCTTTGGGGTTCCCAGGCTAAGGCCAGATTGGTCAATTCATACCAAATAGAGCTGGGTTTTGATAAGCCTCATGGGAATCCTATTTAAGGGGCATACAAAGGGAACCCTGGCAGGTGGAGGAAACTCTATCACACAGGTCACTGGAGAATCCAAACCAGGAACTTGTATTTACTTTTGGCTCTGTAGGCTGTTATCTAGGTCACATGCTCTATGGAGGGGCTGTTGTCCATTCAAGACCCCTGCGGGACCCCAGCCATGCAAAATGTGGTTGAGGCAGTAACATTATAGAGTAGTTTAGTTAAACATGGTGTTTACTTTCACTATTTTGAATTATTTATTGTGTCAAAGTGAAAATGAAGTGCATAATATTGTGACAAGCCTACTTTTAAAATAACAGTTTTTTTTATATATTTACCTTGGAATCCATGTATATGCTTAGTATCTTCTATATTACAAACATACATTATATTACAAACATATCTTTGGTCCTGATGTCAGTTTTACTAGATGCTGTGAACTTATACAAATTAGTAATTCCTCTGAGTGTTAGTTTCCTAATTGATAGGATAGAGACCTTTTAGAAAGAATATAAATGGGTTATGCTTTTGATTCTCTACAAAGAATAGATAGTATGATACTGAATAACTAATAGTTATAAGTGATCAATAATTGGTCATTATAATCATTATAAGAATTTTTTATTAGATAAATATTTATGGAAGGTCTATTGGCAATACTGAACTTTTGGCTGGAAACTGTACATCTTGTACAAATATCAAAAGAATCAAGATATAGTCTTTATCCTCAATGAGAGTGCACAGTCTAATATGGTGCATGTGTATGTAGTTAACTGCATGTTGTGACAAGTGCTATAAATAGTAAAGGCAATTGAGAGTACTGGTCGAGGTCCAATGGATAAAAAGGATAATTGTACTTGTTTTGAAGATGGTCAGGGAAGGTTTACAGAGAGATAAACTTACTCTGAGTCCTGACATGTAACAGTAATTGGGTATCTAGGAAAAGAACAATTTAATTTGGGGCAATCATATGTAGAAAAGAAAACCCACTAAAGTCAAGGAAAGGAAAGACATTTAGGTTGGTTATAGTATGACAGTTGGGGAGATATAAGAAGTGAGGCTAGAGGTAAGAGTTAAGGACAGCTTACAGGAAATTAAGAGACACAAGAGTGTCTCTCCTCTCTCTCCCTCTCTCCTCTCCCTCTCTCCTCTCCCTCTCTCCTCTCCCTCTCTCCTCTCCCTCTCTCCTCTCCCTCTCTCCTCTCCCTCTCTCCTCTCCCTCTCTCCTCTCTCTCCTCTCCTCCTCTCTATCCATTGGTGATTTTCTACTTTCAGCATTTACTGAAATTCTAAATGTGAGGAATAGCTTTCCTATTTCTGTTACTTACTTACTTGCTTACTCATCAATGTATATTAGAATGCATTAGCTTTTATTTTATAAAATGGGTGGCAACCTATTACCATCATTATTTTGTTACCCAAGTCACTCTTGGGTAGAGAGAGAGGGGGAGAGTGAGAGAGAGGGGGGAGAGAGAGGGGGGAGAGAGAGGGGGTGAGAGAGAGGGGGAGAGGGGGGGAGGGGGGGAGAGGGGGGGAGGGGGGGAGAGGGGGGAGGGAGGGGGAGAGGGGGGAGAGAGAGGGGGGGAGGGGGGGAGGGAGGGGGGAGGGGGGAGAGAGAGGGGGAGAGGGGGGAGAGGGGGGGGAGGGAGGGGGGAGAAAGAGGGGGGAGGGAGGGGGGAGAAAGAGGGGGGAGAGAGGGGGGAGAGGGGGGAGAGGGGGGAGAGACAGGGGGGAGAGGGGGGAGAGAGAGGGGGGAGAGGGGGGGAGGGAGGGAGGGGGGAGAGGGGGGAGAGAGGGGGGAGAGGGGGGGGAGGGAGGGGGGAGGGAGCGAGAGGGGGGGAGGGAGGGAGCGAGAGGGGGGGAGGGAGGGAGCGAGGGGGGGAGGGA